>NC_090397.1:22629752-23905828 GCF_036365525.1 Heterodontus francisci
TAGGTTTACCCAGTCTGTATGTAGATAGAAATCCCCCATGATTACTGTATTACCCTTGTTACATGCACCTCTAATTTCCTGATTTATATTGTGCTTTACATTACCACAGCTGTTTGGTGGCCTACAAACAACTCCCACCAATGTTGTCTGCCCCTTGCTGTTTCTTAGTTCCATCCAAACTGATTCTACATCTTAATCTTTAGAACTAAGGTAATCTCTCACTACAGTACTAATGCCCTCTTTGATTAACAGAGCTACCCCACCACCTTTTCCCAGCTTCCTGTCCTTCCTGAATGTCACGTACCCTTGGATATTCAGGTCCCAGCTTTGCTTTCCTTGTAGCTACATCTCTGTAATAGCTATCAAGTCATACATATGAATTTCTATTTGAACTGATAATTCATCCGTTTTATTGCAAATGCTACAGGCATTCAGATACAGAGCCCTTAATTCAGTTCTCTAACTTTTTTGGAAGCTCTGACCCTATCTGCTGGCACACTCTTAAGATTGCAATCACTGTCCCCTCCTGCCATACTCTGATCATCATCTGATTATCTATTGCCTTGTCATTTCCTTTTAATTTACTCAATCTTCCCCTACATTATCCCTTGCACCCTCCATTTACTTTAAAGCCCTCTCTACTTCCCTAGTCATACGACTGACTTGAATACTGCTCCCAGCACAGTTCAGGTGAAGTCCATCCCAGTGGTACAGCCCCCACTTTCCCCAGTACTGGTGCCAGTGCCCCACGAACTGGAACCCACTTCTCCCACACCAGTCTTTGAACCACGCATTCATATCTCTAATCTTTTTTATCCTATGCCAATTTGCACGTGGCTCAGGTAATAATCCAGAGATTATTACTTTTGAGGTTCTGCTTTTTAATTTTGTGCCTAGCTCCTCATACTCCCTATGCAGAACCTCTTTCCTAGTCCTATCTATTTCAATAATAACTACATGGACCACGACAACTGAATCCTCCCCCTCCCACTGTAAGTTCCTCTCCAGCCCTGAGCAGATGTCCCAAACCCTGGCACCAGGCAGGCAACACAGCCTTCTAAATTCTTGCTCTTTGCTGCAAAGAACAGTGTCAATCCTGCTCACTATACTGTCCCCAACTACCATTGCATTCCTTTTAACTCCCACCACTTGAATGGCTTCTTCAACCATGGTGCCATGGTCAGTCTGCTCATCCACACTACAGCCCTTGCTCTTGTCCTTACAAGCTACAAGAACCTCAAACCTGTTGCTCAATTGCAAGGGCTGAGGCTTCTCCACTCCCATCTTCTCGATCCCTTAACCTGCCTGACTCACAGTCACACCCTCCTGTCCCTGACCACTGAACAAATTAGATGACCCTACCTTAATGGTTGTGACTGCCTTCTGGAACAAAAAGTCCAGGTAACTTTCTCCCTCCCTGATGCATCGCAGTGTCTGTAGCTCAGCCTCCAGCTCACTGACTCTGAGCTGAAGCTCCTCGAACTGAAGACACTTACTGCAGACGTGTTTGTCATGGATCACACTGACGTCCACCAGCTCCAACATATGCAGCCACAACCCAACACCTGCCCTTCGATCTTTATAATGTGTTATTTAATAAATGTTTCTTAATTAATTTATAATTAATAAACCCCACGACTACTAAGCCCCACTTCTAGTAAGTTTAATACTGGTAATCTTACTACAACTAATAAAACCTTACTAATAACTCATCTGAGTCTCAGAAGATTCTCATGGTTACTATTCCAAGTAATGTTATACTAACCCCAATTCAAATGCCTTAGTTTAGATAAAAGAACAACAGAAAATGTTCACCATCCAATCACTTACCTTCTGAACCTCTCCAAATCTCCAGAGTAAATTACTAGATTCAATGCCAGCTTGAATTCCATTAGCTGTGCTCTCTCATGCCTTGGTGCAAAGTTGCCAATCCAGCATGGAATAACAGACTAAATTTCCCCTTAATTTGTTTATCTATGAGGGCCTAAGAAACCACATTACCAATCAAACTATAGCCAGGAAATGAAAATCTAAATATAAGGGAACCAAGGAACATTTGCGTTACAGGAAAAATAATAAATTGGTATATACAATCCTTGAGAAAGATTGATAGGAAAAGGCTAAAGTGGCAAATGGAAAATGTAATGACCTAAGTATGTTTAAAGGAGCTAAATATTACCTTAGATAACTGAATGTTAATTTTACACATCTGCATTCTTGGCACAGAGCCCTGATCACGGGGGCACACATTGGGAAATTGTGGACACGTGGGGCTGAATTTTGCCACATAGGCCTGCCGGCCTGCAGCCATGTCTCCACCTCTGGCCTATTTTCAGGGACTTGTCTTCTGGGGGGTGATGACTACCCACCTGCGTGCCCGCAGTGGGTAGCCAATTAGGCCAAGTAAAGTGCAATTTGAGGGCACTTTTCACACACCGTCTGGATTTTCCAGAGGGCGGATGGGCTCCCCAATCTGGCTGCAGTTCATAGCTGGAAGGGTGGTGGTCTCCAGGTGGCAGACCAGGGCAGGGCCAAAGGCGCATCTTGCAAAGCAACCCAGCTTGGATCCGCTGGGCTGCGAGGGTCACAGCCACAGCCGCAGCCACAGGCCATCGTGTTAAGCGTTTCGCCCTTCACAATGACGGCCTGGCAGCTGTGGCCACAATTTATTTTGTTGAACTAATTCTTCAGATGGCACCTCCATATTGAGGCACCCTCCATGTTCCTGACCTGTCTCAGCAGTGTCCAACTTTCCTGGTGGGGCTGCCGAAGCTCCAGAGCTGCTGGCTCTCTGATTGGGCCTGCAGCCTTGAGAGCCCGCCCACTGTCCTTAATTGGACAGCGAGCTCGGAGGCAATCGATTACGAAGCCACCTCCTGAAGATCGCTGAGCTGGTCTTGCTGCTGGCGAGTGCAGGCTCAGGACCCCCGTTTGGTCCAGACAATGGGTCCTGAAGCCCATGGGAAAATCCAGCACATGACTTTCAAACGTTAAACAGGGTCCATGCCTACAATTTTGCAAGGCATGTTATTGGCAAGCTGCATTCATACATCATAAGGTTTACCCTCAGACATTTTCTTGTGATCTGAAACAGTTCAAAAGTTGTTACTAATCCAAATTATAGGGAGCGCAGTGGTTGGAGCCATGTTAGCTAAATCGGGCGGCACAGTGGCGCAGTGGTTAGCACCACAGCCTCACAGCTCCAAGGACCCGGGTTGGATTCTGGGTACTGCCTGTGCGGAGTTTGCAAGTTCTCCCTGTGACCGCGTGGGTTTTTGCCGGGTGCTCCGGTTTCCTCCCACAGCCAAAGACTTGCAGTTTGATAGGTAATTTGGCCATTGTAAATTGCCCCTAGTGTAGGTAGGTGATAGGGAATATGGGATTACTGTAGGGTTAGTATAAATGGGTGATTGTTGGTCGGCACAGACCCGGTGGGCCGAAGGGCCTGTTTCAGTGCTGGATCTCTAAATAAATAAATAATTTCACCAACATAGCTGTTACTTGACCCATTAAAACTAAAGTTAAAAAATGGAACAGATAGTAACTGGACTAAACAGTGACAAATTTCAATTGATATACCATCCCATTTCTTCTGTGCAGAGCTAAAATATTCAATGTTCTGAAAGAAATAACCATTTCAGGATTTTCTAAGTCGAATGGTGAGGTTTCACACTACTATGGAGCTCCAGCACACGGCGACTCAGAAAGCTGGGGCTTTGTGCCCAATTCTACTCCAGTACACAATCTCTCGCATTTTCTTGCAGGCAACTAAGGTACTTTGCAACACCTGTGCATAGGGTTCAGCAACCCACCAAATGGTGCTTGGCCATGGGGGTATTGGAGAAGATAGAGGGCTTCTGGAGAAAACTGAGGGATGTACATGACTCACAAAAAAATCAAGAAAAAAATACCCTCAACATGGAGGTGCCATTTGATAATTAGTTCAACAAAATAAATTGTGGCCAAAGCTGCCAGGCCGTCCTTGTGGAGGGAAAACTGCTTCACATTAAAAGGCCTGTGGCCGCGGCTGTGATCCTCGCAGCCCAGCGGATCCAGACTGGGCCGCTTTGCAGGATACACGTCTTAAATGTAGCAAATATAAAAGCCCTTGAAAGTGATCTCCCCCACGTCCCCATTACTTAATGGCTCATTGTTCGGCTTTCTGATTTTTGGCTTGAATTTTTCCTGAACGTAAAGCAAATCAAATGAATTCAGCTGGGAGCAAATCAATGCTTTATCAGGTTAAAAATAAAACTGAATGCCCGCAATCAGAAAGCTTGAAGTTTATTCAGTGAAACATATTTTGAAGTAAGGAATAAAATATTTCAAGTAATATAAACCTTACAACTGTCTTCACAAAGCATAACGTTAAAAGAAACTGAGATATCATGAACTACATTCTCACTTCATCCTTCCCCTCGGAACTTCATTCAGCCCACTGTGATGCAGGTGACTGAAGATGGCACTGTACCTGGATACAACCCAGCAGTATAGAGAAATGAACTACTTCCTGTACCAAACAGGGAAAGAAATCTGTTTAATAAAAGCAAAATACTGCGGATGCTGGAAATCTGAAATAAAAACAAGAAATGCTGGAACCACTCAGCAGGTCTGGCAGCATCTGTGGAAAGAGAAGCAGAGTTAACGTTTAGGGTCAACGTTCCGATGAAGGGTCACTGACCCGAAACTTTAACTCTGCTACTCTTTCCAAAGAAATGTGTTTGTCACATTAAAACTGCAACATGCCGATGTTGATCATAATTTTCAATTCATCTGTTATAAGTTTTATTTGGATTTTACCCTAAGATAAACAGTTTGATCAGCCTTGGTTCAGTGCTAATATTCTAACCTGTGAGTCAGAAGGTCATGGGTCGAAGCCCAACTCCACAGATTTGAGTGCATAATCTAGACTGGCATTTCAGTGCTGTACTGTTTGAGGGGGCCATCTTTTGGATGAAATATTACATCAAAGTCCTGTCTGCCCTCTCAAGTGGGCATTAAAATTCACATGGTGCTATTTGGAGAAATGTAGGGGAGTTCGTCAGTGTCCTGAATAACACTTATCCCTCAACCAAAGCCTCATTGCTGTTTATGGGACCTTGCTGTGCACAAATTGGTTGCTGCATTTCCTACTTTACAAAAGTGACTACACCTCAAAAATAAAAGTGCTTTGGAACATCCTGCTGTTTTAAAAGGTGCTTTCTCTGTTCTTTCCTTCACATATAAATATTACATTCACAACCTGTTTTTTTTAATAGGCTCTGACAGTCCATGCATTGCACTTTAAACTGAAAATTAATATACATCTAGAGTTTTCAAAGAGCAATTGAGCAAGGACCAGCTATTGGCATCATTAAAAATACACGTTTGTTAATGTGCTTCTGATTACTGGTTATGTTCCTTAAAATGGAACACTTGCCCTGGCACCAATTTGTCCTCTTTATACTTCAGTAGGAAACCTAAGAATCGGCCACTTCCAACCTGCCTGCTCCAGAGAACATTGATTCAACCAGTTCCGCCAAACATCATAGCTTTTAGTAGGTGCAAACATGTGATGCCACAGTAAAGCAAAATACATATACTTACCACATATAAGCACAAACAGTTCCTGAGAAGGAAGGAAAATGTCTTCCCTCATTGGACTGTTCCTCCTTGAAGATGAACTTTCAAGATTGCCCAAGATTAACTACTTCCTAAGGAGAATTTCTTTTCAGACTTAGTTTTTCCATCTCTCTGTCTTCTCGAAAGCCAATAACTCTCCTAAACCCAAACCAGTTGCAACTCACTATGGACCTGACTTTGAACTGCAAAAACTGATTTTAACATCTCCAATAACATTAAAGAGAACAAGAAGGCCTTACTCAACTAGTATGATAATTATTTTTTAAACTGTGCATTTTAAACAGTAGCCTGTTGGAGAGGAAAATTGTCACATCATGTTTAATCTTATAAATTTCAATATCGGTACTGAGACTTTCTTCGTGTATTTTATGTTAAAAAGCAGATGGTTCACAGCAACCTGGCAGAGACGTTTTATGTGGAATCGTGAATTCAGAATACAGCCCTGGGCAATTAGCCTTAATTCATGACATCACTGGGATGAAACAATTTATGATAATGCAGGAATATAGAGGAACACCCTTCTGTTTTACATCACAAGCTCTATTTTTCAAAACTTGTAAAGCAATATCTAAACACGAGCTATCTCGAGACCGATAAAAGTAAATTGGTATCACTCACTTGTCTGCCAGGCAATTGTTGTTTCTCTTGTTGTTTCAGAGAGGCTCAGCATACTATAGAGAAGTTATTGCCACTTACTGCCTTATTAGTGATCGTGAGGTACAGTCCACTCCATGTGTGATCAGCTACCTACATAATACCAAATGTTGAATTAATGTGGATTCATGGTACTGAACTGAAAAAAATCATTACATGTTGTAACAGCTGTGGAATCTCCTTTTTTCGTAGACTTCTCTTCCTGTTTTGGACATTCCTATTTGATTTGCGCTGTGCTTCTTTCCCTGTGAAATAATTTATTATGTAGTTCAATCAAATTCTGAACCAGATTGCACTTTTACATTTCATTCAAGCGCAAGTTTGCCAAAGGACAAATAATCATATTGACATATGATTTTAATGCACTCTGTGCAATAGTTGAGTTTCTGGATTTTTTTTTTTCATATGTTGAAGGCATTCCAGCACCAGTAAGCTGCAGGGAGTGGTCACAGATGTTGCTGTTTCTCATTATAGTGAAAATGCTGCTACATCATTCCAGCCCCCTCCATTGGCAGCACAGGAAGATGTCTCTGGCTTGGGACCAGTAGGCATTGGATACACAACTGACATGACATTGGAAGCAGATCCTGCAAGGGGATCAGCATCATCAAAGGTTTTATCAGTACAGTTCCAGCCACCAATCTCACAATGTTTTTTTTAACACTGAGCTTGTCTTGTAGGATTAAGAAGATAAGTGCCGTGCATGGGCTGAGTTGAACTAATGGCTGGTAAGAGAACAGATGGAACTGTTCCAATTGAGTGATGAAAGCCCTGAGCCAGGGAATTATTGAGAATGCCAAGGAAGAAGTCTATGGAAGCAACAATTGCTCTTAGAATTGCCTCTTGATATGTTAATGCCACAAAAAGCATTTTAGGCAAATATGAAATAATAGGACATAATAAAGAGAGAAGCAGTAAATTTAGAAATCTTTAGCAGATTTTATGTTTGTGCATCTTTTTCATGGCACTCTTTTTAATTGGTGGTTTGCAAATGTCCTTTCCCTAAAAAGTTGTGAAACATACTGCATTTTTAGATAATGGTTATCTGTGAGTATTGAAGAGGCTCGACCAACTGCATCATGATTTCTGTTTGCCTTTCATGTTTGCCTTTGCTCCATGACCTCTTGGCCAGTTATGTGGCCTTGTCCTATCTACACCTTCTCCTTTGTTATCTCTTGCCCCACCCCCAGCTCACTTGCTTATAACCTTTGACATTTCTAATATTTGCTAGTTCCGAAGAAGGGTCACTGACCCGAAACGTTAACTCTGCTTCTCTTTCCACAGATGCTGCCAGACCTGCTGAGTGGTTCCAGCATTTCTTGTTTTTATTTCAGATTTCCAGCATCCGCAGTATTTTGCTTTTATTATCATGATTTCTGGAGATGGGGTAACAACTTTTTTTTACTGGAAACAATCTTTGATAATTTCCTGCCTAATCTCATGTGCTTCTGCCAACTAGTTGTCATGTGCCATCTCCTCTCTCTCTTGCGAACCCTCATTATGATTGAGAATTGATGGGCTACACTTTCTCCCTCTTCATCTTCTACAGATGGAAGATTTGACTCCTTCCTCAATACAAAATTATTTTGCTTATAGAATGCTGGTATAATTATTGAAACCCTGCCTGGACTCTACCATAACGCTCCTCCTAACCTATCCAGACAACAAAAGTGGGCCTTCAGCATATTGATGGTCTGATGATGCAGGTTGCACACAAATCTTCATTGAACTTGTTGTTGGTATCTGTCCTCAAAAGATGGAATGATGTTATGAACCATGGTTAGAGTAGTAATCCTATTCCAATGTTCCAAACAATTATCCTGTTCTGACTCAAAATGCAGGTATCTTTGATTGTCACAGGACAACAGAATTTCCAAGATGCCATGCATTCATACACAGAATAATGTGCGTTACATCACTCAAAATTTGCACTTGCACAAAATCTAAATGCGTATAGTTGATGAAATTTAGGGGGTGCATTAAGATGGGCCGGTAATGCCACATGGGTGGCATCAGTGATACTATGGACTGGGAGGAATCCTGACATTTGATAAAGTTTGAATGCTCTCGGTCTCTGCTCTGGTGAATCCATGGAGAAGGATATGAAATCTGATGCTCTCCTGAACATGACATCCAACATCTGTTTAATATAGTGGTGCACTGCTGATTGACTTATAGGACTTAGGTCACCTGAGGCTGCCTGGAAATATTCAGTAGCATTAAAATTCAAAGCCGTTGTTACCTTTACAGCCACTGACAAAGCTGTGCCCCTGGTAGAAAGAGCCTGCCAATCTGGTGCCAACTCACTTACTGCATCCAGAGGAAACCCCAGTCTTCTTCCACATTTCCTGTGGGAAAACTCCATAAATGACCCTGACATAGATATCTATAGACTAGATGTCACCTATGTACATGATGCCAGACTTTTTTGGCTTCCATTCTATCCTCCTTCACACCCTCATTGTTAGCTTTCTCAGCGTGCAGGAATTATAGAATTCCAAGAGAAATTACTAATTCCCTTTGCTTCCCAGTGTGGCCCCTTATTTCACCATTTATCTCCAGCTTCTTGCCAATTTTTTCCTGTGCATCCTAATCTCTTACAAAGGCCATTGCCTGATATCTGTTCATTACAATAACTTTATGAGTAATTATTCTGACCTACTTTCCTCTCTCGGAATTTTGACTGGCTTTGGCCATTTATTATTCCTATTTAATTTGTTTCCTTCAACATTTGACTTTTCCTTTTTACTGATCAATTACGTACTGAATTCATTACTACCCACTCCACTATTACGGTAGCACCATTATCACAAAAATTGCTGCAGTTCAAGATGAAGGAATACTACCAACTTCTCAAGACAATAGACAGTAGTAAACCTTGCCAGGTTTGCTCACATCCTAAGAACAAATCTTAAAAAACTCTTTAGCCTCACAGAACTTAAGTGATTTCACTATTGAATCCTCTAAAATAATCATATTTATTTAGCTCATAAGTTCATGTACCCTGCTTTCAGGGTTCATTAATGTTTCATTAAAATTCCAGATTACGCATTTAATGCAGCTTTTCCCCAGTCTATTATACCTGCTTCATCATGTGCTAACACACCAACCACAGTTCACGGACCCAATTTTTCACAAGAACCTGCTCAAATTGCTGTCGTTGAATATCCTAAAATTAGTAGTTCTGGAGCTCAGTGGAAATTCTCCTCTATAACTGGAGATTGGAAATTATACTGTGCACTTATGACTAGTAATTAGTCTTTTTTGTGTCTTCAGCTTATTTTCATCTGATCTCTCATTGGCTATTCTTTCATCCATGCATTGAACATTTGTCCCTTTAAATTTCCTTCTCCTCAAGGCTGTCCTGCTGCCGCCTTGCTAATCTCAAGTGGGCTCAGGCTGACCTCCAACATTATTGGCAACAGAACACTTCAACTGGGTTAAATAACGACAGCTCCTGATGGGGGTTTGCAAAACAGTGATTTTATTTGATTGGACGACCTTTGTGCTGATTCTTTGCTTGTGGATGGTGTTGAATTCCATGTGGTAATTAGAAGCGGATCTGAGAGGCATCCAGTGCTGAAAGGCTTCAATTTGCCAGCACGTCATCAGGAGCTGTCTCCTGATACTGTCTGTTTCCAGTTATGGGGTCTTCTTCTTGCAGTTAGTTCTTCGGGGGTCAATTTTTTGAGTATACTCTTTGAGCATACTCTGGGAGTATGGAACCTCACTCACAGATCGTAAAGTTGTGGGCAGTAATTTCTCATTTACAGCAGACACTTGGAAAATAACCTCAATATTTATTCTCGTCTCTCAGTCAGAAGGTTGTGGGTTCAAGTCCCATTCCAGAGACTTGAGCATAAAACCTAGACTGATATTTCAGTGCAGGGAGTACTGCACTGTCCAAGATGCCGTTTGTTTGGTTGGGACATTAAGACCCACGTCTGCTCTCTCAGGTGGATGCAAAAAACCCCATGGCACTATTTTGTAGAACGGCAGTGAAGTTCTTCCTGGTGTCCTGGCCAATATTTATCACTCAACCAATATCACTAAAACAATCAGATTATCTGGTCATTGTCACATTTTTATGTGTGGGTCCTTGCTATCTGCAGATTGGCTGCCACATTTCCTAATTACAACAGTGAGTACACTGGAAAAGTACTTTATTGGCTGTAAAGCACAGTAGAATGGCCCAAAGTTGTGAAAGGTACTATATAAATGCAAGTCTTTCTTTCTAAACAACTAATGTTTTCTGAATTCCTCTTAAACATTGGGAATGGACCAAAGAATGCCCACTATGACCAATGGCTGCATTACTGATGTTAAATACACCACCTGCCCTCTTACATCTAGGGAAAATCATACAGCTGCCCCCAACACTGGAAGTCCAGGTCTAAAGGCAAGTAAGGTATATTGATAATAGTAACTGGCTTTCCATTCAATGGAATTTATTTTGTAGAATGAAGCAATTCACCTTTTTGCTTATAAAAGAATTTAGATGCAAAATATATAAAAGAAGCCAATTTATTCATAGGGGGTAGGAGTCTGACTTTATTTTTCTGGTGATACTTTCTCTCAAATCATTTTTGTGCGTAGTTGAATTAATTTTCGTGCTTAGTTGAATTCATTGTCTTTGTCAGATCTCCACGAGATATAAGCTCCCTCTTTTTCAGAAGCAAGATTGTCTGACACTTTCAGTCTTACTGAAACTAATGCAGTTATTTGCCATCAGTATACTTGACTGATCAACAATTTCTGAGAGCCAGCTTTGGGATACAGCTGTGAGCTATCTGCTGGGAGGAGTGAAGGGCAGGCATAAATGGAACATCAAGTCCAAGAAGAAACTAGACTTGTGGAATACCTGAGGATGCTCAAGAAGAGTGGCGCAGTGGTTAGCACCGCAGTCTCACAGCTCCAGGGACCCGGGTTCGATTCCGGGTACTGCCTGTGTGGAGTTTGCAAGTTCTCCCTGTGTCTGCGTGGGTTTTCTCCGGGTGCTCCGGTTTCCTCCCACAAGCCAAAAGACTTGCAGGTTGATAGGTAAATTGGCCATTATAAAATTGTCACTAGTATAGGTAGGTGGTAGGGAAATATAAAGACAGGTGGGGATGTTTGATAGGAATATGGGATTAGTGTAGGATTAGTATAAATGGGTGGTTGATGTTCGGCACAGACTCGGTGGGCCGAAGGGCCTGTTTCAGTGCTGTATCTCTAATCTAATCTAATCTAAAGAGTGTGTTTCGGGTTGCTTCCTTGACTGCCCTGTTGCCAGTGACAAGGCAAGAAATTTGCAACAGAATGTTTGTGATTGTCCATTAAATCAGGGTAATGGATCACAAAAGAAAAGCTTGCATAGTTCCAGAAGCAATGAAGCAGCCCATAGTCTTTAAAGCAGATTATAAAATGTTAAGAAACAGAAATCTGGAAGTTATATTTTCACCAGGGCACAATATTGTTACCTCAGTGTAAATTTGAAACCGTTGTGACATCACTGTGTTTGATTCTTCCCAGTAATATAATAAGATTACTGTAAAAAATATCCCCAAAGAATCATTCACATATGCAATAAATGGAAAAATACATGGCATGCTTATTGCATACTGATGGATTATTTGTGAAATAACCTGAACGTTTAACTTGTGAAAGAAATACCTACTCCTCTCTTTTTCTATTAATTCTATAGGTCCAATGAATGCATGGAACTGGCGGCCACACTTGGCAGAAAATTGGAGGGGGCACGACCCCAGCTTCTCTATTCAAAAGAAAATGATGGCAGCTTGCCCGAGATTTCCCAATGATACACTGGAGGCCTTGGTGCAGGACGTGGAAAGGAGGAGAGATCCCATCTATCCACAGGGGGCCAGGAGGCCCTCCAGCCACACATTACAAAGGCAGTGGGACCAGATAGCCATGGCAATCAATGCAGTTCCTCAAGAACTTCAATTACATTGCACAAGTTGTTAATGTCAGTGAATGTATCTTCAAATGCCATATCCCACCAACTGCACCGCTAACCTCACACACTACTTAATGCACCCACCACACCTCCAATACTCAGCTACCAACAATCTCTATCAATTATGACTCATACTTCACATTCATAGTTTCACCTCACACACTTAGCACTTCTGCAAGCCTCACACCCACATCTCACAAATTACTCACACTACCAGCTATTCAACCATGACAGCAGCACCATCCAAAGACATTGCACCACACACACTGACACACTCCCTTTCTCTTGCAGGAAAAGGTCACGCATAACTGGAGGCAACAGCAACTAACCAGCAGGAGACAGGCGCAGCTGCATGTCCTCACCCTGATGGAGGAGACAGTGGGCACCATCATTGGAATGGCTATGACTGAGGCTGTAGCCGGTGGTGGGCTGAAAGCACCGAAGATGACTGCATCTTCATACATAATCTTCCTTCTCACATCCCAATACTCCCTCATCGCACAATCACTTATGATTTACAAGCTGCAGATGGTGTAAGCATGCACCTCTTGCTTTCCCCCCTCCCCTCACCACAACCCTAATCTTTGTGCCTTTTTCCTTTCAGATGTCCAAGAGCTGCAACCTAGTGAGGCAGTGGTGGAAGATCAAGAGGTGGAAGAGCAGGAGGATAGTGATGAAAAAGAAACACTGTCACTCGCTCTCCCACTCACAGTCACCAGCTGACACTTCACGTACCCTAGAGGACAGTTTGGAGGCGGGATCTGCGTATGGTGAGATGCCAGGCATGCGTGACCTGAGCCAGGGCAGGGGGAAAGGGTATCACAGATGCCAGATTGCCAGAGGGCGAGGTCAATAGGAGTTCTGCTTCAGAGGATTCAGGTGAGGACTTCAATGGGGTGACCTACAGAGGAAGGCTGATGGGTAAGCTCAATGAAATGCTTGGTGCATTGACAGGCCTGCCAAAAAGCCTACAGTCAAAGTCAAGGAGCATGGCACAGAGATTTGCGCAAAGCTTGGAGCCCATCCTTTCCAGTGTGGAAGTAATGGCCGACTCCATTAGCATAGTTGTGGGTCGAACCGTGATGCAGCATTGGATGGCTGATGTCTCAGCTTCCATTGCAGCAAAAGCAGAAGCCACCCAACGCCTGTGCACTGCAGTGGAAGTTCAGACTTCAGCCATGCAAAGTCAGCTTGCTACCATGCAAGCTCAGACTACTGCCATCATAGCTGTGGATATCAGTGCCCAAAAGGTGGGGAGGGGGGTAGAGGTGGTGCCACAGCAGTCCAGCAACTATCCTCCTACACATTACTAGGATTGCAGAGGCACTGTCCCAGGGGAGCAGCAGTGGCTCAGTGGAGCACAACCCTGCTGCCTTCTCTCAGAATGACAACATTTGTCCTACCACTGCTACTACTGCCACTGCCAATACCCTTGCTGTTGCCTATTAAGCAGCCAGCCCAGACTGCTGCCGTCCATGCTGAGATGGTGCAGTCCGAAGCTGGGCCTTTGCGTGTTCATCCTACAGCTGCAGTCTCCCTAAGGTGAAAGTCAGCAGCCTTCCACCAGCCATGCTGCAGCCACTGGGGTAACACTGTGTAGGAGCACTAGGAGAGGTAAAAGCACAGGGAAGGTGTCGTCGGCTGTCCCTTGATTCGAGGATGACATCTACTCATGGTTGCGCATTTCTGCCATGGGTCTTCATGTGACTAAACAGGCCGATTCTCGACCTGCAGATCTTTGGGCACATGGGGCAGGACGTCCCATGACGTAGTGGGATCTGGAGTGCTGGATTTGCTTCTTTTTCTTTCCTTCTCTGCCGCTGCTCTGCCTCATCATTAAGACATTTGGACTCAAAGCATGATGCAGCTCGATGAACAAGTTGTCGCATTTTGAACAATTGGTAGCAAGCTCCTCCCAGTCATCAATGTCAATGCTGCCGTAATTCAAAGAGAACTCCAGAGTGTCTTTGAAGCATTTTCTTTGTCCTCCCTGAAACACTGGCCATTTGAGAGTTGAGAAAAGAGGACCTGGAGGGGGAGACAGTTTTCAGCCATCTGGACACAGTGTCCAGTCCATCGAAGTTGATTTGCAAGAGTTTTGCCTGAGTGCTTGTGGGTTTGGCTTCAAGAAAGATACTAGCATTTGTTTGACGGTCCTCCCATTGAATCTGGAGGATATGACGGAGGCATTGCTGATGGAATTTCTCGAGCACTTTTATGTGTTGCTGATACACAGTCCAGATCTCACTGTAGTACAGGAGTGTGGTGATGACAACTGCTCAGTACACTAGGGCTCTTGTTGACTTGTGGAAGTCTTTGTTGTCAAACACTTGCTGCAGTAATTTGTGGAAGGCTGACCTGGCGCAGCTGATCCGGTGTTGGATCTTCTCATCAATGGTGGCCTTTTCAGAGAGGTCTCTGCCAAGGTATGGGAAGTGCTCAGCATATTCCAGAGTCTCTCCTTCAACACATATGAGAGGTGGAATGTTTGGCTGACCAGATGCAGCCCTAATTATATTCCAGCTGAGATCTTCAAAACTGGTGGGCTTTTGCTCACATCAAGACACCAAATCCTATGGATTTGGGAGAAAAAAAAAACTTCCCCTTCCCGACTTCAGGAATGCGACAATTGCAACTATCTTAAAGAAGGGAGATAAATCACACTGTGGAAACCATTGAGGTATTTCCCTCTTATCTATAGCAGGGACAATCCTGACATGCACTCTCCTGAATCACCTACTTCGTGTGGCTGAGGAAATCCTCCCAGAGACACTGTGTGGCTTTTGACCTTCCAGAGGAACCTCCACCATATTCTTTGTTGCCAGACAGATCCAAGAAAAATGTCGAGATCAACACCAGGAACTCTTCATTGCATTTATCGACCTGGCCAAAGCATTTGACTGAGTAAATTGCAAGACTCGGTAGATTGTGCTCCAAAGATTTGGATGTCCAAGAAACTTCATCACAATCCTGTAATTGCTCCATGATGATATGACTGCAACTGTCGAGTGGGAGATCTGAAACAGATGCCTTCAAAATCCAGACCGGGGACAAGCGAGGCTGTGTGATAGCCCCCATACTGTTTACAATGTACCTGACAGTGACTAGTCACCTCATCAAAGATCAACTGCCCTCTACTGTGAGTATTAAATACAGCCTAGATGGGAAACTCGTTAACCTCAGTTACCCCCGTCCCAAAACTAAACTGACCACCATAGACATACATGATAAACAGTTTGCTGATGACTGCAATGTCGTTGCCCATTCTGCACCAGATTTGCAAGCCACTCTCGGTCTCTTCAATTCTGCATGCAAAAGACTTGGCCTGTCCTTGAATGTTACCAGAACAAAACTCATACAGCGAAGACAAGCACTAAGGGAATGCACAAAGTTGACACTGCTATGCAATATGGCATGGTTGGATTTATAAATTTGGTTTGGAATATTTGTTTTGTGGTGGCCTTTATTTCAACATTATGGCCAAAAGGACACTGTGGTGTTCAGTAAAAAAAAGGTAAGGTGGGACTGTTAGTGAATGGGGAATAAGGGATGTGTTTACTAGTATCACAGTCAGATTAGTTGATCCGACAGCCCAGTCAGAAAGGAGCTGTGTTTGTTGCCTCCCCTCTTCCTCCTCAGCTGCTCATTGTATAGCTAGTGGCAAGACCTGTGCCCTCACGATGGTGAGTTTCTGCACCACCACAGATCTTGATCCGTGCTCTGCTATGTACTGCAGGATTCCTTCTGGGCATACTAAGCCATGAAAACATTGGGGGGGAAATTTCCCAAGCAAGGGGGGGCCCTGGGTTTGGGTGCGTACAGAAGTTAAATCCCCTGAAATTGACGTTGGATCAGAATCCTGACATCATTCCCCCCCCCCCCACCCCACCACCTTCTGGGTTCCTACAGGGTGGGATTGAAGGCGAGCGGGGAAACCCCTTGGATCTTTCTGGTTAGTTATTATGGTAATTAAAAAAGGCCAATCAAGAACTGCTTTAGCCCTAAATCCTGGATTTCCCAGCCAAGGTACCTGTTTCTCAATCTATCAGCACTCGCCAGGGTCACTGAGGTGTGTGCACAGTGGGAAGATCTTCTTCAGTGAAACAGACAAGCTGGGAAGTTTTTAATCAGTTACACTGAAGAACTCCAGTCATGGCAATTGAGAAGCTGCCATTCAAAGCACTTTTTCTCTCAGAAAGTGTTGTCACTGCTTGACAGGTGATTGCCAACTTGTTGGAAGGCAATTCACCTGTCTAGTACTTCACTCACCGTCACCACAGCATGGGAGCAGCTTATGCAGCTCCACCTTCCACCTCTGCTTTTGAAGAAATACAGCCATAATAAGGGGTGATAAGGTTATAAGTAGTATTTTCCTAAAGATAAACAGTTAGATGATTAAGGGATATTGAACACCACAAGAGATTCACAACTTACTGTTAGCCTAGCCCTTCTTGGAAATCAAAGGTGGCTCTTAACTACAAATTGACAGTTATACAGCCTTATTTGGGAAATAAAAGGGCACAAACCTACTTGCAAAAGAGGTAACAGCCCTATAGGTAAAAAAAAATTACTTATGCAATTTAGAAACAGTATAAATATTGGAACTATACAGTGAATTGTTAGATTTGTTGGATTCGCTCCAACGCATCTCACGGTCAAGGTATGGCTATGGGGGTGAGGAGATGATGGTTCTCCCCTTAACTGGGACAGAGATATCTTATTAAACTAAGGTAAATGTTACCTTACTGATTGATGGATATCTTAAATATTTTACTGTAACAAGATTTAGATTTAAAAATTGGATACACTACTAGAAACAGAATTATACTTTCCTGGAACTATTAACACAGTGATTGACTGTTTGTAACCAATTGTGAACTGCATGTTCAGTTCTTTAATAAATTTTTATATAATTTAGAAATTATATTGTCTCGCATACTCTTCTGTATCATTGACTCATGAACTCGTTTCCGTACACTCTTTGGCAGGGAGGTACATTACTAAAGAGAGAAGATTCCCAGATCCTAATAATATCCGGGTTGTTATAATCTTTCTGGAACTTGTTAAAAAGGCTATTCTCAGCCGGTTCCTTTCCTTTGGGTAGAGTTAGATCAGTCCTTCGGACCTATTCAAGTGCCTGTGAGATCTGTCTTTCTCAACTGTTACGACCAGGTGACCAGGGGTCTAGGGTTCCCTCTCAGCCTTCACCTGGTTTTACCATAACAGGGTTTAATTTTAAACACACCATTTTTTTTTTAGTTCCCCCTTAGTGAATTTTTGTTCACTAACTTACAATTATAAGGCAAAGAACTAGCTCTATAGGTTTTCTTAGGTTTAACGAAAAAAGGTTGAAATTTCTTTAACTTAAGCTTTAATTCGGTTAACATAGGAACATAGCCAATCGAGCCTGTCCCACCACTCAATACGATCAGAGCTGACCATCCACTTCAATGCCTTTTTCCCACACTATCCTCATATCCCCTTATGTCATTTGTATTTAGAAATCTGTCAATGTCTGCTTTAAACTTACTCAGGGACTGAGCTTCCACAGTCCTCTGGGATAGAGAATTCCAAAGATTCACAACCCTCTGAGTAAAGAAATTTCTCCTCATCTCTGTCCTAAATGTCTTCCCCCTTATTTTGAAATTGAACATCTTACCTGCATCTACCCTGTCTACCCCTTTAAGTATTTTGTAGGTTTCAATTAAATCACCTCTCATTCTTCGAAATGCTAGAGAATACAGGCCCAGTTTCCCCAATCTCTCTTCATAGGACAGTCCCGCCATCCCGGGAACAAGTCTGGTGAAGCTTTGTTGCACTCCCTCTATGGTAATAATATCCTTCCTAAGGTAAGGGGACCAAAACTGCACACAGTACTCCAGATGCGGTCTAACCAAGGTTCTATACAATTGAAGCAAGAATTCACTACTCCTGTACTCAAATCCTCTTGCAATAAAAGCGAACATACTATTAGCCTTCCTAATTGTTTGCTGCACCTGCATGTTAGCTTTCAGTGACTTATTGACAAGGAAACCCAGGTCCCTTTGTACAACAACACTTTCTAATCTCTTACTCTTTAAGAAATACTCTGCACATCGATTCCTCCTACCAAAGTGGATAACCTCACATTTTTCCACATTATATTCCATCTACCCACTCACTAAATCTGTCCCAATCTCCTTGAAGCCACTTTGCACCTTCCTCACAACACACATTCCACCTAGTTTTGTGTCACCTGCAAACTTGGAAATACTACATTTGGTCCCCACATCCAAATCATTGATATATATTGTGAACAGCTGGGGCACAAGCATTGAACCCTGTGGTACCCCACTAGTCACAGCCTGCCAGCGTGAGAATGACCCGTTTATTCCTACTCTCTGCTTTCAGCCTGTTAACCAATCATTAATCCATGTCAGTATATTACCTCCTATCCCATGTGCTTTAATTTTGCTAACCAACCTCCTGTGGGGGACTTTATCAAAAACCTTCTGAAAATCCAAGTATACTACGTCCACCAACTCCCTTTTATCAATTCTGTTAGTAACATCTTCAAAAAACTCCAACAGGTTCATCAAACATGATTTCCCATTCATGGATCCATGTTGACTATGCCCAGTCAGATCATTATTATCCAAGTGTCCATTTATCACATCCTTTAGAATAGATTTTAGCATTTTCCCAATGACTGATGTAAGGTTAACAGGTCTGTAATTCCCTGTTTTTTCCCTCCCTCCCTTCTTAAATAGTGGGGTGACATTTGTGACCTTCCATTTGCAACCCAGTACCTCAGGAGGTTCAGAATCACATGGCAGGTCACTGCAGTCATCTGGAACAAGATCTCCTTTCCAGTGCAGTGGGTAGGCACACATTGCCAATGGCCAACAAGGTGCCTGTTACTGGAGTACCACACACCCGACATTCCTGCCTCTCCTGATCTCTGCCTCTCACCATGTTCTGCACTCTGTTCTGCAAGGAGAGAAAGCAGAGAGGTGCGAGTGTTCATAACAGCTTTTGTGGAGAGGACGGAAGGACACCATTTGTGGAGGA
Organism: Heterodontus francisci; assembly: GCF_036365525.1. NCBI lineage: Eukaryota > Metazoa > Chordata > Chondrichthyes > Heterodontiformes > Heterodontidae > Heterodontus > Heterodontus francisci. The sequence continues at coordinate 22,649,035 of NC_090397.1, forward strand.
TGACTATGATGCATGGGTGAAAGGGCAATAAGTAGAGGGTTAGTGTGAGTGTTGGATGTTCAGATGTGAATGTGAGGTGCCTGGAGAGAGAGCAATGAGTTCAGCTGCAAGGTTTATTGCCCTGCCGAGTGCTGTGCAGAAGAATGCTGGGAAAGTCAAGAGTGCGGGGATTGGCATCTGAAACATTATGCCACTCACCTTTCCCACCCTCCTGAGGTCCTTGATCCTCTTTTTTGATTTGTTTCATGAGATGTGGACGTCACTGGCTAGGTGAGCATTTGTTGCCCATCCCTAATTGCCCTTGAGAGGGTGATGGCGAGCCGCTGCAGTCCATGTGGTGCAGGTACATCCAGAGTGCTGTTAGGAAGGGAGTTCCAGGATTTTGATCCAGCGACAGTGAAGGAACGGCAATATAGATCCAGGTCAGGATGGTGTGTGACCTGAAGGGGAACTTTCGGATGGTGGCGTTCCCACGCATCAGTTGCCCTCTTGGTGCACTGTCTCCAAGTTGAAGGGACCATATTCTGCTGCTGACTTCCTTGGCCACTTACATCCATGCCTGCTTAATTGTAGAGGTTGTCCTCTTCCTCCCATCCTTGGGAAAGATCAACTCACTACAGGCCCTCAGATCCCACAGCAGGACTCCAGGTAAGAGTGACAGACCCGGGGAGCAGCCTTCCCAGGTTTCATTTCCATTGCTGTGGTTGCTACAGCCTCAAAAATCCAAGTGCTGGCGAGTCATTGTAACCAAAGCCAGGCTCCCTTTAATTAGAAATCATTTCTTTGATAAATGGCTGCCTCATCCCGCTCACTCTCCCTAATTGGTTGGGAAACCTGGAGTCAGGATGCTAATACTGTGGCTGAATTAAAGAACCATGGCTAAGCTTGCCCATTGGTAAATCAACTCCTGACCCGAAAATGCCAGTCGTAGCGCCAGGAAAGGGGTGCTTTAGAGCTGAAATTCTGGTCTTTTCTTTCATATAGTGCTTTTCACACCCTCAAACACCCCAAAGCCTTTTGCAGCCAATTAATTACTTTTGAAACGTCGGGCTGGATTTTGTCTCCGCAGCAGGATCCCGCTACCGGGCCGGAAAACCGGGAGCAACCCCACTTTGGCCATTTTCAGAAGCCCTTATGGAATTCAATGGCAACCCAGCAGTTACCTGCCTGCTGCCAGGGCGGGGTGAAGGATCCTCATCAAGAGTTGCTGGCCAATCAGAGGGCCGGCAGCTCTTCCGTCCCACCAGCGCCACTGGGAGCGGGAATTGGCCCTTAAGTGGCTATTAACTGGTATCGGTTGTGAGGGCGGAAGGTGTTTCTGAGTAGGCAGCTTTTGCTCCTGGGGATACCCTCCATGAGCCACAGGATGCTCAGTCAGGAGGCCACCCCCACCTCTGAGCCCACAGGGAGGCCACCAGCTTTTATTGGGTGGTCTCCCCACATGCCGAACAGCCCTCCACCACTGGTAAAATACCAGTGGGAAGAGGCCCTTAGGTAGCACTTAGTTGGCCTCTGTCCTCAACCTTTCCCGCAGCTGATAAAATTCCATGGCGTCGGGAAGGCAACGGGCACTTCATCCCCTTGCCTTCCCTCACCATTTTACACACTCACACCATCCTCCCACCTCTAGACGGCTGCTAAAATCCAGCCTGTAGTCACTGTTGTAACCTGGGAAACACAGTAGACAGTTTGCACACAACAAGATCCCACTAATTGCAGGTGATAAATTACCAGATTATCTATTTTAATGACGTTGGCTGAGGGATAAATGTTGGCTGGGGATGGGCACCTCTGCTCTTCAAATAATGCTACGGGATCCTTTATGTCCACCTGAGAGGACAAACATGGCCTTGGCTTATGGACATGTTTAGGTCAAGTCCTGGAATAAAACTGAAGAAAACAATACATTCATTACAACCAGGGTCATTAGTTTATTGTGACTTAATTAATTAAATTTAGTTTCTATTTCATGGGAGGGGTGTATTTCCATGGGAAAGGTGGGGGGATCTTTGGCCCCTCTACATTACATTTGGTGAAAGTACCTAGGATAACCCTGGAAAAACAGCACAAATGTCATTTAAGCTATTTTTCTGGAGTTTCCGCAGTTCCTTCACGAGCAGGGGAACCCCCACAGAAAATCATTGAAAGGTTTTTAAGCATTGTTTTTGGGAATGCATCTGCAATAATCTCCACTGTAAATGGAAGACCAGTGTCCTTTGCCTATAATGCACAAAAACACTGATCACCGCTGTATCAAGGACTGTGCAAAATTCTGTTTCTAGTAAATATCTTTTCACACTGTGTTTTGGGGACCATATTCCATTCATTTTCTGTGACAACCAGTTGCTTTGCTAACTGTGTTATAATTATACATGCTATTTCCCTTGGTATTTCCCCTATTTAAGTATAAAACACAGTAAGAGACTGCCTGGGGGTGTGTGCATCTGAGTGTAAAGGGCACGGTTTTCATGTTTTCCCATCAGTGGGAGCCTCCTTCACCTTCCTCCCAAAATAATCCACTGATTTTTTTTTAAGTTTGGTGCTGGGAGTTAAGGGCTAAATAGTTCTCATGCCATTATGCAAATCACAAATGGGAAAGAAAGGGAACAGCCATATGGATAAACATCATGATCAGTCAAATTACTGGGAAACAACCTAGCAAGAGGTTTACAGATTTGTTGCATGGTCCATTGCTGTGAATTTCCTTGGACCTGGCCCCATTCTGCCGGCTTTGTTTTTCTACAATATTTGGTGCTGTGTAAAACCAACGTTTCACCCGATCCTGCAAGTTTCCCATTCAGTGAATTAAATTGAAAATAGCCTAGTTGCATAACTTTTGACCACACTTCCAGTGAAGCAGGTCCAAGGAATTTCCTGGCCCACATTATGGGCTGAATTTTACTAGCCCTCCGACGTCAGGGGTCGTGGTGGGGGGGGGCGGGGGGGTGGGCGGGCCTGGAAAATTCTTCCGGGAGAGGCTCGCCACGACCCCCGATGCCGGCAGCGACAAGGCCTCTGTGCGGCCCCCCGCCGCTCGGCAGTGGAGCCTTCATCTGAATATGCTAATAATATTAAAAGTAATGAATAAACAGACCCCGTTAGCGACGGCCATCCCACGCCGATATTCCAGCCGCTGGCCGGAACACCCGCGCATTCAGATCTCCGTACAGAGGTCTGAGGTGTGACACTGGTGGGGAGGGGGGGGGGGGCAAAGAGTAAAATTTGCAGGATAAGTGCGGGGAGGCGGGCGTGTGGAAAACCGCTCCGATTGGTTGTGGGGTTGGTTGGAAGGGATTGAGGGTCAAAGGTGCTCAAGGTGGGGGGGGTGAAAGTTCAGTATGTTAAAAAGTAGTTTTCTGGGGGGGGAATAGGTCATTTTATTTATGGAGAACTCAGTGGGGGGGGGGGTGAAAGGGGATTCAAAGTTTAAATAAAATTTTACTTACAATTGTCGCCCAGTGGAACCTTTATAAATGTAAATTTACCTGGAGGGCTTGAAGCCCTTTAAAAATGGCGCCGGTGCCGGACGCATTGCCGGGGGCGGCCGGTCCGCTCCCTCTATTTAAATGACCACCACCCCGCCCCCCGCCCCACCCCCACCCCGTGCGATATATCGCAGGGGCTCAGCGGCACACAAGTTGCCTGTGCACCGCGCCGGCGGCAAGCTTATAAAATTCAGCCTCTGTAGGGACAACGTTTATGAATTAGTGCTGCCAGCACAGAGCTTCACACATTGAGAATGGAGTGTGGAGTGGAGTGTGTGATTCACAGCCTGCGTGATTTGCCGTCCATTAAAATCAAAACCGGAAACTTGGATGCTGCATTCTTCATCCAAAGTGATATGCACTCCCATGTTGCAAAGCAGGGAAATGGGAGTGCCAATTCATAAAATTCACCCCACATCAGCAAATACATCACTCTTTATGGTGTTGAGTTCCCACATGATTTCTACCCATATAGTAGAGGAATCTGGGCAGGGTAAAAATGAAATAATACCCCAGGGAACGGTAGCATAGCAGTAATGTTACTGGATTAGTTAACCAGAGGTTTGGACTAATGTTCCGAAGACACGAGTTCAAATCCCATCATGGGAGCTGAAGGAATTTAAATTCAATTGATAAATTTGGATGAAAAATGCTAATCTCATTAATAATAACCATGAAACTACTAGAGTGTTGTTAAAAATCCATCTACTTCATTAATGCCCTTTGGGGTGAAAATCTGCTGGTCTGGCTGACATGTGATTCCAGCCCCACAGCGTGTAGTTGACTCTTAACTGCCTTCTGAAATGGCCAAGCAAGCCACTCAGTTGTGTCAAACTGCTACAGAAAAGTTGATAAGGGCAATTAGCGATTGGCAATAAATGCTGGCCTTGCCACTGGAGCATACACCCCAAGAATGAATTTTTAAAAAAATTTGTGGAATGTTAAGCGCATGTGAATTGTGCCTACAAATACTTTGCGCTCGAGTATCCATGATTTTTAAAGCTGTTTCTAAAGTGCACACCCAACAAACTCGATCCAGCCCCAGGGCAGAATGGCAGGTTTCCACCAGTTGTGCCTTTTTGGGGTGGTTACCACATTGTACAGAGAAGCTCAGGCACCCTAGTTTACATTAATTCATCGCCGATGTCCTGTAACCAGCAGTCAATTGAAACTAATTAAGAAGACAGGCCAAGGGCATTAAATCAGACAACTGAAGAATAGCTAATTTCCTTGAAAATCCCACTGTTACACTGTGCTGGAGGATGCCTTGTTGCAGTCACTAATTGGTTGCATTTGATTATGCTGCTTGATTGCACTGATTCATGAGAAATATTACATTCAGGTTTATGTCAAAGTTTGCACTGAAACCTGAACATGACTTTACCTCAGCAAAATCCGCATAGTGTCCAATGCATTCTTAGTGCACTTTCCTGATTGCGTCCTGTTATGGCTACGTGGTGAGGGGTGTGGTTGGTCCCCACTATTCAACTCCCAACTGACTGTGTTTTTGTTATTAGGCTTTTAACCCCTTTGTGTTTTATTTGTCCAATAAACAGACAGCAACAGGTTTTCTTGTAGGTTTAAACCAAAAGATTAATTATTTATTCAGTAATATTCACTCCTGAAATGGTCGCAACTGCACCCACAGATCCATTCATTTACACACACACACAACAAGAAAAGACAGAGAGGAAAAGGGGTAAGTAGTTTGAAGTGAGGTGGGTTTTTAGGGCTCATGGTAAACCTGTTGAATCTTCTCTGAGGTCAATTTCTCTATTTAAAGTAGCAGGCCTGCACTGCCTATAGATTTCTTTATTGGTTGAAATTTCAGTCTGTAAACAGGGTATCACTTTCAGTTCTCTGCTGCACAAGTTGAAGTTTAGAACTCACATCAGGGCACCTCCTTTTGGCTTGCTGGATCTTCTCGCAGCTCTCAGCTGGACATGTTTTTGTGATGTTTTTCCTGGATCTCTCGATCGCTCTCCAGAGAGCTACTTTTAAGGTCAAAATGGTCTCACATCTTGCCTCTGTTGGGAGACACAGATCTTCCTCCCTGTGGTGACTGACGATGGATGAGAATTTGGCTACTTCATACCTTCTTTGTTTCAGAAAAAAACATTCAATTCAAAAATGTCTCTTGATGGGTTTAGGATGGGTGTAATTGACACCTTTTAGCTTTGAATGTATCCTTTTGTTCTTACCAGACAGTAAGACTGTTTGAATAGACAGGTTTGACCTTCGGCGGCCATTTGTTCCAGCACATTGTCCACTTTTTAAAAGAAAAGACCATTTTTACAACGCTTCAGTTTGAGTTCATGATTTTTCAATCGCTGCACTTCACATGAGTGTAACAGTCCCTAGCTGAAACTCCATACCTATTAGGTTAGACTTGAAAGAAGGCAGGAAACATTAACAAGACAAATCCACAGGTAATGCTAAACAAAAGTCAGAAACTGGTTACAGGAAAGCCATGTTGGTGAAGGCAAAGTTTACCTAAGCCGTACAGACCACTACAGTCCTATTTCTGATCGGTGTTGAATTAACGGATCTTCGATGGATGGCACTAGCTATGCTACAGTTGGCCTTAGCACTCCAGGGGCAAAGAGGGGAGAAGTCACCCAGGGTTATCACTCTTAATTGCTCCCCAGTTACCCAATTAGAAGGTGAGTATCTACAGTGGTTGGAAGAGGGCGAGTTCAGGCTTGATTGTGATGTCCAGCCTCTCCTGATCCACCCCACAGCATTCAAAAACTTCCCATTAATCATTTGCATGGCTCAAATGAAGAACAGTTACTTGACTGAGATAGCCAAGGACTCACGGAGACACAGTGTCTTCAGGAGAGGATAGAAATGAGAAGGGAGAAAAAAACGCTGATGGACTTTAGTGGTCCATATAGAATTTTGTAGTTTCTCTAAAGTTATGTAACAAAATGTTTTCCCTACACACAATATCTGTATATTAGGCCTGTATTTAGTTAGTGCCTCAGAGTATCCTGAAGCATTTCATACTTACTCAAATATTGAAGCATATTCATTGTTGTTAGATAGGCAAATATAGCAGCCAATCTCTGCACAGTAAGATCCCAGAAACAGCAAATGAATGGCTAGTTTTTGGTGGCATTAGTTGAGGAAGAGATGTTGGCACTTCATAGGGTCTTTAATTAATTAATATAACTGTGGTAACAAATGGGAAGCAGGGCTATCCAATTCATCTGATCAGGGATCGATTTGTACAACCCAGCCCAGCTGGCAATGTGCCACTTACATCACCTATCCAGTCTAAGGGGGCACTAATCAGTAACTATCTTTGAGGATCCAATTCTGAAAGCAAGACTGAAGATCATGAATGGATAATTTGACATGAGAAATTCCAGCAGACTTTTGAAGAAGATTTTAAAAAGTCAAAACTGCCTTTTCTTTCTGACATTGGCAAACCTGCAGTATATTTTTGATGTTTTTTGTTATTTTGTTTTGGACCTGTGCAGAACATCCTGGTTGTGTAATGATGACAGTGTGAGGATGCTGGGGTTGCACAGGTGAAATAACTCCACAAGTCAATACTTGTCGATTTGTTAGAAGATTTCATACCTGGCTAATCACTTCTCATCTGAGTCTAAAAGAATGTTCCTGTACAAGGAATCTACCTATGCAATCTACAGCCAGGATAGTCAAGTACAACTTGCATTTATATTGTACCTTCAGTGCACAGAATGCTCCAAGGTGTCTACGTGCATTATCACTTAACACTAAGTCTTGAGAGTATTATCCACATAATCAACATTTAATATTCTTGGAATGACTTGAACTATTTGGCAAATGATTAGCAGTGCCAAGGGTTAGCATCAGATTTGCCAGTGTTTTCATGTTGTTTGGTAACAGAAATACCATCATGCAAAGGAATTACATCAGTCTGTTGCGCATCTTTCTGACCAATACATTTAATTGATGTCAGTGATGGCAGCCTCAAATTCATTAAGCAATGATTTAAGGTTTCTAGGATCTCGCCTACCTCAGGAAATAATCTTTGGTGAATTGCACATTATTACACTAAATTAGGACTCATGGGATTGGGGGTAATATATTAGCATGGACTGATGATGAGCTAAAGGATAGAAAACAGAAAGTAGGAATAAATGGGGCATTTTCAAGTTGGCAGGTTGTACCTAGTGAGGTTCTGCAAGGATCAGTACTTGGGCCTCAGCTATTTACAGGCCAGAATTTTACGTTGGGTGGGATGCCCTGGCCAAAAAGTCAGGGCAAGCCCACCTCTGCTGGGATTTTATGCTCCCCAGGCCCTTAATTGGCCTTGGGCAGAACTTCCACCTCCTTGAGCCAGGAACTCCCACCTAATGGAGCTGCCGACCAATCAGTGGGCTAGCAGCTCTCAGTCCCAGCAGCACCACTGAGAGCGGTGGCCACTGCTGGGACTGCAGAAGCAAGAGGGACGACGGCCTCGGAATCAAGGTAAGTTTTTGGGGCTTCACTGGGGACAATTGGCCGGGCCACAGCAAGGCAAGTGGGGTAGGTTGTGGGGGGGTGGGGGGTGGGATTTGGGGGAATGTTGTGCAGTGGTGGCAGTTGGGCCATGGGGGGAGGTGAGGGCAGGCCCTCTGTGGGGCACAGGGTGCCCGATCAGGAGGACCACCCCCCCCAACCTATCAGCCCACAAGAAGGCCGCCAGGTTTTACCTGGTGGCATTCTCGGGGGCTTGAGTTGCCTGCTGGCTGTTGGTAAAATACCAGTGGCGGGAGGAGACCCTTAATTGGACAGTCAAGGGCCTTGATTGGCCTGGGCGGCTGGGCTGTTTCATGCTGCCGCCACTCCGCGTAAAGTTGCAGCAGGGACAGGCAGACGTCGGGAATGGCATCCCCGCCTTCCACCCAATTTTATGGCCCCCTTCGTCTGCAAAGGAAATCTGACCAAGCCCGAATGCCGGACCAGGAAGTGCGACCCGACCCGACCCCGACACATGGCATCTGGTCCCGTCGGGGTCGGGTCGGTAAAGGCATGCTACCCCACGTGTCGGGTTCAGGTCGGGACGCACTTCCGAGTCCGGCATTCGGGCTCGGTCGGGTTTCCTTTGCACACTTTTACCTCATATATAAGGCTATCCAACAGTACATTGTAGTGCTTTGCACCAGCCCACTCATGTGGGGGGGCTGTAAAATTCCAGCCACGATCTATATTAATCACTCAGATAAGGGGACTGAGTGTAACGTATTGAAGTTGCTGATAATACAAAGTTAGGTGGGAAAGTAAGAGTGAGAAGGATGCAAAGAGGCAGAAGAGGGATATAGACAGGTTGTGTGAGTGGACAAAGAACGTGGCAGATGGAATACAATGTGGCAAAGTGTGAAGTTATCCACTTCGTAAGGAAAATTTAAAAAAGGAGATTATTGTTTGAATGGCGAGAGACTGGGAAATGTTTGCATTCAGAGGGACCTGGGTGTCTTTGCACATGAATAGAAAGTTAACATACAGGGACAGCAAGCAATTAGGAGGCAAATGGTATGTTAGCATTTGTTATAAAGGGTTTGGAATATAAGAGTAAATAAGTCTTACTATTATTATACAGGGCATTGATAAGGCTACACATGGGAGTACTGTGTATAGTCTAGCGCTCCTTAGTTAAGGAAGGACATAGATGCCCTAGAGGGAGTGCAACAAGGGTTCACTAGATTGGTTCCCAGAATAAGGGGAATGTCCTAAGAGGGGAGATTGAGGGGACTAGGCCTATATTTCCAGAAGAATGAGAGTTGATCTAATTGAAACTTATAAAATTCTTAAGGTACTTGACAGGGTAGATAGAGAAAATGTTTTCCTTGGCTGGAGAATCAAGAACACAGGGTCACAGTCTTAGGATAAAAGGTTGGTCATTTAGGACTGAGATGAAGAGAAATTTCTTCACTCAGAGGTTGTGAATCTCTACTCCAGAGAGCTGTGGATGCTCAGTTATTGAGTGTTTTAAAGACTAAGGTCGATAGATCTTTGGGTACTAAGGGAATTAGGGGATAATGCAGGAAGGTGGAGTTGAGGTAGAAGATCACCCATGATCTTGTTGAATGTCGAAGCAGGTTTGAAGGGCCAAATGGCCTACTCCAGCTGCGATTTCTTACATTCTTATGAAGATGTTCACATAATTGATCATCTCCTAACTTTGTTTGTTATGTCTCAAATTTTTTTTCAATTCATTCATGGGATGTGGGCGTCGCTGGCCAGGCCAGCATTTATTGCCCATCCCTAATTGCCCTTGAGAAGGTGGTGGTGAGCTGCCTTCTTGAACTGCTGCAGTCCATTTGGGGTAGGTATACCCACTGTGCTGTTAGGAAGGGATTTCCAGGATTTTGACCCAGCGACAGTGAAGGAACGGTGATATAGTTCCAAGTCACGATGGTGTGTGACTTGGAGGGGAACTTGCAGGTGGTGGTGTTCCCATGTATTTGCTGCCTTTGTCCTTCTAGTTGAGGTCACGGGTTTGGAAGGTGCTGTCTAAGGAGCCTTGGTGCATTGCTGCAGTGCATCTTGTAGATGGTACACACTGCTGCCACTGTGCGTCGGTGGTGGAGGGAGTGAATGTTTGTAGATGGGGTGCCAATCAAGCGGGTTGCTTTGTCCTGGATGATGTCGAGCTTCTTGAGTGTTGTTGGAGCTACACCCATCCAGGCAAGTGGAGAGTATTCCATCACACTCCTGACTTGTGCCTTGTAGATGGTGGACAGGCTTTGGGGAATCAGGAGGTGAGTTACTCGCCTCAGGATTCCTAGCCTCTGACCTGCTCTTGTAGCCACGTTATTTATATGGCTACTCCAGTTCAGTTTCTGGTCAATGGTAGCCCTAAGGATGTTGATAGTGGGGGATTCAGTGATGGTAATGCCGTTGAATATCAAGGGGAGATGGTTAGATTCTCTCTTGTTGGAGATGGTCATTGCCTGGCACTTGTGTGGCGCGAATGTTACTTGCCACTTATCAGCCCAAGCCTGGATATTGATCAGGTCTTGCTGCATTTCTACACAGACTGCTTCAGTATCTAAGGAGTCACAAATGGTGCTGAGCATTGTGCAATCATCAGCGAACATCCCCACTTCTGATCTTATGATTGAAGGAAGGTCATTGATGAAGCAGCTGAAGATGGTTGGGCCAAGGACACTACCCTGAGGAACTCCTGCAGTGATGTCCTGGAGCTCAGATGATTGACCTCCAACAACCACAACCATCTTCCTTTGAGCTAGATATGATTCCAGCTAGCGGAGTGTTTTCCCCCTGATTCCCATTGACTTCAGTTTTGCTAGGGCTCCTTGATGCCATACTCAGTCAAATGCTGCCTTGATGTCAAGGGCAGTCACTCTGATGATTGAGAGTAGGCTGATGGGGCGGTAATTGGCCGGGTTGGACTTGTCCTGCTTTTTGTGTACAGGACATACCTGGGCAATTTTCCACATTGCAGGGTAGGTGCCAGTGTTGTAGCTGCACTGGAACAGCTTTGCTAGGGGCGCAGCAAGTTCTGGAGCACAGGTCTTCAGTACTATTGCCGGAATATTGTCAGGGCCCATAGCTTTTGCAGTATCCAGTGCCTTCAGTCGTTTCTTGATATCACGCGGAGTGAATCGAATTGGCTGAAGTCTGGCATCTGTGATGCTGGGGACTTCAGGAGGTGGCCGAGATGGATCATCAAATCGGCACTTCTGGCTGAAGATTGTTGTAAATGCTTCAGCCTCATCTTTCGCACTGATGTGCTGGGCTCCCCCATCATTGAGGATGGGGATATTTGTGGAGCCACCTCCTCCAGTTAGTTGTTTAATTGTCCACCACCATTCACGGCTGGATGTGGCAGGACTGCAGAGCTTAGATCTGATCCATTGGTTATGGGATCGCTTAGCTCTGTCTATCACATGCTGCTTATGCAGTTTGGCATGCAAGTAGTCCTGTGTTGTAGCTTCACCAGGTTGACACCTCATTTTGAGGTATGCCTGGTGCTGCTCCTGGCATGCCCTCCTGCACTCTTCATTGAACCAGGGTTGGTCTCCTGGTTTGATGGTAATGGTAGAGTGGGGGATATGCCGGGCCATGTGGTTACAGATTGTGGTTGAGTACAATTCTGCTGCTGCTGATAGCCCACAGCGCCTCATGGATACCCAGTTTTGCATTGCTAGATCTGTTCGAAATTTATCCCATTTAGCACGGTGATAGTGCCACACTACAAGATGGACGGTATCCTCAATGTGAAGGCGGGTCACTCCTACCAATACTGTCATGGACAGAAGCATCTGCGGCAGGCAGATTGGTGAGGACAAGGTCAAGTATGTTTTTCGCTCGTGTTGGTTCCCCCACCACCTGCCGCAGACCCAATCTAGCAGCTATGTCCTTTAGGACCCGGCCAGCTCGGTCAGTAGTGGTGCTACCGAGCCACTCTTGGTGATGGACATTGAAGTCCCCCACCCAGAGTACATTTTGTGGCCTTGCCACCCTCAGTGCTTCCTCCAAGTGGTGTTCAGCATGGAGGAGTACTGAGTCATCAGCTGAGGGAGGGCTGTAGGTAGTAATCAGTAGGAGGTTACCTCGCCCATGTTTGACCTTATGCCATGAGACTTCATGGGGTCCGGAGTCGATGTTGAGGACTCCCAGGGCAACTCCCTCCCTACTGTATACCACTGTCCCGCCACCTCTGCTGGGTCTGTCCTGCCAGTGGGACAGGACATACCTGGGGATGGTGATGGCAGTGTCTGGGACATTGTCTGTAATCTATGATTCCGTGAGTATGACTATGTCAGGCTGTTGCTTGACTAGTCTGTGGGACAGCTCTCCCAACTTTGGCACAAGCCCCCAGATGTTAGTAAGGAGGACTTTGCAGGGTCGACAGGGCTGGGTTTGCCGTAGTCGTTTCCGGTGCCTAGGTCGATGCCAGGTGGTCCATCCGGTTTCATTCCTTTTTATTGACTTCGTAGCGGTTAGGTACAACTGAGTGGCTTGCTAGGCCATTTCAGAGGACATGTAAGAGTTAACCACATTGCTGTGGGTCTGGAGTCACATGTAGGCCAGACCAGGTAAGGACAGCAGATTTCCTTCCCTGAAGGATATTAGTGAACCAGATGGATTTTTACAACAATCGACAATGGTTTCATGGCCATCATTGGACTAGCTTTTTAATTACAGATTTATTAATTAAATTCAAATTTCACCTTCTGCTGTGGTGGGATTCGAACCCATGTCCCCAGAGAAATACCCTGGGTCACTCGTCCAGTGACAATACCACTACGCCACCGCCTACTAAATGTCATATGACTAGTTTCCTGAGGCCAATACACTCTGACCAGTAGATTCACAAAGATGTTGTGAAACATTGGCCCAAATTTTGCAGCTGCAGTCGTGACAAAACTGTCAGCATTCAGTCATTACTCTGCGAAATGGATAACACCTTTTGGCATTCACGCATGCGCAGTTTAACACAGAAATCCAGAAACTGCCATCAGTGATTGCCCAATTCTTCACAGTGTGTGCTATTGAAGCCTCACAGATGGAAATCAATTGGAAAGACTTGCAGGTTGATAAGTAAATTGGCCATTATAAATTGCCCCTATTATAGGTAGGTGGTAGGGGAATTGAGGGAAGGTGGGGATGTGAGAGGGTAATGGGATTAATGCAGGATTAGTATAAATGGGTGGTTGATGGTCGGCACAGACTCGGTGGGCCGAAGGGCCTGATTCAGTGCCGTATCATAAAATAAATAAATAAATCACTGAATTGCTGTGAACTTCCAGTTTTTATGCAATTATTCTCACCGTAAAAATCTTTGAAAAAGTTACGCCTTGTTGAATGATGTGTAATTAGCTTTTTAAATGGTGTACTAAGTACTGCTGAAAATAGAGACATGTCGTTGAAGCTTTTCAGCTTGCACTCCTCAGAACAATCCAGTCAATCCATACACAAGACGAAAAGCTTTGACAACGTGTCTCTATTTTTAGCAATGCTCAAAATCTGTACTACCAAATGACTATTGGTGTACTAAAGTACTGATAATCCATTTTTACATTTTTTTTTAGATTTAGATTTAGATATACAGCACTGAAACAGGCCCTTCGGCCCACCGAGTCTGTGCCGACCATTAACCACCCATTTATACTAATCCTACACTAATCCCATTTTCCTACCACATCCTCACCTGTCCCTATATTCCCCTACCACCTACACTAGTGGCAATTTATAATGGCCAATTCACCTATCAACCTGCAAGTCTTTTGGCTGTGGGAGGAAACCGGAGCGCCCGGAGGAAACCCACGCAGACACAGGGAGAACTTGCAAACTCTACACAGGCAGTACCCAGAATTGAACCCGGGTCGCTGGAGCTGTGAGGCTGCGGTGCTAACCACTGCGCCACTGTACCGCCCTGTAGATGTTGCCATGCCACACCTGTAGATCACACTTATTGCAAATCAAGGAGTCACTGATTGTAGTTAAAATAAACCCTGAATTATCTGCTCCCTTCAGAGATCTTTAACGATCATTTGGACATCTCTTCTTGCAGCAAAATTGAAAGAAAAATTATTTCCAAATTTTAGTAAATCCCTATGCATACAAATCCTGATGCAAGGAAATCCCTAGCAATCTTCAGGTCTGTGCAAGTAGCCATCTAAGCTCAATTTGCAAATTTGTGGAATGTCAAATTTCTCCATTCAATGATTACAATTTCATAGAATTTTTAAAAATACAATCTTTTAAAAAAAAATCATATTTCAGCTTCTACCTCAATCCCGTGTGCATGTCCTAAATTTTATCTCGCTTTCTGTAAAATTATAAGAAAGTTAATGATAAAACCTGTTACTTACTTCCTGAAAGAATTCTTCAATGTGATTGGCAGCTTAGCCTGCTAAATGACATCACTGTTGCTGATCACCAGAAATCCCTTCTACCTCCCAGATGATGTGCGCTGGCGACATCCTTCTTCCACCAGCTGCATGGCCTCAATTATGACATGCAGCTCCTGTTTATAAACCTTGGGGGTCTCCATGCTTCCTTGCAGGAGCTGCCTGTCTTTTACCAGGAACTGATCAGGGTCTGAAACATGGTCGCCTTCAACTGGAGTCCTCCTGCAATAGGAGTGGCAGCTATCTTTTGGGAACCGCTGCTCACGAATCTGCACCTCCATCAGTACGGATGCATGTGGCTGGTGGCGGAGAGGGCTGTCGCTGCCAAAGAAATGTACTGGATGGCAGAGGAGTGGACTGGATGTTTCCAGAAGAGCTGGCATGACATGTGTCCTTGGGTAGCATCCAAAGCTGTTGAGAATCTTAGAAGTGGTGCTGGGGCCCCGAATGCACTCAAGGTGTTAAGGTGGCTCAGGCACGTACAGCACTCTCATCCGAGCTGACCCCCTTCGAACGGAATTTCAGCGCCAGGCCCCGAAACCTACCTCGGGAACCTTGGCCCCACAATCTGAGCCGCCTCTCGGAAATCCCCTCAGTGCTACTCCACTCTGCATGGAGGGGTTTCCTGTACGTTCTGCTCTTGCACATCCTCTACCTCCTCTGGTCATCTGGAGGAGGTGGGGGGAGGGGGGGAGGCGGTCCCAGGTTGGAGGCTCTCTACTTGGTGGTCTCATTATTTATTGGGGATTTGGCATGGAGGGTGTTGCACGTGGCGGTCCTGTGCAATAGAATGTTAAGCTGATTCATGGACTCCTGGGCTGCCTGCAATTTCTGTGGCATGGAGGAGTCTGTGTTTCATATCTGTGTAGAGTGTGAGAGGCTGCAGCCCCTCTTCCGTTTTTTTGAGGGAACTGCTTCTCAATTTCTGGCTGCACTTCAGTCTCATGCTTCTGAACTTTGGCAACCTTGTGCGGAGGGGACTAGTCAGTTAGGAGAACCTCCTCATGGGACTTCCCCTCAGCCTGGCCAAGATGGCCATCAACAGGACCAGGCAGTGGGCAGTTGAGGGGGTTGGTCGGCCTGACTGCCTGCCTCTCTTCCATGGCTACACCCACACCCGGGTGTCTCTGGAGAGGGAGTGCGCGGTGTCTGCGGTACGCTTCACACCTTCTGCGACCGGTGGGACTGGAGTGCATCATCACCCCTGACAATGTCACTTCCATCTGATTAGCTAAGTTTCCTTTAAAGTTTATGGGGTTTTTTCTGTTCAAGTATATTAGTGGTGCCCCTTTCAGAAGGGGCACCTAGTTCCTCTTTATTGACAGCCTTCCAAGTTGGTTAAAAAGAGGTGTACCTGGCGCCAGAATTAAATTAATGTTGTGAAAGGTGAAACCCACACCAGAGAATTCACCAGATCTTTGTGGGTGGCTTTCTTCAAGGTTAGTGGCAAGCACCTTCACTTTGTTGCTAATGGTGGAATCTAGTCCATTAGTTAAGTCAGTCATTCAGAGTTGGTAAAGTGTAGTAACTCCCTTTGTTTTCCATACACAGGCAGTGTATTAGCATTAGCAGAAATAGTTTCATTCAGCAAAAAGTCTATTCTCTTCAATACCCATGGCAATGTGGCTGTCTAAAGACCAGCTGAACAGTCCACATATTAATTTGGCACAGCTTATTTTCAAACATTCTCACCCAAGCTTTTCAAATAAATATACTTTTAAGTTCATTTTATCACTAGAAAAAAATAGACGATTGGGCTGAATTCACAGAAATCCAATACATTGTGTGTGTTCAGTGAAACAAAGCAGAAAACAACATATTTGAACAACACAAGATTTATTTTGTCAATTAGTTTACAATTCACAATGGTTTCTAATCTCAACAAGACTGGCTAGCATACCACCTGGTGGATGAATCGGTACAGCAATATTTTGATTAGCAGGCTTAAAGTGGTCAAATTGTGCAAGGCATTTAGGAATAAGTAATGCACGATAGTTTGGAGGAGAAAATATTAACTCCTAACCTTTATGAATGAATTCTACTGAAAATACAAAGCCAATAGTAATCCAGTCTTGTTGCAATGGTCAGTCAGGTCGCACACAATAATGAATAAATTGGTGTTTTTTTTTCCCACCTTGGGCTCAGCTTCCAACCTGTATCCGGTCCATCATCGGGCTTTCCTGCTCCATTTTCCTTGAAGTTGTCTACATGGGACACTACATCACCCTCATCCTAGTTTTACTCATTTCAGAGCTTAATTTCTCCAATACTCTTAATGCCAGTCTCGTGAGCTACATTGAAAATAAACTACCCAAAAGCCTGCTGTGATATCAAATCACAGATTAAATCCTACACATCCATCACCTTTGACCTTGCCCACTACTATTGACCCCCCATCGCCCAATGCATCTTTAAAAGTCGTCAATCTCAATTTCATATCTGCATTTCCTCACTTCACTCTTCCTCTGTAAATGTCTCCAAACTTATGTTTCAACAAGCACCCTCCTGTCAACGATGATCTATTTGTCACTTTCTCCTCTGCCCCGACTCTGGCCAATTGTGTATTTCCTCTCCTACTCCCTGTACTTTTCTTTTTTAAAATGTTACTGAACCTTGAGCCATTTTACCCTTGCTTTCTGAAACATTCTTCTTAAACCCCTTCATCTTATAACCTTGCTCTCCACATTCAAAAGCCTCAACACCTATTTATCTGTACCTCTGCTCACCTTCAATAATTGCTTGTCTGCTTCCTACTTGGTCCACTAATCTTAAGTACCTGGGACATTGGTCATGCTGTTCAGTCATGCTCTTTAAAAGTATAAGTTCTTGCTGTTGTTGCAAAGTTTAAGACAGTGACTAACAAGTACATTAGTTCTATTAAACATCTTTTTTGACTTGGACTATTCATTTCACCCTGTTCCTATTTTATTGTAATCTGTGATTTTACAAAAAAAATTGCTTGTGGTGCCTTTAAAAACTTGTTGAAACTTCAGATGGCAGGTTCAGAGTTCCATTTTTAGAGTCTCAAAACATAAAATTGTTTCAATTTGATTTTAAACACGCCAAGGAAATGCTTGCTGTTAAAAAGAATGTTAATACAGTATTATTTATGGAGAAAAAGGCTGGCAAAATGGTAGATAAAGCACACCTAGATATACTAGCAAACCTTTCAGAGTCTCAGATTGAAACTAGGAGCATTGTCTTACAGAACTATTCAAGACAGAGCCAAGTCTGCCATTAAAAACTGACCTTACCTTGGGGATGTGAAGTTCTTTGGTTTTGCCTTCATAGACACTCAATTAATCATTCAAACACTTTTTCTTAAATATTTGTTCTTAGGATGTGGACAACAATGTTGATAAGTCCACATTGACTGCCTAACGCTAGCTGTCCAGGGAAGGTGGTGATGGGTCTTTTTCTTGAAGCAATTGTACAACTGAGTGACTTGCTAGGTTGACCTCAGACAGCATTAAGAGTCAACCATGTCGTATCAACTATGCAGTCCAAGCCAGGTACTGGGGGCATGTTCCCTTCCCTGAAAGATGTTATTCCCCCAGAGATCTGTATGTGAGCTTCTTTAACAGCCTTAAGAGCCTGAGTACATGATATGACCACACGACCATACGAATTAGGAGTAGAAGTAGGCCATTCAGCGCATCGAGTCTGCTCTGCCATTTAATAAGATCACGGCTGATCTGTTTCTGTCACGAGTTCCACACTCCCATCTGCCCCCGATAATCTTTGATTCCCTTGCCTAAAAATATTCAATGACCTCGCCTCCATCACCTTCTGAGGCAGAGAATTCCAAAGTCGCACAACCCTCCGAGAGAAAGAATTTCTCCTCATCTCTGTCCTAAAAGGGTGACCCCTAATTTTCAAACAATGCCCCCTAGTTCTGGACTCACCCACAAGAGGAAACACCGCCTCCACATTCACCCTGTCAAGACCATTCATGATCTTATATACTTCAATCAAGTCTCCCCTCACTCTTCTAAACTCCAATGAAAAGAAGCCCAGTCTGTCCAACCTTTCCTCATCAGACAACCCGCTCATTCCAGGTATCAATCTAAACCTCCTCTGAACCGCCTCCAACGCATTCACATCCTTCCTTAAATAGAGACCAAAACTGCGCACAGTATTTGAGATGTGGTCTCACCAATGCCCTGTATAACTGAAGCATAACATCTTTACTTTTATTTTCAATTCCTCCCATAATAAAGGATAGCATTCCATTAGCCTTCTTCATTACTTGCTGTACCTGCATACTAACCTAGATCACTCTGCACCTTGGAATTCTGCAGTCATTCCCCATTTAAGAAATACTTTGCTTTTTATTCTTCCTGCCAAAGTGAACAACTTCACATTTTCCCACATCTGCCAGATGTTTGCCCACTCACTCAACCCATCTAGATCGGTCTGCAACTTCCTTATGTCCTCTGCACAACATACTTTCCTACCTATCTTTGTGTCATCTGCAAATTTATCTACCATGCCATCGCTCCCCTCATCTAAGTCATGGATATAAATTAAAAAAAAGTTGAGGCCCCAGCACAGACCCCTGCGGAACTCCACTTGTCACATCCTGCCAATCAGAAAAGGACCCATCTATGCATACTCTCTGTTTTCTGCCAGGCAGCCAATGTTCTATCCACGCTAATGTTTTATTTATTTTTATTTTATACGTTACCCCCTACTCCATGAGCTCCTACTTTGCGCAATAACCTTTTGTGTGGCCCCTTGTCAAATGCCTTCTGGAAATCCAAGTACAGTACGTCAACGGGCTCCCCTTTATCCACAGCGCATGTTACTCCTTCAAAGAACTCCAATAAATTGGTTAAACCTAATTTCCCTTTCACAAAACCATGCTGATTATTCCCGATTACCTTGAGTTTTTCGAAGTGCCCAGCTTTATCCTCCTTAATGATCAATTCTAATACCTTCCCCACGACAGACATCAAGCCAACTTGTTACCTGTTTTCTGTCTCCCCCCTTCTTGAATAGTGGGGTTATATTTGCCACTTTCTAGTCTGATGGAACCTTTCAAGAATCTAGCGAATTTTGAAAAATTAACAGCAACGCATCTACTACCTCATTAGACACCTCTTTTAAGACCCTAGAATGAAGTCCATCACGACCCAGGGACTTGTTAGCTCGCAGCTCCATTAGTTTGGTCAGTACTGCTTCCCCGGTGATTGGAATTTCACCAAGTTCCTCTCTTCCTTACACCTCCTGATTTACAGCTATTACTGGAATGTATTTAGTATCCTCTATAGTGAAGACAGAAGCAAAATATTTTGTTCATTTCATCCGCCATTTCTTTATTATTTACTATTAACTCCCCATTCTCACTCTCTAGAGGACCAACACTCACTTTACTTACTCGTTTCCTTTTTAAATACCTGTAGAAACTCTTGCTATCCGTTTTTACATTTCTGGCTAGCTTCCTCTCATACTCTAATTTCTTTCTCCTGATTAGCCTTTTAGTCATTCTCTGCCATTCTTAATATCACCTGACCTGCCACTCATCTTTGCACAATTATATGCATTTTTCTTAAGTTTGATGCTTTCATTAACTTCTTTAGTTAACCACGGATGGTGGGTCCTCCCCTTAGAATTTTTCTTTATAGTAGGAATATACCTCCTCTGAGTTTTCTGAAATATCCCATTCAATGTCTGCCACTGCTTCTCGATTGATCTATCTCCTAGCCTAGTAATCCAGTTCACATCAGCTAGCTCAGCTTTCATGCCCACACACTTGCCTTTATTTAAGTTTAAAATACTAGTCTTAGACCCACTCTTTCAAACTGGGTGTAAAATTCAATCATATTGTGGTCACTGCTACCTAGAGATGCCTTTACTCTGAGGTCATTAATTAATCCTGTCACATTACACAATACCAAGTCTAATAAAACCTGCTCTCTGGTTGGTTCCAGAACGTGCTGCTCTAAGAAACTCTCTCGAAAGGTAGTATGATAAGGTTGTCTATTTTCAACTCAAGTCTGTTTTCAGCAAAATAGCTAACTAATTTCAATGTGGATAAGTGTGAGGTGGTGCTTTTTTGGTAGGAGGAATAAGGATGCCACACCTTGGACAATAAGGACAATATCTAAATAGGGTAGAGGAGCAAAAGGATCAAGGAGCACACATTCACAAATCATTAAAAGTAGTATCACAAGTTAACAAGGCCATATTAAATACAAACAAAGCACTCGGGTTCATTTCTAGGGGAAGAGAATCGAAAAGCAGAGAAGTTATATTAAACTTGTTTAGAGTGATACCACAGATTGGTTGTAAAAAGAAAGCAGCGTTAACAGAGTGCTAAAGTTGGGAATTTGGTACAAACAGGAATTCAGTGCAGAGGAGGAAATGCTGCATTTTAAAAAAAAATCGGCAACCTCCAATGTAGTGGTTTGTGTAAGCTTGAGGCAACAAGATTTTTTTTTTTAAATTGTCTACTGCTTAGTGCAAGTTAATGTGTAGAAAAAAAACTACAAATTAAAAACTAGATGTAAATAATATAATCTAGACTGAGATAAGGCAGAGCAGGTTGTGTGTCTTGTGGGAGTGTGTGGATAGTGAGACTGTCCCAAGCCATCACATCTGCAGTAGATCTTTCCATCTCGAATCTCTCCAGCTCAGAGTCATTGAGCTGGAGTGAGAGTTGGAGATACACCGACACATTAGGGAGAGGTGGGGGAAGCAGTATCTGCACAGTTTGCTTCCGACTTCAGTCACACCTCGTAGAGAGGTACGGGTTCAGAATGGGGTTGGTGTGACCAATAGTGCACAGAGTAAGGGAAACCAGGGAAGATGAGAGAATGAGGAACCACAGAAACGTTTCCTATTCTACAGGTACAATGTACTTCATACTTGTGAGAATAAGGATTAAAAACTGTCTGAAGGGAAACCAGAATTGAGGCAATGGCTCTTGGACGAGAGGTTTGTTCAAAGGGGGGAGGAAGAGGAAGGGGATTCAATAATTATAGCTCCACATGGTTTATTGCCTACCTACTGCCAGCGTGTGGGATATCTCAAACTGTCTTGAAAGGATATTGGAGAGCGAAGGATCCAGTTGTTATAGTCCACATTCGGCCTACAAAATAGGCAGGAGTAGGCAAGAGATCCTGTTTGGAGAGTACCAGGAATTAGGAGGTAAATTAAAGTATAGAACATCGAGGTTTATAAATTTCTGGATTGATGTCTGAGCCACATGCAAATTGGCATAGGAATAAGCAGATCAGGGAAGTGAAGATGTGCCTGAAGGAGTAGTGTGGAAAAAGGGATTTCATTTCAAGGGTCACTGGCACCGTACTAGGACAGGAAGGAACTGTACCATTGGGACAGGCTCTACCTGAACTGGGCTGGGACCAGAGTCCTAGTGGAAAGGATAAATAAGGCGATCACAAGAACTTTAAACGAGGAAGTTGCAGAGAGGGTTCAGGTGAAAAAGGTAGTATAAATAATAGTTTGAAAACAAACAAAAGGGAAGAGAACAGAGCAACAAACAGAAATTGTGCTTTAGACAATAGAGGCAAAGGGAAAGCTAAAAGATGTAACGTACTTAAAGCAGGAGAGCATAAAATAGGTAAAGTGTGAGTAACCCAGTAAAACAGAGGACAGTTTAGGATGCGTGGCCCAAATAAGTGTTCTTTATACAAAGGCATGGAGTATAAGGAACAAATTGAATTAATTTCAGGAGCAAATTCAACAAGGAGGGTATGGCATGGTAGCCATTACTGAGACATGGCTGCAAGACAGTGAGGACTGGGAACGGAATATACCCAGTTATAAAGGTACAAGAAAAATAGTAAAAATGGTAGTGGCGAGAAGGAACCTAATGATTAAGGACAAAATCACATCAATGATGAGAGAATGCAACAAGAGGTAAGCAGGCAGCGGAGATTTTAACGATAGAATTAAGAAATAAAAAAAGATTTAAGAATGTAGAGGATGTTGTGTATTGGACCCCTGGTAACAGTTTTCAAATGGTAGCTTGTATAAATGCTAAGATTAGACAAGCATAGAAAACAGAGTGGTTTTTAATAGGGGATTTTAACTGTCATATAGTTTGGGATAAGCAGACTAGCACATCAAGAAAGGTAGTGAATTTGTTTGAGTGTGTCCGGGATAGTTTACAGCAACAATATGTCCCAGAATCAACATGGGGGAAGGCTATATTAGGTTTAGTAATAAAAATGAGCCAGATTTAGTTAACAGCTTCACGATGCATGAGAATATATCAAATAGTGGTCTTTATATGATCGAGTTGAATATAGTGTTTGAAAGAGAGAAATGTGAAACAGCTAAAATTCTAGATTTAGGCAAAGAACTTCAATAGGGCGAGACAGACTGTTCACAGTAAACTGGGCAAATCTGTTAATGGGTGAAATGACAGATGATCAGTGGGAGGTGTTCAAAAAAGAATTTAATGCCATCGAGTTATCTACGGCAGAGAAGAAGGCCATTCAGCCCATCAGCTACGTGCCAGCTCTCCACAGAGCTATCCAGTCAGTCCCACTCTTCCGCTTGATCCCCGTAGCCCTGCAAGTTTATTTTCTTCAAATTAGATACAGAACCAGTTTATACTCATAAAGGGCAAGAGTTTTGCTTTCTGAAACAGACAGCCATGGACAACTAAAGAGGTAAGAGGCAACATAAGACTAAAAGAAAAAACATACAAAAATACAGAAAATAGCACAGATCCTGGCAAATGGGAAAGATACAAAGAACAGCAAAGCATGACAAAGCAAAGTAAGAGCTACAAAAAGAGCGTATGAAAAGAAACTTGCAAGGGATATCAAAAGCAACACAGAAAACTTCTACAATTACGTTATGAAAAAAAGAGGGTCTTCAGAAGCAATGTAGGCCATTTGAAAACTGATAATTGTTGTGAATGAAAATAAGGGAATGGCAGACATGATGAATAGTTAAAAGCAAAATGCTGCAGATGTTGGAAATCTGAAATAAAGCAGAAAGTACTGGAAATACTCAGCAGGTCTGGCAGCATCCGTGGAGAGAGAAAGAGAGTTAATGTTTCAGGTCAATGACCTTTCATCAGAATAATTACGTTGCGCCAGTCTTTACAGTACAGGAAGAAGTCAGCTTGTCAGACCTCCCAATTGGATCAAGGATCAACAAAATTAACATATGCAAAATAACAGTAATGAATAAATTAATAGCACTAAAGAGTAACAAATCCCCAGCATCAGATGGTTTCCATCCCAGGGTTTAAAGGATGTAGATGAGAACACTGCAGATGCCCTAATTATAATCTTCTAAAGTTCTCTCGATTCAGAAAATGTTCATTCAGATTGGAAAATTTCACGTCACTCCACTATTTAAGAAAGGTGAGAGAGGGAAATCAGGAATTATAGACCAGTGAGCCTAACATCTGCTGTCAGGAAATTGTACTGAGGATAGGGTGGCTTAACACCTTGAAAAGTTGTAGGTCATGCTTGATGAATTTGATTGAATGTTTTTTGAAAAGCTGAATAAAGTAGTGAACAGGGGAATGTTTATGGATGTTACTTATAAGGACTTCCAGACAGCATTTGATAAAGTCCCTCATAAGAGACTGCTAGCTAAAGTTGAAGTCATGGAATTGAAGGCAAATTATTGACCTGGTTAGGAAAGTGTTTCAGCGGCAGGAGTCAGAGTGTAGGGATACTGGGCAGGTACTCTAATTGACAGGATGTGACTGGAGGTGTCTCGCAAGGGGCCTCAATTATTCAAAAACAACTGGGATGATGGGATAGCTGCATATTCAAATTTACCGATATCACAAAGATAGGGGGTTTGTAAGGAGTGTAGATGGAAGTGTAAAATTACAAAAAGATATTGACAGATTAAGTGATTGGGCAAAACTGTGGCAAATGGACTTTGATGTAGGCAAATATGACGTCACCTACTTTGGCCCTAAAAAGGATAGAGCAGGGTACTTTCTAAATTGTGAAAATCTAGAAACAGTGGAGGTTCAAAGAGACTTGAGGGTCCAGGTACGTAGATCATTAAAATGTTATGACCGGTACAGAAAATAATCAAAAAGGCTCGTGGAATGCTCGCCTTTATATCTAGAGGACTAGAATTCAAAGGGACAGAAGTCATACTTCAGCTATACAAAGCCTTGGTTAGATCACACCTGAAGCACTGTGAGCAGTTCTGGGCACCACAACTTAGGAAGGATATAATGACCCTGGAGGGACTGCAGCAGAGATTTACTAGAATGATTCCTGGACTCCAAAGGTTAAGCTATGAAAAGAGATGAAAAAAGCCAGGGTTGTATTCCCTTGAATTTTGACAGTTAAGGGGAATTTGATCTAAGTTTTCAAGGTACGAAGGGGAACAAATAGGGTACATGGAGAGAAATTATTTCTGCTGTCTAGGGAATCTAGGACTGGGGGCATAGTTTAAAAATTAGAGCCAGATCTTTCAGGAGTAAAATTAGGAATCACCTCTTCATGCAAAGGGTGGTAGAAGTTTGGAACTCTTTCACAAACAGCGATTGATGCTAGATTAATTGTTAAATTTAAAACCGAGATTGACAGGTTGTTATCCAAAGGTATTAAGAGATATGGGGTAGAGGTGGGCATATGGAGTTAGGTCACAGATCAGCTATGATTTCATTGAATGTTGGAACAGGATTGAGAAGTCAAATGGCCTACTCCTGTTCCTATGTTGTAGAACCTTGGCTAGACTGTGCACAGTTCTAATCTCCACATTTCGAAAAGGATGCAGAGGCACTGGAGAAGGTACTAAAAAAATTTGCAAGGATAATACTGCAACTGAAAGGTTCTAACTATCAGGAATGATTGAACAGGTTGATGTTGTTTTCTCTAGGAAAGGTGGAGGGTTGAACTAATAGCAGGTCTTTAAAATTATGCAGGGATATGATACAATAGACTTAGAGAAGATGTTTCCACTTGTGAGAAAGTCTAAAACTAAGGGTCGTAAATATGTGAGCCATTAATAAGTTCAATAAAGAATTCAGGAGAAATTCATTTAGTGAGAGTGGTCAGAATATGGAACTTGCTATCACATGGAGTAGATGAGGCAAATAGCATAGATACCTTTAAGGACATGAGCACATGAGGGAGAAAGGAAATGAAGGGTACGCTTGTCGGGTTAAATGAAGTAGAGTGGGAGGAGGTTCTTGTGGACCATAAACGCCAGCATGGGCCAGTTGTGCTGAATTACCTCTTTTTATGCTGTATACTCTATGTAGGAACAACATTAAGCTTTATACTTGTAAAAAGGGCCATAATTTCTTGTTGAAAGGTCCATGAACTGTTCTTGTGTTCTATTATTTTAGGGTTTATGATAATGTAGCATTGAACAATAAAAGGAAAAACACCAGATTTATTATAGTTGTAAAAGGATTTTACATGCAGTGGTATTCCTACAGCCCCAGTGGAGAGGCTTTGTATAATCCCACCAATTACTGATCTGTATAACAGTACATGCAGCAATATTCATCAGCTCACAGCTAGCTCATCAACTCCATCCTGAAAATTGATTCTCTAGTCTGTATCCAACATTGTTTAATCGGAGCATCTTTAAATACTCATTTTCAAACTGGTATATTACAGTCTGAAAAAAGATGTCCTGTGATTGTATCAAAGTACAGAGATTTATTTTGTATAGACCTGTGGGCAATCTCCACGGCAGCCAAGAAACGGGATCATAGTATTAACAAAAACAAACAAACAATCTGTCCAAGCTAAAATCCTGAAGTAAATATAAAGAAATTATAAATTACAATTACCAGATCCACTTTAATGCACTAATTAATCCCACACAATACCCAGCAGTCATAAAGCTAAAGGACAAAATCAGACAGATAGCATGTTTAATTAATTTGTCACCAATGAAGTGAAAAGGTTTGTGAGACTGTCTTCACTGTAGCAGACCATAATGTACCTGGAGCACTAGACTTGCTAATCAGACATATTGCAGACAAAATTATAGTGATTAGCGTCACTGAAAGAGGATTGGCCCTGGCTGAAACATATCAGTGTTGGTAGATTAAGTTCCCAAAATACCAGTACTCAGGAATTCACAATTATCATGAAACATACCTGAGTGCTGATTGATCTGGTAACAGACTTGCTTTCACCTTCTAGTTGTCTATTTCTAATGAGTTAAATTGTTGGATCAGCTTTGATGATGCTCACTTTGAAGATTCCAAAAGAGTTTGGGGAAGGTATGCCTGGTATGACCAGAAACAAATCTATTAGACTGCATTCCAATCTTGCTGAGTTACGGATAAGAAAGTTCCCACAGGGAGGGAGATCACAAGCAGTAGTTTTGATGGTATGTTGCCTTTTTGCTGTGATGAACAATTAACTATTTTTTCCTAATTTTTGTTGCATAACTACACCTTTAAACATAATGCATATCCTAATAGGCAAACATCTGTTCACCTTGAGAATGCTGTAAGATAAATTCTGTTTTTCTTTTATTACATCAACTAAACTACATAGCTCTAACACAAGTCTTACATATAGCATATTCCCTACCACCTACCTACACTAGGGGCAATTTACAATGGCCAATTTACCTATCACCTGCAAGTCTTTGGCAGTGGGAGGAAACCGGAGCACCCGGCGAAAATCCACGCGGTCACAGGGAGAACTTGCAAACTCCGCACAGGCAGTACCCAGAATTGAACTCGGGTCCCTGGAGCTGTGAGGCTGCGGTGCTAACCACTGCACCACTGTGCCGCCCTAAAAGAGCTGTCCAATTAGTCTCACCCTCCTACTCTTTCCCCATAGCCTTGTTAATACTTTTCAACTATTTATCCAATTCCTTTTAAAAGTTACTATTGAATGTGCTTCCACCACACTTTCAGGCAGTGCATTCCATGTCATAACTCGCTGCGTAACTTTACTTCCTCATGTCGCCAATTACCTTAAGTCTGTGTCCTCTGGATACCGACTCTTTTGTCACTGGAAACAGTTTCTCCTTATTTACTTTTATGAAAACCATTTATGATTTTGAACACCTCTATTAAATCACCCCTTAAACATCTCTGCCCTAAATGAGAAAAAAAAACCAATTGCTCTAGTGTGACTGAAGTCTTTCGTCCCTGGTACCATTCTTGTAAATCTCCTCTGCACCCTCTCCAAGGCCTTGGCATCCTTCCTAAAGCATGGTGCCTAAAATTGGCCACAATACTCTAGCTGGGACCTAACTAGTGTTTTATTTCTTTTTAAAGTTTAGCATAACCTCCTTGTTTTTGGACTCTATGTTCATGGATTAAAAAGTGAGGAAAGTGGCTAGAAAATTTTCAATGAAGAACTGTCAAGGATTTATAGAAAAAAAAATCAGGAGAAGTTACAATTAAAACACTTGGGACAAAAAATGGTGAACCAATTTAATTCATAGCTTTTCCTCCAGTAATTGAAACTTCTAATTTTCAGAATAATGCGAAAATAAAAATCAGATAATTGCATATTTTACAATAATATTAAGTATGCCTATTAAATTATCTTTAGTGTCCTCTAATGCCTGAACTTCAATTGGATAGGTTTTCACCAGTTGTAACGTTACCAGCCATATTTTTGCGCTCAGAGCATGTAGAGTTTGTAGAGTTTCCTGGCATACATTAGTACATTTTGGAGTTGAAACAGAAGGTGCTTCCCCGATCCCTGAGGATTTGACAGGTTTTGTTTTTAGAAAGACATTGGGCTCAATTTTTGCTCTTCCACCTGGTGATGAATTTGGTCTTCTTTATTTCACCATAGGGCATTAATCATTTGATTAACTAGCTAGACTGGGAATAGCTTCTTTAATGCAGATTTATTTATTTAATTTCTTTCAAAAAACACTCTAGTTGGTGGACCATACCTGTCAGTACAAAGCTTCATTCTAGAGTTGCATCGATTCATGCTGCTGCAGTAAACCTGGCCAGCACTGGAGTCCAACAAAGCTTAAAACACTGCAGATTGGACTTTAGTGTACCAGGATCACTTTAACATCCCAACATTTTTCTAATAGTTTTAGTCATCCACTAGTTCTATGTATTGTAATCCTTATTGCACTAAAATGATTGTACAAAAGAGGGAAACCTTCAATAAGATTACTGCCATGATGTAGGCTGAGAGAGTGCTTAAATGCAGTTATCTCCAGTATTGAACGATACGCAGTGCAGTTTTTTTTATTCTACAGTGTCGCAGATGGCGATCAATTCCATCGTGGCCTCCCACATCGAAGAATTACTAAACAATGAGACCTTGTAAATTAGAGAGACAATCCAAGATAGGAGACCAGCCTTAGGACTAATGTCCAAGCATCTTCATGAATGACACTGAAACTGGAAGTTACATCAGGAAGATTAGGAAAACACTGGTACAGTCACATGACTACCTACAGAATCATCCCTGGCAACAGCCTGGTGCCCAGAATCCATTTAATAAAGTAACATACAAAATGTTAATGGCAAAAGTTAGTGACAGTAAATGTTTACCACATTACAACCAACCAAAGTTTTAATACTGCAGCAGTCACAGTAAACCACTCATGCTCTAAAGAAATTCATACAAGAACCAAGAATTCACTTAAAATGTTAAACTGTAAAAGTTCATGATAACTGATTATCAAAACTTTAACAACCAAATCTCTTGTGCTTACTCAGAGAACATGGAATATCTTAGATGTGTGCGTTGTAACAGGCTGAGGGAAGTTACTCTGCCTCCTTTATAGCAAGAAAGAACAGGTATTACCATTACAGCATTTCCAAGTCAAGGATCGGCTTATAGAAAGGATTCATTTGGTTGCTTCTTCACTTCATTTGGGAAGCAAAGACAATGCTATTGGAGAATAATTCAGAATAATGGAAAAAAACTTCCTTATAATTTATTAAAGACGTGCATGGTTGCGCTGCTTGGAGTCATACCTAGCGCAAAGGAAGATGGCTGTGAATGTTGGAGGTCAAACATCTGAGCTCCAGGACATCACTGCAGGAGTTCCTCAGGGTAGTGTCCTAGGCCCAACCATCTTCAGCTGCTTCATCAATGACCTTCCTTCGATCATAAGGTCAGGAGTGGGGATGTTCGCTGATAATTGCACAATGTTCAGCACGATTCGTGACTCCTCAGATACTGAAGCAGTCCGTGGAGAAATGCAGCAAGACCTGGACAACATCCAGGCTTGGGCTGATAAGTGGCAAGTAACATTTGCGCCACACAAGTGCCAGGCGATGACCATCTCCAACAAGAGAGAATCTAACCATCTCCCCTTAACATTCAATGGCATTACCATCGCTGAATCCCCTATTATCAACATCCTGGGGGTTACCATTGACCAGAAACTGAACTGGAGTAGCCATATAAATACCATGGCTACAAGAGCAGGTCAGAGGCTAGGAATCCTGCGGCGAGTAACTCACCTCCTGACTCCCCAAAGCCTGTCCACCATCTACAAGGCACAAGTCAGGAGTGTGATGGAATACCCTCCACTTGCCTGGATGGGTGCAGCTCCAACAACACTCAAGAAGCTCGACACCATCTAGAACAAAGCAGCCCACTTGATTGGCACACCATGCACAAACATTCACTCCCTCCACCACCGACGCACAGTGGCAGCAGTGTGTACCATCTACAAGATGCACTGCAGCAAAGCATCAGGCTCCTTAGACAGCACCTTCCAAACCCGCGACCTCGACCACCTCGAAGGACAAGAGCAGCAGATGCATGAGAACATCATCACCTGCAAGTTCCCGTCCAAGTCACACACCATCCTGACTTGGAACTATATCGCCGTTCATTTACTGTCGTTGGGTCAAAATCCTGGGAACTCCCTTCCTAACAGCACTGTGGGTGTATCTACCTCACTTGGACTGCAGCGGTTCAAGAAGGCAGCTCATCAGCACCTTCTCAAGGGCAATTAGAGATGGGCAATAAATGCTAGCCTAGCCAGTGACGCCCACATCCCATGAATGAATAAAAAAAAAATGTGATTTGGATCAATGTCTTACCAATTTGAATGGCAGGAGCAAGATGGTTTAAGTTCAATAAATAAAACGATAATCCTTTACATAGTTATTTTATGAAAGAACCATGGTAATGAAAACATTTGCATCTGTATTGCTCAAGGCACTCAACCATCTCGATGATAAACATAGTGAATTTCTGATGTGTGGGAAAATGGAGATACAATATGATCTGCTAAATTATAGCCATTTCTCTGACATTCAGCATTCAATGTAAAAGTTATCAGAAATAAGAATTATGCCTTTTTTCAGTTTCTTCTATGAAAGCAGTAACCAAATAAGAACTAGGAGCAGGAATAGGCCATACAGCCCCTCGAGCATGCACTGCCATTCAAAATCATGGCTGATCTTTGACCTCAATTCTACTTTCCCACCTGATCCCCATATCCTTGATTCCTCTAGAGTCCAAACATATACCCATCTCAGCCTTGAATATACTCAACAACTGAGTATCCACAGCCCTATGGGGGTAGAGAATTCTAAAGATTCATAAACCCGAGCGAAGAAATGTCTCCTCAACTCAGTCTTAAATGATCATCCCATTTATGAAATCAAGAATAAATGTAACAGAAATTGTAACAAAAAACACAAAGGTAAATTTAGCAATTCTAGTGCTGCATCATGCTCAAAAATAGTGCAGGTCAGAAAATTACAGTAACATTGCTGTAGTCTAATCCATGAGGCTTCTCATTCACAGTAAAGGATGGCAGAATTTTGGGGATGATCAGCAGCAGTTAAAACTCCTTCTCGGGTATGAATGGTTTGCCTAAAGAATTTTCTAAACTTACTTTATTTAGACCTGCAAGCATTGAAGATGCAACGGACTACACAAATGATTTAGTCAGTGAACACAGTATTATCTAGCAAATACAATGACATAAAATACAATTACACATTTCATCATACAAACTACCAAACTGTAACAACTATTTTGATGCTATTCTCCAGACATAAGAAAGCAAGTTAACCATCAATGTTTTCATATACAGTACTTATAAAAGTAATAAACAACAAAGTAACAACAGCCTCAATGAGTGTCAGCAAGTCTTGGTGTGTGTGTATGCCAAGACAAGACAATTCTTCTGGATGGCAATAAGGGTGGAGGTAGGTGTGGAACCTCAGCTAAGATTTCATTTCTCTAATCTAGGAATGCTGAGGCCAATTGTAGCACCCCCACCACGACCTCTATAAAGATCGGTCAACTCGGCACAAATCCAGCAACAAATCCAAGGGATATGCTGGTCTGTACAGCTTGGCACCTCACGGGATAAACTTAACCCAGCCATGGGTCGAGGCAAGCCTCTGTTTTTCATTAAATGCTAGGAAACACAGGAGGTATGAATACTTGATCTTCAGTATTTTAAATATTCACCATACTTGACTGTTATAATGCAATAAGATAAAGTAAAATCCAATTTTCTATTTCTAACCATTTGAAAATTACATAAAACTCAAAGAATATCCCAATAGCTTTGTAACATCAAAACAAATTGGTATTGTAAACTTCAAAAGTAAAATGCCATGGTGCTGTTAGCCTACAGACTACAGTACGGTAGCATTCTCCAACACTTCAGGGGTGTTATTTCTCCCAGATTTCAATAGCACCAAGTATTCCCCATTCAATCTGCATAATTGTAAATAATATTCTGCATGTGGTCTTCTAACAAAATTTCCATTGATGCTGTTAGAATCAATCACATTATAGATACTTCAAACAGCAATTAATACATCGTTAAGATCTCAAGAGGCAAGGCCTCTCAAGGATTCTCCAATAAACAATTGAGGCAAATGGCTGTATAAAAAGGTTGACAGCTGTACTGCAGTGTCTTATTTGAGAGTCATTTTTTCAGAGAAGTCTCAAAATGTTTAGTCACTTTCAGGATTCCTCGAGGAACTGTAAGTCTTTACTGATTATGTTATTATCCTATCACTTCTCTCAGTGTGTTTTTTTTTTAATGAGACTATTTGGGCCTTATCTGGAGAAGAAAATCTGATAATTTTATGCCATTCCTTTTCTTGGACAGCAATCATTTTAGTACTTACACAGTTTTAAATTATGTTGACAATTCGATAAATAATATGGCAAGGGCTTTTGGGAAGTGGATGCACAAAGGGCTAGAGCACTGATTTTGCACTTCTTGTACATGGTCTCAAATCCAGCACAGATTCACAGAATGAAAAAATGTTGCCTCCATCTGCGGGCTTTTTGTGTTCCATGTAAAGTAAGTTTGGGCAGTTTCAACCAGTGCCTAGTCGGCACAGGGTCTAATGGCACAAAATTTCTCCTAATCAGTAATCTCATACAACGTGAAAGGCCAAAAAAATGCACATAAATGGGTGCTCGAATTTGGGGTTGAGACACACTGCTGGGACAGAGTAGAGGACCCTTACTCCAAATTGAGTTGTACTACATCGGACCCAAGAACATCCGAATCCAAAGTTATTCCAATCTCCAGAACCAACATCCTTTAGCATGATGACCACAAAAAAAAGCAGGCATGAAGTCCTAGTCCAAAGAGGGGCATCTCCTGCAATCCCTAACCAACAGAACAGGATCTCGCCAAGGAGGTACAATACGATTTAAATTCAAAATTATAATTGCTGTTTCTTTAATTTTGCCTTGTAATAACTAATTTTGCTAGAAGAATCTTTGTTGCATAGTACTAAAACAGTGTATGAAGACATATGTATTTTTAGCTTTTTAAATAAATTAGCCTTATTAAGACATTAGTGCAAAGCAGCAAATAAAGTTCAATATACTTCACTGGTGCCAAACCTAGGACATTCTCTCCAACTGCAGCAAACCTACACAGAGCGTTCCAAACCAAATAAACTTCCCTCCAAACATTTTTCAAGCAGTTTCTAATTCCACCTCTCCTCCAAAGTCATATGTCAAGAGTTAATTGATAACAATGGGTGCACTACTTCCTGGAGCTGCTACTTTGCCCTGATCGTCCACCTTTTTGATAGCTGCCTGGATGGCCTCCTGGTCACCCAAAAATTCATGTTGTTTAACTGGATGAAGGTTCTCGTCCAGTTCCAAGAGAACTGGCACTCCAGTAGGCAGGGTTACATTAACTATTTCATCAGCTGGGATACCTGAAAAAAATAGGAGAATTGATTAGAAATAGAAACTTGAACGGCAGAGAATCCTGAAGATTTCCTTGATGAGGCAAGTTTGAGAATATTGGATTACTATAAGGAAGCCTTTACAAAGCTCCACAGTTGTGCTATGTACATTTGGTAAAGACAGTACCAAAAAAGGCAGTCAAATGATCCAATTGATACTATTTTTAGTGGCACTTCAAAGAACTTGGCACTGAAAATCGCTATCGGTCTTTGCATCATTCATGTCTGCAATTAAGGACAATTGCTCCAATCTTGATCTGCTGTTTGAAAACACTCTACTATTAATCCAAGTTGAATACTATAGAGAGAACCTTGTACAGCCATATAAATATCAACAAACAGCAAGTCAATTATATGGTAACTTTGACAATCAAAAATGAACCACATAATCCTGTCTCACTAGATAAAAGTTTTTATTATGGTGATACACAAGTTCACAAAATGAAATGTAATATATTTACACTTGAAAATGTGAACAACAACTTGCATTTAGATAGCACCTTTAACGTAGTAAAATTTTCTAAAGGTGCTTCACAGGAGCGTTCACAGAACTTGAAACTGAACCAGGAGGACAGATGGTGAAAAGCTTGTCAAAGACATAGGTTTTAAAGGAACATCTTAAAGAAGGCAAGAGAGATAGAAGGGCAGAGAGGTTTGGAGAGGGAATTAGAGTTTAGGGCCTAGGCAGCTGAAAGCACGGCTATGAATGGTGAAGTGATTAAAATTAGGGTATGCACAAGTATGACGAGTGCAGAGATCTCAGAGAGCTGTATGACTGGAATTAGGGACAAGCAAGGCCTTGGAGTGAATCTGAAAACAAGGATGAGAATTTTAAAATTGAGTTGTTACTGGATTGGGAACCAACAAAGGTCAGTGAGTACACAGTGATGGATGAACAGGACTTGATGGGAGTTAGGGTACGAGCAGCAGAGCTTTGTATAGGCTCAAGTTTATGGAGGGTGGTGGATGGGAGGCTGGCAGGAAATCATTGGAATAATGAAGTCTAGAGGTAACAAAAGGCATGGATGAGCAGAAGCAGGGGCAGAGTTGGGCGATGTTGGAAGTGGAAGTAGGTAATCTTGATGGATGCTCAGATACGTGGTCAAAGGGCAATCACACTGCTGGGAGTGAAATTAGTTCCCTTTGACCCTCAACCCCTTCCCACCACCCCCACATCCAATAAAAATGGATTTGCCCGCTCTTCCACTCTTCCCGCTCTGAAAATTCTATTGCTCCCCTCTCCCCACCAGGTTCTCGCCTGGAACTCCATGTGGAGTTCCGAAGGCGCGCGGAGCACTAACGGCGGCCGTAATATAGGAGTGGGATGGCCACTGCCTGCAGGTAGGTTAATTTGAATTTCATTAGGCCTCATTTTAATATGGAGATGAAGTGCCCGCCGCTTAGCGGCCGGGGGGTGCGGGGGGGGGGGGCGCACCGAGGTCCCGCCACCACTGGTAATATGCGGCGGGCCCTTCTCAACGTCGCTGGTCAAGGCGGGACTGTCCCCGCAGCATTTTACTGGCCCCCGCGCTGTGACTCGCAGCGTCGAGGTCTCGGTAAAATTCAGCTCAATGTTTTAATCCAAGCTGACAGTGACCTTTCTAGTCCATCAGCCACAATTTTGTTAACCAGCCTTTTGTGTGGTACTTTGTCAAACACTTTCTTAAAAATCCATATGGACAACATCCATTGCATTCCCTTGATCAACCTTCTCTATTACTTCAAAAAATTCTATTAGATTAGTCAGACACAATCTGCCTTCTACAAATATGTGCTGGCTCTCCTTAATTAACTCAAAACTCTCCATGTGCCTGTTGATTTTTTTCCCTGATTATCATTTCTAAAACAAGGTGGGAGCAGCATCACTTTGACAGAACCACTCAAACCCTCAACCTCCACCATCTAGAAGGACCAGGGTAGCAATTATGTGTGAACACCATCACCTCCAAGTCACCTACACTCCTGACTTGTGTGAAATTCAGTACTAGGTGAACAGATATTTCCTCCATTTAAATATTGGGAAGACCAAAGCCATCATCTTTGGTCCTCATTACGAACCCTACTCCCTAGTCGCTGCCTCCATCCTTCTCCCTGGCAACTGTCTGAGGCTGAACCAGACTGTTCACAACCTTGGTATCATATTTGACCCGAAGATGAGCTTCTGTTTGCATATCCACGCCATCACTAAGACCACCTATTTTCACCTCCATGCATCACCCGACTTCGCTCATCGGCTTCTGTAACTCTCATCCATTCCTTTGTTACCTCTAGACCTAACCGTTCCAATGCACTACTGGCCAGCCTCCCACATTCAACCACCCGTAACTTGAGGTCATCTAAAGCTCTGCTGCCTGTGTCCTTACTCGCACCAAATCCCGTTCACCCACTACCCAGGTGCTCACTAACCTACACGGGCCCCCGGTTAAGTAGCACCACAATTTAAAAATTCTCAATCTTGTTTTAAAATCCCTTCATGGCCTCACCCCTCACTATCTCTATAACCTTCTCCAGCACCACAACCCTCAAGATATCTGGGCTCATCTAATTCTGGCCTCTTCAGCATCCCCGATTTTAATTGCTCCACCATTGGTGGCCATGCCTTCAGCTGCCAAGGCAATAAGGTTTCTGGTGGTTCAAAGCAAAAAGAAATTCTACCTCTACGATGAACATTGATTGCTGAAGGAATTTGCAGGCTATGCAAATACTCTGTCACCCTCTGGTGGCAGAAATTGGATACTGCCTTTCCACAACTTTAAGAGCCACCTCTCAGTTCTCCCTAGATACACAGGTCCAGCTCCACAGCTCAGGTCGATGAGATTTTTATCCCTAGCTTTGTGCGCAACTCAAATACTTAGAGTATACAACAATATTTCACATACAAAACAGCCAAATAAAGTACAGGCATTTTGCAGCAATCCTTCCAAATAGTTGGCACATCCATATTTTTTCTACTGACTGTATAAAAGAAAAACAGAGCTTAGAATAAATATTTGAATCCCAGACTTTATAGCGTAAACTAATTGTAAATACTGCAAATCACAACAGCTAACAGCATTTTGCCAGCCAACTTGCTTGCACTGAATTAACGACCATCTCTTGCTCCAGGACAAGCAGTAACTACCCCTTGTTTCCACAAGTGTATTGCTTTATAATATGCATGCAGTCACATGCATATAAATCAACAAGATCAGCTGATGCTGCAATCCTGATTTTGCATTACAAATTTTGGAAACTTCATTTTTCAGCCACAGAAATGAAAACAATGGCAGAACTGATCAGACTGATCGGAACAAAAGGAAAGAAAATGACTTATGTAAATTTATATTTCTTTATGCTTGATGCTGGGTGTATGAACTTTCGAAGGGGCTCAAATGAAGTGCCACATAATAGACTTGTTCACAAAACTGAAGTCAATGAGATTAAAAGGGGCAGAGGCAGTATGGATGCAAAATTGTCTAAGAGACAGAAAACAGAGAGTAGTGGTGAACAGTTGCTTTTCAGACTGGAGGGAAGTATACAGTGGTGTCCCACAGGAGTCAGTATTAGGACCGCTGATCTTTTTGATATATATTAATGACCTGGACTTGGATGAAGATGGTATAATTTCAAAGTTTACACATCCACACTGATACAACCCACCCTGCTATTTATAATAATGTTATTTTCCTTTCTAAAACTTAATGTGTCAACATTTTCTCCCTTGATCCCTTCAATACTCCGTACCCTTCTATTCCCTACAATACCCAGCAAAAATTGAAGGGAAACGTCAGTCTCATGATTCATTCCACTGACGTCCTATATGTGCTCAATAATACTAACCAGGGCAATGCAGGTGGGTAAGAGGGAAAAAGATAAAGGGAAAAAGAGTGAAGATGTTGGAAATGCACAGCAAGTTCATCAGCACTAAAAGGCAGAATAGTGTATGGTATAGTGTTTACCAACTTGCCCGTGTTAGCCATATTGCAAGTACAAAGAAAAAAAATCAACTATACAAATGACTGATATCAAATATATATTTTCTTTCTATTTTTGCTGTAGTTCATGCAGCAATGTTTTGTCTACATACTGTACACATTTAATAAGTCTTGCATGGAGTGTAAACAGCTGTATTCTGCTGTTCATTACGGGAAAAATAAAAGCAAACATTTATATAACGCCTCAACACATCCGCCGGGTACTCCAAATTGTTTTATAACCAATGCAAGATTTTGAAGTTATTCAAACAAACGCAGCAACCAACGTCTGCAAATCACATCACAAATGAATTGCCAGCTCATTTGCTTTCAAATGACATTGATTCAGGAAAATCCATTGCTCTTCTATTAATCCCTTGAGACTTCTTTTTTTAAATATCCACCTGAGCAGGGAAACCAGACCTTGGTTTAATGACTTATCTATTACTCTAGACAGAAATACAGGCTGTGGTCAAATCCATTTGAGGCTTGAACCCATAACTTTATGAATCCAGGAGAGACAATGCTGCTAACGTGGCAGTATGGACAGTTAGCTTATGGTTTCAAAATTCTGTAAAGGAGTTTGATTTAAAAAAGCACTTCAGATTTATTAGGCTCATCTCACACTGACAGGTTAACTGTAGACGTTTCTACACTCCTGCGCACAGCAATCTATTAATAAAGCAAGGCGTTGCAAATATGGCTTTGGATGTTCTGCCATTTCTAAATGTCACAAAGTTCATTTCACTCTCTGTAATACAAGCTGCATGGCATATCCAAAAGCTAAGTTTGTTTGTACGATGTATACTTGAACAGATTAGCGATTGGGGCAGTACATCTTAAGATCTAGGATTCCGAGAAATTGGTCAGCTTTTACAAGATAGAAAGTGAATTGGGCAGTATGAAGCTGGATGCCACAAAAGTGTACAACTCTAATCGATGCTCAGCTACAGCAGCAGTAGGCGCACTACAATTGGCCTCAGTGTCCCCAACTCAACCAAGGGGAAAAAAAGCAACCAAGTTTCTCACTGCTGATTAGTATGCTCTAAATTTGGTTGAAAAGTGTAGACGTTGGGGCATGGCAGTCAGTTGTAAGTGTGATGTCCTCAACAGGCAATGAGGCTGCTGTAGGGCTTAGTTATATAAACTGACTTCCACGATTCCTTATTATATATTCTCCATATTTAACATAGCAATGACTGTCAACAAGCACTATTATTGGCCTGCTTAAGGGCCCCAAGTGATTGACTGTAAAATGGCAAGTTTACCAACCGCTATCTAAAAGCCAACTGGTAAAAGGTTCTTCTATTATTAACATTTATTACCATACAACCAGGCGGCCTGTTTGGTGGAAATATTCAAAACGAATCTTAACAGGTGAAACAGCTGCTTGCCAAAACAAAGAATTGCTTGTGCATAGACGCAAGATAATGCTGAGTAGTGCAAAGATGTGTTCAGTCTATGTGGCATTAGGCAAAGCATCCTTATGTGCAGCATACAGGGAGGGTACCACTTTCTCCAAACAGTGTCTTCTTAAGGAAGGAGATAAATTGAACCCTAGTAACGTGTTTGAGACTGCTACAAACAAACAATCAGGGGATGTAGTGCAAGTTCATAAGAGGAATAATACAGTTTTGATTTAAGATATAGAATGCCAGACTGCCCAGGAAGGTAGGGAGGGAAAATTGGATACGTATTTGCAGGAGATTGCTATGGAGGGGTTCTAGTTTTAAGACTAGCCAGATGTACTGTAGTCTTTTGATCCTGTACTTTATGTTTCCTTTAACAGGGAGGCAACATTTAGTATTCCTTGTGTGAGAGAAGACTGCAAATTAAACAACTGTAATAAAAGGTATAATGATAAAGTTGGGGCAGATAATTCTGTGGTGCTCATGAAGCTTGGGGCCATGCAGGCATGGAATGCTGGTGCCCATAGGTCACAAGTGTGTGTGAGAATCAATGCTCCCAAAAGGGGCAAAGGTGGAAAATGTAAATGGCTTAGGTGTAAATCACGGATCATTCACTGAGGCTGAATTAATAAAATTTAAGTCAGTGCCAGGATCCATCTTAAAGATATTCAATTTTGGCAAAGAAACATTATTTTAACTACTAGTAGTGAAAAATGTGGAATAACGGGGTTAATTATTCGATTAGGTATGCCCAGAGGCACTGATTGGGTGCGTAAAATGGAGTATTATTGGGTAAACAGGTCTTGGGGTTCCAAAACCTAGGCATAGATTTGAAGTACCTGTCATGTTTCATGTTCAGAACCAGGAATGTTCTGCACCCATATAAAACAAAGGTGCATTTAAAGGTCCTTCTGCAGTTTAAGATTGCACTTAAAGGGATTAATGTAGAGCTGTGTTTCTCTCGTCATTCTTCATTTTAAAAAAAATGCTTTCATTGATCAGTGTTTGAAAAATGTAACAGAAGATGGCGTTATAAAAGCTTAGATATGTGTACATCTACTGTCCATCAAACCTCAGACATCCATCACTGGTCTTCTCAACAAAGCCAAGGCTCTGATCTTCACCGGAATATCAAACTGCGAATGAACTTTCCATGTGTTCATTTATCAATTGGACTTTGTAACCTTAGAAAAGGACACACACCTACATTTTAGCATATAAGATGGTACAACGTCCCTTGCTATACAAGAGTGTATCCTCAGACTTGCCTGAAGTCACCGGATCTGCTATTACAGGGAATGTACAGCATAGAAACAGGCCGTTCAGCCCAAATGATTCATGCTGGTGTTTATGCTCCACGTAAACCTCCTCCCACCCCTTTTCATCTAATCCAATCAGCACAACCTTCTATTCCTTTCTCTCTCATGTTTATCGAGCTTCCTCTTAAATGCATCTTATGCTAGTCGCCTCAACTACTCTTTGTGTGAGTCCCAAATTCTAACCACTCAGAGTAAAAAAAGTTTCTCCTGAATTCCTCAATTGGATTTATTAATGACTATTTTATATTTACGGGCCATAGTTATGGTCTCCACTAGTGGAAACCTCTTCTCTACGTCTACCTTATCCTACCTGTTCATAATCATAAAAACTTCCACAGATCACCCTTTAGCCTTCTCTTTCTCGATAAAACAAAAGTCCCTGCCTGTTCAATCTTTTACAATAGGTATAACCTCTCAGTGCTGGTATCATCCTTGTAAGTCTTGTTAACACCTTCTCCAGTGCCTCTACTTAGTTTTCATCATATGGAGACCAGTATTATGCATATTACTCCAAGTGTAGTCTAACCAAGGTGCTATACTA
The DNA here is from genome assembly GCF_036365525.1 of Heterodontus francisci. NCBI lineage: Eukaryota > Metazoa > Chordata > Chondrichthyes > Heterodontiformes > Heterodontidae > Heterodontus > Heterodontus francisci. Next base: position 22,689,718 of record NC_090397.1, read on the forward strand.
CTTTAATAACTTCTTTACTTTTCAATTCTATCCCTCTAAAAATGAATCCCAGTGCTTTGTCTGCTTTTTTATGGCCTTATTAACTTATGGTTACTACTTTTAGTGATTTGTGTATCTGGAACCCTAGATCCCTCTGTTTTCTGCCCCATTTACTGGGTGGTGGCATAGTGGTAATGTCACTGGACTAATAATCCAGAGCCCAGTCTAATGCTTTGGGGACACAGGTTCCTCACTACCTCACACTTATCTACACTGAAATTAATTTACAAATTACATATCCATTCTGCATGTTTAATGGTTTGTATTTTCTCACAGCTGTCCTCCATATTAATTTTATCTCCAAGTTGGTGTCATGCACAGAACTTTGAAATTGTACTTCTGATTCCAAATTATTTATGTAAATGATGAACAAACGTGGTCCAAGCACAAATTTTTGAGGAACACCAATTCCCACTTTTTGCCAATCTAAGTAACCACCATAAGCCCCTACTCTTCTCATTTTGTAGCCAGCTCGCTGTCCATTCTGCTACTTGACCCCTGATTCCACATACTCTATATTAGTCATAGATCTACTATGTAGTGCTTCATTGAAGGTCTTTTGAAAATCCAAATATATTACATCTACTATATTACCCTTGTTTACTCTTACTTCTCCAAAGAATTCAATAAGATTGGTCAAGCATGACCTTCCCTTTTGAAATCCATGCTGCCTAATCTGATTACGTTTTCAGTTTCTTGATGTTTTTCTCTTACATTTTTGGAGTCAATATTGCAATATCTTTCCTACTACCTAGTAGCATTAGAAACATTTTAGCAATGTGACCTTTCAGATTTCATACTTAGCAGTCATACTTGATATGCAAAATCCCTGTCACAGATGTACCCAACAGGTTCAAATTACGTGTTTGTAAAATCAGCAAATTACAATTGAACAGGCAGACACTGCACCAATCAAATGTGGGAAAGGCAAGTAGGTAAACTTTGAATGAAAACAACCTATCCTCAATGCCTAGACCAGAGAATCTAATAAATGAAAGAAGGGCAAGTCATGCCAATCAAAACGTCTTAACTACTTTTTTGAAAGAATTTTGTGCCACCATTTGTTTTCCTTCAACTATCTGCACACTGGTTTTTTCATGAAGATAACATGGGCCTCCCCAAAAGGCGGCAAATAGTTGCAAACATGGAGAAACTTACAGCAGCAACAGCCCTCTCATGGACTATTTAGACCACTTTCCCACACAGAGTGCCTGAAAAATGGTATTTAACACCAATGCATTCCACCTCAATAATGCCTTTGAACAATTGACTAGGATGTTGCTGTAAATTATTTTATAGTTTTATAATGGAGATAGAATTTCCCAAATTACACGGTAAGGGTAATCATCTATCTAATTCCTATCTTTCTCTTGCCCCCGAGTTCCTCTTGATCCCAGACACTAGGCATGTAAAGGGTTCTCCTATCTGCTCTTTCCATAGTAGTGTGTCGCCCCCGCCCCCCCCCCCCCCCCCCATACCTACCATACCAAAAAGCTAGTTGAAATGGAGGTCAGGAACTTGCCTACATCCATCTCAACATTCCATGGCAAAGCAAGACATATACGATGACACCATTTAAACCATGATGCAAGGAAATAAAAATATATTACCTTCCAGATGTTTGAGCAGAGCCCTGGCACTGTTTCCATGTGCAGATATTAGAATACATTTCCCCCTTTTCACTTCTGGTGCAATTACATCATTCCAATAAGGCAGCAGTCTATCAAGAACCTCCTTCAAACTCTCAGCTTTGGGTAGCTTGTCTTTTACAACATCACAATAATTGTATCTTCGATCACTGTAAATTTCATAGAAGTACGAATGCGATTCATCAATAGGAGGAGGGGTGATATCATAACTTCTTCTCCAAAGCTTAACTTTTGCTTCTCCGTGAATTGCGGCCAACTCTGCCCGGTTAAGACCAATTAGTGCTCCATAATGACGCTCATTAAGTCGCCATGAACTCTCAGTCTGTACCCATTCTTGCCCCATCTCGTGCAAAACTAGCCATGCAGTTTCAATGGATCGGCTCAAAATGGACGTAAACACAAGATCAAATTCAAATCCTGCTTCTTTTAGGACCTTTCCACAGGTTTGGGCTTCTTTTATACCATTTGGAGTCAATCTCTGATCAACCCAACTGCAAAACCGGTTTTCTTTATTCCAAGCACCTTCACCGTGCCTCAGCAAAACCAGTTTGAACATCATACTGATCTAAATGTTGCTTCAAAGGCTTCTGCAAAACAAAAGAAATAAAATGTTTCACAGAAATGTGGTCATTACAGACTGGATACATAAGTATTTAATATATTAAAATCATGGCAAGTTTAAGATATTTAAAGAGGGAGCAGAAGCCACATGGCTATTCATGCATCACCAAATGCCTGATCACTACATGATACTTAGTTAGTTTGCTATTTTGGATCAGGTCAAAGAAAAGGTCAAAGCACATGCTGTTACCAGTTTATCTAATGTCATACAGTTTATCTGTCATACTACTTATCAGGGAACACAACAAAATAACCTATATTCACAGAATTCGGTGTAGTACAAACTAAAAATCTAAATTTCAAATCAGACATCTTGGGTGGGATTGTATGAGTGCCACGGCGTTCTCGACGGCGGGACCGGAAGCTGTCGTAACTTCTGCTCCGCACGTGATTTTGTATTTAAATTAGCCATGTGGCGACAGGCATGGGGAACACGTGGGATCATGCGGCGCGGGCTGCCTTTCATTGGTGGAACCCGCCAGCACTGCCCCAGTCTTCCTTTCGTGCAAGTATCTTCAGAATAACTTAAATTGAAGCTTTCACTGAAATCAAAGTGTTCTTGCCTCCATTATTTTGTGAAACTCAGAACTAACTTCAGATCATTTATTCTCCCTACAGCCAAAGTCAATGACATGGCAGCCAGCGTTCCGTCCCACAGTTCAGTGATGCCTCCCTGCAGCTTCTCCTCTAGCCTGTCAGGGAAAGGCAGGAGGTCCTCTTCCCTACAGATGGAGTGCAAAGACCCTCTCACCTCACCAAGGTGGCCTGGATGGACGTAGTGGAGGAGGTCTGGAACTGTAGGGTCACTCTTAGAACATGGGTACAATGTTGCAAACGTCTAAATGACCTGCTCAGATCGGTGAGGGTAAGTGCTTTCACTGAAGCTCAATTAATTCTGTCACCCTGGCTCCATTTGTGTTTGACAAGGGGCAGACAAGGCATGCATCAGAATGTCTGATCAGTCTTGGTGACAGACACCAAATGAATTTGCAGAATCCTGGCATCTGGCTTTTGTTTAGAGTGATGGCGTGAAAGCTACTCCAGAATGATTGTTGATGCAGGTATACAATGCATGTTATTTATCATTTCACGTCATTAAATCTGCACTGTATCCTGGAGGATAAATGCATCCATAACCAGACGGAGCAGGGAAAGACGGGTGCAGGAGTGCCCGATATTACAGCCTTTTCAAAAGCTGAGGAGGATGCAGTGCAGATCGCCAGAGAGCAGACAGAGCGTGGCTGACGGTGAGGCAGGATCCTCAAGGCATAAGAATGAAGTGTTCAATGTAGTCTAGCAGCGATATGTGAATGCAGACGAAACGTGAGTGAGAATTTCACATTCACGTTGAACTTATGCTGAATGTTCCTCTTTTTGTCTCCACTCCAGGCGGCTGCACTCTGCCGACAAAATGACAGGAGGGCCTGTAATCCTCCTCTCGGGAGCAAGAAAAAGCCAATTCCCCAGAGGATGCACCATCACCTGCTTCTTCCACCTCCACCAGGGCAGTTACATCCACATAGTCCGTGGGGCGTTTAGGACTAGAAGCAGCGTCACAATCTGGTGGACACAATACAGACACGTCCCAGGAACGGAGGGAGCATGTGCCAGCTGTGTCCCCCTGACAATTGGAGGACTGCTGGGGACCAGGTCCCTCAGCCCCACGCTCACGATGATCCTTCATGTGTTGCTACGAGACGTCTGCTGGATGTGCAGCAAAGCCATGTGGATCATATGGCGGAGATGCCTGAGGTCATGCGTGACTTTGCGCATAGCATGGAGGAGTCCATGCAAGCCATGACATCTGCCATATCTCAGACATATGAGCGTATGGCTTCTTCAGTCAAGAGTCTGGCGAGCTCCGTGGTGAGTCTGATTGAGCACTCAAGCCATAGGCGATCTGACCTGCACTCCATCGCTATATCCACCGGCTCCATGCAACAGAGTCTAAGCAAGAGGGGGATGAGGAACCTGGACCTCCGTACAGGTGCTCCTTCCCCTCAGGGAGACAGGCAGCCTTCTGCAGCCAGATGGAGGAGGAGCATGTGCCAACCCCTGACATTGACTCCTTACCTCCAGCAGGTGAGCACAAGGGGGATATTCAAGCACCAGAGCTGCAGACCTCCAATAAGATGGAGCCATCAAGGCCCGGTACCTCCACAGGATGCCCACCGGTCATCCACAGCAACGGGGCAGCGCAATGAGCAGACTGCTGCCACCTCAGCTGCTAATGTTGGGGTTGCACCTAGACGTAGCAGTAGAAAAAGAAAAACTAAACAATTATGAGCACTAAGATGGCACGGGTGATGTAAATTGTACAAAATGGAAGGAATGTTACAAATATATTTATTAGCTTTAATTTTTGATGCACTCTCGTGAGGTGATGTCGTAAATAGTGAGGAGGAAAGCCTTAGATTACAGGACAACATAGATGGGCTGGAAAGATGGACAGAGCTGTGGCAAATGGAATTTAATCCTGAGAAGTGTGAGGTCTAACAAGGCAAGGGAATATAATAGATGGTAGGACCTTTGGAAGTTCAGAGGGTCAGAGGGACCTTGGTGTACTTGTCCATAGATCACTGAAGGCAGCAGCACAGATAGATAAATGGTTAGGAAGGCATATGGGATACTTGCCTTCATTAGCCGAGGCATATATATAAAAGAACAGGGAGGTTATGATGGAGCTGTATAAAACGCTAGTTAGGCCATAGCTGGAGTACTGTGTACAGTTGTGGTCGCCACACTAAAGGAAGGATGTGATTGCACTGGAGAGGGTGCAGAGGAGATTCATCAGGATGTTGCCTGGGCTGGAGCATTTCAGCTATGAAGAGAGACTGAAAAGGCTAGGGTTGTTTTCCTTCGAACAGAGAAGACTGTGGGGGTACCTGATAGAGGCATACAAAATTATGAGGGGCATAGATAGGGTACATAGGAAGAAACTTTTTCCCTTAGCGGAGGTGTCATAGAGTTATACAGCACAGAAACAGGCCCTTCGGCCCATTGTGTCTGTGCCGGCCATCAAGCACCTAACTATTCTAATCCCATTTTCCAGCACTTGGCCCGTAGCCTTGTAATAACCAGGGGGCATAGATTTAAGGCAAGGGGCAGGAGGTTTAGAGGGGATTTGAGGAAAAAAAATTTCACCCCGAGGGTGGTTGGAATCTGGAACACACTGCCTGAAGAGATGGTAGAGGCAGGAACCCTCACAACATTTAAGAAGTATTTAGATGAGCACTTGAAATGCCATAGCATACAAGGCTACAGGCCAAGTGCTGAAAAATGGGATTAGAATAGATAGGTGCTTGATGGCCAGCACGAACATGATGGGCCGAAAAGCCTGTTTCTGTGCTGTATAACTCTATTAGTTCTAGATAAGAAGGTACATTTATTTTGAAGGCCAATGTCTGGCACCCATTGATGCTTGCAAAGGATTTACCAAAGAGTCCAGTGTGATTTAATCCTTGACATTGTAGCCTTCAGTCTGCAATGATGGCTATTTCTGCTTCAACATTTATCACTTGAACCTTTACCAACATAATATCCACTTTCAGTTCTGTGGTCATCCCGTTACATTAGTTGCATAGGTGCTGTGGTGGGTCTCTCGTTGACGATAAACGACTAGATATGCCTCTCACATCAAAGTGCTGCAAAGCTGCAGCATCCTCTGTGTGAGGGTCTCAGCCTTGATGCAGGACACCATTTCCATGGAGACACATGGCCCTTTTAATAAAGGTGAGAGCCGACAGGTCGTTAGAATCAAGTTAACCTGATTTGAAGATGTACCTGTCATAACAGCCCTTCTTTTAAATTGCAGCTCTGCATCAGAACACAGGCCTACATTAACAAATGTAGATTGTTTTCCTTCCATCCAAATAGATTTCCTTCCATCCAAATAGATTTCATCAAGTGACTCAATGTTGGTTGAAAGGTTCTCTCTGATGTCCTTTGCACATCTCTCCATGGCCCTTATATTCATAGCAGCAAAATTTGCATTGTTGCCCTCCTCACTTGCCTGGTATCGCAGATGCAACATTTTCTGGAAGAATAATGCAAACTGTGAGTCCAATCAAGGAATGCAGGTCGATTGGGAGGAGACAAATGATGGTGGTTGGGATCTCCTGCTGCATGCAAATGTAAGGCACATAATCGTGATCTGCTCATGACTTTCTTGGTTCTGCTGAATGACGTAAAACTGCCCTTTTTCTAAAACTTTTCTCTTGTCTACAGTTGAAAAGCTGCATAGACATGAGTCTCATACACACAATCTGTCTTCTAACATGCGAACAGTTACAGAGGGAGAGACTGAGGAGGGATCTTGGCAATGAGGATCTGAGGATGACTGCTGTGCCTTCTGTTGCACTCCATGCAAACTGTGACCATGTCTAACTGTCAGGTTGTGCAATGCACAGCAGAGAGCAATTAATCATGAGACCCTCTGTGATACATACTCAAGAGCCCCTCCAAACTTTCAAGGCAGTGGAATCGCATTTTCAACATGCCAATGGTCTGCTTAATGATGGCTGTAGTGGATGAGTGAGGAGCATCGTATCGATCTTCAGCTGCGCTTTGAGGATGCTGCACTGGTGTCATTAACCATGCTCAAAAGGGGCAGCCCTTGTCACCCAGGATGCAGCTGTCAGATTCTGCTGTTTCATCAAACTTTTAACTCAGCTGTGAATTATGCAAAATGTGGGAGTCGTGCATAAACATGCATGATTCTTTTCCTATGGTCACAAACCAGTTTTATGTTCAAACAGTGGAAGCCTTTGCGAATGCCAAATTCTGCAAGCTGTTGCCACGGAGCTCTAATGACCACATGAGTGCACTCAATCACCCCTTGAACTGTATGGAAACTAGCGATGTAGCCAAAGGGCGCAGACCTTGCTGCCTGGCTGTCCTCGTCTACAGGAAGTAGATGAAATCATCGGCACGACAGAACAGAGCATTGGTCACCTCTTTGATGCACCTATGGGTCACAGAGATGCCATATGTTGCCTGTTGATCCCTGGTAGCAAAGAAATTGAGTGCAATAGTAACCTTGAGGATAAGTGGCATGGGGTTCCCAACGAAAACAAGTGGCTGCAAGTAATGCTGAAGAATCATATACATTTCTGTCACCATTGCACATCGCATCCTCATGCGCCTCTGGCATTGCCTCTCTGATATCTGAAGGTAATATGTCCTTGTCCTGAGGATACAATGACACGTCAGCCCCCGTCCTTGATAATGCCTTTCCTGGATGGCTTCATTATGAGCAGCCTCAACCTCTTGCACTGCCTGCTGTTCCTGTTGAGGCATCATCCGTTGATGGCCAAGATCCCTCCTCGGTCTCTCCCTCTGCAATTGTTCGCATGTTAAAGGACAGATCGTGTGTATGAGACTCATGTCTCTGCAGCTTTTCAATTGTAGTCAAGAGAAAAGTGTTGTAAAACTGCCCTTTTTCTGCCATTCAGCAGAACCATGAAAGTCATGAGCAGATCGCGATTATGTGCCTTACATTTGCATGCAGCAGGAGATCCCACCCACCATCATTTGTCTCCTCCCAATGGACTTGCATTCCTTGACTGGACTCACGGATTGCATTCTTCCAGAAAATGTTACGTCTGCGATACCAGGCAAGTTTTCCCACCTTCCAACCTCCTCCTGTCACCTTCCAGTCTGCACCCATCACCCTTGACCTACTCAACTTAACCTACTCCCTTCCCCATTACCATAGAACCTCCCCCCATTATTGTGGACTAGCTCATCAATTTATACATGCCATCCCTCCACCGTATCCAAACTCTCATCACCATCCAACTGTCGACTCTCACCCTTGAACCTCCAAGAATCCCCCTTGATATAGTTACAGATTCCCAAACCCTTCCTTATGGCGACCTCGAATACCCAACCCTAAGTCTCAACCTTCCCCCCACTATATACAATTACCCCCTGTGACTATGACTGTATTTCTGCCAGCCAGTACCCTGATGTGGATACTCAGGACTCCGATGACAACAACAGCGATCCTCCCTCCTTTTAGGCCTCTCATGACCATCAGTTTTGTGACAGGAACACTTCAACCCACCACCCCCTGGAACTGCACACAGCCAGCCTCATCATCAAAACCAGCCACTATACACCCTGGATCCTCCTTCCTCCCTCCCCTGCTCCTCCACGCACCCAACTACAAACTCTGGAAGCTGCCTCCCTCCCTCCCCTGCACCCAAGACCCCACCATTTCCTCTCCGACTACCCTCTCCTGCTGCTCCATGCACTCGAGGCCCTACCCTGCCCTGCCTGACTACCTTCCCCGATCCTCCATGTAGCCCCTGCCTATGCCATTGCCACCATCCCGAGATGATTCACACTTGCTGGTGCTGAACCTGGAGGCAAACATCCATCGCAATGCTGGTGTTAGTTTAGCGGCTATGTGAAAGAGAGGACAGCACAGTCCTGAGATTCAACTGCACAAATCCAAATGTTGCACTCCACACTGAAACATTTGTGAAGCGGGTGGCACGGGAATATTGTTCGCCATTCACTTAATCTGGCAGGTAGGACTCAATCCTAACTATGCATAGGGTAATGAGTATTCAAAGCTGCAATCCGCAACCCCCCGATGACTTAATTCCTTTAAGATATCCTGTCGTTGGAAATCTGAGAAAACACCTTTTGCCTAATTATATTGGCCCTCGCCACCAAAACCTCCGCAGCCGACTGCATAAAACTACCCGCCCCCCCCCATCTATTTCCTCTTTCCAATTAGGTTCCAACCTATGTCAGCAGAAACAAGAGAATTAGAAAGTAATGTGTTTAAAAGAGAAAAATAATATGTTTAGGCAGTTCCCATTCATATACATGATAACATGAGGTAACAAAGTTAATAAAAAACAACAATCTGAAGATTAACTCGATATAAAACGTTTCAAACTTCATGGTTACCTGCAAGGCTTGAGGGAGAAACAAAGCTACTTTCTAACAAAGATTGTGCTTCCTTCAGTTATGTACACGGCAGCAAATTATTTTCAAATGAAGGTCAACAGTTACTCAAATCCAAGAAGGCTTGGTCGCAATTTCTGGTGACATTTAAAGATTTGTAGCTGTTTGAATCTTTTGAGCTATTTAGCATTCTCAAGAGAATAATTCAAGCCAGTTTCAGCTACTGCAGTGATTAATTTTCAAAGAACTAGATAGATTTTATATATAATATATATAAAACACATGTTCATCTGTTAAATAAATTCATTTAAGTATTTAAAATTAAAGTGAGCTCCATTTTGAAGACAAGAGAGAAAGCTTACGAAGACATAGGGTTATTCCAGCAGCTAAATATAACAGACACGTTGTTCTGTTCTCATATAGTATCCAGCACCAAGTCTCTTTCACCCATTGCTCCATCCTCGCTGATGTACACTGGGTCCTGATCCCCTGTACCTCAAATTTAAATCTCTTTATGGCCTCACTCCTCCCATCTCTAATCTATTTCAGCCCAATAACCACCTTTTTCTCACATCACCAGCCATCCCTCCAACCCCGAACTCTCAGTTTTTCCAATTCTGGCCTTGTTCTGACGTCCACCCATTCCCACTACCACCCACCATGCACCAACCTTAACCCCCACTTCCCACACACCTCTCCCAAAACCGCACTGCATCTCCTTCTCCTCTGTAAGAAACTCCCTAATACAAAGACCAGAAATTTAGAGCAAGGGTAGAAAAGACCCATAACAGGTAAGACCAGCATCCTGCATGTATTTGTAGGTCCACGTTGCCACAATAGAAAACTGCCACAAAACACTCTTCAGGACTCATGCCTCTTCCTTTTCTCGTTCTCATTGCAAAAAGAAAATTACATCGGTCCATGTTCAGACACTTAAGCCAAACTGCATTTAGTCTATCTACTATAGTTAGTGTTACTGTAAACTTGCTATCAGGTGATAATTCGAATGCATATCATATTTATTTGAGACATAATAGCAACAATTTAGACACTTTTTGGAACAATCTATTAAACAGATTTATAGGAAGAGTCATTTATAGAAGCAAACAGTATAGAAGAGATACTGAACAGTTCACATTCAACTCAGAAGTTGATCAGTCAAATAAGGCAGACAAATCCCTTTTAAATGTAAACCAGGTTAAGTTTATCAATAGATATACCCAATTTGAATCATTACATTGGGTAAGTTAGCAGTTCTTACCTGGAAAACTGCATTCTGAACAGCTTGAGCTAGACAAGGAATGAGCTCTGGGCACGGGCCTTTAACCAACCATATCAATCCCACAGGAGCAGGTCATGGTGTAGCTGTGTCTCAAATTCCTACTTACCACAGTGCTGTAATTTCATCTGCAGCAGGAAATTAATATTCCTTCTTTTTAAAATCAGTGTCATATTGATCAAGCCCTCTAATTTTCTTCTGTAAAATAAATTCAGCTCTGCAAGCCTTGGAATGAATATGCTCCTGATCTCCGAACACTCAAAACATCCAAGTATTTTAAAGTAGAAGCCCAAAATATTCTAAATCCAGTCTCACAAGTTATCTGTACATGGGCAACTAGTAATCAAAATGCCTGTAAGATGGATTCTAGTGTACTTGCTTATAGCTTCAAATTGCCATGACTTCACTTTGAATCCAATAAACAACATTTCAATTATTCAAGTGGCAGGCAGATTTCACCGAGTATATGCTGAAAATGTCTCATTCTTTAGGACAAAAACTTTATGCAAGACAATTTACTTCGGGACTTGCATGTGTCCAATGCGACACAAACTGCTATTTCTAAATAAAAGGCTGACAACAGTTAGCTTAATGTATTTAACATTGGTACAGTTCACAAATAAAAACTTTCAGGTAATTTCCAAAAGCTACCCCCCCAGGGTTAGTTAAAAAAGGCTAATTTTAGAAATCAGATGAGGCATTTGTAGAAGACTAATCATTCTGTGAAACTAGCTTATTTCTATACTCGAGCCATGAATAAGTTGCAATCTCAATGGCCTGCTCTAACTGGTCAATTTGCTCCTGAGTAACACTGAATCACTGGTAAGAGGCCAAAAGGAGGGATATTGCATAGCCAATATTAAACACTTGAAAGATACTAAGGTCATGGAATAGGTCAAGGATGTCAAATGAAAAAGGAATTTTACCATATATACCCACATACACGGCAACTTACCTACAAGATGATGCTCCCAAATTCCCCACCCTCCCCCCACCAAAAAAGCCCCAAGATTGTATTACAAAAATTCATTAACATTTTCAATTTTGCATCAGCTGGTGTCCATAAACATGTGCATTTTCTGTCCTTCCTTACTTTAGCCAGCAATTCCTATTTACTCTGCTTTGGTATTTAAATAACAAATCTCTCTCCACAGTAATGGCTGCTGCAGCTTTCAAATTTCCTCTCGTGCATTCATTCTGCCTGTGGAAGTTGGAAGAGTTACTGTTTAAATATCACAGCAGTCAACGTCATGCTCAAGCAAGGAAAAATTATGAACTATATAATGAATTTATGAAACAAACCCAGACTTGAGGCATGCCAAAGCGGCCTGGATTCAAACTGACCTATCATGAGAAAAGATTGTGACTGGTGATGGCGGCGTGCGAGTGAAGCGGCAGCACATTCTGGAACAATCGTAGCAGAATCAGTGTTGATTTTAATTCAGTTATTAGTTCAAAAGTGAAAAATCCATCTATTCCAGTGAAGAGGAAGGATCCTGCTGAAGATCATTACCTTTAAACTACATACAGGCAGAGACTGGAGTTGCTCTTGAACGCCCTACCTGAGAAATTGAACCAGGCTTTCGCCATTGAACTGTGACTGAGATATAACAAGAGAAGTCTGCAACAATGTATGCATGCATACTCCTGAACCTTCAGACTTTTTTTTATTTCCTTCAGTGAACCAGAAAAAAACGGAAATGCATTCTTGCACCGTTTCAAGTCTTCACCCTAGGGAGAAAGCAAGTTTTACAGCCAACTCTTTTTGAAACCATCAGACCTAAACACATGTTATATTTTAATCTATATATTTTCTTGGATGTGTCTATCTGCATGTGTGAGAGAATGGGCGAAGTTACCTACATTTTCGGGTGCTGTATAATGAACATTTATCTTTCTTTTAAACTTATGAGAAAACCTGTCATTTGCCTGTTTGTTGACCATTAAAACACTCATGGGTTAAAACACCTTTTAAAAACACACTGTGTGACGCAAATCACACATGCCAAATGGAAAATATTAATTTTGTCAGATGGAACTCTGCTTGACACTTTTGACTGGACGTTACAAATAACTTTTAAAAAGCAAAACAGAACAGCTAAAGATGGCCATGCACAATTTGCATATGAGACGCCAAAGGCTGGCTGAGAGACAGAGGTAAATTACCCAGTCTAGCTAGAACAACGGGAGTGCTCCCTGATTCAATTAACGAGAATGGTTTTGTCAATAGTAGTGATCAAAAGCCATCGACGCCCTTTGACTTTGAAAGAACCAACCCCCCGCCCCCCACCAAGTATGTCTGAAGAACTTTGAATTTCAAACAACCTTCCAGAGACTTCTGTTTTCAAACAAAGAGGTGGTCACATGACATACCCGCTGATGTAGCACTGAATTTGTGAATTGTGCCTCAGAAAGAAAGGGATGATAAATAAACTTCAAGAGAAAAGCACCTCTTTCTCTGTTTGCCTATCCAGCAAAGTCCCGGGGAATCTCAGCTGCAGCAAAACCTCAAGACCACAGAGCCTTACAGATGACAACCAAGAAGGATAAAGCCTCTCTTCAGCCTCCCGGAACCAGAGAAGCAAGCCTGAATTGTGCACATGGCCCCAGCAAGGGCTTCAAGATTTTAACTTCAACAAAGGACATTGAAACTCAGTATCTGAATTCCACTTATTACAGACTTTACTTCAACCTCCCAACTCTACTTTTCCCCTTTGTATCTATTTGTGTGTGTGTGCCTATTGTATGAATGGGAGCGTGGATGCGTCGTGTATTTTAGTAATTCTAACTGGTTTAGAGTGATAAGGCTAATAAACTTACATCTTTCTTGTTTAAATTCAAGAAAACCTGTCTGATTGGTTCATTTGCAATTGTAATTCGAGGAACAAGTGCTCACTGAGTTGGTAAGTTAAACCACTGTGTTTAAAAGAATAAACCCTGTTGCGGTCAAATCAAATAGGAGCAAAAGGAGAGCCTGAGACCCCTTCCTCACCTGATCCTAACTGTCTAGTCAATTGGGAGGTGAAAAAAGGGGAAACCGTCCCCATCATCTTCCATCTGTCCATAACAACAATAGGTGATATGAATGCATCACAATCCTTGTGGTGCTGAGTTAGCTATTTTAATGAAATTGCTGCATTCGGAAGGAAATCCAAAGACAATCCAAACAGGCACATCAATTTCTAGTTTGAATTTGGTCACTCTTGAAAGCAGCATCCTCCATATAGTAAAAGATGTCTGTCTTTTGTTCATGATTAATATACATAATATAGTTTTGTACATCCTGCAGCACCCAGCATAAGCGATTAGACATAAGGGAGAAACACATAATTAGATACATGCTACAATCTTATTATGGTCAACATTATCAGGGCTGCTTCCAAAATAGTTTTTGTTAATAATCTAGCCTCATTCCTGTAATATGATGACCTATTTCTTCCCAAGGTAGGTAAATTGTTTTTGTAGTCAAAGATATTGCTATGGGAGGGAAATAAACTAGCACCCAACTGTTAGAAATCCCCACAGTTCTAAGTCACAGACTCACAATCATTACAGTGCAGGAGGCCAATCGGCCCATCATGTCCACACCGGCTCTCTGAAAGAACAATTCCCTCGGTTCCATTCCCCTGCCTTCTCCCCATAACCCTGCACATTCTTCCTTTTCATGTAACTGTCTAATTCCCTTTTGAATGCTTCAATTGAACCTGCCTCCATCATGTTCTCAGGCAGCACATTCCAGATTCTAATCACTTGCTGCGTGAAAAAAGTTTTTCCTCATGTCACTTTTGCTTCTCTTACCAAATACTTTAAATCTGTGCCCTCCCGCTCTCGGTCCTTTCATGAGTGGGAACAGTTTCTCTCTAATTACTCTGTCCAGACCCCTCATGATTTTGAATACCTATCAAATCACCTCTCAGCCTTCTCATCTCCAAGGAAAACAGTCCTAACCTCTCCAATCTATCTTCATAACTGAAATTTCCCATCCCTGGAACCATTCTCGTGAATCTTTTCTGTACTCTCACCAATATCCTCATGTCTTTCCTCAAGTGCGGCGCCCAGAATTGGACGCAATACTCCAGCTGAGGCCTAACTAGTGTCTTATGCAAGTTCAACATAACTTCCTTGCTCTTGTACTCTATTCCCCTATTAATAAAGCCCAGGACACTGTATGCTTTATGAACCGCTCTCTCAACTTGTCCTGCCACCTTCAATGACTTCTGCACATATACACCCAAGCCCCTCGGCTACTGATTGAAATTTTAACATCACATTGCTGCTTAACTAGGAGTCGATGTAGATCAGCAAGCACAGGGTGATGGATGAATCGTATTTGGTGAGTTAGGATATAGGCAACAGAGTTTTGGATACTTCAGGTTTACGGAAGACAGAACATGGGAATCCGGCCAGAAAGTGTCAAGTCTGGAGGTAAGAAAAGCAGGATGAGGGTTTCAGCAACAGGTGCACTGAGGCAGGGGTGGGGTCAGGCAATGTAATAGAGGTGAAAATAGGTGGTCTTAGTGATGGCGTGGATTTATGGTCAAAAGCTCATCTTGGGGTCAAATACGACACCAAGGTTATAAGCAGCTTGGGTCAGCCTCAGACGGTTGCCAGGGAGAGGGATGGAGTCAGTGGCAAGGGAAAAAAGTTTGTGCTGGAGATCAAAGATAATGACTTCAATCTTTCCAATATTTAGTTGGGGAAATTTCTGCTGTACTGGATATTGGACAAGTTGTCAGAATTTAGAGACTGCAGAGGGGTCGAGAGAGGTAATGGTGATGTAGAGCTGGGTGTCATCAGTGTACAAATGGAAATTGACATTGTGTTTTCAGATAATATCACTGAGGGCCAGCATGTGGATGAGGAGTATGAGGTGGTTAAGCAGAGGTGGGACACTAGAGGTAACGGTGTGCAAGCAGGAAGAAAAGCCTTTGTAGGCGATTCTCTGGCTACAACTGGATAGATAAGAATGGAACCAGGCAAGTACGGTTCCACCCATCTGGATAAATGGAGGAGAGCTGTTGGAGGAGGGTGGTGTGGTCAACCTTGTCAAAGGTGCAGACAAATCAAGAAGGACGAGGAGGGTCAGATCACTTTTGTCACAGTCACATAGAATGTCATTTGTGGCTTTAATATGAGCCGTTTCAGTGCTGTGGCAGGAATGAGAACCTGATTGGAGGAATCAACCACGGAAACATGGTTTGGAAGGTGACAGTACCTGCAATGATATAAAAACAAGAAATGCTGGAAATACTCAGCAGGTCTGGCAGCCTCTGTGAAGCAGAGTTAATGTTTCAGGTCAGTGTTCCTTCTTCAGAACTGACAAATATTAGAAATGTAAAATGTTTTAAGTAAGTAAAGCAGGGGGGGGGGGTGGGACAAGAGATAACAAAAGAGGTGTTGATAGGACAAGGTTACAGAGAATAACTGACCCAAAGTGATTCCTGACAACGCAGCCTGCCACTGACGTAAGCAGGCTGCGCCGCGGTGCGCACATGCGCAGACGGTCTCCTGCTCTCTGCGCATGCACTGCGTTCCGGCTTGCCAGGGCTGGTTAGCGCATGCGCCGTTGACGTCATCGCGTGACGTGTGCTTCTTCGCGCAACACGCCTGGTCAGCCTCTGCGCATGCGCTTTATGCAACCCCAACGGGTATTCACGTATGCGTCAATCTTCTGATATTCACGCATGCCTCAAAGCTTCGGCGCGAGTTTCTGAAAGTGGAAGGAGGAGAGGTTTCATCGGGCATTTTCTCACATTTTATCGCAATTATTTAGTCGTTTTGGAGATTTCAGTCTGCTTCATTTTTATTAGAAAGAGGAGATTGCTCCAAGGTAAGTTGCTCTGCTGTTGTAAGTTGCTCTGAAAATATTTCCATTGTCTGGGGCACTGCATGTGCTCCAGTCCCTGTTGTAAATTGCTCTGAAAATATTTCCATTGTCTGGGGCACTGCATGTGCTCCAGTCCACTGCACTTTTCTTTTGGGCCTCCTTATCTCGAGACAATGGATACGCGCCTGGAGGTGGTCAGTGGTTTGTGAAGCAGCGCCTGAAGTGGCTATAAAGGCCAATTCTAGAGTGACAGGCTCTTCCACAGGTGCTGCAGAGAAATTTGTTTGTCGGGGCTGTTGCACAGTTGGCTCTCCCCTTGCGCCTGTCTTTTTTCCTGCCAACTACTAAGTCTCTTCGACTCGCCACATTTTAGCCCTGTCTTTATGGCTGCCACTGCACTGCACTGCACTAAAATCCTTTCCATTGTCTGGGACTGTGTGCAGGCAGTACATGTGCTCCAGTCCCTGTTGTAAGCTGCTCTGTTCCTGCACCCATTAGAGCCGTGCAAATGGACACACAGCCACACGTTTCCCCATCCGCCCTTGAAACAACCATGCAGAGCCTTGTGAGACTCTGCAATTGCCAGCTGCTGCCTGTCAAGCAGAGAGGGCATCCAAAGCGGTCAAGCACTTGGGGAACATTCAGAAAGAAGAGACTGAGCACTGAAAGAAACAAGCATGCCGTGTCCAGTGGTAGCACAAATGTGAATGCTCTTGCTGAGTACACAACTGGTGAGGTGGGAGTGCAGCCACACCGTTCTCCATCCTCAGTGTTGCTTTAAGGCAAAGGTAGG
Organism: Heterodontus francisci; assembly: GCF_036365525.1. Taxonomy (NCBI): domain Eukaryota; kingdom Metazoa; phylum Chordata; class Chondrichthyes; order Heterodontiformes; family Heterodontidae; genus Heterodontus; species Heterodontus francisci. The sequence continues at coordinate 22,706,847 of NC_090397.1, forward strand.
TAAGAGTGAAAGAAATGGAAGGTGATGCTGATAGTAGTAGGCAGGATTAAATGGGAATGGATGGGAAGATGCACGAATAGCATAACCACTAGCAGGGAACAGCTGGGCTAAATGGCCTGCTTTATGTTCATAGTCCAAAAGAAATGTGCTTCTTTTACCAGCACCCTCACATCATTCATGTTTTCCCTGAGAGCAGCATTGAACCATCACGAGATAGGGGCAGTTACATCATCCTGACTCCTACAGCTGAGTTGGGTACTAAGTGATTCATTGGCGGTGTTATCAGTACATGCCTTTACTGCAGAACATAAAGCATGCTCAACAGTAATTTCATTGGAGGACACTGATGTTCTTTCCTTATTTCTTTTCATGTAAAACATGCCCTTGAGAAAACAATCCTTGAGACTTAAGGTCAGCAATCAAGCAACGAAGGCAACTGGATCATGCTGCGGAGCTTCACGATACGGAAAGGAACCTTGCATTTATGGATGAAGTGGGAGCGCACATTGGGATGCGTTTGGGGAACATTCACCAAGAATAGACTGAGCTCAGACTCTTGTGACTTTGCCTTCTTCACATGGACAATACAGTAGTGGAATAGAGAGCCACGCGTTCATTCACCACGAGGCTCTCCAGGAACAATCTCTTTAGTTCTGCATAGCAGAAACTCGGCCTGTCTGTCTCACGGGAATGCTGGCAACACAACACTCATGTATCCATGCACAGCAGTGCCTCGAATGTTTAATGCACTTAATAAAATTTCTCAATAATTAAACCTGGAATTGTTGAGGTTTTTGATGTTATTTTCCCGACTTTGCAACTGCACTTCAGATACTCAACTGCGGTGTGGTCCTTGGGGGGGGCGGGGGGAGAGTGGGGGGGTTGTGAAGGGGTTGGGGGGGGGGGGGAAGAGGGAGGGGGTTGTGAGGGGAAAAGGGAGGGGGAGGTGGGGGAAGAGGGGGGAGGTGGGGGGAGGTAGAGAGGGGGTGTGGGGGGGGTAGTGGGAGAGAGTTAAATTCCGAAGCTCCTGAAGAGAGGGATGCAAAAGGCAGGGACCAGAGAACTGCAATGCCTGAAGTACAGTTGAGAAGTAGGGGAGAAAGCGGCTGGATGGGGGATCTGCACCTGGAGAGAACAGCTGGATGGAGAGGGCCAGAAGTGAGAGGCCGTAGAGAGCCGCGGGGAGCGAGCGGCCGAAGACCTTGGTGTTGCCGGGTGCAGGTAAGTCTTTTGCCGTTGCAAATTTATGGCGTATGCGTAGAAAAACGCACCTCCCCCCCCCCCCCCCCACGCTGCTATCTCCGGCCGCTCCACTTCCCTCCGTCACTGGGCCGTTCGCTCACCCACTCGCCGGCCGCTCCGCTCCCCCCAGAACCGCTCCGCTCCCCTCCGTCACCGGCCCGTTCACTCGGCCATTTGCCGACCGCTCCATTCCTACCAGGCCCGCTCCGCTCCGCTCCCCCCTCCCTTCCCGGCCCACTCCCCGGCTCGCTCCCCAGCCCCAGCTCGTTCGCTCTCTCACTCCGCCATTGTGTGCTGACATGTGTTTGTTAGGTTGCCTCCGTGTGATTATTTGAGCAGCGCTATCTTTAGTCCTGGCAGCTGACTAAAGTCGCAGTCTGTGACGTTTTAGTGGCACATGCTGCATTTGCGCATGTGTCACAACAGCGCGCCCTAGCGGCAGCGTTGTCAGCAAATGCAGTCTAACTGACCAGCTAGTCATGGAGCAAAGGCAAATGGTATGTTAATGGTGTGCTGAAAGTCAAAGCGTTAGTACAGAGAAGGTGTGAATTGACTGTAAAGCACAAAGCACACCAAGCACAAAACATTTAAAAACAAATTTAAAAAGTACCTTCAATGACATTGGAGAGGAAAAGTAGATTGGAAATGGGGCGGTAATTTGCAAGGACAGAGGGGTCAAGGATTGTTTTTTCCAGGAGAGGAGCGAGAGCAGTTTTGAAGGAGAAGGGGACAGTACCCGATAAGAGAGAACTGTGATTAATATCAGCTAACATGGGAGCAAGAAGGGAAGATGGGTAGTCAGCAGTTTAGTGGGTAAAGGATCAAGGGAGCAGGAAGTGGGTTTCATGGAAGAGGAGCCTGAAGGGAGCACAATGGGAGATAGGAGAGAAACTTGAAAAATATGTGAGTTTAGAGATATCATAGGGGGACCCTTACTGGAAGGTTGGCCAGGTGGGCTAGTAGATGGGAGGGAAGCTGCAAAGGCAGCTGATCCGATGGACTCAATCTTAATAATAAAGAGGTTGATGAACAGCTTGTACTTTTTGTTGAAGTGAGGGTGGAAGAGACAGGGGAGAGGGGTTTAAGAAGACAGTTTGCAGTAGATAAAAGAAGCCAGTGGCTATCTTTGCTTGCAGGAACATGCGAGAATAGTGAGCACATTTGGCAGGCAAGAGCAATACTCAGTAGTGCTTTAAGTGATCCAGACAGATCTGGCAATGAATGCCTAAACCAGTAATCTGCGATATCTATTCACTTCTACGTCCCTTGGACTTACGGGAGTGGAGATGAGAGCAATTCCAGGAGGAATGGCCAGAGCGAGAGAGTGCAGTGCTTTTAATGGGGACTAGGACATCAAAAGTGGAGGTGAGGGTGTGGTTGAGTAGATTGGTAGCTGCAGAAATTTTGTGATGAATGGGAGTGAGAGGGACAGGGTAGATATGGGGAGAGAGTGATACAAGGAAGTGATCAGAGATGGCCTTCTCTGTGATTAACATGATGACAGTGGTGAGGCCATGAGATGCAAGGTCAAGGGGTTTGCCTTGAATAGGCATTGAGGAGTTTTTAATGGAGGGAGAGATCAAGGGAGGATAGGAGGACAGTGAACTCAGAGGAGAGAGAGCATGATGAATTGAGATGAAAGTTGAAATCACCAATGATAAGTCACAGTGTTGAGGGTGAGAGGGGAAAGCAGTGAAGATATCTCAGTGAGAACATTTTTAATGGTACTTGGGTGAGCAGCAGAGAAAGAGAATTTTAAATGAGATGTGAGAGGGGTGGAACATGATGCTCAAAGTGGGGGAAAGTGGCAGGATTGGGGGGCAGGGGCAAACCAAGGTGTGATTTGATGATAAGAGCCAGGGAATCATATAACATCAACAGGTTATCGAAGTGCACAAAAGACACAGCAGTCTATCTACATTAGGCTAATAGGATGAAGCATTTAAAAGAAACAAAAAAAAAGTGCAAATGACAAAGGACAAGAACTGTGCTATTTTGTCAAGATTCTCCCAAGACACACTGCATTTTTGAAAAGTATTCTTGTTATACTGGTGGAATTTCTGAGTAAGATTTTACTTAGATTAATTTTATTTTGCACCAATAAATGACAGTGGATTAGAACAGACAACAGACTCACATAGGTACTGAATCAATTTTTTTAAAAATTATGCCTCTGAAGCATGTTGGGATTTTTAAAAATAAGTTAAAGCTATATATAAATACAAAGTTCTTGAATCATATAAGTAAAACTCAAACACTGTAATTTGAATGTGGTAGTATGTGTGGGTGTGTGTTTATTTCTTTGTGGTTTATTTCATTCAAACCATTACAGAATAATCTTCCCATTATTTCATTGTGGAATAAACCTCAAATTGGCAAAACAAATTTAAACTTCACTGAGTCGAGACTGGAAAGTTTAGATTAACAATATTCAAACTAATCTTTCAGATTCAATGAATAGTCCAACTAATAATGAACAGTAAAATGATCAACACCATTAAACTTATTTCACAATACTGTGCTGAAAAAGTATTTATACATTGGCAAATTTAGTGTAAAATATAAGCTGTTTTATCATAATATTCATGTTAAAAGGTAACCCACTGCTCCAATCTTTTATTGAAAGAGGTTCCGTAGGATTAGTTGCATGCCAAAATTTGACCAAAACTGGATTTAAAAGGTAGAGCTGCAATTATGTTGCACCTGATCACATCCCAAATGTTTCAAAGGAGCTCCACACAATTCATTAAATACAGTGACTTATGTAGAGAAATGAAACAAACACAGACATGAGATAAATGGACAGATTACATAGAAGCTAAGAAACATTTAACAGTTTCTCCTGAGCTCGAGTACCAAACATTCCACCAAGCCAGTTAAAGGCATCCGACAGCCTGTAATCACTGTTAAGGGTCACTGTCCAACATTGTTATGTTTTATTTCCTTATCCGGGGCTTGTTACATATCCTGTCCATATATCGATAATTACTTGGAGATAAACGTAGAATGGCTAATCCATGCTTTAAAAACAAAATTAAAGCTCAGCTTAAGTAGAGTTTTTTCCTCTTCCTCTCTTGACTCACAATGTAATACAATTCCATGGCACAATGAACCCTCTAGCACCTCACCCAAGCACTGTAGCAATTGTGAACAAGTTATTTTGCCACAATCAAGTCTTATCCTGTGCTTCCATTTAAAGAGATGAAGTCTTGTGTAGTTGTTGATCAAAGTGAACCTACCAACAAAAATGTGGAAAATCAAAAACTGATTGATCTTATTACAAAAAATTGCTGCCCAGTAGAAACCCACCATTTTCTTCCTCCTTCTCTACAAAAATACGTCTCTAGCCATTGGCAAGCCATTTTGTCCCAGGGTAGCCCAAGAACACTATCAACTTTGGGAAAACACACATTGGCACACAGTATTAGTTTTCTTGATGAGCTCCTAAATGGTTTCACTGTACCTGCACTGTTCCAATTTCAGGGTCCGTTTCAACCCTTTCCCAGCTTTAAAACATAATTCACAAATATTAATATATGTCAGCACCACTGAGTTACAGAAAATTGGGAATAATATGGAATTCACTCATTGTCCTCCTCCTCCTCGTACCCCACCCCCAACTTTTCTCAATATTGGACATTGGGCCATATTTTACTGAAAAAAGGCATCTCAATGACACACACCATTATTAGGGACAGGTGGTGATGTGGTAGGAATATGGGATTAGTGTAGGATTAGTATAAATGGGTGGTTGATGGTTGGCACAGACTTGGTGGGCCGAAGGGCCTGTTTCAGTGCTGTATCTCTAAACCAAACTAAACTAATGTGCAAACTAGCCAGAAAATTTTGGCAGAGATGAGATACCCAGAGAATTACAAATTACCACAAGTAATTACTACAAGGAGGACTTCTCACGCTTAACCTCCATGACTTTCATCAAGTTGTTGCATTTGCACATTAATCACCATACAAAGTTGTCTCGTAAATAACAGTGCACATACTCTGAACACCATGCTAATTGTAAACGACTGCCAATCAACCTCTCTCGCCCAAAAACTGAACAATTATAAGGATGGAGGTTTATACCTTTAGTTTGTGAATTGTTTTAGACTTTTAAAATGTAAAATTTTGAATTAACATTTTCTCTCACCTTTCATTTCAGTCTACCCCTTTTGAGGCTGCACTGTTTAAATCTAGAAAAATGTACATCAAAATGCAATAAACCATTAATCTATCTGGATGCAAACCATTAAAACATTAACCAAAATTTCCTTAATTTGTATTTGCAGAAACCATAATGACACAGAAGATGCAAATACTGTTTTAATTTATAGAATCATTTTAATAACAGAGAGGACAGGTATTTGGCACAATGTTCTTGTGCCAGATCGTCCATTATCCCTGCTATTTCCCCAGATACTATTACATTATTCCGCCTCAAATAATTATCAAATTCCCTTCCAAGTGATATTACAGTCTCTCACAAGCCACTTCCTAATAACTCACAAAAATCCAGATTAATATGAAAGAGTTAAACGTAGGGAAGCTGGTAAATTTGATGCTCGTGTCTCTGTTGCTGCCAATCTGTCAGGCCTGGACCCCCCTTGGTTTACAGACTGACAGGTCAGTCCCCGGAGAAACGCCAAGAACCGACACAAGGTTACGGTCAGTCACACCCACTCCCTCTCAATGTACGCCGGCCTCAGCCATGAGTGCGAATGTCTGACAAACCCCAAGATACAGGACCGGCCTGAACCACCCCCCATCTCCGGCCACTCACCTCACCCCGTCACTTCAGCAGTTTCTGTGCGCGGCCCAAGCGGCTGTCTGCAGCTCCGACCAGGCCGCTGTATCGCAGCAACCGGCGCTGGCCAATTACAGGCCGCCGCTCTACCAGTAACATCCCCGCGGCCCAATCATAGGGCAGGTAATAAACGGGGCGCCTTCTTGATTGGCCAGTCAGCCTGATAACGGGAAATAGATTAAGATTCAAATAACAACAGAAAATACTGGGCAGATCAGGCAGCATCTGTGAACAGAGAAATAGCCAGCTCTCAGGTGGATGCTCTTTCGGCAGAACTGGTAAAACTTACAGATGTAACAAGGTTTAAGCAAGTACAGCGGCAGGGAAGGAGGAATAAAAGGGAAAGAAGGACAGATGTATTTATAAAGCGTTTTATCATGTCTCCAAGCGTTTTACAGTCAATTAAGTACTTTTTAAAGTGTAGTCACTGTTGTAATGCAGGAAACACAGCAGCCAACTTGCACACAGCAAGGTCCCAAAAAACTAGTGTGATAATGGCCAGATAGTCTTTTTTTTGTATTGTTGATTGTGGAATAAATATTGGCCAGGACACAGGGGATAACTCCCCTGTTCTTCTTCAAAATAGTGCTGTGGGATCTTTGACATCCACTTGAGAGGGCAGGTTGGGCCTCCATTTAACATCTCATCTGAAGCACAGCAATTTCTTCAGCACTGGAGTGTTAAAATCTATTTTGTGCTCAAGTACTGAAGTGGGTCTTGAATGCGGAGGCAAGAGTGCAACCAACTGAGCCATGGCTGCTCCTTAGGTCTATGATGTGGTGGAAGGCAGGAGAGATGAAATGATAAAAGGAATGCTGGTGCAAATCAAAAGGGGGTGGTAATGGGCAAGTAAAGAAACAAAAGGTGGGGCTAGAGGTGGTGTAAATAGTGTTACGATAGTGCTTCTATTTTTTAAAAATAAGTTTTTTAAGGTCTTATAGTTGAATTATGGACATTGATTCATCTAGATGCTTGAAGAGATGCTGCACTGTGTGGGTTTTTTTTCAAAAGTGGTCATCAGAAGGCTTCCTGGACTTGGCTTGTCAACAAGCCCTTACTGGAAGGCATCTGTTTTCAGATAAAATACCAGCAGGGAGCTTGTTGTTTTGACTTGGACAAGATGTTTATAGAGAAGTGATAGGTCAACAATTATAGGTCAGGAGGCTTGACTTCTGCAATATTTTTGCTTTCACTTTGAATTGTTAAAAAAAAGACAGTTGGTTTTTGTCTGCCAAGAAAACCCAACTCATCTCCTTCTCTCACTTGGAAAAAAACTCTGCGTGTCTAATGTGTCAGTCTCCTCTTTCCTTCTGTATTTGAAGAAACCTTGCGTATCGAATGTGTGGGAACTGAAACCCCTGTCACTTCGGCAGGCACTGTATGTGTGTATGTAAGTATGTGTGTGTGAGGGGCTAAGGTAAAAAAAAGGGAACTTTAATATTTCAATCTGTGTTTTTATGTTTTACTTCATTACTGGTCAAGACTTGTTTTATAATAAACTATAAAATTATTAGTTTAAGAAACCTGGTTGGTGTGTTTAATTCTGGGAAAAATGAGTATATGATTGACCGTATTGGTAATTGGGAAAATTTAAATGTATGTTGTGACCTGTGGAGAAGTGGGACTAGAATAAACAGTGCACTCCTCCTGCCTCGGTCGTAACAATGGAAATAGCAGAATCATTACCAACAGCTGCTCTCCCAAAAAAGGGGGACAAAATTTATAATCTGAAATTGTTGACCTCAACATTGACTCAAGGTCAAATTTCGATCGCTTGACACTTTAATTCTCTTCCCCACTCTCACTCTGACCTTGCTGTCTCCTCTCTGTTACGTTGAAACTCAACATAAGCTCGAGGAACAGCACCTCATCTTTCAATTAGGAACTTTACAGTCTTCCAGACTCAACATTGAATTCAACAATTTCTCTCCTACCTTCCACCCTATCACAGAACTTCCACTTTGTTTTTTTACCCTCTTGCCTCTTTCCCTACCTCTGCACTTGGTTACAACCTGTTACAACTCTAACATTTTCTCGTTCTGGTGAAAGGTCATCGACTTGAACCATGAGGCTGAATTTTCCCAGCCCTGTAGCAGCAGGTTTGGAGGTGGGATGGGGCTGGGAAAATAGTGGGGAGGCATGTTGGAATGGCTTCCTGACACATTCCCGCCGTCGTGGAACTTTCCCAGGAGTGGGATGGGAAGTGGGTCAATTTGCATAGTTAAGGCTCCAAATGGGCGATTTTGATGTCTCTGCACATTTTGCCAGTGGCCTCCCGTCACGTGCAGAGGCTGCCAGCTCAATGGAGGCAGCCTCACTGCGGCAGGCTGGGGTGTCTTTGCAGCCAGAGGCTCCATGCCACAAAGAGGGGGCTGAGTTAATGAAATGCTACGATCATGGCTGAGAATTATCCAGTGGAGGGGTTTCCCTATCACCCCGAATCACCTACCAGTCTATATTCTGACTATTTAATTATTGATATGCAGGCCAGGGAGGGCGCCTCCATGTTGAGGGCCCTCATGGTTCCCGACCAGACTCAAGGACACAAGAAATAGGAGCAGGAGTAGACTACGTGGCCCATCAAGCTTGCTTTGCCATTCAATATGATCATGGCTGATCTTAGGCTTCAACTCCACTTTCCCGCCTGCTCACCATATCCTTTGATTCCCTGAGAGACCAAATATCTGTCTATCCCAGTCTTAAATGTGTTTAACGATGCAGCATCCACAACCCTGTGGGGTTGAGAATTCCAGAGATTCATAACGTTTTGAGTGAAGTAATTTTTCCTTGCTTTTCCTGATATATGTTAATGACTAAACTTTGGTGTACAGGGCACAATTTCAAAGTTTGCAGATGATATGAAACTTGGAAGCATTGGAAACTGTGAGCAGGATAGTGTCGAACTTCAAAAGGACATAGACAAGTTGGTGGAATGGGCAGACAGGTGGCAGATGAAGTTCAATGCAGAGTAATGTGAAGTGATTTATTTTGGTAGCAAGAACATGGAGAGACAATATAGAATAAAGGGTACAATTCTAAAAGGGGTGCAGGAGCAGAGGGACCAAGGAGCATATGTGCATAAGTCATTGAAGGTGGCAGGACAGGTTGAGAGAGTGGTTAATAAAGCATACAGTATCTTGGGCTTTATTAATAGGGGAATAGAGTACAAGAGCAAGGAAGTTATGTTGAATTTGTATAAGACACTAGTTCGGCCTCAGCTGGAGTATTGCGTCTAATTGTGTGCGCCGCACTTGAAGAAAGACGTGAGGGCATTGGCGAGAGTATAGAAAAGATTCACGAGAATGGTTCCAGGGATGAGGACTTTCAGTTATGAAGATAGATTGGAGGAGTTTGGACTGTTTTCCTTGGAGATGAGAAGGCTGAGAGGTGATTTGATAGGTATTCAAAATCATGAGGGGTCTGGACAGAGTAGATAGAGAGAAACTGTTCTCACTCGTGAAAGCATTGAGAACAAGAGGGCACAGATTTAAAGTATTTGGTAAGAGAAGCAAAAGTGACATGAGGAAAAACTTTTTTCACGCAGATCTGGAATGTGCTGCCTGAGAACGTGATGGAGGCAGGTTCAACTGAAGCATTCAAAAGGGAATTAGACAGTTATATGAAAAGGAAGAATGTGCAGGGCTATGGGGAGAAGGCAGGGGAATGGAACTGAGGGAGTTACTCTTTCAGAGAGCCAGTGCAGATACGATGGGTCGAATGGCCTCCTTCTACGCTGTAACGATTCTGTGATTCATCTCAGTCCTAAATGATTGGCCCCTTATCCCGAGACTGTGCCCCGTGATTTAGATTCCCCGACCAGATAAAACAATCTCTCAGTGTCTACCCTATCCAGCCCCTTCAGAATCTTGTATGTTTCAATGAAATCGCCTGTCATTCTTCTAAACTCCAGAGAGTATAGGCCCAATTTACTCAGCCTCTCATCATGGGACAACCCTCTCATTCCAGGGCTCAATCCAGTAAACCTTCACTGTCTTGCCTCCAATTCAAGTACATCCTCCTTAAATATGGTCTGGAATTTAACAAAGAGGCAGTGGCCCCACCCACTGACAAGAAAGTTGGGGTTGAGCCCGCCTCCGCCAGCCATGGAAGCCACAATCGTATTTTATGGTTGTCAGGCTGTTAATTGCCTGAGGTCGTTGCTTCCATCCCTCCAAAGCAGATGTCCCACATCCGAGAGCTGCCAGCGCCCAATTTCCAGGGCAGCAGCCAATGAGGATGCTTGGAGTGCAGGTATGTGGGGTCCGGGATCGCCGGGATCAATCAGGCAAGCCCTGGCAAAGGATTAGGCGGTCGATTACGAGGGCGGGGTTGGGGGGTGGTGGTGGTGGGGGGGGTCTTCCAGCATCACCGTAGTCACAGGGAAGCTGCCAGGTTTCATTTGGCTGCCTCCCAAGGTGGCAAAGTGTCCGTTAATTAGCCACTTAAGGACCTCCCTCCCCACCACTAATAAAGTACCAGCAGAGGCAGGTATGCTACGGGGACAGAACCCCTGCCATCTCACCTGAGTTTACACCCCCACCTCCTAGCCCGTTCCCGGGGGCATAAAATTCCAGCCATGGAGACTAAAACTGCACCACAGTACTCCAGGTGTGGTCTCACCAAAGCCTGTACAATTTTAGCAAAACCTCTTTATTGTACTCCAATCCCCTTGAAAAAGAGAGATGACATTTGCCTTCTTAATTGCTTGCTGTACCTGCATGCTAACTTTCTATGTTTCTTGTACCAATTTATTTGAACATTAATGCAAAAGCAGAAGCTTAAAATTTGAAATAAAAACATAAAATGCTGGAAACACTCACCATCTATGCAGAAAGAAACAGGGTTAATGGGCAGAAATTTCTGGTGGGTTTCCAGACCCCGATGTTGGGACCGAATGGGGGTCCCGAGCCCACTCTTGCTAGCAGACGGCCTGCATTGCAATCTTCCGGAATGCAGCCTCCTAATTGGCTGCCTCCAAGCTCGCCATCCTATTAAGGTTGCTGGGTGAGCTCTCAATGCTGCCGGCAGCAATCAGAGGGCCAGCAGTTCTGGAATCTTGGCAGCCTCACTGGGACAATTGGGCGCTACTGAGTAATCTAAGATTGCTGATGATACAAAGGTAGAACAAAGACCAAAGAACAGTAATAGCAACTTGGATTTATATAGTGCATATAACATTGCAAAATGTCCCAAGGCACTTCACTGAAATGCCATGAAACTAAATTTGAGACTGAGCCACATAAGGAAATATTACAACAGGTGACCAAAAGCTTGGTCAGAGGCAGGTTTCAACAAGTGTCTTAAAGGACGCGAGCACAGTAAAAAAGTGTAGGCATTTAGGGACGGAATTCTAGAGTTTAGGGCCTAGGTAGTTGAAGATACGGACACCAACGGTAGACCAATTAAAATTGGGGATATGCAAGATGCCAGAATTGGACAAGAATTGGCAGCGTGACATGTTAGAGGCAGTGGAGGGGTCACGAGAGATGGTGGTGATGAGGTGAAGCTATGTTTCATCAGCATACATGTAGACCTGATATATTACCTAGGGATAGCATGTAGTTGAGGAACAGGAGGGGACAAGGGTAGATCCTTGGGATACTCCAGAGGTGACAGTGTGGGAGTGGGAAGAGAAGCCATTCTCTGTCCATGACTGGATAGATAGGAAGGGGAGAGGAAAAGGGTAATCACACCCAGTTGGATGACGGAGGACAGGAACTGGAGGAGAATGGTGTGGCCAACTGTGTCAAAGGCTGCAGACAGCTTGAGAAGGATAAGGAGGGATAGTTTACCTTTGTCACTGTCACATAGGATGACATTTGTGAATTTGATAAGGGCTGTTTCAGCAGGTGCAGAAACGTGATTGGAAGGGTTCAAACATAAGAGTTGCAGGAAAGATGGGCACAGATTTGAGAGGTGACAAAAATGTTCAAAGGACTTTCGAGAGGAAAGGGAGGTTGGAGATGGGGCAGTAGTGTGCAAGGACAGAGGAGGAAAGGGTGAGCTTTTGAGAAGAGGGGTGGCAATATATTTGAAGAAGAGGGGGTCAGTACCTGAGGAGAGGGAACTGTTAACAATTACTGCTAATATAGGGACCAGGAGGGAACTTTGGTGGTCAGCTGTTTAGTGGGAATAGGTTCAAGGGAGCAGATGATGGATCTCATGGACACAATGAGTTCAGAGATGGCATGAGGGGAGATAGGAGAGAAACTACAGGAAGATACAAGTTCAGGGCTAGGGCAGGCTTTAGGGAAAGTTTGGCCCTTGTGGAGGGATGATCAGGGTAGAGGCAGCTAATCGGATAGTCTCAATCTTAGAGACAAAGAAGTCCCTGAGTTCATCACACTTGGTATTGGAGGTGAGGGAGGAGGAGACAGAGGAGAGGGGTTTAAGAAGATGGTTTGCAGTAGAGAAAAGAAGCCAATGGTTATCTTTGCATTCCAGGATGATCCTGGAATAGGGAGCAGTTTTGGCAAAGGAGAGCAGGACCCGATTGTGCCTTATGGGTTCCAACCTGATCTGGTGATGAATTGTTAAACCGGTTGTCTGTCATAAAAGTTCAAGTCTGCTACTCACGGACTTAAGGGATCAGAGATGAGGGCGGTACCAGAGGAATGATCAGGGTGAAAGAGAGTAATGGTTTTAATGGGAACTAGGGCATCGGGGGTGGAGGTGAAGGAATGATTGGGCACATCATTAGCTGCAGAAATATTGTGGTGCATGGAGGACCAAGGCAAGATAGTTGTGAATTTGAAAATGTCTTTGTAAATGACTTGGGTGAGAGTTTTCCCAGAGGCGTACACAGAAGGAAGTCGAGTTGGGAGGAGGGAGGTGGATATAAGTGGAGAAAGATAGAAAGAAGTGATCAGGGATGACTGTGATTTGAAATGATGGGAGTAGCGAGGCCATGTGAGATGGCAAGGTCCAGGGCCCATGAATATGGGTATGGGGATGTTATATGGAGAGAGAGGTTAGTGAGGATGGGAGGGCAGCAAACTCAGAGGAGACAGGGCATGATGAATTGAGATGGAGATTAAAGTCACCATAATTGTGAAGTCATTCGGTTCAGAGGCTAAGGGAGGAAAGAAATAAAGATATCTCAGTGAGAAACTTGTCTTGGTACTTGGGTGGGCGGTAGAGAACAAGGACTTTAAAAGAGAGCCAACAGGATGGGAAGATGCCAGAGGAGTTTTGGACAAACCAAGGTATGATTTGATGATAGGTACCACGTCACCACCACAATGGTCTGGACAGACCAAATGGTGGAAGTATAGCTAGGCAGGGAGGTTTCATTAAGGGGGAAGGTGTTATCACCCACCAGCCAAGTTTCTGTCAAGGTTATGATGTAAATGCAATCATCTATATTAAGCTCATAGATGGCAAGGTCCTTGTTCACAAGTGAATGGTCATTCATTTATGTGTAATGTCATTATTATTTCTTCTTAATGTTTCCCCTTTTGTTTTCCTCTCCCAAAGGCAATGACATCTCCACCACTACCCTTGACTGTATCATCAGGCTACAAATACTTGAAAAGCCACAATTGTCTCCAATTCAACATTGGCCAGACAGAAAAAATAGAATAAAATTAAATTTATTCAGGTCACTGACCTGAAACGTTAACTTTGCTTCTTTCTCCACAGGTGCTGCCAGACCTGCTGAGTAGTTCCAGCACTTTTTGGTTGTATTTCAGGTTTCCAGCATCTGCAGTATTTTACTTTTATTAGATTTTTCCAATGCTTTACTGGCCTCCCAAATGCTATCTAATTAAAGTGTATTTCAAGTGTCAACTTGACTCATTGGTAGCATTCTTGCCTCTGAGTCAGAATGTTGTGGGTTCATAGACTCATTCTAGGACTTGAGCACATGATTGACACTGATACCAGTATAGTGCTAAGCAATTTCTGCATTGCTGGAACTGTTACTTTTCAATCGAGATGTTAAATTAAGGCCCCATCTGCATGTTTGAATGAATGTAAAAGATCCCATGGCAATTTTTGCAAAAGAGCAGGGAATTTTCCTAAAGGCCTGTTCAACATTTCTCCTTTAGCCACGCCACCGAAATGGATAATCTGGTCATGATCGCAACCTGGGAAATGGGTCAGGGTCATGGAAGGTCAGAATAGCAATCCCGTCCAATTCCTTTCCGGGAGCAAACCCACCCCAGAGGAATATCCAAGCTTTTCATTGGAGTGTTTTGATGGCTGTATACCAAAAATATTTTTGTGATGAATGTGATTAGTTATTTTTGTAACTGGACCATAGAAACAAGAGTAGGCCATTCAGTCCTTTGAGCTTGATTCACCGTTCAATTAGATCATGGTGTTACGACCAGGTGCGACATGTGTCTAGGGGTGTTTTGCAGTCTTTACCTGGTCTTATTGTAACAGGGTTTTATTTTTAAACACACTGTGTTTTGAGCTCGCCCCTTTTTGTGAATTTTGTTCACAGCTTTGCAATTATAAGGCAAAGAAACCAACACACCAGGTTTTCTCAGGTTTAAAGGAGAAAAGTGAAATTTATTAAACCTTAAACTTAAACTCTAATACGGTTCACACCTACAGATATACAACACACCCACGCTAGCATGCACACGCAATACACACATGCAATTGGAACAGAAAAGAGGGGAGGAAAATATAGTAGAGAGGGATTAGAGTCAATAGCAGAAGAGTTTCTTGTTTACTGTGCTTCAAGCTCACTTGATTGTAGGTAGTCTTGCTGTTCGTCGGGGCCCAGTATTCTTCTTAAACCTTGTTCACATGGGAGACTTTTCTCTCTTTGAGGTTCACGTGTTTCCACAAGATTTCCGATGCTGGGATGAGTGAGATGTGAGCAGACAGGAGAGAGATGTTCTCACCCTGGAGCTTTCTCAGTTCAAATCGTCTGTTGGAAGTTCAAATTCAGTCAGTCGTGTGACCAAAACTAGTCTGACTACTTCTTCTGTGTATTGGGGAAGCAACGACTGGGTCCCCATTGTTCCAACACTGTCTGTTACTATTCAAGTGTCTTTCCAGTCAGAGGCTGGCAATTTTAAGTTTTAATGTTCATATGGTGAAATAATGTGTGCTTCAGTCTTGGCAGGTGGTGGGGGGGGTGGTGGGGAGTGGTTTGCCTGACAATGGTCAATATTCTTGTAAGCTGCGCACTGGCGCAGCAACCTAAAAGTCACTGTGCAGGCCCCGCACAAGTCGGCCCCTTTAAGCTACCATGTGTGTGCGGCTGCACAAACAATCTAAAGGAACCGCGCACTTAAATAAATCACCCATGCATTCCAAAAAAAAAAATTAAAGGGAACGTTGATGATGGCTGATTTTTATATTAACTCTGCTTCCTCAGCTTGGTTCCTATCTCTTAACATTTTACCTGACAAAAATCTATCAATCTCAGTTTGAAATTTTTAGTTCACCAGTCTCAACAGCTTTTTGGAGGAGTTTCAGATTTCCATTACCCTCTCTGTGAAGGAGTGCTTCCTGACATCACTGCTGGTTATGTCCCCTTGTTCTAGACTCTCCCACCAAAGGATATAGTTTCTCTATATTGTCATGCAGACCTCCACCTGCCAAGAATGCGGCATATTAATTTTGTCATATGAACACTGATTTTAAACTGTTGCTGGAGTGAAGAAAGGACTTGTTAAAAAAAATCACCAGACACTTGGCTGGAAAAACATTTGCATACCAACAGACAGTGCTTGGAGAGACAAAGGTCTAATCCTTGGTCCACTTACCCCAAAATGGGCTGTGATCACCAGACATTGAAGGTGAGGCCACTCACATTCCAGGATGACTGCTAAGATGGCAGAATCCACAAACAAAAGTGGTCAAACCAGCTAGTCACATGACTAACCTGCTGGGCAACCTGGGTTATTTTTTAATTGTGCCACAGAGAAAAGTCAGAAGGCAGTTTGAAATGGAACCTGGAACAAGGAAGCCTCTCTCTATCTCTGTCTCTCTCTCTCTCTCTTGCGTTCTCCCAAGCCACTGGACCCAAGGAAGACACGTAAACCTCAAGCGAAAAAAGACTCCTACATTGGAACAAGTTGAAGCGTGAACTGGGCCCCATCGAATTGCAAGATTTACCGGCAACCAAAGACTCCACATTGAACTGAAAGGACTGTAACTACCAGATATTGCCTCAAACTTTTCCCCTTTATTCCTTCTACTTTTTCTGTCTCTATCTGCGTGTGTGTTTATTGCGTATGCATGCTAGCGTGGTCGCATCGCATATTCGTAGTCGTTAACCGGATTAGAGTTTAAGATTAATAAATGTCTACCTTTCTTGTTTAAATCTAAGGAAACCTGTTTGATTTCTTTGCCTTACAATTGGAGCAGTGAACAGGGATTCACTAAGGGGGAGCTAAAAACGGTGTTTTTAAAATTAAACCCTGTTATGGTTAAACCAGGCAAAGACTGAGAGGGCACCCCTAGACCCCTCTCACCTGGTCGTAGCAGTACCAACTCTTATCAAATCCTTTCATCATCTTAAACACATCAATACAATCTCCCCTCAATCTTCAACACTCAAGGGAACATAAGCCAAGTCAATTTTACCTGTTCTTGTAATTTAACCTTTTTACCCCCGGTAGCAATCCGGTGAATCTGCACTGCACCCCTTCCAAGGCCAATATATTCTTCCTGACTTGCAACACCCAGTACTCTAAATGGGTTCTAACCATTTATAATTTATACAACCTAGCATAAAGGAACAGTGATCACTGGTTTCTTGGTTATGTGATTTGATTGTATGAGGAAATACTATAATTTTAAAGCACTACACTCATACAGACAGAAAACATTTATTACTGATGAGTAGTCCCCTTCAGCCCATCTTAATTCATCCATTCAGAATAGCCCTAAATTCTATCCATTGCGGTATTCAATTGGGTTTTAAGTGATTCTAAGGTTTTTGCCTCCACTAGTCTACCTGGAAGTCTATTCCATTTGTTGATTATTCTTCTTGTGAAGAAAAAATTCCTGACAGTGATATTAAATTTGCTCTTTAGTAGTTTGAACCTTTAGCCTTTATCCGACTTAATTTGAAATAATTTCTTGTATTTACTTTTCCATACCATTTACTATTAGATATCTCAATAAGATCACTTCACCTCCTTTCAAGACTGAAAAGTTGAATCTCTCCGGCCCTCCCTTGAAACTCACAACCCTCATACCAGGGTTCGCCTTGCATTGCTCCAACACTTGAATATCTCCCTTGCAACTCCCTGACCAGGTTTGGGCACAGTACCTGAGGTGTAGCCTGACCAGAACACTTTGGACGAGAAATCTGATGAAGCTATACGCCTTTTACAGGTGTAAGACACTTGCTAAAATATCCAAGTAGCATGTGCGAACACGTCCTCACCAGAAGTGCACCGCCTGCCATATTCATGTAGGCATCAAAAGAGATCTCCAGGGCCTGCACCCGAAACAGGCTTTTGGGTGTGTGCACATGCAAATAAAAGGCCTTTATTAAATTTGTTTGCCCTGAACGCAGTTCTCACCAGTTGGCTTAATTCGGGAATAGCAGGAATGTAGTCTAACCAACAGTCCTTAAAGGTAAGTTTAAAAATATACTCAGTTGAATAAGGAGCCAGTGTGCAGCAGTACACATTAAAACCACAGGCCACTGCCAGCCACTGTTTGTCACCCCTCCCAACCGCTGCCTCAACTCCCCTTCCAACCATGCTCATCACTCCCTTTCCCGATCACTAACTTAACCTCGCCCCAATTGCCCCCTCCCTCTCCCTGTTGCCACTGCTCCCCCCCTCTCCCAATCTCCCCCTTCCTCTTGCAGTCATCCCCTCTCCCTCGCCCTCCTGGTCATCTCCTCTCTGAAGTGCCTCCCCTCTTTCCCAGTCACCTCTCCCCCACCTTCCTCGTCGCCCCTTCTCCAGGTCACCCCTATCCCAGTCATGCCCCCCCCCCCCCCGACCCCCATGCAAGACCTACTTGTGTTTCCAGCAGCTGCCAGAAATTCAAATGGCCTTCACTGACAAGCTGCAGATGCCTGCTCAGCATCCCCAGTCAGCTTGCCAGTCTGATGTAAATGAGGTCCAATGCCCAATATCAGGTGGGCCTTGGGCCTACCTGTCCCATGGGGATTGATTCCTAAATAGGACCAATTTCTAGGTCTATATAGTTTGATCATGAATTTCTCTGACATATTTTACTGTTGCTTTATAGATATGTTGGAGGAGGAGAGGTGATAACTTTCCTGACTCTGCCTGTGATCCATACACTTTATAACCAATAGCTGCCATGCCACAAAGAAAGATAGTTCTTGCTTACAAGATAATCTTCTGCTCACCTTATGTCATCCTTAACTACATAATGACCTCTCAGTATACAGACTTACGTCCATAATTCAACTTAACACATAATTACAGGTACTTGCAAACCACAAAATGTGCAATGAGTCAATTCAATGTATACCTATAGCATTCATTTAATAAAGATTTTTCTTAAAAAAAAAGTCACGATGATCGTATCCATTATATTTACACCTTTATTGGAACTGAACAATTGTGTATTTTAAAAATAAATATTAGACAGTTGCCATTGTTGAGATCATGCCAATCTAACAATAACATTAATCTTTTACAGTTGATTTCTTAATTGTTAAACTAAAATATCACTAATATATAGATTGTAAACTAAGTGCAAACTGGGAGCCATTGCAATATTTTACAAACATTTGAACTTCTTTCAAGAGACCAACTCAATTGTTTACTTCATATCATTTTTGCCCTTTGCAATCTGAGTGGCACTCTCAATAAATTTCAAAATATTACCAGGATGCTATCATTTTTTTTAAAAGCTGTGAATTAAGTAGTATCCTTTGGTTCTATATACTTCTCCAACTTTATATTAGTATAATTCTCACTGAAAAGCTACTTAAGTTCATTTCTATGAAAGGAAAATAGGTACTTATTTTGAAAGTTGAGAAGTTCTTTGTGTTGAGGGAGTTAATACCATCTGTTTTCCATCTTCACCGTTTTCATAAATACATATACAGCAGACTCATCCAACAACTGTTCCTATTGAACATACCATTCAGCCTTGTAAATGAGGTTCCTCTTCTCAGTTGGACCACTGTCTTTCAGCTAAACTTTCCTTTTACGAAGCACGTAACCTCCACTTTCCAAAATTATCTTTAATTAAAAAAGTGGACTTTCTTTGAGATTTATTATGATAAATTATGAATGACAACTGAATGATTTCCAAGCTCTCGTCAGCAGATCTGGTGGAATAAACATTAAGAAACCATTACTGTTTGCCAGCAAAGATTGGCGCCGTTGCAGGTTCAAGAAATAACCAGTTGCTCTTTTCACAGCTGTGATCCATATATAGAAACAGTCGCTGCGAGTGTATAAAGATATTTTTAGATTAGTGTAGGACCTGATGAAAAGCCAGTGGCAGAATGCAAAGCTTTTGCCATCTAGTGCAATTCATTTCACTACAGTTTTCAGTAAGCGACAATTGTTTTGTAGAATTTAGCCATTTTAGAAGACTACATTTTAGCTAATGCTTTTGAATAGGTGTACTATTACTTCTACACTGGCTGAATTAGGGATAATAGAGGCCCAAACTCAATCAAGGCAATGAAAAAGCAAACCTGCAATCCACTCCCCATAGATTACTCCCAGGTGGTGAATCCTGAAATGTACCCCACTATTACTTCTTTAAAGGAATTGAGGCCACCTAATAACTCCCTTATGAACTCATTGTTTCCAGTTTCCTATTGAACAAATATACATTAATGGAACACAATGATAACAAACTGAATAAATTCCACCATAAAGCATAAGAGGATGCTCCTTTGCTACTAAAGGGTTATGGATTGAGGCGGCCCTCCTTTCATGACAGCTTGTTTCTGGGAGGAAGCCACTGTTGTCTAAACCTCTGGAGTGTTTGCCTGAGTAGCCTGTTGTAATTTCCTATTTGCCACTTGCATGGTGTGCTGAGGGGAAAGAACTGGATGCTTGACCTGCTTTGCTGTCCTGAGACACAGCAGCTTTATGCCTCATCACCATTCTACTAAATCTACTGAATCTGTGTTCACCAATCAGCAGCTGGTGTAAGGGCAACTATCAGATCCTGAAAGGCCTTTGAGGCAGCAGCCTGCATGCCAGATCCCAGTCGTTGAAAACCAGTGCAAAGAATGCTGTTTAATTTGTCTCACAAGGCCACAGGGCAGCAGTCTCTGGTTCCATGGAGTTAGAGTCACCATCTGATCACTGGCTGTTTCTCAGGTGGGTGGCTTTTGCAGATTCCAGTACAGCTGCCATAAGCTTCATCGGCAACCGCAATGAAGAAAATCTTCCATGATGTTACAACAAATGAAGGTAACTGACTTCAAAGTCACACCTGTCAGTTTCTGAGCATCTTTGGAGACTGAGCTCAGAGTATCTACATAGATATATCTCTTATACTACAACAATGTCTACACTTCAAAAATACTTCAATGGTTGTAAGTCACTTTGGGAAGTTCTGAAGTATGTGAAAGGCACTATGGAAATATAAATCCATCACCCCTTTCCTCACAAAATCCACCATTGACCCCTCTGTCCTTGCAAACTACCGTCCCATCTCCAAGCTCTCTTTCCTCTCCAAAGTCCTTGAGTATTATTACCTCCCAAATCCATATCCATCTTTCCCACAATTCCATGTTTGAATTTCTCCAATCAAGTTTCTGCCCCCGCCACAGTGCTGAAACAGCCCTTATCAAAGTCACAAATGACATTCTATGTGACTGTGGTAAACTATCTTTCCTCATCCTTCTCAACCTACCTGTAGCCTTCGACACAATTGACCAGGCCATCCTCCTCCAACACCTCTCCTCTATCGTCCAGCTGGGTGAGACTGCCCTTGCCATTATTATCATCTTCCCCTGTCACTTTGATTATTCTGCATGAAAGGCAGATCTAAGCTAGCAATGGGTGAGTATGAACCCTTTAGAATTAGGGAGCTAGAAAAGGGTATGTAAGCTTCTAGCTGTTTATCATGTCATAGCCATGCCATAGCAACTGTCTGGGTGTGCCCCCCCTTCTAACCTTCAGCCTGCACTGTCCCACCAGTCTCACCTCTCCAGCATATCTATGGTATGCTGCTTTTCGAGGGTGAACTCCCTAAGGTCAGTAACTGGCACCTTAAAGCATTAACTTGCCAGTTCTCTTTAAATACCTGCTGCATATTTTCAAAAGTTGCTGCTTTTGTTCCAAACTGAAGGAAAATATATTTACTGTGTGGGGACTGAAAATAAATTTATTGGTCACTTCATGGATACATACCTGTTACTGAGGAGCAGAACCAGTATCAAATTTCTTCTTTCTTCCTTCCATCCCAGACATTGCTTCCACATTCTTACGCCAGTCATGGACTTCAACTGATTTGTGTTCCTTTGAACAGAATTGAATATATATTAAATTAAATTTCATAATCAGATGAAGCATGATTTCTTGAGCTTCATGCACTTATTGTGTAATGTGTATACGTAACTTTCTGGAGCATCAGAAAGTAGACAAGGATTGCCAAATGTGCCATTTGCTACAACATCTTAAGTATAAGTTACTCCCTTATGCACATTTTTCAGTTCTGTTATAGAGTTCCATCTGTGAACTGAAAATTATGAAGATAAGTATAAACAAAGATTATTAAATGCTTATGAAACCTGATATTTCCTAACACACTGGGTGCATGGAAATGTCATTCCATGGAGTGATATTAGTGAAGAATGAGTCATATGAAATGTATGGTCAAATAAATATCCTGGAGTTACTAATTTGTAATTTATTTATTTTTTATTTAGAGATACAGCACTGAAACAGGCCCTTCGGCCCACCGAGTCTGTGCTGACCAACAACCACCCATTTATACTAACCCTACAGTAATCCCATATTCCCTATCACCTCCCTACACTAGGGGCAATTTACAACAGCCAATTTACCTATCACCTGCAAGTCTTTGGATGTGGGAGGAAACCAGAGCACCCGGCGAAAACCCACGCAGACACAGGGAGAACTTGCAAACTTTGCACAGGCAGTACCCAGAATTGAACCCAGGTCCCTGGAGCTGTGAGGCTGCGGTGCTAACCACTGTGCCGCCTATGAAAGTTACATTGCTTACTTGGATGAAATGTGATTATTTTAAAATATTGGGTTGCAAAGCACAATTCCTGTGAAAGGAATATGAGAACGTTAGATGTAAATGGCAACATCTTAATGGATGACAATAAGATGGGTATAATTTGGATGGATATTATGCCATTGTTACACACACCCTGATCTGCATTTATCCTCACTCTCCATTTCTGCCTCTATATCTGGTCAGGTATTAAGAGATTCAATAGTGGGAGGGCTGAAATGTAGGGCTGAATTTTCCTAGCCCTTTGGAGATGGGCTGGAGGGCTGACAATATGATGGAAGGAGGGGTCGGGAGGAGAGCCCAATGTTTTCCTGCCACTATGGCATATTGCCAGTGACAGGGACCTCAGCATTTGGCTGCCCATTGGCGGTATTTTGCATATGTCAGGAGTGTCCGCCGCAGTGTGGGGAGACTGCCTGGTAAACCCTGGCAGTCACCCAGCAGGTTCTCAGGTTTGAGGCCCTCCTTGAGGGGCTGCTGCTGCTTAGGCTTGGATGCTCATCCGAGATTGGCGACCCCAACACCCAATAAAACCATGGGCTTACCATCTTCTGGCCTGGGTATGGTCAGATGTCTGATACTGCAGCAGTACAGATCCAGCCTACAGGCTGCCCCGGGGTGCTCAGATTCTGCCTGTATCCCTCCAACCCGATGCTTATGAGGCCCAGCCCTCAGAATGGACAGGGCCTCCTGCTGGGATTATCAGCTATGTTGCCTGAATTCCAATTGAGGAAAATTTTTACTGCAAGGGGATTGGAATACAGGAATAAAGAAGTCTTGCTACAATTGTACAAGGTTTTGGTGAGACCACATGTGGAGTACTGTGCAGTTTCGGTCTCCACATTTAAGGAAGGATACTTGTATTGGAGGCGGTGCAGCGAAGGTTCACTAAATTGGTCCCTGGGATGAGAGGGTTAGCCAATCATGACAGGCTGAGTAAATTGGACCTATATTCTCTGGTGTTGAGAGGAATGAGAGACAATCTCATTGAAACATACAAGATCCTGAAGGGCCTGGATAGGGTAGACACTGAGAGATTGTATCCGCTGGTCAGGGAATCTAAAACACAGGGGCACAGTCTCAGAATAAGGGGCCGATCATTTCAGACTGAGATGAGGAGAAATTACTTCACTCAAAGGGTTGTGAATCTTTAGAATTCTCTACCCCAGAGGGTTGTGAATTATCCATCGTTGAATACATTTAAGGTTGGGATAGACAGATTTTTGGTCTCTCAGGGAATCAAGGGATATGGCAAGTGGGCGGAAAAGTGGAGTTGAAGCCTAAGATCAGCCACAATCGTAATGAATGGCGGAGCAGGTTCGATGGGCCATATGGTCCACTCCTGCTGCTATTTCTTGTGTTCTTGTCCTCTTGTGTTCTACTCCATATAGAGCAAAGAGAATGATAAAGGGCGGCACAGTGGTTAGCACCGCAGCCTCACAGCTGCAGCGACCCGGGTTCAATTCTGGGTACTGCCTGTGTGGAGTTTGCAAGTTCTCCCTGTGTCTGCGTGGGTTTTCTCCGGGTGCTCCGGTTTCCTCCCACAGCCAAAAGACTTGCAGGTTGGTAGGTAAATTGGCCATTATAAATTGCCCCTAGTATAGGTAGGTGGTAGGTAAATATAGGGACAGGTGGGGATGTGGTAGGAATATGGGATTAGTGTAGGATTAGTATAAATGGGTGGTTGATGGTCGGCACAGACTCGGTGGGCCGAAGGGCCTGTTTCAGTGCTGTATCTCTAAACTAAACTCTAAACTAAACTAAACTAAAAAGAGTAAAGAAGGAAAACACAGATGTAGAGAGAGAGGGAGGACACAGAGTCTACTGGCACCAGATGCTCATATGTTTTCTTTCTACCTTTCAGTGCAGGTAGTTTTGGTGCACACTTTTTCCATGATATTGACCTGTAGACAAAATATGTAGAATAGAATATACAGTACAGCGGTTTCACCAGAAAATGATGGCAATAGAACCAGAGCAATATTGTTATAATACAGCAGCTATAATTGGAGATAATAATTTAATCTTAATATGAAGTGAAATTGAATGTCCAAAACAATCTGAAATGAAATATCCATAACTAAGTATAAGAAATCAAAGCTATTGATAATTAACAGCAGTATGTTATTTTTTAACAGCTCCATACTATAGTAGTACAGGGGTATAAAGGGTTAATACTAAAGACAGTGAAAGAGACCCTTCCCACTGTACGAGTGATCATTTAACAGCCACATTAGAAGAAGAAGGTATAACAGCACAAAGAATGCTAGCTTAGGTGGCTTGTATAGAGTGTATATAGCAACAGCAAATAATAGAGTTGTTAGAGAAAGTCTCCAGAATGCCCTAAAACGCCTAATACGAATACAACTAAAGCCGACACATACCTTTTCCTCTTCCTTTCTCACTGATTTTAGGTTCGATCTCAAATCCATGGAAGTTTTGCAAGTGGTTTCCGCTAGAGCACCCAGCATTGCATCAGCAGATACTCTGACTCGACGTAGATTGGGACGTTTGAATTTGCCTTTGAGATCTAAGACCTTCTGGTTTAAGCTTTCAATCTAAATATAATAAAAGATATTGTCAACCATACTCTCCAATCTGATCCTTGAGAATTTACAGCTCCAGTTTTCTTTAATGAAAAGAGATCTAAATGATTCACCTCTTTGGCATTCTTGGACACTTTAACTTCAAAGTCATAGCGCTCTGCATCAACACCATCAATCTTCTGGTGGAATTGTTTGCAGACATTCTGGAACATTCCAAAATAACATGATCAGGATGACTAGAGGGCTGATTCAAATCATTTTTTTGGCCCCAGCTTACGCTCAATTTTAATGGGGTCATTTTCACCTTCACAGCCTGAGAGGTTGAAGATCGGATGGGTTATACAATGAGTGGGTGGTCCACTCTGCCATAGAACCATATCAAGCGATGAGGGGTAAAATTATCCCCACTGTATCATATCTCAGCAAACCTATCCTCAAGGCCCCAATAAGGCTACAGCCATACAAACAGTATAGGTTGGCTATATTGATGGCAAAGGATTCCATCCTCACTTTTTTTCTGCCCTCCCTCCCCACTCCACGCTGGCATCAGCCTGGTGGAAATCAGGAATTCATCATGGAGAGAACTGTAACCACGAACCTGCATTTTGCTACTCTACGGTGCCCCAGTACAGAATAATTTGTGCAATGTTACGACTGAGGCAGGAGGAGTGCTCTGTCTTTTCTAGTTCCACTTCTCCACAGGTCACAACATACATTTAAATGTTTACCCAGTTACTGATAATAGTCAATCATATAGAGTCCTAGAGTTATTTACAGCATAGAAGGAGGTCATTTGGCCCATTGAGTCCATGCCAGCTCTCGTGGATCAATCCAGTCAGAATCCGAATAAACCATCCTCATGGGCAGCAGGTTCCAGGTCATTACCACTCGCATTAGAATGGACTATAATGTAGATAAATGTGAAAATGGAAAAACCCTACGAATCCAGGGTGTAAGAGCTAAAACCCCTGATGCCACATTTCTCCTAAGACACTCCTGGAAGACCTGCCAGATTAATTCTCGATGCTGCCTGAAAGGAACTGCTCAAGAAAAGATCCTAGTGACCCGTCTAAATGTATTCAGATGCTAGACTGTATGCTGGTTTTTGGACATAACATGTCTCATCTTTTTTCTTCAAATGCGAAGAGATCCACTTTGGTAGGAAAAATAGAAATGCAGATTATCTCTTAAATGGTGAGAGTTTGGGAAGTGATGCTGTCCAAAGGGACCTGGATGTCCTTTTTCATATGACACTGAAAGCTAACATGCAGCTGCATATACTCTACTTTCTATCCCAGAATGAAATACACCAAACTGGTTTGTTTAATAACAAAAAAAAACAGTTTATTATAAAACAAGACTTATCCAGTAAAGAAGCAAAGCATTAATATACAGATTAAAATATGAAAGGTTCCTTTTGAAATATGCAATGCACACACACTCATACACACATTGGTTAAATACAAAAAAAAAGAAATTCTCTCTGCAGTGATCTTTTCCAAAAAAAAGAGAAAAAAAACTTTGGCCAAATACTTGTTAATTCCGAAAGAAAAAGGATGAGATATGTTGTGTCCCAAAGATAGCATACAGTCTGGCGTCTGAATACACGTCACAGGGATCTTTTCTGGAGCAATTCTTTTCAGGTGGCATCAAGAATTAATCTGGCAGGCCTTCCAGGAGCATCTCAGGAGAAATGTGGCATCAGAGGTTTTAGCTCTCACACCTTTGATTCACAAAGTTTTTCCAAAGGGGTAGAGAGAAAGAAGCTGGGTGTTTTTCAACAGGCTATAAACCCAACTGCTTTCAACACAGTCCACACCCCAACTGAACCAAAACAATATCCCAAAAGCGAAACCTCCTGACCACCATAAATCTTGATGTGTCACTTCTCGGTAAACATCTCCCGCAAGTCACCAAGGTTTCTGTTGTTTAATGAGCTTAAAGCATGTGATATCCAGTAAAGGTTTGTTTTCAAACAAGACCTGTCAGTGACTCTTGTAAAAAAAAACACATCCTTGGAATCTTTTCATTTTCCCAAATGAATCTATGTCCATAATTCTAAGATACAAGTCCTCAAAAACAAAATTAAAAATAGAAGCACTTTCATAACACCTCCATCCTTGGAGGAATGAAATGTTATTTTTAAATGTGTCTTATTACGAAGTGTGGGAAAAAAGCAGGAGGTGAAAAATATTAAAACACATTTACACACTTATTCTCATTTACTCTTTACCTGTAACTACTACAGTTCTGCTTTGTACCATCTTTGCACTCAGATAACTCAAAGCAATGTTAAATTCTAGACAAAGCATCAGCAATTACATTATTTTTCCTCACAATGTGGGTAACCTTTAAGTGATAAAGTTGCAACAGTAAACTCCATCGAAATAGTCTGTCATTCTGGTTTTTGAATTTTTCCACAAAGGATAGGGGGTTATGATCAGTTACTACTAGTGTCGCTCTGTAGTCATGGAGGACATAGAGTTCAAAATGAGATGATAGTAAGCCCAGGGTTTCTTTTTCCACTGCTGAGTACCTCTTTTGATGTCAATTTAGCTTTTTGAAAACGTATCTCACTGACATTTCTATGCCCAGTTCATTATTATGTAACAGGACTGCACCGACCGCCAGGTCACTAGCATCAATTGCTACTTGAAGGGCTCAGTGAAACTTGGGGCAGCCAACACTAGTTCATTAATCAAAATGGATTTCAGCCTCTCAAAAGATGCTTGGGTACTGTCCTGACCACACTATCTTGGTTTTCTTTCTCTGAAGCAAATCTGTCAGTGGAGCAGCTATGGTACTAAAATTTGGTACAAAATTTTGGTAGAAACCACACATCCCCAAACACCTCATGACTTCTCGCTTAGATTCAGGGGTAAGGAACTCCACAAATGCTTGTATTTTCACTGTTCTTGGAAACTGGTGTCCTTGCCTTACTATATGCCCGAGGTAGGTTATTCTCGCTTTTGCAAATACACTAAATCAGCCGGTTTTAATTTTCTAAACAGAGCTTCTAGTTGTTTCAAGTGATCCTTCCAAGTGTCACTGTATACCAGCACATCATCAAGGTAAACCACACAGTTAGGGACACTGGCTACCACTTGGTTCATTAGTCTCTGAAAAGTGGCTGGGGCATTTTTTAGCCCGAATGGCATCACTCGGCATTGGAAGAGACCATTTGGTGTGACAAAAGCCGATATTTCTTTAGCTCAGGGTGTTAAAAGAACCTGCCAGTATCCCTTTAACTAATATATTTTTGTAAGAAACGTGGCACTGCCCACTCTCAATACAGTCTTCCAAGCGAGGAATTGGGTAGGAGTCTGCCTTTGTTACTGCATTAACCTTTCTGTAGTCTATGCAGAATCTAGTTGAACCATCAGGTTTAGGCAAAAACATGACTGGGGAACTCCAGCTGCTTTGACTGGGTTCAATTAGGTAGTTTTCCAACATGTATTGGATGTTTGCTTTCACCTGGGCCTGTTTCTTTGGACTTAAGCAATAAGGATGCAGTTTTGTAGGAAAGGATTCCCCTACATCCACATCATGTGTGGCTAAGGTTGTACATCCTGGTTTGTCCCTACAGACTCATTTAAATGCTGTGAGTATCCTTGTTAGGTCTTCTCATTGTTCTGCATCTAAATATGAAAGCATAGTGTATAATCTCTCGAACAATTCAGTATCAGCTAAATGGATAGTAGGAGGTTCAATATGAGAATTGTCTAGGCCTCCATCTGCCTCATTCTCACTATCCCTTTCATCCTTCCCTGTCCTTACTACCTGACATACCTGTGCTTGCTTATCCTCCTCCCGGCAATGATATTTTATCAACATATTGATGTGTTGCAACCAATTCTTTTTCCAGAAATCTGGGGTGCCAATCAAATAATTTACTTCACCAATTCTTTTGACCAATTTATATGGACCACTGAACTGTGCTTTCAGTGGTTCACCCTGTAAAGGCAGTAATACTAACACCTCATCCCCTGATTGACATGTTCGGATCTTGGCATGCTTGTCTGTCCATTTCTTCATGGTTGTTTGGGAAGCTTTCAGGTGTTCCTGAGCCACTTTGCAGGCTCTCGTGAGCTGCTCCCAGAACACGGATCCATAATCTAACACAGAGGATTCGTCTCTCTGTTCTAAAAACTTTTCTTTGCTTAGTTTTAGAGGACCTCTTACCTCATGTCCATAAACTAATTCAAAAGGACTAAAACTGGTAGACTCTTTAGATGAATCCCTAGTGGCAAACAAAGGAAATTCCAACCCTTTATCCCAATCATGGGGATATCCATGACAATATGCCCTGATCATCAAGTGGGCCCACATCAGAGGCGCCATCAATGACTCACCAATGACCACCTATGGAAAACATGTGAAGCAGAAGGCAGATTGGTTTCAATCTCACTTTGAAGAGCTGGAACCTGTCATAGCCGCTAAGCACATTGCACTGTTGAACTACAAGAAAGCCCCCAGCGAGTTAACATCTGTAGCGCTTAAAGCAGCCAGAAGCGTTGCACAAAGAACAGCCAGGCGCTGTGCAAATGACTACTGGCAATACCTATGCAGTCGTATTCAGCTGGCCTCCAACACTGGAAATATCAGAGGAAGGTATGATGGCATGAAGAGAGCTTTTGGGCCAACCATCAGGAAGATTGCCCCCCTCAAGTCTAAATCAGGGGACACAATCACTGACCAACACAAGCAAATGGATCGCTGGGTGGAGCACTACCTAGAACTGTACTCCAGGGAAAATGTTGTCACTGAGACCGCCCTCAATGCAGCCCAGTCTCTGCCTGTCATGGATGAACTGGACAAACAGCCAACAAAATCGGATCTCAGTGATGCCATTGATTCTCTAGCCAGTGGAAAAGCCCCTGGGAAGGACGGCATTACCCCTGAAATAATCAAGAGTGCCAAGCTTGCTATACTTTCAGCACTCTACAAACTGCTTTGCCTGTGCTGGGATGAGGGAGCAGTACCACAGGACATGCGCGATGCAAATATCATCACCCTCTATAAGAACAAGAGTGACCGCAGTGAGTGCAACAACTACCGTGGAATCTCCCTGCTCAGCATAGTGGGGAAAGTTTTCGCTCGATTCGCTTTAAACAGGCTCCAGAAGTTGGCTGAGTGTGTCTACCCTGAGGCACAGTGTGGCTTTCGAGCAGAGAGATCCACCATTGACATGCTGTTCTCCCTTCGCCAGCTACAGGAGAATTGCCAAGAACAACAGATGCCTCTCTACGTTGCTTTCATTGATCTCACCAAAGTCTTTGACCTCATCAGCAGACGTGGTCTCTTCAGACTACTAGCATAGACCGGATGTCCACCAAAGCTACTAAGTATCATCACCTCATTCCATGACAATATGAAAGGCACAATACGACATAGCGGTGCCTCATCAGACCCCTTTCCTATCCTGAGTGGCGTGAAACAGGGCTGTCTTCTCGCACCTACATGTTTAGGATGTTCTTCTCCCTGCTGCTCTCACATGCGTTCAAGTCTTCAGAAGAAGGAATTTTCCTCCACACAAGATCAGATGGCAGGTTGTTCAACCTTGCCCGTCTAAGAGTGAAGACCATAGTACAGAAAGTCCTCATCAGGGAACTTCTCTTTGCTGACGATGCTGCATTAACATCCCACACTGAAGAGTGTCTGCAGAGACTCATCGACAGGATTGCGGCTGCCTGCAATGAATTTGGCCTAACCATCAGCCTCAAGAAAACGAACATCATGGGACAGGACATCAGAAATGCTCCATCCATCAATATCGGCGACCACGCTCTGGAAGTAGTTCAAGAGTTCACCTACCTAGGCTCAACTATCTCCAGTAACCTGTCTCTCGATGCAGAACTAAACAAGTGCTTGGGAATGGCTTCCACTGCTATGTCCAGACTGGCCAAGAGAGTGTGGGAAAATGACACACTAACATGGAACACAAAAATCCGCGTGTTTCAAGCCTGTGTCCTCAGTACCTTGCTCTACGGCAGCGAGGCCTGGACAACGTATGTCAGCCAAGAGCGACATCTCAATTCATTCCATCTGCACTGCCTCCAGAGAATCCTTGGCATCAGGTGGCAGGACCGTATCTCCAACACAGAAGTCCTCGAGGCGGCCAACATCCCCAGCATATACACCCTACTGAGCCAAGCAGCGCTTGAGGTGGCTTGGCCATGTGAGCCGCATGGAATATGGCAGGATCCCCAAGGACACATTGTACAGTGTGCTCGTCACTGGTATCAGACCCACCAGCCGTCCATGTATCCGCTTTAAAGACGTCTGCAAACGCGACATGAAGTCCTGTGACATTGATCACAAAGTTGTGGGAGTCAGTTGCCAGTGATCGCCAGAGCTGGCGGACAGCCATAAAGGCGGGGCTAAAGTGTGGTGAGTCGAAGAGACTTAGCAGTTGGCAGGTAAAAAGACAGAAGCGCAAGGCGAGAGCCAACTGTGTAACAGCCCCGGCAACCAATTTTATCTGCAGCGCCTGTGGAAGAGTCTGTCACTCTAGAATTGGACTTTATAGCCACTCCAGGCACTGCTTCGCAAACCAATGACCACCTCCAGGCGCTTACCCATTCATTGTCTCTCGAGACAAGGAGGCCAAACAGAAGAAGAAGAAGATGCCCTGAACATCATTTTGAGGGTCAGATGGTACCATTCTAAAGCCTCTTGTGTCTGTGGGTGGTACGCTGAGGACTTTAGCTGTGTTATACCCAAATTACCTATAACTTCCTGAAAATTTTTAGACATAAAATTGGAACCTTGATCCGATTGAATCTCAATCGGTAATCCATATCTAGTGAAGAACTGAGTTAACCTCTCTCCCACTACCTTAGCAGGAGGTGTTTTCAAGAGGATGGCCTCTGAGAACTGAGTAGCCCTATCCATAATAGTGAGTATATACTGGTGTCCTGTTTTTGTTTTCGGTAAAGGTCCTGCACAGTCTACTTACACCCCACTAAATGGTTCCCCAAAAACTGGTATGGGAATTAGAGATGCCAGTTTTATGGCAGGTTACGGTTTTCCAACAATCTGGCACGTATGGCATGTTTTACAAAACTGCACCACGTCCTTGGAAAGACCTGGCCAGTAAAAATGTAAACCTATACGTGATTGGGTCTTTCAGATCCCCACAATCCCGCCATAGGAATTTCATGGTCTATCCTTAATATTTCCATAATACTTGAGCGTTCCCACTATCTGGTGAACAACTGTCCATTCTTCATCTGCAGTCCTCATCAGAATCCCATTTTTAAGATAGTAGCCTTCCGGAACTCTCTTTGCTTCAGCTTCAGTTAGAGCCAACTGTGCCACTTTATTTGACTCTGGATCGGCCTCCTGAGCTTTTTTTCAGAGAAGACTTACTAAACATTTGCTTTGGATTATCCAAATTCCCAAAGGAAGTTTCAGATATTTGGCTATCTGTCTGTGGTGCCAATTTTACCTCCAACATTGGAAATTGTTTAGCCATTTCTCAGGTCACTATACATGAAGGAAAAATTCCTGGAACCTTTTCCTGAAACTGTTCTGTCTCTTTAACTTCACTTGGTCTTTCTGTGACTACTGGAGAAGCTACTACCTTCGCTCCGGCCAAATCATTCCCCAGGAGTAGGTCAACTCCGTCTACCGGCAAACTATGGACAACTCCTCTGGTTACCATTCCAGACATTAGGTCACACTTCAGGTGCACCCAGTACAAGGTACGGATATATACTCACCGTCGATAGCATTCACTAAAATTTGGCATTCAGTGCGTTCTCTGGTGGAAATGTTTGCCTTTCCCCAGCAAAAGAGTTCGGGTGGCCCCTGTATCCCTGAGTATAATGTTACGATCAGGTGAGAAAGGTATCTAGGGGTCTTTTACTGTCTTCATCTGGTCTTTTTGTAACACGGTTTTAATTTTAAACACACTGTGTTTTAAGCTCCCCCTTTGGTGAATCCTTGTTCACCACTTTCCAATTATAAGGCAAAGAAATGAGCATTATCAGGCTTTCTTAGGTTTAAAGAAGAAAAGTGAAATTTATTAAACCTTAAACTTAAACTTTAATTCGGTTAAT
This sequence comes from Heterodontus francisci, assembly GCF_036365525.1. Taxonomy (NCBI): domain Eukaryota; kingdom Metazoa; phylum Chordata; class Chondrichthyes; order Heterodontiformes; family Heterodontidae; genus Heterodontus; species Heterodontus francisci. The sequence goes on from NC_090397.1 coordinate 22,739,642, forward strand.
GCCTACAGATACACGACGCGTCCATGCTAGCATACACATACAATACACACATGCAAATAGGGACATAAAAGAGCAGAAGAAAAATAAAATGGAGAGGTTTGAGGCAATATCAGAAGAGTTTCTTGTTTACTGTGCTTTGAGCTCACTGTAGTCCTTCTGTAAGTAGTCTTGCTTTTTGCTGGGGCCCAGTATTCTTCTTAAACCTTGTTCACTAGAGGAGACTTTTCTCTCTTAGGGTTCATATGTCTTCAGTGGTTTCCGAAGCTGGTGGGAGCAAGATGAGAGCAAACAGGAGAGAGGTCTTTTCCAGTCAAGGAGCAAACAGTTTTCTCATTTCAAATTCAAAAAAGTCCAACAGTAAGTTGGCCCAAACCAGTCCGACCATGTCTGTTCATATATTTGGCCATCTTAGCAGTTAACCTGGAATGCTAGCCTTTCCACCTTCAATGTCTGGTAATCAGAAGTCCATTGTGGATTAAATTGGAGCAGGGAATAGCCTCTTTGTCCTTTGAGGTACTGTCTGTTGATATGCTACTGGCTCTCTCCAGCCAAAGTCTCCAATTGTTTTTTAAAGCAAGTTCTTTCTTCACCAACAACAGTCCAAAATCAATGTTCATGTGGCAAAATTAATTTTCCTCATTCTTGGCAGGTGGGGGGCATGCCTGACAATAACTGTAAGTTTACCTGCCTGACTTGAGGGATGAGGAGTTACTTTTCCTTTTGACAAGATTAACTCTCAGGTAAAATAAAAGCAAAATACTGCGGATGCTGGAAATCTGAAATAGAAACAAGAAATGCTGGAATCACTCAGCAGATCTGGCAGCATCTGTGGAAAGAGAAGCAGAGTTAACGTTTCGGGTCAGTGACCCTTCTTCGGAACTGACAAATATTAGAAAAGTCAAAGATTATAAGCAAGTGAGGTGGGGGTGGGGCAAGAGATAACAAAGGAGAAGGTGTAGATTGGACCAGGCCACATAGCTGACCAAAAGGTCACGGAGCAAAGGCAAACAATATGTTAATGGTGTGTTGAAAGACAAAGCATTAGTACAGATTAGGTGTAAATACACTGAATATTGAACAGCAGCAAGTGCAAGTTTGTTCTCCTTTGTTATCTCTTGCCCCACCCCCACTTCACTTGCTTATAATCTGTGACTTTTCTAATATTTGTCAGTTCCGAAGAAGGGTCACTGACCCGAAACGTTAACTCTGCTTCTCTTTCCACAGATGCTGCCAGACCTGCTGATTAACTCTCAGGTATCTTGTTCACGTTCCCCGCACTCACAGCAGGTTTTATATTTGGCCTTACAGCTGCAGTCAGAGCTACAGCCTGATCTGTCATGCTCTTGGTTAGGGTCCCTTTCTCTACATTGGCCTTGTCCCATGGGTTTGCCCCGCAGCTTCCAGCATTCTGCACGAAGGTGTCCCACCTTGTGGCATTGGAAACACTTAGGCTTGTGGACCTCACTTCCACCCTCAGCATCTTACTTTCTGGCCTGAAGAGGAGATCCCGAGGCGTTCCCAGCTGTCCCTTCTTGTCCCCAGCTACTTGCCTTCCTTTCACCCTCCCACCTTCTATCCTTCTCAGGTTTGTAGGGATGACAGTCAAAGGGTTTGGGCTTTAAACAAGTTCGTAATCATCAGTGATCTCAGCTGCCTGACTGGCTATTGAAACCTTCTGGTTCTCTTCATGGGTCCTTAGTAACGGAGGGAGTGAATTTTTAAATTCTTCCTGGAGAATTATTTCCCTAAGGGCCTCATAGGTGGCCTCTACCTTTAGTGCCCCTATCCAACGATCAAAATTAATTTGCTTTACCCTCTCAAATTCTATATAGAAGTCTCCGGAGGTTCCAAACTTTCAGGGACTAACTCATAAAAGCGAGAATAGCCTTTTTTCCAATCTCATAATCTGCAGAAGCCTCTTCAGAAAGCACGGCATAAACTTCATGAGCTCTGCCCATCAACCTGCTTTGCATAAGCAGTGTCCAGCTTTCCTTCAGCCACTTCATCTGTTCAGCTATCTTTTCAAAAGAAATGAAAAACGCCTCTATGTCCCTTTTCTTAAACTTAGGGAGGGCTTGCACAAATTTAAAAAGCTCTCCACTGGGTCCTGAGCTGGGGTCAGTTCTTTCCTCACTGGAGTTAAGTCCACCCCTTTGTCTTCGTTCCAGGTTTTTACATTCAAATTCCTTTCCTTCTCTTTCTCTTTCTCTTTCCTGCTGCTTTGCTTGCTCTCTTTGAAATTGTAGTTACTGTAATGCACAAGAAACCTGGTTTTTCCTTTCTCTTTTCAATTATTATTACCCCACTTACAATAGCATATCATCAGTTTTGGATTATCCCGCACAGAGCCTCCAATTATATGTTACGACTAAAGCGGGAGGCGTGCACTGTCTTTTCTCATTCCACTTCTCCACAGGTCACAACATATATTTAAATGTTTACTCAGTTACCGATACGGTCAATCATACCCTCTATTCTCTATCCTAGAATAAAATATATCAACCAGGTTTCTTGATTAAACAAAAAGAATTATCAGTTTTATTATAAAGCAAGATTTATCCAGTAAAGAAGCAAAGCATTAACACACAGACTAAAATATGAAAGGCCCCTTTTGAAATACCCAATGCACACACACTCACACATACACTGGTTAAAGAAAAAAATACAAAAAAATTCTCTCTGCAGAGATCTTTTACAAAAAGAAAGACATAAAAGAATACTTTGGCCAAATACTTGTTAATTCTTGAAGAAAAGGGATGAGATATGTTGTGTCCCAAAAATAGCATACAGTCTGAATCAGAATACACGTAGATGGGTCACTGGGATCTTTTCTGAGGCAGTCTTTTCGGGCAGTATCGAGACTTAATCTGGCAGGCCTTCCAGGAGCACCTCAGGAGAAATGCAGCATCAGGGGTTTTAGCTCTCACACCTTGGATTCACATGGTTTTTCCACAGCGGTAAAGAAAAAGGAGCTGGGTATTTTTCAGCAGGCTACAAACCCAACTGCTTCCAACACAGTCCACACCCCAAGTGAACCAAAACAATATCCCAAAGGCGAAACCTCCTGACCACCATAAATCTTGACATGTCACTTCTTAGTAAACATCTCCCCCAAGTCACCAAGGTTTCTGTTGTTTATTGAGCTTAAGGCATGTGACATCCAGTACAGGTTTGTTTTCAAATAAGACCTCTCAGTGACCCTCTAAAAAAACACATCCATGGTATCTTTTCATTTTCCCAAATGAACCAATGTCCATAATTCTAAGATAGGAGTTCTCAAAAAAAATTTAAAAACATAGAAGCACTTTCATAACAACAGTATATCATTAAAATTACTTCAGTATAACTTGCTACACTCCACTCCTCATTCTTCTAGTGAAAATCCTCAGTCTATGTCTCTTTCTTACCAATTCACCAATTTTTCACTGGTTATGTTCTTAAACTCTTTCATAATTTTGGAAACTTTGTTAAACTTCTCTTGATTCATTCAGTTCCATTGTGAAAAGCCTCAATCTTTTAAGTCTTTCTCCATAGTTATAATCGCTTATTCCCGTCCTTATTCGAGTAAAGTTTTGTTGTACTCCTTTCATGGTTCCAATACCCTTCCTATAATGGGGTCCCTAAAACTTGGCATAATACTTCAACCGTGCTGTCATTGGTGACTTGCACAAAGTCAACTTCATTCCTTCAATTTCAATGCCCTACACATAAAGCCCAAAATAGCAATTGCCTTTTTAGGCCTTTTTCTACCTGCTGTCCCCCCGTTAAAGATTTTTGTTTCTACAACCTTAGCTGTTTTTGTTCTATCATGTTTAAAAACTTACCATTTAGGGAATTATTTCCTCACGTTTCTTCCCAAGATGCACGACTTCAAGCTTTTTGGATTGAACAGCCTCTGCCTGCTCTGTTGACTTGTTTTGTGCTCCGACAATCTCATTTATTTTTGTTCATAGTTTTCCATAACTCTTAATTTGGTATTATTAGCAAATTGCAACTCACTTTCTCTTGTGACTATGTCAAAGTTATTTATAAAAATGGAAAACAAAGAACTCCAAGTACAGATCACTAGTGCACATCACCACCCACATTCCACATGAGTATAGATGATCAGCAGCTGAAGTATTAGGGCTTGGAAGCATATAAACATAAGACATAGGAGCTGGAGTAGGCCATTTAGCCCCTCAAGCCTGCCTGCCATTCAATAAGATCATGGCTGATCTGTCCCAGGCCTCAACTCCTCCTTCAGGCCTGCTCCGCATAACCCTTGACTCCCCGAGATTTCAAAAATCTATCCACCTCCTCCTTAAATACATTTAGTGATCTAGCCTCCACAACTCTCTGAGGGAGAGAATTCCAGAGATTCACCACCCTCTGAGAGAAGAAATTCCTTCGCATCTCAGTTTTAAATGTGCGCCCCCTTATTCTGCAACTAAAATCAATTAATAGAATTTAAACTCCACCAGCTGCCGTGGTGGGATTTGAACCTATGCCCCCAGGGAATTAGCCTGGGCCTCTAGATTACTAGTCCAGTGAAAATACCACTCTGCCACCATCTCCCCCTATGCTCTAATTGTATTGTTTCTACTACAAACCTAACAGAGTTCCAGCTGAAATATTTAATATCTATTTTTGGTAAAATGTTGAATCTCTTGCAAACCACACAGCTATATCATTTCATCGGGTAGAGGTCCCAGTCATGCTAGAAATTTGGAGATCATCCTGATAGGTCCCTGAGTGAACCACATCCCAGAAAATAAAATGCACTATATTGGATATAGAGAATTTTCTACCATGCAAATAAGTTCTCAAGTATGCACTGCCTCTCAAATTGTCAGTCAAATTTCACAATAAAAATTGATGGTGCTGGAAATGCGCGGTAAGCTAATCAACATTTTAAAGTCAAAGATAGCTTAAATATTTTGGATATAGCCCACTATTAGTGATTCTGATTCTAAGAATTATATACTAAATATTAAACTTGCAGGTTATAGAGTCATAGAGTTATACAGCACAGAAACAGGCCCTTCAGCCCACCATGTCCATGCCAGCCATCAAGCCTATCTATTCTAATCCCATTTTCCAGTACTTGGCCTGTAGCCTTGTTTGCTATGGCATTTCAAATGCTCATCTAAATGCTTCTTAAATGTTGTGAGGGTTCCTGCCTTACCACCCCTTCAGGCAGTGTATTGCAGACTTCAACCACCTTCTGGGTGAAAAAAAAATTCCTCAAATCCCCTCTAAACCTTCTGCCCCTTACCTTAAGTCTATGCCCCCTGGTTATTGACACCTCTGCTAAGGGAAAAAGTTTCTTCCTATCTACCCTATCTATGCCCCTCATAATTTTGTATACCTCAATCAGGTCCCCCCTCAGCCTTCTCTGCTCCAAGGAAAACAACCCTAGCCTATCCAGTCTCTCTTCATAGCTGAAATGCTCCAGCCCAGGCAACATCCTGGTGAATCTCCTCTGCACCCACTCCAGTGCAATCACATCCTTCCTATAGTGTGGCAACCAGAACTGTGCACAATATTCCAGCTGTGGCTGAACTAATGTTTTGTACAGATCCATCATAACTTCCCTGCTCTGAGATTAAAGGTCTGTAACACATCAGAAACCTGATTTTCACTAGTTCTGAAAGTTTTCAAATGTTGTTTAGGTCTGTACTTCTCATAAAGTCAGTCAGAAGAGGGAGGAAGGAACTCTGCAAAGTCATCCACAAGGTAAACAGGACTGCAGGGGCAGCAGGAAGTAGCCAGGACATTCAATGCCAACTCAATGACCCCACGCACAACAGTGCAATGCTGTTAAAGTCTGACAAACTCACTAGGTCTGGCAAGGTAAGAGGAGCGATGCACACCTTCCAAAAATGCATTTAAGCATGTTGCAACTTGAAATCACTTTCCTCTCACAGTGTGCTAAATTTTCTGAACAATTTATCATCCATCTCCACAAAGTAGCAAGGGACCCTTAACAACCCTTATTTACACTTGCAAATATCCTAAACTCACACCTTTACATGTTCTTCCCCCTCCCCACCCCCCATCCAAAGGCTTACGTGGCAGGTAATTGTTTGATTTATGCACCTGTTATCACTCCCATTATAGTCTTCACACTGGCACCATGGCTTTACTACATTTCATGGCAATCAGAGGTCATTCTCAAATTCTGTTTCATGAAGAATTCAGTCCACAGTAGCAGAAAAAAGTTGGTGACAGGTGATGAATGGCCTAACCTCTGCTCTTTAACCCATATGAGGAGAAGCAGTGGAATTTCTGGGCTGGGAAACCACAGAAGTAGTTGAAGATGGGAAAATAGAATGGTAGATGTCAACTGCAGATTCATCATGACACTTAACTTTCCTTTTTATCTTATTCTACTTCATACAATCTTTCAGCAATCTAGATCTCGAAACCTTCATGCCACTTCTACTGAAAATGACACGTGAATCCTTCTCCTTAGCAACCAATTGTAACCTCTTTTATTTCTTTCTTCTCGATATACTGGAGAAAAAGAAAGCAGAGGAGGAAGAAGAACTCTGCCAGAACTTCATCGCTATAACCCAAAGATAACCACCGGGGGAAAGTGGTGGGGGGGGGGGGGGGCGGGGTGCGGGGGGAGAATGGTGGGGTGTGGGGGGTGCCTAAATTAGACAGTGAGACAGAGGGGAGTGTATTAGGTAAAATACAAGCAGCTACAAGCAGGAGTAACTGTGAGTGGAACATGAGGAGGAAAATACTACTGCTCAGATGTCATAAGATGTCACACTTCAGCTGAACAGCCTGAAGATCTTATGGATCCTACCTTCGAAAGAAGGATATTTGCAGAAAATCAATCAAGTGTGCAGGCACTTGTGAACCTGTGCAACCAGAGTAGCCCAATATTATCACCTGTGATCTTCTAATGGATAACGTCTCAATCGTCCGCCATGGAGCATGTGACAGTTCCAGGTAGATCTGCAGTGGTCCTAAGAGCGTCAATGTTTCCTCTGTGGATACTCATACTGCTCTATAGAACCTGGTGGCAGATTGGAGAGACTATTGCCTCCCACGTCCAAATGAATGGAGCTGAGATACAGACAAATATTTCACAGGTTTTACTGATCTCATTGTTATCATTAAGTCTAGTGTCCTGTACATCACTGGCCATGCAAAGCCAGTGTCCTATATTGGGAGGAATGCATTCAGATGATGGTACAGTCTCTCAGGATAGTGGAATATGCATGCATTGCCACTGAACCCTGAGGAGGTAAATGAAAGAAGGCAGGGTCAGGCAGTTCATGTAACAGCACAAGATTTGTAGCCTTTGGCAGCTCCATCGAAGGACTTAGTTTCCTTAAGATGAGGGCACTAGAGTCACAAAAACTAACACATGCCGTAGTTAGCCAACTCATTCACTCCTGCCACTCAGATAGCACCTATGAAGAGTACCTGATTAGGATTAAGAGCTCACACTGCACAGGGAAGTATAGTTGTAAGAAGCAGTAGACACACACTTTTGATTTTGATTAAAATTATGGTTACGTTAAAGTTATTGTGCTGTTGGCAAGGTTTGGTAATGGTTTTGATGAGGTGGCATGAATGGGAACTTGGTGATGTTCAACGCATAGCAGGGTACGCTTTGTAGATGAAGTCATATTTTATGGTGGGAAGAGATGCTGGGGAGATGTGCAAGGACTATTCCATGGTGGCCAGATGTGGTAGTCAAGAGAAGATCTCCCGTATCAGTGTAAGTTGAATGTGCCTTGCAACAAGAAAAGAGTTTTTCTGGATTAGTATAAATGGGTGGTTGTTGGTCGGCACAGACTCGGTGGGCCGAAGGGCCTGTTTCAGAGTGCTGTATCTCTCTATGACTCTATGACTCTCATCATCTTCAGGCTGCTGCTGACACTCCTTGAACAAATGTGGTTGGCAGTGTCTGCCTGTATCCTCAGGTATGGGGGTATGGTGAGCGGGTGGGGTTGTCTCCAGTGCAGTCTGACCTCCCAGATCTTCTCTTGCAAAACAAATGTAGACAGAATCCCCATTGGGAATCCAATTGATGTCTCGTCTGGAATTATATCATGATGAAGAGGGAATCAAGTGGCAGAATGGCAGGTGGTCAATTAGTCAGCAGGAGCAAAGTAAACAAAACAATCCAGAAATGATGGCAAAATGATGATTTGTTAAATCTATAAAATATTTGGGCCATCATGTCTGTGCGCTGTGCTGGTTCTCTGAAGGAGCAATTCACCTAGTGCCACTCTGTCGACTTTACCCCGTAGCCCTGCACATTCTTCCTTTTCAGATAATAATCAAATTCCCTCTTGAATGCCTCGATTGAACCTGCCTCAACCACACTCTCTGGCAGTGCATTCCAGATCCTAACCACTCGCTGCATAAAAAAAGATTTTCCTCATGTTGTCATTGCTTCTTTTGACAATCACCTTAAATCTGTGTCCACTGGTTTTCAATCCTTCCACCAATGGCAACAGTTTCTCCCTATCCACTCTGTCCAGACCCTTCATGATTTTGAATTCCTCTATCAAATCTCCTCTCAACTTTCTCTTCTCTAAGAAAAACAGTTCCATCTTCTTCAATCTATTCAGATAACTGAAGTTCCTCATCCCTGGAACCATTCTTAGGAATCTTTTCTGCACCCTCTCTAACGCCTTCACATCCTTCCTAAAGAGTGGTGCCCGGAACTGGACACAATACTCCAGCTGAGTTCAAACCAGTGTTTTATACAAATTTAACACATCTTCCTTCCTTTTGTAATCTATGCCTCTATTGACAAAGCCAGGATGCTGTATACTTTATTAACCACTCTCTCAACTTGTCCTGCCACCTTCAACGACTTATGCACATGTACATGCAGGCCCCTCTGCTCCTGCACCCCCTTTAGAATTGTACCCTTTATTTTTTTATTATCTCTCTGTATTCTTTCTACCAAAATGAGTCACTTCACACTTCTCTGCATTAAATTTCATCCATTCCACCAACTTGTCTATGTCCTTACCTGTCTATGTCCTTTTGAAGTTCTATGCAATCCTCTTCACAGTTCACAATACTTGCAAGTTTTGTATCATCCGAAAATTTTGAAATTAGAACATATGAAGTCATCATAGAGTCATTACAGCACAGAAGGAAGCCATTCGGCCCATTGAGTCCATGCCAGGTCTCTGTAGAGCAATCCAATCAGTCCCATTCCCCTGCTCTATCCACATAGCCCTGCAACTTTATTTCCCATTCAATTTAAATTTAAATGTCCCATTTAAATACAACCACCCATTTTAGAGCAGGTATTTTCAATGCCCACTGGAAATGACAGCAGAAAATTGGGCAGGCACTAAAGTGGGCAGTATTGTTAGAAAAGTCTAAAATTATGTTTTCTAAATTCAATAAGTTCCAAGTTCCACAATACCTGCAAGCTGTTTATTCTTAGATGGTTGCAGAATAACTGACTGACTGCTGAAGATTCCCATTCTATTCAAATTTTACAGCTTGTATTAATTGTAGCATTGACTGAAATAATTCATAGTTTACCTGGAGTTCCTGCATTGAAAGGCTTGATGTGTTAAATTGTGGCACACACTCTTTAAGCATACGATTTTTCTCTGTATCTCTTTCATTCTTTTCTTTTTCCAATTGCTTGCCTGCATTTGCAAGCATCAAACTCTACACATAAAATACAATTGAACATGTTGAGAAAACCTTCTGAACTTCCAAAGTTTAACATACTAGTTTTTAATATTAGGATTTTTGTCTTCTCTATGGAAATTTGTTCCTTAAAGACATTGGGAAGTTTTATCTGACTTACCCAGGAGGTAAATGGCAGGTCAGAATTAAGGCCACTTTGAGGACCATTAACAGTGGTTGCAAAGTCCATTATAAATTTAACATGGTCAATATATAACACTAAATTTACCAATTCAGCCAATTATTTGGGGACAGATCCAATAATTTTCAAATAATGTACTCTACCAGTACTATTGTCATGAAAAGCTAATACAGTCATCTCTGCGTACTGAAGACTACTATCTCTGGTGAGGATGGGAGATCCTGCCTCCAGTTTTCAGAAGTGGCCTCCCAGTCATTATCACAGGGGCCATGTTGAGAGGAGCATTGCACTTATCTGGTGCATTAGTCACCGTATTCCGGTAGATGTGGGTGGAGGGTCGTGGATACCAAGAGGAGGGGAAGTGATGAGTGGAGAGGGGTGAGAGGAGGGAGACAAGAGGAGGAGAGGAAAGGGAGATAAATGGTAAGGTGGTGGGTGGGGTTTGTTGGAAAGCCTGGCATGGGAAGGGGTGAGTGCAGAATGTATGACAAGAGGAGCAAGGCAGAATGCATCCTAAGGGAGGAGGGGCAGAATGCATGACAAGGGGCAAAATGGATGGGACAGGAGGGGGAATTGGAAGGAAAAGAGGAGGAATGGATGGTACTGAAAAGGAGAGTGGTTGGAATAATGAGGAAGTGGATAATAGTGAGGGAGACAGGATAGCATAGATGGCTAGTGTGTGGTTCAGAACAATATCAACAGTGCAGGTTCAATTCCTGTTCTGCTCTCAGGAAGACAATGGGAAATCACCTCATTTACCCTCTTCCCTGGTCATGCGCATCTCTCCTGCTGGGAGAGTGATGGGGAAGGGGTCAACCAATGACATTGAAAGGGTGATAAATGGATGGCAATGGTGGAAAAGGATAAATGGATGATATTGAAGGGAAGAGAGAATGTGGCAGGAAGCTGTGCTTTGAGGGGGAAGAAGCTTGTGTGAGGATTTTAACTCCCAGGTGGAAAGCAGGGGAAAGGCACCAACCTGGAAGTCACTCAGGCCTGATCCATTGTAACAGTCAGATGTCATTAGCATATCTGGCAACTGCCCACACCTTCAGCAATGGGTAAAAAGAGGAAGCTGGACGGCTGTCACCCTGCCATCAGCACTCAGGGGATTCAGGAAGGCTTTGCAGGTGGAAAATGGGGGCAGTCCAGGATGACAGATGCACAAACCTTCCTTATATGGCCCTGAAGAAGCACTCTTGTTACTCTTGACCCACAAAGATAAGTTTTGTACTTACCACTTTGAGTTTTCACTTCTGCCACCACAAGTTTTGCTGGTCAGAGTGCCCATGGCAGATCTGCCAGCCTATGGGCCATTAAAACTGTCTTGAAGTCATATCGGAGCAGGGGGGTCCCCAATATGCCTATCTTCATAAGGTGTCCACTTGAGTTGGGTGAGCATCTCAAGTTCCCAGCATTAAACAGTCATAAACAGGCAGTATCAGAGCGACATGCTGTATGTACCACACGGTTTTAACTCTCATTCCACCCAGACAGAGGGAAGTAAAGGTGAATTGGGAGAGGAAGGAGCATAATGTGAGAGTGTTGAACAGTACTAGATAAGGGAGTAGTTCTATATTAGATAGGAGCAGACTGAGAAGGGCTACGAGGGATGCAAAGACAGGATTACAATGTACGCATGTAAATGCACAAAATGTGAATAAGGCTGGTGAGCTACAAGCACAAATAGTAATATGGGAATATTATGTACTGGTAAAAACGGAAGCATAGCTTAAAAATGGTGAGGGCTGGGTGCCTAATATGCAAGGATATAAAGTGTTCAGAAAATATAGAGAAGGATAAAAGGGAGGTAGGGTGACAGTACTGATTAAGGAAGGCATTTTAGTGTTGGAAAGAGGGGATGTCCTTGAGGGGCCAAGGACAGAATCCATTTGGTTAGAGTTGAGAAGTAAAAAGGGTATGATCACACTCCTAAGGGTACTCTATTGGTTTCCAGATATTATGAGAGAGATAGAGGAGCAAATTTGCAGGAAAATCACAGAGATGTGCACGAACCATAGAGTGGTGATATTGGGAGATTTTAATTACCCAAATATCGATTGGGATAATGTTAGAGTAAAGGGAAAGGAGAGGAATTTGTGTTCTGGATTGTGTTCAGGAGAACTTCCTTGACCAGTATGTTCTCAGCCTAACTAGAAAAGAGGCATTGTTGGATCTGGTGCTGAGAAATGAGGTGGGCCAAGTGGACAAAGTGTCTGTGAGAGAGCACTTGGGTAAGAGTTTTCATTGTATCATAAGGTTTAGACTCGTAATGCAGAAAAGCAAGGAATGATATAACATAGAACAGCTCGATTGAAAGAGGGGCTAATTTCAATGCGATGAGAAGGGATCTCGCCAGGATAAAATGGACCCAAATACTGACAGGAAAAACTGTAACAGAACAATGGGTTATCTTTAAGGAAGAGATGTTTCAGGTAAAGGCTAAGTACATTCCAACAAGGGAAAAAGGTACGGGAACCAAAAGCAGGGCTCCTTGGTTGACGAGGGTGAACATTAATGATGAAAATTTAAAAAAAGAGGGTGTATGCTGCATGTCAGGTGAATTCTTCAAGTGAGAATCAGGCCAAATACAATTAGTTGAGAGGGGAGGTGAAGAGGAGAATAAGACTGGCAAAGAGAGAATATAGGAATAGAATGGCAGTCAACATAAAAGGGAACTCAAAGACCTACTGGCATGTAAATAGTAAGAGGGTAGTGAGAGGTGAAGTGAGGTCTATTCGGGACAAAGAGGGTAATATATGTCTAGAGGCACAGGACAAGGCTCGAATACTTAATAAGTAGTATTGGTGTTTACAAAGGAAGAGGAATCTGACAAAATATTGCTAGAAGTGGAGAGAGTACAGTTAATGGATAGGGTAAAAATTGAGAGGGAGGAGGTACTGGAAAGGCTGGCTATGCTTAGGGTAGATAAGTCACCTAGTCCAGATGGCTTGCATCCCAGGTTGCTAAAGGAAGTGGGAGTGGAGATAGTGGAAGGGCTTGCCATAATCTTCCAAATTTACCTAGATATGGGGGAGGTGCCAGAGGATTAGAGAGTGGCAAATGTGACACCCTTATTCAAGAAAGGCTATAAGGACTGTTCTAGCAACTACAGGCCAGTTAGTTTAACATCAGTGGTGGGTATGGTTTTAGAAACAATAATCAGGGGAAAAAAATCTGCAGGCACTTAGAAAGGTTTGAGTTAATTAAGGATAGCCTGCACAGATTTGTAAAAGGCATACTAATCTAATTAAATTTTTTGGTGAAGTAACACAGAAGGTTGATGAAGGGAATGCGATGGATGTTGTCTATTTAATTTTAAGAAAGCATTTGATAAAGTACCACATAAAAGGCTGGTTAAGAAAATGTGGTTCATGGAATAGGAGGGTCAGTGTCCAATTGGATAAAAAAATTGGCTAAAGGACAGGAAATAGTGAGTCGTGGTAAATAGTTGTTTTTTGGACTGGAGGATGGTAGACAGTGGTATTTCCCAAGGGTCAGTACTAGGACCACTGCTTTCTTTGCTATATATAAATGATTTGGATCTTGCAATATAGAGAGAATTTTAAAATTTGCCGATGATAGCTAACTTGGAGGAGTGCCAAACAGGGAGGATGATACAAACTGCCTGCAACAGGATATGGATAGACTATCAGAATGGACAGACTAGTGGCAGATGGAATTTAATGCAGACAAGTGTGAGGCGATGCATTTTGGCTGAAGATATAGGGTGAGGCAGTATGGATTTAACGGCGCAGTTCTACAGAGTGTGCAGAAACAGTGGGAGTGCAAGTGCATTGATCTTTGAAGGTGGCAGGACATATTGAGAGAGTGGTTAGCAAAGCATATGGAATGATGGGCTTCCTAAATAGAGGTCTTGAGGACAAAAGCAGTGAAGTTATGATGCACCTTTATAAAGCTCTGGTTAAGCCCCAACTAGAGTATTGTGTCCAGTTCAGGTCCCCACTCTTTAGAAAGGACATGAGGGCCCTTGAAAGGGTGGAGAGGGAATTTACCAGAATGGTTCCAGAGATGGGGGAATTTTAGTTACAATGTTAGGTTGGAAAAGTTGGGGGTTTTCTCCTTACAGCAGAGGATATTGAGAGGAGATTTGTTAGAGGTGTGCAGGATTATGACAGATTTAGATAAGTTAGACAAGGAAAAACTGTTCCCATTAACTGCTGGTGCAAGGACTAGGGGACACAGATTGAAGGTTTTGGGCATGAGATGCAGGGGGAATGTGAGGAAGAACTTTTTTACGCAATGAGTGGTAATGACTTGGAACCTGCTGCCCATGAGGGTGGTGGAAGCAGAGAGATTCAATGATTCCAAAAGAAAATTGGATGGGTATTTGAAGGAAATAAACTTGCAGTGCTACGGGGTTTGAGTGGGGGAGTGGAACTGACTGGATTGCTCCGCGGAGAGCCAGCATGGATTCAATGGGCCGAATAGCTTCCTTCTATGCTGTAAATGAGTCTATGACTCTATGAGAGTATCAGCATTTAACTGAGTGGAGTGGGAAAGGAAATTGCTTGCCTACATTAACTGATACAGGACAAAGAGTGCCAGCATAATGCTATGGGAAGGAAACAGGACCAGATTGACGGGGGAGAGTGGAAGAAGACAACCAAACAAACAAATTGGAGGAGAAAAAACACTGGGAAGCTTGAAGCCTAGTCTTTCTTGGTGAAAGGGTGGAGAATTGGATGGGGTGCAGTGTCTTTCTGAATTGACTCTGAAGGGGATAGAGAGACTTTGTGAATTGGTAGAGGTTGAAGTAACTTGTTGAGGTGAATTTTGGATATGTGATGGTTGGTCTGTACCAAAATTTGAAAATCTCTATATTTTTCCATTATTTAAAATTCAAAATCTATTGATTGAGAAAGACCGTTTTTTTCTGCAGAGCACATCATTGAACCACCTAAAATTAATTCACCAATTTTGTGATTTCAACCTTTGGATTCCCCCTTCAGGCTTTCATACACTCATGTTTCTTTTCCTCTAATACTGATGAATGGATGTTGAGTATACCAACAGCGTAAAGTACAAAATGCAAAGTGCTATGAATGTTGTTTTAGCTTCAAAATGACGCCCGTGGCACATGCACACACTTCTGGTGCAACCCTTGCCAAACACCATTTTGGCGAGGGCATTAGTGCGCATGCAGAGAACATCTGCCAGAAGTATGCAGAGTAGGCAGATTTTGATGTCAATCAGCTGGTTTATGTCAGCATTGCTATTTTGGAGCCCAAAGCTCCAGTCAATGTCCTCTCATAACCTTGCACATTTGAACATGCTTTCAGCAGCTATTTAAAGGGCATCAACTACTTTCAAGTTAGTTGCTGATTAATTTCCACTGGTGGTTGTTGCGATTGTAAAAGTGTTTAGTTACTAAAGTTTCTTAAAGTTGCTGAATTCTACAGTGAGTGGTGTGGCACATGCTGAAGAGCTTTGCTGCCCTGACTTCAAGGATTTTGCCCATACCCCTTGCTTCCAGACATGGGTGCCATAGTGAGCATTCCACTTGGACCACAGCATGAGAGGGCAAATGAGCAGAGGCCACGCAGAGAAGGACAAGCTGCTGGTAAAGGGAGGAGGAGGGAGAGAAGAGTTCTCATCAGGACGTCATATCCGCCCAGGGTGTTCAGGGAACCATTTTCCAATCTGAACAAGAACATGGAACAGTGTGTCAGATGTCTACACTTCAATAAGGATGTCCTCACTGAAATCTGCCAACTCAGAGAAGGGCAAGGATGCCATTGTCAGTGGCTGTGAAGGTGACTGTTGCTACGAGCTTTTATGCATCGGGCTTGTTCCAGGCTGGAACTGATGATATATGCAAGAGCCTTCAGTTTGCCATCCACTAGAGGAGTGTACTGAGACTCTTTAATCCAAGAGAGCTGAATACATTTCATTCTCTCTTGCCAGAGAGAAGCAGGTGGAGCAAGAACACAGTTTCATGAGGATTCCAGGATTCCCATGGTGCAGAGTGCCATTGGCCGTATGCATACTGCTTTTCAGGCACCTCATGTCAACTCTGAGATGTACCGCAACCGAAAATGATTCCATTGCCTCAAAGTCCGATGGCGTGTGACCATACGAAGTGAGTCATGCAGGTCAATGCCCAGTATCCTGGCAGCAGTCATGACGCCTTCATTCTGTGGCAGTCCACTGTGCCATTTGCATTTGAACCAGTGCAGCAAACCAGAGGCTGGCTACTGTATAACAAAGGCTACCCTTTGACAACATGAATCATGACTCTGTTGCACACACGTGGGCAGCAGGCATACAACAAAACCCATACTGCCACAGGAAATGTGATAGAGCAGACCATTAGGGTGCTTAAACAATGCTTTTGCCTCCTTGACTGCTCTGAAGGAGCCCTGCAGTACTCAACAGAGCATGTATTGAGATTCATGGTGGTCTGCTACATACTGCACAACCTCACCATCATGATGGCACAGCCCTTGCTGCCAGCTGGAGGTGGAGAAGAAGCTGGAGAAAGCAGGGGAGGAGGAGAAAGGGGGGAGGCAACTTAGCCAGCCCCTTTCTGGCTGCCCTGTCCATGATCGACTCATCCAATAGTGGTAAGAGTAAATGCAACCCCAATTCCCAATCACCAATAGCCCCAACCCTTCCCTCTGTCACTGACCATCACACTGTCCACTTGGCCACAGTGCAAAAATAAAAGCTACCATAAAGTAAACATTCCAAACAAAATTTCTAAATCAAAGCAAGCCATATTGCATGCAAACATCAACTAATTACCCTTGTGCATTTCTTCGGTGCCAGTCTTCCTGGTGCCTTTGCCTTCCTAGTGCTACTACACAGTGGGACCCAGGGGCTTCAGCGTGGCTGTTGGAAGGCTCTTGCCTTTCAGTGGGAGAAGTTGTAGATGGCCTTGGAGGATGACCTCAAGCAGTTATGGCCTTAGAAGGCCTGGCTTTGGACTACGCCATCTCAACATGGGCAGCAGCAGCAGTCTGGGCTGGATGGCT
This sequence comes from Heterodontus francisci, assembly GCF_036365525.1. Taxonomy (NCBI): domain Eukaryota; kingdom Metazoa; phylum Chordata; class Chondrichthyes; order Heterodontiformes; family Heterodontidae; genus Heterodontus; species Heterodontus francisci. The sequence continues at coordinate 22,756,454 of NC_090397.1, forward strand.
GACAGGCAACAACAAAGATTGACAAGTGTGGGAGGACGACTGCTTGTCATCCTGAGAGAGGACAGCAGATTGTGATTGCTGATATCATGCTCAGATGAGTTCTTCATGGACAGCTCTGCCAGGAAGGGGCTGTGCAGGTTGCTTCCTCTCTTCCTTCTCCTCCTCATGTTCCTCCTCCTCATGCTCCTGAGCTGCTCACCATATAGCTGATGGCAAGGGCTGTCCCCTCATGATGGACAAATTATACAGCCTGCAGCAGACTCACATGAATCTTGACACACACTCTGCCAAGTACTACTGGGTCCTCCTCAATGATCTGCTCTATCACATTTCATGTGACAGATGGTTTTCATTGTCTACATGATGCACATGCACTGGAATCATTAGCCATGTGGCCAGGGGATAGCACTTGTTGCCCAGAAGTAGCCCTTTGGTTTGCTGTAATGGCTCAAATGCAGATGTCACAGCAGACTGCCACAGAATGAAGGCGTAATTACTGCTGCCAGGCAATATTGGCCATTGGTCTGCATTATACACTGCTTATGCTTACACAGCAGCTGGATGTTGAGGGTGTAAAATCCTTTCCAGTTCTGGTATGAGAAAGAGTTGATATGAGACATGTGCAAAACAATGTGCATGCAGTAAATGGCACACTACACCATGGGGAAGCTACAATCCGAACAAAGCCACATGCTCACTCCACCTGCTGCTCTCTGGCAAGAGAGACTGAAATCTAGTTAGCTCTCAATGAATAGAGAACCACAGTGACATTCCTTACACAACAGTGGACGACAAACTATAAGATGTTGCAAATATCATCTGCTCCAGCCTGAAAGGAACCAAATGCATAAAAGTTCATGTCTACAGTCACCTTCACAGCCACTGACAAAGCGGTCCCCACTGCTCTGAGGTTGCAGTTGTGGCTGCAGCAGGTGGCAGATTTCAGTGAGGACATCTTTATTGAAGCACAGACATCTTACACATTGTTCCCCACTGAGGTACGGGTAGGAGAATTGCTCCCTGAACTCCCTGGGAAAATATGGCCTCCTGCTGTGAGCTCTCCTCCCTTTGCTTATCCTCCTTCTACCAGCAGCTTGTCTTGCTTTGTGTGGCCTTTGTTCATTCACCAAAAGTATGCTGTATTCTGAAGGGAATGGCTACGAGTACACCCATGTCTGGGAGCAAGTGGTTTGTGCAGAAGCCTTGAAGTCAGCAAAAACTCCTTGAGCACCTGCCTGTAGACCTTTGCAGCTTTAAACAACTATAATAATCACCAAACACATGTAGAATCAAAGCAACAGCTCAAAATAAAAATCAACCAGCAAGTAATCTGTAAACAGTTAATGGTCCCTGTAAATAGCACTAGTTCTTCCTGCTGCTGAATATGTGTTCAGCAGTCTGAGGTTAAGAGAGGGCATTAACTCGAGCATTGAGCTCCAAAATGGCAGCACTGGCATTGAATCAGTGTTGCATGCTGATTGAAGTCATCATCTGCCTGCTGTGCCTACTTCCGATGGTCGTTCACTGTGCACATAACCACCTTCACCAATATAACGTCTGGCATTTCTCACCCCAAATGTGTGCACGCTGTCAAGCATGCCATTTTGATACCTAAACAGCACCCACAGCACTCAAAAACAGGCGCTACCAATCCCAGTTTCATGCTGTCTTTAGTTGATATGTTTCATCAACTTTTTTGGAGCTGTTGGTCTGCTTTTGCAAGTTTTCTGGCTTGTTACATTTGGACACAGACTGTTGTGCACTCTATAGTCAGATATTTATAGAGATGGGTTCATTGTGTGTGAACAAACTGTTTATGTTCTGTAAATGTGACTTTTATCTATTAATGGAACTATAACCTAACCTGGCTTTCATCCATTGCCTGCAAGGTGATTGTTTTACAGTTAGATTAAGTAATGTAGTGATAATTCATGTGCACCAACATTGGAGTCACCTCATATTATAACAGTGGAATTAAAAGCTTCTGGAATTTTTATTGACAATGTTGAGTGCTGTTGCAGTTTAAATGCCAACTGACTGATGCAACGTCTGTCATGTTAGGAATTCAAATGGATAGTGAGAAGTATTCTTTTGGGTGGGATATTACTTTCTATGCTGAATAGAATGACTTTAAAATGAATTTATATTGCAATCGTAGTAATTGTATCAAGTTCTTACCTTAAGTTGGATTCTGCGTGCAATCGAGATTTTCGCTTTTCTTGGCTTTTAAGATTTAAAAAAATGAATAATTATTTAATCAGACTGAAACATGATAGTGTAAATAAATAAGTCAGAAGTAAATCTGATGGAAAAGCTTCCATGTCCCTAAACAGTGGTATAAATTGCAGGGCCATGGATCAATTACGTTTTCTAGATATTGCATTGTTCTTTCATTGAAAGATTCAATATATATGTATATATAACTGACAGTACGCACACACTGTTCAAGAAAATCATTTTTTTAAGGGAGATTTCTTAATAAAACTTACTCTACCTTTATTACTACAGCATCTGCTTTACAGAGCACTGGTTTAATCATATGATCAAGGGATAATTTTACAATTTCATTTTCCTGACACATAGCCTTGTCTTCTGGGAGTGGGCATTAATAGAGAGAAAACCATTGGAGGGGGTAGACTGCATACCTGAATTCCTGAAATGCACTCCTGGTGAGCTAAACTGCACCCTGAGACCAAGGTTTGAAAGTTTCCTTCTTGATATAGCAGGATCCACCTTGAGTAATATCTTTAAAATTTCTAGTTGGTTGTGCTATTTTCAAGCTGGCCTTCCTATTTGTCCCTGTAATCCACGATTCTTGGTTGGTTGTGGACTCTAGTTGTGGACTGATACACTGTTCCTTGACTTGCTAGGTGGTGGTCTTCAGTAATACAGGTCAAGGCCATTCCCTCAAATGACACTGCAGTGAACACTGGTGAATCTTCACCCCAAAGGAAGCACAAGTCTGGATGCCAGCTAAAGCACCATCTATATTGTTCTGTTCTCTTCCATCCATTGTTGGATCGTTGGAGTTACTTAACTTCATCCAACATCCTTCACTCAGAGGATGGGAAGGTCTGATTTACAGACCATTTGCTGCTTATGTTACACCAGCATGATCCAACAGACTGTGCGTTTGAAGCAGAACAAGCTATTACAAAAGCAAAATACAGCAGATGCTGGAAATCTGAAATAAAAACAGAAAATGCTGCAAATACTCAGCAGGTCTGGCAGGATCTGTGAAGAGAGAGAGTTAACGTTTCAGGTTGATGACCTTTCCTCATCCTTTCATCAGGGTTCTAATGAAAGGTCATCGACCTGAAACGTTAACTCTTTCTTTCTCCCCAGATGCTGTCAGACCTGCTGAGTATTTCCAGCATTTTCTGTTTTTATTTGAGCTAAATACTCTGTCTAAGACAGACATATATCTATGTACTGCATCAAATGATACTCTCTTAAATCTAGCAAAGTTCACCTCCAAACAAGAGGAGGTAAGCTGGGGTGACAGGAAAGCTTGGAACTCCCCACCATAACTATCTGATTGGAAGATTTGATACAACATCACAATCATAAGAAACAGAAATAGGAGTAGGTTAGACAGCCCCTTGAGCCTGCTCTGCCATCAACAAGATCATGGCTGAACTTTTACATCAACTCCACTTTCCCACCCAATCCCCGTATCCCCTCATTCCCTTAATGTCCAAGAATTTATCAATCTCTGTCTTGAATACAACTCAATGTCTGAGTATCCACAGTCCACTGAGACAGAGAATTCCCAACCTTATGAGTGAAGAAATGTCTCCTCATCTCAGTCTTAAATGTCTGACCCCTTATCCTGAGACTATGACCCCGACTTCTAGACTCTTCCTTTTCCCTTCTGCAAAATGCACTGTTTGCATTAGCTTAAACATAAACAGTATGCCTAATTTCAATAATTATAAGCTATTTATGTTACATTAATAATATACACAACATTGCACACCATTACCTATACATGCTGCTATACTGACCTGAAGAAAAGCCTTTGGCAGGTTGATTAGCCCACCTCCAAATATGTTCAAAGGCACTAAATCAAAATTATAAAGGCTTTATTTTCTATGTGTGGGCTTTCAGCATGGAGACTTGCCACCTGGGTACTTGATCAAGAAACCTTGGACATGCAACCAATAAATTTCCATATTATACACAGAAAACTATGACGGAGCACATGCAATTTCCTGATGTGCGCTACTCATGGGTAAAGCACTTTAAGTAGAAAATTTCCCCTTAAACAATCAGTGGGATTGGGTGACACTTTGTACAGACCTTGTGTTTGGATGCAGTCCAGAATAAGGATGTAAAAGTCTCCTCTCTCTGCCACCTTTAAGTAAAAAGACTGCACGGTAAAGGCCTGCTCGGGTATGCAATTGAAACCCGACCCGGGCCCGACCTGACCACATCAAACTCGAACCCGACCCGGGCCCGAGTCCTTCGACTTTTTCCCACACCCGACCCGACTACCGGAATGAAATTAATTATATCAAAGAGGTTGTGCTCTACCTTGTCCAAATATTGTGATCCTCCGTTCCGGCAGCAGGCTATTCCTGCAGAATCATGCAGATGGAAGCAGACTAGTGTGGTGTGCGGATGCACGTTTCCCGCCTTGACGCCCTGCTGTTCAAATTTTGAAGCTTACTTCCCTTTCCCTGCCTGAGCAAAAGGCAGCACTGTATCCGGCCCGGCCCGGCCCAACCCGACCCAAGCCCGAATGCTGGACCCGGAAGAGAGACCCAACCCGAACCTGACACGTTGTCGGGTTCGGGTCAGGTGGCCATGCTCTACTGCACAGCATCAATTCAATTCCTAGTGATAAAAGGCCACAGCAAAATGCCTTCATTAGAGAGTGAAAATCTTTTCAAAGGCAAGAGTGCTATCACTGGTATCGGCTGTGGCTCAGTAATTACATTCTCACCTCTGAATCAGAAGGTTGTGGGTTTATGTTCCACTCTAGAGACTTGAGCCCATAATCCAGGCTGATGCTCCAGTGCAGTACTGAGGGAGTGCTGCACTGTTGGAGGTGTCATCTTTTGGAATGGACATTGAACTGCAGTCCTGTCTGTCCTACGAGGTGGATGTAAAAGATTCCATGCCCCTCTTTTGAAGACGAGCAGGGGAGTTATTCCCTGTGTCCTGGCCAATATTTATCCCTCAATTAACACCACAAAAACAGATTATCTGGTCATTACCACATTGTTGGTTGTGGGGCTTTGCTGAGTGGAAATTGGCTACTGCGTTTTCTACAACTATTACGATACTTCAAATAAATATTTAATTGGCTGTAAAGTGCCTCAGGATGTCTGAGGTTGTGAAAGATGCTGTAAAAATGCAAGTTCTGCCAACATGAATTGGGAGTAAATTGACAGTCTCTGTGTAACCAATGAGACAGCTGCTCTTGGAAATTATAAATTCACAATGCTTCCATGAGCGAGGCTGGAGCTTAGAGCATGTGAAAATTGAGGTCATTTGGCACATCGCACCTGTTTCTTTCACAGACAATGTAACATGTCATCAACTCTATTTACTCCCCTAAAGGAGGTTTCTAAAACCACAATTGAAAATCACAAGACATGTCTGCCTAACAGTCAAGGTAAAATTCCGGAATGTTAGTCAACTATTCGCTCTACATTATTCAACCCTGATCAGTTTCACCAGTCCCAGTTTCTACAGCCTCCACCTGGTGGAGGGGCAGGTAAAAGATGGGTGTCAGCTACCCCCACCGATCCTACTCCCTACCTGCTCTGTCCCCCCTTGAGCAGGAAACCCGCAAGAAAGAGGGGGAGTCCTTATTTAAATATGCAGATTATGTCTGATGATGTCATCTGATGTGCAATATTAACCAGAGGCTTGAGCACAGGGTTGTGGGAGGAGCAGTGTTGGTTACCCTGCCAGGCGCTGGATCCTGGGTAAAAAGAGCCCCAGAAGGTAAGTTTAAAGTTAATTTTGTAAGTCTTTTTGTGAGGGCGGGGGATGTGGGGGTGGGGCACAAGAGTCCTCCCCCAAGGCTCACAAAGAAACCTTGAGTCTCCCTTGAATTGAGCTATCCTCTCTCCCTAGTCACTGTATGACCACCTTCACAGCCTGCCCCCACCCCAATCATAGCTCTTGTCACTATTCAATCACTCATATCACTACTCTTTGAAATGCCCAATGCATCAATATCCTTTGGATAATGCAGGACCTACAAACAATATTCCAATTGCGGACTCACCAATAATCTAGGCAAAGGTAGAATCCTTGTTTTGACTTAGAATTAATTGATTTTTGAGATGTACCCACGTATTTGATGATCTTCATGTACTTAATATTAGTATCACATTGGCTGGATAATTTCATTTACTGTCAATAAAATCACCCCAAATCCTTTTCCTTTCCCACTTTTTCTAATCAAAGCTAATTGATACACTGTTCTCTGGCTGATAACCAGAGTGAAAATGTTGGTGCGAGTACGGCATGGTTTTACTCACAATAGCAACCTGAGGAAAGTAATGCTCCACAGTGTGCCTATGTTTAATGTTTCCTATTGAAATGATCATTACCTTCCACTTATCCACATTAAAATCTGCCTGCTGTCCCTTAGCACATCTGATTGTTCAGATATTTTTAAACATTCTCAATTTCCCTGACATCAGTCAATTGGCCAATAGGGCTACATTTTCTACTTGTTAACTGTAAATAGGCAGAAATCTAGACCCAGTTTGTTGGGTGAGAAAATGTTATTATATCACTGCCATTCTCCATATGGTGTATGTCTATAATGAACAAAATTTCCAGAGAAAACCCTGTGGAATTGCACTAGTCCCTGCTCTCTAGCCTGAGCTTTTCCAATTTATCATCATCTTCTGCTTTTTATTTTGAAGCCCATTTTCAATCCAGCTACATAATTTGGAACATTGAACTTATCCTCAGTGTCATGGCCATCATTTATCCCTCAACCAACACCTAACACTGATTATTTGGTCATTTATTTCATTGCTTTTTGTGGGGTTTGCTGTGTGCAAATTAGCTGCTGCATTTTCTACATTACAATGACAACACTTAAAGAGTACTTAATCAGTTGTAAAACATTTTCAAAGATCCTGAAGTATTGAAAGACATTATATAAATACAAGTCTTTTTTTCTTGTTATTTCCATGCTTCTTTTAAGTGTCCTGCTCTCACCTATACATTTAATTGCCTACTCAAAACATTTCAGTCAATTTGTGAAGCCTGGTCTATCTCTTCCAAACCACCCAATAATCTCTCTGCTTTTTAGATCAAGATTGATGATATATTCAATTCTCCTAAGCATTTTCTTTATTACTGATGTTAGACAAGCTGGCTTCTGACTTTCATATAATATATGTCATTTGGTCCAGGTGTATGGTGGATACTTATTCCTCCTTTTAATGGCATTATTAGCAAACTTGGCTCAGGTATGAAATGACACAGGTCTGTTTTTGCACTCTCACTGATTGATTTGCCAACCTAATTGTCTGATTTTGATCAGATTATGGTTATGATTTTGATCATACCAGATGTTTCATTGACCTTGATACATGCTCTAGATTAAAAGAAACTCCACTTTGCACCTAGTTATTAAAGTACCTGACCTAGCAGTGAATGGTGCCAACACTGGGTGAAAGAAATGGAAAAGTACCCAAAGCCTAAAATACCAGTGAGATTCAAAGGCAAGGATTGGGAGCACATCATCCGTCTACCATGAGAATTTAGAGGGAGAGCTTGGTTCTACCAAGATTTCACCCTGTTTTTCTCAACAATTGTTATTTTCCATTAGGGAGTGGGAGGGTGATTCTTCTGTCTGCTACCTCCTTACACCAAGCTGCGGGTTAGGGCAGTTCCTTGGTTTCTCCAGGAATTCCATCCATTCTGTCTTTATAATGCTAGAGCAGAACACTTGCCAATAGAGAGCTGGTCTGAGTTCTGCTTTGATCTTTTGAATGGCCCCATACCGCAGGCAAAGGACAGCAGGGGTCTGATTATCTTTTGTCTGGAGGCAGAATGGCTTCTTTTGATATTTGGAGTATCTTTTTCCTTCAGCCTGGCGGGGGCTTGGGGCACCTCAAATGGAGCAGATGTGTTCTGGTGAGTCTCACAAATGCTGAAATACCCACGCGGGTACTTGGGCCCACTTTGAATGTGCTAACAACCCCACCCCTGCAATTTGGGATAGGGTTTTCATCCTTGTTCTTGGATAGATGGGGGCCCCACTCTACTGCATTGACAGAAAGGGACCCCCCCCCCCCACCCCCACCATCCCACCCTGCCAAAAATTTCAAACCCTCATTTTCCATTCTCTGTTTTCATTTTAACAAGCGTAAAAAAGATCACCAGTAAATTTTATTACAGAGTACATTAACAACTGTTTCTTACATGTAACTAGGAATCCATTGTTTGCAACCTCTACTAGTAGTTTATAGACATGTGGCTTATTTTAATTCATGGTGTAGCTACCTCATTTGTTAAAACAATGTTCAAAGAAAGGAATTGAAAGAAAACCAAAACTAACCTGTACATTGCTACACAGCAGGGAAAAAGAAAGCAGAAAATTTAATGTTAATATCATTTCTGAAATGTATGTATTTCAAGACTAATCTGCTAGAAAACTAAATTAATTTCAATACTTACTTTCCTTCTGACATTTTGACCTGTACAATAACAAAATAGTGCTCTGTTAAATTCATTTCAATTTTTTTTTATTATCTTCCAACATTCATGTTATATCCTGATCTAGTACAGTGATTCACGTTCTATTTTGCAAGTATAGTTTTTTTATTATTCATGTGGGCCTCGCTGGCTAGGCCAGTATTTATTACCCATCCCTAATTGCCCTTGAGAAGGTGGTGGTGAGCTGCCTTCCTGAACCGCTGCAGTCCATGTGGGGTAGATACACCCACAGTGCTGTTAGGAAGGGAGTTCCAGGATTTTGACCCAGTGATAGTGAAGGAACAGCAATATAGTTCCAAGTCAGGATGGTATGTGGCTTGGAGGGGAACTTGCAGGTGGTGATATTCCCATGCATCTGTTGCCCTTGTCCTTCTAGATGGTAGAGGTTACGGGTTTGGAAGGTGCTGTCTAAGGAGCCTTAGTACATTGCTGCAGTGCATCTTGTAGATGGTACAAATTGCTGCCACTGTGCATTGGTGGTGGATGGAGCGAATGTTGAAGGTGGTGGATGGGGTGCCAATCAAGTGGGCTTCTTTGTCCTGGGTGGTGTCGAGCTTCTTAAGTGTTGTTGGAGTTGCACCCATCCAGGCAAGTGGAGAGTATTCCATCACACTCTTGACTTGTGCCTCGTAGATAGTGGGCAGGCTTTGGGGAGTCAGGACTCGCCGCAGGATTACTAGCCCCTGACCTGCTCTTGTAGCCACGGTATTTATATGGCTACTCCAGTTCAGTTTCTGGTCAATGGTAACATCCAGGATGTTGATAGTGGGCGATTCAGTGATTGTAATGCCATTGAACTGTTGTCTTATTGTACAGTATTGCTAATTCCTGTATTTATTTTCATTTTGTTTGGATGTGAAGTGTAGCAGAAGGTTCAATTGTTGAATTTTTAGCATGCTCATGTAAATTTAAAAAAAAAAGCATTTTTGTGAGCTTGGCTCAGTTGACAGCACTCTCAGGACTGAGTCTGATGGTTGTGGAATCAAATCCAACTCCTGGAATTGAGCATATCACCTACTGGGTGGATGAGACTGAAGCCCTGTCTGCTTTTTCAGGTAAAAGTGGCACAACTCAAAGAAGTGCCAATCTCAACCAATATCACCAAAAGAGGGATGTTTGTACAGTTGGCTACTGTGTTTTACCTACGTAATGACAGTGACTGCATTTCAAAAGTAATTGGCTGTGAAACACTTTGCAATGACCTGAGGATGTGATCGAGTTCTATAGAAAGGCAAGGTCATTCATCTATCAAATGCTGGTCATCACATTGCTTTCTCTTATTTATTGGCTCCATTGCTTCATTTTTTTTTCAACACAGGGCAGTTTGTGGATGCAGTCCAGTAGTCCAGGCTGCATTAGACCTTTGGTGAGTAAAGAGGCTGAGTTGGACCGTACACATTTATTAACATCTACTTTAACTCAGAGTGGGAATTGAGGGCGTGTAATCCAAAATGGGCAGTGATCTCCACCCAAGAGCATGCGGCCCAGGAAATTCTTACTTCTGGGCCTCATTTTCACATCCCGACATACAATTCCAACAGGAATGACATCACCGCCAGTGGGCAGGAGTTAAAAATCGCTTAGGTGGGGTGGGGGTTTCAGGCCTGCTGGGGACCTACGAAAGTGCTCCCTGGCAAGATAAATAAGGAATTGGGGTAGATCAGCAAGTCCATGATCAAGGGAGGGAGAATACCCGTTATCAGGGAGGACCAAGGTATTCACAAGCCACTGTATAAAAATATTTTAAAATCGCAGTTACCTGGGCTTTCCTGGCAGTTTGGAGATTTAGTCGGACAACAGGTAAAATGGCGTGTGTATCCCAATGATGTCATTGAAATTTAGTCCCTGCTTCACCAGAGTGGGCATCCTTCCTGTGCCTGAATTCAGGCAAGTACAAACAGTGCTAGCGAGAACACGTCAGGAACACGAAGCGAAACCCTCCCTCTTAACACTCACACCTGCACTATTGCTGCCATATTTCAAACAATTAAGATGTTTATTACTAGCAGGCATAGTTGTTCCAGTAGAAAAATCTGTCACTTTGCAGCTGTAAATCTTTCCACTTATCTGATAATTTCAGCCTCTTGGGGTCAGGAAGAGTTAGTTATTTGCTTTTATACATATGTATTTGGGCTGAGTTAGTTTACAGCGTGAAGTGTAATATTCCTGATGTGTGTTTCATGCTTGTCACTCTATTTCAGGACCAAACACAGCAGATAAAATCACTATCATTTTTAGACCAAACTAAAACAGGAAAAACACTAATTCATGCAAAGGGAAACAATTTATTTTCAGCTTGTGTCGGCATAATTTTAGACCCACATATTAGCTTCAACAGTTTGTTAAGAAAGTTAATAGCTTATGCCACAAAGTGGGAAAATGATCATTTATTATGTTTCCAAGCTATTTTATATTTATAACTGCATTCATTCAATTCCACATTCTGAACAAATCTAAATTAAAAATACAAGTGTCAAAGTAGACTTGCTGTGAAAGCCAGATTGTTTTAAAAACATGTCAAACTTCAAAAATGAATTACAACTATCTCACATTTTACATCAGAGTGTGTCATATCTTAACAATGCATATGTTAAAAATAAAAATTGTCATTATACAGGATTTAAAAATTGCTTCATCTTACAAATTGCAGCAAGTTCCTTTCACCAAAGTGGATCTTACCTTGTTCTCTGTTGTGAAGACTAATGAAGAATTGTAATGTAGTGAGTAATAAGGGCAGGTTGTGCATTTATTGTTGCTGCTTTTATTCTTGACTTTCCATGAGTGGTTGGTTAAAATAGCACCACATGATTCACATTGCTTTGTCCTGACAATGCACAGCGTGATTTTCTCTCGTAGTAGTCCAGTGATTTGCAAATACCTGGCGTCATCTCTCAGGCACATCCCTTTTATAGACGCAATTGTCTACTCCATAGACATTGTTATTCAGCATGGAACAATTTTGAAGTGGCTTTAAAATTGCTAGAAGGAACCAAACTTACTGTGTTCGGAAGATGTTAGTATGACAACTTTTTATTTTGTTGAACTACTAAATGAGCTATTGCCTATAGAAATCAATAGTGTCAATAGCTGTTTTTTAAAAATTCATTCATGGGATGTGGGCATCACTGGCTAGGACAACATATATTGCCCATCCGTAATAGCCCTTGAGAAGGTGGTGGTGAGCCACCTTCTTGAACTGCTGCAGTCCCTGTAGGGTAGGGTTTGGTATCAAACAAATCCACTTGCTCTACCCTAGTGATCAGGTGCGTCAATCGGTGTGCCAGTGTAGAACAAACCCTACTTACTCTTTACTAGTGATGAGGTGGTTCAGCACAGAAAAAACACACAGATTAGCATTGTGACCTCTTCCTGAAATAGGAGAAAATGTGATAATCTCCTATAACAAATAAAAGCAGAAAGTGCTGGAAATACTCAGCAGGTCAGGCAGTATCTGTGGAGAGACAAGCACAGTTAATGGATGGAATTTTGTGCCCCCCCACCAAAGAGCAGGATGGTGGCAGGGGGGCATAAAATGGAGTGGGAGGGTCAGGGTGCCCTTCCCGACCCATTCCTACCTCCGCTGCCATTTTACGCAGGGCGGCAGTGAAAAATGGTCCGCCCGCCTGAGGCCAATCAAGGCCCTTAAGTAGCCAGTTAACAGCCACTTAAGGGCCTCCCCCGCCACCATGGGGATTTTACCATTGGCAAGTTGACGGCCCAGGCCCGAGAAATGCCACCTGTTAACAGTAGGCGGCTTTCTGACGGCCTGGGGTGGAGCCCTCATGATCAGGCACCCTGTGCCTGACGGAGTGCCGCCTCGATGCCCCAACCATCTCCAATGCCCAATATGCACCCCCCCCCCCAATCAATCACCCTTGCCTCACCGGAGCCCATCTGATCACCCCGGCGAGGCCACAAAAACTTACCTTTTCCCGGGACCGTCCTTCCTCTTCTTCTTGAAGCTGGGTTGGAGTCCCAGCAGTGGACACCGCTCGGTGGCGCTGCTGGGATTAAGAGCTGCCAGCCCATTGATTGGCTGGAAGCTCCATTAAGCAGGATTTCCTGCCTCAATGAGGTGGAAGTCCCACCTCAGACCAATTAAGGGCCTAGGGACCGTAAAATGCGGTGTGGATGCCTGGGTAAGGCGGAGCCGGGATCAGTCGGTGGACGGCTCCCGTCCGACGAGAGTAAAATTCCGGCCAACGTTTCAGGTCTGTGACCTTTCATTTGAACTATGAAAGGTCACTGTCCTGAAACGTTAACTCTGCTTCTCTCTCCATTGATGCTGCCTGACATGCTGAATATTTCCAGCACTTTCTGTTTTTATTTCAGATTTCCAGCATCTGCAGTATTTTGCTTTTATTTTACTGATAATCTCCTGCTCTGTGGGACAGTGTGCTGCAGCTTCCCTCTGCTGGCTCTTTTACAGTTTTGTATTACCAGTAATGATTAATTTAGTGAGTATATCTATGGAATAGGGTCCCTAGGGTGACAATGCAAGCAGATAATGTTGATTTATTCAAATTCAAATTTGCAGGATTTTTTTCAGAACTATTTTGGGATACCGCCTTTGAGAAATTCAAGACAAAGCAGATGGTAAGTGTAACATATTTAGGAGGAACAGGTGAGTTTGGACCCATGGTTCCCAAAGCTTTCCACTATTGGGGTTTTCCTCATTTCATATCTGGTTCTGTTGTCGTCTAATTGATAAAATTTGAGTGCCATACTTAGTCAACAACTCCATTCTCGTTCTATCATGTGACTGCTAAGATGGTAGAAGGTGAACTAGGTAGACTGTGATCTATTTTTGTCTCGCAATTTCTATGTTCCTATGACGCTGACCTCAAACATAGAAATATTCAATGACATGAACAAATGTATTTCCATTTTATTTTAGATCCCTGGTTTCATTCAGTGCCAATAATCTTTTCACCACTGATCCTTATGTTTCCCATTATTTCTTATTCCTAACATCTGAAGAAAGGTTATTGACCTCAAATGGTAACTCTGTTTCTCTCTCCACAGATTCTGCCTGACCTGTTGAGTATTTCCAGCATTTTCTGTTTGTATTTCAGATTTGCAGCATCTGTAGTATTTTGCTTTTGTTATTTGCTTATGTTTGTTTGTGCATTCTGGACATCCTAATGAGGTGCAAACTTGTGAGTAAATGCTGTTGGTTTCTGCCCAGAATAAACAGAGCACTTAAGACACTATAACTGACAGCTTTTCAAATTAACGTTAATGCAAATAGCTATCATTTTTTGACCAACAGAAGTGGCTGCCCATTTGAAACATGGGCCTTTTAAATGTTGGGGACTGTACTACTAAATGTCTCTGATTCAGTGTTTTCAGAGAGTGTTACTACATTCATAAGGCTTTAATCGATGCTGATGGAATGGTGATGATGACAATGCTGAAAAACAACAAACAAGTGACGTGGGAACTTCAGATAGTGATTGGACTCTCAACACCTCAGCCTGAGAATTGAAACCTTTGTAAAACAGTGCTCAGGACACAAAGGTCATTGTGCTTCTCTGAAAATAAAAATATAAATTTGCAACATATCTACAGCTGGATAGAACCCATCAGGAGACCTAGAGCTGTGACATCGCAAGGTTTTAAGTACTATCAGTTGTGGGTTGTACTTTTAACGGAATGCGCTTCCTTGAAGATCCTGTCCCTTTTAAGATGTTTTGTCTTGATGGAATGAAAATTGATGTGGAGGTAGCTCATATTATTAACATACCCATCAATGACTGGATATAATAAAAATTTAAGTTCATTGTCAATTTCTTGCACTATTTCAGAAGCCTTACCCATGGAGAAGCCATAATGGCTGGTGGGAGAAATGGAAATATCACACTGCATTGGAGTACGTATCTTGGAGTGTAGCTTAAGGTGCATTGCTGTGTAAAAGGACAAGATCCATATGTACTATATCAATATGTACTTGACTTGGGAGTGCTTGATGCTAACACTACGTAGTAAAAATGAAAAACATTCACTTTCCAAGGACCACCATCCTTGACCTAAATGAGTACATAACATTCATGGAAGAAAATCTAAAATAAATTAATTGATCGGATGCACTTCATTTGAATTATTTGTTAAGATGACTTTTTTTTATTTGTTCATGGGATGTGGGCATTGCTGGCTAGGCCAGCATTTATTGCCCATCCCTAATTGCCCACTGAAGGCATGTAAGAGTCAACCACATTGCTTTGGGTTTGGAGTCACATGTAGTCCAGACCAGGTAAGGACAGCAGATTTCCTTCCCTAAAGGACATTAGTAATCCAGATGAGTTTTTAACAACGATCAACAATGACTTCATGACATTAGTTTTAATTCCAAATTTATGAGTTGAATTCAAATTTCATCATTTGCTGTGGTGGGATTCAAACCCATGTCCCCAGAGCATTAACCTAGACATTTAACCTATTGGTCCAGTGACATTGCCACTGCACCACCACCTCCCTCTGCCTGATCCTATCTTCATTAGATATACAAGATGAAACAGAATATGTGAAACACATAAGCAAATGGCATCTTTCCTCATCAGCAAGGATCCATCTGTTAAATGATACCTATGTTTTTTGCTTTGACTATCTGACTGTTAGACCATTTTGCACATTTTCAACGCCTTGGGTAAAGAAATTTTTCCTGCATGGAAAATACAATGCAAAATTCTGGAAACCAATAAAAATAATGAATTAAACAAAATATATTCATGGCATTTTCACACCAAGTTTGAAATGTAAATATTACATATAAAGCTGTTATGGCTAGTGAGACAATTAGCAATGTTCAAAAATCCAAGTGCAGATTGGCAGCAAACAGTCAAAAATGGGCACAGATTAACAGTGTGGTCCATAGCTTGCAATTGGTGTCCACAGTCACATTGGGCCGAATTTTATTCCACTGATGGGGGTCCTGGCGGCGCGGCAGAAGGCGATGGGTAGAGATGCCACCTCGGTCCTCCATTGGACCTGAATTGCTATCTCAATGTGGGCAGCCAAATAAATGCTGCCGTCACGGACGCCATCTTTTAAGGGTTGAGCACCTGCCTTCAGAGCTGCTGGCCAGTCAGAAGGCTGGCAGCTCTACAGTACCGGCAGCGGCACTGGGAGCAGTGGCTATTGCCGGTACTACAGGAGGCCCTGCAGTACCAAAGAATGAAGGAGACCATGGAAGAAATGAGTGGGGTCGGGGTTTCCGGGTCCATTCAGGCAGGCCCCAGCAATGGGGTAGGAGTGGGGGGGTAGGTTGGTGAGGGTTGGGGTGGGGTTATCTTCCTGGGGAGGCAGCCAGCATTGCCCAGGGGCCCTGGATTGCCACTAGGAGGCTGCCCGGCTTTACCTGGTAATATCTCCATGTGGCAGCAGGCCCCTCCGCCATCAATAAAACTGAAGTGCAGGCAGGAAGAGGCCCTTAAGTGGCCGTTAATTGTCCACTTCAGGGCCTCAAATGGCCTGGGGCGGGAAGGCTGTCCTCGGCCTTCCTTGCCCAAACAAAATGGTGAAGGTCCTGAGCAACATCGGGAACAGTGCTCCCTGATATTTAGTTTGCTACCCCCCACCAACCCCCGCCTCAATGTGCATGTCCTGTGTTGGCTGTCATCTTTCAGAGGTGTAAGAAATGATGCCACCTGACGTGTGATGTTCTAAAATGGTTCAATACGACCAATTGTTTTAGGAGTGACTCAAGACCTGGGAGTTCAAACAAGGGCTCGACATTCAGGTGTTCGTTTGTGACATTAACATTGTCCCAGAACTCATTCCAGTGTGCCTCAGTATTAAGTAAGATATTTTAAAAGCACTGGCCTGATTCCCAAAGGCCTACTAAATTCCAAGCATGTCTTTGGAAGATTCTGGAAGTTGGCATGAATTAATAAGTTCAGGTTGACCATGATTTGATTGCAACGTCAAATAAGAGAATAATATTGTACACAATCACTCACCCAAAAAGTTACCAACTCCATTTATAATTATTAAATTACTCATAGAATAAGATACTCAGTCCAATTTATAAATAAATTACTCACTAACTTCAATCTGTTATAAACCTGTCCATTTTGTTCATAAGCAATGAAACAAAAGTTCAACTAATCATTGCTGACAAAGCTTAGCAACTTTTTTGATGTGCTAACCATTGTTTTATTTAACTTAAAGTTAAATCTTCTGTCATTGGGGAGAGTAGGAAAATTAGGGTATTTTGGAAAATGATTCAAGCTTTCTAAGATCATGAAGAGGATGCAGAAAAGATCATTGTACTAAATCAGAAAAGTAGAGATTATAACTGAAAGAAAACCACATCAGTTAGTTATCAATTTTACAGTTAACTATTATTTCGTGAAATAGACTACCACCTAGTGCGGTGAACACAGAATCAATTGAGCTTTCAAAATGAAATGCATGGATTCAGATTTGGAGAGGAAGCAGACGGATAGGTCGTTGCTATTGAGGGAGGAAGAAGTTAAACATTGTCTGACACAGTCCACACATGGACCTAAACTAAATCACCTATTTTTGTGGCTGTGTTTTTACATTTATACGGCAAGTATTATTCACCAAATGTGGGAGGTGCAGATTGATTTGATTGGAGGCATGCAGGCTCCTATAACTCTTTTCTTTGATGTGTGCTGAGCTTTTAATATAAAGGCAACAGGTGCTAATCCTACCCTTCCAATGTCCTGCCAGAACATGCTCAGAGTGCCAACTGGAAGAATAATGAACACACATTGTCGTGACTTTCAAAGCCATGTGTCCTTGCCCTGTGTGCTTATATTAGGAGCAACAGTTGTAAATACTACTATTCATGACAGCTGCATGTAAGTGGCTTTAAAACAATGTTTAGTAGCCTCTATACTGAAATACATCTCATGACAGTAAACTACCTCCTTTCCTACCTCAATATACTTTAGAATTTGATCTAGGATAAGGTTATATTGCACGATGGCTCAGAGACAAGTAGAATATGAAGTGTAATGGACAAACTTTATTCCTCAACTAGTATATTTTTACCGTTTTAGTAGAGTTTCCACTGTTTCCACAATTTTCAGACAATATTGAAGAGACTTTGCAATATGTTCATATGGTGTTGTCGCTAATAACTTTGAATGAATGTAATAAACTAGGATGAAAAGGGTTAATCAGGGATCTTGCATCAGTCCTGATTGATTCTCTGAAGAGCCTTGTTAGTGCAGCATTACGATACTTTTTTAATTGTATCTGTCTAAAATGTTAACTTTTCTTATAACAACAACAAATTTCATTTCTATAGCACCTTTAATGCACTAAAACATCCCAAGGCACTTCATATAAGCATTATGAAACAAAATTGGACACCAAGCCACATAGGGAACTATTAGGACAGATGACCAAAATGTGATCAAAGAGGTAGGTTTTAAGGAGTGACATAAAGGAGGAAAGAGAGGTGGAGAGATATAGGGAGTGAATTCCAGAGCGTAGGGCCTTGGCAGCTGAAGGTCAATAGTAGAGTAATTGATATCTGGAATGCTGAATAGGCCTGAATGTGCAAAGTGCAGCGATCCAGGAGATTGTGGGAGATAGGGAGAGGCGAGGTCAGGAAGCAATTTGGAAAGAAGGATGAGAATTTTAAAATCGAGGTGTTGCTTGATCAGGAGCCAATGTACGTTAGTGAGCACAGGAGACATGGGTAAGTGGGACTTGGTGTGAGTACGACACAGGCCACAGAGTTTTGAATTACCTCAAGTTTGCAGAGGGTAGAACATAAGAAACATAATAATGTAGTTCTAAACCTTAATACCTTGAAATAGCTAATCAGTGTCTGGGACATATGGGTAGATGGCACAGAAAGCAAAAGTGCATGCTGGATGAAAAGTAGTTGGTGCTTACCTGCGCTGATTGACAGGACACCAGCAGCAAAGGGACACCATCAACTCAGACTTTCATGTGAGAGCTGAGAAACGAAAGGAAATTTACACCAGAGTTGTCACATCCCAGTGGTAAGAAAGGGTACAAAGGGAAAGTGTCTACATCTAGGCTGGGAACCATGGGAAATCCTCCACAGAAGAAAACCTCAGTTGGCATAGTTCCCAGGATGGAGATAATCACTGTGTCCTGTTGGTAAGATGGCCCCAAAGCAGGAATGTGATGCAATGTCATCTTACTACCAAAGTCATGTTTCTGCTTTGCTCATTTACTTGAAGTGTGTCATAAATATAGGCTAAATACATACAAGTGTGTACTCAGGTTTGATTTGACAGGCCTGAACTCAAATTATATTTGGATACATGGTGCAGCAGTTGACCCACAATGACCAGAGGTCCAATACATTGCCCGCACTTTTAATTCTAGATTTAAATGGCACTGCACTTAGAAAATAGCTTTCCCAAAGAAGTGCACCCAGTAAACTTAGTTTCTCGGCCAGTAAATGTTTAATGTGTTGAGGCCACAGCCAGGGGCTGTGTATTTCCAAAATGTTCTGTGCATCTATGCAAACGTAACACTATGTTGCATCCTTGGAGGCATGGTTAATTACCACAGATAAAATACAGTGGAGCAGTGGTGTCCAAACTGTAAACCTTGGGATATATCAGGGGTGGGAACAGCTATATTTTTGAAGCAAGCTCTTGAAGTTCTGAAGAAAAATGATTTTATTTTCATAATTTGTAACCATGTCCTTATGAGTGACTCCATTCACAATACAAGTTTCTCTGTTGCCATAAATAACCAACAAAAACTTACATTTATAAATGACAGCAAAGCTGCCAGTGTTTGAATATCATTACAGCTATGAAACTGACAGCATCTTCTGGCATCCACACATATGCTGTCAAATGTAGAAAACCAGAAGTTTCTGTCAGTGATACCCTGCTCCTCCACAAGGTCCACTGTTGAAGTCCCCTCAAACAGCAATCTTTAAAGATCACTGAACTGATGAGTACTTTCCCTTTTATGCTGTATTATCGCTGTTAAAACTCCCCAAAAAGTTACACCTGGTTAATAAGGTGTAACAGGAGTTTAATGGTGTATTAAGTCATAACTACTGCTGAATAACCTCTCTGGCCCTGAAAAACCAATTTTATATTCATAGAATGTCAGATTCTACATTATAGTTAAAATTCCATCAGCTTTTAACAATTTTTTTAAAGTTTGTTTATATTTCAGCTTCTAATATGTATGTTCCAATCTTCATTTCAATCTTTGTAAAATTAATGAAAAGCTAATAATAATTAGAGCATTTTACTTCCTAGTTTGCTGTCTGTGGGATTTCTTCAATGCGATTGTTTGTTTACGCCGCTTGATGACATCACTGTTTTTGGACGCCTGGAGAATGTAAGTGCTGTCGCTTCACTGCTGACTGAGAAATCTGGGCCATAGTGACTTTAACATACAAAAATGTCCCAAAGGTGATTCACAGAGGTAGAGTCAAAAAATGGATGCTGAGCCAAAGAAGGAGATGTTAGGAGGGATGACCAAAAGCATGGTTAAGGAGATGGGTTATAAAGAGGGTCCTAAAGGAGAAGAGGAAACGGGGAAGCAGAGGGATTTGGGGAGTGAGTTGCAGACCATGGAGCCTGGGTGGGTTGAATCAGAGGAATGGAGTGCTTGGAATGATTTGTTAAGCTGCAGAAGTCTATCGGGGAAGGGAAGGCAAAGTCATAAGGGATTTAAATATGAAATTTAAATTTGAGGTGTTGGGCGATTGGGGGCGTGGGGGTCAATGCAGATCAACAAGGACAGGGACAATGGGCTAGAAGGATTTAGTCCGGGATAGAATATAAGGAGCAGAATTTTGGACAAGCTAATGTTTCCAGAGGATGGAGTCTGGAAATAACAAAGGCATGGATGAGGGTTTTAATAAACTGAATAGGAAAATGCTATATCCTTTGGATGAAGAATCAGTGATAAGCAATATTCAACTGAAAACTGACAAAATTTATCTGTTGGATCATGAAATGCTTTGCTGTGAGGAGTGGAGATAAAGACCTATTGCATTTTTTAAAGGAAAAATTGAGAAATATTTAAAGCAGAGGAAGATACAATGTTCTGGAGAGAGAGTGAGACAGTGGAATTGGCTTAGATTGCTTTAGTAAAAAGCCAGCAGAGGTATAACAGGTAAAATAGCTTCCTTCTTTGCCATAAACATCTATGGTTCTATGGCCTTGATTTTTCCCACCAGAGTGGGTCCACTACTAAAGGATGGGGCAGTACTTCTGCCTGCCAGCTCAGCACCTCTGTGTCCGTAATCCATTTTACTCAGTTGTGGCAGTTTATCAATGCAGGACAGGGTCCTGATAGGAACCCCACCACCCCCAGCAAAAGCGACCCTGCCATTGCCAGAGAAGACGTTGTGACAGTACTGCAGCAGAACACCTGGTAAAATGACTCTTGGCTCTTTGGCAGAATCTTCCAAATAGGTGAAGAACAGTTGAGTTTGGTCCTTAGATTAGACATTCGTGCAGTGTGAGGAGAGGGAGAGATGTCCGACTTCAGTGAGCCTTCCACTGCTGTCCCGGGGTCTATCACCACCTCCCTCCTGAGGGTTCCTGGGCCCAAAGTCAGCAGCAGTAGAAAGCCGGGAAATTGTACGGTTTTCTGGGCCCGGAGACCCCTGCCATCTACAAGCCACCTTATTTGTAGTAGGAGGGAGGGAAATGTAGAGCCGAGTTGGTAAGGGCAGGGATGCAGAGGTCTAAATTTATCTCTTTTTCCTTCTCCATGTGTCTGAACTTGTTCCTTTTTCTCTTCCCATGCCTGAATTTGTCATAATTTCCTTTCTCTCATGGCTGGTTTTGTCCCTTTCTTCATCTCCCTGTATCTGAACTTGTCTCTCTCTCTCCTCCCTTACTCTATGTGGCTGAAATCTTGGTTTCTTACTTTGCTATAAATCTAAATTTTCTTTCTCTTTTCTTCTCTTCGCAGTTGTAAACTCAAGCACCAGACCTGCCACCCAGGAGGCAGGTGCCTCATTTAAATATTTTGATGAGGCTGTGGGCCTCTCTTTTTTTCTCCATTTCAGGTTCAAGCGTGGCCGGCTGGCTTTCCTGGACCCCAAGCTTACCTGTAAACCACTCCTACAATCAGTCGCTCCCCACCCCCACCCCGCCCAACGCAACCAAGATCAGACATCACCCCTCCACCGCCCCCGAGTCATGATCCCCCACCAATCTAGTCTTTCTGATCTACCCACTCCCCATCCAGTCCCTGGTCTTTCCGATCCCTCCCTCAGCTGAAGCTTCCCATTTTACAAACACACCCCCTACTCTTCCAACATCTTCAGGCACACCCCAACCCCCAGCTCTGGCCTATCCAATCTTCCTTGACATTTCCGATTTTCACTCCACCTCCATCCTTTCTGATCCCCAAAACCCCCATTCCCAGCCTCCAATTTTTCCCCCATCCCCTCCCATCCACCAACTACAATCGCCACCCCACCCCTTGCCCCCTGGCCTCTGATTCCCTCCCCAACCCCTCCCCCTGACCTTTTTGATTGTTCCCTCACTCCTTTCCACTCTTTGGCTGCAGTCTGGTGCTGAATGCCAAGTTGTCTGGGTTTTCTGAACGCAAAACAGCATTCCTCCCTCCCACCCTGGCTCCCTCCTCTCCTCCCTGTAAATATCAGAGCCTTAAAGTAGCACTAAGTACTGTTGCAGACATATTTCATAAAAAGGATTGATGCAAATTAGCTCATATTTTTCAACATATTGCTTGGTGTCTACTATGAAAACCTGCATCCAAAATGGATTGGACAATCTTCACATTTGATTTCTCAGATAAATAGCTTCTGCCCTTGAGATACATACACCAAATTATTGTATAAATGTGATAAATGGTTGCTTTTGTTTGTCTACCTGTAGTAGGTAGGAAAATGCTATTTATTTTCCTGGAACCAATCAGATACACTTACTTCATTGTTTCTGAACAGACCTCTCACAAATTTTCTCCCAAATGCTTTCAACTTCATTCCTTCACGCCCCAATACTTACCCTCGAAATAAGAGAAATTTTGACTCACTCTGAACAACACCATGATAGACCGGCTCAGATATCTATCCACGATGCAGTTTAAAATATGCATTGTGTATTATAATGTATAACATGCGTGTCCTTTTTAGCAGCAATTTATCTGATTTACTGAATGAAATATCACAGGAGACCTGCGAGTGCATGTAAGAATTTGAAACTTGTTGGTCAGACATCAGGCAGAACATTTACAAACAGTAACTGTGAGTTGGAAATGGTGGATTTTTTTAAAGTTTTATATTTTCAGGCATTTTAGACAGTTTAAGCCATCAAATGAAAATTCTATAAACGGTGATCTTTGGGATGAATTTATTTTTGCATTCATGACTGGGACTAATATTTATTTTGGGTCCAGACAGTGTTTATGAGGTTCTGACATCAAAAATGCAAATTAAAAATAAAGAAAGAAAGTCAATCATTTCCAACTTAGCTCAGATGATGTATGTACCTAAATGCTATTAGTTGTTATTTCAGCACAGGATGCTGTAGCAATTAGACCTGTGATCTTAAAGAGATAGCCTTCTACCAGTAAATTAATACATTGTGCATTACATGAGAAATGCTCCTATCCTTATAAAACAGGATTGTCCAATATGCAGCCCACGGGTCAGGATCCGACCCACCAAAGGTGTAAACTGTACCCGGAGCCGTTCCTCATTCTCGCCAGGGCTCTGTGACTGGAGATGGGAAATTTCCCATTGTCTTCTTCTTGCGGACTGGCCTTTTTAAAAACATCGCGCTGAGTTTCACAAATGACAGCTGCTGAAGTAGGAAAGCACTTCCCAACTTTGAAAGATTCAGGGTTTTCTGACTTTTTTTTTAAAAGCCCACCAGAAAACCTCGAATCTGTCTGATGTTGGGAAGCATGTTCCTGCTTCAGCAGCTGTCAGCTGTGAAACTCAGCGCGATCTTTTTAAACAAACTGGCCAACCACAAAGCTGCTTTGCTGAGCAGTCCCGCTCAGTGCAACTGTCAGAGAGGGGGAAAGAGGGCGGCGGGGCGGGGGGGGGGGGGGGGCGGGGGGGAGGTGTGATGGAACAAAGAGAAAGAGAGGGGGGAAACAGAGAGAATGGGAACAGAGAGAGAGGGGGACAGAGAGAGAGAGAGAGATGGGGGACAGAGGGGGGAGGAACAGAGAGAGAGGGGAAAGGGGAGAGAGGGGAAAACAAAGAGAGGGGCTAAACAAAGAGAGAGAAGGGAACAGAGAGAGGGGAAACAAAGAGAGGACGGAAACAAAGAGAGAGGGAAAACAGAGAGGGGCACGGGGGGACAGAGAGAGAGGGGAGACAGAGAGAGGGGGGACAGAGAGAGGGGGGATGGGGGTAACACAGAGAGAAAGGATGACACAGAGAAGGGGGAACAGAGGGAGAGACAGAGAGAGTGATCAATATCACTCCTGTCAGATGGATATCTAAAAAGAGTACTCTGCATCGCTACATCAAGTGTACAGGCAGAGACTGACTACTTATGTAAGCAAAAACAATGCCAGGTATGTCACCAAATCAGTTTTCAATATAGTGACGAGAAAGTAAGTCAATCAATTAGTCTTCTCATTTAAAGCTTCTTCACAAACATGCACATTTGTTGTTGTTTTTATTCGTAAAATAAATTTTCAATGCCTTTATCTTTCGAAATTTTCTCACCGGCACCCTGGGCCCAGCAAAAATCGTAATGCAGCCTTCCACCTGTTACAAAACATCATATCCAACTAACAATAAATAAGGGAAATCTGTACTCTTTGAAAATCTGCACTGTTAGACGATAAATGTGATGAGCTGTCAGTTATCTGCTATGTGGATCCAACCAGGAAGAGAGGGTACCCAGAAACTGCCACTGGATTTATAGCACTGTGAAACAGTTGTTACAGTGCAGGAAGTTTGTGATTCTGATTTTTCTACAAATCCAACGTAACATTTTTAAGAGGTCTTATGCGTATTTTAGGCATTCGCCTAGGATAGTTAGAAAATGGTCCTCACAAAATTAACAGTCGGACCAATGCCTATGCAGATTGTGTGCACTGCTAAATTGGTGTTCTATTGTGCACCTGAAAAACAGAAACACCTAAAAATTTCTACCCCATTATCTTTGGGAATGAGATGTTATAACAAGATTTTGTCTACATGCTCAGATGGTTATAAAAGATTCCATGGCACTACTGGAAGAATGGGGAGTTCTCCTGGTAAACAGTCCTCCCAAAACCTATACCACCAGAAACAGTTTATCTGTTTATTAATTCAGTTGCTATTTGCGAGACCTTAGTCCATGTAAATTAGCTGCTGTGTTTGCTGACATAATAATAGTGACTGGATTTCAAAACTAAACTATTGATTGTATGTGTTATATATAACTATATATATATAAAGTTCATATATTGCCGATACAGTACAAAAGTTGTGCATTGTTTAAAATGAATCGTCTGCCTATCTAGGGCTGGATTTTCTATCGCTCTGAAGTCGGGTGCGCGAAGCTTTGAAAATAGTACTCTCAGATAACGCGTCAGTCTTCTGATGCCTCCATGATGCACTGCAATTTTTATGGGGGGAGTGGGTGGGAACCCACACGCCTCCGATTAACTGTCTGTTAAGCACATTGAAAAGCTTCTTAAAGGGCTGGAGAGGGAAAAAATGAAATTTTCAAAGGTGAGAATGGGAAGAGCGAACAGCCTGGGGCACCTTAGTGCACAGCTGTTGGGAGCACAATGGGATGCCATTATTTATTGTTGCTGCTGATATAATGTCTTGAAACAAAAGGGAAAGTCAAACTGAGGTGCTTATGTGGTCACACAAAGTTGCCATCACTTGAGAAGAGTGGATTAATTACCTGATGAGCGGGTATGTGGGCATTTGTTTGGACCATGAGGCTGATGGCCCTCTGCTCTCCTGCCTGCTGCATTCTGCTAGGCATTGGCAAGCCCATCCCTTTGAGAATCTCCCTCCAGAGCCAGTTCCTGTCTCCAGACAGCACCTGGCACCACTAATTGAGTGCAGAACTTGCCTCCGGCCCCGTTAGGGCCTTTGCATATCAAAATAGCATTGTGTCAGCGATGCTGATCCAGTACAGTGTTGCGACCCAGCAATGATCCAGGCATTGGGTTCCCTGGTTCAGTAAAGGGTTTACCTTACCCTTTATCTTCCAAACTAAGATAGTCAAATATAATATGGGATATAAAACAGAAAATGCTGGAAATACTCAGCAGATCAGGCAGCATATGTGGAGAGAGAAACAGATGTACATTTCAGGTGAACCTTTCACAGATGCTGCCTCAGCTGCTGAGTATTTCCAGCACTTTCTGTTTTTATTTCAGATTTCCAGCAACCACAGTGTTTTGCTTTTGTATTATATGGGCCAAGGCAGTTTCTGCACTGCTAGGACTGGGAAAATGAGTTTTGCAGGATTTGCCATGTGTGGGGGTGTGCGGATAAATGAATACTGTGCAATTTCATTTCTTGATGTTTGAATATTGGGAGTAACAATGGCAAAACTTCCTTCCGGACATTAATAGGATACAGTTCATGAGAGAGTAGCTTGTGCAGTGTCTGGGTGACACATTCCACCCCTTATAATGCAGCCAGGAAACTTCTGGAAATGGTAGAGATTCAGTGTCATTTTCCTGGGAGTCTAGTGGATCCCTTAAGGAATATCAGGACCCTTAGTTTCCACTAAACAATAGCTCTTGAGCTGTGTTTTCAGTTAACTAAACTCCAAATGGACCGACACTGTCATAAAATTGTTCTTAGATGATAACAATTAAGTTATTTCTTTGTGCATCTGGTGTTAGTCAATAAAGTCTTCATGGCACATTCTACATTCTCTCAAGGGTTTCAGATTGACATATGTAAACACACAGCATGTGTTATTGACATGTGTAGCTGAATGTAAAACACCTGCCTTGACTGAAATAAACCAAATGCATGCTATGTAAACCGGGCTCTTCCAGTTACTACTAGAAATGGTATAATTATGTTTAGAACATTCCAAATCTATTCTGAAGGAACAAGAGGAGGAGGAGATTGAGTGTGGCATCACAGGCCTTTTGAGAATTCTCATTTATTTCAACAGGAATATCTGTTCACTTGAAATGGTAAATTGAGATCCTTGTGGTTTCTTACAATAATGAATGTTCCAGGTAGGAAAGATGCACAAAACAAGTTGAATACTTTTCCCCATTATATCTACATTTGTGAATTATTTTCAGCATCAACTGAAGCAATTGATTACAAAAGTTGTCACTGTAAATAAAAAGAAATAAAATAAAAGATGGTGAAAAAACACAAGGGTTCTACACTCTGATCTGATCTACTGATTATAAAGTGTACTTCTTTACATGATGGATATGTACCATATCAGTTCTCATCAAATACCCGTCTATAGTCATTGTAGAGGCTCGTGCATTCAAAGCAGCCATTGTGATTCAGGAAAGGAAAGAGAATTAGAGGCAAAAACAACAGAGTACAATTGGATGAATACAATTCATAAAAACAAAAAGATCTCCAAAAAAGGTTTATGTTGTTCGTACCATTGCATCTAGATACATATAGGATGATTATTGAATATTATGTCTACTCTCCCCTGTTCTAATGAAAGATTGACTCTTCCAGCTCTACCCTCCCTGCTGGGAGTTACATTATCAATGTCAGTCAGATATGTACAACCAAGGATCAGAAAATCATGTAGGATCCAGTCTCAGATATTGATCAAAACCAAGAAAATTCAGCATCCAGTCCAGTTAAAATGTTAAACATACCCTGACAAATAACCTGTGTTTTATGATTCCTTCCCTTAGAACGATGTTGGCCCCTAATTTTAGCAATAATTATTATTGTGTTTGCTGAAAATTATAGGCCGGAATTTTATGGTGGATGGACTCCAACGTGAAAGTCGGTGGTGAACCCGCTTCCGCCTAGCCAGGGGATTCGTCCCGTATTTTACAGATCCCCAGGCTTTAATTGCCCCGAGGCAGGGCTTTCACCCACTTGAGGGAGGAGGTCCCACCTCAGTGAGCTGCCAGCCAATCAGCGGGCCAGCAGCTCTTAGTCCCAGCAGCGCCACCGGGAGCAGTGGCCACTGCTGGGACTGCAGCCCAGCCGACGCCATGGGTCGAGGAGGGAAGGTAAGTAGGGGCATGCCTCATCAGGGGGATCGGTCCTTCCCTGGTGAGGTTGGAGTGGTCGTTTGGGGGGAGGGGGTGGTGTCTTGGATCCTGGGGGTGGGTTGGGAGGCAGGGGTGGCCCTCAATCGGGCACCGTGCCCGACTGCCTGCGCCCCCCCCCCCTCCCCCACTGGGGCGCAGAAAGGCTGGCAGCTATCACTGGGCGGCCTTTCACGCCCCCAGCACACCTGCTTACCACGGGTAAAATACCCGTAGAGGCAGGCGAGGGCCCTTAAGTGGCTGCTAAGTGGCCACTTAAGGGCCTTGCTTGGCCTTGGGCAGGCGGGCCGTTTCCCACGCCTCGCCCGATGCCGTAAACATGTCTGGAGGTGGAAGTGGGGCAGGTAGGCCTCCTGGAGCCTGCCGCTCAATTTTACGCTGCCCCCATGCCACCATCCGACCGCTGGGGCGGCGTAAAATTCCGGCCATAGTCTGTCCTTGCTTTGGAAATTTATTGCTTGCATTGCAACAAATAAAATTCTTTTGTAATTGCCACAGGTATAACATTATACTGGAATTATTTTTCCACCAATCTGCACTGATAACATTCACTTAGTTATCAGCTCCTAATGGGTGATTTCTTGAACTCTGCACACAGATATTGAGTACAGTTCTCAGAACAAATAGCTAAGTGCTGATGTTTAAGAAATAAAAATTCAATAATGAAAATGAGACGGTGACATTACCCAGTTATAAGCAAATGTTTTACTGCTCATTTTCAGTTACAAGACAGCAAGTCATTTTTCACATACCTTGTTCAAAGATTATCATTTTAGTGCTTATAATCACAAAAAATTCAACAAGTCTAATACTGCACATGAATCTCAAGAGGTGGTTGTGAACATGAAAACCATTTATTAAACTATTTTACTTATGTGAAGATGTGACATGCCGAACACTGCAGAGTTGAAAGTAAAGCAACCAGCAAACACTTTCATACAAGTAGAAATACCCGGCTTGGTTACCTGTAGAAAAACACAAGTCAATATCCAACATAAATCAATATTCTCAGGTCAAAATTAAATGAAATCACATTTTTAATGTTGAATCCATCACATTTAAGGCATTTCGAACCTGGCAACACTCATTGGGTGTTAGCAGCATCGAACATCTTCTTTCTGCCCTCCATACCGGACTTGGCTTCCACATTCTTACGCCAGTCACTCACCTCTACATTACGTTCCTATTGAGAGTTTGCAAAAAGGCACAGATTCAGAATAAAGGATAGTTAGTTAGGATCAGGCTAAAAAAAATGGGCTGAAATTTATCCTCCTGCTGCCGAAATCGGCAGCAGAGGAAAACAATGATGGCCCATGCACGTGGGCCACACATCATGGAGCCACCACAATCATCCGTGCGGCAGCTCATTTAAATAGCCAGGATAGACTGCCCTGTGCACAGGCACTGATGCCATTTTTAAAGGGCTTCAAGCCCTACTGTTAATAAACAAAATTAAATACATTTATTCTGCCCCTCTCCCATCCCCAATAACAATTAAATGAATTACTTGCTGTTCCCCCCCAAAACACTTACCTTGTCTACCTGACCATCCCCCCCGCAAAGTGAATAAACTTTAAACTATAACCCTTCCTACCATCCCCTACACCAATGATATTACTTTGACCCCACAACCACCACCACCACCCCCCCACCACCTCGCAATGAGAAACTTACCTCCTCCCACCAGTGTTCCCCTTGGTTCCCTGGAAGGCGTGGGAGTGCCGAAGATTGCATCAGGGCAGACAGCAGGAGTGTAGGTCTCATTAATCCATTGATTTAAATTAATTTAATTCATGGTGGTCCCGCCTCAGAGTGGCAGGGGGGCTGCCACAAGACCTCGCCACTGCCGGCAATATTGAGCCTGGCCTTCCCGGCATCAGGGTGCATGATGTCCCTCTCCCGGAGGCATTTTCCGCACGCCTCCCCCCGGCCCCTGACTCGACCCCCAATGTCGGGGTGTCTGTAAAATTTAGCCCAATGTTTAAAATGTAGCAAAGCTGTAGGAGTTGAAATTCTTCTTGTATGGTAGCGCTAAATGGGCAGTATGGCATTGACCGCCTATTCTATTCCCCACCTGATAGTTAGTTCTATTAAGATTGAGTTTTTATAGCAAGGCATCCATATTGAAAAAAAAGTGAAGCTTTTGAAAAAAGAATGGTTTTAATTGGTCGAAAACAAATCAATAATTGATCGAATCCAGCTCGTTAGTCTGGTGCATTGGAAGTCTGGCAAAACTTCTTAAAACTTGCTTAAGATCTTCTCTCTTCAAAGTTAATCAAACTGCAGTAGGACCTAAACCCCACAACAGAGAACATGCCACTCCTATAATTATGTGTTTATCCCCTGCAGAAAGTATGACCGTTACAATAGGACTTACCAACATAATTATTTTATTTAATTTATTTAAATTCTGCATTTATGTTGCTACAAGCAATTCTACGCCTAATGATTATCCAAGAATAAAGAACTATGTTTAGTTTAGAGATACAGCACTGAAACAGGCCCTTCGGCCCACCGAGTCTGTGCCGACCATCAACCACCCATTTTATACTAATCCTACACTAATTCCACATTACTACCACATCCCCACCTGTCTCTATATTTCCCTACCACCTACCTATACTAGGGGCAATTTATAAAGGCCAATTAACTTATCAACCAGCAAGTCTTTGGCATGTGGGAGGAAACCGGAGCACCCGGAGGAAACCCACGCAGACACGGAGAACTTGCAAACTCCACATAGGCAGTACCCAGAATTGAACCCGGGTCACTGGAGCTGTGAGGCTGCGGTGCTAACCACTGCGCCACGTAAAGATCTCAATATTTTCATCGCAAACATTAACATAACAAATAAAATAAATAAAATTAAACATTAACATAACTGTTGAAGCAGATATCAAACATAAAGGGCTGAATTCCCGCATTGAGAAACTTATCTATAGAATACAGCCCTATGAAATCTCAAGAAATAGCCAACATGGAAACACAGAAAAGTGTGAGATATTATTGTTACCTTTTCTGTATCATCCTTTTTGACTGACTTCAGGTTGGCTCGCAGATCCATAGATACTTTGTGCTTGGATCCTAACAAAGCACGCAACATAGCATCAGCAGAAACACGGACCCTACGCAAAGTGGGTCGCTTAAACTTCCCTCTAAGGTCAAGAATTTTCAGGGACAGATCATGAATCTGTTGGCAGAAAAATGTATGTGAAATATTAGAGCTGATGCTTCCATAGTATAATGAGGAAAGAATGCAGGGATTAAAATATGACAAATTTGTCACGCACCTCATAGTTGTTCTTGCCAGCTTTGAACTCAAAGTCGTACCTTTCTTCATCAACAATCTCAATTTTTTGATGAAGTTCTTTGCACAAATTCTGCAACAAGAAAAGTTTATTTCTGGTCAGTATTTCCCAACGTGCCACCTGCTCTAATCCCACTCTCATTATCGCATCCTGTCACCTTTAATATTTATCTTTGTCAACCAACTGTCCAATTCCATTCTGCATTTCCTACCCCGCAGCCATTTTAACATGGCCATCTTGGGCAATTAAGGGGTTCAGCTGATTTGAACAGCAACCTCATGAATAAATGTAAATTAGGGTCCTATGATGTAATTAGGAGGCCACTGTAATTTTGATTGCCTGAGTGGAGAGTCCAACATGGACACTACTCAGTAAAACATGGTGAGTACTCAGTCAGGCAAGTTTAAAACTTATCTTTGTCCAACATGGAGGGGCAGGGCCCCACAAAGAAAATTTTCACAGAATCAATCACAGAATTGTTACAACACCAGAGGAGGCCATTCGGCCCATTGTGTCTGCAATTCACTTAGTGCCATTCCCCTACCTTCTCCCCGTAACCCTGTACATTCTTCCTTTTCAGAAAACAATTTCCATTTTGAATGCCTCGATTGAACTTGCCTCCACCACACTCTCTGGCAGTGCACTCCAGATACTAACCACTTGCTGCATGAAAAAGATTTTCATCATGTCGCCATTGCCTCTTTTCCAATTACCTTAAATCTGTGCCCTCTCATTCTCGATCCTTTCACGAGTGGGAACAGTTTTTTTCCTATCTACTCTCTCCAGACCCCTCATGATTTGGAATACCTCTATCAAATTTCCTCTCAGCTTTCTTTTCTCCAAGGAAAACAGTCCCCCAACTTCTCCAATCTATCTTTGTAAATGAAGTTTCTCATCCCTGGAACCATTCTCGTTGATCTTTTCTGTACTCTCTCCAGTGCAATCACATCTTTCCTAAAGTGCAGCACCCCAGAACTGGATGCAATATTCCAACTGAGGCCGAACTAGTGTCTTATACAAATTCAACATAACTTCCTTGTACACTATGTCCCTATTAATAAATCCCAGGATAGTGTATGCTTAATTAACTGCTCTCTCAGCTTGCGCTGCCACCTTCAATGACTTATGCACATATACTCCCAAGTCTCTCTGCTCCCCTTTAGAGTTGTACCCTTTATTTTATATTGTCTCTCCATGTTCTTGGTTGCTGCTGCCCCAGGATTCCCTCTCCATTAAAATCCATGAACCTACCCCTTTCACAATTTACCTGTCTGCCAATCTGACAGCCTCTGGAACACTTAATTTTTAAAGATCCAAAGCCAACAAGCTGTCTCTGGGCTCCCAGCTTGGTTGGACACCTAGTTAGTAGCATGTTAATAAGGCCCTGCCATTAAAATGCCTGGGCCTCCCACTGCATCTCCCAGGTAGACGGCCTGCGTGTTCTAACGCTTTCTGCATGGGAGTCAAAACTTCCCCTATAGTGTCAAAAGCTGAGATAATTGCACATTTGAAGGTCCAGGAAAAACACACAGATCCTACAAATATTCAGCAAAATTTAATGATACTGTCAATGTTATGCATTTCTGCCTTAAATGGAAATACAGTATGAAATGAAAGCAAAATACTGCAGATGCTGGAAATCTGAAATAAAAACAGAAAATGCTGGAAATACTCAGCAGGTCTGGCAGCATCTGTGGAGAGAGAGAAGCAGAGTTAACGTTTCAGGTCAGTGACCTTTCATCAGAGCCAGTATACAGAATAAAATGGTCTTACTTGCAAATCAGTAAGGGAAAGTCCGCTAAAGTTGAGAGGAGGTACTCGCTCTGCAAGGAATTTTTCTTTCTCTTCATTTCGATCAGCTATTTCTTTTTCTAGGTCTTCTTTGGCTTTCCCCAGCATTAGAATCTGTATAAACATTGTTATTAATTCAAAATGTGATAATATGCAACAAATATTGTCTGAATAATAAACTGGGAAACACAAATGTATCTCACCTTAAGGTGCAGTTTGCGTGATGCTGAGATCTTACTACTTCTCTGTTATTGACAATAAAAGCAAATGAGAGCTGGTTATTTCAGTGCTGTTAAGTTTTTACATTGGATAAATACATCCAGTCATACTCAATGAAGAGCCAGACTTGAAGTAAATACAATTGAGATAGAACTACCAAATTGTAGTTCTTATTCTTCAACTTTCACTCCTTGCTGTTGTCAGTATATGGTGCATGAATCTACTCATATATCCCTATGAGATAACAAGTACAAAATTGAGAGCACAGCAAAATCATTTATATATTCAACTTATAGTATTCAGAAAAAGAGGCCTGTAGCGATATAAAATACTTTCATACACACCTATTGATAACCTGTTATGGATCTGACTTAGCATTATGAATATGGCATATTAAAAATACAAATTTATTAAATTCCATAGAATTACACAGAATGTACAGCACAGAAACAGGTCATTCAGCACAACTGGCCCATGCCAATGTTTATATTTCACACAAGCCTCCTCCCGCCCCTCTTCATCTCACCTTATCAGTATAACCATCTGTTCTTTCTCTCTCATGTGTTAATCTAACCTTCCCTTAAATGCATCTATGCTACTCTCTATAACTACCTGTGGTAGTGAGTTCCACATTCTAATAACTCATTGGGTTTCTCGAATTCCTTTTATTTATCATTTTGGGCTGAACCAATACAAAAAGTACTATTTTCTGTTCCATGATGATTTTTAAACATTTGGGGGGAATTTTAACCCCAGTAAATGGGCAGGTTTGGATTGGAGAGGAGTGTTAAAGTGTTAAAAATCTGAATCCTGACCCCAACCTGCTTCTAATCCACCTACTTCCAGTTTTAATAGAGGCTGGTCAGGGGGCTGCTAGCCAACCCACTTCCAGGAGGCGGGGTGGCAATTTACAAATGATGAGGCTGCATGCCTCAGATGAATGCAGCATTTTACATTTAACTGTGGGATCCAGCATGCCTACCTTGCTAAATCCCCAGTATTGTGCCCCCCTAACGCTTCCAATCTCCCCCACTCCTGAGGCCTCTGACCTTCCCCTCACCAAGGCATCCAAACTCGGATCCTCCTTTGAGGATGCCAATCCTCCCCCCTGCAACGAGCCCTCCAATCCCCCAACACCAACACCCCCGACATCTGCCCCACTCTGATCCCTCAAGCCTCCAATTACACCATCCCAAACCCAAGATCACCACACCCCCCCAACCCACCCCACCCCCTGGGATCAGACCACCCCATTCACCCTTCCCGGGGTTGGGGCTTGGGCTTACCGGGTCCTCCAGCCTCTTCTCCAGCATTCCCCACCCGACTGGAAGACAAGCTTGTCAATTAGGCTGACGTCTGGGCGGGGAACCTGTCAGTGATGTCACATACATGCTGTGGAGTGAAAACCTCAGTGTGTGTCGGGAAAACCCGACTACCAGGTTTCCCACATGTTACCAAACACCCCACCCCTCAGCCGCTCCTGGCAGGTCAAAAAGTTAAAACTGCCCTTCCCCCCCACCCCCTCTCCACACACACTTAATTTTAATATATTTCCAAACTTTTGCTGATAGAAAGTCAATTTTATTTGGAGAAAAGTAGACGGGCATTATGTAAGCCATTATAAATACTGATAAATTGTGTCAAAAATATGTAAGTACTTCCTAACTCAAAACCTTGTCCTGGTCTGACAATTCCTCATGTGTCAAATCACGGGATGACAAACTTCACCCAGTGCAGTTTGGTGCTGTGCCATTGCATTGTTGTGAATATTATTGCACAGCCCCAGCAAGGCTGCCTGGAGAATGATTGTTTCTATGACATCTTTAACATAGAAAGTGCAATAACATTGCAATTTACAATTCTATGACAGATCGAGTATAATTTTCCAGGATTCGCATGAGATTCACAGACTCATACATATTCACTAATTCCCTTAAATACCGCAGAATAAAAATTGTGGGAAAATGGAAAATGATTGGAAATAGCGCAACTATCTTTTGAGTGGGAGTGTGTGGAAACTGGCTGCATACTTTAACATTTATCTCTTTCTGAGTCACTTGAGCTCTTGGTGGTGGAGCAACTGTAGCAGGAGGTGCTGGTTTCGGTGGTTCTGGCTCAGGATCAATTACTTCTTCGATCTCTTCTGTTTCCTCAATAACTTCTTCTTCATACTGCTAAAATATTAAAGATCTAATTGTTAGAGAACTTGTATATTGGCAAAACTGGTACAAATTTTAAATCATAAGCAATAAAATGTGACCGATCACAAATACAACTGCCATGGAGAATAATGCCAGGTCTGTTAAAATGCTTACCTCTTCCCTGAAAGAGAGAGAGAAAAAAAAAAGTGCGTCAGGGAGCAGATCATAACAATTAGAAAATAGTAGCATTCCAGATATATTTTAAATTTAAAGGCATTCCTATTCTCTTACATTTCAGTTGACAACTTTATTTTATTGCTCAACTATGTTGTGATTTGGACATTGTGCAATGGAGTAATCAAATACTGTACCGTTTTATGTGCAACCTTTCAAGGTAAGAGGAATGAGTGCACTTATTGTGAGTTTGAATAAATTAACAATGTTCTGTCATTGTCTTTACTCTTTTAAAAAAGTATGTTGTGATTTTTTTTGTCTACAGTTGTTCAGGCACAGACCTGTGTTGGCTGCTTGAGTTCACAACTTTTATAGAAAACCAAAAGCTTAAAGAAACAGTGGAGTGCAGTGCTTCTGGTATAGAAATTCTGTAATTGGAGCAGAGGCCTCAGACCCGCTATGTGTCCAATGTGCACTGCACTTGACCGATGTACTTGGGTAATATATAGTGCACTGGGACCACAGCTCTTCAAGACTCAATTTCTATGAGCAGTACACCAGGCAAGCAGCACCCATTTGGAATAAGTTCTTCAGGGAAGGCCTGACAAAAAAAAGTGTTTTTTCCTTGTGTGAAACATTTCTTCTAATAGGGGCACCCTTCATGAGGTACCTCATGCATTTGGCCTCCAAAGACCAACATGTGAAAGGGGCCATTATGTTCCAAATCATTCATTTAAAAAAAAATGCCTATTTTTGAAGGGCAGCCAGCATCCCTTAAATAGTTGCTGGTTCCTGATAACTTGGCCTTGACTCCCAGCACATCAGTAGGTGGTGCACCACAAAAATATTTAAATGAACTGACCCCACATTGTCAGATTAAATCAGCTGAGTGGAGGGCAGGGACAGAAAGTTCTGGGACCATATTGTCTGCCAAAATTTGACAATTTCCTTTTAAACCTTAAGGTAAGGAGGCAGCACAAAAACCATGTGTCAATTTAGTCATAGAAACAACATTCACAAGTGATGAAATTTGTGACATTACCATTTTTGGATTTAGGAAAAAATGAACAAAGGTTAGCAAACATTTCTTTCACAAGGATGCTATCTCTTTAATGAAAGAAGCAGCACAGACACTAATACAGAATTTAAACATTTTACACTCTTGACTTTTGGATAATAATATTAGAAACAAATCTAATCTCAATATAAGAAAAAAACAAAACTTACTGATCAGACATTTTGGAGTTATGGCTTTAGACCTGTAACGGCAATCAGAGACGTTATACCCTCCCAATAGTTCATGCTTTTAGCAATTTGATGTAAGTGCAAGTGTAAAAGCAAGTCATAGTTCATTGTTACAGTACACCTGTTCACTTCTCAATGTGACGAATTGGAAAAAATACATAGCAAACATTAGATAACTTCAAAGAATAATAGCAACAAAGTTTTCAATTTAGGATTACTTAGTGGTTCTGATGCTCATTGCTTTTCCACATCGTTAGTTTCTGTGCTGGTGCAGTTTTTTTTTCACCCGTCTATTTGTGACAACTAAATTATAGCCAGTATCTTGTCTTTCTTCACTTCTCAGACTTTTTCAGGCTATGATCTTCACATTTTACATGCATAGATGTCTTCCTAGATTATACAGTAGTACAGCATTCCTTAGATTCACTTTCCTGACAAGCAGAACTTTGTTATTTTGTCTGCATTATTTTCATATTCTCTTCACCTCTCATCTCTGTACCTATCACTTCCTATGTTCCAGCCTCTCCTTAGTTTTCTTTAATAGAGTCATAGAGTCATAGTTATGCTCATCTCTAGCAGCTTTAAGGCACTTTAATATTACAATAATATCAGTGGCCCAAAAGATCAATGAGTCTGATTAATTTTACATTTAGCTGAGTAAATCCTGCACTTTGGGAACTTGGTATCATTCGAGTAGATCTGGTGCAGTATAAAAGCACTTTACATTATGACTTGCAGCTGCTTGCAAGAAACCCATACTTGAGAGCCTGGCTGTATTAGCAGTGATGTCACATGAAGTTGAAGTGCCTTCGTATTTGACTTGTAACCAGTTGTATATATCTCATGCTTGGGAACATGGTGACAGAAGCATGAATATAAAAGCACCTTTCATTCACAGTATAGAACTATTTATTTTCTATCACTTGGTTCAGTGAAGTTCACTGTTGCTATATTGAAAGTAAGTTAAAAAGTGCTAGTTGTTATGAAATCCAAATATAATATGGTTCATTGGCTGCCGCTGAGCTAATGAAGATATTTAGTATCATGTCTGAACAGTATCTTACAAGCTTAATCACTTCCATTCAAAACTAGGCCTGCATTTTTGAGCAAAATGCTAGTTTAAAAGTTGATACTGAACACCGTATCAGTCGCTGCTCTTTAATATGTGGACTATGGAGTGAATTTACTTGGAGCTTCACCCACTCCAGTGCCTTAACTTCAAGGTCCCTGCTGCACTTTCAACAAAGTGATAACGGCAGAATGGGATAAGCTCTGAGGAAGTTCACCCCCCCAATACAATCATCTTGTTATTACTAGCTAGCATTTATAGTCTTAGTACTTACAGCATTCTGTTATGCTCTGAAATGTGTAACTTTTTTTGAATAGAAACTTGTATTTCTGAGGTAATATTCAGTCACAGGGTTACAATTTGGGACGATGACAGCCCAAACTTTTGGAATAATGTTCCAGATCCCCACACTTGCTGCAAACTGTTCTTTCAGAACACATACTGCACAACTTAGAGCTGCCTCAAACAGTGCCATGAATAAGAAGCCATGGTTGTACTGATCCATTGTTAAGAAGGGCAGAACGGAGTTTTGGGCAAGAATGTTCAGGCACGTTCATGTTGTTCACCAGCTTTGAACTGCCAGTGGCAGTAAAGAACTGATGGTTAGCTCCTTTCTTTTGATAGAAATGTGAAGGTTGTACTGTAGGCCACTGGAGATATTTTCCTTTGAATTTTATTTTATTTCTTGCCAAGTATCCTCTCTAATCTACTGAACTCTATGGTCCAATGAGCACTGTTGCTCACAACAATCTCTCACCCAGTGGCAACTGTTCATTTATGATCAGGTCTGGCAGCATCTGTGGAGAGAGAAGCAGAGTTAACGTTTCAGGTCACTGACCCGAAACATTAACTCTGCTTCTCTCTCCACAGATGCTGCCAGACCTGCTGAGTATTTCCAGCATTTCTTGTTTTTATTTCAGATTTCCAGCATCTGCAGTATTTTGCTTTTATTTTATGTTCATTTATGAATCTTCACAGTGAACCTTCCAGACTATTCCACCAGAGTACCACAGCTGAGCCCAATCCTTCCCCTGGCTGATGTTCACACACATACAGGCCAGAGTTTTAGGCACCCCCCCACCCCCCCCCCCCCCACCCCCACAAGTGTCAGCTGGTGGCGGGGTGGGGGTGGGGGGGGGGGGTGGTAAAATTGAGTGGGAGGCGGGAGTGCTGTTCCTTATGCCTTCCCGCCCCCACTGCAGTTTTACCAGGGCTGGTGACACTTAAGTGGTCAATTAACTGCCACTTAAGGGCCTCCTCCTGCTGCCAGTTGGCGGGCGCCTTAGGCCCCCCCAGAAGGCTTCCAGGTAAAACCTGGCGACCTCCTTGCAGGCTGGGGGGGTGGGGGGGGAGACCCTCCTAATTGGGCAACCTGTACCCCAAGGAGGGCACCCCCGAAGCCCAAAGCCCCACCACTCGCAATGAAATAAAGTGCCCCCCACAAACCGACCCCCCCACCTTGCCTCGCTGGGGCCCAGATGATTGTCCCCGGTGAGGCCCCACAAACATACCTCTCTTCCAGAGCTGGCGTGCACAATCCTGCTGTTGGCTGAGTGCAGTCCCAGCAGTGCCTGCTGGTTGGCCGGCAGCTCTTGGAAGTGGGACTTCCTGCCTCAGAGGGGCAGAAGTCCCGCCAGAGGTCAATTAAGGGCCTCGGCCACGCAAAATCCTGGCATGGCTCCAAGGCCCGGCAGAGGCGGGCTCACCCCCAACGTTTTGGCCAGTGAGCGGGGCCTCCCGCCCAATGTAAAATCCATCCATATACATCCAGCAGGGGTGCCTGGGTAACTAAAGGAAGCAGTGCCACTATGACAAATTGCAGCCTCATTACTCATGCTCTAGATAAGACAAGCTAACTCAGTATGAATAGATGATTCAACCTAAGAACTTCCTCATCCTTATGGCTCAGCTACTCACTAGATTAACTTACTGAGCAATTGAACACAAGAACAGAAGAAATAGGTGTAGCAGTAGGAGTAGACCATTCATCCATTTGAGCCTGCTCCGCCATTCAACAAGATCATGATTGATTTTTTACCTCAACTCCACTTTCTCACCCAATCCCCATATCCTTTAATTCCCTTAATACTCAAAAACCTATCGACCTTGGTCTTGAATATACTGAATGACTGAGCAGCCACAGTTCTCTGGGATAGTGAATTCCAAAGACACACAACCCTTTGAGAGAAGGAATTTCTTTTTGTCTCAGTCCTAAATGGCTGATCCTTTATTCTGAGACTGTGACTCCTTATTCTGGACTCCCCAGCCAGGGGAAATAGCCTCTCAACAACTACCCTGCCAAGCTCCTTAAGAATGTTATATGTTTCAATGAGATAACCTCTGATTCTTCTAAATTCTAGAGAATAGAAGCCTAATCTACTCATTCTGTCCTCATAGGACAATCCCCTCATCCCGGGAATCAGTCTAGTGAACCATTGTTGCATTCCCTCTATTACAAGTGTATTCTTCCCTCGGTAAGGAGACAAAACTGTACATAGTACTCCAGGTGTGGTCTCACTAAGGCCCTATATAATTGCAGTAAGACTGCTTTATTCTTATACTCCAAACCCTTTGTAATAAAGGCTCACATAGCATTTGCCTTACTAATTGCTTGCTGTACCTGCATGCTAGCTTTCTGTGATTTATGTACAACGTCACCCAGGTGCCTCTGAATACCAACATTTCCCAATCTCTCACTTTTTTAAAAAGATTCTGTTTTTCAATTTTTCCCACCAAAGTAGACAACTTCGCATTTCTCCATATTATATTCCATCTGCCACGTTCTTGTCCACTTACTTAGTCTGTCTGTATCCCTTTGCAGCCTCTTTGCATCCTCCTCACTGCTTGCTTTCCCCACCCAGCTTTGTGACGCCAGCAAACTTGAACATACTACATTTGGTCCCATCATCTACGTCATTGACATAGATTGTAAATAGCTGAGGTCCAAGCTCTGATCCTTGTACTTCCCCACTAGTTACAGCCTGTGAACCTCGGGAGCTACTTCTTTTAAATTATAAGTTTTTCTTTTTGGATCAATTTTATCCATCGATTTCATTCTCTTCCCCTCTGTCCGAAAGTGCTGACTCTTTGTTTGGGTTTAATTTGATGCCTCACTCAAATAGTTATTCTTCATGGATCAGCCTTGACAAGAGTGTCTTATCAGGCTATTTGAAGATATGAAGCATTACAGACAAGTCCAATCCTATCGTCACCTGACATCCACATACATTCCAGCAGAGGTCATTGAATGGAAATAGAAAGGTCAACACTGCTGAATTTTCCTTCTCTAACTCAGGGACACTGAGGCTAATTTATAGGGCCCTTTGACTTCCTCAACTGAGATCAGCTTACTCTGTACTGACCAATGAATGAACCTGCCTATTTGACTCTGCTGCTTATTGGATAGATAAATTGAAAGTTCCAAAAGTTGAAGGTGCATTGATTGCAATGATACAGCAGATGACACTCGGGACAGGCGGGGGGTGGGGACTGGGGGGAGCGTAATTTTAAACTAACCCACCCATCTTGAATCTAAAGAGATTGGGTCCAATGTTGGTTTAATACCCCTTCCATTTTTACTGCCATTAAAGTCAATGGAGAATAATATTGGCTGGGGTGTTAAACAGGCATTCCAGCCAACTTTATGGGCTTCCTGCCAGGCAAGTTGGGTTAAAATTTACTCCCATAATGTCAAAAATGCAAGATTATCTTCTACCACCACCTTTTAGTGTTATTCTGTGTGTTTGCTGTCATTGCAGTGTGAACAATTGTGGTATATCAATATCAAACATCTATCAAAACTGAGACTCAATCAGAACAAAGTGTTTCCAAAGCTGGGATTTTAGTCATTCTAGTGGCCTGTTCGGAATATTATACCCACCTGAACCTCAACACTATCAGTTCCAAAATCTGTCTTTGTCCAAACCGACACCCTGTCCTTTGACCAAAAGGGCGGGGGGGGGGGGGGGGGGGGGGGAGGGAAATCAAATCACATTGTAGAAAACACTTAGTTGATATCACTGCTGATTCATTTAAATATAAGAAAGGGTAGCTAAAGCTATTTCAGATGCATTAGATTGATAATTACATTTCCAAGAATATCTCCCACATGGCAATGATAGTAAATATTTCAACTGAAAGATTCAATCATGCCTCATCTTTTAATTCAGGTGTCGCCAATCTTTGTATGCAATATAGTTGTGTACCATGTAGTCTTGGAACCACAAATGAAGTTTAAACCCATTCTCCCATTGCTTTTATTAACATATTGTGCTGTTCTGATTTAGGATTTATCCACAAATAAGGCAATATTGTTAAAAAGAACTTCAAAACGCCAAGGATCAGAAGCATTGAATAGTACAAATCAGCAAAATGAGAAATATATGTGCAAACAGAACTGAGTTGCCTAAGCTTCAGAGATCGGCTTGCAATGGCTCAGGAGCTGCAGAGTGGATACCCCTTTTGGAACAATAGCTCAGAAGCCATCTGCTCACTGCCTCCAAACTTTTCAGTCACTTAATGGAATTATTCTTAAAACCTACAAATCAATTTGTGTTTTTTTCCCCCAATAACCAGTTACTCTGATTATTTAACAGTGAATCATCTTTTATATGTTAGTCACTACTATGTTCTGTTGCAGACTTTCATTTCTGCTTTTCTAGAACACTAATCTTTCTGGTGGCTAATGTTTAATTCCCATTAAAAAGTACATTGTTTATAATGATGTGTGAGAATTAGTTGGGTAGTTACTTCCAACATGAACGGCTTTCAATGAAAACATCTGTTATCAATATAAGTTATTTATACTGTTTATTTAATTGGACCCAAAATGCAAATGACTGAAAGTAATAATTTGTTGTACTTCAATTACCACTGTGAAACTAATATGTATAATCCCAATTTCCCCAAATTTTCTCTTTTTAACGCATATTCTCATTTGTAATAATTGTTTGAACCATTCTTACCTTCTTTATGACAACCAGACTTCTCTCTTAGCTGGGAAACAAAGCTAGGAGTGAAAAGGACACATGCAGGTATTTATTATAGAACACTAAATGGAACTATTCTCTGACTGGATAATAAATTTAGCTGTGACACTTGAAATCACGTCATAGTTTATTTTTAGCGATCGTTCAACATCTGATACACAAGCCGCAGTTAAAATCAGGAAACACTTTGTCATCTTTGTGCTAGCATTCTAAACCTTTTGTGCTGGCAAAAAGTTAGCTGTATGTTTTTTATTAATAAGAATCTTTGAACTGGAAACTTGAAACAACGGAAATGCAATGCAGACATTTAAAATCTGAAAGCTGCCCTTGTCTGTTTTTCTCACACCAAATGCGAAACAATATTATTCATCCCTTAGATCATGTATTTCTGTTAAACATTTCATTTTTCGAAAGAAAAACTCCAGGATGCAAACACTATTGATGTAATATATAGTTCATTCTTTCAAAGTCTAGTTCTTCGCACTAATTCATTTATGCACCTTTCCATTCGCACAAGCGAAATGTGTCACGTTGCTCCACAACAATCATTTTAGAAAAATATTTTGTTAGTATGTAACGTTGCTGCATAAAATGCTGCAGAGATGTAAATCTCCAAGTAAAACATCTAATTTTCCTTCTGTATTTGTAAATAGCAGCAGCACCAGAGTGTTTTGAACGAGTCATCCTGCATTTTGCCAGAAGAAAAATCAAGCTACAATCCATGAAACTCTTGGATTTCCATATGCTTCAACAAGCAACATTGTGTAACTTTAATAGATAACAGAAAGTGGAGAGGGAGGATAGGAATAAAAAAGCATTCCATCCCAGAGCAAAAAGGGCTGCTGTAACCTCTCACAAGCAATGAAAAGCTGTCATCACATAAATTCATTTGGTCTATTTGCATTCTTATTTGTTCTGCTGAGATAAAATAACAAAAATGATTAGTGTTGTTAATGTGGTAGTAGACGAATGTTATGGCTATAAATATGAACTGTTTTAAGCTTTGAAATTACCCATAAAGAATTAAGAACATGATCTATACAATCAGTACAAACACCACTATCAAGGACTTCAGGTCCAATTTTTAATTAAATATCTGAAGGAAATGAAGATAAATTTCAATTTTGATAGAAAGCTCATTTAGTCGTTTGGTAGTACAGAACTTGAGTATTGCTGAAAATATAGATGTTGTTGAAGCTTTTCGTCTTGCACTCATCAGGACAATCTGCAAGAATACCACTGTAAGGGAAAAGAACGACTTTATACTGTATGAGAAGAGAGTGCTGATTGGTTGGCAAGTGCATGTACTAGAAGCTACATATATTAATACACAGGGCCCTGTTCTTTCCAGACAGAAAGAACATGTACACACATTGTTCCAGCTACACAAAATATGTGACAGTTATTCACTGGTTCATTCCTCAGAGCAATGCCTTGACCAATCAGAGTCAAGCTGCTTGGTTTAAATTTCAAACAAAGCTTGGCAGTTAACTGTCAGTCACCATAAACTGGTGCATTCTCCATGGCAACACCTCTCCCAATCAGAGCTCACTTGCCAACCAATCAGCGCTCTTCTCATACAGCATAAAGCCATTGTTTTCCCTTACATTGGTATTCTTGTGGATTGTCCTGATGAGTGCAAGACGAAAAGCTTCGACAACATATCTCTGTTTTCAGCAATACTCAAGAAAGCTCATTTGTGACATCTTGGAAAATTCTTTCTCAGCAAATTATTTTTTACTTTACTGGTAATTTCACTCACTCTGCAAAATTAACATTCAGAATGTCTTGCATTAATTTAATCAAACTGATTAAATGCATGTATTTCAATATGAAGAGACAATTGTTAATAATATTCACAATGTTTTAATGGGGACAGGAGATCTTGCTTAACTATTTGATAGTCCAGGAATGCAAGGCATGTTGTTATCACACTAGGGAATGTGAGCTCTGAATTCCTTTTCTTATGAGCAGAGTATTTATTCTAATTGTCTATTTAGTAAAACTGTTTCATCTTAACTTTTGTACTGTGCAG
Organism: Heterodontus francisci; assembly: GCF_036365525.1. Taxonomy (NCBI): domain Eukaryota; kingdom Metazoa; phylum Chordata; class Chondrichthyes; order Heterodontiformes; family Heterodontidae; genus Heterodontus; species Heterodontus francisci. The sequence continues at coordinate 22,801,282 of NC_090397.1, forward strand.
AAAAATAAACTTGTGTAACGCAGGCTTGATATGCATTTCATACCATATCAGAGTTTATCAGAGATTACTTAGACACAGATAATGGCTCAGGTATTGCAGTGAAAATAATGGTGAGGCCAATAGCACTCACCATTATTCATATGCAAATCAGACAGCGAGTTAAGATGTGCAGTTAAATGGGAAAATCCAGACCTTGTTGCTGAGGTGTGTCTCGCTTCCGTAAACTACGTGAAAGCAGCATCTTGCCATCTGGCTCCCCATTCAAATGTATTGAATGGCATGAAGTTCCTGTACAGACTTTGTAGGTACAGACTAAATTCACCACAAATATTTAGGGCTATCCATTCTACTACCAGTACTCTTTTAATGGCATGGTAATTCTTAGTTATTGCCAAACAAATTTCCTGGAACTGAAAATTCACATTTACAAGTGTGGAGTCTTATTCCTTCAGCTTTAAATTAATGGTGGAGATTTTTCTAAAAAAGTAAATAATTTTTAAAAATCTTTTACTTTCTGTCTCTTTTATATCTCCCTTAATCCAGTTTTCCTTCCCCTCTCTTTCTTTCAGTTTGTGCCTTGTCTCTGTTGGTTGCACTCATGCCTCTGAGTCACAAGGTTATGGCTTCAAGTCCCCCTCCAGGGATTGAGCACAAAAATCAAAGCTGACACTGCATTGGAGTACTGCACTGTCAGAGCCATGATGAGACATTAAACTGAGGCTGGCCCCATATGCCTGCTTAGGTGGATGTAAATGATCCCACAGTACTACTTTGAAGAAGAGCAGCGGATTAAATCCTCGTGTCCCAGCCAATATTTATCCTTCAACCAACATCACAAAAGAACAGATTATCTGGTCATTATCACATTGCTGCTTGTGGGAGTTTGCTGTGCGTAAATTGGTTGCCCCTTTTCCTACATTACAACAGTGATTACACTTCAAAAGTACTTCATTGGCTGTAAAGCGCTTTGAGATGTTCGGTGGTGTTGAGAAGTGCAATATAAATAAGTCTTTCTTTGTACCCGATTTAACATTGAATTCACTATTCTAACTTACACTTCCTGGTTCAGACTCTGCACTGCTCAATAACGATTCTGCAATCATATTGATTAAAGAGATATGCAGCTGCTTCCCTGTTCACACAGGCTCCAGATACCCTGACGAATGTCCTGCTGACGGCAACTTGCAGTGCAAAACCCCATAGAATAGGGGTGTCCAAACTTTTCGCATGAGGGGCCACATTACAAATTGTATGATACATAAGGGGCTTGTGAGCAAATTTCGGAAAGATAAAGGCATTAGAAATTTATTTTAATATTCATCAAAACAACAAAAAATGTGCAATTTTGTGAACAAGCTTTAAATGAGAAGACTAATTTATTAATTTACCATGTGTGATTTAGTGAGATACCTGGCATTGTTTTTGCTTGCACAAGTAGTCAATGTCTGCCCGCACAATTGATGTAGTGATGCAACGTATTCCAGATGTCCATCTGTCAGGAGTGAACGCGATCGTTCTCTGTCTCTCTCCATCTCTGTGTTTCTCTCTCTCTCTCTCTCTCTGTCTCTCCCTTTCTCTCCGTCTCTCTGTTTGTGTCTCCCTCTTTCTCTGCGTCTGGGCTGGATTCTATAGAGGCTTCAATGTCGAGATCCATGGTGGGGGGGCCATGAGGTTGGCCCCGGATGAGGCGGGCCACAGACCTTGATGCCGGCAAGGCCCAGCCTGATATTGCCAGTGGCGGCGAGGCCTTGTGGTGGTACCCCCACCCCTACCACCACCTCCCCCCCCACACCCGCCGCTGCTTGGTGATGGGACCGCCATTTAAATAGTAAAATAAATTAAATTAACTGAATTAATGAGTCTCCTGTCGCCTCCTAATGTTCTGCCCCGATCTTCACCCCAGCAGCCGGCACTGCTGCGCCTTCGGATGCCGTCCGGAGAAATAAGGCGCAACAGTGGTGGGGAGAGGGGAGGAGGTAAGTTTCTCAGTGCAGCGGAGTAGGGGAGATCGGAGTCAAGTGAATGTCATGGGTGTAGGGGATGGTGGGAAGGGTTATAGTTGAAAGTTTGTGCAGTTTGGTGAGTAGGTGGCGGCGGAGATCAGATTGTGAAGGTGTCTGCGGGGGGGTGGGGGGGAAGGGCAAATAATTAACTTAATTGATACTGGGGGGGGTATGGGAGAGGAGCAAAAAAAATGTATTTATTTATTTTAAATCAATTTCACTTTAAATATTTAAATATCCCAGTAGGGTTGACAGCTCTTTAAAAATGGCGTCAACTCCTGCACACAGGCAGCTGATGCCATTGCTGGGGACGGACAGCCCGCCCCCTCCATGTGATCGGGGGGGGTGGGGGTGGGGACAACCCGCCCTAGCTATTTAAATGAGCCGCCGTGTTTGGAATCGGGCGGCTCTTTGGTGTGCGGCATGCACAGATGGGCCACTATTCTTTTTGCCCACCGTTGATTTCGGCAGCGGGCTTATAGAACTCAGCCCTCTATGTCTGTCTCCCTGGCTTGCTCTCCCCCACACCCCTCCCACCCCACCTCCACCACCTCCTCCACCTCCACCTCCACCTCCACCGCACCACCCCCCCCCCCCCCCCCACCCCCGCCACCAGTCTCTCTGGCTCAGTACAGTATGGCCTCCTTATTTAAGGAAGGATGTAGTTGCATTGGAAGCCGTTCAAAGAAGGTTTACAAGACTAGTACCTGGAATGGGCGGGTTGACTTATGAGGAAATATTGGACAGGCTAGACTTGTAGCCACTGGATTTTAGAAGAGTAAGAGGTGACTTGATTGAATCATATAAGATCCTGAGGGGTCATGACAGGGTCGATGTGGAAAGGATGTTTCCCTTTGTGGGAGGATCTAGAACTAGGGATCACTGTTTAAAAATAAGGGGTCACCCATCTAAGACAGAGATGAGGAGAATTTTTTTCCCTCAGGGTTGTGAGTCTGCTCCTCAAAAGGCGGTGGAAGCAGAGCCTTTGATTATTTTTAAGGCAGAGGTAGATAGATTCTTGATAAGCAAGGGGTTGACAGGTTATTTGGGGTAGGCAGGAATGTGGAGTTGAGGTTCGAATCAGATCAGCCATAATCTTGTTGAATGGCGGAGCGGGTTCGAGGGCCGAGTGGCCAATCCCTGCTCCTAATTTGTTTGGCTTGCTCTTCATCCCCCCCCCCCCCACCCCCGCATCTCCCCCCACCTCTGGTCGCTCCCCTTACCCTCTGGCTTGCTCTCCCCTCACCCCCAGCTCACTCACTCTCCTCCCCCTGCTTCTTCCACCATCCTTCCCGGCTTGCTCAACCCCCCCCCACCCCCCCCCACGCCCTGGCTTGCTTTCTTCCCCCCACCCCTTGTCTCTGGCTCATTCTTCCCTTTCCCCATCCCCCCAGCTCGCTCTGCCCTCCCCTCCACCCCCCCATCCCGCCTGCCGGCTCGCTCTCCCCTTCCCCCTCTCTGGCTTGCTCTCCCCCGTGCTCTCTCTGGCTTGCTGTCGCAGGGCCTAGGTCTCAAGCCTTGGGCTCACCATCACTTTAATCAGCATGCTGACTGCGACTACCATCTTCGTTGTGACCTGACTCTGCTCATTAACCTCCGGGGTCGCATCGCCAGGCCACAGTCAATTGCCATGCAGAAAGCAGCGCTCTCTCGGAGTTGTCGTCCAGATTACGGTTCCATCCATAGGGACCAGGGCGCACGGGGACTACATTTCCCAGTAGGTACTCACTCACCGAAAACAGCAGAGGCAGCTGATAGTTAGTTGTAGAAATCTTTGATGGGCTGGAAGAAATTTCTTATCCCTGAAGCTGAAAGAAATGGCCGAGGGCAAAAACCACGCAGCAAGGAGGAAACGTGGTGAGTACAGTTTACATCTGCGGGCTGAATGGAAACCTTTGGCGATCCGGATCCTTGCCCATGGAGCATATATTGAACAACCCTGCCATTGAAAGTCTATGGGCAAGTGCATGGTCGTTCACTTCTCACAGCAAGATCTGTCCCAATATAAAACAAGGCTTAACTGACTATGAATTATCAGCAGAAGAATGAAGGTTTTGAAGTTGAAAGATTCTTTTCAGTGTTAATAGAAAGTGACCTTCTGGGAGAGGAGTGGACCTGCGGGAGGAACACTGAGCAGGGAGCAGTTAAATAACGCCCAAGGATCGTGGCCTACAGCACTTACCTTCTGGGAGAGCAGTGGACAGGAGTTCAGGCACACATGAGTTTGAAAAAAAAAAAGCGAACAGTGACATCACAGGATTTGTTGGTGAGCAGCTGCTGTTAGGGAGTATCAGTGAATAGCTGGGTTTCAGCATCTCAACAACTGGCGAACTGCATTAATGAAGATCTTCAGGCTTTATTTAACTGCTCCCCACTCTGTGTTCCTCCCGCAGGTCTGCTCCTCTCCTGGAAGATAAGTTTATATTGTACACAGCGCCGTGTGCTGCCCGAGAACAGGTTCTCTGATCTTTTTCCTCCACCAGCAGAGATGAACGTGACTAGGGAAGAGAGTATATGAGGTGGTTTCCCATTGTCTTCCTCAGACCAGAACAGAAATTGAACCCGTGTTGTTGATGTTGTTCTGAACCACACGCTAGTCATCTAGCCAACTGAGCTACCCAGTCCGTGGTAATGCTGAACATTGTGCAATCATCAGCAAATATCCCCACTTCTGACCTTATGGTGGAGGGAAGGTCATTGATGAAGCAGCTGAAGATGGTTGCACCTATGACACTGCCCTGAGGAACTCCTGCACTGATGTTCTGAGACTGAGACAATTGACCTCCAACAACCACAATCATTTTCCTTTGTGCTCAGTATGACTCCAACCAGCAGAGAGTTTTCCCCTTGATTCCCATTGACTCCAGCTTTACTAGGACTCCTTGATGCCATACTCAGTCAAATGCTGCCTTGATGTCAAGGGCAGTCACTCTCACTTCACCTCTGGAGTTCAGCTCTTTTGTCCATATTTGAACCAAGGCTGTAATGAGGTCAGGAGTTGAGTGGCCCTGGCAGAACCCAAACTGAGCATCAGTGAGCAGGTTATTGCTGAGCAAATGACGCTTGATCGCACTGTCGACGACCCCTTCCATCACTTTGCTGATGATCAGGAGTAGACTAATAGGGCGGTAATTGGCCAGGTTGGATTTGTCCTGCTTTTTCTGCACAGGAAGTGCCTGGGCAATTTTCCACATTGTCAGGTAGATGCCAGTGTTGTAGCTGTACTGGAACAGTTTGTCTAGGGGCAGGGCTAGTTCTAGAGCACAAGTCTTCAGTACTATTGCCGGAATGTTGTCAGGGCCCCTAGCCTTTCCAGTATCCAGCGCCTTCAGCCATTTCAAAATATCACGTGGAGTGAATCGGATTGGCTGAAGACTGGAATCTGTGATGCTGGAAATCTCAGGTGGAGGTCGAGATGGATCGACACTTCTGGCTGAAGATGGATGCAAATGCTTCAGCCTTGTCTTTTGCACTGATGTGCTGGGCTCCCCCATCGTTGAGGATGGGGATATTTGTGGAACTTCCTCCTCCTGTCAGTTGCCTAATTGTCCACCACCATTCACAACTGGATGTGGCAGGATTGCAAAGCTTAGATCTGATCCATTGGTTGTGGGATCGCTTAGCTCTGTCTATCGCATGCTGCTTGCGCTGTTTGGCATACAAGTAGTCCTGAGTTGTAGCTTCACCAGGCTGACACCTCATTTTGATGTATGCTTGGTGCTGCTCCTAGCATGCCCTCCTACACTCTTCATTGAACCAGGGTTGGTCCCCCAGCTCGATGGTACTGGTAGAGTGCGGGGATATGCTGGGCCATGAGGTTACAGATTATGTTGAATACAATTCTGCTGCTGCTGATGGCCCGCAGCGCCTCATGGATGCCCAGTTTTGAGTTGCTATTTCTGTTTGAAATCTATCCCATTTAGCACAGTGATAGTGCCACACAACACGATGGTGGGTACCTTCAATGTGAAGATGGGATTTCGTCTCCAGAAGGATTGTGCGGTGGTCACTCTTACCGATACTATCATGGACAGATGGATCTGTGACAGGTAGATGGGTGAGGACAAGGTCAAGTAGGTTTTTCCTCTTGTTGGTTCCCTCACCACCTGTCACAGACCCAGTCTAGCAGCTATGTCCTTTAGGACTTGGCCAGCTCGGTCAGTAGTGGTGCTACCGAGTCACTCTTGGTGATAGACATTGAAGTCTCCCACCCAGAGTACATTATGTACCATTACTACACTCAGTGCTTCTTCCAATTGGTGTTCAACATGGAGAAGCACTGATTCATCGGCTGGGGCGGTGGGTGGGGGGGATGACGAGGGAGATAGAGATTATGATGAAAAAAAAAGAGGATGCATGATGCATGTCAGGTGAATTCTTCAAGTGAGAACCAGACCAAGTACAATGGCTGGAATTTTACATTGGGCAGGAAGCCCCACCCACTGGCCAAAAAGTTGGGGCAAGTTCACCTCCGACAGCCTTGGGGAACCACGCCAGCATTTTACGCTCCCCAGGCCCTTAATTGGTCTTGGGCGGGACTTCCACCTCTCTGAGGCACGAAGTCCCATCTCCAAGAAATGCTGGCGAATCAGCGGGCTGGCAGCTCTTAGTCCCAGCAACACCACTGGGAGCAGTGGACTCTGTTGTGACTGCACCCAGCTTCAGCAGGATTGTGGCCGTTGGCCCTAGAAGTGAGCTAAGTTTTCGGGCCTTGCTGGGGACAATGAACCGCAATGAGGCAAGGGGGTGTGGGGGGATCTTTATTTCAGTGCGGGCAGTTGGGGCTTTTGGGGGTGGGTGCCTTCTGTGGGGCACAAGTTGGCCAATCAGGAGGGCCCCACCGAGCCTGCAAGGTGGCTACCAGGATTTTAAGAAAACATTTGACAAAGTTCCAAATAAAAGGCTGGTTAACAAAATTGACGTTTACGGAATAGGAGGGTTCAGTGTCTAATTGGATTTTAAAAATTGGCTCAAGGATAGAAAACAGCAAGTCATGGTAAATGGTTGTTTTTTTGAGACTGGAAGATGGTATACGGTGGTGTTTCCCAAGGGTCACTGCTGGGACCACTGCTTTTTTTGCATATATAAATGATTTGGCTCTTGGAATACAAAGTAGAATTGCAAAATGTACCGATGACACCAAACTTGGAAGAGTTGCAAACAGTGAGGATTGGCAGATGGAATTTAATGCAGATAAGTGTGAGGTGATGCATTTTTGCAGAAGGAGTAGGGTGAGGTAATGTAGAGTTAATGGAACAGCTCTAAAGATTGTGAAGGAACACCTTTAGGTGCATGTGCATAGATCTTTGAAGGTGTCAGGACATATTGAGAGAGTGGTTAGCAAAGGATATGGGATCTTGGGCTTCATAAATGGAGGCTTTATAAAGCTCTGGTTAGGCACCAACTAGATTATTGTGTCCAGTTCTGGTCACCACACTTTAGGAAAGATGTGAGGGTCCAAGAGAAGGTGCAGAGGAGACTTACTAGAATAGTTCCAGGAATGGTGGATTTTAGTTACAAGATTTTGGAAAAACTCGGGTTGTTTTCTCTGGAGCAAAGGAGATTGAGGGGAGAATTGATACAGGCTTAGATAAGTTAGACAAGGAAAAACTATTCCCATTAACTGATCGTACAAGGACTAGGGAACACAGATTTAGGGTTTTACGCAAGAGATGCCGGGGGAATGCGAGGAAGCATTTTTAATGCAGTGAGTGTTAATGCCCTAGAACTCGCTGCCCACAAGGGTGGTGGAAGCGGAGACAATCAATGACTTCAAAAGGAATTGGATGGGCACTTGAAGGAAATAAACTTGCAAGGCTACGGGGATCGAGCGAGGGAGTGGGACAGACTGGATGGGCCGAATAACCTCCTTCTATGCCGTAAATGACGCTATGACTTCAGATAATTGATGAAAGAACCAGAGAGGAAATGAGGAGAATTTTTTTTTTCCACAGTGAGTTGTTGTGATCTGGAATGCAGTGCCTGAAAAGGTGGTGGAAGCAGACTCAATGGTAACTTTTTAAAGGGAATCGGAGATATCAAAAGTAAAGATTTTCAGGCAGGGGAGTGGGACCAATTGGATAGTTCTTTCAAAAAGGCAGTACAGGAGTGATGGGCCAAGTGACCTCCTTCTGTTTAGTTTAGTTTAGTTTAGATTAGAGATACAGCACTGAAACAGGCCCTTCGGCCCACTGAGTCTGTGCCGACCATCAACCACCCATTTATACTAATCCTACACTAATCCGTAGGCGGTCATGTGTCACCTTTGGCATGTTTCCGGCAGTTCCTGCAGCCATACTGGTGCCAAACGTCGTGCTCTGCACTCCTTTGGACCCCACCAGAAAGGCCAAGAGGGGGGTTTTGACGCTTGGGCAACTCTCAACCTCCATACATTCGCCCAGGCATGCGCCATGGAGAGGTCACTTCATAGTTGCCTCGCAGCGACTGACACCACTGACCACCTCCAGGTGCTTACCCATTGTCTCTCGAGACAAGGAGGCCAAAGAAGAGAGAGAGGAGAAGAAGAGAAAGTGAAATCTTTCATTACAAATGGCTATTGAAAGAAGAGAAAGGATTGCATTTATTTAGTGCCTTTCATGTCCTCAGGATTTTCCAAAGTGCTTAACAGTCAGTTAATTACTTCTGAATTGTAGTGCCTATTGTTGTTAGGAGCTATGTTGTGCGCAGCAAGATCCCAAAAACAGAAAATGAGACAATTGATGAGATAATCCATTTTGATGGTGTTGGTTGAGAGATAAGTCTTGGCTATGATCGAGAGAACTACTGAGGCAGAGACTATGGCTGGGAAATTCCTTGGGCTCACCATCACTTTAATCAGCATGCGAACTGCGACTACCATCTCCATCGTGACCTGCTCCGCTCATTAACCTCCGGGGTCGCATCGTCAGGCCACAGCTAATCACCATGCTGGAAGCAACACTTTCTAGGAGTATTACAGCAGCTTATTACATCAATTTAAAAATGAAATTGGATTATTAATTGAAAACAATCAATTCAAGAAGATATGGGGAACGGCCAGGAAAATAGAATTGGAGTAAATAGCTCCAGTTGAAGAGCTAGCACAGATGAAATCTGCTGAATGGGACTCTTTGTATGCTGTAATTTCTATGCTTCTATAATTAGACTTTACATGCATTTTACTCCATGACAGAATTTACTGTGATTATATATCATAAAACAAATCCATTAATGTAGCATCTTTTCCCTGTGCACTGTGTAGAATAACTCATCACAATGCATGCTCTAAAACACACAACAGATTTAAAAACCTAAGAAGACAAAAATGAAGGTCATCTGTGAAATAACTTTCGGCATTATCTGAAATGCCTGAACTGCACCAGCTGCTCCCAATATGACCTTTACCTACCTTCCAGAAGCTACTGTGTTCATGGTAGTTATATTCTAGTGAGGGCAGGGCACATTGCAATGTGTCGACATTGTTACTAACTTTGAAATTCTGCCACACTGAAGCTAATTTGAGCCCACTGTTCTTTTAATTCTGGGCATTCAGCCCAATATAAAGAGAAATTATATATGACAAAATGCCAACAATTTTAATAATCTTACACAGCCAGCAAATAAAACCAATACTGTTGTGTGAAGAATTAGCAGTTTTAAACAACTTTCTTACATATACGTTAGTTGGTACACAACAAAGTGTAATTATTGCTATTCCAAAGTATTTCTATCATTATATTGCATTGAAAAGTACTATAGTAAGTGCAAATCTTCCTTCCCAGTGTATTATTTCAATGCGTCTTCATTTTTTTTCTAACTATATAAAGGAGAAAAAATTAAATACAATTACAATGTCTCATTTCTCCTCACCAAATAGTCTCTTTTATCTAATATATCTTCAGTGCTGTTTTTAAATCTTTCTATGTTTAAGTAAAATAATTAATTCATTGCATAAGAGAATCATGGAATTATCAATATCTCAACTGCATACTTCAGTTACACAATGAATCCTTCTACAACTACAACTATACTTGCAGTTGCATACTCCAACTCTTCTAACTGCTGTTTGAAGCATGTTTCTATCTATCCCTTTACAAAGTGCGATGGGAAATTGTCAGGTTAAAGGCAGTGCAAGTGTATCAACAGTTTTAAGGTTCTTTAAACACTTCTAAAAGTGAAAAAGTAGCATTAATACATAATGATGTGCAATAAATGTAGGGTTGTCTATATACAAGAATATTTACCCAAAGAAATGTAGGGAAAACTAAAGGATGAATTATTAGTGATCTGTTCTTCTTAATAGAGAGTTCAAAAGCAGTATAGTTTATTCCTCTTGATTTAAAATTATCTGATAATTTTAAATACTAAATTCCAATCTTTCCTATATTACGTATATTATTAATTCAAATTGTTTAATTTAACTTAAAGGATAATTCAAATAAACATTGCAAAAAAATGACCTTGAATTCTTTGAAGTGCAAAAATTGACTGAGTTGTCAGGAATAAACTGTATAGGTGAAACTCTGGAAGAAGGTTGCCTGGGCACTCTTAGCCATAATTGTCACATGGCCTGTGAAGGAGACGTGAAAATAGAGTGATAAATAGCTTAACAAAAAAACTGAAACAAACCCCTTTGAAAATGCTATTGGCTGAGAAAACTAAAGCTATGATGGCAAAGAGACTGAGATCTACTTTCATTTATGCAAGTTTTGTAATCTGGATTGTTTGATATTAATCAAGGTAAAATGTTTTCATAAGTACATAGAATAGACATTTCCCAAAAGTTAATTAGCCTGGATTTTGTAATAGGAATAATGATGAGGCTATCAGCGCTTATTCTGCAGTAGATTTGACAGCAACTTCTGCATTTGTACATGTGCAGTAAAACACAGAAATCTGGAAGTTTCTGTCAGAAATGCCCTGCTCCTCCAGAAGCTGCATTATGCCAGCACCCCAGTTGAGAGAGGGAATGACAAGCACTGTTCATTTGCCACTGACCTCAAAGTGTTGAGAGAACACAATTTTTCAGCCTGATTTTTTTTCCCCAAAAATATACTTTATTCATAAAAATCTGTAAAAAAAAACATTACAAAACAATTCCAAATTGCAATTCCAGAAAGTCCAAAAGAAATCAGTTTCCTTCGATACAGAACATGAGTTGCCTCATAACCACTGCCATTCCATTTTACATGCAATGTACATTTGCATTACACAGCAAAAACATATTTTGGTGCTTGCATCGGTTCCAGCCCCTCAGTAAACCAAGGCGGGAGAACCTTACACAGTGGTCTTTCCCCATTGAGCCTTTGCCACGGCTGCCCCAAGCTTTAGTGCATCCCTCAGCACGTAGTCCTTGACCTTGGAATGTGCCAGTCTGCAACACTCGGTCGTGGACAACTCTTTGCATTGGAACACCAGCAAGTTTCAGGCAGACCAAAGAGTGTCTTTCACCGAGTTGATGGTCCTCCCGCAGCAGTTGATGTTTATCTTGGTGTGCATCCCTGGGAACAGCCCATAGAGCACAGACTCCGGTGTTACAGAGCTGCTCAGGGTGAACCTCGATAAAAAACATTGCCACGCTTTCCACACTTGTTTTGCAAAGGTACATTCCAGAAGGAGGTGGACGATGGTCTCTTCCCCACCATAGCCACCTTGAGGGCAGAGTGCAGAGGCAGTGAGACTCCAGTCATGCAGGAAGGATCTGACGGGGAGGGCCCTTCTCACCACCAGCCAAGCTACGTCTTGGTGCTTGTTTGAAAGTTCTGGCGATGCGGCATTCTGCCAAATGACTTTGGCAGTCTGCTTGGGCAACCATTCAACAGGATCCACCATTTCCTTTTCCCGCAGGCCCTTGAGGACATTCCGTGCAGACCACTGCCTGACGGATTTGTGGTCAAAGGTGTTTTTCTGCACAAACATTTCCACGAAGGTTAGGTGGTGTGGCACGGTCCAACTGAATGGAGTGTTCCGTGGCAATGTGGCCAGAATCATCCTTCACAACACCGGGGACAGATAGAACCTCAGCATGTAGTGACACTTGGTGTTTGCGTACTGGGATTCGATGCACAGCTTGATGCAGCCGCACACAAAGATGGCCATCAGGATGAGGGCAACATTAGGTGTGTTTATTCCCCCTTTATCCAGAGGTTTGAACATGGTGTCCCGGCGGACACGGTCCATTTTTGATCTCCAGATAAAGCGGAAGATGGCTTGGGTGACTGCCATAGCACAGGAGTGGAGTATGGGCCAGACCTGTGCCACGTACAGTAACAACGTGACCGCCTTGCATCTGATGACCAGGTTCTTACCTGCAATGGAGAGAGTACACTGCTCCTACATGCTCAGTTTATGACCATGGCTATACGCTCCTCCCAGTTTTTGGTGCACGCCCCAGCCCTTCCGAACCATATCCCCAGCACCTGACGGTGAAGGGGACAAAGGATCGGTCGGCTCAGTTTCCAAACTGGCCTCGCTCTTGCCACAAGTTACTTTGGCTCCCGAGGCCAGTTCGAACTGGACGCAGATGTTCATCAGCCTGCGAACAGGCCGCGGATCTGAGCAAAAGACGGCGACGTCATCCATGTATGGGGAGGCTTTGACCTGAGTGCTTCCGCTGCCTGGGATTGTCACCCCTCTTATGACTGCATCCTTCCTAATGGACTCAGCAAAAGGTTCAATACAGCAAACAAACAAGACAGGGGAGAGAGGACAGCCCTGTCTGACTCCAGATTGGATCGGGAAACTCTCTGATTCCCACCCATTGATTGAGACTGCACTACTGATGTTTGTGTAGAGTAGTTTGATCCAATTGCGGATTCCCTCCCCAAACCCCATTTTGGAGAGCACGTCCATCATGTAGGTGTGCGATATTCTGTCAAAGGCCTTCTCCTGGTCCAAGCTGATGAGGCAGGTGTCCACCTCCCTGTCCTGCACATAGGCGATCGTATCCCGGAGTAGTGCGATGCTATCAGAGATCTTCCTGCTGGGTACAGTACAGGTCTGATCAAGGTGGATCACCAACTCCAGAGCAGACTTGACCCTACTGGCGATGACTTTGGACAGAATCTTGTAGTTAACATTGAGCAGTGAGATGGGCCACCAATTTCTGATTTCCTCCCTCTCCCCCTTCCGCTTGTAGATGAGGGTGATGATGCCTTTCCTCATGGATTCTGACATGCTGCCGGCCAGAAGCATACTTTTGTACACTTCCAGCAGGTCTGGGACGATCCAGTCCCACAGAGCCAAATATAACTCAACCTATAAGTTGTCGCTTCTGGAAGTTCAAACCGTATCGAAGGACCTGATGGCTTTTGTCAGCTTGTCCAGAGTTAGCGATTTGTCCAGACTCTCCCGCGTTCTGTCATCTAAGACCTCCATGATAGATGACAGGAAGGACGGGAGGCCGTGATGTCTGTGGGCTTCACGTCGTACAGCCCAGCATACTGACCATTTCTTTTCAAGTTCAAGAAACGTTAATGCTTTGGCTTGAATTCTTATTCATGAATATCTCGTAAGGTTAGCAGTATTCCTCTTCACAGTGCAATGGATTAACCATGTTTGTTATGATTTTTGTTTCTGAAAGGAACAGCAAATCAGCATTACAGTTAGTTTAATTTAAATTATTTTTAACTCTGGGAATCCACACTACAACTATCTAAAACGAAAACAATAACAGAAAGTCTGGAGCAAGAAAAGTCCATGGATCCTGATCCATTCAGATTCCATGTGAGATTATTCCGTCATGGATTCCCGCCCCCAACGCCACTTTACTTTTAAGTTACTTCCCTTACCTATCTTGGAAAAAAAGTCAAGCGATGACATTAATACCTCCAAAATGCTGAACTCCCTTTCTCAAAAGTTATTGATCCAGCAAAGGAGAAACTGATTTTCTAATCTCTAAAATATTGATGTTGACATTAATTGAACTGAAGCACTAAATCTGAAATAGTTGAAGATGTAAAAAAAACAGTGGAACTGAAACTATGGGCTCAAGGAAGTGGACGATTGAACCTATGTTTCAATATGCATTAATTTTCTAGTTTACTGTATAAATACTGGGCTACTATTGCTTTCCCAATTCAAGAGAAAATTCAGAGATTGGTTTGAAATAGCCTCAACGTGAAAAGCCAAATTTGAATGTTATATCAATTTATGCATTCGTGAAAGTGGCTCCTCTGCAAAGTAGTACTCAGGTCTCATTCACAATTCTTGCCCGCAGTCGTATGTGCTATTACCACATACTTAATACAAAAATGGTACAGGAAATTTATCTGAATAACCTATTCAGCATAGCAGTTGCCAAGATTAAGGTCACCCTCAACTGCCAATAAACATTTTCTATCAATTTTAAATGCTCTTCCTATTAAAGAAATTATTTCCATGCAAAGATTATTGAGAACAAATATTATAGTGGGGAGAGGAAGTGTACAAATGTTTTAATATAACTTACTCATCCTCACTGGGAGATGGAAAAGGGTCTAACACTGCTGCCCCTCATCTGCTTTGGAAGAGGAAAAAATGAGGTTATACATTTCTACACATTGGCTGCATTTACGTACTTGGATACCAGAAAACATTCTTATATCAGCAGCAGTGAAAAAGTCAATGGACCTCACAACAAAACATGTCCCACTTTAATATTGTCGACCAGATTGTGGCTACAAAATAACCAGCTCAATTATTGGAATTACTTTAGTTGAGTGTCCTAGATAAAGCTGAATGTCTTCTGCACGCAGGGAGATCACATGCACATCAAACATCGTGCAGATCAAGCTGTCACATCTTCCCTGCAATCCAAAATCAGGCAGGGGCACAATAAAGGTAGGGCAGGAGGTGCCATCATAGCTTAAGTACTAATGTTTTTCATGTTCTTGCTGCAAACTTTAATGAACATTAAGAATTAAGGCCTCCACAAGCCACAGAAGTACAGCAAAAAATGACATTTCAAATTAAATAATAGGCTTTGAGTGATTGATTTTGAAATTTCCACTCAAGCCCCAAAGCAGGATAGGTGGCAATCCTAAACAGACTACCCCAATCCTCTGGAGTAATTAGTAACCACTATTAATAAAAAGCAGATTGAACAGTAGCAGAGAGAGTGGACACCATTGATACATATCCTATTCAACTTGGAAAAGGAACAATATTATGTGTCCATTAATGATGAATCATATAGCGTTAGCATATTGTTCCTGAACCTCTTGGAGAATTGCTTCCCAAATCATAACTTTTCCAATGTGCAGAAAAGGATTGTTCCATTAACGGCTTTATCCACCAATGAGATCAGGTCCACTAATTCCTTACACTGTGTGTATTAAGTTTTTTTTTATTCATTCAGGGGAGGTGAGCATCGGTGGCTATGCCAGCATTTATTGCCCATCCCAAACTGCCCTTGAGAAGGTGGTGGTGAGCTGCCTTCTTGAACTGCTGCAGTCCTTAGGGTGTAGATCCACCCACAGTGTTGTTAGGAAGGGTTCCAGGATTTTGACCCAGTGACAGTGAAGGAACGGCAATGTAGTTCCAAGTCAGGATGATGTGTGGCTTGGAGGGGAACCCATGCATCTGCTGCCTGATGGTGTTGAGCTTCCTGAGTGTTGTTGGAGCCACACTCATTCAGGCAAGTGGAGAGCATTCCATCACACTCCTGACTTGTACCTTGTAGATGGTGGATAGGCTTTGGCGAGTCAGAAGATGGGTTACTTTTGCAGAATTCCCAGCCTCTGAACTGCTCTTGTAGCCACAGTATTTATGTGATTGCTCCAATGCAGTTTCTGGTCAATGGTAACCCCAGAATGTTGATGGTGGGGGCTGCAGCAATGGTAATGTCATTGAATGTTAAGGGGAGTTGGCTAGATTCTCTCTTGTTGGATATGGTCATTGCCTGCTGTCATGGAACTTTTTTTTATCTCCTCTGTTTAAAGCAGCATGCTTTTAAGACTCTGTCTAAAAACAGTGTACTTTTAGACAGAGAGAAGTTTTTAGGTTCTTTGAGAATAGTGTGCCACAGCAAGCCTGTTTCTTAGGCAACAGCAGGAGATGTGCTGTAATGTTTCAATTTAACTGTGTGCAGGGACTGGCTGAAACCAGTCTGATCTGGAACCCAACGAAGTGTGCTTACTAAAAAAGAAGTTGTCTATATCTCAGCAGAAAATCTACATTGAGTTCAGACTGTGTTTGCCTAAGGAGAAAAAACCCTGGAAAGAACATTTTCATTGTTGGAGGTAGTAAATTCCATTTTACTTCAAAATTCTAAGAAGTCTTTGATACAGAAGTAACTCTTCCTACTACCTGTTTGTATTTGCTGGAATTCTCAGTAAAGTTTCTACTGACGGACTGCCAATTTGAAGATCCAAGTAGACCGATTGTTATACTCTTCATTGAAAGAACTGTGTGACTCCTTCTGCAGCTGAAATACTTAGAATACCTATCTATTAAAGACTGGTTTGTTGAATTTGCCTGGAGACTTCGTTTGGCATCCGATTATTCTACTCTGGGACACCTCATTAACCACCAATGTAGCCCACCAGAACTTGCAACCCAGCTACTTATTTTATTCCTAAGAAACACCATTTTTAAAACCGGTTAATCATTGATTTTTTAATGGATGTGTGTGTGCATAGGGGGTTAGGATAAATAAGAAGTTATACATTCTTTTAGACAAAGGTGTATCTTAATAGTGTTTGAGATTTAGTTTTTAAAAAAATAAATAGTTAATTTGTTGTTGTCTAAAGATACCTAGTTTTGTGTATTTTATTCTGGGGGTTATTAAAGTATTTAATTTGGCTGTTTTCCAGTTAGATGGGAAAACTTTAATAATATGCTATGACCTGTGGAGTGATGGGAATGAATTGACAGTGCATTGCTCCCACCTCAGTCGTAACACTGGCAATTGTGTGGGCACAACTGTTACTTGCCACTTATCAGCCCATGCCTGAATGTTGTCCAGGTCTTGTTGCATATGGACACGGACTACTTCAGTATCTGAAGAGTTGTGAATGGTACTGAACATCAGCGAACATCCCAACTTCTGACCTTATGATGGAGGGAAGATCATCGATGAAGCAGCTGAAGATGTTTGGGCCTAGGACACGACCCTGAAGAACTCCTGCAGCAATATTCTGGGGCTGAGATGATTGGCCTCCAACAACCACAATCATCTTCTTTTGTGAGAGGTATGACTCCAACCAGTGGAGAGTTTTTCCATTGATTTCCATTGACCAGTTTATCTAGGGCTCCTTGATACCACACTCAGTCAAATACTGCCTTGATAGCCAGGGCAGTCACTCCCACCTTACCTCTTGAGTTCAGCTCTTTTGTCCATGTTTGGACCAAGGCTATAATGGGGTCAGAAGCTGAGTGGCCCTGGCGGAAACCAAACTGAGCATCGAAGAGCAGGTTATTGCTGTTTAAGTGCCGCTTGATAGCACTGTCGACAACACTTCCATCACTTTTCTGATGATCGAGAGTAGACTGATGGGGCAGTAATTGGCTGGATTGGATTTGTCCTGCTTTTTGTGGGTAGGACATACCTGGGAAATTTTCCACATTGTTGGGTAGATGTAAGTGTTGTAGCTGTACTGGAACACAACTCTCCAGTACTACAGCCGGGATGTTGTCAAGGCCCATAGCCTTTCCAGTATCCAGTGCCTTCAGCTGTTTCTTGATATCATGTGGAGCGAATTGGATTGCCTGAAGACTGGCATCTGTGATGCTGGGACCTCGGGAGGAGGCTGAGATGGATCATCCACCTGGCACTTCTGGCTGAAGATGGATGCAAATGCTTCAGCCTTTTCTTTTGCACTGATGTGCTGGGCTCCCTAAATGTTGAGGATGAGGATATTTGTGGAGCCTCCTCCTCCTGTTAGTTGTTTAATTGCCCAGCACCATTCATGACAGGACTTGGCAGGACTGCAGAGCTTTGATCTGATCCTTTGGTTGTGGGACTGCTTAGCTCTGTCTGTTGCATGCTGTTTCTGCTGTTTGGCATGCAAGAAGTCCCATGTTGTAGCTTCACGGTTGACACCTCATTTTGAGGTATGCCTGGTACAGCTCCTGGCATGCTCTCCTGCACTCTTCATTGAACCAGGGTTAATCCCCTGGCTTGATAGTAATGGTAGAGTGAGGGATATGCCAGGCCATGAGTTTACAGATTGTGTTTGAATACAATTCTGCTGATGATGATGGTCCTCAGTGCCTCATGAATTCCCAGTTTTGAGCTGCCAGATCTGATCTGAATCTAACACATTTAGTAGAGTGGTAGGGCCACACAACACGATGGAGGGTACCCTCAGTGTGAAGATGGAACTTCGTTTCACAAGGATTTTGTGGTGGCAAGTCCTACCAATACTGTCATGGACAGATGCATCTGCAACAGGTAGGTTGGTGAGGACAAGGTCTAGTAAGTTTTCCCTCTTTTTGGTTCCTTCACTACCAGTCGCAGGGCCTGTCTGGCAGATCCGTCCTTCAGGACTCTGCCAGCTCGGTTAGTAGTGGCGCTACTGAGCTACTCTTAGTCATAGACATTGAAGTCCCCCAGCCAGAGTACATTTGGTGCAATTGCCACCCTTAATGCTTCTTCCAAGTGGTGTTCAACATGGAGGATTACTGATTCATCAGTTGTGGGCGGGTGGTAGGTGATAATCAGCAGAAGGTTTCCTTGCCCATGTTTGACCTGATGCCATGAGACTTCATGAGGTCCAGAGTCAATGTTGAGGACTCCCAGGGCAACTCCCTCTCAACTGTATACCACTGTGCTGCCACCTCTGGTGAGGCTGCCCTGCTGGTGGGACAAGACATACCCAGGAATGGTGATGGTGGAGTCTGGAATATTGGATGTAAGATATGATTCCGTGAGTATGGCTATGTCAGGCTGTTGCTCAACCATTCTGTGGGACAGCTCTCCCAATTTTGGCAGAAGTCCCCTGATGTTAGTAAGCAGGACTTTACAGGGTCAACAGGACTGTACTTGCCATTGTTGTTTCTGGTGCCTAGGTCGGTGCTGGGTGTTCTGTCCAGTTTTATTCCTTTTCAACATTTGTGTCGTGAATAGCTTGCTTGGCTATTTCAGAAGGCAGTTAAGATCTAACCACATTTCTGTGGGTCTCGAGTCACATGTAGGCTAGACCAGGTAAGGATGGCAGATTTCCTTCCCTGAAGGACATTAGTGAACCAGATGATTTTTTATGACAATCGATGGTACTTTCATGGTCAACATTGCTAACTAGCATTCAATTCCAAATTTTCATTAATTAATTGAATGAAAGCATATCACAGAATCGTTACAGTGCAGAAGGAGGCCATTCGGCCCATCGTGTCCGCACTGGCTCTCTGAAATAGCAATTCCCACAGTTCCATTCCCCTGCCTTATCCCCATAACCCTGCACATTCTTCCTTTTCATATAACTGTCTAATTCTCTTTTGAATGCCTTGATTGAATCTGCCTCCACCATGCTCTCAGGCAACGCATTCCAGATCCTAACCACTTGCTGCGTGAAAAAGATTTTCCTCATGTCACTTTTGCTTTTCTTACCAAATACTTTAAATCTGTGCCCTCTCATTCTCGATCCTTTCATGAGTGGGAACAGTTTCTCTCTGTCTACTCTGTCCAGACCCCTTATGATTTTGAATACCTCTATCAAATCACCTCTCAGCCTTCTCTTCTCCAAGGAAAACAGTCCTAACTTCTCCAATCTATCTTCATAACTGAAATTCTTCATCTCTGGAACCATTCTCGTGAATCTTTTCTGTACTCTCTCCAATGCCTTCACGTCTTACCTAAAGTGCGGTGCCCAGAACTGGACGTAATACTCCAGCTGAGGTCGAACTAGTCTCTTATATAAGTTCAACATAACTTCCTTGCTCTTGTATTCTATGCTCCTGTTAATAATGCCCATGATGATGTTTGCTTTATTAACCGCTCTCTTAACCTGTCCTGCCACATTCAATGACTTATGCACATATACACCTAGGTCCCTCTGCTCCTGCACCCCCTTTAGAATTGTACCCTTTATTCTATATTGTCTCTCCATGTTCTTCCTACCAAAATGAATCACTTCACATTCCTCTGCATTGAACTTCATCTGCCACCTGTCTGCCCATTCCACCAACTGTCTATTTCCTTTTGAAGTTCTACACTATCTTCCTCAGAGTTCACAATCCTTCCAAGTTTTGTATCATCTGCAAACTTTGAAATTGTGCCCCCGTACACCAAGATCTCTCTTTCTTGGCATTTCTTCGTGCACAAAGAGTTTGGGAAGGTTGTAGTCATCAGTTGCAGGCCCGCTGGTGGCTAGTCAGGCCTATCCGTGATCGGCAGATTCTCCCACAGTGGGTACAAGTGAAGGTGTAGTCGCTGCTGGGGGCAATTTGATCTATCCTTCTCCTCCTTTTCTCTTTCATGCTGGCTCTTCACAGTCTCAAAGGTGTCTGTAGCTCTCCTGATGTAGCATCTCCAGGCATCACGATCTATGGTCTGCGCTTCCCGCTGGCGATGGTCAATGTGGTACACAGAGAGGGACTTCTTCAGGGAGTCCTTGAAATGTTTGCATGGGGCCCCTCTGTTCCTTTTATCTGTGGTCAACTGTCCATACAACATGATCTTGGGCAGGCGATTATCATCCATCGTCCATCCGGGCAACGTGATCCGCCCAACGCATTTGGCTTTGCAGGAGGATGGCCTCGACGCTGGTGATGTTGGCTGTTTCCAGGCCCTCAATGTTTGTGATGCAGTCCTGCCAGTAGATCTTGAGGATGATGTGGAGGCAGCGCTGATGGAAGTGCTCTAGAAGGCGTACATGACGGCGGTATAGGACCCATGACTCAGCGCCGTACAGAAGGGTGGTGAGGACTATGGCTTTGTACACTTTGAGTTTGGTCTGTGCTCTGAGGCTGTGGTTGCTCCACACATGTTTGTAGAGTCTATTATCCACTTCCTTGTCTATGGTTGCATCAAACGAGATGATGCTCCCCAAATAAGTAAATTGCTTGCCAGCATTCAGTTTGGTTCCCTCGATGACAATGCTTGGTGGTTTATATTCTTCTTGGGGTGCAGGCTGATGCAGCACTTCAGTTTTCTTTAAACTGATTTTTAGTCCGAAGAGTTACACGTTTTCTCACGAGTCTGTTGTGTGGCACTGTATCAAATGCCTTTTGAAAGTCCCTGTACATCACATCAACTGCATTGGCTTCATCAACGGTCTCTGTTACCTCCTCAAAAAACTCCATCAAGTTAGTTAAACATGATTTTCCCTTAAAAGATCCATGCTGGCTTTCCTTAATTAACTCACATTTATCCATGTGACTACTGATTTTGTCCTGAATTATTTTTTCTAGAAGTTTTCCCACCATCGAAGTTAAACTGACTGGCTTGTAGTTGCTGGGCTTATCTTAAACACCCTTTTTTGATCAAGGGTGTAACGTTTGCAATTCTCCAGTCCTCTGGCACTACCCCAGAGTCTAAGGAAGACTGAAAAATTATGGCCAGTGCCTCTGCGATTTCTACCCTCACTTCCCTCAGTATCCATGGATGCATCTCATCTGGTCCTGGTGTTTTATCCACTTTAAGCACAGACAGCCTATCTAATACTTCCTTTTTATCAATTTTAAACCCCTCTAGTGTCTAACTTACCTCCTCTTTCAACATTGCCTGGGTTGCATCTTCTTACATGATAAAGACAGATGTAAAGTATTCATTGAATACCTCAGCTATGCCCTCTGCCTCTTTCTATATATGTATAAATCCCCTTTCTGGTCCCTAATCGGCCCCACTCCTCCTTTTACCACTCTTTCACTATTTATATGCCTATAGAAAACTTTGGGATTTCCCTTAATGCTAGCTGCCAGTGTCTGTTCATGTTCTCTCTTTGCTTCTCTTATTTGCTTTTTCACTTCCCCTCTGGACCTTCTATATTCAACCTGGTTTTCAATAGTAATTTCTACTTGGCATCTCTCATAAGCACACTTTTTCTTCTTTGTCTTAATCTCTACCTCTTTTGTCATCCAGGGAGTTCTAGATTTGTTTGCCCAACTTTTCCCCTTTGAGGAAACATACCTTATATGTAACATAACATACCATACCTATATAAAGAAGAGCGCCTAGATGCATTTGGGCCTTCATAGGTGTATTAATTGTGGCATTTGCATTAGTTGCTACAATTGTGGTAATAAATAGAGGTCAGATTCATTGCTGTAAATGGCTCATGCTTTCATTGCTAGCTTGTGAGATGCAACCTTCACTCTTGCTCCCTCAATGAGCTGCCAGTGTAGGCACTGGCCGCATTTTGTCAGAAACCCAGATGTGTCAGAGCGCATGGTGAAGCTGTGCGCTCCTCACTGGAATGAAACAGGAAGGAGGCGAC
Organism: Heterodontus francisci; assembly: GCF_036365525.1. Lineage (NCBI taxonomy): Eukaryota > Metazoa > Chordata > Chondrichthyes > Heterodontiformes > Heterodontidae > Heterodontus > Heterodontus francisci. Next base: position 22,823,618 of record NC_090397.1, read on the forward strand.
AGGCAGAATTCACTGAGGTGAGTCTTTATTGAGTTCACTTTGAGAGGCCATCATGATGGCAGGAAGCGGGTATGTATGAGATTGTGTTGTGCCTCTCTTCTACGTCCCTCAATGGCCCTGGCCTCCAGTGTCAGGGAAGCAAGATCCAGTGCTGTCTGTTTAGTAGCCTCCTCCACATCCTCCTCGTCGAATGATGACTGATGATCAATCAGGTCCCTTTCAAGCAAGGCCTCTCCCACTCTGCTGGGCTAGATTGTGAAGACCACCATGATATGCGAGATGCTCACTGGGGCATACCGCAGGGCTTCACCAGATCAACCGAGGCACCAGAATCTCATTTTCAGCATCCCAATGGCCTGCTCGATGGTCGCTCGGGTGAAGCCATGGAGAGTGTACTTCTCCTCTGCTGCAGTGCACGGGTTCCTCACAGATGTGAGTAGCCATGTGTTCAATGGGTAGCCCTTGTCCCTGAGAATCCATCCCTGAAGGTGAGCGAGAGACCTAAAAAGCTGTGGAATCTGGGACTGTCCAAGTATGTAGGCACATTGGCTGCTTCCCAGCAAGTGGGCACACACCTGCAGGAGGCGATTCGCAGACCAGTTGTACACTGAGTGAGTGGAAGCCCTTCCGCTGGCTGCTCCACGGGAACCTTGATGGCCACACCTTTACAGTTGATGATACCTTGCACCTGGGGAAATCCAGCAATATCTCCGAAGCCAATGATGCTGCACATAATCGCCAGCCCTCTTGAGCATGGCATTAGTCACCTCCATGATGCAGTGATGGGCTGCTGCCTGGATACCCCACACATGTCTCCATTGGATCCCTGGAAAGAGCCAGACGTGTAGAAATGGAGTGCCATGGTGATCTTCCACTGAAGGCTATGGGTTGCAACTTGTCCAGCGACACCGTGCATGAGTCAGTGATGACCTCTGTGGACAGGCATTGTCTTCACTGACACTGCTGCTCAGACATTTGGAGGTAGCCGAGGCAAGTCCGGTACACTCTCCCTTCCTAATGACACTGTTGATGTACCCACACCCCAGGGACTGCAGTGGTTCAAGAATGCAGCTCACCAGCATCTTCTCGAGGGCAATAAATTCTGGCCCAGCCAGCGACGCACACATCCCACAAATGGATAAAAAGAAAACTCTTTGGCTCAAATAGGCCTTTCTTGGCGTGGCCAGCTGCTGCTACTCTCCTATTGGAGCTTCATGTGTGGGGCCCAGCCGGATCCTGGCCCTCCCTGCCACTGAGCCACTGCTGCACGGCACAGGCATCCACAAGGACTGGGTGTATGAGACCCACGCCAGCTGATTTTTGCCTTACCCATGCACTGTCCTTGCAGAAACAAGCTTGCCTTGGGTCCTTTCCATTGCTACTCCCCTCTGAATATGTGCTAATGCACCTCAGGCCAACCTTTTCAGACAGCCCAGCACCCAAGACGGTGCTCACCCTACCCTTGCATCCGAGACTGCACCCACCATTGCAGAGCGCCCAGCACCACTGGCAGACAATGGCCCTGCTCCCCCCCTTCCCTTATCAACTGTTCCCCTTTGCTGCCTTCCTGCGGAGTCACTGAGGCCTCGCCTCAGTACCATCACCTTTAAATGGCTGCGGATCTGAAGGCACATGATTCCCGTGTGCCGTTGAATAAATCTGAAAACACCTCATGAAATTTTGCTTCAGTTCAATACAAATGCATTCTAACCAGCTAATCACCAGTTCAAATTGCAGTTCCACCAATTTGTTGTGGCAACGTTGCCTTGGACCTATCCTGCTGCTGATAAAATCCTGAACCAATGTCATGACATCGGATTACCGAGCGAGCACGTCCACTCCAATATTTCACACCACCCCCTGTCCCCCCTATCTCCACTTCCACTCCCATGGCCAGATAAAATCCAGCCCAGCATGTGCTGATCCCGCCTCTATACCACCCTTTAAAGTATGTGCAGTGCCAGTATCTGAGATGGTGCCTGCAAGTGTCAGATCAAGTGACGGATGATGCTTCTTCATCAGACGGGTGCTCTTGCTTGCAGCCTTCACTGCACTGGCTGTCTGGGTGGCTATTCTTGGGTATCTGAAAGCATAAATGCGGAAGAGGGCGGGGGGTTGGGGTCAGGAAAGTGCAGGGTGGGGGAGTGGTGGGGGTGGTGTTGGGTAGAAAGCAAGAGCTCTATAGTCATACCATCTGCAGCTTGCACTTCATGCCAGGTAGCAGGAAGAGGGTGAAGTGGGATTTGAGAAGCCAGGAGCATACTGTCAACCTGGATGTTCTCGGCAACGCCATTTGCAATGACCTAAGTCACCACTGCTTGCCCAATAATTTGCAGCACCGTCCCTTCCAAGGGGCTCAGGACATGCAGGGGTGCCTGTAATCTGCTGGTTCTCTGCTGTTGCCCCCTGTTATGTATGACCTTGTCCTGAAGAGAGAGGAAAGTGTGCCAGTGAGTGTTGCAAGGTGTTTGGGTGTTATATCATAGCTGAATACTTAACAGTATGTCGAAGCTGCGAGATATGGCTGAGAGGCTTGTAGCAGTGGTAAGTGTGTGAGGGTGAGGTGGAGCATGTGAGTGTTAGTCATGAGTCCTGATTGCTGGTGATAATTGATGTGTGACTAATGACGATGTGGTACATTACATGTGTAAGGTTGGTGGTGCAGTGTGTAGGAGATGGCATTTGAAGATGCATTCACTGAGTTTGACCACTTATGTGAGGTCATTGAACTTTTTGTGGCATTGCAGCCAGGTCCTCGGAGCCACACACCTTGAATTGACCTTTGTGGCTACCTGTTCCTATTCCCTTTGCAGTGTCTGCCTTGAGAGCCTCCTGACCCGGTGCAGATATATGACCTCGCTCCTCCTTTCCACTCCGGAACTAAGGTCTCCAGTGCAGTGTCAGAGATCCTGGGAGCCTTCTCTCTGGCCTGTTTTATGATCCTGTAGTTTTTTTTTGGGAGGAGTGCGCTGTGCCTTTAAGGCTGGAAAAGGAGCAGTACTGCTTTAAGTCAACAAGCTCCAGGGACTGAGTCAAAGAATGCATTCTCATTGCCCTGGGATACAGCCATTGAGAGACTGAGGATCGAGAGTACATTGTTGCCGATTGACATTTGAAACTTGATGAAAAACTGGCTTTTGAGACACAGTTAACAGATACACACACAGACTGTCTGCCAGCATATACTGAAGAAAAAGAGAGCTCTCTCTCAGTTTAATAAACCCTATTTATTATACTCTAAGAATTCTGATGTCAAGCCAGATTAATTTCTTAAGAGAAAATAACCAATTCCTTTAACTACAGAATTGTACTTGCTGAAACTCATCGCTGGAAAAAGAAGAGCATTAATTCAACTGCTGAACTAGACTACAGACTTTTCTACAGTTGAATAAGCTTTTTTTCCCCATCGGACAGCTGTGAGGACTTCAGGCACCCTTGGACTATTCCACATTGGAAGATTTCACTTCGGCAGGAGCATAAATATGCAAGGGCACTAATTTTTCTATTTTAAATATTGTTTATATCTTAGCAGTGTTTAAATATTTAGTTTTTTGAATTAAACGGTTCATTTTTTTATCTGAAGATACCTGATTTGCTTAGCCTCATTCAGGGGTTAATAGATGGTACAATTTGACTGGGACTTTCTTTAATTTGAAAAGTTTAAAAATGATATGTTAGGCGATCTGTGGAGGGACAGGACTGAATCAACAGTGCGTTTCTCCCACCACAATCAGAATTGTATATTTTTATTGGGGACTTTGACTTGAGTGGTCGGTCGTAACACCTGCTGTTTCATTGGTACTCACTCATTTACTGAAACACTTTTTGATACAGTTCCATTACCTACTGCAGCCAGAATGCATCTCCCCTTTAAGAAGCTCAGGCTGCGTTTAGGAAGTGCAGGCTAGCTGTAACTTGTGCTAGACATGCACATCCCAGGGCCCCCTGCTTAGCGTGCAGCTACTCAGCAGTGCTCCTGCCACAATCATTGAGATGAGCAGGCAGCATGTAGTTTGTGTGCTACATGGATCACCTTGACCAGGTGCAGGTAATCGCACATCATGATATCTGAGACCAAAAAAAAAGAACTTTAAAAAAGACCTCTGTTTCTGTTGATGAATTAAATAGGCAGCAAAATTGAGCTTTTATTTGGTTTAGGAAACATGGATGTAACAGCACTAACCTGCATTTATATATTTTTTATTCATACGTGGGATGTGGACGTCACTGGCCAGGCCAGCATTTATTGCCCATCCCTAATTACCCTTGAGAAGGTGGTGGTGAGTTGCCTTCTTGAACCGCTACAGTCCATGCGAGATAGGTACACCCACAGTGCTGTTAGGAAGGGAGTTCCAGGATTTTGACCCAGCGACGGTAAAGGAACGGCGATATAGTTCCATGTCAAGATGGTGTGTGACTTGGAGGGGAAGTTGCAGGTGGTGGTGTTCCCATGCATTTGCTGCCCTTGTCCTTCGAGGTGGTAGAGGTCGCGGGTTTGGAAGGTGCTGTCTAAGGAGCCTTGGTGCGTTGCTGCAGTGCATCTTGTAGATGGTACACACTGCTGCCACTGTGCATTGATGGTGGAGGGAATGAATGTTTGTGGATGGGGTGCCAATCATGCGGGCTGCTTTGTCCTGTTTGGTGCCAAGCTTCTTGAGTGTTGTTGGAGCTGCACCCATCCAGGCAAGTGGAGAGTATTCCATCACACACCCGATTTGTGACTTGTAGATGGTGGACAGGCTTTGGGGAGTCAGGAGGTGAGTTACTCACCGCAGGATACCTTGCCTCTGATCTGCGCTTGTAGCCACAGTATTTATATGGCTACTCCAGTTCAGTTTCTGGTCAATAGTAACCCCCCAGGATTTGATAGTGGGGGATTCAGCGATCGTAATGCCATTGAATGTCAAGGGGAGATGGTTAGATTCTCTCTTGTTGGTTATTGCCTGGCACTTGTGTGGCACGAATGTTACTTGCCACTTATCAGCCCAAGCCTGGATATTGTCCAGGTCTTGCTGCATTTCTACATGGACTGCTTCAGTATTTGAGGAGTCACGAGTGGTGCTGAACATTGTGCAATCATCAGCAAACATCCCCACTTCTGACCTTATGATTGAAGGAAGGTCATTGATGAAGCAGCTGAAGATGGTTGGGCCTAGGACACTACCCTGAGGAACTCCTGCAGTGATGTCCTGGAGCTGAGATGATTGACCTCCAACAACCACAACCATCTTCCTTAGCGCTAGGTATGACTCCAACCAGCAGTGAGTTTCCCCCCAATTCCCATTGACTTCAGTTTTGCTATGGCTCCTTGATGCCATACTCAGTCAAATGCTGCCTTGATGTCAAGGATCTTTAATATAGTAAACTGCCCAAAGGTGCTTCACAGGACCATCATCAAACAAAGTTTGACACTGATCCACATAAGGAGGTATTAGGAGAGGTGATCAAAAGCTTGATCAAAGTTGTAAGTTTTAAGGAGGGTCTTAAAGGATGAGAGAAAGATAGAGAGGCAGAGAGGTTTAGGGAGGCAATTCCCTGAGGCCTAGGCAGCTGGAGCCACAGCTGCCAATGATAGAACTGTTGAAATCGGGGATGTACAAGAGATCAGAATTGGAGGAGCGCAGAGATCTCGGAGGGTTGTAGGGCTGAAGGAGGTTACAGAGATAGGAGGGGTGAGACCAAGGAGGATTTGAAAGCAAGGATGAGAATGTTAAAATTGAAGCATTGTCAGACAGAGAGCCAATGTAGGTCAGCAAGCACAGGAGTGATGGGTGAACTGGACTTAGTGTGCGTTAAGATACAGGCAGCAGAGAACTCAATTATACAAAGGGTGCAAGCAGGGAGAACAACCAGAAGAGTATTGGAATCGTCAAGACGTGACATAATAAAGGCATGGATGAGGATTTGAGCAGCAGATGAGCTGAGGCAGCAATGTTAGGGAGGTGGAAGTCGGCAGTCTTTGTGATGGAGCTGATATGTGGTTGGAAGCTCAGCTCAAGGTCAAATAGGATGTTATGTTGCAAATGGTCTGGTTCAGCCTCAGAGAAGTAACTGCCTTATTTGAAGCAAAAGCAGGTTTATTTTTCAGACCGGGTTTGGGACTAACACTGAAATATTTACAAACCCTTGTTCGATATCATATGTAACCTAATGTAGTGAGGAATTATCATTTTTACATGTTTTCTTGTTCTCTGTGCTTCTCCCAGGTTCCCTGTACTTTTTACAGCCTGGATGAGTCCATATTTTATTATTTATACAGAATGTGAGAGGTTGTAGACATTATTTCCATTTTTTGAGGGGGCTGCTCCTCTGCGTCTCACTGCATTTCAGTCCCATCCTCCTAATTGTTGGTCCTCGGTGTGGAGGGAGTGGGCAGACCAGAGGACTGCCTTGCAGGTCTGCTCCTGGACCTGGCCAAGTTGGCCATTAGTAGGTCCAGGCAGAAAATGGTTGATGAGGGTTTTCACTCCTGCCTCTCTTCGCAGCTATGGTCATGCTTGGGCATCCCTGGAGAGGGTGTATAAGGCTTTCTGTGATCAGTGGGCACCATGTGGACTGGAGTTTATAGTTAAAATTATAATTTGAAAAGCTCTTATTAGAATTTGGAATTCACCATTTGTGCCCCTTTAAAAATGGGCAAATATGATTTAAGTGCTTCTGTTTTAAGGATTAATCATCATAATTGATTAAAAGAGTTGTTCTGTATGCTTTAGATGACTAAAAGATGAGAGACTTAAACAATGTTTTTTTTTAATGGAGTGTTCTTTATTGCTTTCATTGAAGTGTCCCTGGTTTGAGTGTAAGTTACATAATGCTGTAAGGTTTACTCTGGGCATTATTCCAACCTTAATGAATTTTTGAAAAAATTATACTCATTATTGACAGGAGCTGTATAATTGCACTCATCATTTTCTAGTGTCAAATAGGACTGCATGCACAGTCCATATAAAGACTCAGTCAGACTATCAGTTTAACAAGTTTATTGTGAATTCCAAGCACACATTAATAACTAACAGCTATGCATCAAATACCATAGTGTATTCACATGGAAAACTTTCATTGGTCTTTATGAGTGAAGGTAAAGTTGTAGTGGAGATTCAGTCACACTACACCACAATTCTGCAGAGATATACAGTGAGATTCTTTGGATGGGGCAATTTCCATGCTGCTTTGGTTGGACACCACATGGAGTATAGTTTTAGTGCAATGCCAAACTCGGAAGACACCTTGAACCTCCTGATTGTGATAAAAAAAATTGCCTGCAATTAATTTAAATATCATGACTGCACAGTCACTCCTGCTCCCATTCCCATAACATTTAAAATGTAATTGCTGGGACATGAACTCTGTATGTATCTACACTTACACAGAGAGCTGAAATTTGCAGTTCTGCAGTGTAAATCTCAGACCAGTTGCTGTAGTTTAGATTGCAAAAATGCAGAACCTTGCTTGCACTGCTTGGCTCCTGTCGAGTTGGAGCTTAAACTGTTGGGGAAGTGTTCTGCACATGCTGTGTTTCCCCAAAGTAACAATGAAATCAAAAGTAAAATACTGCAGACGATGGAAATGTTTTTAGTCTGTGGACGGGGTCACCGCCACAACGTCTAACTCCAACTCTGGTTGGAGGGGCTGAATGACCTCACCCTACTCCTGGAAACCAGAGTGCGCATGTGCTGATCGACAGGGTCAGGGGTCACTCTGCCGTGCGGCGTCCCTCCATTCTAATGGCCTCCGTCTCAATAACAAGAAATGAATAATCTGCCTGCGTCAACACAAACATCCCACAGCCTCGCTATGGCGCTTCCCACAAACCGTTCCGGTCCCGATATATATGAATCAAGTAAAGAAAAATAATCCTGGAAATCCGGTTAATGTGGGAAAATTTCAGTGATGGAGATATTTTCCTGGATTGGAGTGGTGTGTGGCCGGGGAGGGGAAGCTTTAACCGCCAGGCCATGACCCAGAATGCCACGCGGCCCGCCCCCAGTTGGAGCCGTTTAGTTTGAATCAGCGCCGCGCGAGCGCTGGCAGGGGGAAGCGGCTGACGCCATGGCCGCGAGGCCGCTCCGGATGTGAGTCTCCGGCAGACTGGGCCCCTGCGCTTAGGCACTCGGCCGCGGTGTTGTTGTCAGGGGAGCTGAATCTGGCCTTACGGTTATTGTTGGTGTTATTACGGAGGAGCCACTCCGCTGTCCCCATCCCTGGCTGGAGCTTCGCCGGGTGTCCCACCTCGCAGCAAGATGCTGACCGCCGGGGTCGGGTAATCCGGTGTCACGCACCCAGCTGGTTAATGGGGAGGCCCCGGCACGGCCCGTGTTAGATTTCCACCCTACTTTACTAGAACACTCGGGCAATATGTTCAGCCGCAGGAAGGTAGTTGGGGATGGGGGTGGTCACCGACTCTCCAGGAATTCAAGATTAATCTCAAACATTTGCTGCCAGCAATTTGGGAGAGAGAAAAAAGTGTTTAGAATTTTTGTTTTAGAAAGGAATCCTTTCACCACTTTATTAGTTATAAAACACTGGAGATGGGCAAAGTTAATATAAATTTTAATGGCTCAGACTGTGTCTTTGAATTAAATAATGCATCAATGGTGAAGTAGCTGCATCGATCTGTTGTTTCCTGATCAGAGGAAAAACTGCCAATGTATGGACCAATGCTTGGCCTATGATTTTTTTGTGAGAAACCAGGGTGAAGTGCCTGGTCCATGATGTAAGAGTGGAAAAAATAGGTGGTCAGATGAAACAAATCAAAATATAGTGATGCTGAACTCGGTTTAAAATTGTAGGAGGAAGAGATGAGGGGTTTCAGATTTTTGCCATTCTGGGTAGTGTCATGAGTTTTGATTTTTAACATTGACTTTACAAAGAGGTGGAAAATCTAGAGGCTAGTATATTTGGAGCTTAAATTGAATAAGAGTAGCAACAGCATGAAGCTAGTATATATAAAGATTTAAAATTGTGACTAATGTTTGGAGGCTAGAAGCTTGAGAGGGTAATGTAATTGTTTCCTAGTAACTATTTACAATGCAGTCATCATGCAAACAATGGTGTTACAATGGCTATTGTCGTGAAGCCAGTTATATATTATACTATTGACACCCACATAATTTGGGTTTCGAATTTGGGATGATGGAGATTGTTAGCAGTGTGCATTAAATTGACATTTGCGCAGCTACTTCTGTTGCCTGCAGAACTGCTATTGATCTGACTTTAGTTACTAAGTGTGTCATTTTATTTCCTGTGTCCTGTCTCGGAGTGAGGGAGATACTGAAAGAGCCTTCCTAGTTATGGGAGCTGTGTTAAGCCTTGGATGGGCTTTGGTTTTATAGAATCAAAAACTATTAAGGGGAAAATAAATGTTGGTGATTAAAAGAGAAATGAAACTGAAGACAGCTTTAACATTGAATAGATTGAAGTTCTATTTGGAAAAAAGTCAACAGATGAAGGAAGGTTAAGATTGGAGCTGAATAAATAAGGTGATAACTTGGTCAGATATGTGAAAGATGTAAAAAAAAATTGTCTCTTGAAACAAGATTTCCATCAAAGTATGGGGGGAAATTGACTTTGAATTCAACCTACAAGAGAAATGGAGGTTTCGTGTTTAAGGAAATGCAGGCTGAAGGGTACTGATAAATGTAGAGCACATGTTCTATGTTGTGGTCATTGTGTGAACCAGTGAAAAGAATGTGGTGTTCATGGGAAGGGAATAAAATAAGTGGCTCCATTAAATTTATTCTATTTGTGTGGTTACTTGATTGTCCAGCAAGCTCTGGGAAAAGTCAGCAATTCAGAATTTTCAGCATGCACTTATTTCTGATAGAAATTGTTTTTCAGAGAAATATTAGTGCTATTTATCCTAGTTTCACTTCAGCTGAAATTGTGCAGATTGCTGTCCCAAATATAGTTTAAGATTATAAAATAAATTACCAAAGAATATAAATGTTTCCTATTCAAGTAAATCGCACAGATTTTCTTTGTTAGTTGAATGACAAGCATATTTCTTAGGGTTAAACATGACATACAGTGGAATTGAATATTTTTATTGTAACAAGTACACAATGGTACAGTCTTTGATTCAGAAAGAGTTCATCAGTGCTGTTGATTTGGTGACCATTTGGAATAGCCACAGTAATACAGGATCATGAACGTAAGCTGACAGGGCAGAGTACTGAAGCTTCCAATCGTTATGGATTGGTACAATGCTAATTCTCATCTGATTCACAAATATATTTTTTTTAAATCTTCTGATATTTCAGCTGCTCTGTTCTGGAGAGGTGCAGAACAGAGGCTAGGTAATTCCATTCAAGAGTGTTGACCAAGAGCTAAAGCTGGCCCCTGCAACTTAAGGTGGTGTGCAGAGAGACCAAAAAGGGAAAGAAAAAAAATACTTGCAATCTAACTTGTTTATGTAACGTAAATAAAAGCAAAATGCTGCAGATGCTAGAAATCTGAAATAAAAACAAAAATTGCTGGAGATTCTGATGAAACTGACATGAAACGTTAACTTTGCTTCTGTCTCCACAGATGCTGCCAGACCTGCTGAGTATTTCCAGCACTTTTTGTTTTTACTTATTGTTTATATAATGGATGCATCCATAATTTTGGAACTCTGAGCGAAGTTGTTTTGCTTTGGTAGTGGATGAAATGTATTTGAAAGACAGCAAACAGAAAATTCAATGAAGAAGTTGATCTGCTTGAGGTCATTCTTTGTGGATTTGGTACCTGAAGAATACAATATCATTAACTTTGTGCAGCCAGTTTAGTAATGAACAGTGATAATTTCAAGCATAGTCTTACTCTTCCTTCCTTGTCTTAACCTAAGTGCATAGATGAGTCAGTATTATTTGTTGGAAAGGGTGTTTAAACTATGATGAAAAGATGTGGTTCAGATCTACTATAAGGCAAATGTCCTTTTATTTGGCCTTTTATTCATCCTAACAATTTCTGTACTTTTGTTCTTTCTCTTTATCCTCTCCGGGAAATAAACGGTGATCATTTCAACCCTGATTTAATATATTGGGTGTGATTGATGGAAATGTTACCTGTTTTAATCTCATGCAATTATTTTGGATTGTGCTGGCTGTATTCCAGCAAAAATAATGTTTTGCATTTCTTTTACTTTTCAGATTGGCTTGTGGAGATGTTGAAGGAAAACTGAGTGCATTGTTTAACAGAGTGCGGTCAATTCAAAAGAAAAGTGGAGATTTTGATGTGAGAACATTTTTGTTTATACGTGGGTCTTGTCAAGTGATTTTTATTTGTAAATAGAACTTTAAAAAAATTATTGGAATATTTGATTATATTATAAAATTACCTACCTGTATATTGTAAACTCTAATCAGCCATGAAAGAACGTGGATTTTAGTTTGGTTTAGATTATATTTTTGGCTTTACTTTGTGGATAATTGGGACTTGCATTGGTTGAAAGTATAATTTGTAAGGACTGGTGATTCTGTTACATTCTATGAAAACATTACCATATAATTGTCAATGGTTTTAACCAGAATAGGGTTCCATTTTTATAACTTCTGTTGTAATCTTAGATACATTTTTAATAGTGAAACATAATTGCTATCTTAAAAACACGTTATAGAAATCTATAAAATATTTTAGTTGAATCTTGATTTCCTTCCTCCCCAGAAACATCCAGGAGTACCATTTACTGAATTAGAAAGTATTGCATGACTTAAGTTCTGGATTCATGACTTAATATCAAAAAGTTTAAAATATGCAAGGAAAAGAAAACTTGCTGTACAGAATGAAAATACAGTTTCTGCCTCAATTCATAAGCAGTATAAATATGCTGGTTGAATACGTTACATTTGAAGCTGAGCTGTGTACAAAATTTGTATCAACTTAGCTCACAGTATTATTTCTGTTGTTTAAGATGAATAAGTCTCATTCATTACTTCTCAAATAATGATGTGTTGTTTTTGAATGATGATCCTAAACCTCTGGGGAGAGAAAGGGCAGGGTATTATAAACTACTCCCAGAACTTGTACTTGTGGACTGTGTAATTATCCAGAGCTTTGAGATTCAGTTATTATCTTATATTTCTGCAAGTCGTTTTATTCTTGTATTTGTGAGTTGTTCAGTGGTTCAAGTCACTTTTCATACATTTTTTTCTTCAGTATGACTGGAAGTGGCACTTACTGTAGCTTCATTATCTCCCATTTTGGGACTGCTGAAATGGTACCTGTAGCCATTATTTCAATTTGCAAGATATAGGTAACAATAGTTGAATGTAAAGGAACAGTATGGGGAGGAGCAGTTGATGAACTAGAGGTGGTATTACAACTTTGAAGTTAATGTATAGCTGTTTCTTTTTTGAAAATTAATCTGTAATTCTTTGTTCACTTATATTTTGTAGTTGAAGATGTTCATCGTGAAATTCAGCAGCTAGTGCTTTACTCTCTGGTGTGTAATTCGCACCAGAAGTTTAAGAATTATGATGAAAATCACTTTAGTTTTATGAAGTGATAGTGAAAAGTTGATGAGCAGGAAATGATAGTTGCTACATATAAAATTCTTAATTAAAAATAATAATACTCTCGACTACTGAAAATGTTTTAATCAAAATCAAGAATGTGACAAAAATTGGAACCCAGTAATTCAAAACCTGTTGAGTTAGTAACTATTAATCAGCATTTGAGGGGGGAAAAGACCCAGAATTGGTCACTGATATGTGCTTTCTCTATATTTATAGTTGCTGTTGTGTGTGGGAAATTTCTTTGGAACCACAGCAGAGGCAGAATCAGAATGGGCAGAATATAAATCTGGAGCCAAGAAAGGTAAATTATTAAGAACTATTTGTAAATTTCTGTAAAATCTTGAAAATACTTGGCTGTTTCAAAGAGTTCCACTACTTGTGATTATGATGGGTTACCATCTATAAATGATGAACATTAGTATCACCATAGAAGTTAATTACAAATGTGGCACTTCTCATGTATGAAGTGTGCCAGCCACGCCTGGTAGTCTCAGCTGTTCATTAAGCTCTTACCTTCGTTACTTAATCTCTACTTGCTAATTGAAAAGATCTGCTGATTTCAGGCAAATTCGAATCTTCCAGCAGTTGTTCAATAAGGTCTTTGCATCTTGTGAACATGTGAATATTGTGGCTGCTTGCACTTGAGTCTTAGCAAAAAGTAAAGCCACTGCTTGGGGTTTTATCGTCCACCTCACATTGCAGGAAAATTGCTTTAATAACTCTGTGTCTGTTATAGGCGGTGGTTGTATTGTGCAACTTTGGAAGCCTTTGATGAGAGATGATACATTTCTATACTTGTAGATTCTTTTCATCCTGGTGGTGATTTGAAAAACAGGAGAATGGTTGGATTTTCTATTGCAGAATTGCCACTTGAAATAAAAATATTAAAATAGCCAAAACTAGAGTCAGATGTGCTATTGAAATAATAGAACATTTTGTAAAGCAGCTGCTGTCTTTTGGCAGTGCCAAATCTAAAACATTGTCTGTTTGCAACAAAAGCAGTCATCACTTCTGATTGATTCCTAGGTACCTCATTCAGTGGGCTGAATTTTGTTTTCTCGCCGTTGGGAGCGACAGCGAGTGATAAAAATGGTGGCCGGAATGCACATGCTGCCGCGTTCCTGAGCGCAGCGGCTCATTTAAATATGCAGGGCGGACCCCCCCCACCCCCCAAAAAAAATCACCTGGCAGGGACGGCGTCAGCTATCTCTGCATAGGCGCTGGTGCTATTTTTAAACACCGTACATCGCCACCCACCCACCCCTCCAAAAAACACTTGGATTGCATAGTTGGCCCCTTCTTCCCGCAACTGCACAAAGTACAGAGGTCGCATCTCTACCCCCACCCCCAAACTGAACAAAGTGCAGAGGTCATCCTTCTACCCCCCCCTGCTCGCGCACATGCACACACACACAAACAAACTACAAATGCAGAATTGACTCCATTTCCACACCACCCCCTCAACTACATTGAAAATACTGAGATCCCCCCTTCCTCACCTTGGTGGCGCCAGCTTTCCCTGGATGTGAACGTGAAGGTGGGTGAGCGCCACCCGTCACGAGCAAGATCTGGATCCAATGGTAAGATCACGGGTAATTTTGTTTAAATGTATTCATAGTGTTTATTTAAATATTTAAAGTCGGGTCCTGTCGCCGAGCGACAGAGGGGCTGCCACGGAGCCTTGCCGTTGCCAGGAAGATTGGGCCCAGCAGTCCCGACGTTGGGCTCCGTGACAGGTCACTGCTGCTTCAATCTTCCAGCCCCCCTGCCACGGACCCCGATGTCGGGAGCTGAACAAAATTCAGCTCAATGTATTCCTCCCCCAATTAACATAATCCAATGTTTTATTTCATATAAAGTATATTGACGATTAATCATATATTAATGTTATTGAGTATTTTAAATTCCTGATCATTACTTCACCTTATAGCTGAAACAAAAAATGAATGGAGTAGTAACATCAAAATAAGTGAAAAGAATTGATCTGTTGAGATGGTGTAGAATGGTGATAGCTTAGAGGGTAAGCAAAGTTTGCAGTTTGCATAACTAATCAGCATAAGCAATGCCACTATATTTTCAGTGAACCAATGTGAGCACACTTCCATGCACCCTGATCCTTTTGTTTTAATCATAGAATAGTATAGCACATTTAATTTATTTTGATAAATTTTTAATGTTTTTCAGAGTGATTGTTGATCAGACGGGTCTGTTATGAACAAAATGTGGAAACAAAATACAGTGGATTCAGTAGATTTTAATTTCATTTCCTGTAAGATTCACCAAAAATGCATTGTTTGTGTCATATTTTTTGATAAATGTGTGTTTCTTTTCAGCTCCCATGCAAACTTACATATTGGGAGCCAACAATCAGGAGACAACAAAATATTTCCCAGATGTAGATGGATGCGAGTTGGCAGAAAACATCACTTATTTAGGTATGTATCATACTTTGTAGGTTGAATTGTCCACATTACAGATGTGCACTCTTTACATTGTGAAACATTTGATGATTCAGTTAATTCATGACTAGTTTTTTAAAAAACTGTTTGATATTGGTAGGCTTTTTCTCTAAATTTGTTATGTTGTATTCCTATAGGCCGTAAAGGTGTTTTCACAGGAGCATCAGGTTTACAGATTGCTTATCTGAGTGGTACAGAGGCCCAGCATGAGCCTGCACCTGCTTATAGCTTTACATCAAAAGATGTCACTGCACTGAAGAGCTCACTAATGGCCACCTCCAAATTCAAGGGTTTGGACATTCTGCTGACATCACAATGGCCAAAAGGAGTGTGGCAATATGGGAATAATCTGGTCAGTTTATTTACTTAAATTTTGTTTAATATTAAAACAAATACAAAAACGGCTGAGTATTTGAAATAAAATGCCAGAATTACAGCATGTTTATTATGTTTTTCAGCTTCAGTTTGTGCACAAGAAAACTGACAGTAATTGTAGGATTGCAAGCCAGATATGCATTACATATAAAGAGAAAAATTGTCTTGACTACAGCACTACAAAAATTGAGCTTTATATTAGGGAATTTTTGTTTAAAATGTTTGAATAAAACATGCACACTAGTTGCTCAGTCGGAGGCTTTTTATTTTGTTTAAATATCCTTTTTCTTGCCAATAAAATTTACAAAATGTAGGTGTTGGAGTTATGAAGTACAGTATATCGTGACCTATTTAAATGCATTAATATGAATTTTGCAATTTGTTCTAATATAGCCTTGAGAAAAAGAATGCAGAAACTAACCATTTTAATATCTTTGACAGGACGATATTGACACAAAAGTATGTGGCTGTATCTCTGTAGCTCATCTTGCATCTGCCCTAAAACCACGGTATCATTTTGCTGCATTGGAAGGAGCCAATTATGAAAGGTTACCTTACAGGTATTGGTCTGCTCATTTAAACTCTTAACCAACCTGTTATGTGCATATGCATGAAGTATTTTGTTCTATGAAATGCTTTACCTGTAAACTGTAAGTTCATTCATCACAAATGGGCGGCGCAGTGGTTAGCACCACAGCCTCACAGCTCCAGGGACCCGGGTTCGATTCTGGGTACTGCCTGTGCGGAGTTTGCAAGTTCTCCCTGTGTCTGCGTGGGTTTTTGCCGGGTGCTCCGGTTTCCTCCCACATCCAAAGACTTGCAGGTGATAGGTAAATTGGCCATTGTAAATTGCCCCTAGTGTAGGGAAGTGATAGGGAATAGGGGATTACTGTAGGGTTAGTATAAATGGGTGGTTGTTGGTCGGCACAGACTCGGTGGGCCGAAGGGTCTGTTTCAGTGCTGTATCTCTAAATAAATAAATAAAAATAAATAAATGACCGGATGTTGTTCTGTATCACCACTTATGTAACTGAAGGCAGCTTGTTTTCTTTTGTGGGGTGGGGGACTTCAGAGAGTTATTGTAAATATTCTCAGATCTGTTATACTGTACCCTATATCGGAAATAATTTAAACAATTTCCAATTTTAAAGTAGTGCTTGGGGAGGAAAGTTGTTGGAGAGTGAGGCTATTTTCCTACATTTTGTTACATTGAACCAATATAAAGTTGTTCCACAGTCCTTAAATTAAGTTTTCACAAACTGAAGAATAGCTATAGGTTCTTCTTGTAGTATGTCCAGATTTAAGAGCAAAACGATGCCAAGTGTGGTTGTAATGGCTGTATTGGATTTCTTGTCAACTAAAATTGGGAATGTGACTGAACTGCCATTAGAGGTTGATGTTGGGGATCAGCGGATGTGAAAGAAGAAAGGGAGTGAGCAGCATTTTGAGAAATAAAGGGGGTCAAGGGGGTAACAGGTACTGATTTAGTTCCTAAGGTTGATGTTTTATCGGACTATAGTATACGGATGCCTAGATACTCCTGTAAATGCAAGAAGGAGTTGGCAACATGTCTGTACATTTGAGGTCCACGGTATTTTAAATTTCTTGCTCCAAGTCTTTAAACTTGTGTTTAAAATTTATTTTAAATGTTTAAAAACACAAGTTTAAAGGCTTGGAGCAAGACATTTAAAATTACCAGGAGCGAAAGTAAGGTATCGGGATCAATCCTAAAACATGAAGCAGCAACGGGACCCAGAGTCGCATTGCACTGTTCACACACAGGCAGGGGCTAGTAGCGGTAACAATATGTAAAATGAGGACCAGCTGAAGATCCACATAACCTGTCTCCAGACCATGAGCTGCACCACAGCCCAGGAACACTGAGATATTTCGAGGGCCTCAGCAAGTCTGAGCTATCCATGAGCACAGGTAAAACTTTCATTAAGAGGTTAGTCTAGGATAGGCCTTTCTTTTCAGATAAGGGAATGGAGAGTCAGAAGCTTTTCTTATTGTTAGAGCAATTCTAAATGGTTCATCAATTATAGATATCGTTTAATTCTAATGTGGTATTTTTCTACAATATAATAAATTACTCTTCTGTACATAAAGCCACAGTTTATACCTGAAGTTTATTTGCAAAAGGAGTCACTAAGTTAATTATAAGGGGGTTGACTTTCCACTGGTTTTATTAGTGTAATCAGAGTGAAATCAGCCAAACCAGTACAAATGATCGAGTAAATTCAGTTTACGCTTGGTGTAACTTTAACTCTGGTGTAAAAGTAATTTCACTCGATGCTGGCCCCCATCCCAGATAGAAATAATGAGCCTAGTGAGTTTCTGCGTCCCTTCAAGGAGGGTTTTCTCATTGAGCATCTCTGAATCACACAGGCACCAGTAGGCATCTACATATCAAAAAACTGATTTAGTTTACAAAGAAACTGGTTAATGTACACCAGTGAATAGAGTAAATGATTCAGTGCAGATTTTCAAATTATTTTTAGTGCTTTAAAATTCAGTCAGGAGTGACTCACTAACAGATCAAACTCTGTTCTTAGCAGCAACATTCATGTGTATTTCCTCCCCCGGATTCCTTTGGTTCCAGGGAGAGAGACTGTTCTTGGTTTGAGACACAGAATCCAAGTGGCCCAAATTGGCACTAAACTGCCACTGTCTCTCTAGAAGGTCACTCTTGTCTTTGAAGCAGACTCTGGGATGGTGCGTCTCTTGAGCAGTTTATCAGTCGGGGAGAGGTGGGGTCTGAAATTGGGACTGGACCCAAATTCAGTCACAGGGTGGTGAAAGATGCTATATTAAAGCAAGTTCTTTCTTGCATCCATCTGCACAACTGTATTAGCTAGCTAGCAAGCAAAACAGTACGCAATGCCAATGTGAATGACTTGTTGACAGAATACAGCTAGCTACACCATGTGCTAACATTGCATTAACATGCAGCCAGTCAGCTAAACCATTACGTGATAAAAACCAAGACTATAAGTAACTGCCATTCAACACATGCGGCGCAGTGGTTAGCACCGCAGCCTCACAGCTCCAGGGACCCGGGTTCAATTCTGGGTACTGTCTGCGCGGAGTTTGCAAGTTCTCCCTCTGACCGCGTGGGTTTTTGCCGGGTGCTCCGGTTTCCTCCACTTGCAGGTGATAGGTAAATTGGCCATTGTAAATTGCCCCTAGTGTAGGTAGGTGGTAGAGAATATGGGATTACTGCAGGGTTAGTATAAATGGGTGGTTGTTGGTTGGCTTAGACTCGGTGGGCCGAAGGGTCTGTTTCAGTGCTGTATCTCTAAATAAAACCCAGTAAAATCGCAAATAATTTTCCACACTGGAAAAGACAATTAGCTAGTTGTCCTAGTTAGCTAGCAAGCTAATAATAATAAATACAACTCACTTTAATACATTCAGAATCGAAAATACCATGCCACCGCAGCTACATCAATGTCCTTTGTGCTCATTGTTGCAGTTGCAATACATAGACAAGCATCAACCGGACAGTTTTCAAGGCGATTCCTTGTGGATGTTTTGATAATACAGTTGTGCTGCTCTCCATTGATATTTGTGTGCTTAACTACTTTATTTATAGAGAGAAATGTGTTTTAAACTGGATTGTGTTTTGATGGCATTAGGTTGGCTACATGCTTTACATGCAGATTAATTAGCCCCATATGCGTGGCTGAGTTAATAATTTTGTCAAATGTCTGTGGTGGAACATGTTGGTGCCAATCCCTGAATACAAGCTTTATTTGATGTCAGTAAAAATAACAGACAATCAAATTAACAGTACAGTAGGTAGCGAGATAGAATTTCCACTAGGCCTGAAATCGGCCAAACCAGCATAGAAGATCAAGAAGCGTAAGGTATGTCCTGCAGAAATTGAGTTTCCGCCATCTTTTGTGCTGGTTTAAAAAACGTGGTGCTGGAAGCCAGCCATGCCCTCGGTTTGAATTAATGAGAATGGTGAGATTTAGACTGTTGAGTCTGTGGTCCTTTGAGGGGCTCTTCCGAATAGGCTAGGTTTTGTTTTTAGGTGTAAAGACACTAGTAGGCACTTTTTAAAAAAGTTTTCAAATATTACATTTTTTATTTACTTAAACTGACTAATGTACACCAGAACTATTTACTAATTTCATTGCATAGTTTAAAAAAAAATCATTTTAGATATTTAAAATCAGGTTACTCACGGGTGGTGGACTAGATACTTTTATTAAAAATGCTTATATTTTGTGATAAACCTTATTTCTACTCTTTTGATAAGACTGAACCAGATAACTACGCTTAATAAATCAACAATTATTTGACGCAAGGGAGAAAAAAATTGCATTCTAAAACACTGCTTGGTTGTACCAGATCATGGAATCTTTTGCATTCGGTGATATGTAAATAAATTTGAATGGAAATTTGAACCACAACTTCACTTTGGAAAACTAGTGCAAATTTATGCCCAGATTGTTCATTACGCCCAAAATGGAAACTACTCTAGGAATTCAAAGATTGGCCTGACATGTAAAGAATAAGTTTTAAAAATGCTAATGTTCAACTGCATAAAAGGTGATGATTCCCATTGTGATACCGTTTCATATGCTGTGGAAGGCTACTGGTTGCTACAAGTATGAATCTAGATGAGAAGTATTGCCAGGGAATGTGACTGTAGGATTAACACAACTGAGCTCAATCCAAGCATCTACCAACTGAGTTTTTTTTTTGAGCACGGTTCACTGGATATACTCTATGAAACCAATCTTGATTCTTCACAGTGCCATAGCTAATATCAGCTAACTGCAGACAGCACAGATTAAACCAGAAACTGTCCTGGTCTATATAACTTGGCATTTACCTATAGAGTGATTAAATTGATATCTGCCATTACAATAAAAAATTATCTTTTTTTTCTTTTTTTTTAAACGTAGAAACCATGTGATACTACAGGAAAATGCACAGCATGTCAGCAGGTTCATAGCACTGGCGAATATTAGCAATCCTAGCAAGAAAAAGGCAAGTAAGCAAACCCTGAATTACTAGCCTGACTATACTTTGAGAGAACATATTCTAAATTTACGTGTTAATGTAGGTTTTCTTATTGAGTTCATTTCCTATTATGTTCTGAATTGATTGGAACTATATTTGCCATTTGATGTTAATAATGCCGACACTTAGATTGTTTGTCCAAAATTCCTCTGTCTGCTATTTTAGCAGAGGAGTATCTCATTTATTTTGAATGTTTAAATGCCTCCATTAAAATAGTGGAGAGGAACTTCAGACATATACATTAACCATTTGAATGCTAGTGTGCAACATAATTTCTGGGCTATTTGATCTATAATTAATGTGCCATTTAGAAGATGGATGTAAAATAACTTATGATTGTTGTACTTGAAAAAAAAAATAATATCCAATCTCTGACTTAACTAGAGTTTAAATTGATACTTTGCAGATTTCAACCTTGGCTCAGCGGTAGCGCTCTTACTTCTGAGTCATAAGGTCACAGGTACAAGCATTTCCAGAGACTTGAACAATCTAAGCTGAGTGTGCTGCACTGACTTATGATGCTATCTTTTAGATGAGATGTTATACAGAGGCCCCTTCTGACCCCTCAAAGTACATAAATGATCCCGTGGCATCAGAGATGCCATCTATGACTCAGCTATGACCACCTATGGCAAACGTGTGAAGCAGAATGCAGACTGGTTTCAATCTCACTTTTGAAGAGCTGGAACCTGTCATAGCCGCTAAGTGCATTGCACTGTTGAACTACAAGAAAGCCCCCAGCAAGTTAACATCTGTAGTACTCAAAGCAGCCAGAAGCGCTGCACAAAGAACAGCCAGGCGCTGCGCAAATGACTACTGGCAACACCGATGCAGTCATATTCAGCTGATCTCCGACACTGGAAACATCAGAGGAATGTATGATGGCATTAAGAGAGCTTTTGGACCAACCATCAAGAAGATCGCCCCCTCCCTCAAATCTAAATCAGGGGACACAATCACTGACCAATGCAAGCAAATGGACCACTGGGTGGAGCACTACCTAGAACTGTACTCCAGGGAAAATGTCACTGAGACCGCCCTCACTGCAGCCCAGTCTCTGCCAGTCATGAATGAGCTGGACGTACAGCCAACAAAATCGGAACTCAGTGATGCCATTGATTCTCTAGCCAGTGGAAAAGCCCCTGGGAAGGAAGGCATTACCCCTGAAATAATCCAGAGTGCCAAGCCTGCTATACTTACAGCACTCTACGACTGCTTTGCCTGTGCTGGGACAAGGGAGCAGTACCACATGACATGCGCGATGCCAATATCATATAAGATATTCTCTATAAGAACGAGGGTGACCACGGTGACTGAAACAGCTACCGTGGAATCTCCCTGCTCAGCATAGTAGGGAAAGTCTTTGCTCGAGTTGCTTTAAACAGGCTCCAGAAGCTGGCTGAGTGTGTCTACCCTGAGGCACAGTGTGTCTTTCGAGCAGAGAGATCCACCATTAACATGCTGTTCTCCCTTCGCCAGCTGCAGGAGAAATGCCTCGAACAACAGATGCCCCTCTACGTTGCTTTCATTGATCTCACCAAAGCCTTTGACCTCGTTAGCAGAAGTGGTCTCTTCAGACTACTAGCAAAGATCGAATGTCCACCAAATCTACTAAGTATCATCACCTCATTCCATGATAATATGAAAGGCACAATTCAGCATAGCGGCGCCTCATCAGACCCCTTTCCTATCCTGAGTGGCGTGAAACAGGGCTGTGTTCTCGCACCTACACTGTTTGGGATCTTCTCACTGCTGCTCTCACATGCGTTCAAGTCTTCAGAAGAAGGAATTTTCCTCCACACAAGATCAGGTGGCAGGTTGTTTAACCTTGCCCGTCTAAGAGCGAAGACCAAAGTACGGAAGGTCCTCAGCAGGGAACTCCTCTTTGCTGACGATGCTGCATTAACATCTCACACTGAAGAGTGTCTGCAGAGACTCATTGACAGGATTGTGGCTGCCTGCAACGAATTTGGCCTAACCATCAGCCTCAAGAAAACAAACATCGTGGGACAGGACGTCAGAAATGCTCCATCGATCAATATCGGCGACCACGCTCTGTAAGTGGTCCAAGAGTTCACCTCCCTCGGCTCAACTATCACCAGTAACCTGTCTCTCAATGCAGAAATCAACAAGTGCATGGGAAAGGCTTCCACTGCTATGTCCAGACTGGCCAAGAGAGTGTGATAAAATGGCACACTGACACGGAATACAAGTCCGGGTGTATCAAGCCTGTGTCCTCAGTACCTTGCTCTATGACAGCGAGGCCTGGACAACATATGTCAGCCAAGAGCGGTGTCTCAATTCATTCAATTTTCGCTGTCTCCAGCGAATCCTTCGCATCAGGTGGCAGGACCGTATCTCCAATGCAGAAGTCCTCGAGGCGGCCAACATCCCCAGCATTTACACCCTACTGAGCCAGCGGCGCTTGCGATGGCTTGGCCATGTGAGCTGCATGGAAGATGACAGGATCCCCAAGGACACATTGTACAGCGAGCTCGTCGCTGGTATCAGACCCACCAGCCGTCCATGTCTCAGCTTTACAGACGTCTGCAAACATGACATGAAGGCCTTTGACATTGATCACAAGTCGTGGGAGTCAGTTGGCCTTTATAGCCACTCCAGGCGCTGCTTCACAAACCACTGACCACCTCTAGGCGCTTACCCATTGTCTCTCGAGACAAGGAGGTCAAAGAAGAAGACGACTTCTTGAATGGCCAGGGGAGTTCTCCTAGTATCCTGACCAACATTTATCCCTCAATCAACACCACTAAAACAAATTATATAGCTCTTGCTGTTTTTGAGTTATTATGTGAAAAGTGCTGTGTTTGCCTACATTACAGCAGTGACTACACTTACACTTTAGGGCGGCACAGTGGCGCAGTGGTTAGCACCGCAGCCTCACAGCTCCAGTGACCCGGGTTCGATTCTGGGTACTGCCTGTGCGGAGTTTGCAAGTTCTCCCTGTGACTGCGTGGGTTTTCGCCGGGTGCTCCGGTTTCCTCCTACAGCCAAAGACTTGCAGGTTGATAAGTAAATTGGCCATTATAAATTGCCCCTGGTATAGGTAGGTGGTAGTGGAATTAAGGGAAGGTGGGGATGTGGTAGGAATATGGGATTAATGCAGGATTAGTATAAATGGGTGGTTGATGGTCGGCACAGACTCGGTGGGCCGAAAGGCCTTTTTCAGAGCTGTATCCATTGTCTCTCGAGATAAGGAGGCCCAAAGAATCTCAATAAATAAAAGGTGGTTGTCATTTGCTTTTGGGCATCCTTAGGATTTGAAAGGTGCTGTAGAAATGCAAGTTCTTGTATCATTATAGACAGTTTTCTTTATTTGAACAAATTTTTAAATTAACTTTTAAGATGCCTGTGAGCTGTTATGTCCACAGGCATTTGGTTGACTTTCTTTCATGTATGACTTAAATTTTGAAGTGTATCAAAAATAATTGCATTTAAGTTTGGATGTTCCTCTTTCCAGAAAACTTAAATTAAAAAGTGTAAACTCAATGAAGTAATTTTTTCTACATAAGCGAAAAAATGTTGAATTTTTTACAGAAACAAAACTAAATTTTACATCTCAATTATTTCTAAAGCTAGTAATTATTTGAACCATTTATCATGCAAAAACATGAATTTGTTCTATTTCTTCACTAGCTACTTCTCCAGCATTTCCACACCCCATTTTGGTTTTAAGATGGTAGATAGGAACCATTCTGTAATATCACCTGTTTTAATCACCTGCTTGGTTGATTGTCCCTCTACATCTAGATTGCTATCTCTTAATTGGAATTGTCTGTTTGATCTCTCATCTGGTCATCTCTGGTACAGTTCATTAGTACAGGAATATATCTCCACTGGATGTATTGTTCGAATTTTATTTTGAGAATTTTCTTGTTCTTTGGTTTGTTTATAACTGCTTCCTTTAAAAGTAATTGCTAATGAGAAACTATTGTACTGAAATTTTTAAACATTACTGGTAACTGATCCTAATTTGAATGACTTTATGGTGAGTGTTTTGAAATGTTTGATGCCAGAATTTACATTTACATTATTTTTCTGCTTGATTTTGTTTCCTAGTACTTGTATGCATTTAACATTATGCCGATAACTTCTATGGATCCAGTTGAATTAGTGAAACAGCCTCTGGATGTCACAGAAAGTCCATATAGGAAAATGACCAAGGAATTTCAAAAAACTAAACTGGGGGAAACTGCGACAGTAAGTATATGTAGGGAACCCTTTCTTTTAGTTTTAGTTGTAAATTAAAAGCTCCAGTAACGAGTCTCAAAATGTCTTGCCAGCTACTACTATATTTCCTCTCAAACAGAACCCAAACATAGTGTCTGTGCAGTTCCCTCATGTCCTAGGATTTTGACAGTGTAATGTGGCATTGCATGTTTTTTAAAATTTATATATATATATATATTTATTTATAAATGACATGTAATTCTCCTCTTCTTCCCCTCACCACCCCCACCCCCAAGTATATACTCTTTGCTCATATTTAATTATGTCTCCAGACTGCAAAAGCTTACTGACTTCTGTGAGCTTTGAACTAAGATTACGTTTTTAACTTTATCTAGCATAGAGTCATATGTGGCACAGAAGGAGGCCATTTGGCCTATTTGTTACAATATGTGAATGATTTCTGTATA
Source organism: Heterodontus francisci (assembly GCF_036365525.1). Classification (NCBI taxonomy): domain Eukaryota; kingdom Metazoa; phylum Chordata; class Chondrichthyes; order Heterodontiformes; family Heterodontidae; genus Heterodontus; species Heterodontus francisci. The sequence goes on from NC_090397.1 coordinate 22,848,638, forward strand.
GCAACCTTATTCAAAGTCTGGTTCAAAGCATTCATTAAACATTTTATTGGGTTTAATAAAATATACAGGATGGATGATGTTTGTGCAATATGACCACCCTTCTAAAGCATGATTTGGAATCTAGTCAAATGTGTATGATGAGAGTAGCATAACGGATGGTGACACTGATTTCTCTAGTCATTGTCTAAACAATGAGCACGTAGCTTGTCAAGTTTAATCCATCTTTTGACACTTAAGCAGTTTTTTTAAAATTCCATTTGAAATGGAGCCAGGTTAATATAGTATTATGTTGCAAAATATTTTCTGTAATTTATCATTCTAGTTTATCAGTCCTGTTTAACAGTTCTTATATGAAGCTTTATCATGCATTATTACTTGTATAAAGAAATTTGTGGTCATTGTGGAGCTGATTTGCTCGATAGTAAGAATGCAATGGATGTAATATATTTGGACTTTCAAAAATTAATAAAGTGTTAATAAGAGACGTCCTTTAAAGATTCAGGCCAACATTAATGGATAAAGTGGTGCTATGGATAGAGGGTGATTGTAGGATAGAAAGCCTGTAGGAATAAATGAATGTTTCTGATTGCGCAGATAATGATGCTCTAGGATGTATTAAGATTAAAGCCTATAGTTGTGATGAGGGACTTGTCAAAACTAGGACTCTATTCCCGGGAGTATAGAGGGTGTGAGAAATAAACAGAATTTTGTAAAAGGTTTAAAGGGATAAACTGTGACAGATTATTCCCACTATTTTCTTCATTATTAAGAGAGTGTAGAAGAAGGTTAGTAGAATATGGAATATCTTGCTATCTGCTGAAGTTAAGTAAATAACTATTTTAAAAAAAGAAAAATCTTTAAAGTTATGTGGGGCGGGTGGGGGAAGCAGGTAGAGAGATTAGTCAACAGCTCCAATGTGGAGCTACCACTGCATGGCACATGGGCTAAGTTGCACCTTTTATGCTGAAATGTCTGTGATTGTATGAAATTTTAAGCTCACCATAAACTGATTGCAAATGTTAGGTGCTACTTGTAAATTTTAAGTAGTTTTACTGAGACCTCAATAAAATCTTGCATTTTTTGGCATTTTGATCCTTGGAATATCATGCTGGTTGACTACTTAGTATTTACAGTGTGACAGATAACTACCAGATGGAACAGGGCAGAAGAAACAAATTCCATTGTTGTGCTCACCTTACCCATTTAAGTGTGCGGGACCTTTACATTTTTTGCAGTAACTTAAAGGGGCCGACTTGTGCTTGGCCTGAGTGGGAATTTCCGGGTTGCTGTGCAACTTAGAGGGAACATCGGCCATAATGTTGTTCCGTTCTGTTTTTAAAAACTTCCCCTTATTGTGGTTGTTGAATTTATAATTTACTATTTGCTCCAATAGCTGATTTAATTTACAGGAAGAGACTCAGTTTTTCTTTGACTTGAGCAAACGAGAAGGAAAGAAAAGATTCTCTGAAGGAGGAAGACCTTCACCTCATCAATCAAAACAACCCCGAAAGCCGTGTAAGTGTCTGAAACTTTGTTTCATGAGCAAGAGTTCAGTTTTTTTCCTGATTGAAATTGGGAAGTAACAGCACAGTAAAAAGATTTAAAGGAAATTCATTCAAAATTTGAAGACAGGATTTCCAGAAGGGAGATCGTAGTCAGCTACAGGGATCCCTGCCTGTGGACCTAGCTAGTAGGAAATACAGCAATAAAATTCTGCAGGAAAGCAACAATGGGAAGCTCAGTCAGTTTGTGTGTGAAACTATATACGTGTTAAGGTCCCATAATCTCCTAAAGCTAGTAGTCATTCTGTGATCCTGCTTTTTTAATGGTTTCTAGCGATGTGCTACAGGGATCCACCAAACCATTGCAAACACTCAGTAACATTGCACCTTTACAACAACCACAGAAATTGTACTCTTGCATTTATTTATCCTTCTGAAATACTTCAATATAAGGGTGAATTCATTGACCATGAGTACTAGCAGAGAGCTCTCGCTCTCTCTCAGCTGAATTTTACGCCCCTCCAGCGGGTCGGATGGTGGCATGGGGGCGGCGTAAAATTGAGTGGGAGCCTCCGGGAGGCCTATCCGCCTCATTCCCGCCTCCGGTCAACTTTATGGCGGTTGGGGGGGTGGGGGCCACTTAATGGCCATTTAAGGGCCCTCACCCGCCTCCACGGGTATTTTACCCATGGCAAGCGGGCGTGCTGGGGGCGTGAAGGAGCGCCCAGTTATAGCTGCTGGCCTGTCTGTGTGCCGGGGTGGGGGCCATGGCACAGGGTGCCTGATGGTGGGCCTCCCCTGCCTCTCAACACACCCCGGGACACAAGACGCACCCCTCCCCTTCCCCCAACGACCACTACAGCCTCACCCAGGGCACGACCGATCTCACTGGTGAGACATGCCCAACTTACCTTCGTTCCTGTCTCCATGTCGGCTGGGCTGCAGTCCGAGCAGTGGCCTCCCGGTGGCGTGCTGGGACTAAGAGCTGCCGGCTCGGCTGGCTGGTAGCTCAATGAGGCGGGATCTCCTCCCTCAAGCGGGTGGAAGTCCCGCCTTGGGACAATCCGAGCCCGGGGACCCGTAAAATGCGGGATGGATCTCCGGGTTCGGCGGAAGCGGGTTCGCCACTGACTTTTATGTCGGTGGTGAATTCCTGTCTAAGGTAAAATCCAGCCCCCTCTCTCTGAACATGGCTCCCATAGCACAGTGAGTTTACTAGTTTACTCTATAATGTTAATGCTCACTTCATCAATTGAGATGCTCTTCATTTTGAACATATTTCACATCTTGAAAATAAAAAGCATATATGTGGTAAACTGAATGGAGAGGGAGGAATGTTAAAAAAATAAACTGCAGCAACATCTGATTTGGTATGCAATTCCTAAAGCCGTTAATGTTTGCTTTTGCAGTTTTAAGGTATTCTGATTTTATAAATTGCCTCCCAAGTGTTACCACAATAACGTACATTTTATATGTATTCTTGAAGTAAGGTTACACACCTAGCATTTTATTTTATTTTTTTTTGAAGCTCAGCCCATGGGCCCTTGCTGGTTCTGTCTTGCTAGTCCGGAAGTCGAAAAGCACCTGGTTATCAGTATTGGTACACATGTAAGTACTATATATCCACTTCAAAGCATTTTCTAATGTAAACCTTTGGGCATTGATTGCCACTGAAACACAAAGGGATTTAAACACTGCCTTCAATTATTTAAGAGTCAGCTATGATGTAGTTACCTGCCGTGTAATTGCAACTACCAGCACTGGTCTCAGTAGCAACACTGTTGGATAAAATTAACCAACATCGCTGCCTCCTGATTTCTTTAGACCACCCTCCCTGGTGAGTCTAGAGACCGTAGCACTAACCAGTAAAAAAAAATGCCTCGGGTGGGAGTAGCCAACAGCTTTTCATACTGTGAATGAGCTCAGCATTTAACCTATTAGTACAGACAAGCAGCAAGAAAGTAAAGTTGATTTTCACACAGCTATGTATTTGCAATTGCAATGGTTTGTTTGACTGACATTGAGGAATTTGCCTTGCAATGTTAATGGGCTGGATTTCATGGTAACAGGAACCCTCAAGTTCTGTGAGGGTAACGCGCTATTTCATACAGTATGGAAGTTTTAAAAAAATTGTTAATCGTCGACAGCGAATTCTAGATTTCCATGTTATTCTGTGCATGTGTGGACTTCACAAGTTGCCGTCAGTTTCAGTGGAGTAATAGCACAATCGCTGACAGCTTCACTGTAATTACCACGACAAAATCCAGGCCATTGTTTGTCTTGACTTTTATTCCTTGCAACACTTGCTTACTGATATATCTGTTCTCTTTCTCCAATAAGTTTTCTTTAGTCTGACTCCAATTCCAAGATTTGCATTGGTTGACTGGACCAGGAATTTACATTTACCTTCATTTGTGTTTGTGACTCTTTTGTGTTTTCAGTCTTAGTAATTGCTATGTCTACTCTTTAATGGGATGCTGTTTGTACTCAAATTCTTATCCTACATAACAGAAGTTTGTATGATGAATTTACCTAATCAGAGCCAGGGCTCTAGGGTAGTTTTTGTGTGATCTTTACTTCACTATCAATTTTAGATAATTGGATTGTATAAAAGTCTGGAAAGTTAAATAAACTATCTTGGTTAGAAAATATAAATTAATTTAAATGAGTGTGAATTCCTTTTTATTTTACAGTGTTACATTGCCCTTGCCAAAGGTAGCTTAACCCCTGATCATGTGCTTATTTTGCCCATTGGGCACCATCAATCAGTGGTAGAGCTTCCTTCAGAGGTCGTAGAAGAAGTAGAGAAATGTAAATTGGCTTTAAAAAAGTTTTACAAGAGCATTGGGAAAAGGTTTGTAATGTTTGAAAGAAACTACAGGAGTCAACACTTACAGTTGCAGGTAATTTCCAACGACTTCAAATATTTGAGTAAAACCTTGAATTGTAACTGTACAAACTGTAAAGTAGTAATTGTATGTACACTGAAGCAAGCTTGCTTTTTCAATATGGCAGCATTTTTCATGTTGAAAGTTGAATCAATTGTTCCTTCTCAAGTAATATTTAAGATTTGATGCATACATGTTGTGGTTGATCTTAAATTGATTGGTTTTGAAAGTACCAGGCCAGTCCTAAAGTCACCACAAATAATAATATTGAGTGGAAAACATATTGTTGTGAAGGATTATCAAGTCAGCTTGTTCTTTTAGTCTTTCCAGCTCTCACAGAAATTTTTTTTCCCATTAGTTTAAGTCTGAAATAATCCCAGAGGTTGTCTCTCTCTGGTATGATGACAAACTTTCCTGAGGGAACCAACATCCCAATGATGCACTTTTTTCTGACTTATTTTAGATTAGTTGGTGAAAAAATCTAAATATCTGACTTTTGTATAAATCCTGATTTTGAGAGTGATTGTTGAGTTCAGAGTATCACTGAAATATGTTGTTTCTTGTCATTTTAATCCAGGTGGTTCCTGTCCCTGTTCAATGTTGTACTACAGTTGACATTAAGGAGGCTTTTATTGTACAAGCAGAGGAACAGCAGATGGAGCTCTTGGAGATCCCTGAGCATTCAGACCTCAAGCAAGTGAGTTTGTTTAGTGTACTTCATCAATTTGAAAATTAAAAACAAAAATAATAAGTCTCAAGTGAGAAGCAAGCAATCTTCTCCCAGAGAAGTAAGTTGGAAACATATGAAATTGATGGGCAACAAAAGACCAGCTGATCCATCAAGCCTGTCCCTCAAAATTTTCAGTAGAACAGCCATTACTATAAAAGGGTTGGATAGGCTCCCTGATCTCCCAGTAGATAAATGCACTGTTATGTGGTATTGAACTTTTAAAATTCCTTTGTCAGGTTTTTGAGACATGAAAATCCATCAGAGTACTTTGAGTTGCCAAGCTTTTAGGGCGGCACAGTGGCGCAGTGGTTAGCACCGCAGCCTCACAGCTCCAGCGACCCGGGTTCAATTCTGGGTACTGCCTGTGTGGAGTTTGCAAGTTCTCCCTGTGTCTGCGTGGGTTTCCTCCGGGTGCTGCGGTTTCCTCCCACAGCCAAAAGACTTGCAGGTTGATAGGTGAATTGGTCATTATAAATTGTCACTAGTATAGGTAGGTCGTAGGGGAATACAAGGACAGGTGAGGATGTGGTAGGAATATGGAATTAGTGTAGGATTAGTATAAATAAATGGGTGGTTAATGGTCGGCACAGACTCGGTGGGCCGAAGGGCCTGTTTCAGTGCTGTATATCTAAATCTGCACACAATATGTTTATAAGATGCAAAGTGCAGAATCTTTCCCATTTTAACAAAAAAACAACTTGACTAGGTCCAAGGAATTTGTGGTTTGGCATAGACTGACAAGTGATGAATATCTGGTTTGATGCTGCTAGATTGCGACTGCTTTCAGTGAAACAAATAGGTGTCTTAAGATTGATTTCAAAGCATCCTTGTAAGAATAAAAGTTGCAAATTACATTAAGTACCTAATCCTTTTGTTTAAATTCTATTTGTGCTGCAAATTGAGTTTAATTTTGTTCATCAATCTGCTAACTAATGTAAATACATTCAGTTTATTTGAATAATCTTATTGGTATAAAGCAATAATAATTTGCATTTATATAGTGCCTTTAATGTAGTAAAGCGTCTCAAGGCACTTCACAAGAACACTATCAAAGAAAATTTGACACCGAGCCACATAAGGATATATTAGGGCAGATGACCAAAAGCTCAGTCAAAGATGTAGGTCTTAAGGAGTGTCTTAAAGAAGGGTCAAGAGGTGGTGACAGTTAGAAAGGGAGTTCCAGAGTTTAGGGCCTTGGGATTTTGCCAATGTTGGAGTGATTAAAATAGCAGATGTGCGGGAGGCTAAAACTGGAGGAGTGCAGAGATCTGGGTGTTGTAGCGCAGGGGGAGTGGTGAGGCATGGAGGGATTTGAAAACCAGGATGCAAATTCTTAAATTGAGGTGTTGCAGCATACTTAGGTACTGTTTTGCTCCACCATGGCCTTTAGTACTGCAGTCCATATATCCTACACCAGGTCCTGCTTGCCCATCCTCGCTACTCTTTATAGGCTCCCATTCGTTCAATGCCTCAGTTATAGTTAACATCCTTGCTTTTAAATCCCTTCACAGTTTTGCACCCATTTCCCCGCCCCCCCAACCCTTAGTTTTCTAACCTCCATCCAGCCCTAGAACTCCCTTAAATCTTCTCCCTGAACTCTCTTTCTCTGACTCTGGTCACTTGTGCATTCCTTCACCCCATTATTAGTGGATATGCCTTCATCTGCCTGGGACTCATACTCTCTAAAATGTTCTGGCTCTCTACCTCCCTCTTTAAATCTCAGCTTTTTGGTCAACCCTCCTAATATCTCCTCCTTTGGCTCAGTCTCTACTTTTTCATTATATTTCTGGGAAGTGCCATGGGATTTTTTTCTATTATAAAGGAGTCATATAAATACAAGTTGTTTTATTTAGACTGCTTTTTTAATGTGTTGAGCTGTGGGATATTTGTGCAGGCTTTTTTCTCTGTGTCCAGATGCATGTGTATATATATCCAATTTCTATTAATGTAATCAACCAATTACCAATGTTAAACATACAGCAACTGTTCTGACTGGTTGCAGTGCTAATGGTGGAATTCTGCAGCAGAAAGCATATTTAAAAATGATAAGGAAAAGGAATTTAATTTATGCAATAAAATACAAAATAGTGCTTAACTTGAGCATTTTTTTGTTGTATGGTTTTTAATTTCATTGCCAACCTGGGAATTGGCTCTAAGTAACTGTGAAACTGCTGATGGTAAGATGTAAAAAAAGTATTCCTTCCAGATTACATAATGTTTCTTAAAACTAACTTTGTAAAGAGACTATGAATATTAGATTTGTGAGTATGTAGATGTAGCAATGGAAAAAGTTTTATGTTTCAATTGTTGGAAGATGTCCATGATGCTTTTCTTAGAAACTTGCAACAAATATTGCTGCAGCTGTTTCTGAATGACGCTTGTAGGGCATGTTGATAACCACCCTGGAAAGGCGCAAACAGCAGATTAGTGTACTTAGCAACTAATGCACCCGTGCCCCTGTAAAAACTAATTGTCACCACCTTTTGTGAAATGCTAATGCTGTATTTGTGTAGCAAATGTTTTTTGAAGATTTGTAGTAGAAAGCCATAAATAGTATTTTTGCAGTGGTGAAGGAGTGGGGGGTTGGTAATTAGGAACCTGGATTGCTATATTTACTTTGACATTTAAGGTAGTTTAAAAAAAAAATCTTGCTACTGTGGCAAGAATGTCTATTGTGAGAAAATTACAACTTGTAGTAATGTGAGTTATCAAGCATTCTCGGTGCGGTATAGCACAGATTGTAAAGTGTATATTTCCTGTTGAACCTTTTGATGTGGTGGAGGCAGGTTCAATTGAAATATTCAAAAGGGAATTAGACTGTTATACGAAAAGGAAGAATGTGCAGGGTTACGGGGAGAAAGCAGGGGAATGGAACTTTCAGAGTGTCAGTGCGGACGTGATGGGCTGAATGGCCTCCTGCATTGTAACAATTCTGTGATGTGAGTTCCTGCATCCATATGTATTATATAACAATGGTGGCTTTGAAAGAGGTGGACAATATATGGGCTGCTTGGCTTTAACCTTTTTTTATCCAGGGCTGTTGCAGCCATCAGTCTTGGTTAAATGAAGGTAGACTCCTGACATTGCCTTCAACCAAAAACAAAATGCAGTTATACAAATCCTGATTAGAATATTAAAAGTAATTAGGAAATAATGATCCATGTCTTCAATGATTTTAAAAGTAGGTCGACTTGCTTTATGTTTTTGTAGATAATTCAACCTGGGTCAGCATATTTCTATGTTGAGCTGGACAGTGGGGAAAAGCTGTTCCACAGAATCAAGAAGCAATTTCCTTTACAGTTTGGAAGGTAAGAAGAGTAGGGAACCAGATGATCGTGAGGATCTATCATTCTGGTGAGCTTTTGTTTTGCTTAATGTAGGCACCTGACTTGAACTTGGACAGCCTTCATTGTAAATCCAACCAGATAACATTGAGCAGAGACTGGACCCAGCAACATGAAGAGAACATGCATTTAATGATGCGTAATAAATCCAGTGGTGCTTTTTTCAAAGTCATCAAAGAGGATCACATCGACACCATTCTCACATTTTGTAAATTAGATCAGATTCTGCAATTTTCGGGGGTTTTCCATACCCATCAAAATCAATACTCTTTTGTCATAGCAAATATATTTTCTAATGCTGTTGTAAAACTAATTAACTCAGCTATATAGTTATTTTAAAGATTTTGTTTTAATTGTCAGTTATATTTGGTTTTGGACTACATGCCTTCAGTGTATACAGTTTGCATCCTGAAGGACACAGTAGTGAAAACATATCAAACTTGCTGATAACTGCTATCCACAAATAGTAAGTGCAAGTGGATATGGCTGTTTTGTGAGGGATTGTTGGAAAAAGTTTGAGAACCACTATCCTAAACCATGATATATTTGTGTATTTATTGGCATCATGTCAACTCTGGAGATGTTACTGTCGTTAAACATTATCCAAGCTGTGCAAGTGGATATCTCTACTGTCATGAAAAGCCTATATGCCACATGTGAAATACTAATTTATCAGTTGGAATCTTGCATATTAATTTTGCACAATATCCAAAATGGCGAATGGTTAACCAATAACTCAAAGGAAAATTATACACAAGCATCAAAATATTATTTGAACGAAAGTGTATTTCAGTAGAGTTATATTTCAAGTAATTGGGCCTTCATTGGTTCTTTCATGACTCAATTGTTCTGAATAGTTTTCATAATTTTTTTTCCTAGTTCTCTCAATGGGAGAATTTTTAAAGCATTTCTTTTGAAAAGGTTCACACCTGAAGTATAAATCAATGTTCCTATTAATTTGCATATCTCAAGTTGTAGATACTAACAGTCATTTCCAAATCTCTGGGCCCCTAAAAGTCAGACAAATAAGAAATAGAAGCATATAGATTATTTACCTGGACTTCAAGGGCCATCGTTGGACTCTCCTGGTTTAAAAGAAAGCCCCAGTAAAATAACTACGTTATTTTCATTTTACAGCATTGCAGCGGGATATGTTTTTAAAGATACTAGCAGATTTCCTGTGGCATTGCTCATAAGTGTGCCTGGGGTTGGTGGAACAAATACTGGGATGTTGCAGTGGTGTGGGGATAGCTTCACATTTTCACTGAGAGGATTCAGGAAGAAACAATGTAGCGATTTTATTTTTCATTCGGTTCCCAAAAGTAATTCTTTGTATGTAGCATGGATTATTTGCCTTTGCCATCCATCTGCTGATAAAAGTGCAGCGGTAGTGGTTTTCTGGAAGTGGATGGCTGGTAGTATGGGGAATTGTATGGCTGGTTGATGTGGGAGTAGAAGGAAAGACAGAAAGGGGTAGGCAGATGAAGACAGTGAAGGTAGAATGTGTCCCATCATCAGCAGGGACTTTCCCAAAAAAGGTTTCAGTAGTAAGGACTGCTTGGTACATTTTAAATAATACTGGTTTCCCTGCTGTTAGAGAACCCCCTTCAACACAAGCACATGCACACACTGTCAAAATAAATTCCCAGCCTTCACTAAAATAAAATAAGGTTTGTTCACTGTTTTTAAAATTGGGAGGCAGCATTGTTGGGTATTTGACAGCAGATTGCAGGAGGGAAGAGGTGACAGTGGACAGGATTTGACCACAGGCCCAATTTTAGGCTCTAAGGTTTTGTGGAGAATAGCACCACCTATCTTGCAGGTGGCAGCTTTGAAGTATTGAGTAAGTAAACAGTGCCCAACTGTCCTGGAGGGCATGATTTTTGGGAGGTGGGAGACTCTATCAGAAACTATGATGACAGGTAGTAAATATTACTTGGTAGTGTGTACTTACCACAAGACTTCTAATGCATCCTATAGATACATCCCACATTTAATATCATTGGATAATTGCACGTTTGTTTTTGCTAGGCAAGATAAGTCGGGTAAAGTGAATTTTATGGGCTGGATTTTACCTTAGGCGGATGGGAATTCGCCACCGACATGAAAGTCTAGCCTAGCCCCGGAATCCGTCCTACATTTTACGGGTCCCCGGGCTTTAATCGTTCTAAGGTGGGACCTCCACCCACTTGAAGGAGGAGGTCCCACCTCCAGTGAGCTGCCGGCCCACTGGGAGCGTTGGCCACTGCAGCTCAGCCAACACCATGGAGCCTGGAGGGAAGGTAAGTTGGGCTTGCCTCACCAGGGGGATCGGTCCTTCCCTGGTGAGGCTGAAGCGGTCATTTGCGGGTAGGGGGTGGGTGCATCTTGGGACCTGGGGGTGGGTTGAGAGATGGGGGCAGCCCTCAATTGGGCACCCTGTGCCTGATTGCCATGCCCCCCCCCCCCCCACGGGCTGCGAAATGGCCGGCAGCTATTGCTGGGCGGCCTTTCACGTCCCCACCATGCCCACTTGCCACGAGTAAAATACCTGTGGAGGCGGGTGAGGGCCCTTAAGTGGCTATTAAGGGGCCACTTAAGGGTCTTGATTGGCCTCAGGTGGGCACGTCGCCCCCTCCCCCCCCCCCCCCCCCCCCCCGGCTCGATGTCATAAACTTGACCAGAGGCGGAAGCGGGGCGGGTAGGCCTCCTGGAGCCTCCCCTCAATTTTACGCCACCATCCGACCCGCTGGGGTGGTGTAAAATTCAGCCCTATATCTTTAAACTTGGTTTATTATAGAACATGCTTACTCTGCTGTTTGGCTTATTAACTGTTTCTGAATTTCCCACAGGGAGGTTTTGGCAAGCGAAGCTGTCCTAAATATACCAGATAAAGCCAACTGGAGGGAATGTAAATATAGCCGAGAAGATGAGGAAGAATTTGCTAAGGCTTTCAGGGAGGGTTTTCAACCCTACGACTTTTCCTTGCTGGAGTAAATGAGATTGTAATGTATTTAAATTACTGTTAATGCTTTCAATAGCGCAAGTCAGTGTAATCTCCAAGTTATTCATTTGAGAGAAATGTTTTAGGTGCTTTCTTTGATACAGATATCTATTTTCAACTACAGAATGATACTTGTGAAGATTCAATAGACAGAACAATTATGTACATTATTTTCCAGACTGATGACATTTAAAGTAAAATGAATCACATTTTTCCTGATCTTTTACAATATTTGTTTCTTTTCAAAATTTAGTCTCTCCCCTGCCTCCACTATTGTAAATATACTGATTCTATAAGAACTTTTTTTAAAAAAAAGATGCTATTGGAATGTAGTGGCTCAATGTAATTCTGTAAATTGCAATTTTTACTTATTGGAGTGGGACTTACAGATGTATTTTTACTGCACTTTTTTTATTAAACTGATCTGAATTGTTTTTAGGATAACTGTTTGTTTATACTTTGTGCAGTAGATTTGCTGGTATACTTTCCCCATTCATATGATTTTTTATGAAATAATCCATTTCAGTGATTTTACTACCCAGGTCCAGTACAACTCCTTCATGTGTGTGTCATATATATGATTTTAAATGGTACACCATGTTGGAAATAAATGTATATTAGCAGTAATATTCAAAAATAACAGTTTAAGATTTACTAGGGTTTTATTATCAGTTTCTTTTTGCCAGTGAATTAAATATTTTCTAGAATGGTAAATTGTGCCACACAATCTCTAGTCTAGGTCATGCTCCACTTTCCCAGCCTATTTTCATGTTCTTTGTAGATTTTTTTATTTCTTCATTTTCAGATTTATGATGCAAGTAGTTTTAAACCACAAACTTTCAATGCTACAGCTAGCCAGTCCAGTATGTAAAATGTTGCCATAAAATCATAACTATTCTAATGCACTTCAACTATTCATGGGCATTCCCTTTCTAGTTAACCCACTAAATAACAAGAAATAGCCTTTGTTCATTCCAATCTAGAGTTGATCTTTCTGCTAGAGCAGTAACAATCATGAATGTCATTTCTTTCCAAAATCCATCATCCAACTTGCATCTTATATGGTTGGAATTGTCTTTAGAAGCTAGGCTGGACTAGTTGCTGGACTTTCCCATTATTTATCTGCAGTCTTTCTCCTCTTATTCCATTGCAAGTATGTGAAGAAATTAAGTTGCGCATAACTGTCTGAAATTATTTTTGTGGGGCAGCAATTGCAAGCATCATTTCAAATATAACAAGTCATGTATTTCCAAAATGTTGCCTTCTGTCCAAGCCATTTTAACGAGATAAGTTCAAATGTGCAACTCCTACTTTGTAATAATGCACCTTCATGTCACTTGTAAAAGGAAAAATTGATATGTTCCAAATATTTAATCTTTTCCATATGGACACCCTACAAGGCAAACAGGTGGGGTTTATCTGTTCTCTTGAGATCTCCATCAACCTAGTAGGGACTGTATGGTTCAAACGATATGCCTATTTTAATGCAGCTTTCCAATGCTATTTTCCACCGGTATACTAGTGCCAGTATGAGCAATGGAGTTAACATTTGCTACAAGAATGTAGGCTGAAGTATAATTTAAATGTTGAAGGCATTAGGAAGGTAGCAGATTTCTGTGGTGGGAGTCTTGTCATTTTTCTACAGCAGCCTTCATTTAATAAACTGCTTTGTGATGACCATCTGAAAGTTGCTGCTTTAAACAAGTCCCTGAGATTTATTTTACTTTCCTTCTCCCTCTTGAAATCTTTCCTTCATCCAGTCATCCAAGACAGCAATATAATGTTATGGATGCCTATTATCAGTACATGGTGGTCTTCTAGATTGTGAAATTAAGAAAAGGACTTGCATTTACATAGCACTTCTTATGTTTTCAAGCTGTTGTAAAGCACTTCATAGCTAAATAAATGTTTTTTAAAATGCAGTCACTTGTGGGCATAGTTCTTGCCAAGATCCCACAACTAACAATGAGATAAATGACCAGTTAATCTGTTTTAGTGATGTTAGTTTGGGATAAATGTTGACCAGGGCTATAGGAAAATTCTTTTTTTTTAATAGTGCCATGGGATTTTCTACATCTACTGAAAGGGAAGACAGGATCTCACTTCATAATACCATCCAGAAGATGGAACCTCTGACAGTGCAATGCTGAAATGTCAGCAACTGCAGTCAAGTCACTAGAGCATTGCTTGAATCCACACTTTTCTGACTTGGAGACGAGTGCTACCAAGGACTTCAATGGTGACACATAATTCAATCTATTTAGATTGCTTGATCTGAGCATGGTGAGAGTCTGGAAAGTTGAATAAGACCTTTTATTTATATAGCATCTTTAACATAGAAGAATATCCTGAAGCATTTCACAGCTGTGTTGGTGAGAAACAGATGATGTTCAAAAGAGATTACAAGGGGTGACTACCAACTTATGCACAAATGCAGCAATTACCAAAGATTCTTGAAACTTTTAAGGAGGGGAGGGCATTGCAGAGAAAGGGTCCTCAATGATTAAATGTATGGTCAGCATTAGTATGCCAAAAGGAAAGAGATGCACAAGAGATTTTGGTCAGTCATAAATGTTTAGACCTCATGTCAGAAATCAATTCTTACAAAGAAATTCAACTTTATGGGTAAAAAATTCCTCACTGGTTTCTAAGGCTTGTTGGTGATATACTAACAAGCCATTTCTGTGGGTTTAGACAAAAGGTAACAGTATTTATTGTCCCTTATGCCAAGCATGAAGCTAGATGAATTTTCACCTATTATAGCTGCAGTATGTACTATTTACAAAATGCTTTGCAGCAATTATTTTCACAGTGCCTCCCAGCCCAGTGTCTTCAACCACTGAGAAGGAGAAGCATAGCAAGATCATGTGAACACTATCACATCCAAGTCACATACCATCCTGACTTGCCTGTGTGTAACCAAAATGTTTCTTTTGACTGAGGGATTTAAACAATGGTGTTCCTGCAAGGTCAGTGTTGGGACCATTGCTATTTTAAGTACATGTAAATGATCTGGATTTGGGTATAGGGGGCATGCTATCAAAAGTTGCAGCTAATGCAAAAATATGGAGTGTGGTTGACTTGAAGTGATTGTCAGAACAACATAGGCTAGTAGATTGGGCGGGTGTCAGTACTATGTCATGGATTCCATATCTAGAGTATGGAGAATAAATTCAGGATAAGAATTGGCTGATGATTTTGTTGCCCGTGTATTATCTAGCTAGGTCTGATAATTAAATATTGTCAGGGCCCTAACATCGATCCTCCATCTACATTATGAGGACGTCAAAAACTGTTCTGGAATCCTGGAAAAAATTATATTCCATGACGTCTTTGGTATGCATTTCAGTTCTAGATTTCAACATATTTTGGCAGGTAACTTATGCAGAACAAGGGAAATGTGACTTATGAAAGAGTCCAGTCAAATCTTCAGAATAAGTTTAGATTCATTGCTTGTAATCTGTAGTATGGAAAGTAGGATATATATACTCAGCTGAATATATCTGCACCTGTCGTATGTCTTGAAATCCTTCAATTAGGTCTATTATTTGCAATTAAAGAAAATTGTCAAAGTAGTCACTACTTATCCTGAAACAGATGGATTTAGGCCTTCATGACTTCAAATATACCACCTGAACTCTACAGAGTACTGAATGATGTTGCCTCTTATACATTCTTAGTGAAGAGTCAGGCTAATTTGGCTGACATATGACCATATATGTTTATTTTAAGGAATCTGCTCCATCAGTAAATTCATGAGACAGATGCTATCTATTCTTGCAGAGTTTGTTAATGGTTATTTTTAGTTCTACATTTGTCTTTGAATACTTTAGAGGGTGTTTAGTTCTATTAATGGAGTTTTTTATGTTTTACTTTGCACTCTGAAAAATGGCAATTAAAATTTGAAAATGGGTAATGACAGCACGAGAGTGTATTATCCTAAATTTAGAAAGGAAAATGTACTCATCAAACATTGCACATCAAATTCAAGTAATCAAAACTCCAGAAATAATTAAACCTTGGAGGACTAGAGTCCATCTGTAGAGGTAGAGGTGCATGCTGATAGATCACAGGAGAGTTAATGCTTTGCTTTGGAGATACTTGTACCTGTTTGTTTTGTCTTACTATTAGCACTTAAAACATTAATTGCTGCATTTATTGTGCTGACTGTACAGCTTGCCTGTTCAGTAAAATGTCAGTTATTTTGCAATGGTGCACTACAATATTGCAGTAGAACTTTTATAAGGCAACGTATTAGTTATTATGTGATTAATATTGAGATTTAAGCTCCTTGGTTAAGTAGATTAGAATTGTGAATGTTCTAAAGCATGACAGCATGAGAAGGCAGTTTAAAAAAGAAAACCCATCCTACCCAAGCCTGAAATGGGCTGATAGCGAATCAGCAGCACATTTTACATGTCCAATTTTCTTTCCAGTGGTGTAAACCAATTTCACCCTCAGTAACTTCCATATCTATTTGACTCCTCTCTCTCTCTCTCATCCATAATCCACTCATAAATAATAATCTCATAGATCCCCAAAGCTATACAGGCCTATTTCTTTCTCACATAAACATTGGTTTTCCTAGTAGACCCATTGTCACAGATGGTTCCCAGTCCACTGAACCAGCCTTCCTCTTGCCTTGATCCAGTCCTTCTCCAACCGCTCGCCTATTCTACCTACCTACATCTGAGAGTCTTCTGAGTCCGCCACTCTAATTATGTTTTGTCCAAAGTGAACACTACCCTTCTGCACCTCATTCCTCAGCAGGGCAATCTCAAAGGTGAAGTTTTTCTTAACCTGAATGACTTCTCTTAACCCCACTGACTTCTTCCAGATAGAGGATGTTGCCATGGGACCCTGTATGGATCCCAGGTGTGCCTGATCTTTTTCAGATCATGGTGTCATGCTAGGCTCCCACCTGCCAAGAATGAGGCACATTAATTTTGTCATAAACACTGATTTTAACTTGTTACTGGAGTGAAGAAGGGACTTGTTAAGCAGATCAGCTGTGGCTGGAAAAGATATTTGCATATTAACAGACGGTGTTTGGAAGAACAAAGCAGCCATTCCCTGATGCATTCAACCCACAATGGACTTTTGATCACCAGACGTTGAAGGTGGGGGAGCTCGCATTCCAGGTTGACAGCTAAGATGGCCGAATACACAAACGGACATGGTCAAACCAGCTAGTCACATGACTAACCTGCTGGGCAACCTGAGTTTTTTGAATTTGTGCAAACAGTTTGGGTAGAAAGTCTCTGCTCCTGGACTGAGAAGATCTCTCTCCTGTCTGCTCCCATTTCTTTCTCACAAGCCTCTGAAGACACATGAACCCCAAGAGCGAAAAGTCTCCTGCAGCGAACAAGGTTTAAGAAGAATACTGGGCCCCAACGAAAAGCAAGATCTGCTTACAATCAAGGACTCTACAGTGAACTCGAAAAACCATAACAAAAGCTCTTCAAATATTGCCTCAAACTTTTCCACTTTATTTTTCTTCTCTTTTCTATCTCTTATTTACATATGTGCATCATGTATGCATGCTAGCGTGGGTGTACCATGTGCCCGTAGGTGTCAACTGAATTAGAGTTTGTTTAATAAATTTCAACTTTTCTTCTTTAAACCTAAGAAACACTATTTGTGCTGGTTTCTTTGCCATATAATTTGCAAGCAGTGAACAAGGATTCACTAAGGAGAAGCTAAAAACACGGTGTGTTTAAAATTAACAGTGATTCCTGACAACGCAGCGATCTGCTGATGTCACCAGTGTGCGCCAAGATGCGGACAAGTGCAGTTACATCGTGCCAGGACATGGTGCACGAACAGGATGACAGCAGCACGCAACGCAAACATCGCATATCGCGCCAGGTACATCTTCGCGCATGCACGATAATGCGTCATCGGGTATCCAGCCCCTCACTCGACTGGAGGAAGCGGCTGAATGGGAGACTTTGAGGGTGGAGCTCGATCCACGTTACTCTCTCCCGCCTCACGAGCCGCTCTCCCCCCTCAGCACCTCGCTCCAGACCTCATTGCTCCCCTCTGCTCCCTGATTGTTCCTCGCTTTCCGCCACCCCACTCTCCGGCCGCTAGCTTTAGGCCACGCCGCTTCCCTTCTGTGGGTCCTAGCTGCTGCGTTGCCCCGTCACTCCTTGCTTCTTGGGGCGGGGTGTGGAGACTGATAAAACATGGGAGCGAGTGGAGGGAAGCAGTGCGCCCCAGTGCTTGCGGGTGGGGGTGAGGTGGTCGGTGAGTGAGCAGCCGACCGGAGAGCGGGGAACAATGGGCGAGGGAAGGCGCTGGAGGGAGCAGCGAGGTCTGGAACCAGCGGCAGAGGTGGGAAAACGACTGGTGGGAAGGAGGGGGAGAAGGCAAATTGCCAAGGGGGGAGAGCAGCAAGTGGGGCGGGAGCTAGTAGCTGTGTTTGGGTGAAATCAGTTCTGGTCAGTTGTATTAATGAATCACAATAACAAATTGGCAGCACATTTTATACTCTGCCTGATTTTCTTTTCCACCTATCTGGGTGCCAATTTACTGTCTTCCAATGGAAATTCAATCATAAAATTCCTTTTGTATTTAATAGGATTACTAGAATAGTAAATGGATCTGAGGATTACAGTTAGTATCCTATAACTACACAGTAACATATTTCTGGGCTCCCATCCAACTTAATGTAAGGTTACTTAGTTAGAAGGATCTAGCCATGAGCATTTCTCGTGATAAATTGAGCAACGCCATCTTTAATCCTGGCACCTGCCTGAACGTTGCAGATACTGATGTTCCAGCTGAAGAGCCTACATTTGTGCATGTGCATGTACTGTGCCACCTAGTGGTTGCGTTGTCAGCAAACGCAGCCGAAAATTAAACCCTGTTATGGTAAGACGAGGTGAAGGCTGAGAGGGACGCCTAGACAACTTTTCTCACCTGGTTGTAACAATGGGGATTGGCTTTGTGATGACTAATGGTACCAATTCTTGCTTTGACTCTAACCTGGAGGATTTCATTGACTATAGTTCCAATTTTCACCCATTCCTCACCTTTACATAGTTCATCTTGAATATTCTCTTGCATTTCTGAACTTCTCTCTCTCTAGCAATGGGATTTCCACAACTATCTATTGCAATCCCACAGACTCTGCAACTACCTGGATTATACTTGTTCCTTAAAAGCAAAATACTGCGGATGCTGGAAATCTGAAACAAAAACAAGAAATGCTGGATTCACTCAGCAGGTCTGGCAGCATCTGTGGAAAGAGAAGCAGAGTTAACGTTTCGGGTCAGTGACCCTTCTTCGGAACTGACAAATATTAGAAAAGTCACAGATTATAAACAAGTGAGGTGGGGGTTGGGCAAGAGATAACAAAGGAGAAGGTGCAGATTGGACCAGGCCACATAGCTGACCAAAAGGTCACGGAGCAAAGGCAAACAATATGTTAATGGTGTTTTGAAAGACAAAGCATTAGTACAGATTAGGTGTGAATATACTGAATATAGAACATCAGCAAGTGCAAACCTGAAAAAAACAGTGGGTAAGCAAACTGAACAAACTAAGATGAAATGAAATAAATGCAAAAAATGTAAAAAGGAATGCAAAAAAAAGGAAGAAAAAAAGGAAGAAAAAATAACTAAAAATGACTAAAAATGAAAGTAAAGTGGGGGGCTGTCATGCTCTGAAATTATTGAACTCAATGTTCAGTCCGGCAGGCTGTAGTGTGCCTAATCGGTAGATGAGATGCTGTTCCTCGAGCTTGCGTTGATGTTCACTGGAACACTGCAGCAATCCCAGGACAGAGATGTGAGCATGAGAGCAGGGGGGAGTGTTGAAATGGCAAGCAACCGGAAGCTCAGGGTCCTGCTTGCGGACTGAGCGGAGATGTTCCGCAAAGCGGTCACCCAGTCTGCGCTTGGTCTCCCCAATGTAGAGGAGACCACACTGTGAGCAGCGAATACAGTATACTACATTGAAAGAAGTACAAGTAAATCGCTGCTTCACCTGAAAGGAGTGTTTGGGGCCTGGGATAGTGAGGAGAGAGGAGGTAAATGGGCAGGTATTACACCTCCTGCGATTGCAAGGGAAGGTGCCCTGGGACGGGGACGAGGTGGTGGGGGTAATGGAGGAGTGGACCAGGGTGTCGCGGAGGGAACGATCCCTTCGGAATGCTGACAGGGGAAGGGAGGGGAAGATGCGACTGGTAGTGGCATCACGCTGGAGGTGGCGAAAATGGCGGAGGATGATCCTTTGGATATGGAGGCTGGTGGGATGAAAAGTGAGGACAAGGGGAACCCTGTCACGGTTCTGGGAGGGAGGGGAAGGGGTGAGGGTAGAGGTGCGGGGAATGGGTCGGACACGGTTGAGGGCCCTGTCAACCACAGTGGGGGGAAATCCTCGGTTGAGGAAAAAGGAGGTCATATCAGAAGCACCGTCATGGAAGGTAGCATCATCAGAGCAGATGCGTCGGAGACGGAGAAACTGGGAGAATGGAATGGAGTCCTTACAGGAGGTAGGGTGTGAAGAAGTGTAGTCGAGGTAGCTGTGGGAGTCAGTGGGCTTATAATGGATATTGGTAGACAACCTATCCCCAGAGATGGAGACAGAGAAGTCGAGGAAGGGAAGGGAAGTGTCAGAGATGGACCATGTAAAGGTGAGAGAAGGGTGGAAATTGGAAGCAAAGTTGATAAAGTTTTCGAGTTCGGGGCGGGAGCAGGAAACGGCACCGATACAGTCATCAATGTACCGGAAAAAGAGTTGGGGGAGGGGGCCTGAGTAGGACTGGAACAAAGAATGCTCGACATATCCCACAAAAAGACAGGCATAACTAGGACCCATGCGGGTACCCATAGCGACACCTTTTACTTGAAGGAAGTGCGTGGAGTTGAAGGAGAAGTTGTTCAATGTGAGAACAAGTTCAGCCAGGCGGAGGAGGGTGGTGGTGGATGGGGACTGGTTGGGCCTCTGTTCCAGGAAGAAGCGGAGAGCCCTCAAACCATCCTGGTGGGGGATGGAGGTGTAGAGCGATTGGACGTCCATAGTGAAGAGGAGGCGGTTGGGACCAGGAAACTGGAAATTGTCAAAATGACGTAGGGCGTCAGAAGAGTCACGGATGTAGGTGGGAAGAGACTGGACCAGCGGAGAAAAGATAGAGTCTAGATAGAAAGAAATAAGTTCAGTTGGGCAGGAGCAGGCTGACACAATGGGTCTGCCGGGACAGTCCCGTTTGTGGATTTTGGGAAGGAGATAGAAGCGGGCTGTCCGGGGTTGCGGGACTATGAGGTTGGAAGCTGTAGAGGGAAGATCTCCAGAGGAGATGAGGTCAGTGACAGTCCTTTGGACGGTGGCTTGATGTTCGGTGGTGGGGTCATGGTCCAGAGGGAGGTAGGAAGAGGTGTCTGTGAGTTGGCGTTGAGCTTCTGCAAGGTAGAGGTCGGTACGCCATACAACAACAGCACCACCCTTGTCTGCAGGTTTGATGACCATGTCGGGGTTAGACCTGAGAGAACGGAGTGCCTCAAGTTCAGAGGGGGACAGGTTAGAGTGAGTGAGGGGGGCAGAGAAATTGAGACGACCAATGTCTCGCCGACAGTTTTCAATGAAGAGATCAAGAGCGGGTAAGAGGCCAGGGTGAGGGGTCCAGGTAGAGGGAGAATGCTGGAGGCGGGTGAATGGGTCTGCTGGTCGGGGGGAGGACTCCTGGTCAAAGAAGTGAGCCCGGAGGCGGAGGCGACGGAAGAAGAGCTCAACGTC
Source organism: Heterodontus francisci (assembly GCF_036365525.1). Lineage (NCBI taxonomy): Eukaryota > Metazoa > Chordata > Chondrichthyes > Heterodontiformes > Heterodontidae > Heterodontus > Heterodontus francisci. The sequence continues at coordinate 22,869,826 of NC_090397.1, forward strand.
ATGCCGAGCGCGAAATTCATTGAGGTGGGGGCGTAAGGGGATAAAACTGAGTCCTTTGCTGAGTACAGAACGCTCAGCATCAGAGAGGGGGAGGTCAGAGGGTATAGTGAATACACGGCAAGGGGTCAGATCAGAAGGGGTGGGGTCAGAGGGAAGTGAAGCGGAAGGAGGATCTGGAGGGGCATTAGTCCCCATCAGCTGCTGGAGCTTGCGTTCCTTAACACCTGAAAGGAAGAAAAAAAGTTTTTTGTTAATGCGTCGGATGAGACGTAAGATGAGATGAAACTGCGGAGTAGAACAGATTTGAGATAAGGTGAGACGGTGCTGCTGGAGAGAGAGGTCCAGTGTGTGCATATGGCGGCGCATAGCACTGAGTGTAGATCTCAGGATGCGGCGAGAGTAGCAGTCCGAGGAACGTTGTATTTCTCGGAGATACCTGTGATCCTGGGTGGTTTCAAAGCATGATGGGTGAAACTGCAGTTGGAATCCACGTGGAATCAGTCGGAGCCGGAGACAGTCACTGAGGAAGGAGATGTGGCTGTGAAAACGAGTTTTGGTAGATACCTTATCAAACACCAGGAGGGAAATAGAAAGCAATGAAGGTGAACAAGGTAAAAGAGACAAACGAAAATCCCGTCGGAGAGAAGAGCAGAACTTCTTCAAGGTAGGCATTCCTGGAAGAGAAGTGGCAGTGAATTAAACACTAAAATAAAAGCAAAATACTGCGGATGCTGGAAATCTGAAACAAAAACAAGAAATGCTGGATTCACTCAGCAGGTCTGGCAGCATCTGTGGAAAGAGAAGCAGAGTTAACGTTTCGGGTCAGTGACCCTTCTTCGGAACTGACAAATATTAGAAAAGTCACAGATTATAAACAAGTGAGGTGGGGGTTGGGCAAGAGATAACAAAGGAGAAGGTGCAGATTGGACCAGGCCACATAGCTGACCAAAAGGTCACGGAGCAAAGGCAAACAATATGTTAATGGTGTTTTGAAAGACAAAGCATTAGTACAGATTAGGTGTGAATATACTGAATATAGAACATCAGCAAGTGCAAACCTGAAGAAAAACAACCTGAAAAAAACAGTGGGTAAGCAAACTGAACAAACTAAGATGAAATGAAATAAATGCAAAAAATGTAAAAAGGAATGCAAAAAAAAGGAAGAAAAAAAGGAAGAAAAAATAACTAAAAATGACTAAAAATGAAAGTAAAGTGGGGGGCTGTCATGCTCTGAAATTATTGAACTCAATGTTCAGTCCGGCAGGCTGTAGTGTGCCTAATCGGTAGATGAGATGCTGTTCCTCGAGCTTGCGTTGATGTTCACTGGAACACTGCAGCAATCCCAGGACAGAGATGTGAGCATGAGAGCAGGGGGGAGTGTTGAAATGGCAAGCAACCGGAAGCTCAGGGTCCTGCTTGCGGACTGAGCGGAGATGTTCCGCAAAGCGGTCACCCAGTCTGCGCTTGGTCTCCCCAATGTAGAGGAGACCACACTGTGAGCAGCGAATACAGTATACTACATTGAAAGAAGTACAAGTAAATCGCTGCTTCACCTGAAAGGAGTGTTTGGGGCCTGGGATAGTGAGGAGAGAGGAGGTAAATGGGCAGGTATTACACCTCCTGCGATTGCAAGGGAAGGTGCCCTGGGACGGGGACGAGGTGGTGGGGGTAATGGAGGAGTGGACCAGGGTGTCGCGGAGGGAACGATCCCTTCGGAATGCTGACAGGGGAAGGGAGGGGAAGATGCGACTGGTAGTGGCATCACGCTGGAGGTGGCGAAAATGGCGGAGGATGATCCTTTGGATATGGAGGCTGGTGGGATGAAAAGTGAGGACAAGGGGAACCCTGTCACGGTTCTGGGAGGGAGGGGAAGGGGTGAGGGTAGAGGTGCGGGGAATGGGTCGGACACGGTTGAGGGCCCTGTCAACCACAGTGGGGGGAAATCCTCGGTTGAGGAAAAAGGAGGTCATATCAGAAGCACCGTCATGGAAGGTAGCATCATCAGAGCAGATGCGTCGGAGACGGAGAAACTGGGAGAATGGAATGGAGTCCTTACAGGAGGTAGGGTGTGAAGAAGTGTAGTCGAGGTAGCTGTGGGAGTCAGTGGGCTTATAATGGATATTGGTAGACAACCTATCCCCAGAGATGGAGACAGAGAAGTCGAGGAAGGGAAGGGAAGTGTCAGAGATGGACCATGTAAAGGTGAGAGAAGGGTGGAAATTGGAAGCAAAGTTGATAAAGTTTTCGAGTTCGGGGCGGGAGCAGGAAACGGCACCGATACAGTCATCAATGTACCGGAAAAAGAGTTGGGGGAGGGGGCCTGAGTAGGACTGGAACAAAGAATGCTCGACATATCCCACAAAAAGACAGGCATAACTAGGACCCATGCGGGTACCCATAGCGACACCTTTTACTTGAAGGAAGTGCGTGGAGTTGAAGGAGAAGTTGTTCAATGTCACCTTTTACTTGAAGGAAGTGCGTGGAGTTGAAGGAGAAGTTGTTCAATGTGAGAACAAGTTCAGCCAGGCGGAGGAGGGTGGTGGTGGATGGGGACTGGTTGGGCCTCTGTTCCAGGAAGAAGCGGAGAGCCCTCAAACCATCCTGGTGGGGGATGGAGGTGTAGAGCGATTGGACGTCCATAGTGAAGAGGAGGCGGTTGGGACCAGGAAACTGGAAATTGTCAAAATGACGTAGGGCGTCAGAAGAGTCACGGATGTAGGTGGGAAGAGACTGGACCAGCGGAGAAAAGATAGAGTCTAGATAGAAAGAAATAAGTTCAGTTGGGCAGGAGCAGGCTGACACAATGGGTCTGCCGGGACAGTCCCGTTTGTGGATTTTGGGAAGGAGATAGAAGCGGGCTGTCCGGGGTTGCGGGACTATGAGGTTGGAAGCTGTAGAGGGAAGATCTCCAGAGGAGATGAGGTCAGTGACAGTCCTTTGGACGGTGGCTTGATGTTCGGTGGTGGGGTCATGGTCCAGAGGGAGGTAGGAAGAGGTGTCTGTGAGTTGGCGTTGAGCTTCTGCAAGGTAGAGGTCGGTACGCCATACAACAACAGCACCACCCTTGTCTGCAGGTTTGATGACCATGTCGGGGTTAGACCTGAGAGAACGGAGTGCCTCAAGTTCAGAGGGGGACAGGTTAGAGTGAGTGAGGGGGGCAGAGAAATTGAGACGACCAATGTCTCGCCGACAGTTTTCAATGAAGAGATCAAGAGCGGGTAAGAGGCCAGGGTGAGGGGTCCAGGTAGAGGGAGAATGCTGGAGGCGGGTGAATGGGTCTGCTGGTCGGGGGGAGGACTCCTGGTCAAAGAAGTGAGCCCGGAGGCGGAGGCGACGGAAGAAGAGCTCAACGTCATGCCGAGCGCGAAATTCATTGAGGTGGGGGCGTAAGGGGATAAAACTGAGTCCTTTGCTGAGTACAGAACGCTCAGCATCAGAGAGGGGGAGGTCAGAGGGTATAGTGAATACACGGCAAGGGGTCAGATCAGAAGGGGTGGGGTCAGAGGGAAGTGAAGTGGAAGGAGGATCTGGAGGGGCATTAGTCCCCATCAGCTGCTGGAGCTTGCGTTCCTTAACACCTGAAAGGAAGAAAAAAAGTTTTTTGTTAATGCGTCGGATGAGACGTAAGATGAGATGAAACTGCGGAGTAGAACAGATTTGAGATAAGGTGAGACGGTGCTGCTGGAGAGAGAGGTCCAGTGTGTGCATATGGCGGCGCATAGCACTGAGTGTAGATCTCAGGATGTTTTTCTTCAGGTTTGCACTTGCTGATGTTCTATATTCAGTATATTCACACCTAATCTGTACTAACGCTTTGTCTTTCAAAACACCATTAACATATTGTTTGCCTTTGCTCCGTGACCTTTTGGTCAGCTATGTGGCCTGGTCCAATCTGCACCTTCTCCTTTGTTATCTCTTGCCCAACCCCCACCTCATTTGTTTATAATCTGTGACTTTTCTAATATTTGTCAGTTCCGAAGAAGGGTCACTGACCCGAAACGTTAACTCTGCTTCTCTTTCCACAGATGCTGCCAGACCTGCTGAGTGAATCCAGCATTTCTTGTTTTTGTATACTTGTTCCTTGCTTGCTTCGTTGTCTTTGAATTCAGGTCTCTAGTCTTTGTGTCAGAACATCTGAAATATTCTCCTTTCTGCTCAGCTAAGTTTTTCCTCAGCTATTTTCACGCCAAAATATCTTCACTGCTTTCCTCCCTCAGCCTCTGTATCAAGCGAGTTCTCATCCTTGGTAATTTCAGCTTCCATCTCCATGGCAGAGCAGGTCAAGGAGCCGAATGGCCTACTTCTGCTCCTAATTCGTATGTTCGTATCTCAATTCATCATGCTCGCTCTCCACTGAATTTACTGCCATCGTATCCTCCCTTAATCTCACTCTCCATGTAAACTCCCCAATCCATATTCATGGCCACCCTTGACGTTGCCATATCCTGAGGCTTCACTACTCCCATCATATCAATCACCGATAAGGTCATCCCTCATCAGTTCCTTGAATTGCTTTCCACTCACATAAATCCTACTTCATTCTGTGTCCACCCCGGGAAAAAAAAATCCCCTCAAGTCGCTTATAACTGTGCTTTCAAACTGCTAATTGTCTAGCCTTTGGCCCTCTGTTCACCAGAACATTTCTCCAGCTACTGATCTGCTCAACCAAACCCTCACTTCTACCTTTGATGTCCAGTCCCCACTAAAACCATGACTCACTTGGCAGTACTCCCCCCCCCCCCACCGCCAGCCCTTGCAATACAGTCTTCATCTCCACTCCTTAAGTCGAAGGGACACGGACTTGAATGAATATGGCAGACATCTGGCTTAACTATACATTGCCATTTCTGGCTGGACCACATAAACCACTATCGGGCCCTGCTCTCGTCTGCAAAAGCTGCTCGCTATTCCAGGATCACCACAAAGATAATCCACAACTCCTTTTCTCCAATGCAAACCATCTTCTTAAACCTCTCTCCCCCGTCTCTTTCACCCGCCCCTCCAACAAGTGCAAGGAGCTTATGCACTTCCTTGTCATTAAGATTGAAGCCCATCAGCTGCCTCTGCCACTTCACTCCCTTTCCCTAGTCCACCAGGGCAAACCTTGTCTCGGGCTCTCCCCTGCCGTAGCTCTGAACTAGCATCATTCTTTCATTTCTTTCCTATCTCCCCTCATGCCCTCTCGAGTTCATCTTATCCATGAGACCCACCTCCTGCTCCTTCATTCCTATTCCCACGAAACTGCTGACAACCCAACTTCCTCATCTGGTCCACACTTTAGCTGATATTGTAAACAGTTCTTTCTCTTCAGGTAATATCCCCCTCTCCTATAAATCTGCTTTCATCACCCCTATCAAAAAAAAAAACAGCCCTTGGCCCCTCCATCCTTTTAAACATTTGTCTTTGCTAATCTTTTCCTTTTTACATATTTATAGCAGCTTTTATAGTCCGTTTTTATGTTTCTCGCTAGTTTACTTATTCTATTTTCTTTTTCTTTATCAGTTTCTTGGTCCTCCTTTGAATTCTAAAATGCTCCCAATCCTCAGGCTTGCTACTTTTTTGGGCAACTTTATAAGCCTCTTCCTTTGATCTAATACAACCTTTAACTTTTCTTAGTTATGGTTGGATCACCTTTCCTGTTGGGTTTTTGTGCTTCAAAGGAATGTAAATTTGTTGTAAACCATGTATTAATTCTTTAAATGCTAGCCATTGCCTACCGTCATACCTTTTAATGTAGTTTGTCAATCTACCAAAGCCAATTTGCCCCTCATACCTTTGTGGTTTCCTTTGTTTAGACATCATAGAACAACCCAGGAACCAATCTAGTGAACCTTCACTGCACAGCTTCCAAGGCAAGTATATCCTTTTTTAAATATGGAGACCAAAACTGCACACACAACTCCAGGTGTGGTCTCACCAAAGTCATGGACGATTGTAACAAGACTTCCTTATTCTTGTACTCCAATCCCCTGACAATAAAGGCCCACTTGCCACTTGCCTTCTTAATTGCTTGCTGTGCCTGCATGTTAACTTTCTGTGTTCTTTGTACAAATATACCTGTAGAGCAAAATGACTCGAACAGAACATCTAAAGTTCTACCCGATATGCTGCAGGAGACAAACTTTGTAAGACTGAGCTCCTGAGGTTACAACATGAGCTAAGCTGCAAACCAACTTGCGCACAACATTCTGCAAAATGTTCTGATGAAGGGTCACTAACCTGAAACGTTAACTCTGCTTCTCTCTCCACAGATGCTGCCGGATCTGCTGAGTATTTCCAGCATTTCTTGTTTTTAATTTAGATTTCCAGCATCTGCAGTATTTTGCTTTTATCTTGCAAAACGAGCTGCTTTGACCTGGTCCCAGTTGGAGTGAAACCACAGTATTAAAGCTAAGACCACACTTGGTAGATTTCGCTGCAACTGACTAACCAGAGAGAATAAATGGCAACAAATGCCAAACTTGCAACTTCCTGCACTGGCTCATTTCTGTTCAACTTTTCACTTGTACAAAAGGTATACAAAGATGGTGCTCTCTGCTGTTTGTTGCTGCAGCTGAGGTAGCCTGATCAGTTACCTGAAGATGACAATCAATGTCTGGTGCCTCTTGTGGCTGGTTGTATGTCATAACCTTTTTGGGGCAACTGGTGAGGCATTGTCTTGAAATTTTATATTTGAATCTCTGTAGCAGGCATTGATCAACTGGAATAACTTGTGTTTTTGAAGTCATTGGGTTGAGTTTTATGTTTTGAACTCTGGCCCTGCCATCGGATGCAGAGTCAGGCGCAGGGCAATACGGGAGATGAAGCAAACAGCTACATGTGATTCAGCGGTAGCCGGCCAATTAAGGCGAATGAGCCGTGAACTCCGACCAATTGCATAGTAGGAGTTGGGCCCGGAGGCAGGGAACATGCCATCAGGTGTCACCTCGGCAGGGTCTGGTACCATTTTTAAAGGGCTGTCAGCCCTGCATTGAACTCTGCATTGGGAAGACCTGGAAGAGGAGGAGGTGACATCGGATGATTGGAGAAAGCTGACAGGAGATCCCTTGTGGCCCCATGCTTTCTTGATGCTTCCCTTCAAGTGCTACTACAGGCTGTAAGGGAGCGGAGGGGCATCGTGTTCCGAAGGGATGGGTGGAGGAGACCGACGAGCCGACCCAAGCATAACCCCACACACATGGATACAGTGCTGCGAGTGGCTCAATGACTTCATCCAGCCTGCGAAAGTGCGCAGCATTTAATTCCTTCATCCTCTTGAGAGTTGCGTCTGTCAAAGTAGGACATTGCAGTGGGACGAGAGCAGTCTATGCTCCTCTCTACTCCCCCCCCCCCCCCCCCCCCCCACCAGACATGGCCTCCCTGTCATATTTGAAACTCGTGAGATCCCTGGGAAGGGAACGCATGCAGGAGGCGTGAGTGTGCCCCCATCAGTGGGAACTGCACTGGCAGCAGCCTGTGTGTTGGGATTGATGTTGCTCGGTGTCCACCATTTCCCTTCGCTCTGTCTGCAGGAGAAGATAGCACATAATCATAGGGAGAGGGCAAAGGCAGGCTGCCATTGTTGTCTGTCCTTATGCCGATAGAGGAGGCCATGGAGCTTGTTGGACCGCAGGATGAAAGGAGCATTGCAGATGGAGACACAGACATACTCACCCAAGATAGTAAGTAGGGTCTGCATGGGGTACAATGCTGTATCTGCAATAATGGAGCCATGCTGCTCATCAGGCATCCCGTGCATACAGGGGTCTGCATTGTAGGGGTTCTGCAATGGAGGGATGGCAGGCCCTTGACTCTGACATGTCTTTGTTCTGTCATGCAGATCAAGCTGTGCCAAATTGGACAGCAGTAGAAAATGCTGCAGATCCTACCACCTCTGAGGGGGAGGAAGGAGCCTCAGAGGGTCAATCAGCACCTCATACTCCTCCACCCTTCACCAGCGCAGATAAATGCACCTCGGTGGGTTTGCATGTGAGTTTAGATCTGGGCACAGAATCTGGTGAGCACAGCACACATGCGCCTAAGCAGCTGACGGAGGCGCTGACAGCCCATATCTGACAGTCAGAGGACTGTGGGAGGCCAGGCCTATGCTAAGCCCCAGGCTCCTGACGTGCCCCTGGTTTCAGCAGCAACAAAAGAAATGCTGGAGCTGCAGCGAGAAGTGTGGCAGTATCAGGCAGAAATGTCAGAGGCTATGCGTGCCCAAGCATGGTCGATGGAGGAGTGCATTCAAGCCTCCTCCATTGAGAGGTTTGAAGATCTGATGGAGAGCCACCTCTAGCAGAGCACTCAGTGTTTGCTGGATATCTGTACAGACCTCCATACCCTAGTCCTGACCATGGGCAGAAGGCAGCAGTGATAAGGTGAGAGGGGGACAGGGGACCTGGAGTCACCACCAGGTCTTCTGTCCTCTCAGATTAGCAGGGAGGCAGAAGTCTGTGTTGATAGGGAGGAGGAGTGTATCCCTTCCACAGCTGGGTGCTCCTCTCTGGGTGATCCCGGTGCAGGCAGCAGCTCCACTGGATTGAAAGTTGATAAATCCTCTGGACCAGATGAGCTACATCCCAGAGTATCGAAGGAAGTGGCTAAAGCGATAGTGAATGCATTGGTGTTATCTTTCAAAATTCTATAGATTCTGGGAGGGTTCCTGCAGACTGGAAAGTAGCAAATGTAACCCCACTATTTAAGAAGGAAGCGAGATAGAAAACTGAGAACTACAGACCTGTCAGTTTGATTTCAGTACTAGGTAAAATGTTAGAATTTTTATAAAGGATGTGATAACTGCACACTTGGAAAATAATGATAGGATTGGGCAGAGTCAACATGGATTTATGAAAGGGAAATCATGTTTGACAAACCTGTTGGATTTTTTTTGAGGATGTTACTTGTAGCATAGATAAAGGAGAACCAGTGGATGTGGTGTATTTGGATTTTCAAAAGGCTTTTGATAAGGTCCCACCCAGGAGTTTATTAAACAAAGTTAGAGCACATGGGATTGTGGGTAATATAGTGCTATGGATTGAGAATTGGTTAACAGATAGAAAACAGAGAGTAGCAATAAATGGGTCATTCTCAGGATGGCAAGCTGTTACTAGTGAGGTACCGCAAGGATCAGTAATTGGGCCACAGCAATTCACAATCTATATAAATGATTTGGATGTGGAGACCGAAAGTAATATTTCGAAATTTGCTGATGCCACAAAACCAGGTGGGAATGTAAGTTGTGAGGAGGATGCAAGGAAGCTTCAAGGGGACTTGGACAGGCTAAGTGAATGGGCAAGAACATGGCAGATGGAATATAATGTGAATGTCTGAGGTAATCCACTTTGGTAGAGCAAACAGAAAGGAAGAGTATTTCTTAAATGGTGAGAGGTTGGAAGTGTTGATGTCCAAAGGGATGTGGGTGTCGTTGTTCATGAGTTACTAAAAGCTAGTATGCAGGTGCAGCAGGCAATTAGGCAGGCAAACAATATGTTGGCTTTTATTGTCAGGGGACCTGAGCATAGGAGTAAAGATATCTTGCTGCAATTGTAATAGAGCCTTGGTGAGACTGCACCTGGAGTATTGTGCACAGTTTAGTCTCCTTATCTAAGGAAGGATATACTTGCTATAAAGGGAATGCGGTGGCGGTTCACCAGACTAATCCCTGGGATGGCAGGATTGTTTTATGAGGAGGGATTGCAGAAACTGGGCCTGTATTCTCTAGAGTTCCAAAGAATGAGAGGTGATCTCATTGAAACTTACAAAATTCATACAGGGCGTGACAGGTTAGATGTGGATAGGATGTTTCCTCTGGCTGGTGGGTCTAGAACCATGGGGCACAGTCTCAGAATAAGGGGCAGGCCATTTAAGACTGAGATGAGGAGGCATTTCTTCACACAGAGGGTGGTGAATCTTGGAATTCTATACCCCAGAGGGCTGTAGAAGCTTAATCATTGAGCATGTTCAAGACAGAAATCGATAGATTTCGGGATACTAATGGTGTCAAGGGATAGTAGGGGAAAATGGCATAGAGGTAAATGATCAGCCTTGATCTGTTTGAATGGAGGAGCAGGCTTGATGGGCCATCCTATTTCCTATGTTCCAACTGCCTATTTAGGTTATTCAAGTGGACATAAAATATCCCATGCCGCTATTTAAAGAAGACAGTGGAGGTTCCTAGGCATCCTGGCTAATACTCATCAACTAACACAAACAAAACAGGTGAACGGGAGTTCCACTTATTTGCTAATTGTGGGATCTTTTTGTGCTAATTGGTTGTCCCATTTTTGCTCCACAGGCAAGGATCATTGGGTGAACATTAGAAATGGTGCGAGCAGCACACATAGTTTGTTGTAGTATTGCGCTTCTCAAACCTCACAAAAACTTAGCAGTAAAGTAAAAATGCCATTGAAGAGTGACTTCTTGATAAGTTGAGATGAAATATACCTCCATCTACCACAGCACATGTAGACAAAAAGAAAATGGGTTCACCAGGAGGTAGAGGGCTGAGCCAAGAGAAAGTTGAAAATGGTTTCCATGTGTCCTGTAACTATCTAAATGAGGAGGTCCAATGGGCTTAGTGACTTTTTTTCCTGTTCTGGTATTCAGCTATAATAGTATTCTTATGCCACCTCAACCTAACGTTATTGGAATTACTTGGCCCCAGTTAATGCAATTTTCTAAAAGCAGCACAAATTCCCAGTTGCGACATCAGCATGTAGATGTGCGATGGTTGGCTATCTTAGTGGTGCTTGCATTCACTTGTACACTGGCCCAACAGTCGCAGTCAATCTTCACATGTGTTATGTGACTGAATCAGGTTTACAGATGGTTTACACTATTCAAACATCAGTGGAAGAAACTGCTTTGCTTGAGTTGCCCCTCTGAGCCCAAGTTAACAATGTAAAAGCAACTTTATATTGTTGCCTTTGTTTCAAACCATTGGTGCTTTCTGGATCGAAGAAATTGAAGTCAGTCCCATTATACAGGGTTAACCTGTCATAAGAGTGTTGTGAGCTTTTTTTTCTTGAATGTCTCATTCACCTTATGTGCACTGATTGAGGCGCAGCACAACATCCTAAAGATTTGGTGGACTATTAAGGGTGTTCTGATGTAATTATATTTGCATTTATATAGTACTTTTCTTTGTTAGCTTCTCAGTGATCCATTCACAGGATGTGGGCATTGTTGGCAAGGTATTGCCCATCCTCAATTGCCCTTGAGAAGGTGGTGGTGAACACCATTGAACCGCTGCAGTCCATGTTGTGTAGGTACATGCAAAGTGCTGTTAGGGAGGGAGTTCCAGGCTTTTGACCCAGCAACAGTGAAGGAGCGATGATATAGTTCTAAGTTAGGATGGCGTGTGACTTGGAGGAGAACTTGCAGGTGTTCCCATTAGTCTGCTGCACTTGTCCTTTTTTATGTAGTAGAGGTTGCAGATTTAGAAGTGCTGACACATTTTAACTCACTTCGTTAATGTTGAAACTGAACGTTTTTCCTATTTGTATTTGATGTGCCCCAAAATCTAGTCCACAGATTTTGGGAAAATGGTTTGAAAATAGAGGCATGAGTGTGCCTTTATTATTCAGAAAAGTACTTGACATGCACCAGTATACATTCCCTATATTTCTGATTTTAAAACTCTTATCTCCTTTTATTTCCTTGTGTGATTTGTATAAAAAATAGGTAAGATCAATTTATAGATTATAATTTACATGCGTTCAGATAATGTCATTAGCTATAAGAGAATATTTGTTTAGTAGTACAGAACTTGAGTATTGCTGAAAATAGAGACATGTTGTCGAAACTTTTCGTCTAGCACTCATCAGGACAATCGCAAGAATAACCAGTGTAAGGGAAAATAACAACTTATTCTTTTGGGCCTCCTTATCTCGAGAGACAATGGATACGCGCCTGGAGGTGGTCAGTGGTTTGTGAAGCAGCGCCTGGAGTGGCTATAGAGGCCAATTCTGGAGTGACAGGCTCTTCCACAGGTGCTGCAGAGAAATTTGTTTGTTGGGGCTGTTGCACAGTTGGCTCTCCCCTTGCGCCTCTGTCTTTTTTCCTGCCAACTACTAAGTCTCTTCAACTCGCCACAATTTAGCCCTGTCTTTATGGCTGCCCGCCAGCTCTGGCGAATGCTGGCAACTGACTCCCACGACTTGTGATCAATGTCACACGATTTCATGTCACGTTTGCAGACGTCTTTATAACGGAGACATGGACGGCCGGTGGGTCTGATACCAGTGGCGAGCTCGCTGTACAATGTGTCTTTGGGGATCCTGCCATCTTCCATGCGGCTCACATGGCCAAGCCATCTCAAGCGCCGCTGACTCAGTAGTGTGTATAAGCTGGGGGTGTTGGCCGCTTCAAGGACTTCTGTGTTGGAGATATAGTCCTGCCACCTGATGCCAAGTATTCTCCGAAGGCAGCGAAGATGGAATGAATTGAGACGTCGCTCTTGGCTGGCATACGTTGTCCAGGCCTCGCTGCCGTAGAGCAAGGTACTGAGGACACAGGCCTGATACACTCGGACTTTTGTGTTCCGTGTCAGTGCGCCATTTTCCCACACTCTCTTGGCCAGTCTGGACATAGCAGTGGAAGCCTTACCCATGCGCTTGTTGATTTCTGCATCTAGAGACAGGTTACTGGTGATAGTTGAGCCTAGGTAGGTGAACTCTTGAACCACTTCCAGAGCGTGGTCGCCAATATTGATGGATGGAGCATTTCTGACATCCTGCCCCATGATGTTCGTTTTCTTGAGGCTGATGGTTAGGCCAAATTCATTGCAGGCAGACGCAAACCTGTCGATGAGACTCTGCAGGCATTCTTCAGTGTGACCAGTGTAAGGGAAAACAACAACTTATACTGCATGAGAAGAGAGTGCTGATTGGTTGGCAAGTGAACTCTGATTGGTAGAGGTGTTACCATGGCGAATGCACCAGTTTACGGTGACTGACCGTTAACTGCCAAACTTTGTTTAAAATTTACACCAGGCAGCTTGACTTTGGTCAAGGCATTGCCCTGAGGAATGAACCAGCGAATGGCTGTCACTTATTTTGTTCATTTGAAACGGGTGCAATGTTTGTACATATTCTTTCTCTTTATGCTGATAGCCAATTTAAGATGGTCAGTAAGGCTTGCAGTGTGGCACATTTGCATGTACTGGAAGCTACATATATTAATATACAGGGCCCTGTTCTTTGCAAACAGAAAGAATATGTACAAACATTGTGCCTGTTTCAGCTGAACAAAATAAGTGACAGCCATTCACTGGTTCATTCCTCAGGGTAATGCCTTGACCAATCAGAGTCGAGCTGCCTGGTTTAAATTTAACTGTCAGTCACCGTAAACTGTTGCATTTGCCATGGCAATACCTCTACCAATCAGAGTTCATGTTTCAACCAATCAGCGCTCTCTTCTCATTCAGTATAAGTTATTGTTTTCCCTTACATTGGTTATTCTTGCGATGGTCCTGATGAGTGCAAGACGAAAAGCTTTGACAACATGTCTCTATTTTCAGCAATACAAGAGTGACGTTAAAATAATTTAGAAATACCACCTGAGCCCATTAATGATGCTATTTTGAAACAACTCTTGTTAATTTGTTCAATAAATACTGTTTTCTTTTTACGTGATGGATTTATTCAGTTCCGGGTCAATATACTGATATCTAAAGGCTGATTTCAACTTTATAATTAGGCTCCCAAAAATGATTAATAACTATGATGTCATTATTAGAAAGTGCTGGAATAATAATCTGTATTGTTATTGAGGATTTTTGGGAATTTCGCTATAGCATATATTTTATTTTGTACAGATTAAATTGTTACAACAGTTAATGGAAGGGGCTGGTCACTTTGCTAAATTGATTATATTACATTGTGAACCAAGAAAAACTGTAGGCCTAACAAAATAGAACGAATTTATGAGTTTTATCAGTTCTGATCTGTACTCACTCATCAAATTCTGTGCATTCTTTTCCAAAAGGCAAGCAGTTGAAAGACAGCAGCTCCAACAGTGCAGGACTCCCTCAGTACCACACTGGTGTGCCAGACTAGATTGTGTGTTGAAGTGCTGGAGCAGGACTTGAATCCCTATTCACTGAGCCAGCTTAACAAAAATTGCCTTCTAATAAATAAATGGATTGTAATTGCAAAATATAAATTGGTCAGGAGCTTCCTATTTACAAATGGCTTTATCTGACATTAGCAAGAATTCTGACTAATTGAATATGCTGCACTTAAGTAATGATCCAGTAATCATTATTTTTCCCATGGCACCATAAAGGGGACAAATTATTAGTATAAGTAGCTAGCAAATCAACTGTATAATTTAGCTAGCAACTAACCTACTGTTTAGTTTAGAGATACAGCACTGAAACAGGTCCTTCGGCCCACCGAGTCTGTGCCAACCATCAACCACCCATTTATACTAATCCAACACCAATTCATTATTCCTACCACATCCCCACCTGCCCCTATATTTCCCTACCACCTACCTATACTAGGGGCAATTGCTAATAGCCAATTTACCTATCAACCTGCAAGTCTTTGGCATGTGGGAGGAAACCGGAGCACCCGGAGGAAACCCACGCAGACACAGGGAGAACTTGCAAACTCCACACAGGCAGTACCCAGAATTGAACCCAGGTCGCTGGAGCTGTGAGGCTGCAGTGCTAACCACTGCGCCACTGTACCGCCACTGTAATCACTGTACTGATTAGATGTATTTTTGTGGATTCAATAAGACAAGTGATATTTGAATGTTCAACAAAAAAAATTGAATATTCAGCAAAACAATGATGGATACTATTCCTAGATGTTAACCCATTCCTTTCTCCTCACAGATGCTTACAGCCCTGCTGTATATTTCTAAAGTTTTCTGTTTTAAAAAATTATTTCAGATTTCCATCGTGCAGTTTATTTGATTTAAAATATGTTTAAAAAGATTGAGTGCACATTTTTGCAAAAAGTCAGTTCTTGAGTAATCTTGTGGATCCACCTTGGAATTGGATATGTACAACATCAGGTGCAAACATTTGAGTAGAGAACAGCTCTTTGGGCTCTAAATAAATGTTGGGTTTGACAGAGACAGAATATCTGACCCTGTGTTAATATTTATAAAACTTTTGCTTTGTTGTCAGTGATCTTGCCCCTGCTGCATCAAAGTAAAACTTAAAGCATGCTGTATAAAATGGTGGTTGACATTGATACTTAAATGCACAACACAATTTACAAGGGGGTTCGCATCTACTCGTGACACTTTGTATTGGGTGCACCTAGAGTGTGACCTGATGTCTGGAACGGTAACTGTAGGAGTTGTCCATAGTTTGCCAGTAGACAGAGTTGACCTCCTCCTGGGGAATGATTTGGTCAGAGCAAAAGTAGTAGTTTCTCCAGCAGTCATGGAAAAACCAAGTGAAGTTAAAGAGACCGAGCAGTTG
Source organism: Heterodontus francisci (assembly GCF_036365525.1). NCBI lineage: Eukaryota > Metazoa > Chordata > Chondrichthyes > Heterodontiformes > Heterodontidae > Heterodontus > Heterodontus francisci. The sequence goes on from NC_090397.1 coordinate 22,885,250, forward strand.
CAGGAAAAGGTTCCAGGAATTTTTCCTTCATGTGTAGTAACCTGAGCAATGGATAAACAAATTCTATTGTCGGAGGTAAAATTGGCACCACTGTCAGATAGCCAAATATCTGAAACTTTCTTTGGGGATTTGGATAATCCAAAGGAAATGTTTAATAAGTCTTCTCTGATTACAGCTCAGCCAGCTGATCCAGAGTTAAATAAAGTGGCACAAATAGTTGTAATAGAAGCTGAGGGAAAAGGAGATCCAGAAGGCTATTATATTAAAAATGGGATTCTGATGAAGAAGTGGAGTCCTCCTCACAAACCTGCAGACGAAGAATGGACGGTAGTTCATCAGATAGTGGTACTGCCAGGAAGTATTAAGGGTAGCGCACGAAATTCCTATAGCGGGACATATGGGAGTCCGGAAGACCAAATCATGTATAAGACGACATTTTTACTTTCCAAGGGCGTGGTGCAGTTTTGTAAAACGTGCCAGATGGTGGGAAAACTGCAACCTGCCATAAAACTGGCACCTGTAATTCCCAACCCAGTTTTTGGGGAACCATTTAGTCGGGTGTTGGGAGACTAGGAGCTTTACCGAAAACAAAAGTGGGACACCAGTATATACTCACTATCATGGATATGCCTATTCGGTTCCCAGAGGCCATTCGCTTGAGAACAATTTCTGCTAAGGTAGTGGTAGAGAAATTAACCCAGTTTTTCACTAGATATGGATCACCAATTGAGATTCAGTCGGATCAAAGTTCCAATTTTATGTCTAAAATTTTTCAGGACGTTATAGGTGATTTGGGTATAACACAGTTAAAGTCTTCAGTTTACCACCCACAGACATGAGGAGCTTTAGAAAGGTACCATTAGACCCTCAAAACAGTGGTCAGGACATACTGTCATGGATATCTCCAAGATGGCACAGTGGTTAGCACTGCAGCCTCACAGCTCCAGCGACCCAGGTTCAGTTCTGCGTACTGCCTGTGCGGAGTTTGCAAGTTCTTCCTGTGACCGTGTGGGTTTCCGCCGTGTGCTCCGGTTTCCTCCCACAGCCAAAGACTTGCAGGTTGATAGGTAAATTGGCTATTGTAAAATTGTCCCTAGTGTAGGTAGGTGGTAGGAGAATGGTGGGGATGTAGTAGGGAATATGGGATTAATGTAGGATTAGTATAAATGGGTGGTTGTTGGTCGGTACAGACTCGGTGGGCCGAAGGGCCTGTTTCAGTGCTGTATCTCTAAATAGTAATAATAATAAATAATGATTGGGCTAAAGGGCTAGAATTTCTGAAGAAGAGTCACTGACCTGAAACATTAACTCTGCTTCTCTCTCCACAGATGCTGCCAGACCTGCTGAGTATTTCCAGCATTTCTTGTTTTTATTTTAGAATTTCATTTGTTTGCCACTAGGGATTCAGCTAATGAGTCTACAGTTTTAGTCCTTTTTTTAAATTCATTCATGGGATGTGGGCGTCGCTGGCCAGGCCAGCATTTATTGCCCATCCCTAATTGCCCTTGAGAAGGTGGTGGTGAGCTGCCTTCTTGAACCGCTGCAGTCCATGTGGGGTAGGTACACCCACAGTGCTGTTAGGAAGGGACATGAGATAAGAGGTCCTCTAAAACTAATTATAAAAAGGTTTTTAGAACACAAGGACAAATCCTCTTTGCTAGATTATGTATCCGTGTTCCGGGAATGTCTCAAGAGCCTGCCAAGTGGCTCAAGAAAGCCTTAAAGCTTCCCAAACAACTTTGAAGAAATAGGCAGACAAGCGTGCTAAGACCCGAACATTTCAACCAGGGGATGAAGCGTTAGTATTACTGCCTTTGAACCATTGAAAGCATGGTTCAATGTTCCATATAAAGTGGTCAAGAGAATTGGTGAAGGAAATTATTTGATTGACACCCCAGAACGCTCGAAAAAGAATTGGCTGTGTCATCACAATATGTTAAAACAAAATTATTGCCGGGAGGAGGATAAGCAAGCACAGGTGTGTCAGGTAGTAGGGACAGTGAAGGATGAAAAGGATAGTGAGGATGAGGCAGAAGGAGGCCAAGACAATTCTCAAATTGAACTTCCTACTATCCAGTTAGCTAATATTGAATTGTTAGGGAGATTAGACACTATATGCTTTTATATTTAGATGCAGAACAACGAGAAGATCTAGCAAGGCTACTCACAGCATTTAAAGGAGTCTGTAGGGATAAGCCAGGATGTCCAACCTTAGCCACACATGATGTGGATGGAAGGGAATCCTTTCCTATAAAACAGCATCCTTATCGCTTGGGTCCAGAGAAATAGGCCCAGGTATAAGCAGAAATCCAATTCATGCTGGAGAACCACCTAATAGAACCCAGTCAAAGAAGCTGGTGTTCACCAGTAGTATTAGTGCCTAAATTTGATGGTTCAACTAGGCTCTGTATAGACTACAGAAAATTAATGCAGTAACAACAGCAGACTCCTACCCAATACCTCACTTGGAAGACTGTATTGACAGTGGGCAGTGCCATGTTCTTACAAAAATAGATTTGTTAAAGGGATACTGGCAAGTTCCTTTAACACCCCGAGCTAAAGAAATATTGCTTTTTGTCACACCAGACAGTCTTTTTGAATGCCGAGTGATGCCATTCGGGTTAAAAAATGCCCCAGTAACCTTTCAGAGACTAATGAACCAAGTGGTAGCCAGTGTTCCTAACCGTGTTTACCTTGATGATGTGCTGGTTGACAGTGATACTTGGAAGGACCACTTGGAACAACTAGAAGCTCTGTTTAGAAAATTACAATTGGCTGATTTAGGAATAAACCGTGCCAAAAGTGAATTTGCGAAAGCAAGAGTGATCTACCTCGGGTATATAGTAGGGCATGGGCAAGTGTTGCCAAGAACAGCGAAAGTACAAGCATTGGTGGAGTTCCCTAGCCCTAAGACTAATCGAGAAATCTTGAGGTTTTTGGTGATGTGTGGTTTCTACTGAAAGTTTGTACCAAATTTCAGTACTACAGCTGCTCCACTGACAGATTTGCTACAGTAAAAGAAAATCAAGGTAGTGTGGTCAGGAGAGACCCCAAGCATCTTTTGAGAGGCTGAAAGCCATTTTGATTCATGAACCAGTGTTGGCTGCTCCAAATTTCACTAAGTCACTCAAGGTAGCAATTGATCCTACTGACCTGGGGGGTCAGTGCAGTTCTGTTACAAGATGATGAATCAAGGATAGAAAGGCCAGTGGGATACTTTTCCAAAAAGCTAAATTGACACCAAAAATAATATTCAACAGTGGAAAAAGAAACCGTAGGTTTATTATTAGTTCTTGAGCATTTTGAAGTATATGTCTGCCATAACTACAGAGAGACACTGGTATATACTGATCATAATCCCCTAGTCTTTGTGGAAAATTTTAAAAACCAGGCTGCCGGACTATTCTGATTGAGTTTACTACTACAACCTTATCACTTAAAGATTATCCAATTTGCAGGCAAAAATAATGTATTGCAGATGCTTTATTGAGAATCTAATTTTGTTTTGCGTTATCTGAATGAAAGAGGGAACAGAGTAAAATTATATTAACCACAAGAAAAGAGTGAATGAGTACGAGTGTGAAAATGTGTTTTAAAATTTTTTATCTCCTATTTTCCCCACACTTTGTAATGAAAAACATTTAAAAATGGCATTTCATTCCTCCAAGGGTTGAGGTGTTGTGAAAGTGCTTCTGTTTTTTGTTAAAAATATTTTTTGAGGAATTCATAGTCAAACTGAAGAAAGACTAGTTTTGTTTCAAGAGGGTCATCAACAGGACACTGAAAGAACTTGTTTGGCATCAACCTTTACTGGTTGTGACATGTCTCAAGTTAAAAATAGAACAGAAACCCTGGTAACTGGAGAAGATGTGTGCAGAGAAGTGACACTCATGCACTCCTTGACAGGACAAGCCCGGGAGCAGCAGAGCACACTTGAGAGAGCAGCAAACTCACAAGCTTTTGGTTATAGTGTCAGTGTTTACCTTCTGAAATGAGATAAAGTTAGCACCTGCTGCTGAAGAAGTGTCACGGAGGAAGAGACCAGATTCTTGCTGAATGTTTAAAGAGTCAAACCTGCAGAAGGAGAGAATTCACAAGGAAGGAGATGACCACAACCCAGCTCAGCTTTCCAGCACTTATCTACAAGACCCTGAGAAGTCCACTGTGTCAACTCATCTCATCTCCTGTCTTTGAAGAAAAGCCTGCTAAATGAATTCTCAATGCTGCCCGAAAAGAACTGATCTAAAAGATCTCAGTGACCCGTCTACATGTAATCGAAGGCTAGACTATATGCCAGCTTTGGAACACAACATATGTCATCTGTTGTTTCTTCAAGAATGAGCAAGTATTCAGTTAACTTTTTTTTTGTCTTTAACAGAGCTCTGAACAAAAATTTCTTTTATTTTTACGGTTAAACAGTGTATGTGTGTGTGATGGTGAGGAGCGAAGGTAAAAAGGGAACTTTGAAATTTCAGTCTGTGTGTTTATGCTTTACTTTATTACTGGTTAAGACTTGTTTTGTAACAAATTGATCATTTTGTTTGTTAAAGAAATCTGGTTAGTGTGTTTTATTCTGGGAAAAATAGAGTCTATAATTGACTCTATCGGTAAGTGGGAAAATTTAAATATATATTGTGACCCGTGGAGAAGCGGAACTAGAATAAGCAGTGCACTCCTCCCACCTCGGTCGTAACAACCTGCAAATTAGTCCTCTTCAAGTACATGTCCAATTGCCTTTTGAAAGATACTGTGGAATCTGCTTCCACCACCCTTTCAGATAGCACGTTCCAGATCTTAACAACCCAATGTGTGAAGAAAATTCTCCTCATTTCCCTTCTAATTTTGCCAATTATTCTAAATCTATGACCTCTGGTTACCAATCCACTTGTCAGGAAACAATTTCTCCCTACTTATTCTACCAAAACCCCTCATAATTTTGAATAGCTCTATTGGGTTTCCCTTAACCTTGTAAGCTCTAAGGAGAACAATTCCAGCTTCTCAAATCTCTCCACATAATGGAAGTCCTTCATCCCTGGTATTATCCTCATAAACCTCTTCTACCAACAGCATCCTTCCTAAAGTATTGGAATTGTAGTGCTGGAATTGTAAGCCATACTCCAGCTGAAGCCTTAGTAGAGACTTGTAAAGGTTTAGCATGACTTCCTTGTTTTTGTATTTGATGCCCCTATATCCAAAGCCAAATGTCCCATACACATTCTTAACCACTTTAACAATTTGCCCTTTCACCTTCAACGATTTGTTAAATGCACCCCACAATAGTACCTTTTAGATTACACTGCCTCTCCATGTTGTTTCTGCCATTGTAACAAGCCCCTGATTAGCATGGATCTGATAAGCTGCAAGTGCCAACGGAGCTCGCCAGCTGGGGGTGGGGGTGGTGGTGGGGGCTAAGAAATGGGTCGGCTCCTATGTAGAGGTGGCCAACAACCTGGGTCTGAAGGGCGAGTTGTGATCCTGTGAATGGCTGGACATGGGTTAGCAGTGGCCTACAACATTTCTGTGTCACCCAAAGGTGGATTCCTGTTGTCGTTGCCTAGAAATATATAGGTTTCGAATAAATTTTTGAGTGGCCTCCAGCAATCTCATCAAGTACTGCGAGTTTGGCCACTCAATGCCAATCTGTTATAGGACCCTTATTTGCATACTTAAAGTGGCCTCCTGCCTGAAACAGGCTAGTGTGCCAGCATTTACAGTGGTGTTAGCTGTGGCTCAGTGAGTAACACTAGCACCTCAGAGTCAGAAGGTTTAGTTTAGTTTAGAGATACAGCACTGAAACAGGCCCTTCGGCCCACCGAGTCTGCGCCGACCATCAACCACCCATTTATACTAATCCTACACTAATCCCATATTCCTATCACATCCCCACCTGCCCCTATATATTTCCCTACCACCTACCTATACTAGGGGCAATTTATAATGGCCAATTAACCTATCAACCTGCAAGTCTTTGGCATGTGGGAGGAAACCGGAGCACCCGGAGGAAACCCACGCAGACAGAGGGAGAACTTGCAAACTCCACACAGGCAGTACCCAGAATCGAACCCGGGTCCCTGGAGCTGTGAGGCTGCGGTGCTAACCACTGCGCCACTGTGCCGCCCCAATCCAAGGACTTGAACACAAAATCTAGGTTGAAACTCCAGTGTAGTTTGAGGGAGAGCTGCACTGTTGGGGATTCTGTCTTTCAGATGAAATGTTAAAACCTGTGTGCCCATTTGGTGGGCATAAAAGATCTCATGGCACTATTTGAAGAAGAGTAGTGCAGCTTCTTCCTGTGACCTGGCCAATATTAATCCCTGAACTAAAAGGGGTAATCACATTGTAGTTGGTGGGACAGCTGCTTGCTACTGTGTTTCCTACATTACAACAGTATTTCACTTTTATCATTTTCTGTTACCTAGCCACCTGCCTGATTTTCGCCAACCCTCTGCTTCTTTTGGACCTGGTTATACACACCAACATAATTCATCAGTGCAAAATAATTCAGTACCTATAAGGACAACCAAACCACCATAGTTTCATAATATGAAAACATATTTCACAAAATCAAGAACCTGATGTGATACTAACGCTTAATAGAACTCATGGAGTCCAATGGACACAATTCACCATGTTGCTGTTCCTATGCAATGAGTTAACATATGTACATACGAATTAGGAGCAGAGTAGGCCACTCGGCCCCTTGAGCCTGCTCCGCCATTCAATAAGATCATGGCTGAACTGATTTCTCCACATTACCACCTACCCCCGATAACCTTTCACCTCCTTGCTTATCAAGAATCTATCTACCTCTGCCTTAAAAATATTCAAAGATTGCTTTCACTGCCTTTTGAGGAAGAGAATTCCAAAGACTCATGACCCTCTGAGAGAAAACAATTCTCCTCATCTCTGTCTTAAATGGGTGACACCTTATTTTTAAACAGCGACCCCTAGTTCTAGATTCTCCCACAAGAGGAAACATCCTTTCCACATCCACCCTGTCAAGAGTTTTGGTTTGGTTTGCTATATTTAAGGAATAGATTTCTAATGAATGTTAGTTAGCTATCCCTTTTATGTTTACCTACCTAGCTAGTGAACTACCCCTTTTATTTCTTGGTTTGCAACCTATCCAAAAGGGATATCATGGGTCCCATTATGATTCCATATGTTTGAAAGCTCTCTCTTACAATTATGATGTAAAAATATCCAGCCAAAATTCAACCTTTTGAGATTGGCTAATGGTTTTGAGTAAAACCTTTAACAAATTCATTGAAAGGCACAAAGAGCAATTCAATGGATATATTTAATCATGTTTTATGAAATATGTCTTTTTTGTTTAAAACCTTTGAACATTAGAAATTTCAGTTACTGGGAAAGAGGGTGACATTTTTTTTTTTAGAAGCGTGGAGTGATTTGTGGGAAAAAGATAATACAGTGTCATCCAAAGGCATAATAGTGACATCCCAGTGGCGTTATTTAATGGCAAAATATCTCATTCATCCAATGGTATGACAATGAAAGGTACAGATACATGTAATGGGCAAAATATGACATTTTAACATTAGAATCCCCATTGGAAATGTTAAAATACCAGGTTTCAATGAATTGAGCATGCGACTAGAGATTTTGAATAAGATATGTTTAGATTAGATGGTAAGCGAATATTGAACATGCTGTTTGATGACAATTACCCATAAAACATTAACATATGTCATTTTGAAATGAAAGTTAAAATGTCTGTTTATATGGAAAATTAATATATGTATCTGAGGTGATAATCTGCATACCTTAATTTCATACCTTAATCTTGTAAAGTAGAAACATTTGATTAACGTTATTGCTGATGAACTCACACCAGCAGGTGGCATCAGAAGTTCATTGATATACGCAGTTGAATTATAATACTGAAACCATGGGCTGAATTTTGTCAGCACTAAAGATGTCCTGCCACCCAGGCCGAAGGCAGGAGCTGACCCCGTGCCGGCGCTCGGCTGCACCTGGGGGGTAGCGGGGGGGGGGCGCGGCATTTTGCTGGTGGCAGCCAATTAACAGGCGGCTGCTGTCCATTTGAAGACAGCAGCCCTCCTCCCTGGTGCTGGCCAATCAAAGATCCAGCAGCTCAGCAGCCTCGGCAGCACCATCGCAGTAACTACTGCGGAGGCTGCAGCACAAAGGAGAGAGGGCTCTTCAGTGCCGAGGCGCCTTTGAAGACATGTAAGTTTTCTTGAGGAAACCGGTGCCAGGCAGACAGAACCCTTTTAGGGGTGTGGGGAGTAATTGCGGTGACTTAGGTGCAGGGGTGGCCCCTCCATGGGCCATGAAGCACCCATCAAGCAGTGCCCCCGCCCCCCCCCCCCCCCCCACCCTGCGGGAAGCTGCTAGGAGGCCGCCAGGGTTTACCTGATTGTCTCCCCAGTGGCAGCGGGCCCTCCACACATGGGCAAAATGCCCGGGGGTGGCGGAAAATGGCCCTCAATTGGGCCCTTAAATGGCCGCCTGATGGGCAGCTGTGCCATTGAGGTTCCTGCTGCTGGAGAAGATGTTGGGCTCCCCTCCCGACACTTTCACTGCCATATTGCCAACCCTCCCGCCTCCCAGCTGGACCCCAGAGGGCCGGGAAAATTCAGTGCCCTATTATGATATGAAAAACTCATTTTTTATTTTGAATGTCGTTTATTCCTCTTAATTGCTTAATTCAAATTATTGTTACGACCGTGGCAGGAGGAGTGCACTGTTAATTCAGTCCCACTTCTCCACAGGTCACAGCATATCAATAAAATTTTCCACTTACCGAAAACAGCCAATTAGATACTCTATTTGGCCCCAGAATAAAGCACGCCAACCAGGTTTCTTTAATCAACAACAAAATTAACTATTTATTATAAAACCAAGTCTTAATCAATTATGAAGTAAATAAATCTATGAATTAAGATATTAAAGCTCCTTATTTTCCCTAGCCCTCATACACACACATCCAAAAACCGGTTAACCAGGAAAAAAAATTGATTTACAGCTGTTTCATAGGAATGAAAGGAATAATAAAACAAATTCGTCTGTCATGATCTGGAAGGAAGGTCTTCAGTTCGACGAGGTGTCCCAAAGTCAAATAATTTGATGCCATTCAAAGTCTTTTCAGGCAAGGTTGATGAACAGTCTCTGATGTGTCAGTATTCAAGGAAATTCAACTGCAGCAGGCTTCACATAGGTCTTCCATCAGGGATACAGCAACAAGTGTCAGTTCTCTGTTACACATTTGATGTGCAAAAATCCTTTTTAAAGAAACAAAATTTCTGCAAGCATTCAGGTTTTCCTAAAGATGCAGGAGGCAACAGTACTGCTTGATGCAGGGATTCGTCAGAGACACGAGGCAACAGGAATCTGCCACATTTGAAATATAAGATTTCTTAAGAGATGCAGGATTCCTTTACATAGAGATAATACTTTTTCTAGGTTTTCTTCTGATTTCCAGGCAGGTCAGAATCAAATTTCAGAATGCCTGCTTTCGGTCCAAACTCTCTGGCTTTTTAAAGTTCAAAACTGAAACTGAAACTTCTCTCTCTTGTCACTCAAAGAGTAGCTCTGAGGTCAAATCCCTCACTTGTTTCCTTGAAATTACCTGCTTTCCTGTCCTGATTTACAAATTCAGCTCCTGTTGAACTTCCTTTCAAAACATCCATAAAGTTTAGGTGTCTCAATGTCCAAAGAAATCCTTTCTCAGTTTTTTTAAAAACACACAGAATCTTAAGATTTTAATACAAAAGCAAAATCCTTGTAACATTATTTTTTAAAATTCTCATTTTGCTATGTTTTTTGCATTGTTTAATTCAAATTAGAGTCATAGAGAGTTATAGCACTGAAACAGGCGCTTCGGCCCACCGAGTCTGTGCTGACCATCAACCACCCATTTATACTAATCCTACATTAATCCCATATTCCCTACCACATCCCCATCTTCCCTCAATTCTCCTAGCACCTACCTACACTAGGGGCAATTTACAATGGCCAATTTACCTATCAACCTGCAAGTCTTTGGCTGTGGGAGGAAACTGGAGCACCCGGCGGAAACCCACGCAGTCACAGGGAGAACTTGCAAACTCCGCACAGGCAGTACCCAAAACCAAACCTGGGTTGCTAGAGCTGTGAGGCTGCAGTGCTAACCACTGCGCCACTGTGCCGCCCAAATTATTGAGCAATTCAAATTTTTGGCACAAATATGACTTCAAATTACCTGTAACCAATAAATCTGCATTAAAAAAAATGAAAATTGTCATGCAATCTGTGAGAGGTTGAGTATTTTTTTCCTCATTTAGTGTTGTCACGTCCAATTGTACAACATTTAGGATCCGTAATTGCACTAAATCAGAGACAGGCAGTCACTCTCGAATGAGTCAGTAAAGTACATTTGGCATTGAAAATAGCAAATATATATATCACTGCTCTGTAAGTATTACATAGTATTTTTATAGCACAGAATCAGGCCATTCAGCCCATCTGGTCTATACTCCACATGAGCCTCCTCCCACTTTACTTGAACTCACCCTATCAACTTTGCAAGGTTATTTGCCATCATTTATTTATCCAGAAGCAGTCATCTGAACTTTGTTAATGCAGTAAGTGGGTCATAGTCCCTAGATTGGGGGCCCAAAATCCTTTTTTGTGCTATGTGTTCATCAAAAGTTGCATTACTGGGAAATTTCAGTACTGCCTAAGTGCATAACACTATTTAGCTGGTGATGAATTATTTTGGCTTGATTGGTATATTGGTGAGATGCTGATGGTTTTGTTATTAGTTTGAAACCTGAAATGTTAATTATTCCAGTGATTGCAGCCTGTACCCATGGTTCTGTACATGGGAAGTGTTGAACATGGCTCCCGACACCAGTGAGAGATATAGAGGTAATACTTTTTCTAGGTTTTCTTCTGATCTCCAGGCAGGTCAGAATCAAATTTCAGAATGCCTGCTGCAGAGGAGAGATACAACACAAGCCACTGAGCTACAAGAGCTACCATTGAGCAGGCGACCAGCATGCTGAAAAAGCACTTCCAATGCCTGAATGGATAGGGTGATGCCCTGTACTACGGGCTAAAAATGCCAGCTCCTTTCTTTGCCGCTCGCTGTGCTCTGCACAACTACGCACCCAATAGGGGGCAGGCCTGGCATGATGCGAAGAGACATCAACAGGAAGGGAGGGGGGAATACTGAGGGGTCTCACTCTGCATATTGGAAGGGAGGTACTGTGTACCCTCCCTCCATAAACAGTGAACCCTCTGCATTTGTTTGTGTTTGTGCAGGAGAAATAGCACTCTCGTCACCCAGTTGTGGGGAGGGTGCCAGAAAGGTTAGGAGCGTTAAGGTTATAAGGATGATGGGGGCAATCAATGCAGCTGCTACGATCTTGATGTGGTCATACTATGCCTCTCTCAGTGTTGGCCAAGATGGGCAATACCATGCCACGCCACATAGTTGATCCACGTTAGCACCTGATGTACGCATCAACACCAATCCCTGCGCTGTTAGGAACCTTTGAATTAATGAAGGATACAACTTCATTTATCACATGGAAATGGGTCTGGCTCATCCTACAGCATGCTTCTCCTGATGATCCATATGCGTTGGAGGCAAGATCAACGGGCAGATGCGGTCCACGTAGAGGCCCCCGGATGTGAGCAGCAGCCCCCAAGGGGAGGTCGCCATGCATCTACAGGCCCCACATGACATGCCGTCGGATGTCAGAGCACCAGCTTCAGAGATGATTGTGCGTGTAGAGAGTGTGGCGACACATCTCACTGCCCTGCTCAATGATGACCTGCAGCCCATGGGCTTCGGTCGACATCCTGTGTCTGCGGTCCTCATAGTGGCATTGGCTCTTGAGCCTGATGCCTATGCGACGTTTCAGGGCCCACCGGAGAGCTTTGTGGGGTCACAGTCAGCAGTGCACTGCTGCATCAGGGAGGACACCATTGCCCTGCACTGCAGGGCCAGTGAGTATGTTCGCTTCAGGATTGACCCTCACAGCCAGGCCCAGAGGACCATCGGTTTCAGCACTATTGCCAGAGAACCATAGTCCTTAGGGTTCAAAGACTGCACCCATGTGACTATCAGGCCTCCCGCCAGGCTATCACCTGCAGACGTTGCAATTAAAGAAATCCTCTCAATCTAGGTGCAGCTGCTATGTGGTCACCGGAGATGCATCATGAAATCTGTGCCTGCTTCTCAGGTAGCTGCCATGATGCCTGGGCCCTTCACCAGTCCTAGCTGCCACCGCTGTTCACTGAACTGGCTCAGATGGCGGGGTGGCTTCTTGGAAACAAGGGCTATCCCTTGCCTACATGGCTTCTGACACCAGTGAGAGACCCCACCACTGCTCCAGAGAAGAGATGCAACGCCAGCCACTGAGCTACAAGAGCCGCCATTGAGCAGGTGACCGGCATGCTGAAAAAGCACTTCCAAAGCCAGAATGGATAGGGTGAAAAGGCCAGCTCCTTTCTTTGCTGCTCTGCACAACTACGCACCCAATAACGGGCAGGCCTGGCATGATCAGGAGAGATGTCAACAGGATTCCTTCACCGACTATGAGGACGCTGAGGACCTACAACAGGAAAGGTGCATGGGAGGGCAGACGGCAACCAGGCTCTGTACACAGGGCTAGCAGTGAGCTCGGGATGTACAGCTGTGGCTTATCAGACAAAGGCTTTCTGCTCCATAGGAGCCGACATGAGCTCTGCGGACCACACGTCACCCTCGTTCACCTGCAGTGCAGCAGTCCACATCTACAACATCTTTGCGTCCACCATTACTGGCAGCAGAATACTGAGCCATTGTCCATATTACTGCATCTGTGGAGATGCACATGAGTAATGCTGACATGGCAATGATGTTAACCCATACATTGGCAGTTCTGAAAGGCCAATGATGTAATGGGAGGAGATATGATCAGTACATGCTGGCACACTTCATTCACGCAGCAAAAGCAACACGTTAGTGAAGAAGATTTTGTTTTCGGCTTTTCTACATTGTTGTGTCACCCATGCAGACCTATTTGTGTCACAATGCTTTTTGGAAATGCTTGCAGATGCTCCCATGCAGTGCCATTTCTGCACTAGCAGCCTGACTCTAGGAAGACTGCTGATATGGCCCTTTGGCTGTGGATGACTGGCGGTCGTACCCTGTGCGCACGAGGCCTAGAGGGCCCTGGCTGGCTGTGTGAGTGATCGTCCATCCCCTTCCTGCATTGGATCCTTTGACGCCAGATGGCACCATGGCTACCCGCCTCCTCTACCATCTCCATCCAGGCTGCCTTGTTCAGGTGGGAGGGCCTCTTCTTACCATCGCTGATGAAAAGGACCTCCCTCCTTGCCCCCAAAGCCTGGAGGAGATTGAGCAGGGAGGCTTCGGTGACCTGTGGGACACTCTAGAGCACTCCTCTGCCATCCTCAACTTTTGGTGTGGTCCTTAAAGTTGACTCCACCGTGTCACTGCACTAACTTCTGGCTGCAAGGTTTGTCTTGCACATGTTTGATAACCATTGCAGGACTAGTGAGGAAATCTGTGCTGTTGTCATGGTTTTTCAACTATTACACATCGACGCACGTTCACGAGCATTTTGCTTCTGCAGCAGCTGATCATATTTACTGGTGTAGTACCTCTAGTTGGCAATGTAGCTAGAACATGAACATATTTTCCTATTTTTTAATAAAGATCGTTTAATTGCAGTCACATGTATTTTCACATAACAGTTGGCAGAGAAATGAATACAGATTCCAAATGCATATTAGTCTGCGGCTTTTCACAGTCAGATGATTAGAAGCCCATAGTATGTAAATATTCTTCAATTATGGTTTTATTTCTGTTGTGTATTGCCTTTTATGGTACATTTAAGTCTCACGTCCTGGAAGGTGCAAATTTAAGATTATTCACCCAGGTGCAGTACGCCTATAAGAAGCAGTGTTACACTTGAGTGGAAGAAGAGGTTTGCAACTTCACAGGACACTGGGACACAGCAGGGTAAGTATGTGGCAGCAAAGCAGAAACTGCTGGGGTAACTGCTGTGGAGAGGGAAGCAGAGTTAACTTTCAGGTCTGTGAACTTGGTCAAGTTAACTCAAAATAGGGTCCTGGCAGCTGCTGTACAGCTGTCAAATGGTTCCTCACTGTGCCAAGTGTCCCGCCTCTCCCCACGTAACATTCAGACTTGGGCTGATAAGCGGCAAGTAACATTTGCGCCACACAATTCCAGGCAATGACCATCTCCAACAAGAGAGAATCTAACCACTTCCAATTTGACATTCAGTGGCATTACTATCGCTGAATCAGCCATCATCAACGTCTGGGGGTGACCATTGACCAGAAATTTAACTGGAGTAGCCAGTTAGCACCGCAGCCTCACAGCTCCAGTGACCTGGGTTCAATTCTGGGTACTGTCTGTGTGGAGTTTGCAAGTTCTCCCTATGTCTGCGTGGGTTTTCTCCGGGTGCTCCGGTTTCCTCCCACAAGCCAAAAGACTTGCAGGTTGGTAGGTAAATTGGCCATTATAAATTGCCCCTAGTATAGGTAGGTGGTAGGGAAATGTAGGGACAGGTGGGGATGTGGTAGGAATGTGGGATTAGTGTAGGATTAGAATAAATGGGTGGTTGATGGTCGGCACAAGACTCGATGGGCCGAAGGGCCTGTTTCAGTGCTGTATCACTAAACTAAACTGATTTGCATAATCACAAACATAAAATCCTCCAAGAACCAAAACAATCAGGCAGCCTAATAGACTGTAATTGCTTTTATCCTTGCATTAAAAATATTCCTTGATGTAATAAGAATGGTAGCCTGGTGCAGTTTTATTAATTCAGCAGAAATAGGGTTTATCGCAAAAAAATAGCATTTTTTCATAAAGGCCATTACCTATGAGTAACCTGAATTTAAATAACTGAAAATGATTCAGAAAACTCTACTGAACCATTTACTAGTTTCATTGGTGTACACTAGTCTGTTTTTTAGTAGATTAAATATTTATTAATATTTTAAATCTTTTAAAACACACCTCAGAAAAAGGGTAATTTGAAGAGCCTTCTGGAATGGTTGCAAACAGGCACACTTGGCAGAAACTCACCATGCTTGTTATTTTGATCTTGGAGGTGTGGCCAATATTGTGTGCAGGGCCAGCCTCCAGCAGCATGTTTTTAAATTAGCATCAAAGATAGCAGAAACTGGAGTTACGCTTGCATAACACATGCTTAGAATTCCTTGATCTCTTACGTTGGTTTGGCTGAAAGGGGAAAGTCTAGGCCATGCTATTTAGTTGACAGCCTGGCTTTTGACTTTAAGGGCTGGTAATTGTAACTACTCATAAAGATTTTGGACCACTCAGAGTGCAGCTGAAACTGTTTCTCTCACTGTTTTCCTTGGGAGGAGGAAGGAAATTCTGTTAGTACCATAACATGCTTGAAGGATATAGAGGAGCAGTGGAAGGGAGAAAGGCTTCAAATTTTGACTGCTTTGGTAGACATTCTTTTATTTTCTCAACACCCCATTGGACCATTATTTTCATTTCGGGTGTGGTTTCACTGCCAGTTTTGTATTGCTGTGAAGTAGTTTCTGCTATGCAGCAATGCAAAAATAGACAGTATAACTGGAGTCAACTCCCAACCTGGAGGAGAATCCTCTGACGAAAGCTGTCAGTATATCTCCAGTTCAATATTAAACCTGGTTTAAAGTACTCAGTGTGGGCAGTGGGAAGGTAGTATCGGAAGTTTATATATTAATCTATATATATTATTTATGGGCGGCGCAGTGGTTAGCACTGCAGCCTCACAGCTCCAGGAACCCGGGTTCGATTCTGGGTACTGCCTGTGTGGAGCTTGCAAGTTCTCCCTGTGACCGCGTGGGTTTTCGCCGGGTGCTCCAGTTTCCTCCCACAGCCAAAAGCTTGCAGGTTGATAGGTAAATTGGCCGTTGTAAATTGCCCCTAGTGTAGATAGGTCGTAGAGAATATGAGATTACTGCAGGGTTAGTATAAATGGGTGGTTGTTGGTCGGCACAGACTCGGTGGGCCGAAGGGCCTGTTTCAGTGCTGTATCTCTAAATAAAGAAATAAATAAAAAATAGATATTAACTTCTTTTTCCAGAATTGTGATAGATTTAAAAATTTAGGGCAGATTTAGATTTAGGGCAGCACAGTGGCGCAGTGGTTAGCACCGCAGCCTCACAGCTCCAGCAACCCGGGTTCAATTCTGGGTACTGCCTGTGTGGAGTTTGCAAGTTCTCCCTGTGTCTGCGTGGGTTTCCTCCGGGTGCTCCGGTTTCCTCCCACATGCCAAAGACTTGCAGGTTGATAGGTAAATTGGCCATTATAAATTGCCCATCGTATAGGTAGGTGGTAGGGAAATATAGGGACAGGTGGGGATGTGGTAGGAATATGGAATTAGTGTAGGATTAGTATAAATGGGTGGTTGATGGTCGGCACAGACTCGGTGGGCCGAAGGGCCTGTTTCAGTGCTGTATCTCTAAACTAAACTAAACTAAAACATTTGTTCCCTTTTCTGATCAACACTGCAAATGTCAGAAGCTCCTGCAGTCTATACTGCCAGTACTGTTCTTTTCTTTTTAGAGATACAGCACTGAAACATGCCCTTCGGCCCACCGAGTCTGTGCCGACCAACAACCGCCCATTTATACTAAACATACTGTAATCCCACATTCCCTACCACCTATTAATTCCACTCAGTCATCTGGCATCAGATTACTAAATAGTGGAAAACTGTCGTCTTAATCTTTCAAGGAAATTCAATGATTTTTCCTGAAATAACATCATCTCCAGGAGGAAACAGTGACGTAATGGTAATGTCACTGAGCTAGCACTCCAGAGGCCCAGGCTAATGCCCTGGGGACATGAGTTGAAATCCCATTGTGACAGCTGGTGGTATATAATTTCAGTTAATTTAATAAAAATCTGGAACTGAAAGCTAGTCTCAGTAATGGTGCAGTAATGAAACTTTCATTGATTATTGTAAAAAATCTTGTCTGGTTCACTCATGTCCCTTAGAGAAGAAAATCTGCAGTCCTTACCCGGTCTGGACTACATGCGGTTCCAGACCCACAGCAATGTGGTTGACTCATAACTGCCCTCTGAAATGGCCTAGCAAGCCACTCAGTTATCAAGGGCAATTAGGGATGGGCAACAAACGCTGGCCTTGCCAGCGACGTCCACATCCCATGTAAGAATTTAATAAGTTATTGTTCTTGTCAAAGAATGACATTGTTTTGTCATTTAGATATTTTGTAGAGTTGAAAGCAAAAGGGGAATGATACTACAATACATTTATTGAGTTAAGGCCTTGATTTTCCTCAACCCACCCCAGGAGGATCAGGGTTGCACGACTGCCTACCTCCCCAACCCGCTGTGACCCTGACCCTTTTTCCTGAATTGGGGATCATTAATTTCGTGGGGCAGATTTCCACCACCCAGCAGGAGCCCATTGTTGCATAGGAGGAAACTGCCATTTGTGCTCCAGCAGGACCCCCTAAAGAGGAAGGAGTCATTTAAATGGTGGGGTGGCAGGGTGGACAAGAGTCCCAGATAGGAGCTTGCAACATGTCATTTAGACTTTGGACACTACTCCACCTTTAGGTGTCAGCCACGGCTCAGTTATTAGCACTTTTGTCTCTGAGTCAGAAGGTTGTGGGTACAAGCTACACTCCAGAGACTTGAGCACAAAATCTAGGCTGAAATTCTAGTGCAGTACTGAAGGAGTGCAGTACTGAAGGAGTGCTGCACTGTCGGATGTGCTGTCTTTTGGATGAGACATTAAACCAAGGTCCTATTTGCCATCTCAGGTGGATGTGAAAGATAACAGTAACATTTGAATAAGAACAGGGTTTTTCCCCATTGCCCGGGCCAATATCTATCCCTCAAGTAGCACCACTAAAACACTGGTCATTATCATATTGCCGTTTGTGGGATCTTGCTGTGCATAATTTGGCCACCGTGTTTCCTACATTACAACAGTAACTACACTTCAAACGTACTTATTTTGCTGTAAAGAGCTTTGAGGTGTCTTGAGATCATGAAAGGTGCGATATAGAAGCAAATCTTTTCTTGTATCTCTCTTCTGGCGTTCCATTTGGTCAGTGGGATCAAATGGGAAACAGGAAAATAGGGGACTTGCTAGGTCCCAAAGACAATTACATTTGTCAGCCTTCCCAGCTGGCATGGGGTGGTAAATATTGTGATTGCCGTGAGAATGTGGCATCAGGCGATTTTCCTGCCTTTTCTGCTATCTGCTTCCTGCTTGAATTGGGGTGGGAAATTAGTGAAAAATCCAGGTCACTGCAGCACACAGCATTCGCATTTTAATACTTAACAATGATTGACACTTCAGTAAGTCATAAGGCAACAGTAATCGACACTAACAATCAGCCTGGTAGACCTTTGACCGAATTCTGGAGTAGGCTACTTCTGGCTGCTCAAGGAGCTTATTATACTTAGGAAACCTTCCTAACTTGATAAAAATCCCCCTTTAAGAACTCCATAAAAGACAGAAGAAATATGAAGTTAACACCCATTATAAAGGTTACATTTTCCCAAGGACAAAATATGTGAACATTTTGTGGCCTTCCATTGATGGGATCCCTGAAATGAATCATAACCACTTAAGTTCATCAGCTACAGTCACCTAGTTCCTGTTTGTGTACAGCTTTTCTTGAAGCCATTCTTCATTTTTGACTTATCGCAATCAGGATACAATGAATAATAACAAAGGAAAGTATTCGCAGACACTTGAGAGACATAAATGTAAAATTCAAATAAGATTTAGCAGAAAAGCTTGCCTGGGAACTGTTTGCATTACCCTTTCATGTGCTGCAGTGGCTTTTGCACCATTTTAAAAATAAGAAACAGTCTTATGTTTTCCTACCTTGTAAACAGGAAAGCTATCTGTTTACAGGCACAGTCCACAGTCCTTTGTAGGCACATATTGTAAGACATTCAATGCACTTTATAAATTAGTTTTACTAAATTGGCTTAGTAAAAGATTCCCATTTCACAGCAATACTAAAGATGGTCCAAACAGAATAAATAACAGGTCAATTTGAACACTGGACTAGACTATGGAAGCCCTAGCACATGTGGTTTCAGAACCAAACTGCACATTTCAGCTCCAGTATGTGGATATATGTCACTTAAGGTTATGTAATGAAGGAGTAATTTCTCCTGGAAAGGGACAACATTTAGAAGATTTGGAAAATAGTGTTCAAAACTGGGAAATGGAGTGTGGTTATTCATAAAGTCAAGGTTTTAGATGTTTTACCCAAGTTATTTCATTTGAATCAGTTCATAATAATTTCATGCTCTCTCTCTCTCAAGCTGCAGGCATTGGACTTTCTTGAGCCACTTCATGTTCCTTCTGGCAACCACTGCATGATCTGTTCATTCTTCATCTATATCCGGAAGGACTAAGCCTTTTTGAATAGTGTATCACACAGCAGGCCACAATTATTCCTGATACCTTTGCTGAACTATACTTCAGGACTTTATCACAGCCAAGAAGACAATGAAACAAGACATTGCTATTCTGATGGTTTGTAACAATTCATGTAGTTCCAAGGGCCTCATTATACGTGTTGTCCTCTGCTGGGTGTGGATGCCTTTGCATTGTTATCGGGCAAGAATGCAGGAGATTTGTTTCTTTGTTCTTCAATCAACAATGGGAAAATACTGAGAAGTGTAGAGGAAGTGAGGGACCTTGGAGCGAATGTCCATAGATCCCAGAAGGTAGCAGGACAGGTCAATAAGGTGGTTAAGAAGGCATATGGAATCCTTTCCTTTATTAGCCAAGGTATAGAATATAAGAGCAGGGAGATTATGCTGGAACTGTATAAATCATTGGTTAGGACACTACTTGAGTACTATGTGCAGTTCTGGTCACCTCATTACAGAAAGGATGTAATTGCACTAGAGAGGGTACAGAGGAGACGTTTGAGGATGTTGCCAGGACTGGAAAAAGGCAGCTATGAGGAAAGATTGGATAGGCTGGCATTGTGCTCCTTGGAACAGAGAAGGCTGAGGGGAGATCTGATTGAAATGTACAAAATTTTGAGGGGCCTGGATCGAGTGGAGGTGAAGGGTCTATTCACCTCAGCAGTGAGGTCAATGATGAGGGGGCATAGATTTAAAGTGATTGGTAGAAAATTTAGAGGGGAGATGAGGAAAAACTTTTTCACCCAGAGGGAGGTGGGGGTCTGGAACTCACTGCCTGAAAGGGTAGTTAAAGCAGAAACCCTCAACTCATTCAAAAGGTTTCTGGATATGCACCTCAAGTACCATAATCTGCAGGTCTATGGACCAAATGCTGGAAGGTGGGATTAGAATAGGTGGATCATTTCTTGCCTTAAACTTTCTATGATTCTATGATCTTGTTACATTGTTTTAGTTCATCAATGTAGGGATGGTTAATTAACAAGATATAAATGAGTTTTAGCGTCTGAGGTAGCAGAAATTAATGTGCAAAATTATATTTGGCATCACACACTAGCTGCACATTAATCGAATGGAACCTATTCCAGTTCATAAAGTTGAAGGGGTACTCCTAAAGGAATATAGCCCATTCAATAGCACCTAGTACCTGGGGAAGTCCTGCTGGTCTATAAAAGTTCAATGCTTATTCTGTTTGTTATTTAGTGTCCAATGAGAATGTGAAAGATTGAGATGCTTCCTCGAACACACATCTCTAACTTCCTTTACATAGTGGCGCTCAACTGACTGATGTAATTGAGGTGACTTGAGGCACTGTAGGTGACCCCAATTGCACAGGAATTCAAGGCTCTGGTCACTTTTCCGGCCACTGATAATGGTGAGCTCCTTGTTGATGTGGGGTGTAAGTCTTCAGCCAGCAGCTGGCACAAGTCCCCAGTAACCTCCAGGGAAAATACATTCTTGGAGCGAGAAGGCAAGGTATGACCTCCAAAGTCAGAAACCCCTGCTGTTGTGTATTTATGGGTTGACTGTAGATGGTTTCTGTGGCAATTTACTCTCCTAGACTCTGTCCTTGCCTTCTGCATATCCTTGCCAATCTCCTTTCCATAACATAGCAGTAGGGTGTTTTCCCCTCCCCCTGCCAAAAGTAATTTTTTGTACTCGTTAAATTTCAGAAGTGGCGAGGATTAAAAGATTCCCAAGATCACAGCCAATTGTCAATCCATGAAAGAAATTAGTCCAGAAACTATGGCCTCTGCTTTGGTCTACTGTCTCTGGGATACTGTACTGACCTTCACAGAACCACTTTTGACGTGGCGCTGTCTCCTAGAAAGGTTGGGGTGTGTGGTATGGGGTGGTGAGGTATGTCTGAGTGGTTGATATGGTTGATAGTGGTGGGAGAAGAAGGTTCATAAAAATATGACCACTTTAGCCGCTTGCATTCAGCAGGAGGAGCCAGGCAGGGTGGCCTACGTCACTGGCTGGTTCTGCTGAGCAGGATGGGCAATTTTCAGGGCAGGGTGGAGATTATAACATCTTGCTGCTCCATTTGCCTTTGTTTATCACAGATAAATCACCTAAAAGAGTCTTGTTTTTCCAATTTACTTTTCATTAAGAAGTGCTTCGATTCCACAGACAACATATGTACAGAACAGAAATACACGAGGCAAGAGATATGCAGGCTACCAAGGTTTTAGAAAACAAACTAGCATTGCTGCTGCTGCTATTAAGGCCCTCACTTCTGATTGACTTACATTGGCAGAATAACAGAATTGTCAGTGTAGCACTGAACATGCAAAGCAAAAACCGCAATAGAGTGTTAACTCATGAGGTAAACTACATCCTTGCATAATGAATGCTGATTATTTGATCATGTAAAAAAAAAGATTCTTGTGTGGCGCAGTGGTTAGCACCGCAGCCTCACAGCTCCAGCTACCCAGGTTCAATTCTGGGTACTGCCTGTGTGGAGTTTGCAAGTTCTCCCTGTGTCTGCATGGGTTTTCTCCGGGTGCTCCGGTTTCCTCCCACAGCCAAAAGACTTGCAGGTTGATAGGTAAATTGGCCATTATAAATTGCCCCTAGTATAGGTAGGTGGTAGGGGAATATAGGGACAGGTGAGGATATGGTAGGAATATGGGATTAGTGTAGGATTAGTATAAATGGGTGGTTAATGGTCAGCACAGACTCAGTGGGCCGAAGGGCCTGTTTCAGTGCTGTATCTCTAAATAAAAAATAAATAAATAAAATGAGAATTTTGGCACAATGGCAGCACAAAAGTGAGAGTGACCTGAGTGGATCTTCAGTGAGGGCTCCAGCAATGACTTCCATCTCACCTTTGTAAGCTAGAGCAGCCCAACCTGCAGTCCTGGGACACATCCAGACCCTGAGCCCAGCAATCTGACCTTCAAAGCCCAGACAATTCAGGCCAACTTGTACTTCTATTTCTTAAAGCTGATTTAAATTTTTTTGGCCAGGAGGAATGGAAAGGGTTGTTTTTAGTGGGATTTTTTCATTGGTGGGTAAATCCTTAATCAAAGCACCTGTTGGTTTGAGTTGGTTGGGATATATGCAAATTAATGAGAGCAGGGATTTAAACTTTACCCAGGACTTGAGCACAAAATATGAGGTTGACACTCCAGTGCAGTACTGAGGGTATACTGCACTGCCAGTGGCATCATCTTTTGGATGAGATGTGCCCATCTGCCCTCTGCTGTGGATGTTAAAGATGCCGGGGTATGATTTGAAGAAGAGCAGGGGAGTTCTCCTCTGTATCCTGGCCAATATTTATCCCTCAACCAACACCAATAAAACAGAATACCTGCTCATTATCACATTGCCGTTTGTGGGAGCTTCCTGTTAAAATCAAGGCCATTGTTCCTTCACTGTGGTTTCCATCACTTTGTGGTCATCTGCCCACTTTCTTGTATATATTAGCCTGAGGCGTAATCTTCCAGCACAGATTGTTTTGGCATTTTATTATCAGAGCTCTGAAAGCACTGGTTGTATAACATGGCAAAAGACTGAGAAATTTCTCAAACGAATGTATTGCTGATCTCTGACTCTATTTCTCTGTAAGCAGGAGCTGTCTTTGAACAGAAGGATCACTGTGATCCAACAAGCTCTGCTTCTGCCTGCAATATAAAATGCTCGGAGCACTCAGCAGGTCAGTCAATATCGGTAGTGAGAACAGGTGGGTTAACATTCCAAGTGTAGATCCTTCAGCAGGACTGGAGGATATTACAGAAGGTGAACAGCATTTAAAAGGAACAGAACAAGGGAATGGGAGTGCGAACAAAACAAACCCCCCCCCCCCCCCCCCTCAACACACACACACCTCTCCCCAGTCATTTGGCCTATTAGAATGATTACATCATTTAGTGCACAGTGTCAACTGCAATGGTCACCTTGACTAAAATACCCTGTGTTGCACACTTGGTTGCTTGCAGGCTTTTGTCATTTGTGGATTGTCATGCTCCATTAGTTACATTTTTATGATAGTTCTTCAGTAGTGATTTTCAGATGCTAAGAACATTGTCTTATCCATACAAATGTCCTCTCTCTTTGGCGGATTGACTGACTGAAAAATTCGGATTTTGGAATTACTCAAAAATATCTCCTTGAAGACCCAACCATATTTTCCTTCCCTTTCGGTAGCAACAGGTAATTTTTTTCAGGACTTTTGAAAGCTATTTAAAAAAGCAATTGAGTTGTGATTTTTCTTTGAGTTGTAACATTTAAAAATGAAAGTCTTTTTTTCCCTTTCTACATCTCACTGTGACACTCACCATCCTGACTGAAAGTCAGGTTCGAGAAGGAAAGACTGCAGAGTTTATTTCTGATTGGACCCCTTGGAGGACGAGACAAATTCAAAGGTTTATCTGGAATGTGTAATTTGATCCTGCCTGCTGTTGGGTAATTAATTGAATATGCTCTGCATTGTGTCATTTAATCCAGTTATTGTCAAACAGGCAGACTGCAGAGCAATGTTCCCTCCAAACTAGGCAGCCGTGTAGCAATGCGAAAGTTCCCACGCAGAAGTCGGTCCCTTTAAGTTACCATGCATGTGCAGCCATGCAAAAAATTTTAAAGGGCCTCTACAGTTAAACCTCCTGCGCACTTACCCTCAGGAGAGGAGAACAGTCGGACTCATGCGGAAACAATCAGAGCCGGGAATGGATAAATCCAGCGCGAGGCTCAGGGCCTTCACTTACCTTCAGGAGAGGAGAGCAGTTGGACCTGTGTGGGAACAACCAGAACCGGGAGTGGATAAATCCTGCAGCAATGCACCAAGGCTCCTTAGACAGCACCTTCCAAACCCGCGACCTTTACCAACTAGAAGGACAAAGGCAGCAAATTCATGGGAACACCACCACCTGCAAGTTCCCCTCCAAATCACACACCATCCTGACTTGGAACTATATCGCTGTTCCTTCACTGTCGCTGGGTCAAAATCCTGGAACTCCCTTTCTAACAGCACTGTGGGTCTATCTACCCCAAATGGACTGCAGCGGTTCAAGAAGGCAGCTCACCACCACCTTCTCAAGGGCAATTAGGAATGGGCAATAAATGCTGGCATAGCCAGTGACGCCCATATCCCATGAATGAATTTTTAAAAAATGGCTGCAAGGTGACCAGGGATGGGAAATGAATATCCAGGGATATTCAGTATTTAGGAAGGACAGACAAAATGCAAAAGGCGATGGAGTTGCATTGCTGGCTAAAGAGGAAATTAATGCAATAGTGAAATTAATGCAATTAATGCAATCTGACGATGTGGAATCTGTATGGTAGAGCTGAGAAACACTAAAACAAACAATGTTAGTGGGGGTTGTGTATAGACCCCCAAACTGTAGTGGTGATGTTGGGAATGGCATTAAACAGGAAATTAGAGATGCATGTGATAAAGGACCATCTGTAATTATGGGTGACTTTAATCTGCATATCTTTTGGGCCTCCTTATCTCGAGAGACAATGGATACGCGCCTGGAGGTGGTCAGTGGTTTGTGAAGCAGCACCTGGAGTGGCTATAAAGGCCAATTCTAGAGTGACAGGCTTTTCCACAGGTGCTGCAGAGAAATTTGTTTGTCGGGGCTGTTGCACAATTGGCTCTCCCCTTGCGCCTCTGTCTTTTTTCCTGCCAACTGCTAAGTCTCTTCGACTCGCCACATTTTAGCCCCGTCTTTATGGCTGCCCGCCAGCTCTGGCGAACGCTGGCAACTGACTCCCACAACTTGTGATCAATGTCACAGGACTTCATGTCGCGTTTGCAGACGTCTTTATAGCGGAGACATGGACAGCCGGTGGGTCTGATACCAGTGGCGAGCTCGCTGTACAATGTGTCTTTGGGGATCCTGCCATCTTCCATGCGGCTCACGTGGCCAAGACATCTCAAGCGCCGCTGACTCAGTAGTGTGTACAAGCTGGGGATGTTGGCCGCCTCGAGGACTTCTGTGTTGGAGATACGGTCCTGCCACCTGATGCCAAGTATTCTCCGGAGGCAGCGAAGATGGAATGAATTGAGACGTCGCTCTTGGCTGACATACGTTGTCCAGGCCTCGCATATAGATTTAATCTATATGGGTGACTTTAATCTGCATATAGATTGGGCAAATCAAATTAGTCACAATACCATAGAGGAAGAATTCTTGGAGTGTATATGGGATGGTTTTCTGGACCAAGGCGTTGAGGAACCAACTAGAGACAGGCCATCCTAGACTGGGTATTGTGTAATGAGAGAGGAGTAATTGACAATCTAGTGGTGCGAGACCCCTTGGGGACAAGCAACCATAATATGATAGAATTCTTCATCAAGATGGAGAGTGACGTAGTTGATTCTGAAATAAAAACAAGAAATGCTGGAACCACTCAGCAGGTCTGGCAGCATCTGTGGAAAGAGAAGCAGAGTTAACGTTTCGGGTCAGTGACCCTTCCTCGGATTTAGTTGATTCTGAGACTGGGGTCCTGAATCTTAGTAAAGGAAACTACAAAGGTACGAGGCGCGAATTGGCCATGATGGATTGGGAAACGTTACTTAAAGCGATGAAGGTGGATAGGCAATGGCAAACATTTAAAGAGCGCATGGATGAACTGCAACAATTGTTTATCCCTGTCTGGCGCAAAAGTAAAATGGGAAAGCTAGCCAAACCATGGCTTACAAGGGAAATTAGAGATAGCATTAGATCCAAGGAAGAGGCATAAAAATTTGCCAGGAAAATCAACAGACCTGAGGATTGGGAGCAGTTTAGAATTCAGCAAAGGAGGACCAAGGGATTGATTAAGAAGGGGAAAACAGAGTACGAGAGCAAGCTTGCGGGGAACATAAAAGCTGACTATAAAAGTTTCTATAGGTGTGTGTAGAGAAAAAGACTGGTGAAGACAAATGTAGGTCACTTACTGTCAGAAACAGGGGAATTTATTATGGGGAACAAAGAAATGGCTGACCAACTAAATGCATACTTTGGTTCTGTCTTCATAAAGGCAACACAAATATCATACCAGAACTGTTGGGGAACATGGGCTTAGTGAGAGAGAGGAACTGAAGGAAATCAATATTCGAAGAGAAATGGTGTTGAGGAAATTGATGGGATTGAAGGCCAATAAATCCCCAGGGCCTGATGGTATGCATCCCAGAGTACTTAAGGAAGTGGCCCTAGAAATAGTGGATGCATGGGTGGTCATCTTCCAAAATTCTATAGACTCTGGAACAGTTCCTACAGATTGGAGGGTAGCTAATGTAACCCCACTATTTAAAAAGGGAGTTAGAGAGAAAGCAGGGAATTAGAGACCAATCAACCTGACGTCAGTAGTGGGGAAAATTCTAGACTCCATTATCAAAGATTTTATAGCAGAGCACTTGGAGAACAGTGGTAGAATTGGGCAGAGTCAGCATGGATTTACGAAAGGGAAATCATGGTTGACAAATCTGCTAGAATTCTTCAAGGATGTAACTAGTAGAATTGATGAGGGGGAGCAAGTGGATGTGGTTTATTTGGACTTTCAGAAGGCTTTCGATGAAGTCCCACATAAGAGATCAGTGTGCAAAATTAAAGTGCATGGGATTGGGGGTAGTGTATTGCGATGGTTAGAAAACTGGTCGGCGGACAGGAAACAAAGAGTAGGGATAAATGGGTCTTTTTCTAAATGGCAGGCAGAGACTAGTGGGGTACCACAGGGATTGGTGCTAGGACCCCAGCTATTCACAATATACATAAATGATTTAGATGAGGGAACTAAATGTAATATCTCCAAATTTGCAGTTGACACAAAACTGGGTGGGAGGGTGAGTTGTGAGGAGGATGCAGAGAGGCTTCAGGGTGATTTGGACAAGTTGAGTGAGTGGGCTAATGCATGACAGATGCAATATAATGTGGATAAATGTGAGGTTATCCACTCTGGTAGCAAAAACAGGAAGGCAGATTATTATATGAACGGCTATAAACTGAGAGAGGGGAATATACAGCAAAGAGGAGTTCCATAGAAGTGCTAATGTAGCAGGAAGCTAGTAAGTATTTGCCAGTCAATAAGCCAATGGATCCATGTGTGCAGATGCATGTGGACGGGTTTTGGATGTATGTGGTTTCTGGGAGTATGTGTGTGGAGTGTATGTGTGTGTTTGTGTGCTAAATTGGACAGTTCTTTCAAAGAGCTGGCACAGGTGTGATGGGCAGAAATGTTATGTTATGTGATGTTATGTAACATTCTATGATCGAGCATACATGTAGTCCTGTGCTGTAGCTTCTCTAGGTTGGTGCCTCATTTTTTAGGCATGCCTCGTGCTGCTCCTAACATGCTCATTAGAGCAGGGTTGGTCATTTGACTTGATAATTTTTTCATGGCTATGGCTGGGGTTTTCTGCTTCTTTGCTTCCCAGCACATTGATTTGGATCTGCCTCCCACAGCATGCTGTTCCTGAGCCTGTTACGTTGCCTTGCCGAACCTGGAGGCAGGCAGATGCTGCTGTGGCTGCTCATCTCTAACTGGTGGTATGGTATTGTTCCCCTGCTCTTTGAAATAGTGTCACAGGATCTTTTCTGTCTGCCTAAAGGTTAGATGAGGGCTTGGTTTAATATCACATTGGAAAGGCAGTATCTCTGTCAGTGCAGATTTTGTGCTCAAGTTTCTGGAGCAGACCTGGAACCCACAACCTTTTGTCTCAGAGGCAAAAGTACTGCAACTGAGCCATAGCTGACACCAACTTTCAACTCTCAACAAATTTGTTCGATGTTATATTTGACTACTTAACTGGTCTACTTAAGCTTAAGCGAAAGCTATGCCAGATTTTCAATTTTTTTTCTCTCCATCTCACTTCTGCTGGCACAATTGAAATTTGCTATGTGGGGAATCGTGGGTGTAATTTCTTGTCATACCACTTCATGGCCAATGTGCCATACCAGTGCGCACAGTCTTACCATTCCATGGCACAGTATCCCATAGCTGTAATTGCCATCTTATCCATACACTCGCTGTCTTGTCTCAGCACACCATGGGCATAGTGCTCTGTACTAGGGCATTGCCAGTTTGACAATATATTATTAAAGGTAGTGTTACATCATCACAAAAATCCTGTTTGCAACCTTGGTGCTATATTTGATCCCGAGATGAGCTAACAACACATCCACGCCATCACTATTACTGCCTATGTCCACCTTTGTAACTCCGCCCAAATCCACCTCTGCCTCAGCTCTTCTGCTGCTGAAATCCTCATCCATGCCTTTGTTATCTCTAAACTTAACTATTCCATCACATTCCTAGCCGGTGTCCCATGTTCTACTCTCGGTAAACTTGTGATCATTTAAAGCTCTGCTGCCTGTGTCCTAACTCACATCAAGTTCCATTTGCACATCACCCCTGTGCTTGCTGACCTACATTAGCTGCCGGTTAAGCAATGTCTTGATTTTAAAATTCTCATCCATGTTTTCAAATCCCCCCATGCCCTTACCCTTCCCTATCTATGTGATCTCCTCCAATACTGCAACCCTCTAAGATACCTGCAATCCTCCAATTCTGCCCTCTTGAGCATCTCCAATTTTAATCATTCCAGCCTTCAGCTGTCTCGGCTTTAACCTCTGGAATTCCCTCCCCAAACCTCTTCACCTGTCTATTTCTCTTACCTCCTTTAAGACACTCCTTAAAACCTATCTTTATGACCAAGCTTTTGGTTATCTGCCCTAAATCACTTTGTGTGGCTTGGTGCCAAATTTTGTTTGATAATGCTCCTGTGAGATGTTTTACAATGTTAAAGGTGCTATATAAATACAGATTGTTGCCGTTGTTGAAGTAGTATGACTCAGGATAAATATTAGGAAGGAAAATAAAATAGACTGAAGAATAGAAAATAATGGGGTTGATTTTAACTCCCTTTGCCTGGCGTTAAAGGGCAGTAGCGACCTCAAAATGGGGCCAGTAACCTTACTGCCCTTTAATGTTGATGATGTGGCTGGCATCATTTTAAAAAGGGCCTATCTCTGGGTGTCAGCCTCTTTCGGGCGATAGTCCCCCCGCCCTCACCTTAATATGGGACCCCAATTGCCATTTTAGGTAGGAATGTATCAGAACCTGCACAGATTCATGTATGATGGATGAGAATAGACACCGCAAAGATAAATCCTGAATTATTTCTGCAAGCCTTGGAGGAGCAGGTGTGTACCTTAGGGACCCAAAGACTTATCTGATCTGCTACCATCCCGGGATCTCCCCACTTCCACAGTCATGATACATCTGACAAATGAGTTACCTTGTCAGCTCTGGACAATTTTCTAGTGCTCAATTTGGTGAGCTTTGTTGGGACGTCTGTTTGACTCCCTGTGGCTTGTTTGGCGAAGGTAAGCGAGACTAACCTCAAAATCAATTTTGAAGAGGGCCACTTTGCTGTCGGAATCAGCAGTAACCAACATGCTTCATCAGACAGCTGCCCAAGAGTCTAAATCTACCTCAATGGGCTTTTTGTAAGAGGCGTCCACTATGTCAGAGTGGAAGAAAGTATTCAGTAAGCTTCTCCCAGGATCAGTGGCAGCACTGCTATTCCTAATTTACATCAATATATTGGATTTAGAAACTTAATACAAATTGCTCAAGCTTGTAGCTAATACCAAATTAGAAGAAGCGAAGGATCTGAAGGAAGCAGCTTAGAAATGATAGAGTGGGCTGGATTAAGTATATAAATGGGTAGAACTTAGGCAGGTGAAATTTTATGCAGACAAGATAATTGAATATCTGCATAGCAATTTGGTCAGTGCGATGGTCCAAGTGGGTTGTGGAGTCTAGGGATAGATATTTCCTAAAAGATGCTTCACAAAGTGTTGTCTAGTTGAGTCTTGTTCTGCTCATGCACTGGTGGTAGTCATGGGAGGGGACAGAGGATCGATTTTGTTATGGTGCATTGGTCTGTCCTGAGGTGAGGGTCTGTGCTGGACACTGTGATCTTTCATACGTTGGTGGGCATTCTGGAACTTTGTGTGCTTTGGGCAGGAGAATGTTCAAAACTTTGGGCTGTCACCACCAAAGCCTATCGAACTGTCTTTCACAACCCAGGAGGTCAGTTTTATTTGTCCTTATTTATTGTTCACTGGTTTGACCTGCATGAATTTTGCAACCTTGGAGGTTTGAAAAGGGTTTTTCGTAACATTGTTGCCTCATCAGTGGGTAAATCCTAAATTAGATCACTTGGGTCTGAATCCAGAAATCATGTCACACTACTGCAGTGGGAGCTCATCTTGGCTGAGCCTTCAGTGCAATGCTATCAGAGGTGCCATCTTTCAACTGAGATGTTTAATCAAGGCCCCACTTGTTGTCTCTGGTGGGTGTTAAAGATCTCATCTGCTATTTAGAAAAAAGCAAGGAAGTTTTTCAGGTGTCACGGCCAAAATTTATCCCCAAAACAATATCATTACAACAGATTATCTCATTGTTGTCTGTGGACCCATGCTGTGTACAAAATGATTGCCACATGTTTCTACAATGGAATAGTGGCTGTACCTAACCGGCTGTAAAATGCTTGGGATGTCTTGAGGTCATAAAAGGTGGTATATAAATGCAAGACCATTCTTATAGGTGCATTTGGCTACAGATTTCCTTGTTCCCAGTCTCTCCTGTTTTATTGGGGCTTGAGTTCTTTTTTCCTCCTTTGCACCAGTGGACACTGCTGACTCAGCAAACTTACTCAGGCATGTGATTAGGGGACTTAATGGCTCTGTTGGCAAGGAGTGATACTGGAACCAGGTCATTACATGGCTAACTGTAGTCAGTCTGTACCAGAAATTACCAGACCTTGCAATTTAACCACATTTTCTCCTGATTTGGGAATATTTTCAGTGGGTTTTACCAAATGACTAGGTTTTTAAATATTGCTTAGGTTGCTGAATATAGTGGTAAAAGTAAGTCATTTCACTCAGCTACACTGAGATATGCTTGACCAATTTGTCTTACCTTGGAACACTTCTCAAAGCTAAGTCCTGTCTGAGCCATTACACAGGTAAATGTTGAAGTAGAAATAGTTGAGCAATGCAGATACTCTTAAAGAGCTGAATACGAGTATCTTCAGACATATTTGTATTTAAGTGGGAGTGACCTATTTTGATTTTCATAATCTTGTTATTTAGTTACCTCACTATTCTGTTACAGATATTCATAATAAATCTGTCATGCATCCAGATCCCTAATATAGAAAGGTTACTTAGAACAGGATAGGCTTGAGAATGCCTTGGATAAGTCTTGCACGTTGTGAGCTTTTATCTTGGAACAAACAGAATTGTAGATTTTTGAGTCATCTTTTTTGGACATTTTCCATTTCACAGATCAGAGGGAAAAACACATTAATCATTAATCACTTGCAGGAAATTAAATATTTGCTTATCTTGTATTACAAACAAATAAGGCTTGATGATTTTACATTATTATTTGGGAAAATAGCCATCCATGTTGCCAGTTGTTTTTAGTTATGGTAATTTTATCAATTGCTCTTTTCTTTTCAAAAAATGTTGCCATTCTGATTTATTGCTGTGGTTATGTATAATTCACAAGGTTTAAGGTTATTTTCATTGTACATGAATATAAAAGAAGAGGATGGACATATCATCTCTTGGCTTTGTCTCAGTATTGACACTGAACCTTCAGCCATCTGGATCCTACTCTGGAATTCTTTCTTTAAATCACTCCATCTCCATCTCCTTTAAAATCTTCTCAAAATTCATCTCTTTCTTTAAAACATTGTATGACATTCCTCCATCTGTTATTTTAACAAAGGCATTAACCCATTTAAAATGGATTTATGTCTTCATTAAATTGCAGAGTGTCACACACATTTTAAAGATGCCCATCATTCAACAGTTCCTCCTCCAAGTTCAACTTGATTAATAAAATTAGATAGCTTTGTTCAAAGTATTTATTAAAAGAGCACTGCCATCGTAGGCAAATACCCCGTATAGCGTGATGCTGACTCAAATGAACAATGGGCCTCCTCTGTGGCTAACTGCTTTACGTGGTATCATCCTGAGTCATATAGGCAATGGGTTCCAAAACTTAAATCATGGCCAGGATTTAACACGGAGGCAGTGACCCCGCCCACCAGCTGGAAAGTCGAGGGTGAGCCCGACTCCGCCAGCCCTGGAAACCATGACTGGATTTTATGGTTGTCAGGCAATTCGTTGCCTGAAGTTAAGGCTTCTGCCCCCTGAAGTAGAATGTCCTGCCTCCACGAGCTGCTGCCCAATCAGAGGACTGGCAGCTTATCAGTCCCATCAGTGCCACTGGAAAAAGTTGCAATGCTGGGACTGCACATGATCCAGCCAGCGATGGAAGCCCGGAGGTCAGGTAAATGGGGTGGGTTTGCTTGGATCAGACGGGCATGCCCCGGTAAGGGGGTAGGGGGCAGTGATTGGAAGGTCAGGGTGGGGGGATTAAACAGGGTGGCTCTTCCCACTGGGGGGCCCTCCATGGGGCACAGGGTGCACAAGGAGGAAGGATCCTCCCTTGCATCAACCCACAGTCAGGCTGCCAGGGCATACCCCCTCCCCACTGCTGGTAAAGTACCAGCGGTAGCAGGAAGAAACCCTTAGTGGTGATTAATTAGCCACTTAAGGGCCTCAATTGGCCCAAGGGCAGACAGGCCACTCGACACCTACCCTGCCGCTGGTAAAACAACAATGGAGGCAGGAAGGCAACAGGCTTGGCGCCCATCCCTGACATCCCACCTAATTTTATGCACTACCCCATCCTCGCCCCCACCTGTCAGTCTGTGCATGGGGGTGGGTTGTAAAATTCTGGCCCACATCTTTCACTCTTTGTCTAATGAGAGCAGTTGAATTTTCCTCAGAATCTTAATAGCTCAGTGAGGTAAGATTTAAAACCATATTGCTGCCCTTCTTTGAAGTCAGGGGTAGTCCGAGGAAAGCCAGAGGTGAAAGAGTGTAAATAAATTGGGCGGCACAGTGGTTAGCACCGCAGCCTCACAGCTCCAGTGACCCGGGTTCAATTCTGGTTATTGCCTGTGCGGAGTTTGCAAGTTCTCCCTGTGACCATGTGGGTTTTCTCCGGGTGCTCCGGTTTCCTCCCACAGCCAAAGACTTGCAGGTTGATAGGTAAATTGGCCATTATAAATTGCCCCTAGTATAGGTAGGTGGTAGGGGAATTGTGGGGATGTGGTAGGAATATGGGATGAATGTAGGATTAGTATAAATGGGTGGTTGATGGTCGGCACAGACTCGGTGGGCCGAAGGGCCTGTTTCAGTGCTGTATCTCTAAATAAAATACTGTGTACACTGTAGCTGGCCCTCCCTGAATAACTCTTCTGGGTAAAAATGGCTATGCAGAACAACAAAGGACTAGGGATACACTGGTGATTTATAATGGGAGAGTGTTGTATATTTGAGGTGGGGCACTAGTTCACCAATGTGAACAGAGTACCTGCCTATGTCAGAGAATGTAGTTGTTTCCTTGTAGTATTTCTATCTACTGTAACCCAATCCCGTGTCATTATTATGGTGCTAGAGGCGCAGAGGCAGAACAGACCAAAAAGAAAGGAAATTAATAAAACGTATCAACAAAATGACAATTTCTGGAATGTGGTCAAGAAGAAATTCTTCACACATAGAATGATCAATACCTAGAATACTCTTTGAGTTGACTAGTGTTTTATGTTCAATCATAAATGGTTTACTCTTAACTGCCCTCTGAAATTGCCTAGCAAGCCAGACAGTTGTATTCAAGAAAGCAGCTCATCACCACCTTCTCAAGAACAATTGGAGATGGACAATAAATGCTGGCCTTGACAGCGATACCTGATAATGAATAAAAAAAAGGCATCAAGGGATATGGAGCTAAGGCAGGTAAATGGAGTTGAGATAAAAATTAGCCATGACCTAACTGAATGGCGGAGCAGGCTTGAGGAGCTGAATGGTCTACTCCTGTTCCTACATTCCTTATGGAACCCTGTAGCCATTCACGAGGTAGTTGGATGCTTTTTCTAAGGAAGGGTGAGTTAGATGGATTGTATAGCCTCCCTCATCTGTACTTACCTTTGTGGGCATTTTGTCACCATTTAAAAACAGCAGTTTAGTATCTGGCATTCTCTATCAAAACACAGACATTTAGGATCTTTGCAGTTCAGCCAAACAAATGTATTCTTCTTATTCTGATCTGCTTTAAAACCTAAAGATTCCTGTGACAACTGTCATTATGTAAATTACAACACAAAAACCACTGCAGCAGATACTGGATATTTAAAAAAATGTTTATCACAGTTTTCCTCCTTTCTGAATGGAAGAAGCTTCAGTTTGACCTACATAAGCAGGTTTAGTGGCTCTCGGTTTTCATATTATTAAAAGCAGTTCTTGATTAAAACCATTAAAGAACATTTAACCAATCCTGTATCCAGAAATGAAATGATGCTGTATAGCAAAATTTTTTATTTTAATAACATCATACCATGTTCCAAATTATTTATATTGTTATTGGAATAAAACTGAGAGGCATCAAAACTATTTGCAAAGGGAACTGAATACGGTATCTAACCTAGATCTTTTTTTTTAGGAATCTGTATTTTGTAGATAGACAATAAAATTCCTGAAGCATCAACACTAAGTAATTCCATTCTATGCATAAACCTTGTCAAAATAGCGATGTGTTGACCTGCAGTGACCTTTCAACCTTCACCCTTCCTTTGGTGGCACTCTGTGAGTGTTCAGGATTACATTCTACAGTCTGATTTTTCCATAGCCACAGCAGATGAAGCTTTGTTTGGTGCAAACATTTGAATTTGTTTATAGTACACTCCGCCTTTATTATATCATAGCCTTTGAGAGCCAGGTAATTTCATGTTGCAGGGAGGTGTGTTCTAAGATCGAGACTATCCAATAATACCAAAAAATGTGATGTGAAAATTCCAGAGCAAAGGCCAGTGAATAGCGAGGGTAGTCTATTACTGATGATAAATTATATGATCGCATTTTTAATTGTTGAAATCAGACCGATATAAAATATGATAAATAGTACTCCAAAGCATTTAAAAACGTATTTCTTGTGCTTAAGTCCTTTACGACACGAATACTGCAAAGACCCAGCTCTAGTCAATACTCTGTTTCCCCATCAAATAATAGTCAGTTTTAACTGCCTGATGCCTAGTTTATCCTCCTGGAAATGTAGCAGCATTTCATTAATGTGCAAATCAGCCAGTAAGTTTAAGGGATCACGAGATACACCATGAATTGTGAATCTTCAGTACCTACTGGCTGATTTACATCACTTCACCGATTGCTTCACACATATGCCATCTCATGCTTAGCATATTATTTTTAACAGCTTGCTGGATTTGCACATTAATTGCCCAATAGGGACAGAAAGTCAGTACCTTTTTAAAAACATTATAATTGTTAATACAATGCCAATTAATCTCATTCCTTTAAGTGGTAAAATACTCATAAAAGATTTTTAAAATGTTGAATTTTAAATTTTTACAATATTTTCTTTTCCTCTCTGTCTCTTTTCTCTCTCTCTCTTAATCCAATCTTTCCCTCACTTTATTTCTCTTTCTGTACTATTTGAATCTAATTCGCCCCCTTCTCAGTCATTCCTTTGTTTCTTTCTCAATCCTCAAATCTGATTGGTTAAGGAGGCATACTGTGAGTCCCAATGTTCACCGTACTCCTAGATGCTGCATTGCATTTGCACCGTTAACAGATCACATTTCCAGCAACTTACAACACAAAATAAAATTGAACAGAAGGGTAGAGAAAAAAAAGACTTGCATTTATATAGCGCCTTTCATGACCACCAGACATTTCAAAGTGCTTTATAGCCAATGGAGTACTTTTTGAAGTGTAGTCACTGTTGTAACATAGGAACATTCTAACTGGTGGGTCACACGGTGAGATGCTCCACTCCAGCAAGATCACTTTTCCTCTTGAGGATCTCTCCTATGTATTATCACAGCTGTTTGTCTTTCTATCACCTCATTGATGAGCCTCATCTAATAGTTTGCAGGTCGTAGGAAAATAGGAACAGGAGTAGGCTATTCAGCCCATTGAGCTTGCTCTGTCCTTCAATACGATCATGGCTGATCATCCACTTCAATGCCTTTTTCCACACCATGCACATATCCCTTTATGTCACTGGTATTTAGAAATCTGTCAATCTCTGCTTTAAACATCCTCAATGACTGAGCTTCCTCAGCACTCTGGAGTAGAGAATTCCAAAGATTTACAACCCTCCGAGTAAAGAAATTTCTCCTTATCAACCGGGGGAAACATATTACCTGCATCTACCCTGTCTATCCCTTTAAGTATATTGTAGGTTTCAATGAAATCACCTCTCATTCTACAAAAATCTAGAGAATACAGTCCCAATCATCAACTTCATCTCTATGATTGGAATAACTGTTGTTTTCCCTCCTCAGTCCATCATTTTTCCCTAACCCAACTAAAATGTTTGCTTATTTTCCAGTTTTGAGTTGTGATATAGGGTCTCCACACATGATGTTAACCTATCTTTTCTCTTTACAGATGCTGACAGATCTACTGTGCATATCCAACAATTATTGCTTGTAATAAATGCAAGTTTTAAAAAAAAAGTGTTCAAACAGACTTGTTTATAGCCGGGGCAGAGAGCACCTTGTACAAGAGGTAGGTATCTGATCATTTTAATCAGGGTCAGACTGGCCTCCTGGATTAATTTTAAATTGCCCAAGGGTGTCAGAGAGGAATGTTTCTGTCTATTTCTTCCCAATTGGCCTGGTTTTCCAGATCTCCCAGGTGATGACATGGATTTGGGAGGGCATTGCATGCATTGTGATACATAAGGAATCAAATAAAGACTTGCATTTATGTAGCGCCTTTCACAATCTCAGGACATCCCGAAGTGTTATCCAGCCAATGAAGTACTTTTGAAGTGTAGCCATTGCTGTAATGTAGGAAACGTATCACAATTGTATTGAACGGGCTAAATGGACCAGTAGATCTTTTCCTGTCTGTCGATTTTTGTTTTGTTTCTTTCTTTCCCTCTTTCTTTCTTAGTAGTGCAAAAGTATTTTTGTGTTAGATGTGTTACGATACTGGACTGACCTTCCAACAACCTCCCATTATGAAACAACATCTGTTAGTACACCCATGTGACATTTTTGTCCTCTCTAAGACTTGCATTCTTCTGAGAACGTTTTCACTGAGGATCCAATTGAATTAAGACCTGTCGGAACTTATTTACACCCACGGACCTTACACAGTCATCAGAGAGGCAGGCCATATTCCTATTTGTGTGGGCTTGGATATAAGCCTTCATCACAAAAGTGAAATGATCATGTTTCAGAACAGCATCCACATGAATTGTATAACTATGGCTCAGTCTGCGCAGCAGAAATCCGGTGTCATTCTGTTACTGGGCACTTAGGTAAAATATTTGCTAAACCTTGCCAGATGTTGAAGGAAGTTTCTCACACTGATACTTGTTTATTATTTTTTAGTGAACCACTGGAAGTGATTTTTGAACCCAGAGGCTTGTGTTCCTGGGATGATATATTTCTCCATTTTAACCTTTTGAAGACTGCGGCAGTTTGATTATGATTAGAGATACAGCACTGAAACAGGCCCTTCGGCCCACCGAGTCTGTGCCGAACATCAACCACCCATTTATACTAACCCTACACTAATCCCATATTCCTACCAAACATCCCCACCTGTCTCTATATTTCCCTACCACCTACCTATACTAGTGACAATTTATAATGGCCAATTTACCTATCAACCTGCAAGTCTTTTGGCTTGTGGGAGGAAACCGGAGCACCCGGAGAAAACCCACGCAGACACAGGGAGAACTTGCAAACTCCACACAGGCAGTACCCGGAATCGAACCCGGGTCCCTGGAGCTGTGAGGCTGCGGTGCTAACCACTGCGCCACTGTGCCGCCCCAGTTCTTATACATAATCTTCACGTCCAAAAATAACACCCCTTGGGTCATACAATAAATAGTTAAATAAATACTCTGCATTTTTTTTTTCACTTTTGGCACCCAGTGCCAGGTATAGTGCTATCAGAAGACTGTACTCTATCCCAACAACCTGATCCTAATCTCAACCTCAGAAATTAGATTCCCAACTGTACCAGTGCGAATTTGTTTCATGAAATCAATTGTAAGAAAATTGTAGGGAATACATTCATGATACATGCTGGTGGCACATGAGGACTTGGAAAACCTATTCTTATTTATCCTCTTATAACCTTTCATTATCATGAAAACCTCTAATACATCAAACTTAACCTTTGCTGTTCCATTGAAGAAGTCCAGTTTTTCAGGAGCAAACCACTGTGAATGCTGGAAATCTGAAATAAAAACAGAAAATACTAGAAGTACTCAGCAGGTCAGCCAACATCTGTGGGGAGAGAAACAGTTAACATTTCAGGTCTGCGACCTTTCTAGGTTACAAACCTGAAACCTTAACTCTGTTTCTCTCTCCACAGATGCTGCCAGATCTGCTGAGTATGCAGCATTTTCTGCATTTATTACTAATTTTTCAGGCCTTTCTTCATAACTATAACCTTTCCTTCCTGTATCATTCTAGTCAATGGTGCACAATGTGGGAAGATTTAAAGAGTGAAATGGAGAAGACAGAATATGAGTTACACAAAAATCTCTCCTAATTAAGCAACAGAATATAATGCAATAGATAAAAGCACCAGGAGATTGCCAATTGCTGTTAGTAAAGTCTTTGTTTCAGATTGTACCCTGCTCAATTATCAGATACCCATTACTCAATCTATTCTATGGGCTGGATTTTGTTGTCCCACTACTGCTCCCGGGGGTAGCTGCAGAAAATGGCGATTCTGCAGCGGGCAACCACTTAGCATATTCACGGCGGCCACCTCCCCCAATCATGTGGCAGGGCTAGCATTGACGAGGCCGTTCACAACATCATCTGATGCGGGAGCAGGTGCTAGCGCCATTTATAAAAGGCTGCCAGCCCTTCAGACAGTTCAACAAACTGCAAAGTTGACCCTTTCCCCACCTCAGTGGTGCCAGTGTTCCCTGGATGGGAAAGTCAAGGTGCGTGGGTGCCGCACATCACACTGAAGATCGGAAACTGAAGGTAAGATGGCTGTGGGTTACATTTAAATGAATGAAAATACCTAATTAGCATATGGAAAGCAGGGTCCTGTCGCACAGTGACAGCGAGGCCACCATGGAGCTTCCTGCCGCTGGGAAGATCGGGCCCAGTCATCCCGGCGTCGGGTTCGGTGAAGGCCGCCGCCGCTCTGATTCTCCGGCCCACCACTCCCCCGTCGCCATGGAACCCAATGTCGGGCTGGGAACAAAATCCAGCCTTATGTGTGGGTAAATAATTCTTTTTATTATATAATTCAGAAGCTTAACTTTGTACTTAGACTATTACTTTGATTCTGCCTATTCTTGTTAAAGTCAAGAAACTTTGAATGTTTTTGTAATCCTTTTATTATGACTGTCCAAGCATAATTTGCTTTTACTAATTTAAGGGCTGATTTTCCAGAAATGGCCACTGGTGGGAAGGTTGCCCCACAGGCTGCGTAACCCCCCCCCCCCCCCCCCCCCCCCCACTCCAACCCACTCCCACCCACCACCTCCAGCAGTTACAGACTGCAGCATTTTCAATTGGCCTACTGTGAGTAGCACTCTTACTTATCTAGATGAGAAAGAGAGGCAAGGAATGAATGCAAAGGCTACAACTAGGTAAGCCTTGGATGGAGCAGGGAGGTGGTGAAATTGAGCACAGCCTTCTGGAAACATGGGCCTTGAATGTGTCTGAACCCACTGCGTTTGTGCCTACCACCCTTTTTATGGTCTCACGTAATATTAATTCGCCCATTTAAATTAGGTTCCCGGAATTGGGAGACTGATTTAAATTTAATAATTGCCGGCCAGGTTTCCCAGGGCTCCTCAACTGCCTGTAAATATCAGGGCCATAGTCTTCAAGCAGTGGTCAAAATCCTGGAACTCCTTTCCTAACAGCACTGTTGGTGTATCTACACTTCCGACGGCTGCAGCGGTTTAAGAAGGCAGCTCACTACCACCTTCTCAAGGGCAATTAGGGATGGGCAATAAATGCTGGCCTAGCCAGTGATGCCCACATCCCACAAACGGATAAAAAAAGATCATGTGCAGCTAGCTAACGGGTGAATGGACATTTGTGACCATTGCTGACATCACCGAGCTGTTTAAAGATTATTCTTGAATGTGTCTATCCCATCTTGCAGTTTGTCTTTTAATTACATTTTTAGTTATTAGTTACCCAGTTTCAAATGTATTTACTAGCCCAATGCTTGTATCAATATTGAAAATGTTCTGCAAGTTATTCCTTGCGCTGTTCTCATTGCAGTGGTATGTAAAGTACTTCAGACTTGCTCAGTCCAGAATATAATCATATCTACAGAATTTTTCTGGATATCAGATTTACATTTAATGGGAAATAGATGATCTCCTGCACATGGGTAGTCAAAGGGGCTTTGAGCATTCATTGTGCTGGAGACTTTTGAATAGTAATGCAAGACAGGCAGTGAGCTAGGGAATGGGTTGAGTATATTTAAAATATTAAGTTGATTTCCTATGGACATTCTTCATAGACAAGAGATCCAGTTAAGCTTCATTTCTGTTTAATTACCTACTTTATTATTGTCTCATTTCCTCTGCTTCTCTATCTTTTTGTATCGTATATTTCATCCTTATCCATTCCTCTTCCTGACCTCTGTGTTCACTTCTGCCCAGGAGACTGCCGGGTGGATGTAGAATGCACCATTAGAGCAGCCAGAGAATAGAAGTGGAGCTCACACAGGAGAAAGAGTGGACTGGGAGGCACTGGAGGACAACATGGCATGGGAGGGAGCTGTCTGGAGTCTCTGGAACATCTCCCTCTCTCTACTGGCATCAGAAGAAAAAACAAGCAGCTAATTAGTCAGGCTAGGAAGGAATGCATCTGCATTGCATATGTGCAAAGTGACTGTGTCAGGCACTGATAGCATATGCACTTGAGGTGCTGAGCATGTGCATGTGCAGAAGCCAGGAAATACTGGCAAGGAAGACAGGTGATGACTTCTGGCTCTGGAAATGGAACAGAACTGAAACCACAAGGTTGCAGGAAGTGGGGCAGATCTTTGTGAGGGACGATTGGTGCATGGGGTTCTAAGATACAATGGTTATGTTTTTGACCATGTTTGGTGATTATTTTAATAATTTACAGGTGTTTGTGATTTAATTTTTCTGGCTCTTAGAATGTGGGAGGTTGGAACGACAAATGGCTACTGAAAGCATTGAAAACATTATTTGAGGGTTTCAACTGGTTGACTTTGTGGGAACCTGTTCTTCTTGATGCCATGGAACTGTATTTTCTTTCTCCTCTGTTTGAAACAGTGTGCCTTTCAGACCCTGTGGAAAAAACAGTGTACCTTTAAGGAATAGGGAGAAGCATTGGATTTCTGAGAACTGTGTGCCATAGCTGCATTTGTTACCTAGGCAACAACAGGAGAGTGAGGAGATCACATTGTATAATGTTTCAATTTGACTGTGTAAAGAAACAGCTAAAACAAGTTTTGAGACACACCAGCGAAGCGTGCTTACTGAAGAAAGGAGCTGTCTATTTCTCTCAGCAGAAATTCTACAATGAGCTACAGGCTATGTTAATTGCCTAAGGAGGAAAAAACCCTTTGAAGAGACCATTTGTATTGCTGGAGGTAGCAACATTCCTTTTCTTTACTATCAATCCAAGAAGTCTTTGCTTCAAGATTGAACCTCTCTCGACTGATTGTGTTTTCTGGAATTCGCAGTAAAGTTTCGACTGAGAGACTGTCGGTTTTAAAATCCGATTGGTCCCATTGCTATACTCCTTGTTTAAAGAACTGTTTGATGCCTGTTGCAGCTGAAGTACTTTGAATGCTGATCAAAAAAATTCTGTTTCATCAAATCCACTTGGAGACTTTGAGCGACATTTGATTTTTTTTTACCTCATCCATTTGGAACGTCACCCACAAAGACTAACAACCCAGTTATTTATTAATTCTTAAGCAAAAGCTAATTTTTAAAACATCATTCTTTTTAAAAACCGGATAATGGTTGATTTTTGAGCATATATGTGTGAATGGGGGAGTTAGGTTAAAATAAGAAGTTATAAGGTCTTTAGACATAAATTTATCTTGAGTGTTTAAGAGTTAGTTTTAAAAAATAGTTAATTTATTGTTGTCTAAAGATACCTGGTTTGGTCTGTTTTATTCTGAGGGTTACTAGAGGGTTTAATTTGGCTGTTTTCCAGTTGGGTGGGAAAACTTTAATAATATGCTGCGACCTGTGGAGTGATGGGACTGAATTGACAGTGCGTTGCTCCCGCCTTGGTCGTAACATTGACTAATAGTCACAATAATTTGATACTTGAGCAAAGTTAGTGAAACAGAGACTGGGCCTAGTGCTGATGCACCAAATTTTGGCACTGCTACAGCAGGTATCAGTACACCAGGTATTGGCACACCGGGTATTCATAATACCAGACACTGGGCTGGATTTTTCTGACCCTCTGGGAATGGGTTGGGAGGTGGGAGGGGTCAGAATATGGCAACAGAGGTGTTGGGATGGAAGCTCACTGTCTTCACATCACAAATGGATATTCTGAAGGGCGGCCGGCATGGCAGGAGGACCTCGCATTCAAACGCAGCGGGAAGGTAATTAAGCCTGTTAAACAGGTAATTAACTGTAGTTTTACTGGGGTTTTCTGATTTTTCAAAGAATGCATGGGAACCATGGGGTATAATGAGGCAGTGAGCTAGCGGAATGTCAGTCCCGGCTCCAGATGGCAGCCATCATGAAAGCAAGTGTCACTTGTCAGGGAGGGTGGAGCAGTGCAGGCATTGGCAGTATCAGTCGGGAGTGGGGAAAATGTTGCACTGCAGGGGCATAATGCCAGAGTGCCATATCAGAACTGGCACTTATGTGGATAAAGCAGTGGGGTGGGGGGCAGAGCCCTTTGAAAGGGAGTGTGGCTACCTGCCATGGACCTCATTCACTCAGGCTTCACGACCTCCAGTATCAGAGAGGGAGACAGCTGCAGCCACAGGCAGCGGGACAGCAGACACCTCAGGGCCAACAAGAGCACCAGCATTGGGTGGGGGTGGGGGTGGGGGGGGCGGCGCAGAGGAGCACACAACCAGCCTCCTATGTGCAGGAGAGGCTACCCTCTAGAAAGGGTCTACCGTTCGAGGCTCAGCTACCTTCAAATGTTGGAGCAGCAGTGTCACCAAAGACTGCACCTCACCAGGGAGGCTGTCACAGAGCTATGTGCCACGATGGAGGACAAGCTGAGCCCCAATGCTAATGGCACTGAAGGTCACTGTGGAGCTGAATTTCTACACCTCAGGATCATTCTAGGGATCCATTGGAGATATATGTGGCATCTCCTAGTTTGGGACTCCTGTGTTTGTAGCCATCAAGGCTCCCACGGTCCAGGCAGCATCTTTTATCAACAGGAAGGGCTTCCACTCGGTCAATGTCCATCTGGTCTGCGTCCACTCCAAGTGGTTCCTTCAAGTGTGTGCATGTTTTCCTGGGAAACAGCCATAATGCCTACACACAAAGGCAGTCCCAGGTGCCAGAGCTTTTCCGCCACCCTGCGCGCCTTCAATGATGGATACTGGGTGACCCACTGAAGTCATGGCTACTGACGGTTGTGAGGAACCTAAGCACTGAGGCAGACCTAACATGGGACAACTCGAGCGACCATTGAGCAGGCCATAGG
Organism: Heterodontus francisci; assembly: GCF_036365525.1. NCBI lineage: Eukaryota > Metazoa > Chordata > Chondrichthyes > Heterodontiformes > Heterodontidae > Heterodontus > Heterodontus francisci. Next base: position 22,929,430 of record NC_090397.1, read on the forward strand.
CCTTCTGAAGGTACCTCGATCAATCCGGTGTTGCCCTTCAGTATGCCCCAGCAAAGGTCTTGCATATTTTGGTGATCTGCTGTGCTGTGCACAACCTAGTGCTACAGAGGGGAGAGGCATCAAACAATGATGTTATTGTGGAGTGCGATGCCTCATCTGGCGATGAGGATGTGGAGGAAGATACTGACCAGGCACTGAGCGATGAAGAATCCCAGGGACTGTAGGCAAGGTGCAATGAGTTACATGTAAGGGAGGCTCAGGATACATTAACATAGGCATGTTTTACATGATCCTTACTAACAGACCCACGCAATCCAATAAAGCTTCAATGTCTGCAGCCTTGTTGCTGCTTCCTTTATTGACCTTACCATTTACCTGCATTCAATAAGACATCAGACTGCGGCATGGGGAATGCAACAACTTCATTCGATGTGGTTCTACCTATCACACCCTTTGAGAAGCTAGGGTACTCCAGTGGCCCACTCAAAAAGAAAAGGCATGATAACTGTTGACTTGCTACATCATATATTTATTGGAGAGCAGGCTGCTGACTTTGCTGCCCCGTGGCTTTGGATGACTTCGGCAGTCGTCTTCTGAAGGGAATATTGAGGACCACCCCCCTTTGTCATTGGGGTTAAGTGAAGCATTGGTGTCACTGACAGAGGGGGTGAGGGGACCCCAGATGCATTAGGCAGCTTGTCTTCTTCCCTTTCAAGGCACACTGAGGAGTCCGACAACCTGGCAGTGAGTCCAGGAGCTTTGTCCCCCTCTCACCTAGCCATTGTTGCACAAAGCTCATAACGGCATGCATCTGCTGCATCCACTGAGTTGTCTGCTGGATCTGGTTCTCCATGAGGTTCACCAATATCTCGATGGCGGAAGCCACACGCGCACATGCCAGGGACATGGCAGCACTCATGGCCTGGATGGATTCCTCCATCGTCTGCGCCAGGGTGCACATAGCATTTGGAAGCTCTGCCAGATGTTCTCACACCTCACGCTGTAGCTCCTGCATTTGCCGCCTTGCTGATGAATCCAGGTCATCAGCCTGAGCTCAGCATTGCCCTGGCCTCCCACAGTCCTCCGAGTTGTGAGAGAAATTTCCAAGCCTGTTTGTGAAGAAGCCACTGAGACTAGGATGCTTTGGTGGAGATTGTTTATTGCTTGCCAGAGAGCTTACTTCTGCTCACCAAACAACAGCAGCCACAAGTGCTGGCTGGCTCTTCTTTATATATACACACACGAATACAATTAACAAATTAACACCAACACCTGTTCACCCTATTATCTTGAACTACCAGGTATTTATCATCCATTAACAGAACTTTAGACCGAACAGATTCCCCCTTTTTTCTTTAAATTAAATACATTATATATTAAAAAAACGCAAAATAATGACACAATTTTCTCTACATTATTTATCAGTAACTTTCAACAGCACCAGCCATTAACATGTTGTATATTCCCTTTAAAAAAAATTTGTTTAAAGAAAAAGCGATCGGATCATTAAAAAAATTCCACTTTTTCCCAACTTATCAGAACAAGACGACCCTCTTCGAGGACATCCAACAATCTTTTCGAAACAATACCTCTCTTAGTAAAACAATCCGACAACTGATGACTTGTGTCAACCCATTTTATTTTGGAAATTTTTTTTCTTTCCAACATTTCTTTTATACACACGAGATCAATCCTCAACCTTTTTTCTGCGACACTTTTTGTCGAATGGACATTGTCCCAGAGAGAACGGTTATTTATGTAGCATTCTATAGGAAAACTCTTCTCCGATTGCCCCTTATACAAGAGTTCCTTTAAAATACTCGATAAATACATACCCATATTTATCGATTCTATCAGTGTAAGTTTCTCAGCAGCTAAGGTGCTTTTAACTATCCTCTTTATTTTCTCCGATTCCCAGGCTAACGGACAACATTTATCATTTCTTTCCACCAAAAATATAATGAATCCTGCTGCACTCAAATAATCATCGGGAAGATTAGCATGTGAGGCGTCACTAAAAATGACCAATTTCATCTCTTCTGGGTCAGCCAGTGCTGGAAACTTGAGTGTACATTTATCAAAAGTCACATTCTTCAATGTCTTATTTGCTTTCAGCACTTCCCCAACAGTAGCATGTTTCAGCATGGTGCTCAATTCTAATACATCATAGCAAGCATCTGGCCTAGTTTGTGTCCACAGCCAGTTCAACTGCCCGATTAAGCTCCTTAACTGGTCTACTTCTTCCTTGTTTGCAGAGTCTTCCTTTTGTGAGGATCAAGCCAGATTTATTGGGATCCTATTAACATTTAGTTTAGTTTAGAGATACAGCACTGAAACAGGCCCTTCGGCCCACCGAGTCTGTGCCGACCATCAACCACCCATTTATACTAATCCTACACTAATCCCATATTCCTACCACATCCCCACCTATCCCTATATTCCCCTACCACCCACCTATACTAGGGGCAATTTATAATGGCCAATTTACCTATCAACCTGCAAGTCTTTGGCATGTGGGAGGAAACCGGAGCACCCGGAGGAAACCCACGCAGACACAGGGAGAACTTGCAAACTCCACACAGGCAGTACCCAGAATTGAACCCGGGTCGCTGGAGCTGTGAGGCTGCGGTGCTAACCACTGCGCCACTGTTGATTTAGGGTTACCCCAACTTAGTCTACTTAATATTCAACCCTATATATTTAAAATCTCCGGAAGCCTGACTTCCAATTCTAAATTCCTGCAGAATTTTATCTACCACAGATTTCTCAACAGCCTCAGATCCTCCCCTCAGAAAATCGTCCACATGCATCAGGAAAATACCTGCTAATTTTTCTTCACTGTACCAATAAAACATTGGCCAATCCACCTTTAGTTGAATACAACCAGCTTTTAGTAGGATGGACCTAATTGAAAAATACCACACCCTGGATGCGTTATTTAGCCCATGAACACACTTGTTTTGCTTCCATAATTTCTCGTGACCAGTACAATTCTTTCTGATTGATCAGCCGTGTCATCCTCGCCTTCCGAACTTTCCACGTCATGTGTCATCTCAAAGACCCTGTTATTCATTTTTGGACAATGCAACACATTGAGATACTTTGAGTCAGATCGGAAACACCTGTTGACTACCCCTTGGTTATTCCTGGGGTTCATCCTTCTGTCTTAATTACCCAATTCCTGCCGTCTGTTATAGCTGCTAAAAGGGTCTCTACCCTAATTCGTTTTGTGTGTGTTTCTCCATTTGTACTGACGCTTGGGCCCCATACTTCAACGACCTCGAAATGCTGCTAGCATTGTATCCTCCATCTTTAGTCTCACCGCTAAAGAGCCCATCTGCGCCATGAAAGCGGCCGGAATGTTTTCCCCAAAATTATTTTTGGCGTCAGACATCTGATCAAACAGCGTATCTTTTTCTTTGAATCTAACTCCAGTTAATACCAAGAGTCTATCCATGTTTGATATCCTAGCACAATCCAACAATTTGAAGGCAATTACTGATTTAGGAATTTCCAAGCAGAATCGCTGCAACCTTGCATATAGTCGGTTAAACTCCATAATGTATTCTTCTATGGAAGAACCATCCACTGTTCTAAATTTATCAAAGTCCAACCACACCTCATAGGCACTCAGTAAGTCATCTTTCACATAAATTTTATACATGAATTTCAAGAGTTTGTCCAAACCTTCCTCATTGTCCAAATGTTAAACCTCTAGCTCCGAGAACACTTTTGCCCTGATCTTGCTTCTGGCGGGAAGTGAAAGTGCAAGGGCCATTCCTTGCTTCCTTTTAGGTAAAGACATAACCTGTGTCCATATAGCAACTTCATTCTTCCATTGATCGTAAGGCTCAGCCTCACAAAACAGCTGTGGAAAATTATATCCTGACACCTTACACTTGGATTCAGTCATCTTTCTTCAAAAAAAACCCTCCAAACATAGCTTTTTCAAAAAAAAACTCCAATTCTAATCACCTGTCTGAAAACAAATCTTAGTCTCCAATCTTCACTTTCAGTCAACCATCCTCTGCTACCAATGTTAGAGAAATTTCCAAGCCTGTTTGTGAAGAGGACACCGAGACTAGGATGCTTAGGTGCAGATTGTTTATTGCTTGCCACAGAGTTTACCTCTTGCAAACAACACCGCCAGCCAGTGCTGGCTGGCTCTTCTTTATATACATATATATATATATATATATATATATATATACACACTTGAATACAATTAATTAATTAACACCCAACACCTGTTCACCCTATTATCTTGAACTACCACATATTTGTCATCTAGTACCAGAACTTCAGACCCTCACATGAGTGTCAGTGGTCTCTGCTGTCACAGCCTCTGTCAGCTGCTCAAGTGCTTATGTGCTGTGCTCAGCAGGTTGTGACCCCAAATCTACTCATAAACGGATACACGCTGACATAAGCATATCTGCGCTGGTGGAGGGTGTGGGAGAATGATATGACGGTTCACTCTCTGATGTCCCCTTCATAGGTAGACAGTTGTCCCCTGATCACTGGAGCTGTCCGCACTTGTCTCTGACCTGCATGAAGTTAATGCACATTCCATCACATCCTTCAGCCTACTTTGAGTGTGGAACTCCATGTGACCAGTGGTCGATACATGAGCACAATGCCTCATGTTCACCTGAGGTTCTCTTGTACCCATCCATTAAGCCACTCGTTCTTTCGTGTCTCCACTCCTGTTTTCACCATCTGTATTGGAATGTTTCCATAATGACCTCCGAGTTCGAAGCCTCCTCCTCCAACAGGGTCAGGATGGTGAGGAAAGGGGACCCTGCAGCCAGTCTTAGCTCTTTCTTTGGCATTGTACACAATCTTCTCCTGCAAGCACAGAAATAACTATTATTAGTCACACGACACAAGCGAAATACCCATGCTGGTGGCAAGCTGGCTGTCCATAATGGAGTCACAAGAATGTCTCCTGCATGTGGCCACTCAGAAGTGGCAGTGCAGGAGTCAACTCTGATGGACCTAGTCTATGACAGGCAATGATGCTGCCTGGCCAAATTTCCACTGACTGGGTTGGCATTCCCTTTCAGCCAATCTCAACCTCACACATAGCCACATTTAAGCCTCTATGGAGAGCAATGTGTGGTGCATTCACCTTGGTGGATCATATGAGGTCATTAACTTGCTTGCAGCACTGTAGCCAGCTTCGAGGGACAACCTCACGGCTACTGACCTGCGATCTCAGGGGGAGAACCTCCCACCTTGCCTGAGCAGCCTGGACAAGAACCTGCAGGGAGGCATCTCTGAACCATGGGGCCACCTTTCTTCAGCCATTCCTGCACAGCCTTCATCCTCACGCCTTCAGTATGTGCAGTCTTATTGGGAGGATTGATTTCAGTGCTGGCACTTACAGCAGCGTGACCTCACGCTGCCTCTGCCGCCTGACTCCGCCTCTTCTGCCTCCCAGCAGTTAATTGGCCAGCTGCCACAGAGTTCCTTTCTCCCAGACGGCCCCCGCCTGAACGGCAGCAGCTCTCACTTCCCGTCCCAGCGGTGGGGCATCGAGGCTTGCCACAAAATTTAGTCCACTGTTACTGACACTAATAAACCAGGTAGTTCTATTGGTTTAACTGGTATTGTTACCAGAATGACAGAATGGTATTGGTGACCAGCAGTTATTCATAGTGAGGAATTAGAGATAGGTATAGGAATACCAAGTATTACTACTCATGCACCAGGTTTTGCTAATGTATACCAGCTATTGATGTTGGCACACAAAGAAGTGATACAGGTCCATCACATATTGATATTCCAAGTAAGGTACATTTGGTATTGGAACAACAGCTTCTGTCACTTTTTTTTGCCCTATGTTCCGTTTAAATTATTGTTAGCTAAGGATATCAAGTGATATGAAGGGAGGCGGGAACATTGAAATGGAGTAGAGGTACAGATCATCCATGATCTTAATGAATGGTGTAATCGACTTGAGGGGCTGAATGGCCTACTCAGCTGTAAACCAGGTGCTATTACTGGTACACATCAGGTATTGATAGTTGTGCACCAAGTATTGGTATAGGTAGACCTGGTATTGGTAAACTAGGCATTACATCCAATCCAGTTACAATGGGAAGAACTGGGGAAGGAAAACATAGAAAATAAGTTGCAAGGAGCAATCCATGACAATTCTGTGACAGTTATTCGAGTCCATGGTGATTTCCAATACTATGGAATCATTGAACACCAGGGATTAAGATTATATTATGTTCAAAGAATCTTGACCGCTCTTTTCAGAACACGACTTTCTGTAGAATGGAGGACAGCATCGCACATCAGGAAAATGATATTAAGGGTTTCTCAGTACCATTAAACTTAAGCCCATTTAATCCTTAATTACAGTAACATCACTTATCTTAACAAAAAATGTTTTCTCAAGGATGTGACACATAAAGGAAAGTGATTGTAATGGGACTTGATGAAACTATCTTCCTGTTTTTCTATAATACTGGGTCACAAATGTGCTTCCACAAGGTTAATTTACATTCTGAAATCAGGCCACAAAATTCTGCTTTACTCGAAGGGTAAAGAATCAAAAAAAAACAAATATTTATCTTGCCTTACGAATCAAATTGTACTGGAAAATAAAACATTGGGGATATATTTTCTTTTGTACGTGCAGTTAAAAAAATATCCTTTATTAAAGTATCATTGATTTATAATTGTTTCTTTATCTGCTGGTGGCTAGGTAGAGGGGACACATGATAGTATTTTGGGTAGTGGAGACTCTTTTTCAAGCAATGTTGTTTTCCATCTCCTCCCATTTTATGCCTTTCCCTTAGGCCAAACACTGCCTTATCTACTTGCACGTCTTTTGTTCCTATAATTTCCTTTAATTTCTTTAGTGTTCTTTCTACCTGACTGAGATGATCCATTCCATCATCCAACAATTATTCCTTTGATGTTTCTGCTCTGTTTGTTTCCCTCTCCGACCCTTTCTCCAATTCTGTTAATGTGCTTGTGCATCTTGTACTGCTCAGTTCTGAGTTTAAATGGCCAACTGCTCATCCTCTTAAATAAAAGCAAAATACTGCGGATGCTGGAAATCTGAAATAAAAACAAGAAATGCTGGAACGACTCAGCAGGTCTGGCAGCATCTGTGAAAAGAGAAGCAGAGTTAACGTTTCGGGTCAGTGACCCTTCTTCGGAACTGACAAATATTAGAAAAGTCACAGGTTATAAACAAGTGAGGTGGGGGTGGGGCAAGAGATAACAAAGGAGGTCTAGATTGGACCAGGCCACATAGCTGACCAAAAGGTCATGGAGCAAAGGCAAACAATATGTTAATGGTGTGTTGAAAGACAAAGCATTAGTACAGATTAGGTGTTAATAGACTGAATATTGAACAGCAGCAAGTGCAAACCTGAAAAAAACAGTGGGTAAGCAAACTGAACAAACTAAGATGAAATGAAATAAATGCAAAAAAAAGATTGTAAAAAATGTAAAAAAGAATGTAGAAAAAAGGAAGAAAAAATAACTAAAAATGAAAGTAAAATGGGGGGCTGTCATGCTCTGAAATTATTGAACTCAATGTTCAGTCCGACAGGCTGTAGTGTGCCTAATCGGTAGATGAGATGCTGTTCCTCGAGCTTGCGTTGATGTTCACTAGAACACTGCAGCAATCCCAGGACAGAGATGTGAGCATGAGAGCAGGGGGGAGTGTTGAAATGGAAAGCAACCGGAAGCTCAGGGTCCTGCTTGCGGACTGAGCGGAGAAGTTCCGCAAAGCGATCACCCAGTCTGCGCTTGGTCTCCCCAATGTAGAGGAGACCACACTGTGAGCAGCGAATACAGTATACCACTATCCCAGGCCCCAAACACTCCTTTCAGGTGAAGCAGCGATTTACTTGTACTTCTTTCAATGTAGTATACTGTATTCGCTGCTCACAGTGTGGTCTCCCCTACATTGGGGAGACCAAGCGCAGACTGGGTGACCGCTTTGCGGAACATCTCCGCTCAGTCCGCAAGCAGGACCCTGAGCTTCCGGTTGCTTGCCATTTCAACACTCCCCCCTGCTCTCATGCTCACATCTCTGTCCTGGGATTGCTGCAGTGTTCCAGTGAACATCAACGTAAGCTCGAGGAACAGCATCTCATCTACCGATTAGGCACACTACAGCCTGCCGGACTGAACATTGAGTTCAATAATTTCAGAGCATGACAGCCCCTCATTTTACTTTCATTTTTAGTTATTTTTTCTTCCTTTTTTTGTACATTCTTTTTTACATTTTTTACAATCTTTTTATTGCATTTATTTCATTTCATCTTAGTTTGTTCAGTTTGCTTATCCACTGTTTTTTTTCAGGTTTGTACTTGCTGCTGTTCAATATTCAGTGTATTAACACCTAATCTGTACTAATGCTTTGTCTTTCAACACACCATTAACATATTGTTTGCCTTTGCTCCATGACCTTTTGGTCAGCTATGTGGCCTGGTCCAATCTAGACCTCCTTTGTTATCTCTTGCCCCACCCCCACCTCACTTGTTTATAACCTGTGACTTTTCTAATATTTGTCAGTTCCGAAGAAGGGTCACTGACCCGAAACGTTAACTCTGCTTCTCTTTTCACAGATGCTGCCAGACCTGCTGAGTCGTTCCAGCATTTCTTGTTTTTATTATGCTCATTCTCTTCACCAGGCTGATTGGCCTGCGGTGTGTTTCCAGTTCCTTCTGCTTTTGTTTGCTGTATTTTGATTTTCAATTACAAAAGTTTGATCTCTGAATTGACCAAGTGAGATCCCACATGTACACAGGCAATGTCCAGCTGGACCACGTCATCTATCCAAAAAGCTGCAGCTACACTTTCAAACTCCCCACCCAATATCAAGAATTTGCTGAAAAGGCTGGCACCACCAAGGGCTTTTTGACATAGTAAATGGGGAGAAACTATTTCCAATAGCAGGAGGGTCAATAAACAGAGGACACAGATTTAAGATAATTGGCAAAAGAACCAGTGGGGGGGATGAGAATTTTTTTATGCAGCAAACTGTTATGATTGGAATGCATTGCCTGAAAGGGCGGTGGAAGCAGATTCAATGGAAACTTTCATAAGGGGAATTGGATAAATATTTGAAAAGTAAGCATTGACAGGGTTATGGGGAAAGAGCAGGGGAGTGGAACTCATTCTTTCAGAATAGGTTTTTCAAAGAGCCAGCACAAGCACAATGGGCCGAATGGCCTCCTTCTGTGCTGATTCTATGATTGTGTACTGCGAGCAATACAGAAACCAACCTTTCTCGGCTCCCACTAGAACCTAGTCTGACTCCATAAAAACTTTCCTGCTGCTGCCTGAAGCTGAATCAGGAGCAGAAACCCATAGCATTCTAATTAATCCCAGGCTTAATTTCTTCTCCATATCCAATACTCCATTACTAAGACCAACTTTTCCCACATTCATAACACTGCTTCCTACACCAATATCCCTTTCACTTCCACTACTGAAACCATGGGGTAGATTTCTCTCTCTGTGCTTTTCAGGAGCTCATGGGAGGACCATTCTATTTTAAGGGTTTGACCTCATTATCACAGAACCATCAATGTGAAAACGAGCACCCAGGGTAACTTGTTGGCTGTGGACCCAGACAAGGGTGGATGGGGAAGGGGGTAGGAAGGCCCTGTCTTTGGGGGGAGCCTGTTGTGGCAGCAGCAGCTCATGTTATTTTTGTGGAGCTTGAAGGGCATCTCCTGACGACACACAAATAAATAAGTACTTATCAGGCTTAAAGACAGGATTCTTGGTAGTGTGGAGGAACAGAGGGATCTTGGTGTCCATGTCAATAGATCGCTCAAAGTTGCCACCCAAGTTGATAGGGTTGTTAAGAAAGCGTATGGTGTGTTGGCTTTCATTCACAGGGGGATTGAGTTTAAGAGTCGCGAGGTTATGCTGCAGCTCTATAAAGCCCTGGTTAGATCACACTTGGAATATTGTGTTCAGTTCTGGTCGCCTCATTATCGGAAGGATGTGGAAGCTTTAGAGAGGGTGCAGAGGAGAATTACCAGGATGCTGCCTGGACTGGAGGGCATATCCTACGAAGAAAGATTGAGGGAGCTAGGGCTTTTCTCACTGGAGCGAAGAAGGATGAGCGGTGACTTGATCGAGGGGTACAGGATGAGGAGAGGCATAGATAGAGTGGATAGTCAGAGACTTTTTCCCAGGGTGGAAAGGGCTATCACCAGGGGGCATAATTTTAAGGTGATTGGAGGAAGGTTTCGGGGAATGTCAGAGGTAGGTTCTTTACACAGAGAGTGGTGGGTGCGTGGAATGCACTGCCAGCGGTGGTAGTAGAAGCAGATACATTAGGGACATTTAAGCGACTCTTGGATAGGTACATGGATGATAGTAGTATGAAGGGTATGTAGGTAGTTTGTTCCTAGAGTAGGTTAAAGGTTCGGCACAACATCGTGGGCCGAAGGGCTTGTACTGTGCTTTACTGTTCTATGTTCTATGTACCTTTGGGTTTCTCTTCAGCTGAACTGCCAACTGATTTTTTTAAAGGGTTATTTTCCCAAAATACTGATAGTGTATTGTTTTTAAATGAGTCACAAATTGATTCCTTTCCAGCCGAACAAAAGGTCTAACAAAACGTCATCACCTGAAACGTTAACTCTGTTTGTCTCTCCACAGATGCTGCCTGACCTGCTGAGTATTTCCAGCATTTTCTGTTTTATAGTGCTGAATAAACTAGAATGGTGTTACTGATTCTGTAAATTGCAACCTCCCCAATTTATTCCCTTGATGTGTTGTTAGGCATCCCATAATTATCCCCAGCACTTATGTTGAATTAGTCTTGCTCGGGTCTGTGAACTAGCTGAGTGCCATATGTGCCCACGCCTTGGGCAGTGACTCAGAGAAGCACATCCTCTCCAATCATAAACACCCAATGAACATGTTTTGGAAATGAAAGATATCAGAGTATATGAATCTGTCGGCTGGACAGGAATCAATATGTGACTCATTTTAAAACAATACACTATCAGTATTTTGGAAAAATGACCCTTTAAAAAATTAATTTGCAGGACTATGTGATTTTAATCATTACAAACAGCAGGAAAGCTGAGATTTCTGTGAGCTTTTGATAGTGAGCTTGAGCAAGTGGCTGTAAACTATTATATAACAATGAAATGAGACAAGTGTTTACTGTTGGCTTTTTTTGTCCAGATTTAAACAAATTCAATAGTATGTGTAGATAAAAGAATAAAGTACACAGAGGCAGCTATTGGGCCAATGCGAGGAACACTTGTGTGATTATAGCAGTCTAAACTGTAGAGATACATATCACACAGCAACATTTCAGTAATGCAACACATGCTGATAGATGCAACTGATCACAGTAGAGATAAAAGACATTTGCTCATTGCACAGTTCAATGGAAACGCGCACAATGTGCCAACTTTTTACATAATTTCAAACCAGTATATTATATTTTAATGCATGTGCTGATTCCATAATCCTGTGCCTCCAGGATCCTGTTCTCTTGTTCAGCAAGTTGCTTTGATATTTTTTTAACAAGGTTGCAGTCTTCCTACCCACAACTGGGCTTGCATTGGGATTGTCATTAAATGTCAGAACGTCGAGCGTGAAGGAAGGTGTCATCGACAGTGCTATCAAGAGGCACTTGCTTAGCAATAACCTTCTCAGTGATGCTCAGTTTGGGTTTCGCCAGGGCCACTCAGCTCCTGACTTCATTACAGCCTTGGCTCAAGCATGGACAAAAGAGTTGAACTCAAGAGGTGAGGTGAGAGTGACTGTCCTTGACATCAAGGCAGCATTTGACTGAGTATGGCATCAAGGAGCCCTAGCAAAACTGGAGTCAATGGGAATCAGGGAAAACACTCCACTGGTTGGAGTCATATCTAGCACAATACCTGTTGGGGGTCAATCATCTCAGCTCCAGGACATCAGTGCAGGAGTTCCTCAGGGTACTGTCCTAGGCCCAACCATCTTCAGCTGCTTCATCAAAGACCTTCCTTCCATCATAAGGTCAGAAGTGGGGATGTCCATTGATGATTGCACAATGTTCAGCACCATTCACAACTCCTCAGATACTGAAGCAGTCCTTGTAGAAATGCAGCAAGACCTGGACAATATCCAGACTTGGGTTGATAAGTGGCAAGTAACATTTGCATCACACAAGTGCCAGGCAATGACTATCTCAAACAAGAGAGAATCTAACCATCTCCCCTTGACATTCAGTGGCATTACCATTGCTGAATCCCCCATTATCAACATCCTGGGGTTTACCATTGACCAGAAAAGGAACTGGAGTAACCATATAAATACCATGGCTACATGGAAGGTGCTGTCTAAGGAATCTTGGTGCATTGCTGTAGTGCATCTTGTAAATGGTGCACACTGCTGCCACTCTGTGTCGGTGGTGGAGGTCAGACGCTAGGAATCCTGCGGCAAGTGACTCACCTTCTGACTCCCCAAAGCCTTTCCACCATCTACAAGGCACACGTCAGGAGTGTGATGGAATATTGTCCCGTGCAGACTGCAGCGGTTCAAGAAGGCAGCTCACCACCACCTTCTCAAGAGCAATTAGGGATGGACAATAAATGCTGTCCAAGCCATCAATGCCCACATCCCATGAACAAATAAAAACAAAACTCGCCATAACAACCATTCATTCTGTCATTCAATACCAGATGTGAAATAGAGTAGGGGGTTTTGCTGGAATTAATGTCATGAGCATTTTGTGTGACACGGATCCCTTGAACAGTTAACACTGGCACAGCTGAGATGGGCTGAATGGCTTCCTTTTGTGCTGTAAATTCTATGATTACAATTTACAAAGCTGCCAGGAAAGTAAAACAGACCAAAGAAATCTTAGATAGACTTGGAGACCTTAAGACTGGAAAACACATGGCTGGAAGAGAGAATAGAATGCATTTTACACTGACCCGGCCAGTGGCGTGGGGTCTCGAACAAATTTGCTGTTATCTAGTCTATCTTCCTGGTGTTCTAACAGTTGCATGCAATAATATGTTCCTCTTCAAGATATTGTCTAACTTTGCCTTGAAAATATCAAAGCAAATTGCCCCAACCACCTCCCTCGTTAAGATGCTCAAAAAAACTGGCCACTCTTTTGTTGAATTATTTCTTCACATCCTATCTGAATCTACCTCTTCTCATCTTATACTCCAGTCCACTTATTCTGCACATCTCTTATTAAAACACGTAGATAATCCTTGCTGACATTTCGGTGTAGAACTGAGGGAGTGTCAGACGTGCTGTATTGTAGATGATATCTCATGGCACTGCTGCACCTCAGGTGCTGGAGGCACCTCAGTAAGAGAGACTTGTTCGCTTTGTTTACTGCTTTTTAATGGACCTGATTTGGGATTTTGTAGTAAAAACTTCTTTCGCCAATTGAAAGAGCCTAGACCAAAACTAATGCGGCCACTATGTGAACGACGCGCCCACCTGGAAGGCGCTGGCCAGGGACATGAAAGGCGGCCCGAGTGCCCATGAGGCAGTCGTCGAGTCTCAGGGCCTCAATCCAGCCTCAGTCGTCCTTCCGCCGTCATAGCTGGGAGCCAGGAAAGAAGCTCCATTGTGAGCTGGATGGCGACCATGAGCACAGCATCAGCCTGGAGGACGCCGACATCGAGGAGGCCGTGCAGGCTGTGGGCTGGCCCGCTCGCCAGGGTCACAACCCCCGCCAGACACCTCCCCCCTTCCCCCTCTGCACCACCTTCCCCCCAGCAGCCCCTTCCCAGCTTACACCCCGCAACCCCTACCCCCAACCCTTCCCCCCCCCGCACCTCCTCCCAGCTCAGCCCCCTCCCAGCTCACCCCCCTCACACCCCATTCCCCCCACCCCCTCACACCCCCTTCCCCTGCAACCCCCCTTGCCCTCGCACCATCTTCCCCTCGCACCATCTTCCCCTTGCACTCCCCCTCCCCTACCCCCCTGCACTGCCCCTTCCAAGCTCCCCCTCACACCTCTTACCCCCCACCTGCTCCCCCCGGCATCCACCGCACCCCCGTCCCCCTTCCCTCTCCCTCCATGAAATCACACAGCTTACTTTTTAGGGCCCCTGCTCATGGATAGGTGCTAACAACCCCACTGCCTTGTGGGCATTTCGGGAGAGGCCAAGGCTAAAGGAGTAAACCCTAACACAAAATCTGGAGCGGAACCCTGAAGGCAGTCATGTGTCTCCTTTGGCATGTTTCCGGCAGTTCCTGCAGCCATACCGGTGCCAAACGTCGTGCTCTGCACTCCTTTGGACCCCACCAGGAAGGCCGAGAGGGGTGTTTTGGCGCTTCGGCAACTCACAACCTCCATACATCAGCCCAGGCATGCGCCATGGAGAGGTCTCTCCATAGTTGCCTCACAGCGACCAAAACAACACGGAAGGCAGCAGTTACGGGTTATAAGTCCAGCTCAGTTGGTGTAGAGATTGGGCGCCATGGGTTGCCTTTGTCAGTGGGAGAGGTCATTGCATCTCATTGGGCAGCTACCGCCCGCCTCAAACCGGGCAGCCCCCGGTCAGTAAGGTCCTGTCCCGCCACAGTCCACCTGCTTCAATGGGTGCTTGGAGTTCAAGGTCATTGCTCGACTAGTGGACTGTAACACCACACCAAACAGCACAACAAAATAAGGAAAGAAGGTACCATCCCTTCGTTTTGCAAGCAGGAACACCAGAACTATGTGTCCTGGCCTGTCGAAGACCTTACACAAATCAACGATTCTTGGAAGACCGCCATCATTAACAACGGGTTCAGTAGACACAATGTGGACATTGCAGCATTTCAGGAGACACGCCTCCCTGCGAGCGGATCTCTAAGAGAGCATGACTGCACCTTCTTCTGGCAGGGTAGGGATCCTGAAGAACCAAGACAGCATGGAGTGGGCTTCGCCATCAGAAACTCTTTGCTCAGCATGATAGAGCCACCTTCAAATGGCTCGGAACCCATACTGTCCATCCCACTGCTCACTGCCTCTGGTCCAGTACACCGACTCAGCATCTATGCTCCAACACTCTGCTCCCCACCTGAAGATAAAGACCAGTTCTACGAGGAACTCCATAATATCATTAGTAGTATTCGCAATATCGAACATTTGTTCCTGCTGGGGGACTTTAATGCCAGGGTTGGGGCCCACCATGACTCATGGCCCTCCTGCCGTGGGCGCTATGGCATTGGAAGGATGAATGAGAATGGACAGAGACTGCTGGAGTTGTGTATCCATCACAACCTCTGGATCACCAACTCGTTCTTTCATACTAAACCCTGTCACCAAGTTTCATGGAGGCACCCAAGATCACTTCGTTGGCAGCAGCTGGACCTCATTGTCACAAGGCGAGACTCTTTAAACAGCGTTCAAATCACATGCAGCTTCCACAGTGCGGACTGCGACACCTACCACTCCTTGGTGTGCAGCAAGGTTACACTCAAACCAAAGAAGCTGCATCACTCCAAGCAGAAGGGCCACCTGCGCATCAACACTAGCAGAACCTCTTATCCACAGCTGTTACATAAGTTTCTAAATTCACTTGAAAAAGCCCTTCAAAACACTCCTACAGGGGTTGCAGAGATCAAGTGGGCCCACATCAGAGGTGCCATCTATGACTCAGCCATGACCACCTATGGCAAACATGAGAAGCAGAACGCAGACGGGTTTCAATCTCACTTTGAAGAGCTGGAACCTGTCATAGCCGCTAAGTGCATTGCACTGTTGAATTACAAGAAAGCCCCCAGCAAGTTAACATCTGTAGCACTTAAAGCAGCCAAAATGCTGCACAAATAACAGCCAGGTGCTGCGCAAATGACTACTGACAACACCTATGCAGTCGTATTCAGCGGGCCTCTGACACCGGAAACCTCAGAGGAATGTATGATGGCATTAAGAGAGCTTTTTGGCCAACCATCAGGACGATCGCCCCCCTCAAGTCTAAATCAGGCGACACAATCACTGACCAATGCAAGCAAATGGAGCACTACCTAAAACTGTACTCCAAGGAAAATGTTGTCACTGAGACCGCCCTCAATGCAGCCCAGTCTCTGCCAGTCATGGATGAGCTGGACGTACAGCCAACAAAATTGGAACTCAGTGATGCTATTGATTCTCTAGCCAGTGGAAAAGCTCCTGGGAAGGACAGCATTACCCCTGAAATAATCAAGAGTGCCAAGCCTGGTATACTCTCAGCACTCCATGAACTGCTTTGCCTGTGCTGGGATGAGGGAGCAGTACCACAGGACATGCGCAGTGCCAATAGTATCACCCTCTATAAGAACAAGGGTGACCGCAGTGACAGCAACAACTATCGTGGAATCTCCTTGCTCAGCATAGTGGGGAAAGTCTTCACTCGAGTTGTTTTAAACAGGCTCCAGAAGCTGGCTCAGCATGTTTACGCTGAGGCACGGTGTGGCTTTTGAGCAGAGAGATCCACCATTGACATGCTGTTCTCCCTTCGCCAGCTACAGGAGAAATGCCGCAAACAACAGATGCCCCTCCACTTTCATTGATCTCACCAAAGCCTTTGACCGCGTCAGCAGACGTGGACTCTTCAAACTACTAGCAAAGATCGGATGTCCACCAAACCTACTAAGTATCATCACCTCATTCCATGACAATATGAAAGGCACAATTCAGTATAGCGGCACCTCATCAGATCCCTTTCCTATCCTGAGTGGTGTGAAACAGGGCTGTGTTCTCGCACCTACACTGTTTGGGATCTTCTTCTTCCTGCTGCTCTCACATGCGTTCAAGTCTTCAGAAGAAGGAATTTTCCTCCACACAAGATCAGATGGCAGGTTGTTCAACCTTGCCCATCTAAGAGCGAAGACCAAAGTACGGAAGGTCCTCATCAGGGAACTCCTCTTTGCTGATGATGCTGTATTAACATCCCACACAGATGAGTGTCTGCAGAGACTCATCGACAGGATTGCGGCTGCCTGCAATGAATTTGGCCTAACCATCAGCCTCAAGAAAACGAACATCATGGGTGAGGACGTCAGAAATGCTCCATCCATCAATATCGGCGACCACGCTCTGGAAGTGGTTCAAGAGTTCACCTTCCTAGGCTCAACTATCACCAGTAACCTGTCTCTCGATGCAGAAATCAACAAGTGCATGGGAAAGGCGTCCGCTGCTATGTCCAGACTGGCTAAGAGAGTGTGGGAAAATGGTGCACTGACATGGAACACAAAAGTCCAAGTGTATCAAGCCTGTGTCCTCAGTACCTTGCTCTACGGCAGCGAGGCCTGGACAACATATGTCAGCCAAGAATGACGTCTCAATTCATTCCATCTTCGCTGCCTCTGGAGAATCCTTGGCATCAGGTGACAGGGCCGTATCTCCAACGCAGAAGTCCTCGAGGCAGCCAACATCCCCAGCATATACACCCTACTGAGCCAGCGGTTCTTGAGATGGCTTGGCCATGTGAGCTGCATAGAAGATGGCAGGATCCCCAAGGACACATTGTACAGCGAGCTCGTCACTGGTATCAGACCCACCGGCTGTCCATGTCTCCGCTTTACAGACGTCTGCAAACGTGACATGAAGTTCTGTGACATTGATTACAAGTCATGGGAGTCAGTTGCCAGTGATCTCCAGAGCTGGCAGACAGCCATAAAGGCGGGGCTAAAGAGTGGCGAGTCGAAGAGACTTAGCTGTTGGCAGGAAAAAAGACAGAAGCGCAAGGAGAGAGCCAACTGTGTAACAGCCCCGACAACCAATTTTACCTGCAGCACCTGGGGAAGAGTCTGTCACTCTAGAATTGGCCTTTATAGCCACTCCAGAAACTACTGACCACCTCCAGGCGCTTACCCATTGTCTCTCGAGACAAGAAGGCCAGAGAAGAAGATTTCATGGCACTATTCAAAGAAGAGCAAAGATCTCCTCAGTGTCCTGGCCAACATTTAGTCCTCAACTGACATCTAAAACAGATGATGTGTTTTTGAATGATGTAACCAAGGGCAGCATGTCGATGAGCCAAAGTCTGCAGGCAGGCAGAGAAGGATGAGGAGTGATACCATGATCTCAGTGACGTAGGATTCGGGCCAGTTCAGTTGTGTGGTAAGGGTGAAAATCTGAATGGAGAGATCGAAAAATGGAGTTTGTTTGCCTGTTGCCATTGAGGAACTCCTGCAGCGTATTTCCAGCAATTCCTACTTTTTTTCCCCGGGATTCCGAGCATTTGTTGTTTGCTTTTTTTTTTGTATAGATTGATTTGTGCCACTTTTCTTATTGGACACCAGCCTTTGAAAAAGTTCTGTTCCTCCTTTTATCATGATTTTTGTTTATCTCTTTCATTGTGCTCCCCATAATTGTTTCCTTTTCCTTTTCCTGTCTTATTAGTGACTAATTTTCACAGCCTATTTTCACAAATACACCCATTTGGGCAGCTCTTGCCTGCAGCTTCAACTCATTCCACATGAAGATTGGCTGATGTTTTATTCTTTGCTGCTTCAGATCTTTGATATTCAATGCTCCTCTGATACTACTCATAGTGCTTCATCCAATCCATCATCTCTGCAATGTGCTAAAGGCATCCTGTTGACTGCTCTCTTCAATAGCATGGGCGTAAACATAGACATCCTGCTCCTTCATCTCATCCTTGGCCTTTAACAAAATGTGTTTTTTCCTTCTTTTCAAGGAACAAGAACTGCTCTTTGGAAACCAGCCCTGGTCCTTCTCCTTCACTTTCTTTTGACCCTATTTTCTATTCCCAGCTCACTCCTGTCTGAATACTATCCACTCTGACCTATCCCTTTCTGACTCAATGACCTATCCTCAGTGAGGGTCTTAGTTTTGTCATGCATGCCCCCACCTCAACAAATTGTAAGCTTAACATGGAGCTGAGTTTTTCTTCTGCCTTTTCATCTCTGTGCTTGCATTTTTGGATGGAATGTTCCCGTCAATCTTATTCCTTCTCAGCATTCTCAATCCCTTGGTCCCTTTCCTCTGACCTCTTCCCTTCTCTCAATCTTCTCATCAAGAACTACCATCATGGCATTGGCCATTTCAGTTTCTCTCATCCCTTTATTCACTCTAATCTATCTCCACCGGAACTTGGAACTCTCCTTTCCTTCAGTTCCAACCCTGATATCTTCATTATACCTGCTGGCAAGTGAGATGCTGTTGTCATAGAGCAGAAGAATCTTTACCTGGCACAAACTTCATGTCACTATTTTGAGTCCTCTTCCATCTGGCCCTGCTGAGCATCAAACCATAATTTCTGATCTCACCTCTTCCAAAGTGTTCCTCACATCACCTTCAATCTCGTTGTTCTCTAACCAGGGATTGTCAGTTTCTTGGAGAGAAATTCTGCTGGGTTCTCCTGATCTTCCACAGTGGAGATGGCGATTAATGTTCACATACATCATTTCTCCATGGGTTCCACCAGCCTCCTGCCAAAGCTATGCTGTGGGTTTGGAAGAACCCCACAGAAATTGTCTTTCTTTATCTCCTTTCAATTTTCATAGCTACTAGCACATGAAAGGCTTGCTCAGACAACTTGCCCTTCAGCACAGTTGGCTGGAGAGCATAAAATATGATGAAGGGGAAGCTCCTAAAGAGCAATTTATGGTGATGATAGAAGAGATGCTCCTAATCATACAACAAACACAGGGGATGGGTAACACTCTGTTTCTGATACAAAGGGATTTATGTCCTGCTGCAAGAGGTATAATAAAGGAAAGTAACCCTACTTGCAGCTGCAGACCACCCTCCAGCAAAATCTGCATCGCAGAAGTCATCAACTGAGTCAGTGCAGTCACCCAGATTCCTTTACCTGCTCCCACATGAGGAGGATGTTTGTCAGTATCAGGAGGAGGGTGAAGGCAAATTATATTCCTCAAATTTACTTGTGAGGCCTATCAACCATGGCACAAACCTACGTTGTGGGAGGTATCATTTGAAACACTGTACAGAACATTGTGCCTAAGCTATTTGGCACAATTTCCTTGAAGAAGTCAGTGCAACCTGCACTGCAAAGGCAAGATTACTAAAATGTATCACTTCGGGACATCCACAGTACAATACTACAAGCTTGTGCTTTGTTTCAGTTCCTAATTAAACAAACAAATCTTGGAAAAAGCTGCCTACATGGGGAGAAATGCTACAAGTCACTTGTAAGAGTGAATTAGTTTGGAAGTTGTTACGACCAGGTGAGAAAGAGGTCTAGGGTTCCATTTCAGACTTCAGCTGGTCTTCATTTTGGAAGGTCGAATTTGAATGCAGAATACAGGCTTAAAGACAGGATTCTGGGTAGTGTGGAGGAACAGAGGGATCTTGGGGTCCATGTCCATAGATCGCTCAAAGTTGCCACCCAAATTGATAGGGTTGTTAAGAAGGCGTATGGTGTGTTGGCTTTCATTAACAGGGGGATTGAGTTAAAGAGCCGCAAGGTTATGCTGCAGCTCTATAAAGCCCTGGTTAGACCACACTGTGTTCAGTTCTGGTCGCCTCATTATAGGAAGGATGTGGAAGCTTTAGAGAGGGTGCAGAGGAGATTAACCAGGATGCTGCCTGGACTGGAGGGCATGTCTTACGAGGAAAGGTTGAGGGAGTTAGGGCTTTTCTCACTGGAGCGAAGAAGGATGAGAGCTGACTTGATCGAGGGGTACAAGATGATGAGAGGCATAGATAGAGTGGATAGCCAGAGACTTTTTCCCAGGGTGGAAAGGGCTATCACCAGGGGGCATAATTTTAAGGTGATTGGAGGAAGGTTTCGGGGCGATGTCAATGGTAGGTTCTTTACACAGAGAGTGGTGGGTGCGTGGAATGCACTGCCAGCGGTGGTAGTAGAAGCAGATACATTAGGGACATTTAAGCGACTCTTGGATAGGTACATGGATGATAGTAGAATGAAGGGTATGTAGGTAGTTTGATCTTAGAGTAGGTTAGAGGTTCAGCACAACATTGTGGGCCGAAGGGCCTGTACTGTGCTGTACTGTTCTATGTTCTATGTTCTATGTTCTACTGTAACAGTGTTTAATTTTAAACACATCGTGATTTTTGCTCCCCCTTGGCGAATCCTTGTTCACCACTTTCCAATTATAAGGCAAAGAAACCAGCACAAACAGGCTTTCTTAGGTTTGAAGAAAAAAAGTTGAAATTTATTAAACTTAAACTCGAATTCAGTTAATGCCACGGATATACGGCACGCCTACGCCAGCATTCATACATGATACACACATGCAAATAGAAACAGAAAAGAGCAGAAGAAAAATAAAGTGGAAAAGTTTGAGGCAATATCTGAAGAGTTTTTATTACAGTTCTTTGAGGTTTCAGTAGAGTCCTTGATTGAAGGTTGATCTTGCTTTTCATAGGGGCCCAGTATTCTTAAACCTTGTTTGCTGTAGGAGACTTTTCTCTCTTGGGGTTCATGTGTCTTCAGTGGATTCATAGGCTTGTGAGAAAGAGATGGGAGCAGACAGGAGAGATCTTCTCAGTCCAGGAGCAAACAGACTTTCTCTGAGTTCAAACTGTTTGTACAATTCAGAAAACCCCAGGTTGCCAAGCAGGTTAGTCATGTGACTAACTGGTCTGACCACATCTTAGATTGTATCACCTTAGCAGTCTCTGGAATGCTCCACTTACACACAATACCTGGTGATCAAGGTCCATTGTGGGTTGAATGTGTCCTTTGTCCTTCCAATCACCATCTGTTGATATGCAAATATCTTTTCCAGCCACAGCTGAACTGTTTAACAAGTCCTTTCTTCACTCCAGTAACAGTTTAAAATCAATGTTCATGACAAAATTAATGTGCCTCATTCTTGGCAGGTGGGGGCCTAGCATGACAAAGTCCATGGAGTTTTGTTTATTTTCAAGAGTGACCTACAGTAAAAAGTTCATGCTTTAAATCACAATGAGTGATTGCCATTCCAATACTTAGCAAGTCTGTGAGAGTATTTTACAAAACAAAATGTGATAGTGAGCCAATGACTGAATGCTGTGGAACCAAAGTCTGTGGTGTGCGGCAGAGGGTGAGTCATGACTATTGGTTTCAGGAGATCTTGCCAAATAACGCTGACACAAAGCCCATTTCCTTGTGTGTTTCCAACACGTGAACCCTAATAAATGACCAGAATCATGCAATTTACACTTGATACAGAAGACGCAAATAGAAAAAAAGTGTCACATTGCACGTTCCTTTCAAGATGTTGATTTTTCAACAGAAAATCAATCATTTTAATAGCCTACGTTTCACAGTGAAACTCCAGAGGCTGATGCCTCCACTCCCTGATTTATTGAAAGATGCTAATAAGGAAAATCATTTGCAACTGCCATTGCCACATGGATGTGGCTTGAGCTCTCTACTGGGTGATAATTTAACTCTCTCTACTTCCAAGGTTAGCAGGGCTGCTCAGCACCTATTCAATGCCCTAACAGCCCTAACATGTCCAGAGGTGTTACCAATGGCTCAAATTGGTAGTTCTTGCCTCAGAGTCAGCAGGTTGTTCGTTCAAGTCCCAAATGAGCTACTTCAGGTCATAAGCTAAATAGCCACCCTGTGCAGTACTGAGGGTGTGCTGCACTGTTGGAGGTGCTGACTCTTGCAGGAGATGTTAAACAAGTGCCCCATCTGGCATCTCAGGTAGACATAAATGATTCCTTGCATTATTTTGAAGAAGAGTTCTCCCCAATGTCTAGGCCAATATTTATCCCTCAACTAATATTACTGAAACAGATGATCTGGTCTCCATCACATTGCTGTCTGTGGGACTTAACTGTGCACAAATTGGCTGCTGCATTTCTTACATTACAACAGTGACTACACTTCAAAAGTACCTTTTTTGTTCATCCATAGGATGTGAGTATTGCTGGCAAGGCCAACACTTATTGCCCATCACTGGTTACCCTTCTTGAGCCGCTGCAGTCCATGTGGTGTAAGAAGACCCACAGTGTTGTTAATGAGGGAGTTCCAGGATTTTGACCTAGTGACAGTGAAGGAGCAGTGATGTATTTCCAAGTCAGGATGGTGTGTGACATGGAGGGGAACTTTCAGGTGCTGGTGTTCCCATATGTCTGCTGCCCTTGTTCTAGGTAGTAGAGGTCATGGGTTTGGAAGATGCTGTCGAAGGAGCCTTGGTAAGTTGCTGCAGTGTCAGGAAAACCCTATATGCCAAATGGGAAATATTAATTTAATCGGTTGGAAACTTACATTAGACTTTTAATGGGAAAAACCCTACAGTAACTTTTTAAAAACTAGCAGCCAAGATGGCCACTGCTATTTATATCTGAAACACCAGGAGATTGAACTGGAGGCAAAAAGTCTAACAAGAAGTCCAGCCAGAACAATGCTTTGGCTAACTGAATAGATTAGCCTGATGATCCTCATTACCGAGCCATTCAAAGTCATCATGAGGCATTCATAAGTGGAGATGTCCCTCCAGGGTAAACACTGGCAAACCCACCTAAGACGAGATTTAGGTTTTACATGTTGAACTGCATTAAAAACAAAGGGGATTGATAGAATCATGTGACTGCCTGCTCATCTCTGAAGAAACTAGAAGTTTTATGACACAGACAACAGACTAGCAGTAACTGAGTGCACAGCAGCGAAGAAGATGGCTGCTCCCCTGTCTCTTTCTCTCTCCCCCCAGAAAAGATCAAGGTAAAAAAACTGTCTGTGACTGGGGAACCCTCCAAGCCTACAGACCGCTACAGCCAGCAACCAGCGGAAGAGAATCAGCTACCAATTCTGCCTTCACGCAAACTCTGAGCAAAGCAAGCCAGCCAAAGTGCAGTTTGGCCAATCAAGAACTTCAAGAATACAGCTTCAGCCAAGGACTACTGGATCACCCACTTTACAGACTGTATTTAAGTTCCATTTATTCTGGACTTTAATCCAACTACCAAATCTATTTTCCCTCCTGTAATCTATTTGTGTGTGTGTGATTCTCATGTGAATGCCTGCGTGAATGTCTACCGTATTTTTAAATCGGGTTAGAGTGTTAAGTATAATAAACTAATAAACTTACCTCTTTCTTGTTTAAACTCAAGAAAACCTGTCCGATTGGTTCTTCCACAATCACAGTAAAGGAAAAAGGTAAAACACCCACAGAGGTGGTAAGCACGACCACTGTTCAAAAGGAATAAACCCTGCTGTGGTCAAATAAGAGGAAGGGGTAAAGGGGAGCCTGAGACCCCCTCCTCACCTGACCATAATAGAAATTTGGGGGCTATTGTCCAGGATCGTAACCCAACGACAAACAAGAAATTGGAATTGGGAAACCAAATTGATCCCTATCAAAATTTTAAAATACTTCAATCAGCTTTTCTTGTAATTTTTGCTGCTAGAATGTTGTCATGTTCACATCCAAGGCCAGTAACCTTCTCAAGCCAGGGTGAAGTAACTTGGGATAAGTTAAAGACCCTATCTTTTAAATTTAGATCAAGATATTTTAAACACTTGTTATTGTACATAACATTTCATACTTACTTTTGACTAGTGCTAAATTTGCATAGTTTGTCAGTGAAGTTC
The DNA here is from genome assembly GCF_036365525.1 of Heterodontus francisci. Classification (NCBI taxonomy): domain Eukaryota; kingdom Metazoa; phylum Chordata; class Chondrichthyes; order Heterodontiformes; family Heterodontidae; genus Heterodontus; species Heterodontus francisci. Next base: position 22,953,900 of record NC_090397.1, read on the forward strand.
TCTCCTCACATCTATTCGCTGAATGATTGCATAAGCAAGATGTAGAAACACCTACAAATGAAGAGTTGAGGAAGGTAGCTGGGCAGTTACGGATTACATTCCGTGCAAAAGCTAATAAATCCAAAATCCTAAGACTGGAGGCCAACCATTTTTCACTTGAACCTGAAGATTCAGAAACAGGGTTGGAGTCAGAAACAGACAGGGTAATGTTAGCAAAAATACAATTAGAACAGCGGAGACTCGAATTGGAATGCCAGAGAGAGTAAGAGCTGAGAGAGTATGAAGAACAGGAAAAAGAGAGAACTCTCTAGAAGGACAAGGAGGAAGGAGAACTAAGGTGGCTTGAATTAACTAGGGGGAGACACAGTACCTCCAGTAAAAGCATGGCTAGTGGGGAAGCTACCCCTAGCTCAGGGCTATGTGCTGAGCTCTTAAAGTTCACCCGGTTGATTCCAAAGTTCAATTGAAGTGATTTATGACTATAACCCCTTATAGGGACTGAACCAAATCAGGAGTACATCCCTATGAATCTCCTTTAATCAAGTTACATTAACTATGGCAGGCCCCTCTCATGGGGGTGTCATGCAGACTGAATGTTTTGCCTGGCCATTTGCAAGACTGCTACCCTTTGAATGTACTCAACCAGTGGTATGCCCGGGTACATGAATTACCTGACAATTACGTTTCTCCTTTTGCAAATGGAGAATATCTTCCCACAATGTCTTGTGTTTTATGGGTTTACCTTTATGATTGGTAGAACCTGTTTGTTCCTAGAACATAAGGTCTTGGTTGTAAGCCCATTTACAATAGTCACTATCTGTACAAATTAATGCGAGCTTAATAGGGTATCTTTAGCATAGGGTAATGCTGCAACTTCAGCATACCTAAAATGTGCCAGGACCCAATCTCAATTAGGATTTAAAGGGAACTTTAAAGGAAATTTTCAAACCTCAAAAGCAGAATGAGGGAGTTCTGATTTAAGATCCACAAACCGTGATCAAGCGTTTGCCGTCTCTGGATTCTTAAATCGGGGTCTTAATACCACGGACAGAAAACATTCCATCCGTACTTACAAATCTAAAATATGCATTAAAGACTAACATATAAGTACAGGATTCTGTTAACAACAAGACTACGTTTTTGGGCACCAACTGAAGTGATTTATGACTTTAACACTTTATAGGGACTAAACCAAATCAGAGTACATCCCTATGAATCTCCTTTAATCAAGTTCAAACCAGACAAATTCTCAGACATTTATTTGGGTCCAAAGAATTGTACTAGCTTCCCTCAAAGAAAGAAAACCAACAGAGAATAATACCATCTTTCCGATAGCCTATTTTTAATATTATGGCTAAGTCATAAATATCCCAGATATTATAAGGGTCTGGAAAACTCTCTTCAATATGTATCTCTCTACTTAAAGAAACACAGAGAGGAGGTTCTTGTAGTTGTATACAGAATGCTACATGAGACAATTTATTAACTTTCATATATTTATTAAAGAATTTAACATGCAATAAACTTAAGTGGATAAGTATATCACAACATCAAATATTACTGACAAATGCAACACATAATCTTACTTCTAACATAGAATCCAAAAGTTTAACCTTGCTAATGTTACTGTAAAATTATCTTAGAATATCCATCAAAATTTAAAGTAAACTTTTACCTTAAATCCCCGAGTAAGGCATAGGGTGAGAAGTGTTGTTTGAGGATACACTTCTGAACTCTGCTTTCAAAACCTGTCAATTTTATACCATTTCTAAGGTGTCATCTGACTTCCTAGCATTTAGATGTGACCTTCCTGTGTTTCTTTTAAAATCCATATTTTAAATTACCATTTCCACTTAAGGTTTTACTGAACTTCCTCTGCTGTTGAAGTTGTGAGCTTTTATCTGGTCAAAATGTTTATAATTGTGTTGACTTAACCTTTCTTGTTCCTGTGAGTACATTCCATTTATTGTTAATTGCCTTTTCTATGGCACCCCAAAGCAACCTCCAGAGCCGACCTGTCTGCACAAACGAATTAAATTTGTTGCTACCTCTTACTGACAAGATATTTCAATGTGTGTGTTTATCTTCCAAGCCCCTGACAACAGAGACACAAATGGATTTCCCAACTTGTTCATAACAGGGACCTTGAAAGTTTCAATCTTCTTCAAGGGGAATGTTAGTGAGTTCTAAAAACTGACCATCCATTCAATCCCTAACTCTAAAAGGCATAATACACTAACTATTTCCAAATTCTACCTAATTAAGCCTATTATATCTACATTCCCTCACACAATGAGGGAAATGTGGAAGAATTTTTTTGTTACTTTTGGAAAGCTTGCAAGACAGTTAAAATGCTGGCCAAGAGCTGGACCCTGTTGTTACAAAGCAAGCTAACAGGAAAAGCCCATGAGGTTTATTCATTTTGCAAGATGGAAGTTCATCAGATTATGAGATGACTAAAAATGTCCTCGGGATGTATGAGCTAGTACTGGAAGTGTACCACCAGAAATTCCAAATCCTCCGGAAGCAACCTGACCAAACTTACCTCAAGTTTGCAAGTGTTAAGGAGCTTGCTTTTGACCAGTGGATAAGGACACTTAAGGTACAGCCCACGTATGAAAGCCTCAGGGAGGTGATTCTTCTCAAGGAGTTTAAAAACTCATTTCCTCTTTCTATTAAAACCAACGTAGAGGAACTAAAGATTCACAGAGCCACGCAGGCCACAATTCTGACTGATGAATTTACTCTCATACATAAGTTCTTACCCCTAGGGAAGCTCTTCCCTAGTCATTCCCAGAAACCGGAAAAGGATAAAAGGTGGGAGGATGATATGAGATGGAACAGCTCTGGGCGAGAAAGGAAAGCTGGACTCACAGGGGGACCTCCTCAAGCCAAAAAAGATGGTGCTGAGAGCAGGAGTGAGACCTAGAGGCCTGTGTGTTTCCACTGTAACAAGGCAGGTCACCTCTGAGCTGGCTGCTGGAAATTATGGGGAAAATCTGCAGGATTAATCTGGGCTCACCAGACCAGTGCAGGAGAAGGGGGCCTGATGGAAAGCACAGCAGAACAGGCTGTGGCTTTAACTGCAGCAGTAAGGCCCAGTAAACCTACTGCCGTGGGTGTGGGAAAATTTAACAAAATCCCTGAAGGTTATCAGGATTTTGAATCCCAAGGGAAAGTAACCCCATACCCCTCGAGTGAGGCAAGCAAGCCCATCATCATACTCAGGGATACAGGGACCACCAGATCCCTTCTGCTGGGAAAAGGCATGACCTTTCGCCCAGAGTGAATGGTATGGGAGGGCGGTGTATGCCCATACATTTACATCAGGTGCACTTGGAATGCGAACTAGTTTCAGGGCCATGGGGATTGTCCCTAGTTTGCCTGTGGATGGGGTCGACCTGCTCCTGGGTAATGATCTGTCGGGGGCAATGGTGGTAGCTTCCCCAGTAGTTTTAGAGAGACCAAAAAAGGTCAGGGAGACAGAACAGTTGCAGGAGAAAGTCCCCAGCATTTTCCCTGGCTGTGTGGTGACTCAGTCCATGACCAAACAAGCTCCATCAGAGGAGGCTGAACTGGCACTGCAGCCAGATGACCCTACAGTCCAGTTGTATGAAACCTTCTTTGGGAAGTTAGAGTACGCAAAGGATGGGTTAGACAGATCTTCCCTAGTTGAGGCTCAACAAGCCAACCCAATATTAAAGAGGTTAGCACAGACTGCCCAAACTGAAACTGAAGCAGACAGAGTCCCTGAGTGCTACCATGTAAAGAATAGGTGCTGATGAGGAAGTGGAGACCTCCTCACAGGCCCGTGGATGCAGACTGGACAGTGGTTCACCAGATAGTGGTGCTGCTGAGGTACCACAAAGAAATGTTAAGAATGGCCCACGAGCTTCCAATGGTTGGACATGTTGGTGTACGAAAAACCAAAGCTGGCATAAGACAGCATTTTGACTGAGCAAAGCTCCACAAAGATGTGGAAGCCCCAACCTGCAGTAAACCCTGCGCGCCTCCTTCCCTTAACAGCTTTTGGGGAACCCTTCAGCAGAGTGCTGGTGGACTGTGTGGGACTCCTGCCGAGAACAAAAGGGGCAGACAAGCACAGGTCTGTCAGGCAGTTAGGGAGGAAAGGGACGAAAAGGACAGTGAGGACAGGTTAAAGGAGGGTCGGGAGAATTCCCAACTGGAACCCTCTACTGTCCGAATCGCCAAGCCTGAAATGTTGGAAAAATTAGACCTCACACCTTCCTATGTAAATGCAGGCCAAAAAAGCACCTTACCAAAGCTGCTAACAGCATTTACGGAAACCTACAGGGACAGGGAAAGTTCCTAAAGACACAAAACAACAGTGAGGGCGATGCCTCAACTAGTCGAAGTGCCGTAGGGGAGTGCAGTGAAAGCTGGACAGATACCTGCAAGCAGGAATGTCCCAGAGAACATGGGGCAGATTAGCACAGAGACCTCCACCCCACCACCACCTCCCCCCCCAACAGTAAAGGGAAAAGGGAAACAAAAATGCCCTAAAGTAAACAGCACTTGTGTGACTCATCAGAAAACTAAAGGTGAGCTCAGGGTGGATCTACCCATTGAACAACCCTATGGTCTGGGCCCAAACCCAAAGTTAATCAAACACAACAATTCTAATTCAGACTCCAGCAAGAACAAGGGCCCAGAGGAAATCTCAGACACCTCACAGGGGCTTAAACCTAATTTATTACCCGCTACCACTATAGGGAGAGAAATTATCAAAGTACTGGACCCTGAATGGTTAAAGCCACGTGTTGCACTAACAGCAGTTCAGGGGTTAAAGCTTGTACATACAGGAGAACTTGCCTCAAAAAATAATGGAAATCTGCAGACCCCAAGATGGAGGAGTCTGGGACATTGGCTCTAACGTATGATTAGGTGAGTGTAACTACATTAGGCTGTTGCTTGACTAGATTGTGGGACAGTTCTCCAAATTTTGACACAAGTCCCTAGATTTTAGTGAGTTTGACTTTGCAGAGCCACTGGGCAGGGTGTGCCTGTTAATTGTATATCATTGTGTTTAATTATATGCAGGTGGTGGGCATTAATTGGGGTTTCACTTGAGCACTTATAACGATACATTTACTGAAACTGTGGTGTGGTTGATTTAGGAGGTGTATGCTTGTAATGTTTCATTCTGTAAATAAATGTTATACTGAGTAAAGAGTGGCTCCAGTACTAACCTTCACCAACTGGCTTTCTGGAATATAACAGTGCCTAGTTTGATGCCAGGTGGTGAGTCCAGTTTTATTCTTTTTCAACTTTTCTGTTTTGATATAACTGCATGGCTATTTCAGAGGGCAGTTAAGAGTCAACCACATTGTTGTGAGTCTGAAGTCACTTGTAGGCCAGTCCAGGTAAGGACAGTAGATTTCTTTCTTGAAGGACATTAGTGAACCAGATGGGTTTTTGCAACAATCCAGTAGTTTCACAATTTCTCAATTACTTGAATTTAAATCCCCCCCCAAACCCTTTTCTTGAAAATATTGTGATTAAAGCCACTGTGGACACCAAAATAAATGAGGCATATGGAGTAACAGGAGTCATGATGGTGCTTGATTGGCTAAACTGTCTCTCTCCACCAAATATTTTGTCATTTGGGTAATCCAGTAAGTAAGGTCTGCTAATGTTATACATGGTAAAGGTGAGGTACCATGCTAATTCTGTGTTTTTCAGAAAATGAACTTCACCCAGGGATGGCACCACAGTACAGCATCAGGGAATGGATCTAAAGCAGGCTGCAGGGACGATAGCAGGTACTTTGCAGAAGTAGTTGCTTTGGCTACTCTGAATGTCACTATGCAAGAAGTTGCCAAGGTTGACTATGAATCTTTGGGGGGAAAGCATGAGCAGCCTGAGGGAAGGGCTGCAGGAGCTGAGGCCGCTGCAAAAGACCCCTCTGCTGAAGCAATCTCATTCACCATCTGTTCTTGCATTTGAAGGGGAGTGCCTGTGCATATCTCATGATTGTCACTCCTTCTGGCGAGTATCCTGTCACCAGAGGCTGCCTTCATCCAGCAGAAGTCAGACAGGACCAAATATGGTAGAATCAGGAAGTACAGCCTCAAGTCGGGAAACACTCACCAGGTCTAGAATCAGAGTATCCCGGAATCGTAAAATGTTACAGCGTAAAAAATAACTATTTGCCTCATCAGTTCTATCCTAGTGTTTTCTCCACATGAAACCAGGGAATAACAAAGTCAGTGCCATTCCATGGGAATGTTGCCTTCAATTATTGGGAAACATTGAGTGAGGGACAATAATATCTTTCCTGTGAACTGTAGAGCTCGAAGTAGAAGGGACAGTCCATTGCTCCCCTAACATGTCAACAGTGATAGTGATCTGCTGACTGTCCCACAGTAATGTGTCATCTACAGAATCCTCAGGTCCCTCCTCAACTCATGAAGGCTGCAGCCCATCACTTCACTGAATACTGGTGCCTTTCTTGATTGTGATATTAAGGATATTGACAGCACTGCATTACTATCTTGGAAACATTCCCTGGCGCATACTGGATACAGTATTTGTAATGGAATTGTTTGTCTCTCTTCCAACTTTACGGCTGGCCAGCCAGGTTTCCTGGGCTTTGAGAAAACCAGCAGCTAAAGGGAGGTGAGGACTGCCAGATGGAAGAGGTAAGTGCTTTTCCAGCACTACTTGTGGGCCAGGACGAGTAGGAGTGCTTGCCCCTGGCTCCCCACCTAACCTGGTTCCCACACCACCCCTCTCCCCAATGATCGGCCTCCCCACAACGCAATCAGATCCCCTGGTGATCACTGACTCCACTTCACCCCCCCCCCCCCCCCACCCCCCGACACATCACCTCTGCCTCGATCTTTCTCTGACCACCCAAAATCACCCTCCTGACCCTCTAAACAATGCTTTGTGTACCACCCCTCACCCCCCCACCCGCCATGCAATCTCTATCCCGAGGAGCAGAAAACCTACCTGCTCCTGGGTTATGACCTCTTCTGCAGCATTCCCTGCTCTTTCAGGTGCCAAGCCTGTCAACCACACTGGCTTCAGGCTGCAAACCTTTTTAAAAACAAATGCATGCCGTGGACATTAAAACTCCACAGTGTTTGGGTCCAGTCAGTACTCCACCTCACCCCTAGTATGGAATTCCTGCTCCAGTAAATATCTAGGCCACAGTATTATAACACAGAAACAGTTCATTAGGCCCAACGGCTCAATACCAGTGATTATGCTCCACATGAGCCTCCTCCCATTCTTCATCTAACGCCATCAACATCTCCTATTGTTTTCTCCCTCATGTGCTTATCTAACATCTTAAATGCTCACTGCCTCAACAAACTCTTGTGGTGGTGAGTTCCACATTCTAACCACACTCTGGGTGAAGAAGTTGCTACTGAATTTCCTATTAGATTTATTAGAGAACAAGAAAGGTCTGTGGTAGCCTGGAGAACAAGAGAGATTGAATGACAAATATTAGTCATGGAGGGCCAAAGGCAATGGTGAGGGTGCAAGAAAAGAAACAAAAAAACAAAATATGTGCCTGGAGCAGATGTGTTGCCGTCGGAAAACAAAAAACAAAACAAAAACAAGAGAAAAACCGAAACATGCAAAGAATAGGCCAAAAAAAAGGTGATTTATTAGAGACTAGCTTATAACTTAGGGTCCCTAATTCTGGTTTCCAGCAAGTGGAAACATCTTCTCTACCTCTATCCTGTTAAACCTTTTCATAATCTCAAAGACCTCAGTCTTCTCTTTTTTTTTTGAGAAAAGAGTTCCAGTCAGTTCAATCTTTCCTGATAAGTATAATCTCTCAGTTCTGGTTTTGTCCTAGTAAATCTTTCTGGCACCTTCTCCAGTGTCTCTATATCCTTTTGAGAAAAGGAGACCAGAACTGCTTATATGTGTTCTAAGGCTCTATACACGGTTACCATAACTTCATTGCTTTTCGAATCTATCCCACTAGAACCCCAGAGCTTTGCTTTTTATTCATTAAATGAGTAATATCCTTCATGATTTTTGTAGGGCGTGAATAGGCAGTGTGTGTACAGCATAGAAATGGGCCCTTTCGTCCTTTGGGTCTGCCTTGGTGTTTTACTCCACTTGAGCCACCTAGACTAATCCCACTTTCTTGCTCACTCCCCAAACTTTATGGGAAGAGGAACACCATTAAGAAGGAAAGTGCATACAAATATAGTAGGTGAACATAGGGTGATACTCAGCACCCTTAGCAACTATTAATATTAACAGTGCCTTCTTGCCTGTATCTCTGCTGCAAAAAAACACACACAGGCCGGAATTTTACAGTGGACAGAAGGGAGCCGGACTCTGACGTAAATGTCGGTGACAAACCCACTTCCGCCCAGCCTGGGGATCCCTCCCATATTTTATGGATCCCCAGGCTTTAACTGGCCCGAGGTGGGACTTCCACCCACTTGAGGGAGGAGGTCCCGCCTCAGTGAGCTGCCAGCCAATCAGCGGGCCGGCAGCTCTTGGTCTCAGCAGCGCTACCGGGAGCGGTGGCCACTGCTGGGACTGCAGCCCAGCCGACCCCATGGACCCGAGAGAGTGGGTAATTTGGGCATGCCTCACCAGGGGGATCGTTCATGCCCTGGTTAGGCTAGCGTGGTTGTTTGGGGGGAGGGGGGGAGGGGCGTCTTGGATCCCGGAGGTGGGTTGGGAGGTGGGGGTGGCCCTCAATTGGACACCCTGTGCCCGACTGCCATGCACCGCCACCCCCCGCCCCTCCACCACCCCTGGGGCGCGGAAAGCCCGGTAGCTTTCGCTGGGCGGCCTTTCATGACCCCGGCACACCCGCTTGCCACAGGTAAAATACCCATGGAGGCGGGCAAGGGCACTTAAGTGGCCACTTAAGGGTCTTGATTGGCCTCGGGCAGGCGGGCTGTTTCCTAACTCCCGCCCCCCCCCCCCCCCCCCCCACTGCCGGACCTCTGTAAACTTGCTCGGAGGTGGAATTGGGGTGGGTAGGCCTCCCGGAGCATGCTGCTCAATTTTACGCCACCCCCACATCACCATCCCACCCACTGGGGTGGCGTAAAATGCTGGCCATAGTGTGGGGTGAGGGCAGTACCTTAGCAGACCCTCAGTGTCATACTAAATGTAGCAGTACACCAAGGAATGGCTCATGACTGTCAGCAGCTCAAATGGACCCTGAAGCAATGTGGACTCGTACAGTCTGCATCCACTATCAGCACTGCCTTCTGTGTCGGCACAAAATACAAACACTTAATGCTCCCTATTGTATAAACTACAGCATTTGCTACTGTCTTGTTATTTTTATAGTATAAGGCAAGGACAAAGATAGGAATCTTTAAGTAGATGTCTTTAACAACATCGTAGGTAGAACCTGTAATTTATTAAATTGACTTTAACAAGCTTCAAACCAGTCAAGAAAAATCCTTCAATGAATTTTTAGCTCCAGAATAGCACAATGCAACTTCGATCTGTAGCAGCAATTGTAGCTACTGCCCCAATATTTTGAATCCTACTAAGTTTAGCATTAATGGCACTGGGCACTAAACCAAAAACCCAGTAGAGACCATAGCCCCTGATGTGTTATAGTACTTGACATCATTTCATTACTAATTTCACTGAAGCCGTGTCAGCAGCAATCCAGTCAACATTCCTTCTATATTAGAAAGAAAATAACAGGGTTAATCTCAATGTCATGACAATAATAACAAACTTGTGGGCAGACAACATACAAGGTTCCTATTTCAGTATGGTAGACTGTATGCTTTTCTGACCATATAACCGTTTGAAAGTGTAGTATACTGTATTAAACTGGCTGATTGTAATGCAATATCTTTTGTATACTGCCTCTCTGTTGCCCTCTCTGTTGGGAGGTGTCAATAAAAGTTCCAACGTCGCTGCTCCCAGTTAAGAGCTCATGTAGTTTTATTCTGAATACACAACAGAAACATGACAACAAAAAGATGGGATTGATTTTTTTTTTGTTCGAGAGATTGCAGTTTGAAGAACATTCTGACACATTTTGGAACTCCCAAAGTCGATTTTGAGGATGTTTGAGCAATTTTAAAGATTGCTTCAATTGTCTGCAATTCATGTTCAGCTACAACTCCGTGAGTATGGCACTAAAGACTTATTTTGGGACACTGGGGGAATCTTTTTTTTTTCTTTTTGGGCCTCCTTATCTCGAGAGACAATGGATACGCGCCTGGAGGTGGTCAGTGGTTTGTGAAGCAGCGCCTGCAGTGGCTATAAAGGCCAATTCTGGAGTGACAGGCTCTTCCACAGGTGCTGCAGAGAAATTGGGGAATACAACTTTAACAAAGAGGACTGGTGTAATTACGAATAAAGGATACACATTTGGCTGCAAGTTAATAAATCCTAGATCAGGATAAAGTGAATGTTTTCCTCACCATGATGGGGCCAGATGTGTTTGAGGTGGTGTTTGACCAATGTTACCCATGAGACCCCAATACTTTGGACTATTCGGAAATAAATGAGATTCTGGACTTGAGGCTTGACTAAGAACAAAATTACACTTTGAGTTGCATTTCGTGAAAGGTAGCAATTGCCAAATAAGTCTATTGCAGATTATATTCTTGTATTAAAGAAACTGTCTCATCACTGCAGTTATGGTGCCAACTTAGAAGTCTGCCTTCGAGACACGTTCGTTGGAGATCTAAAGAACGGTAAAATTCAGGTCAAGCTTTTCTGTAAAGGCAATAAGCTGACATGGAAGGAGGCCTGCGATGGAAATGGCAAGAAGAGATAGCAGCAGATTGCAAGGAATTTCTTTTCCTGAGTGGGCAGGGGAGGTCCACCAGATTTCAGAAGGAACCAGGCAGCAAAGGTCATAGACTCTGAGTCAGAAATATAGATGCTATCATTGTCAGGGTAGCCACCAACCATCCAAATGTTCCCATTTCCAGTCAAAGTGCTATGCCTGTGGGAAGGTTAGTCATATCCAGATGGCATGCAGGAGTAGAGGAAATAGTAATGCTCCAGGTCATGGAAACGCCCCAGGTCACAGCAATGCACTAGGTTGAGGTTGTGGTAGACCTAAAACTAGATCAGGCTTCTGGAAGACCTCAAATGCAGATATGATGGATATGAAAACAGAAGTTGATGTTATCGAGCAGGAAGATCAAGAGTTGTACTCAGAGCAAGAAAAACAGAAGATGGAAGTAGAGAGAAAACGGACTGAAGATACAATTCCAGCACCCACAGCAAAAATGAAAATTGGAGACTCATAACTTACTTCCGTAGTAAATACAGCTGCAGCATTGTCAGTTATCGTGGAAGGAGAGTACAAAAAGACCCTAAGTCACATTCCCTTATGAAAATCTGGCGTGAAACTGATAAGTTATTCTAATAACAATATTCTAATATTAGGTGAACTGAGTGTTAAAGTGATGCATCCTACTATTTGCCATCTATAGTTGGAGGAGGGAACAAAGTCTCCCTGATGGGAAGACATTGGCTTAAGAACATGCGTTCAAATTAGGCTGAGTTATTTACAGTAGGGATCAGTAAGAGTATGTCTAAACTGAGGAAGTGCTAAGAGTGACAAAGTGGCCTTTGGGCAAGGAGGACCAAATGATAAAATTAGGCATCACTAGGTCGAAGTCAAGATAAAGAACAATGTGCAGCTGACATTTTGCAAAGCTAGTCCAGTGCCTTATGCACAGTTAGAAGCAGCAAGTAAAGAGCTGCATAGAATAGAAAGAACAGGGCTAATTAAAAAGGTGAAGAGCAGTGAAGGGCCACACCTATTGTGGTAGTTCATAAAGTACTTGAGTCCATTCGAATTCTTGGGGATTACAAATAAGATGATTGATAATGATACTTAACCACTGCCTACTAGTGATGATATGTTTTTTAATTTAGCAAATAGGAAGGCCTTCAGTAAAATAGATCTGTCAAATGCATATTTGCAATTAGAATTAACTGACAAGAACAAGGAATTGTTTGCCATTCATACACACAAAGGGTTGTACCAGTACAAAAGGTTATTATTTGGGATGTCTGCTGCTCCCACAGTGCTCCAGAGCATCATGGATCAGGTACTAAGTGGGATGAAAGATGTGTGCTGTTTCTTGGGTGACATTTTAGTTAGCACTAAGATAGAGAAAGAGCAACCCAACGCAGGAGAAGATTGAGGGGATTTTGAAAGCAAAGAGAACAAAGAAGAACTTAGAACATTCATAGAAATTGTTGTGTGTTATTCGACGTTCATCCCCAACTTAGCTAATACATTTGCTCCATTGGTATCAACTACTCAAAGATGAAATACATTGGGAGTAAGTCTGTGGAGTGTCACAAAGCATTTGAAAAAGTGAAGAAAATACTGACTAGTGATGCTGTTTTGACCTACTATGATCCCAAGAAACCATTGGTTTTAGCTTGCGATGCCTCACCACAGGAGTTAGGTGTGGTGTTGTCTCACATAATGGAAGGTGGTGTGGAGAATGCTGTAGCATATGCTCCACATACTTTAATGAAGTCAGAACAAAATTACTCGAGTTGAGAAAGAGGCATTAGTGATCATAAATGGTGTTACCAAGTTTCATAAATACCTGTACGGTAGAAAGTTCACTTTGTTAACTGACTATGAAGCCCTTACAATCATATTTGGTTCAAAGAAGGGAATACCATCTCCAGCAGCAGCACGGCTTCAGAGATGGGCATTGATTTTGATGGCCCATCAGCACATTATTAAATATCGTAAGTCAGCAGATCATGCAAATACGGATGTTCATTTGAGATTTCCTATGAAGACTGATTCACTTTTAGCCCATGAGTTACCTATAAATTACTTTACATACACAAATGATATGCCAGTGACTGCGAGAGAAATTTCGAAGACACTCGCAAGGGTGTGGTGCTCAATAAAGTATTTAATTATGTCATGAATGACTGGTATAAAGAGTGTGATGATGTGAAATTGCAGGAGTATTTTGCAAATAGAAATGAACTAAATGTAGACCAAGGCTGTTTCCTATGGGGTTTAAGAGCCATTATTTTGCCAAGGTTTAGAGACAGATTTTTAGACAAACTTCATCAAGAGCACACAGGCATAGTCTGTATGAAAGCAGTAGCAAGAAGCTATCTATGGTATCCAAAGGTAGATAGAGATATTGAAGAGTTGGTGAAAAGTTGTGAATTGTGTCTCAGAATGAGAAATGATCTAACAAAGTTCCTTTTATTCCATGATCAAGCACAAGAAAACTGGGAACAAGTACATGTCGATTTCTTTGAAGTGGAAGGTAAAGAGTATTTTTTGTTTTGGTCAATAATTATAGCAAATGGATTAATGTTGAGTTTATGCCCAATACCACAAGTGCCAAAACTACTGGAGTTTTAAGAAGTTATTTGAAATTTATGGGCTTCCAGAAGTGTTGGTGTCCGATAATGGTCCACAGTTTATGCCAGAAGAGTCTGAAATATTTCTGAGTAAGAATGGAGTCAAACACACTGTAACACCTCATATCACCCAGCATCGAACAGTGCTGCAGAAGGAAGTATGCAGATTGTGAAGAGGTCTTTGCAGAAGTATTTGTTAGGTGACAAGCTAGGCAGTAATTTCCATGTTTCTCTTTGACACAGGCTAGACAATTTTCTGTTCTCTTACAGAATAATCCACAGTCTACGACAGGTTGCTGACCTTACCAGTTAGTGTTTAAACATGCTCCGAGGACAAGGTCTGATTTGCTTAAGCTAGACATCAATAGCAAGATAAGAGAAAAGTAAGACAGAATGAAGATGAGTCATGATACACGAGGCATGAAGCTTCGAGCGTTCAGTGCTCGTCAAATGATAATGGTGTAAACCATCGAGGTGATCGAGAAGTATGTGTTTGGAGTTGTTATAAAAAGACTAGGTGTATTCATGTATCTGTTGAAAGTTGGAGAGAGACTCCATCAGTGTCATGTAGATCATTTGCTTGAAAGAGGAAATCTGACAAAGGGAGAGCATGAGAAACCTCCTATAGTCCAAGTTCCTACAGTTTCAAGTGAAAGTCAGAAAGAAAGTGAAAGTTTGCCGGTATCTCAGAATCCACTGGTACAGCAAAGAGAGTCAGGGTCTTTGATTAAGGCTAAGCAATCAATTTCACAGTCCTAACCATTAAACGGAGGTGGTAGTCAAAGTCAAAGTTCAGGGTGGACACAATGTGAGGTGTTGGGAGAGCAGAGTCAAGTTAATGAAAATGGAAGAAGATACCCAGACAGAAAGAGAAAGAAGCCAGATAGGTTAATTGAAAGTATGTAGGAAGGAAGCAGAAATAATTTGTTTCATTCATTACTTTTTGTTACTGATATTTTTGTTAAAGACATACTGGTGTTAAGGAAAAACATTCTTTTTTACATGTAAATTATTCAAGTATTGGTTATATATGTTTTATTTAGAGATACAGCACTGAAACAGGCCCTTCGGCCCACCAAGTCTGTGCCGACCAACAACCACCCATTTTTATATTAACCCTACAGAAATCCCATATTCCCTACCACCTACCTACACTAGGGACAATTTACAACAGCTAATTTACCTATCACCTGCAAGTCTTTGGCAGTGGGAGGAAACCGGAGCACCTGACGAAAACCCACACGGTCACAAAGAGACCTTGCAAACTCTGCACAGGCAGTACCCAGAATCGAACCCGGGTCCCTGGAGCTGTGAGGCTGCAGTGCTAACCACTGCGCCACCCACTGATTACAATAACAAGCGTGCAACCCAACTTGTTAAATTTCAGGGTGTTATTATATTCTGGGAAATTATATACATGTACCATTTTACATTTACTGTAGAAGTTTTTTTTTAAGTGGGGAGGGAGTGTTGTATATTGTATTAAACTGGCAGATTGTATTGCAATTTCTTTTGTATACTGCCTCTTTGCTGCCCTCTCTGTTGGGTGGTGTACATAAAAGTTCCAACATGGCTGCTCCCATTTAAGACCTCATGTAGTTTTTATTCTGAATACACAACAGAAAGCCGCATAACAGCATTGGAACCATGCGTATTATTTGTGGTCAGCACTTAGCACTGATATGGTAAAGGGCTAAAGTCCCTCATGCACACCAACCTCATGACTAATAACACCTATGTCAACCCTGTTGGAAAACAGAATCAATAGGGACAGCAGGAGGAACAATACTAATAAATCTGTCTCCCTACTCTTGCATTCTGAAAATTTACCTTTTTAATAATTGTACTGAAATACACGGTGTGCAAATCCAACAGAGTGGGTCAGAATATCATCCCCTCACTATATCTGCACCTGGAATTGTATTTGGTCAAGATAAGTGGGATAAACTATTTTTCTCCGCCTTTGATTTTCCTCAGGCAGCTGACTATTAACAACCACAAGGGAGCGAGATGAGCTCCTTCCAAGACTCTGTTCTCTTTAACAGGCCAGCAGGAAGTGCATGAGAGTGGGCTGGAGTGACTCATCTGATGAGTTCTCCCTTACTTCCAGTATGACCTTCACGTGTTGCATTTCCACTGCCCACATGACAAGGATCAGAGGGTTATTCTGTAGACCTGGATTTAAATCCTAAACTTTTACCATTGAAAAACAAAGAAATTCACTCAAATAAATAAGAAAAATGAAAATGCAATGCATTTGTAGTTGAAACAACTTTCTGGCACCAAATATAAATATCGCTAAATAATCATGTTCATGTTTCCAATAACAAAATTAAATCACTAATTATAATGACTATCATTAATCACAGAAGTTTCAGGTGACATTGTCAGTTTAGCAGTGCACAGGGTCAGTTCCTTACCTAGCAACACTGTGGGAGCACCCTCACCACAAGGACTGCAGCTATTACAGAAGGCTACCCACCACTCCCTTCTCATGGCTAAATGCAGCTTTGCCAGCAATGTCTACACCCTGAGAACAAATATGAAAAAAAAGGAAGATGATGAACTTTTACTTCCCTTCAATAACTGCCGCTCTGTACTTTGAGTTTTAGACAATTAACTCTTTGACAAGTAGGTGGAGCAATTCTCTAGTGATCCTATCATATTGAAAGCATCAACATTAAACTCCCCACTCCACATCTGCAATATTTTAAAGACTTTGCAAACTGTTTTGTTTTTTTCCTTTCCTGAAGGCAATGGTTAATTCTGAATTTCCACCAGCCTGGGCAGCCCTCCAATTCCTCACTAAGTTGGGTGTTTTTCAGCTATTAGCTGAGTGTGACTACAAAGGAATATCTCAACTGGACTACGGCGAGTCCTCACTCGACATCCGTGCATGTGAGTTTTCCAGAGGGCGTGTCTGAACAGTGCTTCGAGCAGCATTCTGTCTTCAAAACACAGCAGCAGCCTGAAGCTCAGTTAGTCCCATCATGGTGTTTTATAGTGGCATAGAGTAATTATGGCATAGGAGGAGGCCATTCGGCCCATTGAGTCCACGGGACTGAGGTTTTCCCTGCCCCAGGTCCTGACGTCGGGCCTGGAAGCGGGAGGCCTTCGCGCGCAGGTGGGGGTGGGGGGGCAACCAGGTGAATCAAATTATGTCGGCACTGCCCAAGTAACTGCCAGCATATGCGAGAGCCAGCGTCCCTAACGGTGTGTGCGATGCCAAATTACATCGTGGGAAGTACTGGCACCATCTTTAAAGGGCTGCCAGTATTTTCTGAAAAGATGAAATAGCAACTAGAGAGGCAAGCAAGAGATTTCAGCCACAGCAGCAGCACCAAGGATGGCTGAGCAGAGTCCTAGAGTGACCCCATGGTTTCGTGATGCATCCCAGCAGGTTCTCCTCCAGGCTGTGCGGGCACAGGGGGAGGTACTCTTCCCCCAGGATGGAAGGGGGAGACCGGCCTCCCAAACTAAGCAAGCCTGTCTGGAGATTACAGAGGTGGTCAGCAGCTATGAGGTCACCCCTGGACCTGGTTCCAGTGCTGGAATAGAATGAACAACCTCCTGCACTCTGCCAAGGTGAGTGCAGAACACAGCACAAACCCTTCAGCCATACAAGTGTTAAGGGGTTCAAGTAAGATTGCCAAAAAGGGTTTGCCCACTCAGGCACTGTCAATGTCCAGATAGCAGCATAGGCTGTCAGAGACATGGCAGTTTGCTGTGAAGGGCCCCAGTCAGACAGAGTCCTAGGCCCAATCATCTTCAGTTGCTTTATCAATGACTTACCTACATCACAAAGTCAGAAGTGGGAATGTTCGTTGATGACTGTATGATGTTCAGTACCATTTGCAACTCCTCAGATACTGAAGAAGACCCTGGACAATATTCAGGCTTGGGCTGATAAGTGTCAAGTAACATTTGCATCACATCAGTACCAGGCAATGACGATCTCCAATAAGAGATAACCTAACCATCTTCCCTTGACATTCAATGGCATTACCATCACTGAATCCCCCATTATCAACTCCTGGGGGCTACCATTGACCAGAAACTGAACTCCAGGAACCATATAAATACTCTGGCTACAAGAGCAGGTCAGAGGCTGGGGATTTTGCAGCGGGTAACCCACCTTCTGACTCCCCAAAGCCTGTCTACCATCTACAAGGCACAAGTCAGGCATGTGATGGAATATTCTCCACTTTCCTGGATGGGTACAGCTCCACCAGTACTCAAGAAGCTTGACACCATCCAGGACAAAGCAGCCCATCCACCACCTTCAACATTTATTCCCTCCATTACCGACGCACAGTGGCAGCAGTGTGCACCATCTACAAGATGCACTGCAGCAATTCATTAAGGCTCCTTCGACAGCACCTTCCAAACCCGCGACCTCTGCCACCTTGAAGGACAAGGGCAGCAGATGCATAAGAACACCACCACCTGCAAGTTCCCCTCCAGGTCACACACCATCCTGACTTGGAACTATATCACCATTCCTTCACTGTCGTTGGGTCAAAAGCCTTTCCTAACAGCACTGTAGGTGCACCTACACCCCAAGGACAGCAGTGGTTCAAGAAGGCAGCTCATCACCACCTTCTCAAGGGCAATTAGGGGTGGGCAATAAATGCTGTCCAAGCCAGTGATGCCCACATCCCCCAAATGATTTAAAAAAAAGATTGTCTCTGAATTAGGGGAAGAGTGGTGCTCCTCTGTCCACCACTGGTTGCACCGAGCACCACAACAGGGATAGTCTCAAGGGCGTGTTGGCATTCCTGAAACCCACTAATTACTCTTCTTTCTCATGCAGGTCAAAGTCAAGAGCAGCCACCAGCCGTGAGCGGAGGACAGCCGACACATCTGGGGAGGAGGGGACCTCAGAAGCTGCACCATCACACCATTTCACTGCACGCTCTGCCAACGGAGATACCCTCACCTCAGTGGGTATGCATGTGCATTTAGATGTGGGATCACAACCCACACACACACGCCAGAGCAGCTGACAGAGGTTTTGACAGCCCAGGACACCAACACTCGGATGACTGCAGGAAGTCAGGGCGATGCTGAGCCTCAGGTTGGTGGCGTGCCTCTGGAGTCATCCGCAAGGTGCCAACTGCTGAATCTGTAGTGTGAGGTCAGGGGACATCTGCCGGAGCTGCCAGAGGCTATGCGCACCCTGGCACAGACAGTGGAGGAGTCCATCCAGGCCATGGTGTGTGTGAGATTGCCTTCCTCCATTCAGAGCTTGGCAACTCTGAAGGAGAGCCAAATGCAACAGCTCACTCAGGGGATGCAGGAGATGTGCTCGGACGTGCATGTCATTGCCACCTCCATTCACTCTATGAAGCAATGGATGGGCAAGAGTGGGGAGAGGCGCCTGGATTTGCCGCCATGGCGTTACGCCCCTCAGATAAGCAGGGAGGTCCAAATGTGCCTTCAAAGGGAAGAGGAGCGGCACGCTGATGCATCTGGGAGCTCCTCTCAGGCTGCTCTTGGAGTGGCCACAGCTTCCTCAGTCCCACTGCCAGTGACACCTGAGCCTCAAGTGGCACTGATGTTGGAGGAGACCCCTGCAGCACTGCAGGAGGTCCTCAGTATGCTGGATCCCTCCAGGCCTCAGGTATCCAGAGGACAGCCACCAAGATCATCAAAGGCAAAGGGGCAGCAGAATTAGCAGCCTGCCCCCCACCTCAGCTGACAGCACTGGGGAGCTCCTCGTTGGAGCACCCATAAAAGATTTAAGCAGAGCATCTGGCTGTATTCGGGGTTCACGGGTGATTATTTTGTATTGTAATAGGGACGTTCAGTTTGGAATGGCCCCAAATAAAAATGGAAGGTTGCAAGGCAAGTGTTAGGCCCCAACTTATCGCAAGCTCTCTGGCCTTCAACCCACCTTGGCTCCCTCAAAGGGAATGCTGGAAGGGACTTACAGCGTATGTTATCGATGCTATCCCCGTGCCATTGTGTCATGTCTTGCTGTGTGCAGGAACACTTTGAGTAGAATGAAGCAACAGGCATCAGGGCTGCAAAAACCTGGCACTTAAAAGCAATGCTCGGGTCATACAAGCAGTTTTCACTGAAACGTCTCTGTATAAGCACCTTCTTAGCCTCCCTTGTATCTTGCCTCTTTACTTGGTCGTGATTGTTGAGGTGCCTCTTCATCTGGTGCCGGTTCATCATCTTCTTCCAGCTCCTTTTCATTGGAGGAGGCAGCGTGCCCATGGTCCTCCTCACTGGCTAAAGCCTTCCCTCTCTGAAGTGCCAGGTTGTGTAGAGCACAGCACAGCATGACGATACGGGGTGTACTGAAGGGCTCCACCAGATCTATCCAGACATCTGAATTGCATCTTCAGAAGCCCTATGGCCTGCTCGATGGTCGCTGTAGTTGATCCGTGGCATGTGTTCTATTTCTCCTCTGCTTCAGTGCTTGGCTTTCTCACAGGCATCATTAGCCACATCTTCAGTGGGTATCCCTTTTCACCTAGTAGCTATCCTTGAAGGGGGCAGGGGGTTTGAAGACGGTTGGCACCTGGGAATGGTGAAGAATGAAGGTGGCGTGGCTGCTTCCAGGAACCGAGCACACACTTGAAGGATCCTTCTGCAGTGGTCGCAGACTAGTTGGACATTGATGTAATGGAAGCCTTTTCTGTTCATGAAAGCTGCTGGCTGTTCTGTGGGTGCCTTGATGGTCACATGTGTGCAGTCAATGACACCCTGCACCTGGGGGAATGCAGTGATGGTCCTGAATCCTACAGCCCTCTCAGCCTGACTGTCAGGATCAGTATCAAAAGAAGACAGACTGGCTGGTCCTCCTGAACATGGCATTTGTGACCATCTTGATGCATCGGTGAGATGCGGACTGGCAGATCCCCACACGTATCTGGAAGATCGCTGGAATGATCCAGAGGCATAGCAATTCAACGCCACAGTGACCTTCGGTGCCACTGGCATTGGGTGCCCACCACTTCCGATAGGCCTGTGCTCATCCTCCATCATAGCACACAGCTCTCTGATGGTCATTCTCAAGAGTCAGAGCCTTCGACGACATTGCTGCTCTGTCATCTGCAGGTAATTGAACCTGGTGCAGCAGACCATCTCTGGTGGGTAGGCCATTCTGTGGACAGGAGGCTGGTGGCGTGATCCTCTGTGCCGTTCTGTTGCGACCCCCTCCCTAGGGTGAGGCTCTTGGTGACCCACAGGTTGCTGTTGCCTTGCTCTCTGTGGATGCTGCTGCCTCCCATTCTGTGCTCCTCCTCACTAGAGGTCCTAAAGTCACACTGGATGAGGCCCATGACAGGTCTTTGCACAGAGACTGCAAGGCCTCTTTCCCCCAGACCTTCCATGCAAGCCCAACCATCCTACAGTAATTGGTGTGCCACTTGGAAGTTGGCACCCTGCCAGCCAACCCCTGACACCAAACATATTTCTGATCTGCTCTTGGGCATCAATGGCAGTGCCCACGCTGTCTCATTCTCTCCTCGGTGCACAGCTCTGGCTGCCATTGTTGTATAGAAACATAGAAAATAGGTGCAGGAGTAGGTCATTTGGCCCTTCGTGCCTGCTCTGCCGTTCATTATGATAATAGCTGATCATCCAACTCAGTAGCCTGTTCCGGCTTTTGCCCCATACCCTTTGATTCCCTTCACACCCAAGAGCTATATCTAACTCCTTTTTGAAAACATACAATGTTTTGGCCTCAACTGCTTTCTGTGGTAGCGAATTCCACAGGCTCACCAATCTCTGGGTGAAGAAATTTCTCCTCATCTCAGTCCTGAAAGGTTTACCCCGTATCCTTAGACTATGACCCCTGGTTCTGGATTCCCCCACCATCGGGAACATCCTTCCTGCATCTACCCTGTCAAGTCCTGTTAGAATTTTACAGGTTTCTATGAGATCCCCCCTCACGCTTCTGAACTCCAGCGAATATAATCCTAACCGACTCAATCTCTCCTCATATGTCAGTCCCGCCATCCCAGGAATCAGTCTGGTAAACCTTCGCTGCACTCCCTCTATAGCAAGAACATCCTTCCTCAGATAAGGAGACCAAAACTACATACAATATTCCAGGTGTGGCCTCACCAAGGCCCTATATGATTGCAGCAAGACATCCCTGCTTCTGTACTCGAACCCTCTCGCTATGAAGGCCAACATACCATTTGCCTTTTATACCGCCTGTTGCACCTGCATGCTTGCCTTCAGCGACTGGTATACGAGAACACCTAGATCTCGCTGCATATTCCCCTCTCTCAGTTTATAGCTGTTCAGATAATAATCTGCCTTCCTGTTTTTGCTACCAAAGTGGATAACCTCACATTTATCCACATTATATTGCATCTGCCATGCATTAGCCCACTCACTCAACTTGTCCAAATCACCCTGAAGCCTCTCTGCATCCTCCTCACAACTCACCCTCCCACCGTGTTTTGTGTCATTTGCAAATTTGGAGATATTACATTTAGTTCCCTCATCTAAATCATTTATGTATATTGTGAATAGCTGGGGTCCTAGCACCGATCCCTGCGGTACCCCACTAGTCACTGCCTACCATTCGTAAAAAGACCCATTTATCCCTACTCTTTGTTTCCTGTTCGCCAACCAATTTTCTATCCATCGCAATATACTACCCCCAATCCCATGCGCTTTAATTTTACATGCTAATCTCTTATGTAGGACTTTGTTGAAAGCCTTCTGAAAGTCCAAATAAACCACATCCACTGGCTCCCCCTCATCAACTCTACTAGTTACATCCTCAAAGAATTCTAGTAGATTTGTCAAGCATGATTTCCCTTTCGTAAACCCATGCTGACTCTGTCCGATTCTACCACTGTTCTCCAAGTGCTCTACTATAGAATCTTTGATAATGCACTTTAGAATTTTCCCCACTACCAACATCAGGCTGACTGGTCTACAATTCCCTGCTTTCTCTCTACCTCCCTTTTTAAATAGTGAGGTTACATTAGCTACCCTCCAATCTGTAGGAACTGTTCCAGAGTCTATAGAATCTTGGAAGATGACCATCAATGCATCCACTATTTCAAGGGCCACTTCCTTAAGTACTCTGGGATGCATACTATCAGGCCCTGGGGATTTATCAGCCTTCAATCCCATAAATTTCCCCAACACCTTTTCTCTACTAATACTGATTTCTTTCAGTTCCTCTCTCTCACTAAACCCTGGGTTCTCCAATATTTCTGGTATGTTTGGTTAGTCTAGCTAGGAGAGATTACTGAGTCTTTGGTAAGTTTTAACAATAATTCGTTTATTACATATTAAAGAACTATATACAGCTCTACAGAAGTATGTCTAACTCCACTGAAGCCATGCTGTATCTCTTCTCCAAGTCTCTCTCTCATGTCATCTCTTACATCATCACAGTGGGAGGTGTTACTCACCCTGTTCCAGCCATTAACCCTTTCAAACCTTTATACTACAGCGTCTGCAGCCAGCCTTGACTTCCCGCCCCCTCACCATCTCCATATGACAGTGAGGCTCCAAAGCTCCTTGATCCCCAGGCACCCCTTACAAAATTCCATTTGCCCTGTAAAATTTTAATCAATTGCCTGATTAACAGGTTTTATTACCTTGCCGCTACATCGAAGTGGCGGCTCCTCCCGCCATGCTGGCCGCCCTTCGGAAAATCCGAAACTGACATCAAGCATCGGATTTCCCTTCAGACGCCTTCCACCATTATTTTACCGGATGTCCCGTCCCCTGACCTGCCTCCCACACACTCGGAAAATTCAGCTAACATGTCTCTGTAGAGTGTAGAGCAACCCAATCAGTCCCATTGCCTCGCTCTAACACTGTTTCGTTTATTTCCCTCAAGTGCCCATCCAATTATCTTTTGAAATTATTCATCGTCTCCTCTTCCACCACCCTTGTAGGCAGTGAGTTCCAGGTCATTACCACTTGCTGCATAAAAAAGATCTTCCTCACATCCCCCTGCATTTCTTGCCCAAAACCTTAAATCTGTGTCCCCTAGTCCTTGTACCATCAGCTAATGGAAACAGCTTTTCCTTGTCTACCTTATGTAAACCTGTCATAATCTTGTACACCTCCATCAAATCTCCCCTCGACCTCCTTTGCTGAAGCTGGTAATTAGTTATGCAGTAGGATTCAATCTCAAGCATTTCAGGCTTTTATGAGTAGATCACCCTTAGCAACAAAAGCAAAATACTGCGGAGCGTGGCAGAGCTTTCTGTAGTATAAGGGTCTGAAAGGGTTAATGTTTAAGACAGTGAGAGTAACCTCTCCCACTGTACTGATGGTGATATAATAGTCACATGGGTTATAAGGCTTGGAAGATGCAAGATGCATCATGAGAGGCGATAGCTGGACATGCTTAATAAGAGTGTAAATTGTTGTATATAGAATAAACAAGTCACTATTTAGCCATAACAAGACTCCGAGACATCTGTAAACAATGCTCAAACTACGCTCACAGCAATATACAACACTTTCCTTCAGTAGCTTAATTAGAGGAGATGAGCAAGTGTTGGGAGTTAATTATTTGAGTAAATTGCTTTTTGTAACTGAGGAGTGTTGGGAATTTGATTGCATTCACTGTGAAAACTGTATACTGTTTACAAATGCATCTCGTGTTAGTTGCAGGATAAATGTCGGTGATTCCATTGAGAGATTGCCCTGCTCTTTTTTGAATAGTGCCAGTATATTCGGCAAGTAATGATTAATTGCTTCATCTGAAAGAGCTAACCTAGATTATGTGCTCAAGTCCTAGAGTGGAACTGGGACTCTTTTTTTTATTATTCTTTTATGGGATTTGGGGGTCATTGGTAAGACCAGAATTTGTTGCCCATCCCAAATTGCTCTTGACAACTGAGTGGCTTGCTAGGCCATTTCAGAGGGTAATTAAGAGTCAATCACACTGCTGTGGGTCTGGAGTCACAGGTAGGCTAGACCAGGTAAGGATGGCAGATTTGCTTCCCTAAAGGACATTAGTGAACTAGATGGGTTTTTATGACAATCGATGACAGTTTCATGGCACCATTACTGAGAGTAGCTATTTTTAAAATTCCAGATTTTTAAAAAATCAATTAATTGAATTTAAACTCCACCAGCTGCCGTGGTGGGATTTGAACCTGTGTCTCCAGGGAATTAGCCTGGGCCTCTAGATTACTAGTCCAGTGACATTACCACTAGACTACCATCTCCCCCTCTGCTCAAATGTTTTCTAACTCAGAGGCCAGAGCGTTACCCAATGAGTTAGGCTGACACTATCTATTTTGGAGGACATTGCAAATATTGGCACATTGAAAACTCATTTGAGGTAAGTTATCAGCCATCAATACCAAGAATCTTGAAGATTGAGTTGGCTGTGCCTTTGAGATAACCAAGATGATCTTCAATACTTCAATTAGTTGCGTATTACCACACAATGAATTAATAGGCCTGATTTTAACTCTGTGCAAGTGGGTGGGTTTTGAATGTGTTAAAATTGGACCCATCGTGTCTGTACCTTGATCATGCCCTGACTACAACTTCACTTTGAATATTTCTTTTCCATATTACATGCACCAATAATGTCAGTCAATGCATGTTAGGGCTTTCAGTTTCAACCAGAACTTGTTAATTTCAGAACTGCATCTACTTGTTCTTCTAATTCAAAAACGGTGCCGAACACTGTTGTATGTATTGCAAAGGCTAAATTGGTGACAACCTTGCATTAGCCATGCCTGGCTGTTCCCAAACCATTACATTGTATTGTCCACATTCTCACAAGGTGTTTTACCTCCAAAAAATGTTACACCATAAAATAAAACACATATTCAGTGATCTATTTAGGCAGAGTAACCAACTGGAGATTAAACCCTTGATCCCCATTGTTTATTCCGTCGCTGTACAACCATCATAATATTACATCTTCAGCTGAATATGCAGGACGCCAAGGTTTTACAAATCAGGAGTTTCAATGGCTAGTGGAGAAAATTTGAAGAGGTGAATTTTCATCTTGGAGCTGTCATGAATCTACTAAACAACACAGAATATCAGCTGATAACAGAGTGAGATGTACTTTGGTTGCTGGGGCTGTATATAATCAGGTGCAATGTAGGCCTAGGCTCATTAAGCCTTTGTTCTTGATTTAAATCAGGCAGAAACCCTGATTATCATTCTAGATACTCTGTACCTGCTGGCAGTAGGCACTCCAGGAGCAGCCATATATAAAAATGTTCCTTTTGCTGACATATGACCTTGTCCTTCTGATAGAGCTACTCTTCATTTGTCCACTTCTGTTTGTTTGGCCTTGAAAGGCCAATCTTTGAGAGAATTATTGTGCCCAGCCCTTTTTGTCTCTGCAGTAAAATTTCAGCACTTTAAGGACAACCAGAAGCTCTTTGCCGACACCTGATAATGTGGCCCTCGAATCCATGATGCTCCAAAAGCATTAAGTGCAGGGACGGCCATATAAATATTTCAGTGATGTAGCCTTGTGGTACCATGGAGGTCAGCCTAATGGGACGCAGCTGCATGCAAAGTCTGGATGAACCATTTACTGACCCTAAGAATAAACTAGGATGTGGTTGCTGAGTGGTTAATGACATCTTCAGCGTTAAATTCCAGAAAGCTTGTTATTGAAAGATGATGCTGGAGCCAATCTTTACTCAGTGCTACATTTATTGTATAGAGTAAAAGGGATTACAAACATGTAGCTCCTCACTCAATACCTCCACCAGTCTTAGTAAGTGTCTCCTTAAAAGTGCTCAAATAAAACTCCAATTAACACCCTCCACCTGTATATAAATAAACAATTTGATATTCTGGGGGAAAAAAAACCTGGCAGATTTCAGGAAAACATTAGGGCCATGCTCAGAGACACATGCCCTGTGCTACCAATGCCTATGAGCAAGCTATGCCCAGCAATGCGAGGGCGGCTCACTTGAATAATTCATTGTCATTATGGGTGTGTGGTCAGTGATTCACTGAGAATACCAAGGCTTGAATTGTGAGCGGCTGCTGGGTGCCTATTCAAGCATGAGGGGCTTTGTGGTAATGGAGAGAGACAGGCAGAGGGCACAGGGGACACAGAAACAGGGTGGTGTCTTTTTTTTAAATTGGTACCTTTCTGTCAGCTCGCATTCCAAATGGGTGCTGTGTGGCTGGAATGTTCCTCAGGCTCGCTGAGCCACCAGGAGTAGAACATCACAGCAATACCTGCTGAGAAAGAAATGGGCAGAATTTTCATCATGGTTTATTTGACTGTGGTTGATAATTGAGATTAGCGACAGTAATACTGATTCTGAATGGTCTCTAAGCATATATAAATGTACAAACAAATGTTAGGAGTGTTTCATAGTACACCTCACAGCTCCAGCGACCCGGGTTCGATTCTGGGTACTGCCTGTGCGGAGTTTGCAAGTTCTCCCTGTGTCTGCGTGGGTTTCCTCCGGGTGCTCCGGTTTCCTCCCACATGCCAAAGACTTGCAGGTTGATAGGTTAATTGGCCATCATAAATTGCCCCTAGTATAGGTAGGTGGTAGGGAAATATAAAGGGACCGGTGGGGATGTTATTGGAATGTGGGATTCGTGTAGGATTAGTATAAATGGTTGGTTGATGGTCGGCACAGACTCGGTGGGCCGAAGGGCCTGTTTCAGTGCTGTATCTCTAAACTAAACTAAACTAAACATAACTTGTCAAAGACAATACCTACCACCGCCCGATATGTTGCTTCACAAGTACATTGCAGGCACAATCCAGATTACGTGCTTGCTTAACGATGACACATATGGGACAAATAATCTGCATCTTGTACCCAGTAATAAACTACACTTCTTAGGGCTTTAATGATCTAGAGGTCAGCTGGATTACCAAAGGTAACAACTGTTACTGAGGAGGAATCAACATCTGCACATCCATTACATCCACCATCACTCACAAGTTTGAAGGGTCTGGTGATGTTTACTGAAGGAGACAAATGCAAGCCTGTCTATTAGATGATGTACAGAAAAAGATCACTCTGCAGCCAAACCTCCTGCTCCTACACTGACAGAAAGAACTCTATTACATCTAGAGGAAGTGAGAATTACAATACTATAATCCTTAATGCAGCAAAACCTACAGAGCCTGCACTCCGACTTACACAGTGACATGCTGAAAATGTAGTGCATACAAGACATATGAGATTCTGTAAATTGTTTGCATGCTGCTCCAGAATGCTGCTTTTCAGCATTTCTGTATGCTTTTTCTGTATGCTTGTTCAATCAAAAATTGGAAGTCATTTGCATTGTGTTCAGCATGTTAACAATACTTAAGCTATTCTGCTTAAGACTTATACCCATTCACAGAATACAATTTCATGCCAACAGTTGTCTTAGCTGGGTATTGAGCCAATGTGTGCTATTATGGCTACGTTTAATTAACTGAAAAAAGTCAACAAGCAAAAACGCATCTATATCTACACAGTATTTCATAATCAGTATATTTTGAAGCGCATTCATAGTTGTTACATAGGGAAATAAGGCAACCAATCCCACAAATAGTAAATGAATGACCAGATAAGCTGTTTTTTGGAGTGGCTTTAGAACGTTGGCCAGGATACCAGGCAAACACTCTGCTCTTTTTATAATGATATCATGTTTTACACCAACCTGAACAAAGCTTAACATCTAATCTCAAAGACAATACCTCCCACAACACAGCACTTCTTCAGTACTGCACCAAAGTATCAACCTAGATTCTGTGCCCAAATACTGGCTCAGAACCAACTGAACTAAACTGACATTGTAATTAGACGAAAATAACATTGGTGACAAAATGACCAAATGGCTATGAATAGAAACATTACTCCAGCTGGATTGATTCTGACCAAAGTGTCCATCTGCAAATATGCAACCACATTTTAATACCTTGCTATTGCAGTAGCCACATATGGAAGTATGTGTTGGATGCAATTCAGAGACGGTTTACTAGACTAATACCTGGAATGGGCGGGCTGTTTTATGAGGAAGGATTGGAGGCTAGGTTTGTATCTGCTGGAATTTAGAGGAGTAAGAGGCGACTTGATTGAAACATATAAATCCTGACGGGCCTTGATAGGGTGGATGTGGAAAGGACATTTCCCCTTGTGGGAGAATCTGGAACTAGGGGTCACTATTTAAAAATAAGGTGTCACCCATTTAAGACAGAGATGAGGAGAATTTTTTTCTCTCAGAGGGTCGTGAGTCTTTGGAATTCTCTTCCTCAAAAGGCGGTGGAAGCAGAGTCTTTGAATATTTTTAAGGCAGAGGTAGATAGAATCTTGATAAGCAAGGGGGTGAAAGGTGATTGGGGGTAGGTGGGAATGTGAAGAAATCAGTTCAGCCATGAATTTATTGAATGGCGGAGCAGGCTCGAGGGGCCGAGTGGCCTACTCCTGCTCATAGTTCGTATGTTCATATGTAAGTACAACATTGCTCAACCATCTAACATTTCCCTTCATGACGGTTTGTGCCTGTCTTGGAAGCAGAGAACCAAGATCACTTAAAACAGATGTATTTTTTAAATTGAAATATTAAAACTTTATTTTGTAATAGTTGAGATTTGGTACTTTAATAAGATTTAGATATTTATGGTTCAGTAATAGACATATGATT
Organism: Heterodontus francisci; assembly: GCF_036365525.1. NCBI lineage: Eukaryota > Metazoa > Chordata > Chondrichthyes > Heterodontiformes > Heterodontidae > Heterodontus > Heterodontus francisci. Next base: position 22,982,844 of record NC_090397.1, read on the forward strand.
CCTAAATTTTCTCACTCCAGGAATTTAATTTGGGGATAGATTGATCTTAAATTCTCTTTGTTATGCCTGATGGGAAAGATAATTACGTGACTGTTCTGTTGCTGTGTCCTCAATGGGTGATTCATACATTATTCCTCATTTGTTTTTTGTTGTCCCGTGACTATATTTAAGTAATGCGCCTGATTCTTGTTATGCCAAGTATGATTTTGGATGCCCAGCCTCCTGGATGGCACTTTACTGTGCCCATGTAGTTCTAAGATATACTGACCTTGACTTTTCTAGGCAGGGTTTCTTTCCACCCGTTCATTGCAGACCCATCATGCTTTTGAAAACATAGAACTCTCTTAACAGAGCTGAAAATGAGCCAATGAAGAGTAATGGCTGTTTTGTTAAATGATGTTTGACAAGCACTAATTTGCTAAGCTATAATGTTTTCTTAACTGTAATGTTTTCTTAAAAGCCCAAGTTAACTAAGATCATCCCAATAGTAACTTGCTGCTGCTGTGAGGTGTCAAATAATTACAGTGCTAAAATTTTTAAATAAAAATTCCCACACCTACAAATGTAGAAATTTTAATGTATTGTTACTAAGTTTAAAATGCTTATTCTTTAACTTTAGGACTCAAGCACAAAAATCAAGGCTGACACTCCAGTGCAGAACTGAGAGTGCTGTACTATGGAGGGTGCTGTCTTTCAGCTGAGACGTTAAACTGAGGCCCTGTTTGCCCTCTCAGGTGGACATAAAGGATCCATGGCATTATTGCGAAGAAGAGCAGTGATGTTATTCCTGGTGTCCTGGCCAATATTTATCCCTCAATCAACATCACAAAAAAAATCAGGTTATCTCATGTTATGACCGAGGCAAGAGAAATGCATGGTTAATTCAGTCCCATTTCTCCACGGGTCACAGCATATCAATGAATATTCCCACCTACTGAAGAATAGCCAAATTAGACACTCTATTTGTCCCCCAGAATAAAGAACACCAAACCAGGTCTCTTTAAACAACAACAACGCTAACTATTGATTAGAAAAGAAATAATAAGTCTTAACTACTAATGAGATAAATCTATATATATTGTTATGACTGATCATTCAAGTCAAAGCCTCCAATCAAAATATATTATTCTGATTGTGGTGGGAGAAACGCACTGTTGATTCAGTCCCACCCCTCCACAGATCACCTAACATATTATTTTAAACTTTCCAAATTAAAGAAAACCACAGCCAAATTGACCATCTTTAACCCCCGAATGAGGCCAACCAAACCAGGTGTCTTTAGATCAACAAATTAATTGTTTAATTGGAAAAACTATATTCTTAAACACTACTGAGATATAAACAACATTTAAAATAGAAAAATTAGTGTCCTTGCAGATTTACACTCCTGCCAAAGTGGAATCTTCCTATTTGTAACAGTCCAAAGTTGCTTGAAGTCCGCACCAGCATCCCATACAGAAAAAAAAAGGTTCTTCAACAGTAGGACAGTCAGTAGTTTATTTCAGAAGTTGAAGTGATGCTCTTCTTCTCAGCCAATCAACAACTCGCAAACACTTCAATGAATCAATTTGGCTTTCGAATTTTGAGGGGTGAAAAAGTGTTCAGTTTAAAATTCACCTTCTTTCAGTTTTAAATTATCAGATATCTCTGTTCCATTCATGTTGGTCCAGCAGCCTGTTTGTGTCTGTTAACTGTGTCTCAAAAGCCAGTTTTTCAGCTAGTTTCAAATGTCAATCGGCAACATTGCATCTTTGTCCTTGTTCTGCAAATGGCTGTATCCAATGGCAATGAGAATGCACCTTTGAAGCTGGCTGTATCATATGGCAATGAGAATGCATTCTTTGACAGAGTCCTGGAGTTTGCTGCCTTAAAGCAGTACAGATCCTTTTCCAGCCTTAAAGGCACATCACATACTTCCCAGAAAAGAAAAAAAAACTACAGGATCATAAAAATATGAAAAGCTCTTTAGCCCTCTTGCACACATACACAGATTGAAAAGAAAACGGTTAACCAAGGAATAAAGGATTTTGGTTTACAGCTGTTTCTTAGGAATAGAAGGAATAATAAAAAAATCAGTTCATCACATTCTGGTAGGATGTCTTCGGTTGGGTGAGGTGTCCCAGAACCGAATAGTCAGATGCCCTTCACAGTTTCTCCAGGCGAGATTGATGAACAGTCTTGATGAGTATTTGTTCAAGGCAATTCGATTACAGCAGGCATCACACAGGTCTTTCAGCAGCGTGTAACAACCAGTCTGCTCAAGACTCACAGTAGCAACACAGCAGTAGAAGCTTTGTTCAGGTTCCAGGATTTCCCAAAACACAGGAGGCAATAGGAATCTCACTGGATGCAAGAATTCTTCAGAGACAGAAGGCAATAGGAATCTGCCACCTTTCAAATGCAGGATTTCTTTTTAAGAGATGCAAGTCTCCTTTAGAGAGAGAGGTCTTTTTCTGGGTCTCCAGGCAGGTCAGGTCTAAGTTTCAAAATGCCTGCTCTTTGTCCAACTCACTAGCTTTTAAAAGTCCAAAGTGAAAGCAAAAGGCTTCCTGAGCCGATCATGTGACCAGACAGAGAGTCTGCACTGTCTTTCAAAGTGTTGCTTTTAGGAGGTCAAAACCCCTGGCTGGCTTCCTTGAAACTGCTTTCTTCTCATATTCTTGCATACAAAGTCAACATCCAAAAATTCCAGCTATTTGCAGGTGTCCAATTCCACTGAAAGTCCTTTACACAGTTTTTAAAAAACACCAAGGTCTAAGATTGTAGTTCAAAAATAAAACCTTTTGTAACACTGGTCATTGTCACATTGCTGTTTGTGGGAGATTGCTGTGCACACATTGGCTGCTGAGTGACTACACTTCAAAAAGTAGTTCATTGGCCATAAAGCACTTTGGGATATCCTGTATTCATGAAAGGCACTATATAAATGCAAGTCTTGCTTTCAAAGTTTAATAAACTTGTTTATGCTGATTGAGATAGGAGTAAAGTTACAAAAAGCCAACATTTTGTTTCAATTTAGGATTTAAAGGGACAGTTCTCCCAGCAGAACCAAGAAGTAATTTGACTTAAAACTCAAATATTGGGGCAAATCACTCACTCTCAGTAGGAAGCTGGGTCAGAATTAGTTTTCCAATAATGTTGCCTGGCCTTTACCACTTTTTTCAAGTGGGCACTGTGCACAGGTGTTCCTTCTGCTTTATGAGACAACCATAATAGATTTCAGAAGCCTAATGAGCCTGACAGACAGCTTGCTGCAGGCCCCCAGTCCAATTATCACCCACTGTCTGCGCTGGGACACACAGGATGCTTTAGGTGCATTGCAGGCCTCAGGATATAACTGCATGAACTTAGATAGTTTACTGCAGGTGAGACATTATAACAGCCTCCAACACAAAACAAAAGTGAGAGCCCAAATAAAAAATTGCGACGGGGAGTTAGGTTGAATGTTCTTTAACAAAAAGGATGTAGTCAGACTGGAGGAAAGACAGCTTTCTAAAGCTTTTCCAATATGCCAGAAAAAAACTCCATTTCCAAACAAGACTTCTCACACTAACTTATCTCAGGGAAATGGTGAATATTCCAGAGACTAGGAAGGACAGCTCTCGAGCTGGTGCTAATGTCATTTGCAGAACACTTGAAGTAAGGGAAACTTCACAAACAGATGTCAGTGAAATGAACCAAAGTGTCATAGTCATTTGAATTATCAGTCATGAAATCAGGGATGTTTTAGTAACCATAGTTACAAGGGAAATCAGCATTTTGGATCGGATATAATAGAACAGAGGATTCCAAAGAAATGGGAATTACGGGTCACAAAGAGACAATTGTGTTAGCCAGAGGTTCGAAAATGTCAGCCAGTGACAACAGTGGCACAATATCAGAGCCAAGCACAAGGCTGACATTGGAATACACTGATTTCGCTGAGGCAAAATGACCCTTTTGTCTGGCCCTACGATAAGGAGTGGACTGAATATTTAAGAGAATGCTGAAAAGTCAGAATACAGTACAGTATTGGAGAAAGTTCTGCAGTCAGTCAGTGCAGTGGCAGTGTAGTTTCTTGTGAAATGTCACTCATGGGAAGGTTGATAAAGAACAGATTTCAATTCCCCTCTAACTTGAGCAGACTCACCTGTGGAAGAGAAACATTACCTGGACAGGACTTCAGGTTACTTGTTGAAAGTATTTTAAGTAAGTCTCAATGAAAGAAAGAAAGCCTGCATTTATATAGCACCTTCCAGAACCTCAGGTTGTCCCAAAGTGCTTTATAGCCAATTAAGTACTTTTGAAGTATAATCACTGTTGTAACGTAGGAAACATGGCAGCCAATTTGCTTTTGTCCTTCATTCCTGCACATGCTACACTTATGCAGGCATTAATCCATGTAAGATAACCAGGAGGCCTCCCATGGTGTTGCACATGGGACTCATGAGCTACACCACTCTAAAACCTCCATACTGTTTAACACTGTGAAACGATTGTTCTTTAAATCAGCAAAGGACAAATACTCTATCATATTTGACATAGTGAATAAACTGCAAGAAAATGTATTGGGAATTTGCACTACATCAAGAATGTTACAGTTTTTGTTTTGCATTGCACATCATCAACAGAGAAACTGTACTTGGACTGCCCAGCATGTACCAGATGTGATGCCAGTTACCACAACTGATAGCTATTCACAAGTATCTGTATGAAGCATTTCCACACTGCCCCCATTACAATAAGCATTCTATAGGAATGCATTATTCAATCCTTTTCACATCTCCATTCACACTATAAATCAGAGGCTCACACTTCGCCATTTTAAAAAATGAATATTATTTGTTGACATCTAGATCAAATACTAAAAAATGCTCATATTGAAACTAAACAGTTAACAACATTAAAATTGACATTTTAAAAAATATAAATAAAATAATATAGCCTCTTGTCCCAGCAGCACATGACACTGTCTCAGCAATGTTCAGTAATTTATAGAGACTGCAAACCACACTTCTTGAATAAATTTGCATGAAGTAAATAAATTGGAACCGTTTCTGCATTCAGTCAACCTAACAGCAAATAAACTGAAGGGACTTACAGTGCACTTGAATCTAAAAGCTTGAGATACTGAAAGCTTGGTTTGATTGTTTCAAGTCCTCCACATTCAATATATCAATATTCAAATGCAGGAAGACATACCATAAATATCAACTGTATTCAATTCCACTGATATACAATTTTTATGGACAAATGGACAGAATCACCATAATTCTTCCCCAAAGAACCTGCAAAAAATTGCAGAAGCTCAAATAACAAGAAGGAGGGATACATTTTAAGTCAGGAAATAAATCAGCATACTGAGCACATTAGTGCACATTTACACAATCTAATAATTAGATGATTGCAACGTACCACCAGTGCAAAGGCTGCAGTATAACTTTTGAGTCTGTTCACCAGCCATTCTGCAATAAAGTACAGTACAACTCCCTGTAGCAGGCAGCCTGAGTTCAATTGGGTCATGAGCAGAGTTTATTAATGATTCTACAGCACCTGCCCCATTCACCTCTTGTCCAGCAATGAAACAGTCTGTGTCAGCCTACAACAGGAAATAGACAACAGCTAGACTTGAGCTTGCAAGTGACAGATAACATAAGCAACATACATATGCCATGCAATGACCATCTTGAGCAGAAAGAGCCCAACCAATAGTCCCTAACTTCAGCACCACCATCATCATGGAATGTCACCATCAAAATCTATTTATCTTAAGCTCACTTGAAACAGCCGTATCACAACTGTAGGGCAGAGGTTGTGTACTCTGTAATAGGTAGCACATCTCCTGACCCCACAAAGTATCTCCACACCAAGTCAGGACTGTAATGGAATATTTCCACTTGCATCTGGAACAACACTTCAGAAGCCCAATACTATTTAGGACAAAGTAGTCCACTTGATTACTGTCCATGAATGCTACTCAATATGCATCCCTCCACCAGCTGCCTACTTTTCTTTCTTTCTTTCTTTTGGGCCTCCTTATCTCGAGAGACAATGGATACGCGTCTGGAGGTGGTCAGTGGTTTGTGAAGCAGCGCCTGGAGTGGCTATAAAGGCCAATTCTGGAGTGACAGGCTCTTCCACAGGTGCTGCAGAGAAATTTGTTTGTTGGGGCTGTTGCACAGTTGGCTCTCCCCTTGCGCCTCTGTCTTTTTTCCTGCCAACTACTAAGTCTCTTCGACTCGCCACAATTTAGCCCTGTCTTTATGGCTGCCCGCCAGCTCTGGCGAATGCTGGCAACTGACTCCCACGACTTGTGATCAATGTCACACGATTTCATGTCGCGTTTGCAGACGTCTTTATAACGGAGACATGGACGGCCGGTGGGTCTGATACCAGTGGCGAGCTCGCTGTACAATGTGTCTTTGGGGATCCTGCCATCTTCCATGCGGCTCACATGGCCAAGCCATCTCAAGCGCCGCTGACTCAGTAGTGTGTATAAGCTGGGGGTGTTGGCCGCTTCAAGGACTTCTGTGTTGGAGATATAGTCCTGCCACCTGATGCCAAGTATTCTCCGAAGGCAGCGAAGATGGAATGAATTGAGACGTCGCTCTTGGCTGGCATACGTTGTCCAGGCCTCGCTGCCGTAGAGCAAGGTACTGAGGACACAGGCCTGATACACTCGGACTTTTGTGTTCCGTGTCAGTGCGCCATTTTCCCACACTCTCTTGGCCAGTCTGAACATAGCAGTGGAAGCCTTACCCATGCGCTTGTTGATTTCTGCATCTAGAGACAGGTTACTGGTGATAGTTGAGCCTAGGTAGGTGAACTCTTGAACCACTTCCAGAGCGTGGTCGCCAATATTGATGGATGGAGCATTTCTGACATCCTGCCCCATGATGTTCGTTTTCTTGAGGCTGATGGTTAGGCCAAATTCATTGCAGGCAGACGCAAACTTGTTGATGAGACTCTGCAGGCATTCTTCAGTGTGAGATGTTAAAGCAGCATCGTCAGCAAAGAGGAGTTCTCTGATGAGGACTTTCCGTACTTTGGACTTCGCTCTTAGACGGGCAAGGTTGAACAACCTGCCCCCTGATCTTGTGTGGAGGAAAATTCCTTCTTCAGAGGATTTGAACGCATGTGAAAGCAGCAGGGAGAAGAAAATCCCAAAAAGTGTGGGTGCGAGAACACAGCCCTGTTTCACACCACTCAGGATAGGAAAGGGCTCTGATGAGGAGCCACCATGTTGAATTGTGCCTTTCATATTGTCATGGAATGAGGTGATGATACTTAGTAGCTTTGGTGGACATCCGATCTTTTCTAGTAGTCTGAAGAGACCACGTCTGCTGACGAGGTCAAAGGCTTTGGTGAGATCAATGAAAGCAATGTAGAGGGGCATCTGTTGTTCACGGCATTTCTCCTGTATCTGACGAAGGGAGAACAGCATGTCAATAGTCGATCTCTCTGCACGAAAGCCACACTGTGCCTCAGGGTAGACGCGCTCGGCCAGCTTCTGGAGCCTGTTCAGAGCGACTCGAGCAAAGACTTTCCCCACTATGCTGAGCAGGGAGATTCCACGGTAGTTGTTGCAATCACCGCGGTCACCTTTGTTTTTATAGAGGGTGATGATGTTGGCATCGCGCATGTCCTGGGGTACTGCTCCCTCGTCCCAGCACAGGCATAGCAGTTCATGTAGTGCTGAGAGTATAGCAGGCTTGGCACTCTTGATTATTTCAGGGGTAATGCTGTCCTTCCCAGGGGCTTTTCCGCTGGCTAGGGAATCAATGGCATCACTGAGTTCCGATTTGGTTGGCTGTATGTCCAGCTCATCCATGACTGGTAGAGGCTGGGCTGCATTGAGGGCAGTCTCAGTGAAAGCATTCTCCCTGGAGTACAGTTCTAGGTAGTGCTCAACCCAGCGGTCCATCTGTTTGCGTTGGTCAGTGATTATGTCCCCCGATTTAGATTTGAGGGGGGTGATCTTCTTGATGGTTGGCCCAAGAGCTCTCTTCATGCCATCATACATTCCTCTGATGTTTCCGGTGTCTGAGGCCAGCTGAATATGACTGCATAGGTGTTGCCAGTAGTCGTTTGCGCAACGCCTAGCTGTTCTTTGTGCAGTACTTCTGGCTGCTTTAAGTGCTGCGGATGTTAAATCGCTGGGGGCTTTCTTGTAGTTCAAAAGTGCAATGCGCTTAGCGGCTATGACAGGTTCCAGCTCTTCATTATGAGATTGAAACCAGTCTGCATTTCTCTTCGCACTTTTGCCGTAGGTGGTCAAAGCTGACTCATAGATGGCGTCTCTGATGTGGGCCCACTTGGTCTCAGCATCCCCTGTGGGAGTGTTTTGAAGGGCTGTTACAAGTGAATTTAGAAATTTTTGTAACAGCTGTGGGTGAGAAATTCTGCTCGTGTTGATGCGCGGGTGGCCCTTCTGCTTGGAATGATGCAACTTCTTTGGTCTGAGTCTAACCTTGCTGCACACCAGGGAGTGGTCGGTGTCGCAGTCCGCACTGTGGAAGCTGCGTGTGATTTGAACACTGTTTAAGGCGGCTCGCCTTGTGACAATGAGGTCTAGCTGGTGCCAACGACGTGATCTTGGGTGCCTCCATGAAACCTGGTGACAGGGTTTAGTGTGAAAGAACGAGTTGGTGATGCAGAGGTTATGATAGGTACACAACTCAAGCAGTCTCTGCCCGTTCTCATTCATCCTTCCAACGCCATAGCGCCCAAGGCAGGAGGGCCATGAGTCATGGTCGTGTCATGATAGTACATACTACGACTGCAGTATGTACTATCTTCAAAGTGCACTGCAGTAGTTCATTAAGCTTTATTCAACAACACCACCAGCCTCATGTCTTCCATCTCTTGGTAGAACAACAACAGCAATATTATGGGGGCATTATCACCTCCAAGTTACACACCACCCTGACTTGGAAATATTCTTATTGTTCTTGTCACAATCTGGAATTCCTTACCTAATACATGGCAGCACCATCACCACAAAGGCATGTCAAGAAGAAGGCCCACCATTACCTTCTTAAGTTAAGTAGGAACGGTCAGTAAAAATGGCCTTGTCAGCATCACCCACAACAAGTTACAGAAAACTGTTATCCATGATATTAACCTTCACATCCACTGATCCCTCTTTCTATGGAAATGAATAGCCTTATATGTTAACTATCTGATATTTTGTGTTCCCTGATAGAAAAAGGGATCTCCCAGTATGCAACTGAATCAAAGGGCTGATTTGATTCATCATCTCTTTGCAACTCTGTATTGAACCTGAAAAGGAAGCAATGGGGACTATGATCTAGATGTTTGGAAGCCTGAGGGGACTATGATCTAGATGTTTGGAAGCCTGAGGGGCTATGATGTGAGACAGGCAACAGCTTCATTGAGAGCAGCAGGGAAGGCATTTCCAGAGTTTACAAATATTCATGTGTTTGATGCAAAATATAGGAGTACTGGGAGTGGGCCATGCAGTGTGAGATTGAATTCTGGGGTGCAACACTGCTGTAAAAGCAGACATGTGCTTTTCTGGGATCTGGGACTAATAGAACATGTGCTAACACTGTGAAGCACTGGGCAGGTAGGCCAGTGTGGAAACCCTCGAAGGGAATAGTGGCAGGTTTGTTGGAATCACGTATCACCGCCAAGCAAGACCCATGGATCTAAGCACTGCAGGTGGTACCATGGGTTTTGTGACCATGGTCCTAGCATTTGGAAGGAAGGTGTTTGAGAAATATGTTTTGAAATTTCAGATTACAGAGGCAGTAATTAACGATGACAGTTTTGAAAGGGGCTACACATTTTTAGACAGGGAAAGAACATTCGCTAAACACTGGATTTGCCTCAGATCATCATTTACAGCAGCAAAAAAAAAAAATCCAGCACCAAACGCAATGCTCCTTAAAAAGAAAGTACCTAGTAGTCTTCCAAATTTCTCAGCAGGGCTACAGCTTGTACCGAGTGGAAAAATACATTGGCCCAGATCTTGCAGTTGTATTGAGAGCAAAACTGTTGGTGTTCACCGTCATTACCCTGTGAAACTGACAAAAATTTCTGCAGTTCATACATGTGCAGTTAAACATGGAAATCCAGAGGTTGCTTTCGGTCATCCCCTGCTCCTCCATAGGGTGTGTTGTTGAAGTCCCCGCACACAGCAATCTTTAGAAATCAGCAATCTTTAGAAATCACTGAACTGACAAGAATTTTTACTTCTCCACTGTAATATTGATGTTAAAAGCTCCCAAGAAAGGTAGACCTTGTTAATGAGGTGTAATTGAGTTTTTACTAAGTCAATAACTGCTGCTGAACAACTTCGTTCACCCTGGAAAACTAATTTTATTTATATAATGTCAAATTTTTCCATTATGATAAAAATTCCATAGTTTATTTTTTATTTAGAGATACAGCACTGAAACAGGCCCTTCAGCCCACCGAGTCTATGCCGACCAACAACCACCCATTTATACTAACCCTGCAGTAATCCCATATTCCCTATCACCTACCTACACTAGGGGCAATTTACAATGGCCAATTTACCTATCAACCTGCAAGTCTTTGGCTGTGGGAGGAAACCGGAGCACCCGGCGAAAACCCACGCAGACACAGGGAGAACTTGCAAACTCTGCACAGGCAGTACCCAGAATCGAGGCTGCAGCGGCTCCACATTGAGAATGTGAAGCTGCAGTGCTAACCACTGCACCACTGTGCCACCCACAATAAAGAGATGCAGCACTGGAACAGGGCCTTCGGCCCACAGAGTCTGTGCCGACCAACAACCACCCATTTATACTAATCCTACATTAATCCCTTATTCACTACCACGTCCCCACCATTCTCCTACCACCTACCTACACTAGGAGCAATTTACAATGGCCAATTTACCTATCAACCTGCAAATCTTTGGTTGTGGGAGGAAACTGGAATACCCAGCAGAAACCCACACAGTCACAGGGAGAACTTGCAAACTCCGCACAGGCAGTACCCAGAACTGAACCCGGGTCGTTGGAGTTATGAGGTTGTAGTGCTAACCACTGCACCACTGTGCTGCCGTTGTTTACTATAATAACATTTATTTTGTTAAAAAGTTTGTTTCAGGTTTTAAAGTGCATGCCCCACTATTTATTTCACTTTCTGTAAAATTTATAAAAAGTGAATGATAATCAGTGTATTTTGCTTCCTCGTCTGCTGTCTGTGAGAATTCTTCAATGTGATTGGCCGCTTAACCTGCTTGATGACTTCACTGTTGCTGGAAGCCTACTGCACTGACTGTAATATTACTTGTCCTTTAGTGTGTGATCTGTTGTTAATAGTCACAGGAATATAAATAATATCCAAAATAAACATGGGGGTTTTATTATAACAGAACATGGGGGTTTTATTATATACAAATAGTAACTGCATGAGCTAGATATAACCATGTCTTACTCTCTCGAGCTACAATCACTGGTCACATTTGACTCAACATCACTTCCTCTGATGATGCTCACCTTAAGGTGGTCTGCCTGTAAAGTCATCCCACAACATCCCCTTTTTCTAGCAGGTCTTTTTGAAAGGCCTCTAGTGGGGTAGATGTGATTAGCAACTCTATACTTACCTGGCAGGGGAGAGACCATGATCAGTGGCCTTTGATCCTGTTCCAGGTATGCTTTGAGTAAAACGGCTGTAACCAATCTTAGAGCTTCAGGCCGGGGAGTTCGTAACACCTTTCGGTTGGTGGTGAAGGACAAGGAAGGAGATGCACTGGTTGACCGTACCTTCTTCATCAAGACAATTCTCATCCATTGCTGTGGTTTCCAAGCTATGGACATCTTCTGCCTGCAGGACTTCCCCAGCAGTGGATATTTCGACGTGATGTTCAAGAATGTGGCGGGATGCATCAAGTTCCTGAAGGTATTCAAAGAGAAGGAAAACCAGGCGTCGCTGTCCATCCTCAAAGCGGAGCCACTCTTCACACTGCCGTCACAATGTGACCGGGTGGTGACAATTCACCTGTACAACCCCCATGTTCCTGTCGTGGATGTACTCACCTTCCTCACCAGGTAGGTCGAGGTGGCTGGCAGTAGCACTGATGTCAAGGACCCATTTGGCATTTGGACCAGCAAGCGGCAGGTCAAGGTGACCTTGAAGGTCGATGCCAATGGAGCCATCATTCATCCTCCCTCAAGCTTCGCTATCGGGGGAAGTCGAGGCTTCTTGGTCTATGCTGGGCAGCCCAGAGTTTGTCGCACCTGTGGCAAATCTGGTTACGTGGCAGCTAACTGCAGCACAGTCGTCTGCAAGAACTGCAAGAAGGAAGGCCATCAGACCAAGGACTGTAAGCAGAGTAAGTGCTGCAACCTGTGCGGTGAGGCAGGCCACCTCCACAAAACCTGCCCCAAATGCTGCCTCAGTTATGCTCAGGCGGCAAGGGTCCAAGGAAAGGCCAGGAGAAGGAACGATGAATGTGTCTGGTGCTGAAAAGGAGACAAGCAACCTTCTCCACAGCGAGGAATGTCAACCTGAGAAGGAGAAGAAAGGGAAGGCAGCTGAAACCAGCGACAAAGCACCTACCCTGTGCCCGGAAACCCCTCCTCTACAGACAGAATCAATGAAGGAGGAGGCAGCAGATGGACAAACAGGCCAGTGGCTTGTGGTACAAAGGAAAACCACAAAGAAAAAACCTCCAAAAGCGGAACAGGCCACCCCCAAACCAATGGCAAGAGGAGGCTACCATCTGAGACAGACGACAGCAGCTCCTCCTCACTGAACGAGGAAGTGCTGGAAAGACGGCACCTGCAAAATAAGCAGCAGAACTCAAAGGAGCTGGAAGATAAAGCCCCCAACCCCCGGGCACTGGAAGCTGTGATGGGCCCAGTGCGCCCCAAACCTAAAGCGCCAAACCTAGCGACATGTCCAGCGCATCCCAGCTCCGGGACACCGAATGCAACGACACATCTGGTGCACTCCAGCTCCGGGAAGCTGGGAGCAGTGATGTTTTCGAGGAGGAACAAAGGGGAACAGCGGGGAACAGCAAAGGACAGCCCAATCCTTGCTGCCTACAAGACTCCCCCGATGTCACCCCAGCGGAATGAACCCTGCATGAAAAACCAGGAGGGGTTTCTCAGCCCAACGAACGTGAAACAGCTTGCGTACACTATGGGTATGCAGGAACATCCCGAAGGACTGGGACAAGCAAGGACAAATGGTATGGGAAGCAACAACTAACTTAAAAATGGGTATAAAGATTGCTTCAATTAATGTGCGTAGCATTAAATCCACTAAGCGATGTGTTTCAACCTTGGACTACCTTGCCAAGGTCAAAGCCCACTTACTGTTTCTGCAGGAGTGTGGAATACCACACCTCAGCACCTACAGGCAATGTATGCGATGGTGGTCCCATGGGTCATCGATCTGGTCAGGGGGATATTGATTCCCGTTCCTCCGGCCTGGGTATTCTGCTGCGGGGAGGTAACTTCACCATCTCTGAAGTTAAGGAGGTGGTGGTCGGTTGCCTCTTCGTAGCAGATGTAATGTACAACAATGCTCCGCTCCAGTTGATCAACGTAAACGCCCCGGTTCAACGCAGCGAGCGGCTGACCGTCTTCCAGTAGCTCCCACTTCAACTGCATCATTGATGCAGCTGGACGATCCGGCAGAGACGACAGCAAACTGGACGTTATGTCCAGATTCCTAATAGAAACAGTAAAAGATGCCAAACTGCACAACGTCTTCAGCAAACCTGCAGATGGAGCGCAGCGTAGATACACCTGGTCAAGATCAGATGGGTATGCCCGTTCCAGGATTGACTTCCTGTTTGTGTCCCGTGCTGTCACGGTCAGATCCACTGACGTCAAGCCGCTGTTCTTCTCCGACCATTGCCTCTTACTGGCCGACTGTCACTTACAGGATGACCAGCCGGCTGGCAGAGAGACATGGAAGTTCAGTGCTACACTGCTAACCCCAGAGAATGTTGAGGAACACAAAAGGGATTACAAAGGTTGGAGGACCGTGAAACCCCTCTTTGAGTCTCCAGTTCACTGGTGGGAGGCGATCAAGGAGAACATCAAGAGGTTCTTTATCTTCAAAGGTATTCAGAGGGCAAGGAAGAGACAGAGGAAAATGTCCCGACTCCAGAAAAGAATGCAAAATTTGCTCCGGCTGCAGTTGATGGGGGTCGAGGTCAAGGAGGATCTCCAAGTGGTGAAGAGCCAGCAGGCCTCGCTCTTTGCCACGGACGCCTCCAAGATCATCTTCTGGTCCAGAGTCCGCTCCATTGAGCAGGATGAGACGTGCTCGCGTTACTTCTTCCAAAAGGTACAGAGAGTGAGCTCTGTAATCAGCAGCCTGAAGGAAGAGGATGGCTCGGTAACGTCTTCACAGTCCGACATACTAAGGATCAGCAAGTCCTTTTAGGCTGGGCTGTACGACACGAAGCCCACAGACAGCAGAGCGCCCCAGTCCTTCCTGTCATCTATCACAGAGGTCTTAGATTACAGTGTGAGGGACAGACTGGACAAGCTGCTAACTCTGGACGAGCTGACAAAGGCCGTCAAGTCTTTCGAGACGAGTAAAACTCCCGGAAGCGATGGCTTCCTGGTTGAGTTGTATTCGGCCCTGTGGGACTGAGTCGGCCCGGACCTGCTGGAAGTATATGAGAGTATGCCCCTGACTGGCAGCATGTCAGAATCTATGAGGAAAGACATCATTACCCTCATCTACAAGCGGAATGGGGAGAGGGCAGAAAGCAGAAATTGGCGGCCAATCTCACTGCTTAATGCTGACTACAAGATTCTGTCAAAAGTTATAGCCAGTCGAGTCAAGTCTGCTCTGGAGTTGGTGATTCACCCTGACCAGACCTGCACTGTACCCGGCAGGAAGATCTCTGATAGTCTTGCGCTACTCAGGGATACGATTGCATATGTATGGGACAGGAGGTGGACACCTGCCTCATCAGCCTGGACCAGGAGAAGGCTTTTGACAGGATATCGCACACCTACATGATGGACGTGCTCTCCAAAATGGGGTTTGGGGAGGGAACCTGCAATTGGATCAAACTGCTCTACACAAACATCAGTAGCGCAGTCTCAATCAATGGGTGGAAATCAGAAAGTTTCCCAATCCAATCTGGAGTCAATCTCTCCCCTGTCTTGTTTGTTTGCTATATTGAACCCTTTGCTGAGTCTATTAGGAAGGATGCGAGCATAAGAGGAGTGACAATCCTAGGCAGTGGAGGCACTCAGGTTAAAACCACCCTGTACATGGATGACGTCGCCGTCTTCTGCTTGGATCCGCTGTCTATTCGCAGACTGGTGAGTATCTGCAACCAGTTCGAACTGGCCTCGGGAGCCAAAGTTAACCACGGCAAGAGCGAGGCCATGTTCTTTGGGAACTGGGCTGACCGATCCTTTGTCCTCTTCACCGTTAGGTCAGACTACCTGAAGGTGCCGGGGATATGGTTCAGAAGGGCCGGGGCGTGCATCAAAACCTGGAAGGAGTGAGTAGCCAGGGTGCACCATAAGCTGAGCATGTGGGAGCAGCGATCTCTCTCCATTGTGAGTAAGAACCTGGTCATCAGGTGCGAGACGCTCACGTTGTTGCTGTACGTGGCACAGGTCTGGTCCATACCCCACTCCTGCGCTGTGGCGGTCACCCGAGCCATTTTCCGCTTCACCTGGGGATCCAAAATGGACCGGGTCTGGAGGGACACGATGTTCAAACCTCTGGATAAGGGCAGGAAAAATGTACCCAACGTCGCCCTCATTCTGATGACCACCTTCGTGTGCGGCTGCATCAAGCTGTGTGTAGATCCCCAGTACGCAAACACCAAGTGTCACTGCATGCTGAGGTTCCATCTGTCCCCGGTGTTGCGAAGGATGGGTCTGGTCACATTGCCGCGGAACGCTCCATCCAGTTGGACCGTGTCGTACCACCTATCCTTTGTGGGAAAGTTTCTGTGGAAAAACACCTTTGACCATCAATCCATCAGGCAGTGGTCTGCACGGAATGTCCTCAAGGCCCTACAGGAACAGGAGATGGTGGATCCTGTTGAATGGTTCCCTGAGCAGACTGCCAAAGTCATTTAGTGGAATGCCTCATCACCAGAACTTTCAAACAAGCACCAAGATGTAGCTTGGCTGGTGGTGAGAAGAGCCCTCCCCGTCAGATCCTTCCTGCACACCTGGAGTCTCACCCCTTCCGCACAATGCCCTCGAGGTGGTTGTAGTGGGGAAGAGACATTTGCCCCCCTCCTCCTGGAATGTGTCTTTGCAAAGCAGGTGTGGAAAGAGAGGTTCATCCCAAGCAGCTCTGTAACACAGGAGTCTGTGCTCTATGGGCTGTTCCCAGGGACACACACCGAGATAAACATCAACTGCTGCTGGAGCACCATCAATTCGGTGAAAGACGCTCTTTGGTCTGCCCAAAACTTGCTGGTCTTCCAGCGCAAAGAGTTGTCCACGACCGAGTGTTGCAGACTAGCACATTCCAAGGTCCAGGACGACGTGCTGAGGGACACACTAAAGCTTGGGGAAGCTGCAGCAAAGGCTCAATGGGGAAAGACTACTGTGCAAGGTCCCCCCACCAAGCTGAACTGAGGGGCTGGATCCATGGAAAACCCCTCAGGCAGTATCCAGAAAATATGGTTTTGCTGCAAAATGGACATGGCATGTAAAATGAAATGGAAGGGTTGTGAGGCAACTCACTCCTGTATTGAAGGAAACTGATCTCCTTTGCACTCTTTGTATTGTTGACTTGGTGCTGTTTTGAACTGTTTTGTAATGTATTTTTTACAGATTTTTATGAATAAAGTTTATTTTGGAAAAAAAAGATTAGCAACTCTATAACACGTTCACTGTGTCATACCACCTATCCTTCGTGGAAAAGTTTCTGCGGAAAAACACCTTTGACCACCAATCCATCAGGCAGTGGTCTGCACGGAATGTCCTCAAGGCCCTACAGGAAAAGGAGAAGCTGGATCCGGTCGGATGGTACCCCGAGCAGACTGCCAAAGTCATTTGGCGGAATGTCTTATCACCAGAACTTTCAAACAAGCACCAAGATGTAGCTTGGTTGGTGGTGAGAACAGCCCTCCCCGTCAGATCCTTCCTGCATGCCTGGAGTCTCACCCCCTCCGCACAATGCCCTCGCGGTGGCTGTGGTGGGGAAGAGACGGTTGCCCACCTCCTTCTGGAATGTGTCTTTGCAAAGCAGATGTGGAAAGAGATGCAGTGGTTTTTGTCGAGGTTCATCCCAAGCAGCTCTGTAACACAGGAGTCTGTGCTCCACGGGCTGTTCCCAGGGACGCACACCGAGATAAACATCAACTGCTGCTGGAGGACTATCAATTAGGTGAAAGACGCCCTTTGATCTGCCCGAAACCTGCTGGTCTTCCAGCACAAAGAGTTGTCCACGACTGACTGTTGCAGACTGGCACATTCCAAGGTCCAGGACTATGTGCTGAGGGACGCACTAAAGCTTGGGGCAGACGCGACAAAGGCTCAATGGGGAAAGACCACAGTGTAAGGTACCCCCACCAAAGTGAACTGAGGGGCTGGATCCTTGGAAAACCCCTTGAACTGTATCCAGAAAATATTTGTTTGCTGCAAAAAGTACATGGCATGTAAAATGAAATGGAAGGGTTGTGAGACAACTCACTCCTGTATTGAAGGAAACTGATCCCCTTTGCACTCTTTGTATTGTTGACTTGGTGCTGTTTGGAACTGCTTTGTAATATATTTTTTACAGATTTTTATGAATAAAGTTTATTTTGGAAATTTAAAAAATCATTTGCAACTCTATAACGCATTCTGACAATTTAGTATCAGCAAAGTCACAATATTGAGCTTTGTCTTAGCACCTTGCAACAAACTGGTCAATGGACTCCGTTTGCCTTTGCCGGTAGGTCCTGAGCTCAAGCCTATGTATGGGGGAAAGTTAGCTGCTCTAGGAATGTCCAGATCTTATTCGGGTCCTTCAGATCTTCATCTGACAAACCTGAGGTATTGAGACGTTTCAAACCTTCGCTGCCCAGTGCAGTCTTAAACTTCGTAGCTTGTTTCTCTAGTTCAGTAACTTCCATGTGTAAGAAACATGGCTCCATTTTCTGTCAGAATAATTTAAATGCAGGCATCTTCCTTTCCATTACTGGGTATCTGAAAGCCATTGGCTTCATGA
This sequence comes from Heterodontus francisci, assembly GCF_036365525.1. Taxonomy (NCBI): domain Eukaryota; kingdom Metazoa; phylum Chordata; class Chondrichthyes; order Heterodontiformes; family Heterodontidae; genus Heterodontus; species Heterodontus francisci. The sequence goes on from NC_090397.1 coordinate 23,000,982, forward strand.
TCCTTCTTTTTTTAATGAATGTACTTTAGCAGGCATTTCTCACAGGAACAGTTTTTTGTTGCCCTTTTAAGAGAGATCTGGTACCTGACCCTTTTAAGGGAACTAGACAGTTGTTTGCATAAACAGGCTGCCTGTTGACACAGCTGTTGTTTTTTGAAAACAAAGTGGCTGGGATTTTACAGCGGTCTCGACGTCGTGCTCGCGGCGGGAGGGGCTGGTTGATCATTCCGGCAGCTGCCCGCCATGGAGCACAATGGCAGGAGTGCCAGGCCGGGCCTGATCCTCCCGGCAGTGGTGAGGCTCCGTGGCTGCCCTCCTGCTGCTGGGCAACAGGACCCGGCTTTCCATACTTGAATGAGCACAATGCATAAATTGAAATAAACATACCTGCAATCTTACGGTACGGCCATTACTCACAGGCATTCACTTTCCTGTCTGGGGAAAGCAGGCGCCACAGTGGTGGGGATGGGGAAGAACCTAAGATTTTTAGTGCGGAGGGGGCGGTGAACGGGGTCAAATTTTTATCCTTCGTGTAGGGGATGGTGGGAAGGGGTGACCTCTGCACTTTGTTCAGTTTGGGTGGTGGGGAAGGTCATGTTTGCAAGGTAAGTGTTTTGGGGAGGGAAGGGCATATATTTAATGTTATTGTTATTGGGGGTTGGGAAAGGGGCAATAGAATTTTGAAAGGAACACTGCGGGGGGAGGGGCGGGGGCTTCACTTTAAAAATGTAAATTAACCAGCAGGGCTGCCTGCCTTTTAAAAATGGCGCCTGCGCAAAGGCAGCTGACACCATTGCCAGTGTCAGGGAGCCCATCCCCTCCAAGCGATTCGAGGGGGTGAGCCAACCGACACATTTAAGTCAGCCGTCGCGTGGTAGATTGAGGCGCGCAGCCTGCAAGTGCTAACTTGCAGTTACTAACAGCTCCACACTCTTTCTTACAGTGCTGGGCCTCCAAGTGGTACTGTCTTTTTCTTCCCATTCTTTTGGGCTTAGGGCCTGCCCACGAAGGAGAAAAAAATCTGGGAAAGCTGAAACAGTAATGGTTCCAGCCACAGCCCATAAAACTTTTTGACCCACTGCCAGACAGGTGAAATCTCAGATCTCGCAGCAAATTGCCTGCTGTATTTACAGAGCTCCAACCTCCCAGGGTCCTGAATGTTTCCCTGCTCACAGCAGTTTTGTGGGGTATCTTGCTAGCTGTTCTCCCGCTGTATCTTCAACCACTCAGGTAGGCACCTTGCTGTTGTTGTTCTCTTTTTCGATGTATTCTTTGGGAAAAATGAAAAGTTGCCACAATGATTTCCGGTCGCCTTCAGAAAAAAATGAACAGATTCCGATGCTGCCAACACGTAATATTAATTACCTTTTGGTGTGTAATCGCTTGTTAAGAGTTACAGGAATACAAGTAATATTCATAATAAACATGGGGTTTTATTATAACAGAAGTGGAACAAATATACAAGTAATAACTGCAGGAGCTAGTCTTGAACATGTCTTACTACGTCAGGCTCCTCTCACAACTAACTGCTCATGTGTGACTCGACATCAATTCCTCTGATGATGTTTATTTGCAGTCCTTAAGGTGGTATGAAGATATAAATGAAGAGCAGGAGTAGGCCATTCCACCCTTCGAGCCTTCCTTTCAGCAATCACCCTGTCAAGTCCCCTCAGGATGTTATATGTCTGAATAAGGTTACCTCTCATTCTTATAAACTCCAATGGATACAGACCCAACCTGTCCAACCTTTCTTCATAAGATAAACGCCCCCCATCCCAGGTATCAGTCGAGTGAACCTTCTCTGCACTGCTTCTAATGGATTTATATCCTTTCTTAAATAAGGAGACCAAAACTATAAACAGTACTCCAGATATGGTTTCACCAATACCCTATACAACTGCAGCAAAACATCACTACTTTCTATTCCCCTTGCAATAAACAACAACATTCCATTTGCCTTCCCAATCACTTGCTGTATCAGCATGCCAACCTTCTGTGATTCATGTACCGGGACCTGAGGTGCTACGTTTAATGTCCCGTGAAACTGTATCCTTGAATCCCTTTGCTCTTCCACAGCACCATCAACTTCCATTCAGAGTATAATTACTGCTTTCTTTTTACAAAGTGCTTCACTTCACACTTACTGATACTGAATTCCATCTGCTTCTTGCTAGCCCATTCTCCCATATCGCTTTGAAGTTTCTTCTAAAGAATTAACTATATCTTCGAGTTTGATATCTGAAAATTCCAGCACCACTCCTTCTAGGTCTATACCCAGCCATAGATATTCAAATCATTGCGCCTGCGTTTTTCATGTCCTTTGGGGATTTCCTATATCAAACTGACTCTACTGTGTTCTTGTCTGAAGTTACTGGATATAATAATACTTCTGATGAGGCATTATGTACTGGTTCCATTAATAAAATTTCCTCAGGGAAAGGGACTGCAGCTGTTGGTGATCGTGTCAACGGCAGGCTATAATCTACCCACAGTCACAATGCACTCTTATACGTCATGTTGTTGAAAAGGGAAGGCTTGATAAGCCCAAGCCAAGCCGCAATGTTAAATAGAACAAGCCTGGGCTAAGTGTCAGTATCAAAAACAGAGTCAGAGTGAAATAGATAACTAAATATACTGGTATCTATTCATTTAGACATATGATGTTAAAAGGATATTAAATAGAAGCTCTGCTGCTACAGATTAAAAAGAGTGAATGTTGCATCAATATTGAATTGCAACTTTGCACCAGTAATGAAGTAAGGGAGCTTTCTCTGTGAATTGCTCGTATGATCAACAGCTACAGGGTGGAATTAGAATTGTTGCACAGAAAACAGCACCTTTATTTATCATGTAGTCAACGAATATTACACTGGAAAAACAAGACATTCGGACCTTCATGTGTATACTAGGGTTGCTCCACATGAGGCAGCTAATCTAATCTCGCTCCTCACTCTTCTGTTATCTTCCCCATTCCTCCTATTTATTAAACAATTTAGCACATTCCAAGGTCCAGGACTGCATGTTGAGGGACACACTAAAGCTTAGGGCAGCCTCCGCAAAGGCTCAATAGGGAAAGGCCACTGTGTAAGGTCTTCCCGCCTTAGTATACCGAGGGTCTGGAACTCGTGTTATACCCCTTGGGCTGTATGCACCAAAATATGTTTTTGCTGTGTAATGCATATGTTCATTGCATGTAAAATGGAATGGCAAGAGTTGTGAGAAAACTCATGTTCTGTATCGAAGGAATCTGATCTCTACTGCACTTTCTAAAATGTCAAGTTTGAACTGTTTTGTAATGTATTTTTTTTTACAGATTTTTATGAATAAAGTATATTTTGCAGAAAAAAAGCAATTTAGCACAAAAATCTTTGTTGTTTATAACTAACTGGCTTGATGAATTAAAGCAGGAAATATACATATCTTTGGCTACAGCGATCCAACAAGGGCGGCACAGTGGCGCAGTGGTTAGCACCGCAGCCTCACAGCTCCAGGGACCCGGGTTCGATTCCGGGTACAGCCTGTGTGGAGTTTGCAAGTTCTCCCTGTGTCTGCGTGGGTTTTCTCCGGGTGCTCCGGTTTCCTCCCACAAGCCAAAATACTTGCAGGTTGATAGGTAAATTGGCCATTATAAATTGTCACTAGTATAGGTAGGTGGTAGGGAAATATAGGAATAGGTGGGGATGTTTGGTAGGAATAGGTGGGGATGTTTGGTAGGAATATGGGATTAGTGTAGGATTAGTATAAATGGGTGGTTGATGTTCGGCACAGACTCGGTGGGCCGAAGGGCCTGTTTCAGTGCTGTATCTCTAATCTAATCTAAAACTGTGTTTAGAACCTGGATTCATTAGCGGTGCCACCAATTTTTTAAAATTTTCAGTCGATATTGAACAGATTAAAAGCATGAAATTTTCTTTTGCAAGTCATATATCTGAGGGGACTAAAAACATAAACATGCCTCCTTTATACTTTACTTTTACATTGTTTCTCTTTCTCCTAAACAGATTACTTGGATAGTTGTCAAATTTGCAAACTTCTTTTACTTTCTCTGAAGTGCTCTGTAGATTTAATTGCTTGAGCCACCATCACTACGAATCCTGGGGTAGCCCTGCCTACACAGACGTTTATCACTCTCAAACACTGCCAATAAAAAATAAGGACATTGCAAACATAACTTATTAGAACAAGGCAGTGGGAGTCAATGGGCTCCACACAGTTTTCAGTGCTCACTCATTTTAATGATTGGAAAATCCTGTAGGCTGGACTGAACCCTGTGCCCAAATTCCTAGTATTGCCATCCCAGCATATTAAGCTCAGTGTTGGAAGCCCAGACTAGAAAAAAAGCAACTCTCATAGGGCTGGCCTGACCGTATGGGATGGATGATAATTCAAATGCCTCCATAAAAGCTCTCCACCCATTTTGTGGGTGACTACTTTCATTTTGTTTTTTTTTCTCTGTAAGTACACCTTGAACCTTATTGGTGATTATGGTTTGTATGCTTGCACGTCTACTTGAATACTGAGTGGCAGAAAAGCATGGCTTTGTGTACTCTGAATGGCATAGTGAGGATCCTCAGGTGCAGGGGTCAAACAACAAGTGATATAACGTGTGAGTTCTTTTTGTAAGTCTTGCTCGTGAGTGGTACAAAGTCTATGGCCAGCAGCCTATTCCCAATCACAGCATCATAAGAAATGGGAGCAGCAGTAGGCCATTCAGCCCCTCGGGCCTGCTCCCCTAGTCAGTAAGATTATGGCTGATCTGACTGTGGCCTGAACTCCACTTTCCTGCTGGCCACCATAAACTTTGAGTCCCTTTTAGATCAAAAATCTATCTAACTCAGCCTTAAATATATTCAATGACCCAGCCTCCACTGCTGTCTGGGGAAGAGAATTCCAAAGATTAACAACCCTCTTGAGAGAAGAAATTCCTCCTCATCTCCATCTTAAATGGGAAACCCCTTATTTTGAAACCATGCCCCCTAGTTCTAGATTCCCCCATGAAGGGAAACATCCTCTTAGCATCTACCTGTCAAGCCCCCTCAGAATCTTATATGTTTTAATAAGATTACCTCTCATTCTTCAAAACTCCAATGACTATAGTCCAATCTGCTCAACCTTCCTCAAAAGGTAAACCCTTAATCCCAGGAATCAGCCTGGTGAATCTTCTCTGAACTGCTTCCAATGCAAGTATATCCCTCCTTAAGTAAAGACACCAAAACTGTACAGAGTATTCTTGGTGCAGTCTCACCAATGCCCAGTACAGCTGTAGCAAGCCTTCCCTACTTTTATACTCCATCCCCCTTGCAATAAATGCCAACATTCCATTTGCCTTCCTAATTACTTGGTGTAACTACATGCTCACTTTTTGTGATTCATATACGAGGACAGCCAGATCCCTCTGTACCGCAGCATTCGGCAGTCCCTCTCCATTTAAGTAATATTCTGCTATTCTATTCTTCCTGCCAAAGTGGACAACCTCACATTTTCCCACATTATACGCCATCTGCCAAATTTTTGCCCACTTACTTAACCATCCATATTCCTTTGAAGAGATTTTGTGTTTGTACACGTTGTCACAGACTTGTAATTATTTTTCTCCTCGGATTAAAAAGAGTGTGTATGCTTTTAAGACCCTGTTAAAAACAGTGCACCTTTAAGGGAGAGAAGATTCTGGAATTCCTGAGACACAGTGTGCAGCAGCTGCATTTTTGTTACCCTGGGCAACAGTAGGAGAGAGAGAGGTCACATGGTAATGCTTCCACTTAACGGTTTGTGGAGCTGGCAGGGACTGGTCTGAACCAGTTAGTTCTGAGAGACTTTCCAGCAAGGTGTACTTAAGAAAAAGGAGCTGTTTTATTTCCTCTCAGCAGAAATTATACAAGGAGCTACAAACCTGAGTAAAGAAGAAAAGACTTATTTTTCAAGAAACTGTTTATATTGCTGTGCTCATAGTTCAAAGAGCTGTTTAATGCCTACTGCAGCCAATGAGTTGAATGCTTATCTACTGAAGGACTATTTTCAACAGATCCACATGAAGACTTTGACTATTTCCACATTAGAATTCCTCATCCATCAGGAACGTAACCTACAAAGACTTTCTTATTTTCCTTATTCTTAAGAAACAGCTAATTTTAAAACTCCACTTTTTAAAAACCGGTTAGTTACTGGTATTATGTGTATGTGTGTGAATTAGATTAAAATGAGAAGTTATACGCTCTTTAGACATAGGTTTATCATAATAGTGTGTTACAAACAAGTGAGGAAGGGGTCTAGGGCTCCCCCCTTGACCTTTTCCTGGTTTGGCCATAACAGGGTTTGACTTTTAAAGCACAGTGTTTTTAGTCCTTGCTCACTACTCTCTAATTGTAATTGTAAAGGAATCAACCAGACAGGTTTTCTTAGGTTTAAACAAGATAGGTGTAAGTTTTTTTAACCTTTTCATGCAGGTCCCCACCTGCCAAGAATCTCCTTTTTTTATCTTTGGCCTCCTTGTCTTGAGCGACAATGGGTGAGCGCCTAGAGGTGGTCAGTGCTTTGTGAAGCAGTGCCTGGAGTGGCTATAAAGGCCAATTCTAGAGTGACAGACTCTTCCACAGGCACTGCAGATAAAATTGGTTGTCGGGGCTGTTACACAGTTGGCTCTCCCCTAGCACTTCTGTCTTTTTTCCTGCCAACTGCTTAGTCTCTTCGACTCGCCACTCTTTAGCTCCGCCTTTATGTCTGTCCGCCAGCTCTGGCGATCACTGGCAACTGACTCCCACGACTTGTGGTCAATGTTACAGGACTTCATGTCACGTTTGCAGATGTCTTTAAAGTGGAGACATGAACGGCCAGTGGGTCTGATACCAGTGACGAGCTCGCTGTACAATGTGTCCTTAGGGATCCTGCCATCTTCCATGCAGTTCACATGGCCAAGCCATCTCAAGCCTCGCTAGCTCAGTAGGGTGTATATGCTGGGGATGTTGGTTGCCTCGAGGACTTCTGTGTTGGAGATACGGTCCTGCCACCTGATACCAAGGATTCTCCAGAGGCAGCGAAGAAGGAATGAGTTGAGATGTCGCTCTTGGTTGGCCTCGCTGCCATAGAGCAAGGTACTGAGGACACAGGCTTGAAACACTCGAATTTTTGTGTTCTGTGTCAGTGCGCCATTTTCCCACACCCTCTTGGCCAGTCTGTACATAGCAGCGGACGCCTTTTCTATGCACTTGTTGATTTCTGCATCAAGAGACAGGTTACTGGTGATAGTTGAGCCTAGGTAGGTGAACTCTTGAACCACTTCCAGAGCGCGGTTGCCCGATATTGATGGATGGAGCATTTCTGACGTCCTGTCCCATGATGTTCACTTTCTTGAGGCTGATGGTTAGGCCAAATTCATTGCAGGCAGCCGCAATCCTGTCGATGAGTCTCTGTGGACACCCTTCTGTGTGGGATGTTAATGCAGCATCGTCAGCAAAGAGGAGTTCCCACTACCTAGAACTGTACTCCAGGGAAAATGTTGTCACTGATACCGCCCTCAATGGAGCCCAGTCTCTGCCAGTCATGGATGAGCTGGACGAACAGCCAACAAAATCGGAACTCAGTGATGCCATTGATTCTCTAGCCAGTGGAAAAGCCCCTGAAAAGGACGGTACTACCTCTGACATAATCAAGAGTGCCAAGCTTACTATAATCTCAGCACTCCATGAACTGCTTTGCCTGTGCTGGGATGAGGGAGCAGTACCACAGGACATGCGTGATGCCAATATCATGACCCTCTATAAGCACAAGGTTAACAGCGGTGACTGCAACAACTACTGTGGAATCTCCCTGCCCAGCATAGTGTGGAAAGTCTTCGCTCAAGTCGTTTAAACAGGCTCCAGAAGCTGGCTCAGCATGTCTACCCTGAGGCACAGTGTGGCCTTGGAGCAGAGAGATCCACCATTGACATGCTGTTCTCCCTTCGCCAGCTACAGGAGAAATGCCATGAACAACAGATGCCCCTTTACGTTGCTTTCATAGATCTCACCAAAGCCTTTGACCTCGTCAGCAGACGTGGTCTCTTCAGACTACTAGCAAAGACTGGATGTCCACCAATACTGCGAAGTATCATCACCTCATTCCATGACAATATGAAAGGCACAATTCAGCATAGCGGTGCCTCATCAGACCCCATTCCTATCCTGAGTGGCGTGAAACAGGGCTGTGTTCTCGCACCTACACTGTTTGGGATCTTCTTTTCACTGCTGCTCTCACATGCATTCAAGTCTTGAGAAGAAGAAATTTTCCTCCACACAATATCAGATGGCAGGTTGTTCAACCTTGCCCACCTTAGAGCGAAGACCAAAGTATGGAAGGTCCTCATCAGGGAACTCCTCTTTGCTGACGATGCTGCATTAACATCCCACACAGAAGAGTGTCTGCAGAGACTCATCGAAGTCCTGTGACAAGGGGTTGCCAGGCCCTTGGCTGGAAAGACATTTTTGCATATTAACAGACAGTGCTTGGAATAAAGGAGTTATTCCCTGCTCCAATACATCCGCAAACAGATCAAACCAGTTAGTCACATGACTAACCTGCTTGGCAGTCTGGGCTTTTTTTCTGAATCGTACAGTTTGAACTGAGAGTCAGCAGAAAGCTGTTTTCACCTGGATGAAAAGACCTCTCCTGGCTGGCTCACCATAGCCTCTCCTGTCTGCTCCCATCTCTTTCTCATGAAACTCCAAAACCCACTGAAGTTACATGGACCCCAAGAGAGAAAAGTCTCCTCCAGTGAACAAGGTTTAAGAAGAACACTGGGCCCCAATGAAAAGCAAGATCTATCTATAATCAAGGACTCTACAGCAAGCCCGAAGCACAGTAACAAAAAAACCCTCTTCAGAGATTGCCTCAAACTTTTCCACTTTATTTTTCTTCTGCTCTTTCTGTCCCTATCTGCATGTGTGTATCGTGTATGCATGCTAGTGTGGGCACATCATGTATCCATAGGCGTTACCCGAATTAGAGTTTAAGTTTACGTTTAATAAATTTCACTTTTCTTCTTTAAACCTGAGAAAACCTGTTGTGCTGGTTTCTTTGCCTTATAATTGGAAAGCGGTGAACAAGGATTCACCAAGGGGGAACTAAAAACATGGTGTGTTTAAAATTAAATCCTGTTACAGTAAGACCAGGTGAAGGCTGAAAGGGAACCCTAGACCTCTTTCTCACCTGGTTGTAATAACCTTAAAACTCCAACTCAGATAAAACTAATAAAAATACACAACATGACCACGCTAGCATGCATATGTAATAAACACATGCACAAATAGATACAGAGGAGGAGAAAGAATTAAAGGGGGAAGATTTGAAGTAGTAGGCGGAATTCAGTTACTGGTTTTGGGTTGGATGTAAAGTCTTTGATTGAAGTTAAGTCTATCAGTTCTCGTTGGGGCCCAGTGCACACTTTCAAACTTGTTTTGCTGGTAGCAGAAGGTTGCAGGGATCTTCTGTCTTGAGGCTTTAGTTACTTCTGTGGGTCCCTGGAACTTCGCGTGAGACAGAGAGACAGAGAGAGAGAGAGGCCTGGCTTATCTTTCATCTTCAAAAGGCAGTCTGCCTCAAAACATTTCTGTGAGCACAAATGAATCAATCCCCAGGTTGGCCAGCAGGTTAGTCATGTGATTAGCTCCTTGTTTGAAACAACATCTCCTGTAACGTTTGTTGATTCTAACAAGCTTCCCAGACACACTCAATGGTGGGGGGGGGGGGGGGGGAGCGGAATGCTGGCTCTTACACATTCAATGACTCTCATTGTCTCTTGATCATCACTATTGACAAAACGCATCTGGCTAATTGAATCCAGGAGTACTTCCATTGTCTCTCTGGGCAACTGTCTCTCAGAATGAAAATGTGCAGCCATGTTTTCAGCCATTGCACTCTGGTCTTTTTGAACAAGTTATTTCAATGTCCAGTAAATGTTCAAATAATGTTCCATATGACAAAATTAATATGTTTCCATTTGGCAGGTGTGGTGTTCCGTCACTCGTGTTTAAGGTTTAGTTTTTTAATAAATAGTTAATTTGTTGTTGTCTAAAGATTCTTGGTTTAGTTTGTTTCATTCTGGTGTTACTGGAGTGTTTAATTTGGCTGTTTTCCAAATGGCTGTGAAAGGTTAATAATATGACCTGTGGAGTGATGGGACTGAACTGACAGTGTGTTTCTCCCATCATGGCCGTAACAACATCTATCATTAAATGAGACAAAAACAGAAAATGCTGGAAATACTCATCAGGCCAGGCAGCATCTGTGGAGATAAAAACAGAGTTAATGTTACAGGTCTGTGACCTTTCTTCTTCATCCCCTCCCCTTTCACTTGCTCAAAACCTATTAAATTTCTAACTTTTGACAGTTCTGAAATGTTATCTCTGTTTTTCTCTCCTCCCTGACCTGTTGAGTATTTCTGTTTTTGTTTCAGATTTCCAGCATCCACAGTTTTTTGCTTTTGACATTAAATTAGACATTTGGCTAAATAGCTGTTGTGCTAAACTTGCAGTGAAGCAGTTGAATTGCTATCTCTGCTGGAGTGTTGACATTTTTGATATGAAGTGACAGACATGACATAATTAGGAGTCTGATATTCCATACTAGTGTCTGTGATAACAAGATTATAAAGCACCATGCAACAACATTACTTTGAACTAGGTCATTATTTGGTTTTGTTTCTAAGTAAATAGTTTCTATTTATCGTAGGTGTGTGGAGGCATGCTATAAATGTTCAGTTGTTCATCGTCTTCAAATGCAAAATATCTATTAATCACTAGAATGGCATTGTGACTCAAACCCGTTCCACCAGTACAACCTTCTTTGTTTACAAAAAGCTCATTCTTCTTTCATACAATGTGGGCAGTATACTATTACAGAAGTTTGAATGTCGTACTATTTGTAACATAGCAAATGTGCCAAGAAACTGCTGCCCTGTTTAATCATTTGATTTCTTGGGCTCAATTTCCTTCTAGAATTCTGCTAAGTTAGTCCAAAGTGCAAGCTGTTATGAGCGAGGTGGGAGGAGTGCACTGTCTTTCTCTAGTTCCACTTCTCCACAGGTCACAACATATATTTAAATGTTTACCCAGTTACTGAAGCGGTCAATCATACACTCGACTCTTGATCCCAGAATAAAATACACCATTCAGTTTTCTTTAATAAACAACAAAATTATCAGTTTATTATTTTTCTTTATTTTGGGCCTCCTTATCTCGAGAGACAATGGATACACGCCTGGAGGTGGTCAGTGGAGTGACCTCTCCATGGCGCATGCCTGGGCAAATTTATGGAGGTTGAGAGTTGCCCAGTCGTCAAAACCCCCTTATAAAACAAGGCTTATCCAGTAAAGAAGCAAAGCAATAACACTCAGATTGAAATATGAAAATTCCATTTTTAAATACCCAACACACATACAGTCACTTAGATATTGTTAAAGAAAAAACAAAGTAGTTTTCTCTGCAGAGGTCTTTTACAAAAGAAAACAAAAAAACTTTGGCCAAATACTTGTTAATTCTTGAAGAAAAAGGATGAGATATGTTGTGTCCCAAAAATGGCTTACAGTCTGGCATCTGAGTACACAGATGAGTCACTGGGATCTTTTCTGGAGCAGTTCTTTAGTTTAGTTTTTAGTTTAGAGATACAGCACTGAAACAGGCCCTTCGGCCCACCGAGTCTGTGCCGACCATCAACCACCCATTTATACTAATCCTACACTAATTCCATATTCCTACCAAATCCCCACCTGTCCCTATATTTCCCTACCACCTACCTATACTAGGGGCAATTTTATAATGGCCAATTTACTTATCAACCTGCAAGTCTTTGGCATGTGGGAGGAAACCGGAGCACCTGGAGGAAACCCACGCAGACACAGGGAGAACTTGCAAACTCCACACAGGCAGTACCCAGAATTGAACCCGGGTCGCTGGAGCTGTGAGGCATCAGTGCTAACCATTGCGCCACTGTGCCGCATCAAGGATTAATCTGGCAGGCTTTCCAAGAGCTTCTCAGGAGAAATGTGGCATCAGGAGTTTTAGCTCTCACATACTGGATTCACAGGTTTTTTTTCAAAGAGGTAGAGAAAGAGGAGCTAGGTGTTTTAGATCTAATACTATGTAATGAGGAAGGGCTAATTAATAATCTTGTTGTGAAAGAACCTTTAGGGATGAGTGACCATAATATGATAGAATTTTACATTACGTTTGAAAGTGAGGTAGTTCAATCTGAAGCCAGGGTGTTAAATTTGAACAAAACAGATTATGAATGTATAAGGGGCAAATTGGCTGAGGTGGATGGGAAAATACATTAAAAGGTATGATAGTACATAGGCAATGGCTAATCCTTAAAGAAATATTACATAGTTTATAGAAACTATACATTCCTTCAAGGCACAAAAACTCCAAAAGTAAAGGCAGTCAACCGTGGATAACAAAGGACGTTAAGGATTATGTAAGAATAAAAGAAAAGGCCTATAAAGTTGCCAGAAATAGTAGTAAACCTGAGGATTGGGAAGATTTTAGAATACAGTAAAGGAGGACAAAGAAACTGATAAAGAAAGGGAGAAAAGAATATGAATGTAAGCCAGCAAGAAATATAAAAATGAACTGTAAACGCTTCTATAGGTACGTAAAAAGGAAACATTTGGCTAAAACAGATGTGGGTCCATTACAGGCAGAGTCAGGAAAATTTATAATGGGGAATAGAGAAATGGCAGAGAAGCTAAATGATTACTTTGTGTCTGTCTTCACTGAGGAAGATACAAGAAATCTCCCAGAATTAGAGATCCAAGGGATTAGGGGGAATAAGGAATTGAAGGAAATTAATACTAGTAAGAAGGTTATATTGGGGACTGAAAGTTAAAAAGTCCCCAGGACCTGATATTCTACATCCCAGAGCATTGGAAGAGGTAGCTATGGAGATAGTGGATGCATTGGTGATCATCTTCCAAAATTCTATAGATTCTGGAGAGGTTCCTGCAGATGGGAAGCTCACAAATGTCACCTCACTATTTAAGAAGGGAGGGTGAGAGAAAACAGAGAATGACAGACGTGGTAGCCTTACATCAGTCGTTAGAAAAATGCTAGAATCTATTCTAAAGGATGTGATAAATGGACACTTGGATAATAATGACCTGATTGGCCATAGTCAACATGGATTTATGAATGGAAAATCATGTTTGATGAATCTGTTGGAGGTTTTTGAGGATGTTAATAACAGAATTGATAAAGGGGAGTTGGTGAATGTGGTCTACTTGGATTTTCAAAAGGCCTTTGATAAAGTTCCCACAGGAGGTTGATTAGCAAAATTAAAGCACATGGGATAGGAGGTAATATACTGGCATGGATTAAATATTAGTTAACACCCCCACCATTCTCCTACCATTTACCTACACTAGACGCAATTTACAATGGCCAATTTACCTATCAACCTGCAAGTCTTTGGCTGTGGGAGGAAACCGGAGCACCCAGCGGAAACCCACGCAGACACAGGGAGAACTTGCAAACTCCACACAGGCAGTACCCAGAACTGAACCTGCATCGCTGGAGCTGTGAGGCTGCGGTGCTAACCACTGTGCCACTGTGCCGCCCATGATGTTGAGCTTCTTGACTGTTGTTGGAACTGCACCCGTCCAGGCAACTGGAGAGTATTCCATCACACTCCTGACTTGTGCCTTGTAGATGGAGGACAGGCTTTGGGGAATCAAGAGGTGAGTTACTCGCTGCCGAATTTCCATTGCCTGACCTGCTATTGTAGCCACAGTGGGCTGAAATTTATACTTCCTCCGCTTTAATTGGTGGCAGATGTAAACAATGGTGGTCCGCCTGTGCGGGCCACACACCGTGAAGCCGCCGCAATATTAAGCGTGGCGGCTCATTTAAATAGCTGGGGTGGACCACCCACCCCGATGACATGGAGGGGGCGGGCAGTCCGTCCCTGGCAATATCATTAGCTGCCTTTGCGCAGGGGCTGATGCCATTTTTATAGGGCTTCGAGCCCTACATTTCAATTTAAATATTTAAAGAAATACTACATTTAAAAATTAAATAAATTCATCCTGACCCTCTCCCACCCCCTCCCCAGTGACCACAGAATTAATTACCTGCTCCCCCCTCCCCACCAGTCTTCGGATGGGGATCCGAAGGCACGGGAGTGCCAGCCACTGGCACCAATATCGCATCGGGACAGACAGTGGGAGGGGAAAGATAATCAATTTGTCTATTTAAATATTTAAATGGGGCTCCCGTCGCCGAGTGGCGGTGGGGTGGGGTGGGGGGCTGCGGTTGCGGGAGGGCGCCATGCGGTCTTGCCACCACCAGCAATATTGGGCCAGGCCTTCCCGGTGTCGAAGCCCTTGGCGGGCCTCTGCCGCAGGCATTTTCCAGCCCTCACCCCCAACATGACTCCAACGTCAGGGGCCTGTAAAGGTCAGTCCAGTATTTATACAGCCTGTCCAGTTAAGTTTCTTGTCAATCATAACCTCCAGGATGTTGATGGTCGGGTAATCAGCAATGGTAATGCCATTGAATGTCAAGGGCAGATAGTTAGATTCTGTCTTGTTGGTGATGGTCATTGCCTGGCACTTGTGTGGCATGAATGTTACTTGCCACTTGTCAGCCCAAGGCTGAATGCTGTCCAGGTCTTGCAGCATGTGGACTTCTTCAGTATCTGTGGAGTTGCGAATGGTACTGAACACTGTACAATCATCATTGAACCTCCCCATCTCTGACCTTACAATGGAGGGTAGGTCATTGATGAAACAGCTGAAGATGGTTGGGCCTAGAACTCCTTGAGGAGTTCCTGCAGTTCTGTCTTGGGACTGAGATGTTTGGCCTCCAACAATCACAACAATCTTCCTTTGTGCTATGTATGACTTCAACCAGTGGAGAGTTTTCCCCCTGATTCCCATTGACTTCAATTTTGCTCGGGTTGAAGATGTGATTTAAGTGCCTCAACAGATCTGGGGCACCATTCAGTGTGTCCAGGGGTGTCCAGAAAGGTAGTGGGCTGCAGTACCAAGTGCAATATCGTGCTGCAGAGGGGAGGAAGGTGAGGACTGCTCTGCATTCTCAGAGGACGAGGAGGAGCAGGAGCCTGAGGCAGCTCACTGAACTGCCAGAGAAGTCACGATGGACTCACCCAGCATGGTTCAGATAACCTGTGTGTATAAAGCATTATGGCACAACAACATTGATCCCACTGCCCCCCACACCACCTCCAACACACATCAAACATCCGTCTATCTATTCACACTCTTTGCTCTGGTCATTCCATTCACCTGAAGGTTAATGTCCATTTTGAAGGCGGGAAGCAACAATGGAGATGAGCGGACAATGGAAACATGAAGTAAAGTGTACAATTCATCTACATTTTGCAATAAATTAACACACTGACATGTTATGATCCCTTTGTGTAACTAAAAATTCTTTCCTTTCCTTTTCTGATTACTTCTACGTAGTACTACCCCTGTGGCTTCAGCAGAGCTAGAGGCAGGCTACTCATTCCCTTGCTCTGACAGCTGAACTGCCCATGGCATCTGTCTCTGCCTTTTGGGGCCCACAAGGGCCCCGCCAAAAACTGCCTCACCTGCATCTGTACAGAGATAGACTCGGTCATTAGGGCAAGAGGCAGCAAGTAATGCTTTGACTGAGGGGAATGGGACAAGGGATGAGAAGTGGCTGTGCCTTGAACAGAGTCCCCACATACATGTTCCCTTTCTCCATCTTCCCTCTCATGGCTCACCCACAGTTACCTGTTAGTAAAGAGCTGGAGAGCACTTTGCTGCACGTCAGGGAGGTGCTGAACAGCCAAGGCGAAGCTTTCCTTCATCCTGCTTAAAGTGTTCTGAGTGTGCGGGCATTGGTCAGGGCAAGCATGCACTCAGTTGCCTGCTGTGTCTGCTGCTCCAGCAAAAACAGGTTCCTGACCTGCTGCCAGTTCCCCTACCCCAAGCAGGTCAGTTCCATTAAAACTCTGCCCTGAATTTTCACGCTTGATTATTAGCTGCAATTTTGTATCACACTGGTAGATTTATCGTAGACAAATTCTAAGGAGAAAAATGAAACTGGGAAGGAAAGGACAAGATGATGCAGGAATGTGAACCATCAGCACAGAGAATGGACATTTTAATCCAGATAACATCTGAAAGAATTGAGGGGCAGGGACCTTCCTGGCTAACTTTGAACTTCTTGAGGAAGTGACATCCCAAGTAGACTGCGGAAAACCTTTTACCTGGTGCACATAGACTCCCAAAAAACCTTTGTCAAAGTTCTATGCCAAAGTCTTAAGCTTGAAGTACTGGGGATTCAAGAAATGGATAAGAAATTGGTTGAAGGTTAGAATGCTTCATAGGAGAGTGAAGTCATTTTGGGGGGGGAAGTGTTGATTCTGTATTGCATTATGGTCATGCACCATTGCCAGTTTTTAAACAACATTAACCACTTGATGTCAGAAACAATGCAAACTGCCCAGATGTGTGAATGAAACCAAAACAGAAGGGATAAGAGGGCCACATTTGAATCAAAAGTAACAGTCCGGGGCTACAAAATAAGTTTAAGAAAATATGCAAATGTGTAAACTATTGATGGACATTTAATATTGAAGAGAATAAAGTACTGCATAAAAAGTAATTAGGCAATATATGGTTTTTCTGCATAGTTTTGAAATAGGGCGGAACTGAAATAGTGGCTTTAGTTATCTCGATGCTTATCACATCCAACTACTGCAGAAAGGTAAACAACACAGGAAATGGAATGCTGAGTTATATGGCCAAACAGTGGGCGGGATTTTCATTCCAGGGACAGGAAGCCAAAGACTAGATCAGTTCCGGGTCCTGACCCCACACCGTGTCAAGGTCAGTGACATGACGGGCTTTTTAAAGGGAAAGGTCCTAATTGGCCCAAAGGTGTGTTAGTCACCCAATTCGGGGTGCCGGGCATGGGGAGGAGGTGGGAACTAGTTCTGGTGGGCACTTTTAAAAGGCAAATGGCAGCCATTACTGGGCTTGCTGTTGCCTGGAGGAATGGAGCAGGCAGGAGTGAAGAGGGCCAGCAGCCTCACAGTCCACACAAGTGCCCAAACATTCACTGCTCAAGTACTCGAGCCTCTCTGCTTAGGTGATGGGAACTTTGTGCCACAGCATAATCACCTCAGTTTGACTGTCCTTTTTTATACAAGGTTTTTCATTAGCAATTGCAATCAATAATGGCTCCCCACTGTACTCCTGACAGCTGTGCACTAACGTGTCCTACACTGTTTGCTCTTCCCATTATTACCTTTGGAAATTTGATTCTGTCCCTCTCCAACCTGTTAAGAAGCTCATCAATGAGCTTAACAGCTAGTTAATTTGGTTTAAAAATTCCAGTGTGACACGATGGTTTCAGAAAACTGATATACCATCCGAGTGCGCTATTTTCAGAGCACGCCCACACCTGACTTCGCTCCCTAGGGCAACTGAAAATCTAGCGCAGTAGTGTACAATTATCAAGAGTTATGCCAAAGATGTATTTTTCTCTGGTCAGGCTAGACCTTGAGTATTGAGTCGGCTTGTGGGCGCTGAGGCACAGGGAGCACTGGAGGTGGTAAAAAGAGAGTTTGACACCAGCATAAAGCAAATCTTGGACTGAAATTAGACGCTCTCCTTATCCTGCAAGGGAATGGGCTTCTGAGTAGAACAATGGAAGCAACTGGCAAGCACACTGGAAGCAATTTAATGCTGCAATGGGGGTGGGAGATATGGATTCCCTTTGGATTGATGAACTAGGATGAGTTGAACAGTCTATCTTCTGATTTTATGAAATTCATGCCATTTTATATGAAACTGTTCTGTTTTTAAACTGAAAGAGTCTAGAATGACTTTCTTTTGGAACTAAGGAAATAAAATTAGAACAGAAAGCAGCACAGAGAGCTGTCCGTCTGTCAGTTTTTCTTCAATTACCAGATTTCATCCAATGCTTACAACTTTACAAACAGAATTCAAGTGTACTTATCTATCTTATGACAAGCTTTGTCTCTGTAATATAATTACGTAGAATTTACAGCACAGAAACAGGCTAATCGGCCCATCTGCTCTGTGCTGCTGTTTAACCTCCACACAGGCTTCCTTCCCCTCATCTTCATCTTACTCTAGCAGCATAACCTTTTACATTGTCTCTGACATTTCTTGGTAATTGTGTGATGCTACAATACTTACAAGAACACTTGGTAAAATACTTATTTGAATTTATTTTAGGGTTCTTTGTAATACAGGATGGAATGTGAAAAAATCATAACTTTACTATGGTTTAAAACGTTACACACAGCAGAAATCAGTACCTCAGTTCTATCTCCAGAGTCAGATCAGACAGACGCCTATTTCATGTATTATATGACAGTTGGAGCAATGGCAGCTGGCATGGTGCTTTGTTGTTGTGGCTTTTAGATTTTTTGGCAGTGATTCCCAGGGGATTCTCCCACAGACGCCAATGGCTGTCTGGTGTGCTAGTAACACTATTCTTCATCTGGATGTCTAGGCACCAGCACCAGCTGTTTCAATATGGCTACAGGAAAAATTTTATTTCATGGAAATGCCTACTTAAGTGCTCTGCTCTTCAAATAGCTTCTGGACTCACTGAACCTATTTCCACACCTGAACATCAGTCTGTCGTCCAAAATCCCTACCATTCAGTACTTCTTGACCTTCCTTGTCTCCTGCCCCCAAGCCAGACATGATTCCTCTTAGATAATACTACAGCTTCTCTTGGTGCCTCTTTTGCATCCTCTGAGGGCCCACTGAGACACTCGTCGCTGCCTCCTTATGAGTAGCAAGCCCAAATGTCCCAACTTACTCTGTCCCTGGCCTTCCCACCCAACACATCCACTGGTTGCTAATCTTACCAACCTCCTTATCCACTTACCATTCCCAGCACTGACCTATTGGATTCTTCTAGCGGATTGACTGTCACTTCACCTGTCTTCACCACCTTCCGGAACATGCATTCAGTTGTGAATAGGGTGCTTACCATCCATGAGCTTATAGTAGATGATCGCATTAACATCACGGCCTTGACAGAGACCTGGCTGAGGGGTGAGGACACCTTCCCCATCAGGCTATACCTTTCACTACTAAATCACCCCTTGGTCCGTCCTCCTACTCCTCTTGCAACTTCTCAATCTTTGAGCACCTCACCTTGTTCTACTCCTCTCACCTCTCATTTAAAATCCTCATTCTCTACTGCCTACTTAAATATCACACTGGGTTTCTTAACAAGATATCCTCACTGCTTTCCTCCCTCAGCCTCTGCACTGAGCAACATCTCATCATTAGTGACTTCAACTCCCATCTCAACCGATCATGCTTTCGCTCCTCTATGTTCAATGCCCTCTTATCCTCCTCTTATCTTTCCCTCCTACCCATATTGGTGACCACCCCTCAATTTTGCCAACTCATGTGGCCTTGCTACTCCAATTGTGTCAATCACAGATAAGGGCCCTCTCTGATCACGTCCTTGTATTCCTCTCCACCCACAACCCCACTTCCTCTCATGTTCATCCCAGAAAACACTCTTCCCTCAAGTCACTTACAACTGTACTTTCAATTTCCCAACTGTCTAGCTTTTGGCCCTCAATTCACAATGGCATTTCTGCAGCTACCCCATCTACTTAATCATACCCCCGATGCCCTTGTTGAATTATTTGGCCCATCATGTCCACACCACCCGACAAGTTGCCCTCCAGCCTAATCCCACTTTCCAGCTCTTGGATCGTAGCCTTGTATGTTCTGGCACTTCCAGTGCATAGCCAAGTACTTTTTAAATATTATAAGGGTTTCTGCCTCTACCACCCTTTCAGGCAGTGAGTTCCAGATCCCCTCACCCTCTGGGTGAAACAATTTTCCCTTGAATCCCCTCTAAATCTCTTGCCTCTTACCCTAAATCTATGCCCCTTGGTTATGGACTCCACAACTAAGGGGAATAGGGCCTTCCCATCCACTCTATCTAGACCCCTCTTAATTTTATACACTTCAGTTAGGTCTCCCCTCAGCCTCCTCTGTTCCAAAGAAAACGACCCACACCTATCCAATCTTTCCTCATAACTAAAATTCTCCAGTCCAGGCAACAACCTCGTAAATCTTCTTTGTACCCTTTCTAATGCAATCACGTATGAACTATAGTGTGGTGATCAGAACTGTATGCAGTTCTCCAGCTGTGGCTTATCTAGTGTTTTATACAGTTCCAGCATAACCTCCCAGCTCTTAAATGCCTCGCCTAATAAAGATAAGTATCCTGCATGCCTCCATGACCACCTTATCTACCTCTTCAATCACCTTCAGGGATCTGTGGATATGGACTCCAAGGCCCTTCTGTTCCTCTACACTTCTCAGTATCCTACCATTTATTGTGAATCCCCTTGCCCTGTTAGCCTTCCTCAAATGCATTACCTCACACTTCTCCATTTGCCACTGCTGTGCCCATCCAACTAGTCGATTACATCATTGGCAGTCTACAGCTTTCTTCCTCATTATCAACCACATGGCCAATTTATGTATCGTCTGCAAACTTCTTAATCATACCCCCTACATTCAAGTCCAAGTCATTAATATATATCACAAAAAGCAATGAACCTCATACTGAGCCCTGCTGAACTCCACTGGAAACTGTCTTCCGGTCACAAAAACAATCATCAAACATTACCCTATGCTTCCTGTGTCTAAGCCAATTTTAGATCCAACTTGCCTTCATTAAAGCTATTACCCATTCTCACCTTAGTCATTCCTGCTAGTATGGCCCTCATCTCCCCTCCCTTACATCTAAAAGATGAAGAGTTCAACCTTTATGATGGGCAACTGACTTAACCATTCCTTGCCAGATCTTGTTAGACAACTTAAATAATTATCGGGTCCTGTTGTCCTTTATCAAAACTGTTCAACATTCCAGGATCATCCTGGAATGCAAAAAGAACCCCCGGCTTCTCTTCTCCACTACAAACTGTCTTATCAAACACCTCTGCCCTGCCTTGTCTGTCCTCACTTCCAATCATAACTGCAAGGATCTCTTGGACTTTTTTTGCCACAAAGATTGAGACCATCTGTTCACCTGCCTCTGTCACTTCCCTCCCTTCCCCTTGCCCACTGGGCCAATCTTCCCCTAAGGCGCCCCTCTGTCCTAGCTCTGAATTCTCATTTTTCTCTAGTTTATCATTTATCTTCTGTCACGCCCTCTCCAATCTCTTCTTGTCCATGAGACCTACTGCCTGCTTCCATGACTATTCCACCAAACTGCTGACCGTACAACAACCCTTCCTGGCCCTCATGTTAGCCGATGTTGTTCTCTCTCCTCAGATATTGCCCTACTCTCCTTTAAATCTGTCATCACCTCTCTTCTCAAAAAATCCAACCTTGGCCCGATGTCCTTTTACACTACTACCCATCTCTCACCTCCTTTTCCTCTCCAAAGTTCTTAATGTATTGTTGCCTTGCAAATTCATGCCGATCTTTCCCACAATTCCACATTTGGTTCTGTCCAATCAGGTTTCCCCCCAACCATGGTACCAAAACAGCCCTTATCTATATCAGAAATGACAGTCTATGTGACTGTAATAGCAGTAAATTATCCCTCCTCATCCTTTTCAACCTTATGCAACCTTTGACACAGTTGACCACAACATCCTCTTCCAACCCCTCTCTCCTATTGTCCAGCTGGGTGGAACTGCCCTTGCCTGGCTCCATTCCTATGTATCCAACTGTAACCAGAGAATTACCTGCAATGGCTTCTCATCCCACTCCCGCACCATTGCCTCTGGTGCCTCCCAAGGATCTATCCTTGACCTCCTCCTATTTCTCATCTTCAGTGACATCATCCAACAACACAACAGCATGTACACTGCGACATCCATCTCTACCTCACCATCACCTCTCTCAACCCATCTGCTGTCTCTAATTTGGCAGACTGTTTGTCCGGCATCCAGTACTGGATGAACAGAAATTTCCTCCAATTAAATATTGGGAAAACTGAAGCCATTGCCTTCATTCCCCACCACAAACTCAATTCCCTAGCTACCAACTCCATCCCTTTCTCTGGCAAGGGTCTGAGGCTGAACCAGGTCTTTCGCAACCTGAGTGTTGTACTTGACACTAAGATAAGCTTCCAACCATGTATCTGCTTCCTCATCGTCTACTTCCTTCTCTGTAACATTGCCCAACTCCTCCCCTGCCTCAACACATCTGCTGCTGCAACCCTAATCCATGTTTTTGTCACCACTAGACTTGATTATTCCAATGCTTTCCCGGCCTGCCTCCCATCTTCCACGCTCCATAAACTTGAGCTCATCCAAAACTCTGCAGCCTATGTCCTTACTTGTGCCAAGTCCCGTTCAACAATCACCCCTGTGCTCGCTGACCTACATTGGCTCTCCTTGCCTCAATTTAAAATTTCTCATCTTTGTTTTCAAATCCCTTCATGCCCTCTCCCCTCCTTATCTCTGTAATTTCTTCCAACCACTCAAACCTCCGAGATATCAACACTCATCTAATTCTGGCCTCTTGAACATCCCTGATTTTAATTGTTTCACCATTGGTGGCCAGGCCTTCTGCTGCCTAGGCCCTAAGCTCTGGAATTCCCTCCCTAAACCTCTCCACCTCTCCTTCCTCCTTTAAGACACTCCTTAAAACCTACCTGTTTAATCAAGCTTTTGGCCATCTGCCCTAATATCATCTTTTGTGGCTCAGTGTTAGATTTTGATTCATAAAGCTTTTGTGAAGTGCCTTGGGACATTTTGCTACATTAAAGACAAAATCTAAAGAAAAGTTGTTGTTGTTAAGAGGCTGTTTCTAAGGCAACATTTATCGTCCATAGCAAATCTTCTGAATTCACACTCCCAGCTTGGAGCTTTGCCCAGCCAGTGTCATGCATCATGAAATTGGGTGAGGCAGTCAGTGGGATTTTCCATCTATTAATCCTGCGTGACCCTGTGCTTGAATTCCTGGCACTCAATTTCAGGAAGATGAAACTCTGTGCCAGGAGTCATGGTTTTGTAAAATCTATTCTTAAAAACCTGTAACATCTGTGCAATGTGGAACCCCTTCACACCAATGCCCCAGTTATAGTGACAGCCTATGTTACAAGTCTGATTGAGACATCTGTATAAATTCAAGATAGATCTTGACAACATAAGACCATCATTTTACTTACTTTTTATTTTTAACTTTCTATTTTTAATGATCCTGCCTCTGGTTTTTGTGCTCTCCCAGACCCACTCTGGGCCTCACCCCACCCAGTCTGCAACGTTCCTGACATGCCTTCTGACCACTACATCCTGCCGTTCCTCATCCTTTTCTTTTACTCCTCCTCCTTCACTGCCAGCAACTGCTCTGCTCCCTATGATTTTATCCCTGGCCTTCCTGCCCTCCTCTGCAATATGACTTCTGTGCTTGTTTTATTTGGGGCACTACATTTATTCACTGCCTGTGCTGGGTATAAGCAGGACAAGATTTACAAACATCAACATGGCTGCTTTCTGGTTAACTGTTAAACGGCCATCAGCTTCAGGGAATTCTGTGGTTTTTGGCGGCATTCTTGAGGGCTTAACGCACTAAGTGTGATTCTGATAAATCTTCTCGTATTCCTAGAACTCTGCTGATGAATTAACTGCACCTTTATTTCTGCAAAATTTATGTTACATGCAATAAAATTACAAAAAAAAGGAATAAGATTACTTCTAGCGACCTCTTGTTTGGTTTTCTCTAGTGCTTTCTCTAGTGTTGCTAGCTTTTGCTTCTGTGACAATGGTATCCATTTAGGCAATGCTTTTTCTTGTTTATTTTACTGATAAGGACTCACTTTCTAAATGTACACTCACAATGCCAAGCCTTGTCCATGGTAAGTTGTGTGTTGGGAAATCACGAGAGTACATTCCTGATGGGTGAGGCTTAGGGTTGCCAAACCTCCCACTTTGGGCAGGAGTCTCCTGAAGGCTGTGCCTCAGGACCAGTTCTTGTATGCATGATTTGCACTTGTACAGCACCCTGGCTGTTCTGGCTTGCAACTAATCCGCGTTGACTGGGCCCTGCTGGGCACCCCACTATTCGGAACACACCATTTTCTTACTGTTGTGTGGATGGTGGTTTCATGGCCAATGAAAATCACCTGGAAATTCTATGAGTCCTGATTACAGAGAGAGAAATTCAAATTAGAGGTGGGAGTGGGAATGGGTAGAAAAGAGAAACACCAACTAGTGGGGGAGAGGAAGACAGCAACACAAACTGGAGGGAGGGAGGGAGAGTTCATGTTGACCTGCGATGTGTGCTGCTGTATAATGTGTTTTATTACAGCAGTCAGGCAGCTTTGGTGCTTCTTCCTGAAGAGAGCCTCACCTCCTGGAACTAAAAACAGAAAATACTGGAAATATTCATCAGGTCTGGCAGGTAGACGGAGAAGCAAAGTCAATGTTTCAGGTCGATGATCTTTCATCAGAATTGGAAGACGGACAGCTTTTAAGCAAGTACAGAGCTAGGGAAAAGGAGCCTGGAAAAGAACAAAAGGAAGAGGTTTCTTTAAAACAATGGGCCCGATTTTTTCAGTCAGCGGCGAAGCGAGGGTGCTCTCTGTTGACTTACAAAGTAAGTCTTGCTGAGGGATCTGGTGATCTCTGTAGTGAGAATTTCATCTCTATTCCGTGCAGTGGTACTGCAACTGATTGCAGCGTTCTTTACTGGGCATTCCCAGCGTGGAGCCACGATGATGTCATCAGGCTGTCCATGCAGCCAATCACATTAAAGGATTTTCCAAACAGGAAACAAAAAACACTAAAACAAAATTGCTTTTGAAATTTTTTACATAGAACAAATTGAACATTGGGACATACACATGGGATGAAGGTAGAAGATAAAATATGCTGTAGAAACTTAAAAAAAAATACTATTAAAAATTTAGCTTAAAAAATCGACTAATCATTCATTTAACAACACTCCTTGATTATAAAATAATTTTTTCAGGGCCGGTTCTGTTGTTCATCAAATTTTATTAATCATACCACCGTTTAAAGCCCAGTCATACCTGACTGAATAGGTATAACTTTTTAAGGGGTTTCAAAAGGCGATGTGGGGGCAGGAAAATTAAAATTCTCATTGATTTCAGCGATTGCCAGCTCTGATGGCGTGGTGGGGGGGTGGGGGGGGGGAGGGTCAAAGCACAGCCTGCGCCAGAGCCCTGAGTAACAGACCGCAACTTCAGGATTCCCATGCTCAATCTGCCCATGCCCAATATCTTGATGCTGTGATAAAAGCAAAATACTGCAGATGCTGGAAATCTGAAATTAAAACAAGAAATGCTGGAAATTCTCAGCAGGTCTGGCAGCATCTGTGGAGAGAGAAGCAGAGTTAACGTTTCAGGTCCGTGACCCTTCATCAGAACAGATCCAGATCACTGACCTGAAACGTTAACTCTGCTTCTCTCTCCACAGATGCTGCCAGACCTGCTGAGAATTTCCAGCATTTCTTGTTTTAATTTCAGATTTCCGGCATCTGCCGTATTTTGCTTTTATTTTAGCGTAAGCATATCTTTAGATTGTATGAAAATATTATGGGATTGAAAATTACAACAGATTAGGTCACTAGAAGGCAGATTGTAGGTGAAGTATTTCCAGCGCTTCAAACAGAAAAGGAACGGATGAAGAAAAAGAGAATGAGTAAAAAGGTCTTCTAATACCAACTTTGACAAGAGCTCAGGGAGTCACAATGCATCTAGATGAAAGTAGCAGCAATAAACCAAGGTGAGGCTTATTATCAGGGTTGGTTTGGGTGCCCGACAAATACAGTATTTTATGGTTGACCTGGTACATGAGGAAAGTAGGAATGTCAGGTGGATCAGCAGACACCTAAGCAACACTGCTGCAACACTCATTATGCCATTAATCAAATCTGCAGACTGTCGCACACTTGCCAATGACCAAGGTCAACTGCTTCTGTAGACTCCAGGTCATCAGAAAGTCAGTTTCAGGCCCTTGGCATCTGCTGCCAAGGTATCTGCACCCAACCTTCAAGGCAGGTTCAGCACTTCCAGTGGCAATCAAAGTCAGCACTGCACTCAAAGTTGCTGCCTGCTGTTCATTCCAGGTTAGTACTGCTGCAGCAGGTAATGTGCTGTCCGCACGCATATCAAACAGACGTCTGATGTGCCAGCTGCATAGCTAGTACATTCAACTCCTTTTCCACTGAAGAGCAACAGAAACATAGTATAGCTGTTCAATTACTGCTACATTTGAGAAAGTACTGGGGGGGAGTGTCACTGATGGTTCGGCATGTGGCCATCTAGCCAGCAGGTCTTGCTCTTCCTTGCTACTGCCATATGCTTCCCTCACCAATGATCTATGATTCACACAATGTTACTTCCTGAAGCCAACTTAACTGCACCTCCAAGATGTGTGCAGCTGTGTTGGTACTTGCACACTTTTTTTTTTATTCATTCATGGGATGTGGGCATCGCTGGCCAGGCCAGCATTTATTGCCCATCCCTAATTAGTTTAGTTTAGAGATACAGCACTGAAACAGGCCCTTCAGCCCACCGAGTCTGTGCCGACCATCAACCACCCATTTTATACTAATCCTACATTAATTCCATATTTCTACCACATCCCCACCCGTCCCTATATTTCCCTACCACCTACCTATATTAGGGGCAATTGCTAATGGCCAATTTACCTATCAACCTGCAAGTCTTTGGCTTGTGGGAGGAAACTGGAGCACCTGGAGGAAACCCACGCAGACACAGGGAGAACTTGCAAACTTCACACAGGCAGTACCCAGAATTGAACCCAGGTCGCTGGAGCTGTGAGGCTGCGGTGCTAACCACTGCGCCACTGTGCCGCCCTTGAGAAGGTGGTGGTGAGCTGTCTTCTTGAACCGCTGCAGTCCATGTGGGGTAGGTACACCCACAGTGCTGTTAGGGAGGGAGTTCCAGGATCTTGACCCAGCGACAGTGAAGGAATGGCGATATAGTTCCAAGTCAGGATGGTGTGTGACTTGGAGGGGAACTTGCAGGTGGTGGTATTCCCATGTATGTGCTGCCCTTGTCCTTCTAGTTGGTAGAGGTCGTGGGTTTGGAAGGTGCTGTCTAAGGAGTCTTGCTGCATTGCTGCAGTGCATCTTGTAGATGGTATACACTGCTGCCACTGTTGATGTTGATGAAAGGTGCTATGAGGAGCTGAAAGGCTGTCTTGCAGGTTTACAATGACAGAAAATGTTTAAATATTAAATGCTGGCTCGAAGACACACATTCAAACAGAGATTGCATTCCAAGATACTGTGTGTATGCTTGTGTGGGAGTGAAAAAGAAAGGGGTCAAGACATAGGGCAAGATAGTACTGGCCGCAAAGTAGGGCCTAGTAGGGTCTTTCCTAATCCCTCCAGTCCAAAGTACGGAAAGTCCTCATCAGAGAACTCCTCTTTGCTGACGATGCTGCTTTAACATCTCACACTGAAGAGTGCCTGCAGAGTCTCATCGACAGGTTTGCGTCTGCCTGCAATGAATTTGGCCTAACCATCAGCCTCAAGAAAACGAACATCATGGGGCAGGACGTCAGAAATGCTCCATCCATCAATATTGGCGACCACGCTCTGGAAGTGGTTCAAGAGTTCACCTACCTAGGCTCAACTATCACCAGTAACCTGTCTCTAGATGCAGAAATCAACACGCGCATGGGTAAGGCTTCCACTGCTATGTCCAGACTGGCCAAGAGAGTGTGGGAAAATGGCGCACTGACACGGAACACAAAAGTCCGAGTGTATCAGGCCTGTGTCCTTAGTACCTTTCTCTACGGCAGCGAGGCCTGGACAACGTATGCCAGCCAAGAGCGACGTCTCAATTCATTCCATCTTCGCTGCCTTCGGAGAATACTTGGCATCAGGTGGCAGGACTATATCTCCAACACAGAAGTCCTTGAAGCGGCCAACACCCCCAGCTTATACACCCTACTGAGTCAGCGGCGCTTGAGATGGCTTGGCCATGTGAGCCGCATGTAAGATGGCAGGATCCCCAAAGACACATTGTACAGCGAGCTCGCCACTGGTATCAGACCCACCGGCCGTCCATGTCTCCGCTATAAAGACGTCTGCAAACGCGACATGAAATCGTGTGACATTGATCACAAGTCGTGGGAGTCAGTTGCCAGCATTCGCCAGAGCTGGCGGGCAGCCATAAAGACAGGGCTAAATTGTGGCGAGTCGAAGAGACTTAGTAGTTGGCAGGAAAAAAGACAGAGGCGCAAGGGGAGAGCCAACTGTGCAACAGCCCCGACAAACAAATTTCTCTGCAGCACCTGTGGAAGAGCCTGTCAATCCAGAATTGGCCTTTATAGCCACTCCAGGCGCTGCTTCACAAACCACTGACCACCTCCAGGCGCGTATCCATTGTCTCTCGAGATAAGGAGGCCCAAAAGAATCCCTCCTACTGCAAGAATCTCCAAGGTAGTTTCCCTCCAAGGAATTAAGATTTTGAGATTTCAGAACACTTCTCCAATTCAGTACTGTTCTCTTGAATTAGGTGTGACCCTGCCATGCAAACAATAAGTATTATCCAGAAGTTAAAAAAGCACATATATAGTGGCAGACATATGCCCAACCTGCAGTGCATACTATATGCCAATAGGTGACCATGTATCATGTAGGTTGTATTACAAAGACTTGATGTCTGAAGCCCTTGGAAAATGTCAGTGTATCAGTGTTTAAATTTTACGTTGCTAGTACTGGAATGCAATAGATGCTATGAGGTTAGATGTAAAGTTTTGGGGGGGATTGGCACAGGCATTCTGTAAATGTAAGCATCTGGCATGTAGTTTTAGGCCATCTATCTGATGCGTACTGCTGTTGGATAGTCTTATTAGTTCAGGTTTCTTAAGGTGTTCCATTTTAGTTCCAGGTCCTACTAGTACAGTGCACTGCTGTTGGCTCCTCCTAGCTATGGCACACAGGTCTTTTGGGGATGGTTCAAAATGCACCAGCATTTCCACTTTGCTAGTCATTAGACAAGGGATTTGGGTTTTATGTTGCTATGCTACTTGCCTACAGACCCTGTGCTCTGTATCTACATTGGAATTTCCTTCCTTTGCACCCTCCCCCCACCACTCCCAGTGCAGCCTTTGGGAAGGCTAACAAACTGTTTTCAGCCTTTAGAAGAACCTTAACATTTTTAACCCTCTTACCTTTAAGAAGCTGCATCGATACAAATTTCCTCAGAAGCCCTTTACAAACTGTTGGCTCACCAGATATCACTTTCACACACGTGGTGCCTGGACCAATGCACCTAGGGAACGTGTTCAATCTACTTGCACAAGCCAACAAATCAGGCAAGGTTGGCTCTCCTGCCAAAATGCACATGGTGAATATTTAGCTTTTTTGGAAAAAATGGGTTAGAAAAATAGAGGTAAGAATAAAAGATAAAAGGCTAAAATAGAAGATTTTTTTAAAAAAGAGACCATAAGAAGACCCGCTAACAACAAAGACTATAAAGCCTGTTCCTGTTTCAAATGATTGACTTCAGCTCTATGCAATTAAGTCACCAAGGGAGACTATACTGCAGGATAACACAACAAAATGGGTTATTTCATGCAGTGTCCATTGAATGGAAATAATGGTTTTCATGTCAATATTGTACAACAGAATTAAGGATTGTGTCCTGATTAAACAGCTCAATCCATGATTTCTGCTACAATTTGGGCTTTCTCACAACACACTATAATCAGGCTCTGCTCAGCTTCTATAGTCTGCTTATGAACTTAAATTTAGTCTGACTCATGAAATGGGTGAGACAGTATGTACTGCTGTGGTTTGCACATGCTACACTATCAACCTCCAGCTGAAAAATGCCCTGCTAACAGCCCATATAAGTGAGGCTGATGTACAAATTGTATTTTATGGTAACATGCAAATTTAACAAAAGCAATCTGCAGATAAAGAGCAATGCTACTTAACTTTCAGCAATATATTAAACTATTATTTGAGATCAAAACAACAGACATTTTAGAGCCCACATACTTGAATCTTGATGATTCTATGTGGAGCATTCACAGATAATTAGCTTATGCCTGCCTCTAACCAATATTCTACCCAGAGGCTGTCAAGACAAAGAACAAAAGAAATCTCATCAGAAACAGCTGGCAAAGCTCCTTAAAAAAACGTCTCTGTGCATTGGTCTAGCGATAGCTTCACAGGAATAGATATAATAGAGACATTTTATGACATGATGCAGGACAGACCTGACAACTAGCAAAGTCTCTTTCAACAGGCTGCCTGTTCACAATTCTTGTTAATTTATTAGATTACAATTTAAATCCATGGTTTGAAACATTGAGTGGCAAGTACTGCTCTGAGAATGCTGTGCTTGTTTCAATATTCATGTGATTGTGACATCACACGACTGAGTTGAGAACTTACTGTCTAACCCTGATTCTAATTTAAAGCCTCTGTTAGAAATATGTTGAGCAGTAAAGTGAATGTCCATTTGATGTTACTCAGTGTATACTCATGTGGATCAGAGATAGCACAATAATGTTGTCACACCAATTCTCTTTGAGAGTAGAACCCCGCTGGAAACATGGGATTGGTAAATTTAGCCTTTCATATTAGCAAAACATCAACATTTTTGTGCTATGCAACTAATTTTGTATTCTCTATGGCTGTGTACCCCCATCCTTTTGAGGTGCAGTACAAATATATATCTCGTTGTATCCTTTCATTCCCTGTGCGTTTCCTTGCTGCTGTTATTATTGTCCTGGTTAACCAACTACAAGGAATAGGTACCAGTACTAGAGGCAAGTTACTATAACAGGTATTTTAGATTTTTAGTACACCTTTTTCAATGTCAAAATAGCTAGAATGTTCTCTTGTCCCTGGGAGTTTGCATGGTGCTGTTAGTTGCGCCGACAACTCCATTATCTTTGTAACATGCAACTAGCAGGATGGTAGAAAACAAACCTGATGGTCCTTTTTCATCTAGCAGTTCCTATGGTGCACTAGGTAGAATGTTACCCTTTCACCCATGGAGCTGGGTGCAAATCAAATCCAGTGATTCATCAAAGATGCTTTTCAGCATTCATTGTAAGTCTTAGCTGAAACATGCTTGAGCAGTCTCAGTCTAGTTCCTGGTGGGGCTGGACCCAGAAAACAAAACTGCTCTTAATTTTGCAATCTCTCCCAGAAAGATAGAAAATGTGTTTAAGTTCAAGGTGTTGTGCCAAATGTACCAAACACTATAACAATGATTAGTAGACTAAACAAAGGGTTCTTTATTGAAGAGTAACAGCATTCTCAAGAGAGCTCTTCAATTCACATGCTACCTGCTGACTAATACTGCTCCAACTACTGTATCACGTGTTAACTTGTATCACTTCCTGTAATGATATATACTAAACTATTTGTATATTGTCGGGCAATGATCCTGAGCTCCAAGCACCCACTGAAGCAGGTGGACTGTGGCGGGACAAAATCTTACTGCCTGGGGGCTGCCCGGTCTGAGGCAGGCGGTAGCTGTCCATTGAGATGCGATGACCTCTCTCACCGACAAAGGCTCAGCATAGTGGGGAAAGTCTTCGCTCGAGTCTTTTTAAACAGGTTCCAGAAGCTGGCTGAGCGTGTCTACCCTGAGGCACAGTGCGGCTTTCGAGCAGAGAGATCCACCATTGACATGCTGTTCTCCCTTCGCCAGCTACAGGAGAAATGCCACGAACAACAGATGCCCCTCTACGTTGCTTTCATAGTTCTCACCAAAGCCTTTGACCTCGTCAGCAGATGTGGTCTCTTCAGACTACTAGCAAAGATCGGATGTCCACCAAACCTACTAAGTATCATCACCTCATTCCATTACAATATGAAAGGCACAATTCAGCACAGCGGTGCCTCATCAGACGCCTTTCCTATCCTGAGTGGTGTGAAACAGGGCTGTGTTCTCGTACCTACACTGTTTGGTATCTTCTTCTCACTGTTGTTCTCACATGCGTTCAAGTCTTCAGAAGAAGGAATCTTCCTCCACACAAGATCAGATGACAGGTTGTTCAACCTTGCCCGTCTAAGAGCGAAAACCAAAGTACGGAAGGTCCTCATCAGGGAACTCCTCTTTGCTGACAATGCTGCATGAACATCCCACACAGAAGAGTGTCTGCAGAGACTCATCAACAGGATTGCATATACACCCTACTGAGCCAGCGGGGCTTGAGATGGCTTGGCCATGTGAGCCGCATGGATGATGGCAGGATCCCCAAGGACACATTGTACAGCGAGCTTGTCACTGGTATCAGACCCACCGGCCGTCCATGTCTCCGCTTTAAAGACGTCTGCAAATGCGACATGAAGTCCTGTGACATTGATCACAAGTCGTGGGAGTCAGTTGCCAGTGATCGCCAGAGCTGGTGGACAGCCATAAAGGCGGGGCTAAAGAGTGGCGGGGCTAAAGAGTGGCGAGTCGAAGAGACTTAGCTGTTGGCAGGAAAAAAGACAGAAGTGCTAGGGGAGAGCCAACTGTGTAACAGCCCCGACAAACAATTTTATCTGCAGCGCCTGTGGAAGAGTCTGTCACTCTAGAATTGGCCTTTATAGCCACTCCAGGCACTGCTTCACAAACCACTGACCACCTCTAGGCGCTTACCCATTGTCTCTCGAGACAAGGAGGCCAAAGATGAGATGATGATTTGCATGTTCCGTAGTATGTTAATCAGTATTAAAGTAATGAAAGCAATATCACAACTCAAGGCACCTGAAAAGATTACCTCTCCTCCCCCATACCAAATACAAGTACAAACTCGCAGCTGCCTAATAATGAATATTGATATTACCACACCATCCTGGTGAGATGGCCTCACCCTTTACCCAATTAACCCACTGAAACTGTTGGCAGGGGAAGAGGACACATATTTTACCACTAAATTATTGTGCTTTAATGCCATTCATCTTAAGATCATGAAAGTATATCAAAAAAAAAATCCAAAAGAAAACTTTTTGTACCACTTATCCAATCACCACAAAGGTAATTTCAGAAGCACAAGTCATGAAAGAGCAAAAAGAGACAGTTGGTAGTGGAGAAAGTAAGCTGGGGTTATCTTTGCTTTCTAGGATGACCCTAGAGTATGGGATAGTTTTAGCAGAGGAGAGTAATGAGGCCCAGTAGAGCGAGACTTGGCTCAGCCAAATTAGTGATGGCTGGCTCGGCCAATTGTGCAGCAGATGTTCTCAAACCTGCACCCCTTCTCCTTGAGCAATTGAAGATGTGGGCTATATTCAAGAAACAACTGGGATGGGAAAAACTCAATATTTTGCTGGAGACAGAGCTTTCAAAAGTGAACAAATCAACAACTGCAGAGCTATTGTGGTTAATGGAGAGACAAAGGCTCGGCAATTGGGGGTCTTAATGTAATTGTAAGAGAATGACTTGTGGAGTGACAGATGGAGGAGAGCTTTTTCAAGGGACAGATGCAGCAGAAAATGGTGTTTCAAGGGGATAAGCATATACAGGTGGTGAACTATACAGAGGTTAAAGACTGTCAATAAAGTCAATGTTTATCCACATATTGGCATGGTTTGAGTTGCAACCAAGCTGCACATGGAGAGTATGTTTCCCTCCAATTAACATATGTTTTCCCATTGATAAAGGTTGTTTATATGGTCCTGGAAAGCAATCCATGACTTCTCAGACTTTGGGAGAACTCAGTAAAGTTAAACTGTTTCATCCTTGTCACTCTTTGTCTATGACGAAGTTGATGAAATTGCTTGCTATCGAGAGCAATCAATCTGTGACTTGCCACATATACACAGTGGTTTGGCTTATGTTACATAATCTCCCCAATGGTAGCCTCGAATACTCTGTGACCTAGAAGCTAAGGATGATCTTATCAGCTTTGGTGAAGCAGTACTTTCAGTAGAGGTGGCTGCAGCTTGGGCCACAACTTTGTGATAGCCTCCTTTGTGAAGCAAAGCCTCTGCAGGCATTGCTCATTGGTTCAAATGTAGGTGGGAGCACCTCTGCCTATAAGCACTGGGGTGGGCAGGGTGGGTGAGTGTGCTGAGGTGTAGATTCAACAGTGTGGTCTTCCTTTGTTGCTCTTCCTCAGCTTTGAAGAAGCAAAGATAGAGAGAAATCCTCAATGGGAAATCCACTGTACCTGGCATGAAAAAAGCAAATAGCAAAATGCAGATGGCCAAGTAGGTGAACGCAGTAAAAAAAACAAAGAAGATTCTAATAATCTCAGTATCTGAATAAGTTTGTTCTTTTAAACTTACTTTTGCATTCAGTGCAATGCCTAGTGTTACAGACAGATGGGGGTTACACATGAACATGAGAATTAGGAGTAGGAGTAGGCCATTTGGCTCCTGAGCTGTTCTGCCATTTGATAAGATCATGGCTGATCTGATTGTGGCCTCAACTCTACTTTCCTGTCTACCTCTACATCCTTTGACTCCCTTGGCAATCAAGAATCTATCTAACTCAGCCTTAAAACTATTCAATGACCCTGCCTCCACTGCTATCTGGGAAAGAGAATTCCACAGCCCATCGACCCTCTGAGAGAAAAAAATTCTCCTCATCTCTGTCTGAAATGGGAGACCCCTTATTTTTAAACTGTGTCGTCTGGTTCTAGTCTCTGTCATAAAGGGAAACATCCTCTCAGCATTCATCAGCTGATAAGGATGGTTTCCCCTTTTTCACCTCTCAAATGACCAAAGACCATGTTTTAAAAAAAATGTTTTATCCCCTGAGCATTTTAATGGTTAACAAACAGACAAATGACAGGTTTTTGTCAGTTTAAAAGATAAATATTTTTTATACAACAATGTACGCAACTTCACCCACTATCACACACTTACAGATACACACACACACACACACGAAAAGATAGAAATTAAAGGATAACATGCATTTAGGTCTGATGGTTTAAAAGTGTCCTCCATTTAACTTGTGTTTCCCCAGGGTGAAGACTTGGAATGGTGCAGACCTGTATTATTTTCCCTTGTTCACAGAAGGAAGACTTGGGAGGTTTAGGAAGATGGTTGCACTGCAGCAGACATTGGTAAAGTCCTGGCACGATTTCTCAGGTAGGGTGTTCAAGGCCAAACTCCAGTTGCTGCCTATGTGTAGTTCAATGTTGGTAACTTAGGCAGGATCCTGTCTCTTCAATGGCATAGATGGATCTCTCTCTCTCTCCTTCTTCTTCTGGCTTTGTCTTCCCAGCATACACCTTTATTATGCTCCTTATCAGAAACCTGGCTTCTGTCATGTGACCAGAGTTTCTCTCTCATTGTTCTCATAAATGGTGTCTGATGGTGAGCCCTTTGTTAGACAATGGAGTCTGGGCGCTATTCATCTTCTTTCCATCTTCATAAAGTGGAGCTTTTTTCACACCCATTATCTTAAGTTTCAATTTGGAGTCACCAAGTCTGCAATGCCATTGTTAACCCAATTAGTTGGAGAGAAGTAGCCATTAACATAGAATGGGTTGTTTACATTTTAATGCCTTCTCCAAGGCTTGTCCAGATATGAAGATTGGCTGAGGGTTCTTGCAGTTTCCATGTGTATTAGCAGTATAGGATAAGATCATCTGACCTCTCCACTCCATATTGTTTTGGGTTTGTTTCATAAGTTCATTATATAGTTCATAATTTCTCTTTGCATAAACGTGACACTAGCAAACATGGATGTCACTAACATACTGGCATGAGTCAGATTCAGTGTAAATGAGATAGAAGTGATAGAAAGTGGTGGGTGCTGTTACCATGACATTACCACTTCATTTACATATGCTCATCCAAAAGTGGGTGAGTGCTTATGCCAGAAACAATGGCGGGAAATGGAAAAAATTGGTTGGGGGGGGGAATGCAGTGTCATGGATTCCCATCTCATTTCCTGGTCAATTAGTGTCTCAGGTTTAGGTCAATTGCAGCAGGAAATCTGAATTATTATCATTACAAGTTACAAATCTCACTATCTTCAAGCATCATACTTTTGGCCTATCACAGAGTTATCTTGATACAACACCAGCAAGGAATGTGCCTTTAAAATTTTCTGATTTCTTTCAGTGGGTTGTTCTTTCACCGTCTGCTGATCACACCAGTGGGACAAACAGTGTCCTCACACAAGATCACATGATATCCCACACAACATTTTTTGGCAAAAGAGTTGTGTTTTTGTGCATTTTTACAATCTATCTGAAGAAAAATAAGCCTTTTCATATCAGCATAAAAAAACTGATACTAAAACTGAGGCAGTTGCTCCTGGTTTTGTATAATAGTGTAATTAAACATTAATAGCTTGTTCTAACAACTTGTACCCATAATTTGTGCAGAAAATTGCTCCCAAAGTTGATATATTCCTGCTTTGCACTTCCTTTTAGTTTGGAATACTGCATTCCTCTTTGATTTGTGCATGGAAAACCTGGGTGTGGCAGCTTTAAAGAAAACTTCAGCAATTGCTATTTAATACACAAACATGCCACCAGTTTCTCTTCAATCCACTCTTCCTCTGCTGGCTGAAATGCTGGAGGTCACAGCTCTGTGCATGCTTTGTTTCCATCTGCACAGTGCAAGATAGTCATTAAACAGCAAGAAAAATCTCTGTTTTTTTTAAGAAAAGCTTTGGAATGAAATAGGGCACTAGTGAGAGTTCCAGGTTCTCTGTATTTCAGCCAATAACAAGCTATACTAGAACAACAACAACTTGTGTCCAATTGGAACTGAATGTATTGACTGATAAAAGGCAGCTGTTCCCAATAATAATTTCAAAAAAGCCCACTCACTTTGAAATAGGCTTTGGCTGCATAGAGTTAAAGAATGGATCACTGCCATCAACTAGAGACAGGAATAGTTTTCTGGGTTGTAGACTGGATTTTTCCTTTTAGTTGTTATCTTTAGAAAGCCCAGTAAATCAGTTTCTCACAAAGCTACAGAACTTGCGGTTATACTGCAGTTTATTCCCATATCACTGAAGATGAATCATTTTATTTTCTCACTGTTGATTTGTTTGATGAGTGGAAAATGTCTGCAGAGGCCTGTGTGGACAGGTTAAGTAGCAGGGATGGACAACCCAGATGGGAAATCAGGATTGGGAGATTCCCCAAGTGTTCCATAGCACTGTTGCCAGTTCAAACTGGAACCCTGACCTCCCTCCAGGGTTCATGTTGATTCTCTTTTACTCTGCCCCAGTTTAAACTGACACCCTTCCTCCTCATTGATCTTTCTTGCCTCTCCATCCTAAGCACAAATACTAACTTCTTCTTTTGTTGTCCCTGAAGCACCACACCCAGCTTCTACCTCTTCCATCTCTCTTTCATTAAGATCCATTTTCCTCCCTTTCAATGTTATCCATCTCTCACTTCTCTCACCCATCATTTCCATCCATTGCCTCCCTCCCCTTTCGCATTTGTTAATTCTCCTCTCCCCTTCATTGCAACCCACTCTTCCCTTCTCCTTCATTATCATCCATTTTGCCTGTCAGCTTCTCCTTGAGTCAGTAGCTAATGCACAGAGCTAGTCCTTTGCTCCTCTCCACACCACTCCCAGTGCAAATGGCAGGGATTGTGGCCTCGATGAATCTTACAAAAACTGAAGTTTTATAACATCTAAAGATCGGATGTCCACCAAAACTACTAAGTATCATCACCTCATTACATGACCATATGAAAGGCACAATTCAGCACAGCAGTGCCTCATCAGACCCCTTTCCTATCCTGAGTGGTGTGAAACAGGGCTGTGTTCTCGCACCTACACTGTTTGGGATCTTCTTCTCACTGCTGCTCTCACATGCATTCAAGTCTTCA
The DNA here is from genome assembly GCF_036365525.1 of Heterodontus francisci. Classification (NCBI taxonomy): domain Eukaryota; kingdom Metazoa; phylum Chordata; class Chondrichthyes; order Heterodontiformes; family Heterodontidae; genus Heterodontus; species Heterodontus francisci. The sequence continues at coordinate 23,038,737 of NC_090397.1, forward strand.
GAAGAAGAAATTTTCCTCCACACAAGATCAGGTGGCAGGTTGTTCAACCTTGCCCGTCTTAGAGCGAAGACCAAAGTACGGAAGGTCCTCATCAGGGAACTCCTCTTTGCTGATGATGCTGCATTAACATCCCACACAGAAGAGTGTCTGCAGAGACTCATCGACAGGATTGCAGCTGCCTGCAATGAATTTGGCCTAACCATCAGCCTCAAGAAAATGAGCATCATGGGACAGGACGTCAGAAATGCTCCATTGATCAATATCGGCGACCACGCTCTGGAAGTGGTTCAAGAGTTCACCTACCTGGGCTCAACTATCACCAGTAATCTGTCTCTCGATGCAGAAATCAACAAGCGCATGGGAAAGCCGTCCACTGCTATGACCAGGCTGGCCAAGAGGGTGTGGAAAAATGGCACATTGACACGGAACACAAAAGTCCGAGTGTATCAAGCCTGTGTCCTCAGTACCTTGCTCTAAGGCAGCGAGGCCTGGACAACGTATGCCAGCCAAAAGCGACGTTTCAACTCATTCCATCTTCGCTGCCTCTGGAGAATACTTGGCATCAGTTGGCAGGGCTGTATCTCCAACGCAGAAGTCCTCTAAGCGGCCAACATCCCCAGCATATACACCCTACTGAGCCAGCAGTGCGTGAGATGGCTTGGCCATGTGAGCCGCATGGAAGATGGCAGGATCCCCAAAGACACATTGTACAGCGAGCTTGTCAGACCCACCGGCTGTCCATGTCTGCTTTAAAGACGTCTGCAAACGCGACATGAAGTCTTGTGACAGTGACCACAAGTCGTGCGAGTCAGTTGCCAGTGATCGCCAGAGCTGGCGGACAGCCATAAAGGCGGGGCTAAAGTGTGGCGAGTCGAAGAGACTTAGCTGTTGGCAGGAAAAAAGACAGAAGCGCAAGGAGAGAGCCAACTGTGTAACAGCCCCGACAACCAATTTTATCTGCAGCATCTGTGGAAGAGTCTGTCACTCTAGAATTGGCCTTTATAGCCACTCCAGGCGCTGCTCCACAAACCACTGACCACCTCTAGGCGATTACCCACTGTCTCTCAAGACAAAGAGGCCAAAGAAAGAAAGATTTTGTGATAGGTACTTAGACAAATTGTTAAACTTTAGAGTGGTTGCAGATCTAGGCGAATTCCAGTCTCCTTCAGACATCTTTTAATTTTAAGTTCATACAGTGATCCAGAAACAAACTATTACAACATTAAGGTCACTCAATAGTTTCTACATTACTGTTTGAGCCTTAGACATCAAAAGAAGACGTTTGATGTAGATAGCCAGTCCAATTAACAGAAATAGTTTAAAGACATTTACCCTCAGTACCTAAATGGAATAAATTCTGAAAGATCCCTGAACCAAACAAAAGGATACGTGTCCCCAACAAAAGTAACTATGTCTAACTTATAGAATTTTAAAATTACTAAAGAAAGAATTTGCATTTATAGAGTGCCTTTTATGAACTCAGTACCTCCCAAAGTGCAGTAAAAGGGTTGTTATCCAGCATGTACCAGACTGAGAGGTGCTGGATAAGCAAAAATTCTGGGTAATGAAGATTTGTATTTACCAAGGCAGGTGGAGAGCCGATCTTCTGCTCCAAAATTATTGCTGGGAGTGTGACAGGTACCCAAGGCCCGGCATTGTGAAAGCCAATTCTTAATTTTTCCTTAATCCTTTAGGGTCGGTGCAACAATACAGCACAAGGGAGAGTCCGCCTTTTCCAACGAGCCATCCCTGATGGAGATTGGACGGCCAACTCGGAGCTAAATGCTTCTGACCGCAAGGACCAAGAATCCCCTTGGTGAGTGGGGAACCAGTCACCGAGGCAAGGTCGCATTTCTAATCGCTGGTGGCATCTGGATAATTGATCTTGCCAGTTGTTAAAGTGCCGGATAATAAAGCTTTAACCGTACTACACAGCCAATTAAGTATTCTTGAAGTGTGGTCACTGCTGTATTGTAGGAGAAAGTGGAAGTCAATTAGCTTAATAATGATCAGAAAATCTGTTTTAGTGATGTTCTTTGAGGAATAAATGTTTGCCATGGCATTGAGAGAACTCCTCGGCTCTTCTTTGAGAAATTACAAAGGATCTTTGATCTTCACCAGAGGGCAGATTGAGTTGGCTTTAACATCTGATTCAAAAGACAGCACCTTCGCCAGAGCAGCACTTTCACGCTGAACCGCACTATCAGCTTGGATTATTGTGCGCAAGTCTTTGGAGTGGGTCTTAAACTTTCTGACCCAAAGACAGAGCGAACAAGGCCAACAGCTTCATGATTACAAATGAAGAACACTAAACTCTAGTATGAACAGTGGATGCTGATCAGGTCATTTAGCTTTCATTAACTTTTAACAGTTTATTTGTAGTTATAAATTTGAGTTTGCCATTGATGCCTTCTCAGATTTAGTGGCATCAGCTGCTCCCAAAAGCAATCCAAGTGTCTTATTTTTATGGAAGTTGACTTGCAATATTCTATATTTACTTGCACAATAACATAACCTGGGGGTGTAAGAATAGTAGTCCCTAGTGACTTGAACTGGATATTTGTATCTTTTGCACGTTTTAGTTTTTAGTTTTCGAGATACAGCACTGAAACAGGCCCTTCGGCCCACCGAGTCTGTGCCGACCATCAACCACCCATATATATTAATCCCACACTAATCCCATATTCCTACCACATCCCCACCTGTCCCTATATTTCCCTACCACCTACCTATACTAGGGGCAATTTATAATGGCCAATTTACCTACCAACCTGCAAGTCTTTTGGCTTGTGGGAGGAAACCGGAGCACCCGGAGAAAACCCACGCAGACACAGGGAGAACTTGCAAACTCCACACAGGCAGTACCCAGAATTGAACCCGGGTCGCTGGAGCTGTGAGGCTGCGGCGCTAACCACTGCGCCACTGTACCACTGTGTACTTCTTCAATCTCTTTGAAGGAAAATACTTGGTAAGAAAACGCTTGGTATGAATTGTTCAGCTGTGTAAACATACACGAAAGTAGTCACGATCAGATTCTAGTAGATCGGCACTTATCTTCCTATATATAATTCAAAAATAAGATGCACTCTATGCTTCTCCACATTAATGGGTGATCTTTATGGACTTAAACAAACTCATTTCTAACACTTCCTGCTTTACATCCTGCTCATATCCTTCTTCTGCATTCCATTGCTTTGCAACCTTCAGTTTTAAAAGCCCTTTGTGGACTAAATTTGATAACCACCGAAATAGCCTTCGCACCCATTCATTGCAATGCAGGCAGCAGGCCAACTTCATGCAGGCTGCTGATTTGAATGATTTCAGCGGTCAGTAAGCACTAATGGCTGCTGATCGGTTGGATGCATCAGCAGGGGGGCAATATTGTGAGAGGTTAGCCTCACTTTAAGCTAGCCTGCAGATCTTAAAGGGGAGGTGCATTATGGCTAGAGCAGGTGCTGAAAATCATGCAGGAAGTGAATCTGACTTGGGAAATATTGGAAAATGGCACAGCATGGGAGAGCACAGGCTCCAAGGCTTTCACGCATTGCACTGGAGGTCGGTGGAAGAATTGGAAAGCCGGAGAGATTTCCGTATCTACAGAGGGCCAGCAGGCCTCTAGACACATGCTTAGAAGCCTTGGAATGTTAGGAGTCAAGCCCCAAGGACCTGGATGCAGTGTCGCAAAAAGTTCAATGATCTCACAAGAGTGGTCAAGGTCAATGAATGCATCTTCAAATGTTAAATCCTACCAACTGCACCACCAGCCTCAGCAACTGCTCAGTGCACACACTCCCATTACTCACCTACCAAGAATCTCTTTCAATCAGAACTCGTACCTAACACCCATCCTTCCTCTCACCCTCACACACTTAGCACTGCTGCAAGTCTCACACACATCTCATTGCTTTCACGCACTATTAGCTATTCAACCATGACAGCCACATTACCCAAACAGATTGCATGGCACTCACTGACCACTCTCTTGCGGGACAAGGTGGAGCACAACTTGAGGCAGCAGGAGCTAACTGGAGGGGGACAGGCACACCTGCATGTCCTAACCCCCAAGTAGGAGATGGTGCTGGTCATTACTGAAGCCAGGGGGCTAAAAACATCGAAAATGATGCTATCCTCATGCCTAATCCTCCTTCGCACATTCAACCTCCCTCTCAGTGTTGTAGTGTTCAGTCGAAGTTGAAATATTACAACGTTATAGCATAGAAGGAGGCCATTCGGCCTGTTAGGTCCTTGCTGGCTATTTACAAGAGCAATTCACCTTGTTCCACACCCCGCCTTTTCCCTGTAGCCCTGCAAATTTTCTTATAAATATTGGCCAGGACACCAGGGTGAACTCCCCTGTTCTTTTTGAAGCAGTGTTGTGGGATCTTTTATGCCCACTTGAGAGGGTAGACAGGGAGTCAGTTTAATATCCATAAGACAGCATTTCCGATAGTGCAGTACTCCTCAGTACTAATGAGCCACAGTTGACACCTTAGGTGTGGTAGAATATGTTATGTTGGGAAGTTTCTGTTCTTTAGTTCAATAACATAAATTATAATCTTTTGCATGGCTTTTCTATATTGCCTTTTCTTGCTTTTTGAGTGGAAGTCCCTTTTTTGATGATGAATGGGAAGACATGACAAGGCCCAATGAAGCAATGTGCAAGGAGTGATTGGTTGTTTGCAGAACTGCTTTGTATTAGTGACATTGGGGATAGTAAATTTCTTCAGTGCGTCTCGGATAGTTTTCTACAGCAGTATATCCTAGACCAACAAGGTGGCAGGCCGTGTTAAATTTAGTAATGAGCAATGTCAAGAAAATCCTATATGCCTAATGAGAAATATTAATTTTATCAGTTGCAAACTTACATTAGACTTTTAATGGAGAAAATCTTGCAGTTAAGTTTTTTAAAAACCGGCAGCCAAGATGGCCACTTGCAATTTGAATCTGAAACACTTTTGCACATTACAAGGCCCCAATCAGAGCCAGAAGTCAAACAGGAAGCCCAGCCAGAACAATGCTTTGGCTAACTGAGTAGATTACCCAGATCATCCTTGTTATCGGGACATTCAAAGCCATCTCAAGGCATTCATAAGTAGAGACGTCCTTCCAGGGAGTAAACACTGACAAGACCACCTGAGAGAGCTTTTGGGTTTTAGATTTTGGACTTCATTAAAAACAAAGAGGATTGAGAGATCCATGTGACCGTCTGTCCATCTTTGAAAAACTGGGAATTTTGTTACACACGGAAGAGACAAGCATTAACTGAGTGTGCAGCAGCACAGAAAGCTGTGTGCCTCCCTTTCTTTCTCCCTCTCTCTTGCCAGAAAACATCAAGTTTGAAAACCATCTGTGATTGTGGACCCTCCAAGCCTACAGACTGCTACAGCCAGAGACCAGGGGAAGAGAACCACCTACCAGTCTTCCTGGGCAAAGCAGGCCAGTCACAAAGTGCACTTTGACCAACCAACGACTTCAGGAGTACAACTCCAGGCGGACAACCACCGAATCATCCAACTTCAAACCACGTATTTAACTTTTATTTATTCTGGACTTTAATCCAACCAAAAACCTACTTTCTACTTTGTAATCTATTTGTGTGTGTGTGTGTGATTCTTGTGTGAATGTGTGCATAAATGTGTTGCGCATTTTTTATTATTTTTAAATCAGGGCTAGTTTGTTAAGTAAAATAAACTTGCCTCTTTCTTGTTTAAACTCAAGAAAGCCTGTCCAATTGGTTCTTTCCAGATCATAGTAAAGAAAAAAGGTAAAACGCTCACAGAGGTGGTAAGCACAACCACTGTTTAAAAGGATAAAATAAGAGGAAGGGCAAGAGGGGAGCCTGAGCCAGATTTAGTTAATAGCCTAAAGGGGCGTGAACATTTATCTAATGGTGACCATACTTCAATATGATCAAATTCAACATAGTGTTTGAAAGGAAGAAACGCGAAACAGCTACTAAGATCCTAGATTTAGGTAAGGCTGACTTCAATGGGGTGAGACAGAAACTATCCACAGTAAACTGGGCAAATCTGTTAATGGGTAAAATGACAGAACTTCAGTGGGAGGTGTTCAAAAAAGAATCAGAACCAGTTTATACACTTAAGGGGCAAGAGCTTTAATTTCCAAAAAAAGCTAAGAACAACTAAAGAGGTAAGAGACAACATAAAACTAAAAGTATAAAATATAAAAATGCAAAAAATAGAACACATCCTAACAAATGGGAAAGATACAAAGAACAGCAAAGGGTGGCAAAAGAGAGATTAAGAGCTGCAAGAAGGGAGTACGAAAAGAAATTTACAAGGGATATCAAGATCAACAGAAGATTTTTTTACAATTATGTTGGGAAAAAGAGGTTGGTCAGGAGCAATGAGGGGCCCTTGAAAATTGATAATGGTGATATTGTCAATGAAAATAAGGAAATGGCAAACAGGTTGAATAATTACTTTGCGTCAGTAGTTACGGTAGCCGAAGAAGTCAGCATGCAGGCAATTTCAAGGAAATTAACATTGAATCAGGAACAGGGATTCACCAAAATTCACAAAAGCAAAATAATAGTAATGAAGAAAATAAGAGCACTAAAGAGTGACAAATCCCCAGGACTAGATGGTTTCCATCCCAGGGTTTTAAAGGATGTAGATGAGAACCACCTCTGGAGACTGGCAATGGTTTCATGGAGCATTGGCCTGCAGTCCTTCTCAGAAAGATAGCATTCGTCTTCCCACCCCCACCACTCCACCAGTGCCTTTACTGTTGCCTATTAGCCAGCCAGCCCAGACTGCTGCTGCTCATGCCGAGGTGGTGCAGTCAGAAGCCAGACCTTTTAGGGCCATCTGCAGTCTCCCCACTGAAAGTCAGCAGTCTTCCACCAGCCATGCTGCAGCCTCTGGTGTAGCATTGTATAGGAGGACAAGGACAGGCAAAGGTACACGGAAGAAGGCACTAAGGGAATGCACAAGGGTGATTATTGACTTTTGTGTGTAATATGGCATGGTTACATTGACATATTTGTTTGTAATGTTTATTTGTGGTGGCTTTTATTTCCGCATTGTTGCCAAGTGGACACTGTGATGATCAGTGACAGAGGGTAGTTAAGGTGCAGGACTGCTGGTGAACAGGGAGTTGCGGTTGAGGCTAACTTGCATGAATCCTTCAAGGACAGCCCGGTCAGAAAGGGGCTGTCTAGGTTCCCTTCACCCTCTGTCTTCTTCCTGCTCCTCATCATATAGTTGTTAGCAAGGGTTGTCACCTTGTGATGGCAAGGTTGTGCAGCATGCAGCAAACCATCACAAGTTTTGACACCCACTCTGCCGAGTACTTCAGGAGTCCTCCAGAGCGGTCCAGGCAACTGAAATGTTGTTTCAGCACACCAATGATCTGCTCTATCATATTTTGTGTGGCAGCACGGCTGTCATTATATGCATGCTGTGCACGTTTGCCTACATTGCACACTGGAGTCATAGGCCATAGGGTCAGTGGATAGCCCTTGCTGCCCAGTAGCAGTAGACACACCACTCCCTGTACACTTTTGCAACTTTAAGCAATTGTAGAAAGCACCAAACAGTTGCATAAGCAAATCAGCAGCCAGAAGAAATAAACCAGCAACTAACCTGTAAGTAGCTGATGATCGCTTTAAATAGTGCTGGTGGGGGCTGGGCTGGGGGGTTACTTCCTGCTGCCAATTGCGTACTCAGCTGTACAAGCTCCAAAAAAGGAACAGCTGGAGTCAGATCAATGTTGCATGCTAACTTACGTCACGACCTGCCTGCTCTGTATACTTCTGGCGGTCAGTCACTGCCTGCGCGCTAACACCCTCACCAATATGTCATCCTATGTGATTCACCCTAAAAGTGGGCGCACACACTGTGGACACCATTTTGGAGCTCTCACAGTACACGTTGCATCCAAAAACTGGGTGCAAATGATCCCAATTTCTCACCCTTTCCGTCAGTATTTATCTCTTGCCATTCAGCCAGAAAAAGGAAGTTTGCCACATTCCTGTCAATGCTCAGGGCCAGCAGCTCCCCAGTCAAATGGATATGAGGAGTTCATTGAATATGGAAACAAGTTAATTTAATTAGGATACATCATCGAAGCTAGCTCATTTGCATATTAAACATTTATTGTCTCAAATTCCTCCCCTTTGTTAAAAAAAAGACTTGCAGGACTGCACAGCTTAAAAAAGGTGCAACTTTTTCCAAATCTGTTCTGTGGAAAAATTATGAAATAAATGACCAAACTGTGATCAGTATATTCTTTAACTTGTCTGTACATGTGCTACCATGCTACTTGGTGTTCAAAATGCTGAGGGGTCTTGATGGAGTAAATGGATAGAAACTGTTCCTATTGTCAGAAGGGTTGAGAACCAGAGGACACCAGTTTAAGGTGAGTGGCAGAAGAACCAAAGACGACCTGAAGAAAAACTTTTTTACACAGCGAGTGATTAGGATTTGGAATACACTGCCTGAGAGTATGGTGGAGGCAGATTCAACCATGGCTTTCAAAAGGGAATTTGATAATTATCTGAAGAGTAAGTTTTGCAGGGCTACAGGGTAAGAGCAGGGGAGTGGAACTAGCTAAGTTGCTCTTGCAAAGAGCCAGCACAGACACAAAGAGCCCAATGGCTTCCTTCTAAGCTGTAACCGTCTTACGTTCCTACGATAGAGTTCAAATATCATTCAAACCACTTTGAAAATCTTACTCACTGCAGCAAATGGTGCACGAAAGGCCAGATTCCCTACAGCATAGGCATAAATAGAGGTTTGTGCAGTGTTAGGAGTGAAATGTTTAGGATATTATTATTTCCAAAATATACTTTATTCCTTAAAATCTGTAAAAAATACATGAAGAAATCTTTAGGATAGGAATGGGCTAAATTATCGCTATTTATTTTAATACCATCAGATTCTGTTTGTGTTTAAGGTGCTTAATTGAGTTATCTCACATCAAGGTGAATCCAGCTATTGCTGAATATTCATGACTCAAATAAACTACTGTAAATATTCTTTTGATTAACTTGTTAACCATGCAATCTATAAATTCATAAAGGTAAGCAAAGCAAGTAGAACTTGCATTTATCTATTGGGTTTAATGTAGCAATAATATTCATTGACTTTGCATCTTGGGTTAGATCAGAGTAGAAGGGGAAATGGGGTTGTACCAAACGTACAATTGAAGAGGTAGGTTTGAAGGAAATTCTACAAGGTGGGAGGCTTGAACCGAGATAGATGGTTTCAGAAAGTGGATGCAAGGTGACAGAACTGTGATAGGTTGGGAGGTTTTTCCAGAGGTTGGCAGGACCAAGACTATGGAGGCATTTGCAGATATGTATGAGGATTTTCAAGTCAGACAGAGAGGGGAAGGGAGCCAATGGAGTTTGGTAAAGATGGTATTTTAGGTGGCTGAGACCTTTTACAGGATATGAGTTGGAAGTTTATGTAGTTTTAGAAATACTCATGCCTATTCATTTATTGATCTCTAGTAATGCTATCTTTGAACATTCAAGCTATTGCCAAAATAATTTTAAATTAATTCAGTTATTCAAGTTGATTTAATGCAAGAAAACTTAAGCAAGCTAAGTACTGTAATACATATTAAATCTTAGACACACATAATTTCTACTTTATCAGGAGACTTATCTGGTACTTAGATTTCCCAACATAGCTCATCAGTGCTGCAATGTGAACTAAAGTGTGAATTAATGATGTTATCATGGTATATATTAGAAGGTAGCTAATTAATTTAAGAAATGCAGCTGCTCTAACTTACAGAATATATAATATAGCAACATTTCAAAACGTAAAGTTTCACTTGGCAAGCAAATTACATGCTGCAAGATTGCTAGGAAAAACAGTATTACTGTAGTCAAAGGATTATTTATTTCCTTCTTGTTGATTTAAAAATATTCTCAACCTTGTTTTCAAATCCCTCCATGACTTTGCCCCTCCCTATCTCTGTAATCTTCTCTAGCCCCACAACATGCACCTGAAGCGCTGTAACCTGCAAGTCTATGGACCAGGTGCTCGAAGGTGGGATTAGATTGGGTGGCTAGTTTTCTTTGGCCGGTCACGATGGGCTGAATGGCCTCCTTCTGTGCCATAACTTTTCTATGGTTCTATGGTTCTAACCCTCCAAGATATCTGCGCTCCTCTAATTTTGGACTCTTGTGCATCCCTGATTTTACTTGCTCCACCATTGGTGGCCCCAAGCTCTGGAACACCCTCCCTACATCTCTCCACCTCGCTTTCCTCCTTTAACACACTCCTTAAAACCTACCTCTTTGACCAAGGGTTTGGTCATCTGACCTAATATCTCCTTTTGTGGCTCGGTGTCATACATTGTTTTATAATGCTCCTGTAAAGCACCTTGGGAAGTTCTATTATGTTAAAGACACTATATAAATATAAGTTGTTGTCGTTGTTACAAAGTTACTGTGGATAAAGTTCTAAAGTTCACATTTTATGTTGTTTTGATATGTTATCTTACCCAATAAATGTCTTCCTTCCAGATTTTACTATTCAGTACTTGGCTGTTGCTGGACAGGGATGGGCTTACAAAATTGCGGATGGCACACTTTCAATGCATAGCCCTGCTGTCAATCAAAGATAAATTCTTGGAGTTGTAGGCAGCGTGGTTACACAGACGGATGAGTTACCTAAGTTTTGGCTGGTAGCCTCATTGGGAAGCTCCATAAATTATAGGCCCCAGCTTCTCAGGGGCACAGGCCACTAATGGTAAAGGGAAGCTTAGTAGGGTCACTTCAAATACTCTAATGTTACTGCGTGTACATACACATACATTTTTAAAAGCTTTTATTATATCAGAATTTCTAATACTACATTTCCCAGTTTAATAAGAAAACAAGACGGTGAGCAAAAGGATATTTGGAGTAATTTACTTTTTGTTTAAATATCAACAGCCATTTGCTGAATTCTGCTACTGATTTGAGTGTTTTCATATATTCCTAGTCATTTGATTAAATGTTTATGCATTCACTCCGAATTGTTATACTTCTAACAGTTTGTAATTAGTTGCTAATTTATGAATAGGAAATATGAGCCCATCAGGTGAGCCAGAAATTACATCTACAAAAGAGAAACTAAACAGTTACTAGCCATGAAAACTTTTCCTTCCAGATAGATTCAAAGAATATACTGCAACCATGCAGATATGAAATTAAATAGAAAAAACTTTCTGTACTATAATTTAACATGTGGCACAGGACAAAAATTTTCTAATGTTCTTTGGTTTTCCTGAACTGGGAAATAAAATACTGCTCTATAATAAAGTCACAAAAATACTGGAGTAATTGAAGTAATTTCCTAAAATGGTAATTTGTGGCACAAGTGTTAACAGTGTTCAGCAGTTACTGGATAAGTATTAAAGTACAATCTGCATGCAAAACATCTTGAATTACTGTGGAATGAAAATGGGATGTTAAGGGTTAGATATGATTGTACAGAAAAAAAATCATGACAACAGGCCAGAGTGAAAAAATACCACAGTCATATGTGTGAAAGAAGCAATGATTAACACATGCATAGAAAAAGGCTGCTACATTCAGAACTACGACAGCCACGTACTGTAGTTTTCAAACACGAGCAGAAGCAATTCTATATTAAAAACAGAAAAGCTAATAATGGCAGTGTTGTTAATTAAATTTCACATCTTGGATACATTTAGAATATAGTGTTATGGAAGGTGGTGGGGGAATAACATGGTGCATTTTATAGAAGTGCTCTTAGATTGTTCGAAGTGTTTATGAGAAAACATGAGCTTCCCCACATTCCCTCAGCTTCAATGTCAGATCAACAATTGGGAGAAAGAGTGATCTGGAACCTCCATGCACTACACATTCCAAAACATCTAGGCACAGCATTAATGAGGAGTGGAAAAATGTCTTAATGACTGCACAATTGGCAACAACACAGCTTTGGGACGGTGGGGAGTGGGGGGCGTGGTTGGGCAGGGGGGTAGTGTGGGTGGTGGTGACAGGGGAGAAAAGAGATGTGAGGAGAGAGAGGGAGAGGGAGAGAGAGAGAGGAGTGGTTAAAAGAAACTTCCAGTCTAAGCTGTTGACTGGAATGCCCTTTGATTTGGTAGCATTCAAAATCGTCGCTGATTTTGAACTGTCAGTTACAAGACATTACCAGCAACAGCCAGCTCGACAGTTATGGAAGCAGCTCAGAAAGGTCACTTTAAAAAAGATTTAATGGCCGGATAAAAAAAAACGAAACAAAGATCAAGTATTTTTAAAGCAAACTCCAAATGAGCAAATCTACGATTAGGTAAATTCCAATTAGATTTTAAGCAAAGAACACTGTAGAAATTAATGCTATGCAGTCATCTTCAGTTTCCTGTGATAGATTGTAGGCATGAGTAAGCTTGTGTTACGCAACTTAAGCTCATATTTTCTAAGCAGGCTATTTAGTAAGTTAAACTCAATACACAAAGGCCTGGTTCGTCCTACCGGAAGATACAGGCTTAGTGGATACACAAGATTTATCGGTGCAAGGAGGTTATTCGGGATCTCAAATAATATAATTCTGCTCTGTTAGCATTTAAGAATTTTAAACTTTACAAAAAAATGTGTTTATTAAAATGACTTGCAGCCCAGGTGTAAAGTGCAGATTGAATCTCTCTCAACTCCTCTTACCTTCCACCCCAATTACAAAAATACTCCCTAAATGGCTTACACATTTAGCTTCATTCTGCCCAAAATACTACTTACATTTTCTTACATTAGAGTTTACTCTGAAAATCTGAAGCAACACAAACTTGAGCTCAACAGTCATACTTAGTTACACGTTTTCTGCCTATCCATGAGGACAATGTCCAAAAATATAACCTACGTAGACATTGGTAATGCTCTGGAGACATGAGTTCAAATCTCACCACGGCAGCTGGTGGAATTAAAATTGATTGATTAATTAATAAATCTGGAATGAAAAAGATAGTCTCAGTAATGGTGACCATGAAACTACTGGATTGTCATAAAAACATATCTGGTTCACTAATTTCCTTTAGGGAAGGAAATCTGTTGTCCTTACCCGGCCTAACGTACATGTGACTCCAGACCCACAACAATGTGGTTGACTCTTAACTGCCCTAGCAAGTCAGTCAATTGTAACAAACCGCTACAGAAAAGTCAAAGAAGAATAAAATCAGAGGAGAAAACTCTCCACTACTTGGAGTCATACCCAACACAAAGGAAGATGGTTGTGGTTGTTGTAGGCCAACCATCTCAGTCCCAGGACATTGCTGCAGGAGCTCCTCAAGGTAGTGTCCTAGGCCCAACCATCTTCACATGCTTCATCAATAACCTCCCCTTCATCATAAGGGAAGGAGTGGGGATGTTCACATGATTGTACGATGCTCAGTACCACTCGCAACTCCTCAGATAATGAAACAATCCAGGTCCATATGCAGCAAGACCTGGACGACATTCAGGCTTGGGCTGATAAGTGGCGAGCAACGTTCATGCCACAGGCAAAAACAAATTCCAACAAATTAAAATCTAACCATCTCCCCTTGCTATTCAATGGCATTTCTTTTGGGCCTCCTTATCTCGAGAGACAATGGATACGCGCCTGGAGGTGGTCAGTGGTTTGTGAAGCAGCGCCTGGAGTGGCTATAAAGGCCAATTCTGGAGTGACAGGCTCTTCCACAGGTGCTGCAGAGAAATTTGTTTGTTGGGGCTGTTGCACAGTTGGCTCTCCCCTTGCGCCTCTGTCTTTTTTCCTGCCAACTACTAAGTCTCTTCGACTCGCCACAATTTAGCCCTGTCTTTATGGCTGCCCGCCAGCTCTGGCGAATGCTGGCAACTGACTCCCACGACTTGTGATCAATGTCACACGATTTCATGTCGCGTTTGCAGACGTCTTTATAACGGAGACATGGACGGCCGGTGGGTCTGATACCAGTGGCGAGCTCGCTGTACAATGTGTCTTTGGGGATCCTGCCATCTTCCATGCGGCTCACATGGCCAAGCCATCTCAAGCGCCGCTGACTCAGTAGTGTGTATAAGCTGGGGGTGTTGGCCGCTTCAAGGACTTCTGTGTTGGAGATATAGTCCTGCCACCTGATGCCAAGTATTCTCCGAAGGCAGCGAAGATGGAATGAATTGAGACGTCGCTCTTGGCTGGCATACGTTGTCCAGGTCTCGCTGCCGTAGAGCAAGGTACTGAGGACACAGGCCTGATACACTCGGACTTTTGTGTTCCGTGTCAGTGCGCCATTTTCCCACACTCTCTTGGCCAGTCTGGACATAGCAGTGGAAGCCTTACCCATGCGCTTGTTGATTTCTGCATCTAGAGACAGGTTACTGGTGATAGTTGAGCCTAGGTAGGTGAACTCTTGAACCACTTCCAGAGCGTGGTCGCCAATATTGATGGATGGAGCATTTCTGACATCCTGCCCCATGATGTTCGTTTTCTTGAGGCTGATGGTTAGGCCAAATTCATTGCAGGCAGACGCAAACCTGTCGATGAGACTCTGCAGGCATTCTTCAGTGTGAGATGTTAAAGCAGCATCGTCAGCAAAGAGGAGTTCTCTGATGAGGACTTTCCGTACTTTGGACTTCGCTCTTAGACGGGCAAGGTTGAACAACCTGCCCCCTGATCTTGTGTGGAGGAAAATTCCTTCTTCAGAGGATTTGAACGCATGTGAAAGCAGCAGGGAGAAGAAAATCCCAAAAAGTGTGGGTGCGAGAACACAGCCCTGTTTCACACCACTCAGGATAGGAAAGGGCTCTGATGAGGAGCCACCATGTTGAATTGTGCCTTTCATATTGTCATGGAATGAGGTGATGATACTTAGTAGCTTTGGTGGACATCCGATCTTTTCTAGTAGTCTGAAGAGACCACGTCTGCTGACGAGGTCAAAGGCTTTGGTGAGATCAATGAAAGCAATGTAGAGGGGCATCTGTTGTTCACGGCATTTCTCCTGTATCTGACGAAGGGAGAACAGCATGTCAATAGTCGATCTCTCTGCACGAAAGCCACACTGTGCCTCAGGGTAGACGCGCTCGGCCAGCTTCTGGAGCCTGTTCAGAGCGACTCGAGCAAAGACTTTCCCCACTATGCTGAGCAGGGAGATTCCACGGTAGTTGTTGCAGTCACCGCGGTCACCTTTGTTTTTATAGAGGGTGATGATGTTGGCATCGCGCATGTCCTGGGGTACTGCTCCCTCGTCCCAGCACAGGCATAGCAGTTCATGTAGTGCTGAGAGTATAGCAGGCTTGGCACTCTTGATTATTTCAGGGGTAATGCTGTCCTTCCCAGGGGCTTTTCCGCTGGCTAGGGAATCAATGGCATCACTGAGTTCCGATTTGGTTGGCTGTATGTCCAGCTCATCCATGACTGGTAGAGGCTGGGCTGCATTGAGGGCAGTCTCAGTGACAGCATTCTCCCTGGAGTACAGTTCTAGGTAGTGCTCAACCCAGCGGTCCATCTGTTTGCGTTGGTCAGTGATTATGTCCCCCGATTTAGATTTGAGGGGGGTGATCTTCTTGATTCAATGGCATTACCATCACTGAATCCCCCACTATCAACATCCTAGGGGTTACCATTGACCAGAAACTGAACTGGAACAGCTACATAAATATTGTGGCTACAAAAGCAGGTCAGAGGCTGGGAATTCTGCAGCAAGTAACCCACCTGCTGACTCCATAAAGCTTCTCCACCATCGACATGGTACAAGTCAAGAGTGTGATGGAATACGCACCACTTGCCTGAATAAGTGCAGCTCCAACACTCCAGAAGCTCAACACCATCCAGAACAAAGCAGCCCACTTGATCGGCATCCCACCCACCACTGACGCACAGTGGCAGCAGTGTGTACCATATACAAGATGCACCCCAGCAACTCACTACACCACCTTCCAAAACTGCAACCTCTTCCACCTCGGGCAAGGGCAGCAGGCATGCGAGAACACCATCTGCAAGTTCCCCTCCAAGCAACACACCATCCTGACTTGGAAATATAATCACTGTTCCTGGATCAAAATCCTGGAACTTCCTTCCCATCAGCACTAAATGTACCATACCAGATGGACTGCAGCAGTTCATGAAGGCAGCTCACCATTTTTCAAGGGCAATTAGGGATAGGCAAAAAACACTGGCCTCATCAGCAACAGTCACATCCCACAAAACGAATAAAAAAAACAAAGGCAGTGTGAGGGTCCATCCACACGCTGTTATATAGGGAGCTCCAGGATTTTGACCAAGCGACGATGAAGGATGGTGCGAGCCTTTAAGGGACATTTGGAGGTGGTGTTGCTCCCATTGTCCTTCTTGGTGGTAGAGGTTGAGAGTTTTGGAGGTGCTGCCAAAGAAGCCTTGGCGAGTTACTGCAGTGCATTTTATGATGTTATGTCAGTGGTGGAAGCAGTGAATGTTTATGCTGGTGGATGAGGTGCTAATCAAGCAGGCTGCTTTGTTTTGGATCATGCTGAGCTTCAAGTGTTTTTTTTAAAAAAACGAGCTGCAGTCATCCAGGCAAATGATAAGCATTCCATAACACTCCTGACTTTTGCCTAAGTGTTGGAAAGGCTTTGGAAAGTCAGGTGAGTCACAAAATACCCAACCACTTACCTGTTCTTGTAGCACAGTGTGTGTGTGTGACCGGTCCAGTTAATTTTTTGGTCAATGGTGATCCCCAGGAAGTTGATGGTGGGGGATTCAATGATGACAATGTCACAATGCGAAGGGGAGATGAGTAGACCCAATTGATGATTATTGTTTGACAGTTATGTGGCATGAAAGTTATTTGCCACTTATCAACCCAAGTCTGGACACTGTCCAGATCTTGCTGCATGTGGACACAGACTGCCTCCTTACCTAATGGAACACTGGCCTTTATTTCAAAAAGGCTGAAAGTCAAAGGAGTGGAAGTTATGTTACAGTTGTACAGAGTCTGGCTAGAACCCTTCTGGAGGTCTGCTGCCAACTTGACTGGCACCCCATCCACCAGCTTAAACATTCACTCTCTCCACCACTGGCATAACATTGCTGCAGTGTGAACCATCTACAAGATGTAGTGCAATAACTCGCCAAGGCTTCTTCTGCAGCACCATCTAAACTCAACTATTATCACCCAGAAGGAAGGATATATTGGCCATGAAGGGGGTGTCGCACAGATTCATCAGAACAATACTGGGATAAAAGGGCTAAATTAGGAGTATAGGCTGCAAAGGCTAGGCGTGTATTCCCTTGAATGAAGATCAATGGTGATATAATTGAAGTGTTTAAGATGATTAAAGGATTTAAGAGTAGATGGAGAGAAACTATGTCCTTTGGTGGGGCAGTGCGGAACAAGGGACATACCTTAAAATTTGAGCTAGGTGTTCAGGAGTGATGTCAGAAAGCACATTTTCACACAAAGCATAGTGAGAATCTGGACCTCTCGCTGTTGAAGCTAGATTAATTGAAAATTTAAATTGAGATGGAAAGGTATAAGGTATTTTGGGTTGTAGAACCAAGGCAGGTAGAAGGAGCTAAAAGAATGATCAACTATGACCTAAATGAATGGCAGAACAGGCTCAAGGGGCTAAATGGCCTACTCCTGTTCTTGACTTAATATAGAACTATTTCTTGGAGCCAAGATTGAAGAGAACATGATGCTTGCCTTTAAAATGTTAATTGACAGATGATGCGGATATAAGCAGGCTTGACGTGTGATCACAAAGCTAAGGCTGATATTAAAAATTCACAATTTCACACAAGTAACAATAAGAAATTGCACCACTCTTGCTCATTTGATTCCCATCAAAACCAACAGAGTCAATTAATTTCTCAAAAAGTGCTGACAAATATCTGATTACCTAAAGTCTCAATTAAATAATTGAGGGGATAAGATGTTTCTTATACAGACATAAATTGACTGTATAAACAAACATTCTTGATTTTTGCTCAATTACCTTTGGAGTTTGGGGGATATTTATACAGAAGACTTTCCCTTCATGTAATTAAATAGATTGGGCCGAGGGTACAAGGGTATATGGAAGGACTGTCCCTAATAATGTTGTCCCTCAATACCAATTTCCTTTCTATACATTCAAAAAGATCCATTTTCTCGAGGTTCAAATTTAAACTTTATTTTCTCAAAGAAAACAGGCAAATCTGGTATCTACAGGTTGTAACTTTTTAAACAATCAAAATACTTTAAAGGATTTATTAAACTCTGGTAAGTCCAAGATTCAACATTATGCTTTTGCTCTTTTGAGCCATCAGATTTTGACAAAACATTTAAACATGTGATACCTATTTAGCTTAACTAGTTCAGCATCTTAAATTTCAGATCTGCATCCCTTCTAGAACTTCAAACACTTTCAATTTGAACAAATAAAACAAATATACATCTTTAAAATTATCGATAACCTTAAAGATTTCAAAGTTTACTGCTTGAATTTCTCTCAACTCATTAAACAACAAAACAACAAAATGTGGACACATTAAACATTTTTTTTTAGTTAAGTTATCCAGAAATTTTAAACCGAATACAAAAAGTGAAAAAAATTAAATGTTTACTAAAGTTAAGCTGTTAACAAGAAGCAAATATTAGGCAAAAATGCATTCCATTACTGAATGGCACGATTGTTTTTAACTACTCTTTAAATCATCTCTTTGTTGTTGCGGATGGCACAGCACAGCACCATGCTGAAAATCATGCCAAAAATCTGGGGGAAAAAACAAACAAGTGTTACTATTTTTGTAATACAACCTAAAAAGTAAAACTTTACAAGAGAGTTATTTCAAAACCTGAGTTGAGCCTGCTTTACTTACCATTACAATTCCAATGCCAATCCCAACTGCCCCAATGATGTAAAGCTTTTCGTTGAATACTTCTTCAATGACTTCCGGGCATGACTGCACACAAGATCAAAAATGGCCAAAGTTTATTCAAGTTAAACTTTAGGAAGCTGTTATGCATTCAGTTAGCATAAGTATGGCAACATATAAAATAGGAGGTGTAAGCCATTTGGCTCTTTGAGTCTGTTCTGCCATTCATTAAGATCACAGCTAATCTTCTACCTAAACTTCCTTAGTATCCAACATTCTATCATCTCTGTCTTGAATATATTCAAGAACGGTACATTCACGGCCCTCTGGGGTACAGAACTCTAAAAATCCACAATCCTTTAGAGTGAAGAAATTTCTCATCTCAGTCTTAAATCGCCACCCACGTATTCTCAGACTGTGACCCCCAGTTGTAAAATTTCCAGCCCAGCATCTAGTCTATCAAGCCTCTTCAGAATTTTTCATGTTTCAATGAAGTCACCTCTCATTCTTCCAAATGTCAGGGAATATAGACCTAGTCTACACAATCTCTCCTCAAAAGTACTTCACTGGCTGTGAAGTGCTTTGGGATATGTGGCGGCCATAAAAATTAAAAATGCAAGTTCTTTCTTAAATATTTACCATTGGAGATTATGGAGTCAACCTTTCCCATTCAATCTTGCTACGTCAATATATATTAAAAAAAAAGTCAGGAAATGATCTGGACAATGCAATAGGCATTGTCCCTCCAAAAGTAAAGTTAAGCAATGTGAACAGAAAATCTAGCAGTAAGTGGAAGGACTTAATTTACCCACAAACAATCTGGTCATTGATAAAGCAGAGGAAACATTTTTAACTCAAAAGAATGTTTATTTGAACATCAATTGCCCTAAATTAAGATGGAAACAAGTGCATCTGCAGAATTTGTAATTGGAACATTAGGACAGGAAAAAGTAGAGCACATTTCTGTAATAAAAAAAATCAAGGATAAGAAAAGCCCATTCAGCTCATCTATGCTCATGCTTTTAGTACTTTAATCCTGTCTGGAATTCTGGCATATTTCAAGCTCTCACAAACCTTTGGCTCCACTATGGTTTTAACAGAAGGTCACCCCCCCAAAAAAAAAAGTTTTAAATTGATTGTAAAATTTACTTTATTAATGTCCACATGTCCTTCTACAATGACAACTTAATATTCTGGATCTTAATGACAATATATACCTCAAATGAGTCCTTTAAATATTCTCTGCAGATTGGAGAGCATAAGCACATTTATTTTCCCTAAAAGTTCATTTGATTTGCACTGGGTATCATTCCTTTTGTTTCATCCTTGGACCCTTCAATATACTGAGCTGCACCTCAATGAGGTTGAAGTGATTTCAAGTATTTTGGAAATTACAAATGCCTTTGAGGAATACTGTTCAGCAGAGCCCTAAGCTATGAACAGTTGCTGAGCTGGGTCAGTGCATCACACATGCTTATTGCTTGACAATTTATGATGCAAGCACAATAACATGGCTCAGTACATTTAAAAAAAGCTGGAGACCCAGGTAAACATAGGTCTCCGCTACCAAAGCGAAGGGAAGACAGACAGACGTTTCACACTGCCAAGTGCATCCAACAATGGGACAACTGTTGCTTTGCTGTCACCTGCAACTTTGCAAAGCGAATTCCTCAAAATTAAGCTACAGGATATATCAGGATTGGTAGTACTGCATCCGATTCTGCCCCCAACTCATTGAGTCTTAGGGTTTTGAAGGGTACCAGACAGAATATTTTAATTGTCACATGACAAAGGAATTGTCTCCTTTGTTTTCCTCACAATATTAATGGGGAACGCGTTTTAATAATTTACTGTGCATTAGCGTTAGGAACAGTACTATCAAAAAAAAATGTCTGAGTCAGAAATCAAAATTCTTAATCCACTTTTACGATATTATTGCTCCTACACCACCTCCTGTTCAAAGTGGAGTCAGATTAATTTAGAAGAGAAAAGCCCATACTGCTCAGCAATTCAAGTTTATTTGACTAAACTAAAAGCATAGCCAATATTAAAAGGATTATTGTTTGGCATCACATAATTGAACAGGTCACCCCCATTAGTCTTTGCAATCAATTGCATTGCACATCTCTGCTTTACCAGATGATAACCAAGTGTAGCTGTTTTGCTAATCTAATTGGATTAGCAGTTATTTGACAAAACTGATGGAGGGGTTATTTTAACCTAATTTGGCAGATGGGAAACCCACAGGATTGGGTGGAATCCCAATTTGACAACCTGCCCAATATTATTCGGCATTGACTTCAAAGAATAAAACTGGACAGGGTGTAAAACCCATTAAAGTTAGATCTCCAATTGGTGGGTTCAGTTAAAATTACTGCTGAAATATTTCCTGCTTCAGCAGAGAGCGCTTATTTTTAGCCATCCACCTCTTGACCCAATTTGCATTTCAATAATTCTAGCTGAGCAGGTAGGTTCTTGAGGCCCACACAACAAATGCACTTGTTAGTCATTATTGTTTTTAGTAGATGGGACATTCCCCATAGGAAAACAGATTCTACAATAATTTTTTAAAAATATCAAAATACAAGTTTAAAGCTATACTGTATCATAAAATGAGAAAGGAAATAATACCTTTCTTGTGAATTCTCCAAGTACATCTGCTGATGGACAGGTGGCCCGAACAAAAATTTCAATAATTCCTCCAATTCCACAGCAATCCAGCTAAAATAAGATAATTTTCTCAGAAACAATCTCGCAAGGTCATAGAAAACAGCTTCAACATGCATAACTAAAAAAAAGCCAATATAGCAAGTTTAAAATTTTCAATTGCACATAAGTTCTCCTTTTTGCAAAGCAACTAATATCATTACAGTTTACCATTCGAGAAAACTGAAGCTGTGCTTTTTGAAAAAAAAAAAATTGTTCATGGGATGTGGGCATTGCTGGCAATACCAGCATTTATTGCCCAACCCAAACTGTCCTTGAGAAGGTGGCGGTGAGCCACCTTCTCAAACCGCTTCAGTCCTTGTGGTGTAGGTACACAACAGTGCTGTTAGGGAGGGAATTCCATGATTTTGACCCAGCGTCAGTGAAGCAGCGGCGATATATTTCCAAATCAGAATGGCATGCGACTTGGATGGGAACTTGGTGTTCCCACCCACCTGCTGCCCTTGTTCTTCTAGGTGGTGGAGACCATGGGTTTGGAAGGTGCTGTTGAAGGAACCTTGGGAGTTGCTGTGCATCTTTCAGATGGTGTACACTTGCTACCACTGTGCGCTGGTGGTGGATGGGGTGCCAATTAAGTGGGTTGTTTTTTCCTGGATGGTGTCGAGTATCGACTGTTGTCAGAGCTGCACTCATTCAGGCAACTGGAAAGTATTCCATCACACTCCTGCTTTGTAGATGGTGGACAGGCTTTGGGGAAGTCAGTAGTCAAGTTACTTGCCATAGAATTCCCAGCCTCTGACCTGCTCTTGTAGTCACAGTATTTACTTGACTAGTCCAGTTAAGTTTCTGGTCAATGGTAACCACCAGGATGTTGATGGTGGAGGACTGAGTGATGGTAATGCTGCAGAATATCAAGGGGAAATAGTAAGATTCTTTCATGTTGGAGGTGTTCATTGCCTGGCATTTGTGTAGTACAAATGTTACTTGCCATTTATCAGCTCAAGCCTAAATGTTGCCCAGGTCTTGCTACAGCAGGCAAACTGTTTCATTATCCACAGAGTCACGAACTGGACTGAACACTGCAATCACGTGAACATCCCCACTTATGATCTTATGATGAAGCAGCTGAAGATGTTTGGACCTGGGACACTACCCTGAAGAACTCCTGCAGCAATGCTCTGGGGCTGAGATTGACCTCCAACAACCACAATCATCTTCCTTTGAATTCATACCTAGCACAATCAGTGGAGAGTTTTCCCTCAGATTCCCATTGACTTTCAATTTTACTAGGATTTCTCGATGCCACGCTCAGTCAAATGCTGCCTGATGTCAAGGGCAGTCACTCTACCTCAACTCTGGAATTCAACTTTTTTTGTCCAAGTGAGCCATGTGGTTCTGACTGAACCCAGACTGGGCAGATTATTGCTACATGATAGCACTGACGCCAATATCTTTCATCACATTGTTGGTGATTGAGGGGAGGTTTTTGGGGTTGTAACTGGTTGGATTGAATTTGTCTGGATTTTTGTGGACATGACATAGCTGGGCAATTTTCTACATTGTCGGGTAGATGCCAGTACTGTGGCTGTACTGGCTATGGGCGTGGCAAGTCTTCAGCACTACAGCCAGGAACTTATCAGGACCCACAGCCCAGTAACAGTACAACACAGCACAGGATTTACAAGAGAAAAGTGACATCCATCAAACCACAAGCATTTCCATATTTTTTTAAGTCAATTAGTACCATGATCCTCTCACTGAGTTTAGACAACTCATAAATCAAACTTCACTTGTGTTTGAGCATCAAATCATTTATTGCTGTAGTCCATTCCTACTCATCTGGCACAAGCATAGGTGGACACATTTAATGCACACAACTGTGTACTTTATTTTGTAAGGTGCAACAACCCAATGAGGTGATATTCACAGCTCTATCAGAAAAAGCTACATTGAATAATGCAAGTATTTGTCTGTCCAGCATTCTTTAATTGACCCTAGTTGTTGGGTCCAGATGTTGCAACTCCTCTAGAATTACTGCTAGTGAGTATAGGAATAGGAGGATAGAGCAGATGAATGCGTGGCTGAAGAGATGGTGCAGGAGGGACGGCTTTAGATTCTTGGATCATTGGGTCTGTTTCTGGCGAAGGTGGGACCTGCACAAGTTGGATGGGTTGCACCTGAACGGGACCAGCATCCTTGCTGGGAGGTTTGCTAGTGCTGTTGGTGGCATGGGGGTTTAAACTAATTTGTCAGGGGGATGGGATACACAGTGGAGGTACAGTACGGGGTGATGCACAGTCAAATATAGAAGAGAAACTGAGACAGTCTGGAAGGCAGAGCAAATACAGTCCTGTTAAGGCACAAGCGAATAATGCAAGGCTGGATTGCATCTATTTTAACACAAGGAGTCTTGCTAGTAAGGCACATGAATTGAGGGTGTTGATTTAACACATGGGAATATGATACTATTGCTATCACAGAGACATGGTTGAGGGAAGGGCAGGACTGGCAGTTCAATATTCCAGGGTATAGAATCTTCAGGCGTGACAGGGGAGGGTGTAAAAGAGGAGGTGGCATTGCACTGTTGCTCAAGGAGTCAATTACTGCAGTAAGGAGGGATGATATCTTAGAATGTTCCTCAAATGAGGCCATATGGGAAGAACTTAAAAACAAAAAAGCAGGCAATCACTTGGCTGGGAGTGTACTACAGGCCTCCAAACAGTCCGGGAGAGACATAGGAGCAGATATGAAGGCAAATCTCAGACAAGGGTCTGATAGGGTAATAGGGTAATAATAGTAGAGGATTTCAACTTCCCCAATATTAACTGGGATAGTCTTACTGCAAAAGGCATAAAGGGGGCATAATTCTTAAAAGTGCATACAGGAGAGCTTTATGAGCCAGCACACAAAGTCCTACAAGAGAAGGGGCAGTACTGGACCTAATCCTGGGGAATGAAGCTGGACAAGTGGTAGAAGCGTCAGTGGGGGTGCATTTTGGGGATAGTGACCATAACGCTAAGACTTAAGGTAGTTATGGAAAAGGACAAAGAGGGACCAGAAATAAAAATACTGAATTGCGCGAAGGCTGATTTTAATATGATAAAACAGGATCTGGCCAAAGTGGACTAGCAGCAGCTACTTGTAGGAAAGTCTACATTACACCAGTGGGAATCATTCAAAAAGAAAATAGTGAGAATTCAGGGCCAACATGTTCCCATAAAGGTGAAGGGTAGGACCAACAAGTCCAGGGAACCCTGGATGTCAAGGGATAGGAACATAAAAATATAAGAACTAGGAGCAGGAGTAGGCAATTCAGCCCCTTGAGCCTGCTCCACCATTTAATACGATCATGGATGATCTCATCTTGGTCTCAACTCCACTTTCCTGCCCGTTCCCCATAACCCTTCAAACCTTTACTAATTAAAAATCTGTCTATCTCCTCCTTAAATTTACTTAATGTTCCGGCATCCACCGCACTCTGGGGTAGTGAATTCCACAGACTCACGACCCTTTGAGAGAAGTAATTTCTTCTCATCTGTTTTAAATCTACTACCCCTTATCCAAAAACATGAGCTCTTGTTCTAGATTGCCCCACCAGAGAAAACATCCTCCCTACATCAACTTGTCAATCTCCTTAATCATCTTACATACCTCAATTAGATCTCCTCTCATTCGTCTAAACTCTAGAGTGTAAAGGCCTAAACTACTCAATCTCTCTTCTTAAGACAAACACCTCATCTCTGGAATCAATCTAGTGAACCTCCTCTGAACTGCCTCCCTACTCAAGTAAGGGGACCAAAACTGTACTCAATACTTAAGGTGCGGTCTCACTCACGCCTTGTACAGTTGCAGCAACAATCCCCTACTTTGATACTCTATTCCTTTAGCAATAAATACCAAATATGGAGGATTGGATAAGGAATTAAAAAAAGGAGGCTTATGACAGATTCAAAGCACTGAAAACATCGCAAGCCTTAGAGTATAGAAACTGTAGGGAGGTAGTTAGAAAATTAGGAGAGCGAAGAGGGGACATGAAAAAACACTGGCGGCAAGATAAAGGAAAATCCCAAGGCGTTTTATAAGTATATTAAGGGCAAGAGGATAACCAGGGAAAAAGAGTAGGGCCTAGAGTGGTAGTGTGTGTGGGGAGCTTGAGGACATAGGTGGGCTTTTAAATGATTACTTTTCATTTGAGTTCACTATGGAGAAGGACGATGTAGGTGTAGAGATCAGGGAGGGGATTGTGATAAACTTGAACAAATTAGCATTGAAAGGGAGGAAGTATTAGCTGTTTTAGCGGGCTTAAAAGTGGATAAATCCCCAAGCCCAGATGAGATGTATCCCAGGCTGTTATGTGAGGCGAGGGAGGAGGTAGCAGGGGCTCTGACAAATTTTCAAATCCTCTCTGGCCACAGGAGAGGTACCAGAGGACTGGAGAACAATGAATGTGGTAGCATTATTCAAGAAGGATAGCAGGGATAAACCAGGTAATTACAGGTCAGTGAGTCTAGCATCAGTGGTAGGCAAGCTATTGGAAGAAATTCTGAGGGACAGGATTAATCTCCACTTGGAGAGGCAGGGATTAATCAGGGATAGTTAGCATGGCTTTGTCGGGGGAGATCGTGTCTAACTAACTTGATTGAATTTTTTGAGGAGGTGACTAGATGTGTAGATGAGGGTAAGGCAGTTGACGTAGTCAACATGGACTTCAGCAAGGCTTTTGATAAGGTCCCACAGGTGAGATTGGTCAAGAAGGTAAGAGCCCATGGGAGCCAGGGCAATTTGGCAAATTGGATCCAAAATTGGCTTAGTGGCAGGAGGCAGAGGGTGAGGTCGAGGGTTGTTTCTGCAAGTGGAAGCCTGTGACCAGTGGTGTGCCGCAGGGAACAGTGCTGGGACCCTTGCTGTTTGTAGTGTACGTTAATGATATAGACGCTAACATAGGAGGTATGATCAGTAAGTTCGCAGATGACACGAAAATCGGTGGTGTCGTAAACAGTGAGGAGGAAAGCCTTAGATTACTGAAGATATAGATGGGCTGGTAAGATGGGCGGAGCAGTGGCAAATGGAATTTAATCCTGAGAAGTGTGAAGTGATGCATTTTGGGAGGACTAACAAGGCAATGGAATACACAATGGATGGTAGGACCCTAGGAAGTACAGAAGGTCAGAGGGACCTTGGTGTACTTCTCCATAAATCACTGAAGGCAGCAGCACAGGTAGATAAAGGTGGTTAGGAAGGCATATGGGATACTTGCCTTTATTAGCTGAGGCATAGAATACAAGAGCAGGGAGGTTATGCTGAAGCTGTGTAAAATGCTAGTTCGGCCACAGCTGGAGTATTGTATACAGTTCTGGGCACCACACTATAGGAAGGAAATGATTGCACTGGAGAGGGTGCAGAGGAGAATAAGCCGGATGCTGCCTGGGCTGGAGCATTTCAGCTATGAAGAGAGACTGGATAGGCTCGGGTTGTTTTCCTTAGAGCAGAGAAGGCTGAGGGGGGACCTGATTGAGGTATACAAAATTATGAGGGGCATTGATAGGATAGATAGGAAGAAATTTTTCCCTTAGCGGCGGGATCAATAACCAGGGGGCATAGATTTAAGGTAAGGGGCAGGAAGTTTAGACGGGATTCGAGGAAAAAATTTTCACCCAGAGGGTGGTTCGAATCTGGATCACACTGCCTGAAGAGGTGGTAGAGGCAGGAACTCTCAACATTTAAGAAGTATTTAGATGAGCACTTGAAACGCCATAGCATATACAGCAATGGGCCAAGTGCTGGAAAATGGGATTAGAATAGATAAGTGCTTGATGGCTGGCACAGACACGATGGGCCTGTTGCTGTGCTGTATAACTATGACCAGGAAAGCCATTAAATGATATACCATTAGCCCCATGATGCAACTTGATATTAGGATTGCAGATTTACTCCTGCTCTTCTACTGAAGCTCATACTCATCCATTTCAGAGCTTTATTCTCCTCTAGTCAGCTGACGTCATTACATTTGTTCAAAAATTGTCCATTCAACAATGTTGACCTTCAGCAAGTTCCCAGGTTTTCAAAAGCTTTAAGCCAATTCTAAAAAGGAACCTCAATTTGCACCTTACCATGTATATATTTTCAAAAACAATTTTCCTACTTTACAACAGTGACTACACATCAAAAGTACTTCATAGGCTGTCAAGCACCTTTGAGACATCTAGTGGTCATGTAAAGTGCTATATAAAGGCAAGTTTTTTTTTTATTTTCAAATACCTGAGCTCTGTATTTCTGGCATTTCCCCATCAAGAACATGAATCCATAATGCCCTTTTGACCTTTAAGTAACTAACATTCAGTAGCTTTAAAAGTAACTAGAAATACGACATTTCCAATACAAAAAGTGAAATTGTGTATTTCCACACTCCCTCCCAACACCACCCCCCACCCCAGCCCAGGGTGTTGAAGTTGGAGATGAAGATGAATGAACTATGAAACAATTTTCAGAGGTGCTAGAACTTCAATTGACAGGTCAGTTAAAAATTGAAGATTGGCATTTTGGCCCAAGTACTCTACTTATGTTAGAGAAGGTCTGATCATCATACTGAAATAAATGCCACCTTACAATCATGATTTAGAAGTGATGGTGGTCGTCAAGTCATATAGCCCATAATGTCAATAAAAATCTGGGGAGCATTTACACTGCTTTAGCATTGATGCAATTTTATCTCCCCAGCAATCAAAGTACAGCTTGAATTCCGGGTTCAAATGGAGGTAAGAGTTTCACTGCACTTCCCGTCCAAAACCAGTCAGGCCTTATGAATATGCACTACGCAAGTTTACAGTCAGTGTGAAAGCAAAGCCCCTTTACACTGAACTTGCAAAGTAAATGGACTGCAAGTTGGTAAAAGCTACGACATTAAACATATTTTAAAAAATGGAGAGAAACAGTTTTCACTATAGAAGAACTGGAGAGCACAATTATAAACAAAAACTGATTTAATCAGGAGATTAATAACTTACTCCTTTCTGTACTGCAGTTAGAGCTGCTTTCTTACTCTCATCCTTTGTAGAGACGTATTCCCCATACAAAGATTTATAGAAATCCTGCACTTCCGTAGTGACCTGTGGGGTACAATTCAAACATGAGTCAATTTATTCAAAGTACACAGAGATTGAAGTTAAAAGGCATGACAAGCTAAAAGCAACCTCCTATACCATAGCTCCAATCAAAAAAAAAATCTGGCTGCATTACAACCTGAAAATAATTTAATCAAAGCCACAAAAAAGCGAAGCAAAAATTCCGAGAGTTTAGTACCCGAAATATCAACTGGTGTTCTCTCAACAGATGCTGCCTGATCTGTTAAGCATTTCCAGCATTTTCTGCTTTTTGTATTAGGTTCCCAGCATCTGCAATACTTTGCTTTTTAAAATCATTGCTAAGTTTCATTAGTTAAATGTTTTTCATGAGCAAAACCTTAATGTGAACTAACTGCAGACAAGATAACATAATAGATGATAAAAGCATAAACCAAAACAAGGAAAAGAATGCTTCTGCAGTACTTACTACTCTCTCCTCTCTGACACATTCTGAGGCAGTAAAGTGCTGAGGAAGTTTATAGTGCAAGTTTTCTCAATTTGGCACGAAATTAGTTCAAATTATTTACTAGGTTCTTTTTGGCGCTCTAAATAGGGAAAGAGTAAAAATACTATCTATGCATCATCTCAAACCAATGAAAACAATAATAATCAGGTTTTAGTTCCATTACAGATGATTTTAAAATAGATCTACGTGGGAGGTACGTATCTTTATATTTGGTAGTCTCTCAATTTATTCAATTTTATAGGGATTTAATGTCATTTAGTTCTGTCCTCAAACAAGTTTCAGTTAACTGCACTGTCTACTTCAAATATTTCATTTCAAATGTACCACTTCAGTGATGTTAGAATAGTTTGCTTCCAGATCACTGTCTGAAGCTAAAATTGAAAACATGTGTGAAGGAGTCAGGAATTTCCTTAGATTTTCTGTAACTCCAATATACAGCCATATATCCACATGGCAGACATCAGGGAAGGGGGGACAGTTACCTGGACACTTTGTTCCAGGAGGCAGTCACACCCCCTTAGATCAGGTAGTACTGTAGAGCTGGTCGCTGGTCAGGGGCAGGAAGGTGTGCCTGTGATGTACACAGGTATGAGAATCCAGGATGTTGTGATGGAAGAGCTTCGGCCCTTAACATAGACCAACAGGCATGAGGTACTTGCTACCTGTGCGGACGAGAACAAGGACTGCAGGCTGGATGAGCAAACTGGCCATGGCGCAGGAGGCCATTCAAGTGGGGAGACTCAAAGGAACATCGGAATGATAGGGAACAGTAGAGTTAG
This sequence comes from Heterodontus francisci, assembly GCF_036365525.1. NCBI lineage: Eukaryota > Metazoa > Chordata > Chondrichthyes > Heterodontiformes > Heterodontidae > Heterodontus > Heterodontus francisci. The sequence continues at coordinate 23,068,546 of NC_090397.1, forward strand.
GGGAATAGATACTGTTCTCTGAAGCCGCAACTGGGAGTGCCGGTGTTGTCTGCCTAGTGCCAGAATTAAAGGCATCTCCTCATGGCTGGAGAAGAACTTGGAATGAGGCTGGGGTGGGGAGGAGAGCATGGATATCCTGTTATCATGGCCTAGGTAGGAACCAAATCCATAGGTAGAACTCAGATGGAGGTTCTGCTGACTGTTTGAGGAGCAAGGGTCCAAATTGAGAAGTAAAACCTCAAAGATAATAGTCTCTACTCTGTTACCTAAGCCATGGACCAAGTGACATAGGAATTAACAGATTAGAAGGTTAAATGTGTGGCTGAAAGAGTGGTGTGGGAAGCAGAGGTTTTGCTTTGTGGGACACTGGTACTGGGCAAAGAGGTAGCTGTTCCATTGACACAGGATTCATTAAACTGGGCTGGGACCATTTTCCTGGTGAAATCGAATAACTAAGGCAGTAAGCAGAGTTTTAAACTAATAAAGAGACGGGAGGATTCAGGAAAGGGTAAATTCAAAAGCAGATCAGGTCAGGAAAAGACAGAACAAAAGTAATAGGGAGTTAGTGATTAAGGTATCAGCAGAAATTAGAAAAAGTCAAAAGCTAAAAGTTACTATATCTGAATGTGAAAAGCATTTGCAACAAATTAGATGAATTAATAGCACAGATAGAAATTAATAGGTTTGATCTAATTGCAACCACGTCTCTAATAGCTAAGTGCTAAGGTTGGGAACTAAATACTCCAGGATATTTAACTTTTGGAAGAGATAGGCAAAATGGAAAAGGAGGGGTAGCCCTAATAAAGGAGGAGAAAAAGGCAGTAGAAAGGATTTTAGCTCAGAACATCAAAAGGCTATCATTTTGCGTGGACCCAAGAACAGCAAGGGGTAGAAAATATCGGTGGGAGTTATTCAGAGGCCACCCAACAATAGTTGTAGTGTAGGGCAGAGAATAAGTCAGGAAAACAGAGGTACATACAACAACGGTAATACAGTAATCATGGGGGGCTTTATTCTCCATATCGACTGGGCAAACCAAATTTGCAGTAATAATGTAGAGGTCAAGTTCATGGAATGTATACAAGATAGCTTTCTAGATCAGTATGTCAAGGAACCAACCAGGGAACAGGCTACTTTAGATTTAGTATTGCGCAATCAGAAAGGATTAATTAATAACCTCGTACTAAAGCAGCCTTTAGGGAAGAGTAATATGATGAATTTTACACGGAGTTTGAAAATGATTTAGTTAAGTCTGAAACTAGGGTCTTAAATCTAAACAAAGCCAACTACATAGGTATGGGGGCGAACTGGCCAAGCTAAAGTGGCAAGATTAAAAGATACAATGGTAGACAATAGCCAGCATTTAAAGAAATAATGCATAATTTGCAACAAATATACAGTCCTTTAAGGCGCAAAAACCCCACAGATAAAATGGTCCAACTGTGGCGAACAAGAGAAGTTAAAGATCGTATTAGATCAAAGGAAGACGCTAATAATGTTGCCAAAAGGAGTAGCAAGCCTGAGGACTGAGAGGATTTTAGAATTCAGCAAAGGAGGACCAAGAAATTGTTGAGGAAAGAGAAAATAGAATGAGAGTAGACTAGCAAAACAGGTTGTAAACATTTCTATAGGTATGTAAATAGGAAGAGAGTGGTGAAAGTAAACGTGAACAATTATAGGCAGAGACAGGTAAAATTATACTGGGGAATAAGGAAGTGGTAGAGACATTAAATAAATAATTTGTTTCTGTCTCCACGGTAGAAGACAAAAAAAAGCACAATCTGGAAATAATGGGAAACCAAGGGTCTAGCAAGAATATATTAGCATGGGTTGAGGATTGGGCTAATGGACAGAAAAGCAAGAGGAGTAAATGGGGCATTTGAGATGGCTATAAGAGGCAGGGTATTGCAAGTATCAGTACTTGGGCCTCAGCTATTTACTATCTATATTAAACACTCAGTCCCCTCAGCTGACTGAAAAGTATCCAAGTTTAATGATACAAAGTTACATGGAAAAGTAAGCAGTGAGGAGGACGCAAAGAGAGCGCAGAGGGATATAGATAGGTTGGGTGAGCGGGCAACATGGTAGATGGAATACAATGTAAGACTGGGAAAGGTTTGCATTCAGAGGGACCTGGGTGTTCTTGTATATGACTTACAGAAAGCTAACATGCAGGTACAGAAAGTAATTAGGAAGGCAAATGGTATGTTAGCTTTTGTTTGAAAAGGATTGGTACACGAGAGTTCTTTTAAGAAGTCTTATACAATTACAAAGGACACTGGTGAAGCCACACTTGGAGTACAGTGTGCAGTTTTGGTCTCCTTACCCAAGGAAGGACATACTTGCCCTACAGAAAGTACAATGAAGGTTCACTAGACTGGTTCCTCAGATGAGGGTATTTTCCTATGATTAGAGATTGAGTAGACCAGGTCTGTATTCCCTGGCATTTAGTTGAATGAGAGGTGATCTAATTGCAACATATATAATTAAGGGGTTTGCAGGGTAGATGCTGAAAAATTATTTCCCCGATTGGGGAATCTACAACATGAGGTCACAGTTTTAGACTAAGGGGTCAGCCGTTTAGGACAGAGAGGAGGAGAAATTTCTTTATGCAAAGGGTTGTAAATCTTTGGAATTCTCTCAATCAAAGAGCTGTCGATGCTCAGTTGTTCAGTATATTTATTCAAGACAGAGGCTGATGGATTTTTGGTACTAAGGAAATAAAGGGATATGGGTATCATGCTGAAAGGTGGCATGGAGGTAGAAGATCAGCCATGATCTTTCTGAATGGTGCAGAAGGCTCGAAGAACCAAATGGTCTACTCCAGCTCCTATTGCTTATGTTCTTATAGTATCAATTTGAGAGATAGAAATTTAGCCAAATGTTAACCCATTTTACTTCTTCTGACAAAGGTTTATGTATCGGAAGGTGACTGACCCCCATGATACCCATAGCAAGGAGCCAATCCCCCTCAGAAGAGATGGGAAAAATTCATAAAAACCACAGCAAGTCTATTTTGCCAATTCTGAGTTCTTTTTATGGGTCTGGAGAGACAAGGGGGCAGACAGATGCTGGAAAGAACAAAACTGTTAAGTAAGAGAGGACCTTGTGGCTCTGTGGGTTATACTTTGGCCTCTCACTTTTTGTACTAAATTCAGCTCAGACTAATGGTGTGAAAGTCTCCTCTCTCTCTGCTGTAAGAAGCATACCAATATGGGAGCAATTAGACAATCTCAGTCCAGTTCCTAATTGTTATGGACCGACTTTTCCAACCTCAACAAGCTAGCAATCCGAGTTAGAGACACTGATGATTGGTGTGGGAAACAGAAAAATGGCACATGCCCTGACAGGTACAGGGCACACAGTCATGGTACAGTAGTAGTAGTAGCTGTACTACTTCTAACTTGAGAGCAGCTGGTGACAATGTGTGCCTGAAAACAGGTTAGCATTCAATTCCCCAGCACCAACAGCCATTACTTTGATCAGCACAAAAAGTGATTAAGCAATCAGACAGGTTTAAAGCAGAAATAGATTCATACCTTGTCCTTATTCAAAAAGCCCCAAATTCCAGCTGCTATTTCAATTGCAAATATGACCAGGAGAAAGGAGAAGAACTGAAAGAGAAGAGTGTTAGATTACATATAAACTATTTAAAAAACAAAATCAATGCTGTACAAAATCAGAGCTTACAGAAGAACAAAGACTTTACTTCCATATTTCTAAGGATTCATTTATACGATAACTAGTGTTCAAAAGCAATCCACTTTGTATCGAAGCTGCAGTGATAGTGTGAATGGAACCTTAATCCAGTCAGGTCCTGATGTGACAGCACTGGAGTGAGACTCTCTGGAGGAGGCTATTTTACTGTGCTTCACTTCACAATTAGTTCAGACCTGTCACCCAATTTATACTCTAGAAATTTAGTGTTGATGTGAAGCTGAAACCAACTCACCCAAACACTAAACTTATCATTCAAATGCATTATTATTCTTGCCTTGGATCAGCTAACTAAAGACTATATCAGCCAGAAATCTGCAGCAAATAGAGAAATTTCATTTGACTGAAGAAACATTTTTGTTTCAAAACCAAATATATCAAGTCTAATTTTTAAAAAAATCACAATACTCAGACAACCAAAACACTTTCATTCCCCCACCAGATATTTCTCATCTTGTACATTGTTAAAGCCCCCAAGCGTGCTCATTCCTTACTGAAAGCTTACCACATTTGATATTTAAATAATTTTGTACAGTAAGTTAAGATGTCTGCAGATACTTGAAAACCACTTTTATTGGCCTAGCTCAGCTTTTTAGGAACCACAATGCAGCAGATAGACAGGCAGTTGGAGGCTGAGATGCAAGGGAGGAAAGAAGAATGCCGGTCAAGAAAGAGTTTTACTGGCCTGAACTCTCATGTGCTTCCAATTAACAAGTGGAAAACATGGTGAGCTCAACCCTTTATTAAATACACTTTGAAATTGCCCTTCAGTTATTTCTCAACCTTCAGAATAAATTATTTACTTTTCACTGCTGAAATCACACTGGAAGTTTGTCAGACAGGTTACTTATTGATCTTCTTATAACTGGGTAAAACATTTGATTTGTGAAGTTGAAAGCTGCCAACTGAGACTCCGAATAGGATTGCCTCTCCATTTTGTCTCCCTCACCTGTCACCTCTGACCTGAAGAACATATGTAGGATGCTGCTTTGCAAGCAATATTAACTCAGTGAGCAGTTTTCATTTGCAGCTGTACAAACACATTGTCAATCTACTCAACTGGGGAGACACCACATCAATACCATGCTGGACCACCTGGACAGTCTTTGTGGACCGCATTAAAAAGGCCATTCTGGTCCTTCCTAAGCAGGTGACAGTTCTCTTACATGCTTGAGTTTCTCAGTGGAAAGCTTACAAGTGACGAGCTGGTAGAGTATGTTTAGGTGGTTGAACTCCATTAGGACCTGAAGCACATTTGAGTGTTGAGCTTTGGTACTACCAACCTGTACCTTAGCTCGCTGTATAGTTAAATGGGATGTCTGTATATGGGGAAAATCGTACACTATATTAGGCAAACAGATTCAACTGAGGTGAATTTGTCAGTAGCTTGGTTTTGAGATTTACCCCCACTATAAATCTCAGACCAAAAATTAAAAAGTTAAAAAAGGCATCAAAATGTATGACTATATTTTTAATTTCTATCATTTCAACTGCACATGCACATTTTTGTAAGACAGACCTAGTCTACAAGAATGCTTCTAATCATGGGACATTACTAGATCATTTATCTATTTATCCATGAATTTGAACTTACACATCCAAGCATGCATGTAGATTCTTGAATTGCACCACAGCATCCTAGGAACCCAACAATCATCATCAGTGCACCAGCTCCAATCAAGATATAGACACCTGTAAGGAAACGCATAAACCATGAATGAGAATAGGTGCATGGGAACACCATCACTTCCAAGTTCTCTACCAAATCACACACCATCGCAACTTGGATATCAATCACCATTTATTATCACTGGGGCAAATCCTTCAATTCTCTACCAAACAGCACTGTCAGACTATCTTCACATGGACTACAACAGCTCAAGAAGTAAGCTTACACAACATTCTCAAGGACAACTAGGGATAGTTATTAAATTCTGGCCATGCTGGTGACACCCAAATGCTAAAAACATTTATTTGCCCTAAAGTCAACAAATGTAATACCCAGTTCACATTTGCATCAAGTTCAGTACAAATCCAGCCAGGTTACAAAGCCCCATTTTGATGTGCCCAGGCAGCCTACTGGAGATAAACATTCTGTGCACACATCCAAGCAACTGTGTCCAAATATCCTTTGGGGTTGATCTCAGTGCAACCCATGATTATGTGAAGCTGGGAGTTAACTTGTCAGCTGATTAAAATGTGCACCCACGATGTGCAGTCTGAAACCAATAACCCACAGCTTAATGTTACTTTGAATTATATTTACAGCTACCATACACTCATCCTAAAATGGATTTGCCAATTTCTATCAAACACAATGTACAAGCCAAAAATTTTTTGTTTGATCAGTGCTAATGCAGTTTTAAGAATTAATCTCAATCCAACCACTTCCTAAAAATAACTCCCAAAATTAAAACACAACACATTTAAATGTTCCGGAAAGCGGAACTGCACTTCTTGCATGACATACAAAAGTATCAGAAGCACCATTCAGCATGTTGCTGTAAATGATTAACACTTTCTGCAAAGCCATTCTTTACTAACAAGGAACAGTAAAGATTAATGTACAAGGTTGCTCTATGTTTAGCAGTTTCAAATGTTCTAGCTGTTATCATTAAAATCAACTGCAAGACATCCAGGATCATCAGGGTTAGGTCACTCACAAACTACATTTGTAAACATTTTATAAAACTAAATTTAAAAAAAAAAAACTTAAAACCACTATGGTCTAGTGTACTGAAAGTAGACAGTTAGTAGGAGTGGATCCATGGTCCGGCACTCCTAGATGGTACTCACAGACAAGATATCTTGTGTGTGAAGCTCATGATTTTCTATCTATTTATTAATTTAAATAGATGGAAAGTCATGGGCTACATGCCTATGATTTCCTAGCATTTGCACATCATAAGTTCTGGATAGAAGCATCACCCATCCTGTAAAAACTAAGGACTGAATTTTCCCAGCCCTGTGGTGACAAGAGTGGAGGCGGGGGAAAGGAAGATGTGTCAGGACTTCTCCCCAGTGCATTGCTGCCACAGGCTAGTTTCCCAGGGACGGCTGGGAAGTAGATTGCGTGTCCAATGCATGGAGGTGGGCAGACAATTTAATCAGTTAAAGCGCCAATGACAGTGATTTTGCCAGCAGCAGAGGTGGTGTGTGGGAAGGTTGCCAGCTCCCTGGAGGGGCCAAAGAGGAGGCTGCCAACAGGAAAAGCAACCCCAATGGTCCCAACGACTCATTGAGACCAACGCTTTGGGTGGAGGATTATGCATTCAGGCACATTTGCAAACATATTTATATTGAAGCAAAGTTAAAAATGGCACATTTTTGAAACCCTATTTTCGTCGTGGGAGTTTGCCTGAAGACAATAGTTTTTGTATATCGAGACTTGATTTTCAGCTGGTCTTATGCAGTAACGACTTTATTTTTAATTAAAAATCTGCTTAGCTTGAAATGTTTGTTCTGAAAATTGTAACAAATGCAAGATGCCATCTCGTCCATCTTTTCATAGAAACCTAAAACTCTTCCCATCACAGCATCCAATTCTAAGCTTTTCTTTGTACTATCGTACCCAGAAACTTATACCTAATATTAAGTCACTGTGCTAAGTGTTTCCTGGCATTACTCCTAAATGTGCCTTTTGCCAATTTGTACCCATCTCCCCTAGTCTTCAAGAATTTGAAGCATTGTTCCAGATTAACCCTCCTCTTCCACTTATTTTATATAGCTCAGATTTCCTTTCATTTACCTCCTTTCACAAGCAAAGAGTTCATTTTTAAAATTTTTTTAATAACTATTAACACTGGGGATCTACCTTGTGGCTCTTCCTTACACCCTTCTAGGTTCCTGTGTACCTCCATCACCAGCACTGAACATAGCATTCAAAGTACAACCGGATTATAGCATTATAGAGCTTCAACATGCTAGACTTGTGCTCCACTGATTTAGTAATTATGGCTAGCATTGTTTGCCTGGTTTAGTGCTACTCCACAACGAATGGAAGGAACAGATCTCTAACTGGGTGCGAGTTGGGTATTGCGTAATTATCACGTCCCCTGACCATTGGTAGGCTATCCCCCTTTAACTTCTAGGTTCAGCCTCATTTAAAGAGTCGGCAAGCTTGCAACATCAAGAATGTTGGACACTGGAAGCCTGCTGTACAGTGGGGTGCTGCTGCTGATTTGAAGGCCTGTAACATTTTAAAGGGAAATGTATTTCCTGCTGCTGATCTTTAATGCAGTCCCACCTTCTGCAGGCTGCACAGTGAGACATGGGCATCTTTGTACGCCCACCTGACAATTTGAACGCGTCCACTTTTCTATTTTGTTCGAAGACTAAATAACAAAAGGGAAGTATTACAGATTGAGGAGGACCTCCGACCTACATCCTCCTACAAGAAGCCAGCCCTAGAAATTCCAGGCAAAGAGAGCACCAGACAGAAGGTTTTTTAAAAAAATTCATTTCATGGGATGTGGGCATCGCTAGCAAGGCCAGCATTTGATATCCATCCCCAATTGCTGTCTTCTTGAACCGCTGCAGTACTTGGAGTGTAGGTGCTGTTCGGGAGGAAGTTCTAGGATTTTGACCCAGCGACACTGAAAGAATGGCAATATACTTCCAAGTCAGGATGGTGTGTGCCTTGGAGGAGAACTTGCAGATGGTGGTGCTACCATGTGTCTATTGCCCTTGCCCTTCGAGAAGGAAGTTGCAGGTTTGGAAGGTGGCATGGCGTGCAGTGTATCTTGTGGATGGTGACACTGCTGGCACTGTGCACTGGTGGTAAAGGGAGTCAATGTTGAAGGTGGTGGATGGGGTGTTGATCAAGCGGACTGCTTTTTTCTGGATGTTGTTGAGTTTCCCGAGTGTTGTTGGAGCTGCATTCATCCAGCCAAGTGGAGAGTATTCCACCACACTCGACTTGTTGCTTGTAGATGGAGGAGAGGCTTTGGGGAGTCAGGAGATGGGTTACTCGCCACAGAATTCCTAGCCTCTGGCCTGCTCTTGTAGCCACAGTACTTATGTGGCTGCTCCAGTCCAGTATCTGGTCAAGAGTAACCCCCAGGATGTTGTAAGTAGAAGATTCAGCAATGATAATGCCATTGAATGTCAAGGGAAGATGGTTAGATTCTCTCCTGTTGGAAATGGTCATTGTCTGGCACTGTGATGTGAATGTTACTTGCCACTTATCAGCCCAAGCCTGAATGTTGCTCAGGTCTTGCTGCACATGAACATAGACTGCTACAGTTATCTAAGCAGTTGCGAATGGTATTAACATCGTACAATCACCAGCAAACATCCCTCCATCATAAAGTCAGAAGTGGGAAAGGTCCTTGATGAAGGGTGGGGAAATTCAGAACCCTGTTCTTTGCTCAGTACAAAACCACCTTTTGTTCTTTCTTCTTACCTTATTCAATCAAGTGTTTAGTACCAAACAATGAAGCTCAATTCTGCTGAAAGGTAGATCTGAAAGGTCCTCAAGGACAACATTGTTCCTGTAGTGTTACACAGTAAACAGAGCCAGGGCCCAGTGCTACTGAGCAGGCTACAATAAGCAACATCACTCACTAACTCTCCAACTCGCAAGTTCAGACAGATCAGGGCTGACTGACAAAGGAAACTCTGGTGGAGATCCTGAACACCCATTTGACCGTCAAATTCAATTTTCAAGTGTGAAGCACTTCCACCCAAAAGCATGTGGGAGCTTGCACACATAGCTTTATGACAGAATCATGTATAACAGCCCAGCAGGTGGCTATTTGGCCCATCGTGACTATGTCAGCTCTTTGAAAGAGCTAGCCTAAATGTTTCCAATTCAGGTATTAATCTAATTCTCTTTCAAAAGAGATTACTGAATCTGCTTGCACCACCTTTTCAGGCGGTGTATTTCAGATCATAACTCCCCGCCTAAGTTTTTTTTCCCATTTTGCCTGACTTTTTCCTAATTACCTCATATCTGGCGGCACAGTGGCGCAGTGGTTAGCACCGCAGCCTCACAGCTCCAGGGACCCGGGTTCGATTCCGGGCACTGCCTGTGTGGAGTTTGCAAGTTCTCCCTGTGTCTGCGTGGGTTTTCTCCGGGTGCTCCGGTTTCCTCCCACAAGCCAAAAGACTTGCAGGTTGATAGGTAAATTGGCCATTATAAATTGTCACTAGTATAGGTAGGTGGTAGGGAAATATAGGGACAGGTGGGGATGTTTGGTAGGAATATGGGATTAGTATAAATGGGTGGTTGATGTTCGGCACAGACTCGGTGGGCCGAAGGGCCTGTTTCAGTGCTGTATCTCTAATCTAATCTGTGCCCTCTCGTAACAGACTCTTCTTCCACTGGAAGCAGTTTCTTCCTTATTTACTGCATCAAAATCGTGAAAGGTTTCGACAGACTATCAAATCTCCTTTGTAATGCTTCATACTAGTGGCCCTCCCCACGTCATGATAGTTTAAATCCTCTCCCACAGCACAAGTTAACTTCCCTTCAAGGTCATTGGTTCCAGCACTGTAGAGGTGCAATGCATCCATTATCTACAGGTCCCTCCTGCCCTGAATTGGGCCCAATGCCCCAGGAATTTGAAGCTCTCCCCTGCACTATTTTTCTACATGTTAACCGGTTTTACTTTATTATGCCTACACTTACTAGCATGTGACACTGGGATAAAGCCAGATTACTATCTTTGAGATCCTACTTAAACTTCCTCCCTAGCTCCTGAAACGGTCTATAGGACCTCCACCCTTTTTCTACCTAGGTCATCATTTTCAACATGAACCATGATTTCTGACTATTCCCCTTCCCCGCAGTAAAATGTTCTGCACCCATTTACTGGTGCTATAAATAACATCCTGTATTGTCAGTTACAGGACATAAACCATTCCGCATTGAGGAAAAAGTTGAACAAGTTCTGCTGTCACGTGTAGTATAACCCATTGTGAATGACAAGTGCCGCTGTCCACTTGAACTGGACTATAGCAACCCCTTTGTAAATGCGGTGATACAACAGAAAGCTACTTCCAAATGAACGACAAGAGTGCTATAAGTTCTGAAAAATCTTAAGGGTTAAATATTTAATAGGAAACAGCCTTGTTTTTGTGTCAAGAACTCAAGGAAAGGGGCTACGGCCACCTGTTAATACTAATCTTTTTTCGATGCCAACTTTCCAATGTGACCTCATATTACTACTATATAGGTGTAAACTCAAACCACCCTGCGTCGTCAAGTGGTCATCCACACACAGCTTTAGAAAATAAAGGCAGAGATATCATGATTATAGATGATGATGCAGGGTGCATCTTTATGTAGTATGGGTGACCTGTAAATGGGAGTCTTACAATTCAGAGTGCATTTGATTTTAGCATGGATTTTCCAGTCAGTTTAATTCATTAGTGCTGGCATTAAAATAGCACCTGTTGGAAGATCCAAGTTATGTCATGTGTATGTCATGCAATAGAAATCAATATAGATGATCTCTCCATTTCTTTACTTTTCTCCCTTCCTCCACAATTGGATATCTTACCTATATAGAATGTAGAAGGATGTTTCTCAACTTCAAATATGTCCCTGGTTGTTGGATCAAAACGAAGCCATAATCCAATTGCCAGGACCGCAGTTCCTGCAAGCTGAGACACAACAGAAACAAGTATTATTGGACTAGTCACACTTCCAAAAACCATTCCACCATCTTACATGTTTAGCCAATGTTTGCCATTTCAGTACTTGTGAACCTGTGGGTTTTCATCCATTCACTTTAATGGATAAGGAGCCACAAGCTGGTGGCCACAGAAGCAGAAAACTCTAGCCTTATGGAATAGAAAGTCAAAAAGGACACAAAATGCATTAGTATATTTAGAAGTCTTATTTATAAATTGCATGTGTTTGTACAATTACATGTATAAATATTCCATTCACATGCCACAGTGTCCATTTCTCAAGCTCATCCATGCTTTCACCAGTAAGTGGATGCTAAAACTGGTGGAGTCAATACAAATTTTAATGTAACTGCAACAGGGCAACAATACACCTTCACTGATTTACACAACTGCATTAAGTTATGTGCTCAGGTTTAATTAGATAACTGAGCAGTACTTGAGGGTGATGCATTTATTTAACTAACCTACTAAAAATGAGTAGCTGTGGTCAAAAAGCAAATTCGTTATCCATGAGGAATACCAGAGATCCATTTGTGTTTTAACAGTGAACAGTATCAGCCATGGCTCAGCTGGTAGCACTCTTTCCTTTTGAGTCTGAAAGTCATGGGTTCAACCCCCTTTCCAGAGACTTGAGCCCTTAATCCAAGCTGACACTTCAGTGCAGTACTGGAGGGAATGCTGCACTGTTGAATGGGCCATCTTTCAGACGAAGCATTTAAAACCCAAGCCCTTGTCCGCCTTCCCAGATGGGTGTAGAAGATCTCACAGCACAATCCTCCCTGGTGTCCTGGTCAATATATATCTCTAAACAGATCATCTGGCCATTATCATTTTGCTGTTTGTGGAAGCTTGCTTGCACAAAATTGGCGGCTGTATTTCTTCCATTACAACAGTGACTACACTTCAAAATCATTTTGTTAGCATAAAGCACTTTGGGATATTCTGAGGTTGTGAAATGCACTGTGTTATGACTGAGGCAGGAGAAATGCCAATTCAGTCCCATTACTCCGCAGGTCACAGATTATTAAAGTTTTCCACCTACCAGAAATTAGCCAAATTAGACACTTGAACCCCCAGAAGGAAAAAAACGCACCAAACCAGGTATTTTTAAACAAATTAACTATTTATTAATAATCTACATCTTAAACAATACAGAGATAAATCTATGTCTAAAAAGACTTTATAACTTATTCTTCTTAACTCTCATGCACACACACATACCTTCAAAAACCAACAGCTAACCGATTCTAAAATGATGTTTTAAAATTAGAGCGGTTTCTTAGCAATAATAAAACAACTGGGTTGTAAGCCCTGGTTAGTTACTTTCCCGAATCAGTGAGGTGGCCCAGAATCGAATAGTCAGATGCCAGTCAAAATCTCCAGGTGAGTTTGATGAAAAGTCTAATGGATAGGTGTTCACAGCACTTCAGCTGCAGTAGGCGTCACACAGATCTTTCAATAAGGAGGAGTAGAGCAGCAGGTCGATTTGGATTTTGAATCAGCAGTCTAACAGTAGAAACTTTACTGAACTCCCAGGAACACAAAAGGCAACAAAAAGTCACTTCCGAGGCAGAGACCTCTTAGAGACATGGGTAAAAAGGAATTTGCTACCCCCAAAAATGCAAAGATTCCTTTCCAGGGGTCTTTTTCCTCTTTAGGAGAAAGACAGTCTATAGGCCAATGTAGATTTTCTGCTGAGAGACACATCCTTCCTTCAAGGAGAGCATGGTCTGCCAGATCAAACTGACTCTAGCCAGTCTTACACACAATCAAGCTGATACAATATGGCATGTGACCTCATCTCTCCTACTGTTGCCTAGGAACAGCTGCAGCTCGCACACTCTCTTCCCAAAGAATATAAAAACAGCTTAGTCTTAAAGGCACACAGACCCCCCTTTTTTTTTTAGAAAAGAAAAATCACTCCCATGACAACTATATAAATGTAAGTCTGTCTTCCTTCTAAAATGGCCAATTTGTCAGCCAGAACTTTAAAAAAAAAATGTATCAGCTTAATGACAGTGTATCATGAGCAGAATTACTACTGCAACTTGTGAAAACAGAAGAACCTTTACTCAAAATAATGGCTTTAGATACAAAAACTGACCAGTTTTATCAGGTGTATAATTTTGCATCATAAAGTATTTCTTTGGGCCTCCTTATCTCGAGAGACAATGGATACGCGCCTGGAGGTGGTCAGTGGTTTGTGAAGCAGCGCCTGGAGTGGCTAGAAAAGCCAATTCTGGATTGACAGGCTCTTCCACAGGTGCTGCAGAGAAATTTGTTTGTCGGGGCTGTTGCACAGTTGGCTCTCCCCTTGCGCCTCTGTCTTTTTTCCTGCCAACAGCTAAGTCTCTTCGACTCGCCACAATTTAGCCCTGTCTTTATGGCTGCCCGCCAGCTCTGGCGAATGCTGGCAACTGACTCCCACGACTTGTGATCAATGTCACATGATTTCATGTCACTTTTGCAGACGTCTTTATAGCGGAGACATGGACGGCCGGTGGGTCTGATACCAGTGGCGAGCTCACTGTACAATGTGTCTTTGGGGATCCTGCCATCTTCCATGTGGCTCACATGGCTAAGCCATCTCAAGCGCCGCTGACTCAGTAGTGTGTATAAGCTGGGGGTGTTGGCCGCTTCAAGGACTTCTGTGTTGGAGATATAGTCCTGCCACCTGATGCTAAGTATTCTCCGAAGGCAGCGAAGATAGAATGAATTGAGACGTCGCTCTTGGCTGGCATAAGTTGTCCAGGCCTCGCTGCCGTAGAGCAAGGTACTGAGGACACAGGCCTGATACACTCGGACTTTTGTGTTCCGTGTCAGTGCGCCATTTTCCCACACTCTCTTGGCCAGTCTGGACATAGCAGTGGAAGCCTTACCCATGCACTTGTTGATTTCTGCATCTAGAGACAGGTTACTGGTGATAGTTGAGCCTAGGTAGGTGAACTCTTGAACCACTTCCAGAGCGTGGTCGCCAATATTGATGGATGGAGCATTTCTGACATCCTGCCCCATGATGTTCGTTTTCTTGAGGCTGATGGTTAGGCCAAATTCATTGCAGGCAGACGCAAACCTGTCGATGAGACTCTGCAGGCATTCTTCAGTGTGAGATGTTAAAGCAGCATCGTCAGCAAAGAGGAGTTCTCTGATGAGGACTTTCCGTACTTTGGACTTTGCTCTTAGACGGGCAAGGTTGAACAACCTGCCCCCTGATCTTGTGGAGGAAAATTCCTTCTTCAGAGGATTTGAACGCATGTGAAAGCAGCAGGGAGAAGAAAATCCCAAAAAGTGTGGGTGCGAGAACACAGCCCTGTTTCACACCACTCAGGATAGGAAAGGGCTCTGATGAGGAGCCACCATGTTGAATTGTGCCTTTCATATTGTCATGGAATGAGGTGATGATACTTAGTAGCTTTGGTGGACATCCGATCTTTTCTAGTAGTCTGAAGAGACCACGTCTGCTGACGAGGTCAAAGGCTTTGGTGAGATCAATGAAAGCAATGTAGAGGGGCATCTGTTGTTCACGGCATTTCTCCTGTATCTAACGAAGGGAGAACAGCATGTCAATGGTCGATCTCTCTGCACGAAAGCCACACTGTGCCTCAGGGTAGACGCGCTCGGCCAGCTTCTGGAGCCTGTTCAGAGCGACTCGAGCAAAGACTTTCCCCACTATGCTGAGCAGGGAGATTCCACGGTAGTTGTTGCAGTCACCGCGGTCACCTTTGTTTTTATAGAGGGTGATGATGTTGGCATCGCGCATGTCCTGGGGTACTGCTCCCTCGTCCCAGCACAGGCATAGCAGTTCATGTAGTGCTGAGAGTATAGCAGGCTTGGCACTCTTGATTATTTCAGGGGTAATGCTGTCCTTCCCAGGGGCTTTTCCGCTGGCTAGAGAATCAATGGCATCACTGAGTTCCGATTTGGTTGGCTGTATGTCCAGCTCATCCATGACTGGTAGAGGCTGGGCTGCATTGAGGACAGTCTCAGTGACAGCATTCTCCCTGAGTACAGTTCTAGGTAGTGCTCAACCCAGCGGTCCATCTGTTTGCGTTGGTCAGTGATTATGTCCCCCGATTTAGATTTGAGGGGGGCGATCTTCTTGATGGTTGGCCCAAGAGCTCTCTTCATGCCATCATACATTCCTCTGATGTTTCCGGTGTCTGAGGCCAGCTGAATATGACTGCATAGGTGTTGCCAGTAGTCGTTTGTGCAACGCCTAGCTGTTCTTTGTGCAGTACTTCTGGCTGCTTTAAGTGCTGCGGATGTTAAATCGCTGGGGGCTTTCTTGTAGTTCAACAGCGCAATGCGCTTAGCGGCTATGACAGGTTCCAGCTCTTCATTATGAGATTGAAACCAGTCTGCATTTCTCTTCGCACTTTTGCCGTAGGTGGTCAAAGCTGACTCATAGATGGCGTCTCTGATGTGGGCCCACTTGGTCTCAGCATCCCCTGTGGGAGTGTTTTGAAGGGCTGTTACAAGTGAATTTAGAAATTTTTGTAACAGCTGTGGGTGAGAAATTCTGCTCGTGTTGATGCGCGGGTGGCCCTTCTGCTTGGAATGATGCAACTTCTTTGGTCTGAGTCTAACCTTGCTGCACACCAGGGAGTGGTCGGTGTCGTAGTCCGCACTGTGGAAGCTGCGTGTGATTTGAACACACTTTAAGGCGGCTCGCCTTGTGACAATGAGGTCTAGCTGGTGCCAACGACGCGATCTTGGGTGCCTCCATGAAACCTGGTGACAGGGTTTAGTGTGAAAGAACGAGTTGGTGATGCAGAGATCGTAAAGTATATAGATTCTATTTCATGTAGGTTCTAATGAGATTGAAACTTTGAGAATCATCACGTGCACCAGCATACTGGATCCATCAAGAACGTTTTTGATCATAACTGACGACATCTTGGTCAAGCCAATCATTTACAACTAATCTCTTTCCTCCCCCAAGATGCACAAAGAACATAAAAACAGATGCACAACTGAACAATTCAACTTGTCATCTTAAATTGGTGTCATGCACGCTGGAAGTGCGATGATACAAATTATGGACTAATTATGAAGAGTTTGAAAAACTGACAGTCTTTTAAAAATGAACCTTTATTTTAGAAAGTGAACAATAGTCCAAAATTGCCAAAGAAAAAAAAAGGATTGGCCTTTATATATAAACAAATTGTCTGGCAAAGACGAAGGACAAATCTTCAAAGTGAAGAGGTGTCAATTGCACCCCATACCCCATCCTATAACATGCCAGAATTGAATGTATTCTTCTGAAACAAAGAAGGTGTGAAGTAGCCATGTCCTGGGCCATTGCACAATCACCATAGGGAAAGAGATCAGAAAGTCTCCTATCAGGTGGCAAGAAGTAACACAGCTTGATCTTAAAAAAAAAGAGACAGCCAGGGAAAGAGAGAGAAGCAACATCCAGCAGCTTGTTTTCCAGCAAGCCAGAAGGCACATACCCTGTTGTAGAATCCTATATCAACATTAGACAGCAGTGAATTAGAAATGACCCACCATCTTCAACTGAACTTTCAATCGAGAGAAATGTCCAATCATCGCAGGCCTGCACCCATCGAGAACTTGATTTCCAAGAGAATTCAACAGGTTTATCGTGACCTCCTATCTCCCGCCCCCAAGCAAACATCACTTCCCCTCTCTACATCACTTCACGTGTATGCGTGCAAGTGAATATGAGTGGATGCGGTTGCGGCAATTTCAGGATAAGGCGTATTTTTTTTTAAACCTACAAGCAAACCTGTCACTGTTTATTTGAAAAATAAAATATCAAAGGGGGTTAAACCCCAATAACAAAATACTTGCTGCTGTCAGGTGGGACATTTTACAGTGGGAACCACCCACATCGTACCACGTGGCTGTCATTGGCAACACAAGAACTACAGAAGCATCAAATTTCAAATACAATAATAGAATGTTAATGGATTATAATTCTGGTTTTTAAAGGTGGTACTAAAGCAATAGTACTGTAGATTAAGTCCTTCTATCTAGGAGAATCAGAAATCTTCAGGTCCTTCTTCTAATAATCTTGAACGATAAATCCTAGCACAAGGCATTTTGAACTGTGAATTTCTACAGCTTGCACCCTACATTTGTAAGTTTTTTTCCCCTTCAAGATTGTGTGTGGGGTTCAGTCACTGAAGTGACCCTGCTCTGTTATTGTGCTTTCTGGTATAGATTATTATTAGGAGCACAGAGAAGAGCCTCAAGTATCACTAGCAGTACAACATGATATCTCCGCGTGCACTGGATACTGCAAAAGCTATGGGCCCTGACAATATTCCGGCAATAGTACTGAAGACCTGTGCTCCAGAACTTGCCGTGCCCCTAGCCAAGCTGTTCCAGTACAGCTACAACACTGGCATCTACCCCGCAATGTGGAAAATTGCCCAGGTATGTCCTGTACACAAAAAGCAGGACAAGACCAACCTGGCCAATTGCCACCCCATCAGCCTATTCTCAATCATCAGTAAAGTGATGGAAGGTGTCATCAACAGTGCCATCAAGCGGCACTTGCTTAGCAATTACCTGCTCAGTGACGCTCACTTTGGGTTCCGCCAGGGCCAATCAGCTCCTGACCTCATTACAGCCTTGGTTCAAACATGGACAAAAGAGCTGAACTCAAGAGGTGAGGTGAAAGTGACTGCCCTTGCCATACTCGATCAAATGCTGCCTTGATGTCATCAAGGAACCCTAGCAAAACTGAGGTCAATGGGAATCGAGGGAAAACCCTCCGCTGGCTGGAGTCATACCTAGCGCAAAGGAAGATGGTTGTGGTTGTTGGAGGTCAATCATCTGAGCTTCATGACATCACTGCAGGAGTTCCTCAGGGTAGTGTCCTAGGCCAAACCACCTTCAGCTGCTTGATCAATGACTTTCCTTCAATCACAAGGTCAGAAGTGGGGATGTTCGCTGACGATTGCACAATGTTCAGCACCATTCGTGACTCCTCAGAAACTGAAGCAATCCGTGTAGAAATGCAGCAAGACCTGGACAATATCCAGGCTTGGGCTGATAAGTGGCAAGTAACATTCACGGCACACAAGTGCCAGGCAAGGACCATCTCCAACAAGAGAGAGAGAATCTAACCATCTCCCCTTGACATTCAACGGCATTACCGTCACTGAATCCCCCACTATCAACATCCTAGGGGCTACCATTGACCAGAAACTGAACTGGAGTCGCCATATAAATACCGTGGCTACAAGAGCAGGTCAGAGGCTAGGCATCCTGAGGCGAGTAACTCACCTCCTGACTCCCCAAAGCCTGTCCACCATCTACAAGGCAGAAGTCAGGAGTGTGATGGAATACTCTCCACTTGCCCGAATGTGTGCAGCTCCAACAACACTCAAGAAGCTCGACACCATCCAGGACAAAGCAACCCGCTTGATTGGCACCCCATCTACAAACATTCACTCCCTCCACCACCGACACACAGTGGCAGCAGTGTGTACCATCTACAAGATGCACTGCAGCAATGCACGAAGGCTCCTGAAACAGCACCTTCCAAACCCGCAACCTCTACCAACTAGAAGGACAAGGACAGCAAATACATGGGAACACCACCACCTGCATGTTCCCGTCCAAGTCACACACCATCCTGACTTGGAACTATATCGCCGTTCCTTCACTGTCAAAATCCTGGAACTCCCTTCCTAACAGCACTGTGGGTATACCTACCCCAAATGGACTGCAGTGGTTCAAGGCAGCAGCTCACCACCATCTTCTCAAGGGCAATTAGGGATGGGCAATAAATGCTGGCCTTGCCAGCATCGCCCACACCCCATGAATGAATAAAAAAAACCTCTATGCCATATGTTGCACAGTACATACAGCGGATATCCTTGGAAGTGGTTCAAGAGTTCACCTATCTAGGCTCAACTATCACCAGGAAACTGTCTCTAGATGCAGAAATCAATAAGTGCATGGGAAAGGCTTCCTCTGCTATGTCCAGACTGGCCAAGAGAGTGTGGGAAAATGGCGCACTGACACGGAACACAAAAGTCCGAGTGTATCAAGCCTGTGTCCTCAGTACCTTGCTCTATGGCAGCGAGGCCTGGACAACGTATGTCAGCCAAGAGCGACGTCTCAATTCATTCCATCTTCGCTGCCTCCGGAGAATCCTTGGCATCAGGTGGCAGGACCGTATCTCCAACACAGAAGTCCTCGAGGCGGCCAACATCCCCAGCTTATGCACACTACTGAGTCAGCGGCGCTTGAGATGGCTTGGCCATGTGAGCCACATGGAAGATGGCAGGATCCCCAAGGACACATTGTACAGTGAGCTCGCCACTGGTATCAGACCCACCGGCCGTCCATGTCTCCGCTTTAAAGACGTCTGCAATCGCGACATGAAATCCTGTGACATTGATCACAAGTCGTGGGAGTCAGTTGCCAGCGTTCGCCAGAGCTGGCGGGCAGCCATAAAGGCGGGGCTAAAGTGTGGCGAGTCGAAGAGACTTAGCAGTTGGCAGGAAAAAAGACAAAAGCGCAAGGGGAGAGCCAACTGTGTAACAGCCCCGACAAACAAATTTTTCTGCAGCACCTGTGGAAGAATCTGTCACTCTAGAATTGGCCTTTATAGCCACTCCAGGCGCTGCTCCACAAACCACTGACCACCTCCAGGCGCTTACCCATTGTCTCTCGAGATAAGGAGGCCAAAGAAGGGAAGTATCCTTGGACCAGGTGTCAGATAGTTGAAGGTTCTGTTTACACTCAAAAACAAAATACTGCATATTTACTTTGTACATTTTTAAAAGTTACAAAAAAAAACTTTTCCCAGTTTCACCTCTATTCCATGTGTCAAGAGGAGAGAGGGGAGAGGGAGGGAGGCACACACATTAACAACGGTAAAGAGACCCATATTAGCCCAAGTTTTTGCTTTGAACTGTTTATGGAAGTTCAGCTGGCTCACAGTGAGTGCTTAAAACTTCTGCTACACAATACCCCAGGTGAGGCTGGCAATTAGAGTGTAGTTAAAAACAAATAAAGCAATTATCTACAAACTCAAATTTCAGTATATTCTGCTTAGAAAACAAGTAGCTTAACAATTTTTCTGACACTTCCATTTTAGATCATTTCTTAAATTAATTCAATTACTTCAACAGATTCTTACATTAGAATAAAGACCAACATTCACTGAAAACCAAATAAAAATGACTAATATATTTAAATGTTGTAATTTAAAAGCACCTTGTATTCAATCAATGTAGTTCTAGGTAAAAGAAGTAGGTAGATGGGTTACCGTCAGGGGAAGGAGAGGGAACCAGCAGGCAGTGCAGGGATCCCCTGTGGCCGTTTCCCTCAACAACAGGTATACCGTTTTGGATACTGTTGCGGGGGACGACTTACCAGGGGTAAGCGATGGGGTACAGGTATCTGGCACAGAGTCTGTCCCTGTTGCTCAGAAGGGAAGGGGGAAGAGGAGCAGAGCATTAGTCATTGGGGACTCCATAGTTAGGGGAACAGATAGGAGGTTCTGTGGGAACGAGAGAGACTCACGGTTGGTATGTTGCCTCCCAGGTGCCAGGGTTCGTGATGTCTCGGATCGTGTTTTTGGGATCCTTAAGGGGGAGGGGGAGCAGCCCCAAGTCGTGGTCCACATAGGCACCAACGACATAGGTAGGAAGAGAGATGGGGATTTAAGACAGAAATTCAGGGAGCTAGGGTGGAAGCTTGGAGCGAGAACAAACAAACAGAGTTGTTATCTCTGGGTTGTTGCCCGTGCCACGTGATAGCGAAGCGAGGAATAGGGAGAGAGGAGTTGAACACGTGGCTGCAGGGATGGTGCAGGAGGGAGGGTTTTGGTTTCCTGGATAATTGGGGCTCTTTCTGGGGTAGGTGAGACCTCAACAAACAGGATGGTCTTCACCTGAACCAGAGGGGTACCAATATCCTGGGGGGGGGGAGATTTGCTAGTGCTCTTCGGGGGGGTTTAAACTAATTCAGCAGGGGAATGGGAACCTAAAATGTAGTGCCCGTGTACAGGATGTTGAGAGTAGTGAGGTCAGGGATAAGGTTACAAGGACGCAAGAGGGCACTGGCAAGCAAGAACCTGGTTTAAAGTGTGTCTACTTCAACGCCAGGAGCATCCAGAATAAGGTGGGTGAGCTTGCAGCATGGGTTGGTACCTGGGATCTCGATGTAGTGGCCATTTCGGAGACATGGGTAGAGCAGGGGCAGGAATGGATGTTGCAGGTTCCGGGATTTAGATGTTTCAGTAAGAACAGAGAAGATGGTAAAAGAGGGGGGGGTGTGGCATTGTTAATCAAGGAGAGTATTACAGCGGCAGAAAGGACGTTTGAGGACTCGTCTACTGAGGTAGTATGGGCCGAGGTTAGAAACAGGAGAGGTGAGGTCACCCTGTTGGGAGTCTTTTATTGACCTCCAAATAGTTCCAGAGATGTAGAGGAAAGGATAGCAAAGATGATTCTCGACAGGGGCGAGAGTAACAGGGTAGTTGTTATGGGGGACTTTAACTTTCCAAATATCGACTGGAAATACTATAGTTCGAGTACTTTAGATGGGTCAGTTTTTGTCCAGTGTGTGCAGGAGGGTTTTCTGACACAGTATGTAGACAGGCCAACCAGGGGCGATGCCACATTGGATTTGGTACTGGGTAATGAACCCGGCCAGGTGTTAGATTTAGATGTAGGTGAGCACTTTGGTGATAGTGATCACAATTCGGTTAGGTTTACCTTAGCGATGGGCAGGGACAGGTATATACCACAGGGCAAAAATTATAGCTGGGGGAAAGGAAATTATGATGCGATTAGGCAAGATTTAGGATGCGTAGGATGGGGAAGGAAACTGCAGGGGATGGGAACAATCGAAAAGTGGAGCTTATTCAAGGAGCAGCTACTGTGTGTCCTTGATAAGTATGTACCTGTGAGGCAGGGACGAAGTTGTCGAGCGAGGGAGCCGTGGTTTACTAAAGAAGTTGAAGCGCTTGTCAAGAGGAAGGCGGCGGCTTATGTTAGGATGAGACGTGAAGGCTCAGTTAGGGCGCTTGAGAGTTACAAACTAGCCAGGAAGGATCTAAAGGGAGAGCTAAGAAGAGCAAGGAGAGGACACGAGAAGTCATTGGCGGATAGGATCAGGGAAAACCCTAAGGCTTTCTATAGGTATATCAGGAATAAAAGCATGACTAGAGTTAGATTAGGGCCAATCAAGGATAGTAGTGGGAAGTTGTGTGTGGAATCAGAGGAGATAGGGGAAGTGTTAAATGAATATTTGGCGTCAGTATTTACAGTAGAGAAAGAAAATGTTGTCGAGGAGAATACGGAGATTCAGACTACTAGGCTAGATGGGATTGAGGTTCACAAGGAGGAGGTGTTATCAATTTTGGAAAGTGGGAAAATAGATAAGTCCCCTGGGCCAGATGGGATTTATCCTAGGATTCTCTGGGAAGCTGGGGAGGAGATTGCAGAGCCTTTGTCCTTGATCTTTATGTCGTCATTGTCGACAGGAATAGTGCCGGAAGACTGGAGGATAGCAAATGTTGTCCCCTTGTTCAAGAAGGGGAGTAGAGACAGCCCTGGTAATTATAGACCTGTGAGCCTTACTTCGGTTGTGGGTAAAATGTTGGAAAAGGTTATAAGAGACAGGATTTATAATCATCTTGAAAAGAATAAGTTCATTAGAGATAGTCAGCACGGTTTTGTGACGGGTAGGTCGTGCCTCACAAACCTTGAGTTTTTCGAGAAGGTGACCAAACAGGTGGATGAGGGTAAAGCAGTGGATGTGGTGTACATGGATTTCAGTAAGGCGTTTGTTAAGGTTCCCCACGGTAGGCTATTGCAGAAAATACAGAAGTATGGGGTTGAAGGTGATTTAGAGCTTTGGATCAGAAATTGGCTAGCTGAAAGAAGACAGAGGGTGGTGGTTGATGGCAAATGTTCATCCTGGAGTTTAGTTACTAGTGGTGTACCGCAAGGATCTGTTTTGGGGCCACTGCTGTTTGTCATTTTTATAAATAACCTGGAAGAGGGTGTAGAAGGGTGGGATAGTAAATTTGCGGATGACACTAAGGTCGGTGGAGTTGTGGATAGTGCCGAAGGATGTTGTAGGGTACAGAGGGACATAGATAGGCTGCAGAGCTGGGCTGAGAGATGGCAAATGGAGTTTAATGCGGAAAAGCGCGAGGTGATTCACTTTGGAAGGAGTAACAGGAATGCAGAGTACTGGGCTAATGGGAAGATTCTTGGTAGTGTAGATGAACAGAGAGATCTTGGTGTCCAGCTGCATAAATCCCTGAAGGTTGCTACCCAGGTTAATAGGGCTGTTAAGAAGGCATATGGTGTGTTAGCTTTTATTAGTAGGGGGATCGAGTTTCGGAGCCACGAGGTCATGCTGCAGCTGTACAAAACTCTGGTGAGACCGCACCTGGAGTATTGCGTGCAGTTCTGGTCACCGCATTATAGGAAGGATGTGGAAGCTATGGGAAGGGTGCAGAGGAGATTTACTAGGATGTTGCCTGGTATGGAGGGAAGGTCTTACGAGGAAAGGCTGAGGGACTTGAGGTTGTTTTCGTTGGAGAGAAGGAGGAGGAGAGGTGACTTAATAGAGACATACAAGATAATCAGAGGGTTAGATAGGGTGGATAGTGAGAGTCTTTTTCCTCGGATGGTGATGGCAAACACGAGGGGACATAGCTTTAAGTTGAGGGGTGATAGATATAGGACAGATGTCAGAGGTAGTTTCTTTACTCAGAGTAGTAGGGGCGTGGAACGCCCTGCCTGCAACAGTAGTGGACTCGCCAACTTTAAGGGCATTTAAGTGGTCATTGGATAGACATATGGATGAAAATGGAATAGTGTAGGTCAGATGGTTTCACAGGTCGGCGCAACATCGAGGGCCGAAGGGCCTGTACTGCGCTGTAATGTTCTAATTCTAATATGATGGATTCCTTGATTATGAAAGCAACTAAATTACATGGTGACACCCTTATTGGCTCCAACATAGGAGTAACTAAACTATTACCACAAATTGCCTCAAGTTCAGAAACAAATCTGTAATTTTACTTGGTCAGTAACAAGAATATGTCTGGAAACAGACACGAGCTCTCCATGAGTGCAAGCTCATGTACAAAATGAAGCTCATTAAATGAGAAGGTTGGAAAAACCTGCAGCATTCCCCACAAAAAATTTAAATCTAGAAATTCAGCATTGAAAGTGAGTGTATATTCAGACCCTGATTTGGAATGTTTCACATTTTATATAGACTTTTCACAAAGAACAAGTAATGACCAAGCTTACATTCTGTATCCTTCAACACATTTTCCAGTGCAAGTGCAAGTCACTTCTTACTCAGTTCTAATCTGCACCACTCCCAAGTCATTTCCATTTTACTCCCCTGAATTCTGGCAAACAACTTCTGAGAACTGGGAGGCAGGCTGCTGTAAAAATAAACTGCTAGAATGTTGACCTCACCATCATTGTGCCCACATGGAAGTACAGCACAATGATGATTTCCATAATTTGTAGGCAACTCAAATTTTGGCAATTTTATTAAAATACTCAAAAGGGCTGTGTCCCACCTTTGCAAACTGTATCAGCTCATTAGTGCAATTCCAGAAGCCAGAAATCCAATACAGCAGCAGCACTGTCAAAAGGCAAACACAACATTACTAACACTCACGCTAAAGTAGCTCTGAGTGAATGAGGCAGTAATCAAGTGCCCTAGCTACTGAGGACAAACATTTATGGTGATGTAATTGTTTGGGTATGGGGCAGGAGAGGTGGCGAGTAGAGAGAGATGAAAAGGCATAAATAAGTATATTACATGCGATCCTCTGCTGTGATATTGCTCACAGGTAGTCTGGGACCTGGAGTCATTCTTGATGTTTACTTGGGTCCTTTGGTTTGCCACATTGTTCTATACAGAAAATTTAAGGGAAAAAAATTCTTGTATCTAAGGATCATTGAAGTTATTCTTCAATTTGATGATTTATAAACTCAGATTTCATTTTTCAAAAAGAAAAGTTGGGGAAAACTGGACCAACCCCAACAAAACTTAGGTAAATTTGAAGAAAAAAAAAAATTTATGTTGAGCATCTCTACAATTCAAGAAAACAAGCAAAGTCTTAATAAAAGCCTAGTTAAGCGAAATGACAATCAGAATAATTTAAAGATCAGATGCTGCTTTTTACAATGATTCCAAATACCCCAGTCACTAAAGCATAAATGTAATGCAAGGATAGATTTTGAGCCAAAGGAATTTGTATTTGCATTGTGTAGAATCCCTAAAAAAAGGACTGTTGTACAGTAAACAATTCCATTCCTGGCACATTATTTCCTCAATGTTCCATTGCCCTCCCCCCCCGCCCCTTTACATAATTAAGATTTTTTCTTTGCTACCTACGGGATTGCAGTTAATGTTAGTGTGGTTGTATACAGCAAACACTAACAGAGCACTTCATGTTTTAATCTCACTGAAATCAGAAATGGAAAAACCAGCTTGTGGCAGGAAATGCTGTCCAGAATTCTGTTCTGGCATTCCCTGCCACCACACCTCCCCCTCCCAATCCACCTGACCACCCCCCACTGTTAGCCCATTCAACATAACTGGAGACTAACCCACACCAATGTTTCCAAACTCTATCGCTTCCAGTTCTCCCTAGGCTTCATACCACAGGACACCATTTCTTATAAACCCAGGATTGTTTTTCCCCCCTTACCACCAATCCCCACCACCCACAATCCTAGGTCCACAATGTTGGAGATCACAGGATCCCTCCATTTCCAATACTCCAACATCCCGGGTCCACACTCCCAATTTTGGCAGACCAAACTACACCCACACCTGCCCTTAGATTCCTGGACCTCCCCCTCCAGTGCTTCCAAATATCTGGGGCCCTAATGTTACCAGGTTTGGTGCTTCTCTTCCCCCTCATGCCCTAGCCTTGTATTGGAGTCTTTTCACTTAACCTCTTCCATCCTCAAGTAATTATGTTTGAACCATGTAGAAAGGTACATTATAGAAGCAACATGCATGAATAATTCAATTTTACATCATATGGTTAAGAAATATTCCCCATTTGCTTCAGTAGTTCAAATTATGAGATTATGTACTCTATGAAATATATCCTTCCAACATAGACTAGTTCTACTGCCAGAACTCAGCAATATAACTTTTCCAGCCAAGGGTCACACCACAGCAGCAGCACAAGGTTGAAGCTGAGGGCCCAAAAGGGGCCAGGTGGAGGTCACACCAAAGTGCATTAAGTCTCCACCCCTCTCAATGCAAGCAGGCCAAAAATCCTTTTACCCATTCCTTCTAGATAGACTGTTGTGATTTTGGTTTAGCAACCCATTCTATTTACCCAGCCTTGATCCACCCATCTCTCATCTGATAAAACCTAAAGAATAAAATGTCAATGAAGTTTTCCTATTCCTTTATTTAAAAAAAATACTAGTTTCATTCTGTAATCATATATTCCTCCTTGCCACTGGAGCCTGATTTTACAGCTGAGTAGTACAGTTCAACAAGTAGTCAATTTGAGTCAAAGAATAGATTACAATTTTCTACCCACAGACCAGCAACAGTAGGCAGGTGGCTAGGGGACCAGTCTTTGATTCCTTGAAAAAAGTCAGGAGTCTATATTGCAGGCCTCAAAATAGTATTAGCAGCATTCTCCCTCATCCACAGCAAGGAGAGAGAAAGCACTTTCCTCCCCACACACAACCACAACAAGCAGCCTTCACTCCACCACATAGTGAAGTCATCCCAAAGGTGCAATTATGCAGCAGACTCTCATCATGGGGTCAAATCCAACTGGAAAGTCCGCATTATGGATCTCAGAAAGACCGTATTTTGTCTGTCTCTTGTATAAAAGGGCCAATATTGCAGACAGCTAGCGTGTGAACACAACGCCACTCTTTATTTTAACCTGAGAACTACATGCATATCCAACACCAAAAAAATCACCTGCCACATAGAACATACAGTGCTAATTTATACATTAAATGTCAATATTTACATAAAATATTTCATACTTAATGGAAATTGTAAACAATTTCACTTTTAACCAAAACTCCCTTTATTACTTAATCCATACAGATTTAGCTTTTCATATACATCTTATTTCCCATTAACTTAATTGATTCATAATTTCCACACATACACCAATCTATTTTGCAATTTAACCCATCATTCACTTTATCGATATAATCTTTCTAGCCTTTAAAAGTACTGCATTCTCCAACTCTCCATGAGCAATACAATGACAAATTCAACATTAAAAGTGTCACATGTCACATGTACTTGCTGCAATGCTCATCATTCATGCTTACGGTTACTTATTCGAATGTAGACAAACTTGAACACTTTATATCTAATCAATTGATTCTGACACACATCCCTGGCCCTTCCAGCTCAGCCTTCCAGACTTGTTCCTCATCTTCTGCCCATTCAGACCTTCTTCCCCCTACACCTCCCATTTCCCACATTGTGTTATTTTCCTGTTCGGACTCTTACATGCACAACCACACATCAGTTTGCACATTTATTCCTGCGCTGACCCCAGGCTCGCCAGGTTTACCAATGAGACCTCTTTATCCATCCACCTCCCATCCCACCCCCCCTGCCCAACTCCTGACCGGTTCCAACGTCCTCCCAGCTGCTAGTGTTTTTAAGTGAGCTGATACCCAGTCACCTTTAGGTCATTATGGAGGACTAGGATGTGAAAATCCAAGTTCACATCATCCATTCCACCATGTTTCACCCTTCCCCCTGCCAGACCCTGTTTTCACCCCCTCCCCCAGTACCAGGTCCGTCCATCCTCGTTTTCAGCACTTCACTTTCACTAAGTTTATATCTCCCCCAGCTATTCCCAGACCACACACCTTCAATCATCATGTAATGTCAAACATCTCCCCACCATCTTCAACAAAAGCAAAATATTGCGGATGCTGGAAACCTGAAACAAAAACAGAAAATGCTGGAAATACTCAGGTCAGGCAGCATCTGTGGAGAGAGAAACTGAGTTATTGTTTCAGGTCGATGACCTTTCATTTCCAGATGCTGCCTGACCTGCTGAGTATTTCCAGCATTTTCTGTGTGTCCCCATGATCTTCCTTTGTTCCGAGCTTCAAAAAAAAGGTCAAACCTAATATTCAATAAACAGCTTTAAATGCCATTAAATTGGACAGCTGGCAGTATTTGTAAATTCTAAAATGCTTCGGAAAAGCAATGCTTATGTCCACAGCAGTATGATCATTTGGACTTCAGTGAAGAATAATGAGCACTTGAAATATTTACACTCTAACAATGGGAAACATCGAACACTAGTTCGAACATAGATTTCAAACAAACTGAGTAGCAACACAGGCCATCATTCCAGATAGTACATAACAGGCTCAATTTGGCATCAGGATAGAAACTAAAATAAGCTTCTTTGGTTAATTGATCTGGAATTGCCCATTTTGTACAAATGCATTAGAAAAGTATCACATCACATCACTCAGATCATTGACTATACAGGTGAGAGGAAGCATTGCCTAACAATGGCTAAACAGCAGCTTACGGTTCCTAATGTTGGCAAGGTTACTTATACCAATTATTCGTGCTTCCTGGTAGAGGGGACAGCAATTAAACCTGTGGATCAATTTCAAGTCTGACAAATATGAATAGAAGCTATTGTATTCAGCAACCAAAATGCTGGGGAAAATCAAAAGGACAAAGTTTGAGAGAAAAAATAAAGGTCATAACCATTGAAATACAAGATAAAAAGCATTCTGCAATTCCCCCACCAAGGTTTAACAGGTAAATGCAGCAGATTGTAGAGATCAGAAGAGTTCCCAGTTCGATCACTATTCTGCACCAAGTTAGTCCGCTTGTGACGAAAGAAAGTAGAGAGAAAGGACTGCGCCAAGGGTCCTGTTTACTATTCAACAGCCTATAATCCTGGAAAGAGATAACACGGTGTCCACTGGTATGCTTGAAGCCTTGCACGACCTGATGGGCACCACAGGATATAGGTTGCATCATTGGCCAAGAGGATCAAACTTCAAATTTAAACCACATAGAAATTTCCTTTAGATAGGCCACTCATTACTGGTGATGAGCATTTAGTTTGTTATAAAAACAGAAAATGCTGGAATAAACTGGCAAAAGGCCATCAACCTGAAATGTTAATTCTGTTTCTCTCTCCACAGATGCTGCCTGACCGATTTCCAACATTTCTTTTTATTGGGTTCCGAAGAAGGGTCACTGACCCGAAACGTTAACTCTGCTTCTCTTTTCACAGATGCTGCCAGACCTGCTGAGTGGTTCCAGCATTTCTTGTTTTTATTTCAGATTTCCAGCATCTGCAGTATTTTGCTTTTATTTCCTTTTATTCGTTCGGAGGGATGTGGGCGTCGCTGGCTAAGCCAGCATTTATTGGCCATCCCTAATTGCCTCGATTCCATTTTTATTTCAGATTTTCAACATCCGCAGTATTTTTCTTAATAGTTTAAACTAGTTTCCATTTCACAGCAACATAATAGTGGTATAGCTCCCATTCTGAATGAAGAGCACAGTGAGCGGTTCCCAGCCGTCTGCGTTTGACACAAATTGGTCAAACCTGGTTTAAAATCTATTCAAACAGGTCCGCTTGGACTCCTTGGTAACGTAACAACTTTTTTTTATATTCAATGTTAAATGAACATGTTCTGGCTTTAAAATTGAAGAACAGGAAGTGGAGCTCTGTGCATTTGTAAAGCAGAGATATCTCATATTCCTGCTGTAAAACTCTGACTCTATGATTCAGACTTAAGCAGTATGCAAGGGAGTGTTACCATCTCGGTGGTTTCCAGATTCTTCCCATTCCATTAAAATGGACCATTTGCACAGGCAAGTGCACAATTAATGCAAACTGAAATGGGAGGTGATCTGGGAGGCAACATGCATTTGTGTGAACAATAAACTATGTTGCTGATAAACTAATTGTAAAGAGTACCAGCTGTCTTGCACTCTCCTGGGCTGTCCAATTGAGAGACCCTATATCTCAACCTGTAAACTACCAATTTCATTAAGAAATATTAACTGAAGTAACAGCAGATTTCACTAGATTACAAAAATGCTCAGCCCCTGTTCCAAAGCATTAAAAAAAACTCAAACGTCCTGAGGCTCTCCAGGATGACACTTAGCATTGGCATTGCAAATTTTACTCTCAAAAATTGAGTCAGCAACCATCCTGAATAGTTGGCTTGGCGAAGTAGAAATTCACTCAACAGCCCAGTACCATCTTCTGTTACGAAACCTGACCTAATAGGATATCAAATAAAATATAACCATCGATCAATAGTGTTCAAAGGCATCAGACCCACCTCTCAGAAATTGGTTTCATACTATCTATTCCCTTTCAGAGCAAGGCGACCTGTGAGGGCATTGGTAGCAAGATCGATTGATTGTGCTACCATATACAATTAATTCGGCTCCCTTCTCATAGCCAAAGAACAATGTTAATTGTTTGTTGCCAGTTGCCAATTCATTCTCCTTACTAAAGATATAACAGACATTTGAGGCATCTAATCAATTTGCTCTCAGTCTGCAGTAAACAAATTAAGACAATTGTAACTTACAAAAATGTATTTAAAACATTTTTTTTTTAAGTCTCATGATTAGAATCTCTGAGCAGTCACAAGATATAATCAGCTTTCAACAACATTTTTCTGGTGCAAGCCCATAAATGTATTGAATTCAGATACCCAACCTTTTGGATATTAGTCCACTAGTATATCCATTACAGTCTAGGGAGAAAGCTCATGTACAAGGCAGGATGTTACATGTGGATGATGTGCCACAGGGCCCAAATACCTTTGCCAACACTCAAAAGTGAACAGCCAATACTACCTTTCTTATTTTTCAAGTAAACAAAGATGGTAAGCGAGATGGGAACTGCCACAAGTTGTCTTCCTTTATTTACCAGATGATAATTTTGTTCAAGATGCATACATAAAATACATCATGCCAGCAACTTTGGATCCAACCACCAGGTCATCCAACACTGGTTGGCTGCCTTTTCTCTATATTCTATTTTAAATTTAAGACTTTTATTTCAACCACAATTTGCTCCTTAAAAATACATTTAAGAAAGTCCTGTTATCTCTACAGAACAAATTATTTGTTCATTTGTGCTTATATGCTTCACTCAAAAAGGAACTTACCAGTTTCACTTTCCCCAACTGATAAGCACTAAACATTTGTGCAGTGAGGGAAGAAAAACCAGGTGCAAATTATGAAACCTGATATTTCTCCAAGATGTTTGCATATCTGCAGGTTCAAAAAAATGCAAGCTTGTTCAAAATGGAAACTAAAAAAGGTTTGACCAGTCAGAATACTAGACAATGAACCACCACCATTTACATGGCATATTTATAAAGAAAAATAATTTGCCAAAGACTGTGCCCTATTTAGATTCAAGAAAATTAAACACAAGAACTAGTATAGAGTGAAGGAACTTCAGAATCAAGATCAGATATTTGATCCTCCCTCTTACCTTGGTTTTAAAAGATACGTCTCAAACACAAAATGCGCACACACAAAGAATAACATGTTTATATAGCATCTTTAACATAGGAAAATGTCCCATGGCACTTCATAAAACACAATCAGATAAGATTGATACTATCCAAAGAAGGCAATATTAGTAGGGATGACTAAAAGCTTGGTTATAAGTTAAGTTTTAAGGAGCTCAAAGGAGGAGAAAGGTTTTGGAAGTATTTTCAGAGTTTAGGGCCTTTTTGGTTGAAGGCATGGCTGCCAATGGTGGGAGCAAAGGGAATGGGGGAACACACAAGAGGCCAGAGTTGGAGGAATGCAGAGTTCTTGGAGGGTTGTAGAGCTGGAGGAAGTCAGACATCTGAACACAAGAACATGAGAAACAAGAAGAGTGGACCATATGACCCCTCCAGCCTGCTCCACCATTCAATATCATGGCTGATCTTCTGCCTCAAATCCACTTTCCTGCCCAGTCTCCATATCCCTTGATTCCCGAGACACCAAAAATCTGTCCATCTCAGCATATTCAATGATGGAGCATCCACAACCCTCTGGGGTAGAGAATTTCAAAGATTCACAACCCTTTGTGTGAGAAAATTTCTCCTCATCTCTGTCCTTAGTGATTGACCCCTTATCCTTATATTGTGCCCCATGTTCTAGATTCCCCAGCTAGAGGATATCAAGTCCCTTCAGAATATTGTATGTGTTAATGTTTCATGAAGTTGATAATTCTAAAACTGAGGCATTAGTGATAAGGAGCCATTGTAGGTCAGCAAACACAGTAGTGATCGGGTGAGTGGTACTTGGTCTGGTTTAGGATGAGGTCAAGTTTAGGATGAGGTCAAGTTTAGAGAGTGAAAGGACAGGGCGGCCAGGAAAACACTAGAATGGTCAGCCTGAAGGTAACAAAAGCATAGATGAGGGTTTAAGCAGATGAGCTGAGGCAGGGATGGAGATGGATAGTATTAGAGGTGGAAGTCATTGTTCTGAGAGATGGAGGGATCACAGGGTCAGATGCTCATCTCAGAATCAAATGGGATGCCAAAGTTGCAAACAGGCCAGAGAAGCCTGAGACAGTAGCCAACAAGAGGCAATAGAATTGATGGCAAGGAAATGGAATGTGTGGCAGAGTCCAAACCCAATAGTTTCAACTTCTGACTGTTCACTGAAGGACTAGACAATCCAAAGGCAGCTGCGGGGTCGAGCTGAATGTTGTCAATATACATCTGGAATTGATGCCATGTCTTGTAACATTAGCAAGGGTCAGAAAATAGCACATACCCAATTAAGTGATAATTAAGTTATTAGCCAAGTTACAGGAGTTGATACTTTAAGAAATGCCATGCTGAACTAGGATAGCAGGGTCATTTGAGCGGGGAGGGAGGGAGAATCATTCTTGCCTTTTTGCAAGTTGCCCCAGGTCCCGTTAAGGGCCCCATGCTCAGGGTTGCAAGCCATGGCCAATGGCAGAACCAACAAATTTTCAGTGGTGATGGAAGAGCTAGAACCTCGAAGGACAACAGCTGCTTACAGGCAGAGAATCCTAAGGAACAGGACTTGTGTTCCCTTTAAAGAATACAAGGAAGGCAATGGGAACCCACCTCATGTACTTTTACCCAACTCATACTGCTCATTTCTTACAGAAGTTAAAAAAATGGGAGGCTCTTAAACAATTGAATCAAGCAAGCACAGGACTACGAGGAATCATGGAATGGACAAGTAGACAGAGGATCCAACCACCATTACTGCCATACAGAACAGCCTTCCAAAGGGGGGGGTTTAAAAATATTAAAATCAACCAAGCACATCATAAAAACAGAAAATGTTGGCAATTGTTATAACAACGTGATTACTCTTAATCACAAGTACTTAATGAAGTCAGGGCCTTGTAGAGCAATGAACATTTTGCAGAATTGCCCAACTTTTCAGCCTATTAGAACCTTCCATCTATAAACAGGTATTTCCACACTTTTCTAACCGATGAGGACATATAACAGCCATGTTTGCCTTTAGCACGCATTCACCTGGAGATTTCAAACAGATATCAACACATCTCACACTGACGAAAACTATCTTCTACTTCACAAACAGAGTCAAAAAGTGAAACTGCTTCAAGGAACTTGGTAAGGTGGGGAGCAGTAAGAAAGGCAGGGCCCAACCAAGTTAGTGCAAATGTTACATCTCAGAACAGGTCTAAAACAATTGCAAATTCAGACTGATTTAAAAATAATCTGTCGAGTTTTAAACTCCAGGAGCTTTAAGCTCGACGGGGGGGGGGGGGGGGGGTGGTGAAGCAAAACGACTGGTCCCATAAACCAACAAATACCTTTGTACGCGGTTACTGAAGACATACGAATTCTTGTTTTCTTCTAGCCACTCAGGCTGAACATTTTCAACAAGAGGGAAAATAGTCAAACTTACCCAGAATAGGAAATTAAAGCCAAACAGTAAGTACTTCACGCACTTCATGCCACCGTGCACCATCTTGACGTTTGAGGAGGGGTCTACTTTGCCCGAGTCGGGAACGATAAATCGCCGCGCTCCGTTCCAAGGATTCAGCAAACAGACGCGTGCGCACAAGTGCGGAATGCGACCTCGCCCTTGGAGCAGATTGTTCCCAGGTGTAGAGACGGGGCGGGGAGGGGGTGAGACTGCGCTGAATCGCTACTGTCTGCGAGCAGCCTCCAGGTAGGTGATGAGCAGGCGCTGCTTGATGCCCACTGCAGGTTCTCTCACTGCGTGTGCTGCTCCCTCCACTGCTCAGATTAGAATGACGGCGCGGTGGTTGACGTCTTTCATGGCGGGTCAGAGATTAGTTTCCATGGAGATGTTTTGGTATCGTTCTTAGATCTGAGGTGCATCATATGAGACAGGCTGAGTTTGGGACAAGTGGAAAGAATTGCGAGGAGGAGCTGGGGCGTGTGTATATATGATAATTTGACTCTGTCACCACTTCTTGCAAAATGCAGTTCATTAGTGATCAGAGTCAGCCTTTAGTCATGGGAAATGCAACCTCTGTCTCACATTAGTTCTCTCATTTCAAATGTATGATTAACCAAAAAAAAAATCAGCAGTGCCAAAGTTAGGTTTCCTTTTCCGACTAGTCCACTGTGTGAGTACAATTGAAACAGAGGAATTTTACACCATTGGATGTGTTTTAATGCTCAGGTTTGGCAGCATCTGTGGAGAGAAACAGATTAAACGTTTCAGGTCTGTGACCTTTCATCAGAACTGGCAACAGTGAGAAAAGAATTGGGTTTTAAGCAAGTGAATTTGGGGGGGGTGGTATGCCTTCCTTTTTCCTCAATCGAGGATTCCCCCCACTGTGGTTGACAAGGCCGATCCACTTCCCACACTTCTGCCCTCACCCCTTCCCCTCCCTCCCAGAACCACGACAGGGTTCCCCTTGTCCTCAGTTACCACCCCACCAGATTCCACATCCAAAGGATCATCCTCCGCCATTTCCACTACCTCCAGCGTAATGCCACCACCAAACACATCTTCCCCTCCCTTGTCAGCATTCCGAAGGGATAGTTCCTTCCGTGACATGCGGGTCCACTCCTCCATTATCGCCGACACCACATGCCCTTACCATGGCACCTTCCCATGCAATTGCAGGAGGTATAATTCCTGTCCTTTTACCTCCTGTCTCCTCACTATCTTAGGCCCCAAACAAACTCCTTCCAGGTGAAGCTGGGATTTACTTGTACTTTCTTCAATTCGTATACTGTATTTGCTGCTTACAATGCAGGTTCCTCTACATTGGGGAGACCAAACGTAGATTGGGTGACCACTTTGCAAAACACCTCCGCTCAGTCCAAGCTTTCGGTTGCTTGGCATTTCAACACCACCCCCCCCCCCCCCCCCCCCGCTCTCTTGCCCACATTTCTGCCCTTGGCCTGCTGCAGTGTTCCAGTGAAAATCAACGTAAGCTCGAGGAGAAGCACCTCATCTTTCGATTAGGCACTCTACAGCCTTGCGGACTCAACATTGAGTTCAATAATTTCAGAGCATGACTGTCCTTTTTTCTCTATTTTTCTTTTTATTTTATTTTTTAACTATGTGCCTGTTTTTCATATTTGTGCTTTTGGACAGAGTTGCTCAGTACTCTGCCATTAACACTCTCTGTGGACTAATGCTTTGTCTTTCACCACAAGTGTTAACATTCTCTTTGCCTTTTTCCCATGACATCTTTGTTATTTAATCTCTCCTGCCCTCTGCCCTGTCACACACCTCCCCTTTTGTTCCCCAACAGCACCACCCCCCCCCCCCAACTTGTTGAAAACCTAATTCTTTTCTAACCATTGCCAGTTCTGATGAAAGGTGACAGACCTGAAGCGTCAACCCTGCTTCTCTTTCAACAGATGCTGCCTAACCTGCTGAGTATTTCCAGCACTTTCTGTTTTTATTTCAGATTTGCAGTATTTTGCTTTTATTTCAATGTTCAGTCCCTTGGCATGATACCATCATTGTGCAGCTTCTGGAGGAGCAGGGCAACTTGGACTGCAGCTTCCTGATTTCTACATTTAATTGCATATGTTGACACCTGAAGTTGCTTTCAAATTTATGCTTTAATAATTTAGGAAGGATGGAAATGCATTGGAGGGGCTGCAGGTAAGATTTACAGAAATGGTTTGGGGATGAGAAACTTCACTTCTGAGCATAGACTCGCGAAACTGGTGCTATTCACTTTTGAGATGAGAAGTTTGTGAGGAGATTTAATAGATTTTTTTTATTCATTCATTGAATGTGGGTGTCACTGGCAAGGCCAGCATTTGTTGCCCATCCCCAATTACCCTTGAGAACTGAGCAGCTTGCTAAGCTATTTCAGAGGGCAGTTAAGAGTCAACCACATTTCTGTTAAGTCTGGATCCATGTAGGCCAGGACAGGTAAGGATGGCTGATTTCTTCCCTAAAGGACATGGGTGAACTAGATGGGTATCTACAACAGCCAATGATAATTTCATGATCACCATTACTGAGACTAGCTTCCAGTTCCAGATTTTAATTAATTTATTGAAATTTTTAATTTAATTAAAATTCCTCCAACTTCCATGGTGGGCTTTGAACCTATGTCCCCCTAGGCATTATCCTGGATTTCTGCATTACACCCCCAGCTTATACACACTACTGAGTCAGCGGCGCTTGAGATGGCTTGGCCATGTGAGCCGCATGGAAGATGGCAGGATCCCCAAAGACACATTGTACAGCGAGCTCGCCACTGGTATCAGACCCACCGGCCGTCCATGTCTCCGTTATAAAGACGTCTGCAAACGCGACATGAAATCGTGTGACATTGATCACAAGTCGTGGGAGTCAGTTGCCAGCATTCGCCAGAGCTGGCGGGCAGCCATAAAGACAGGGCTAAATTGTGGCGAGTCGAAGAGACTTAGTAGTTGGCAGGAAAAAAGACAGAGGCGCAAGGGGAGAGCCAACTGTGCAACAGCCCCAACAAACAAATTTCTCTGCAGCACCTGTGGAAGAGCCTGTCACTCCAGAATTGGCCTTTATAGCCACTCCAGGCGCTGCTTCACAAACCACTGACCACCTCCAGGCGCGTATCCATTGTCTCTCGAGATAAGGAGGCCCAAAAGGAAAGGAGTTCAGGGACATTACCACTATGCCATCGTCAAGAGGGGGCTGAACAGAGTAGGTAGGGAGTAACTTCCCATTGGTGGAAGGGTCAAGAACCAGAGGACACCGATTTAAGGTGATTGGCAAAAGCAGTAATGGCGACATGAAGAAAAGTTTTTTAATGCAGCAAGTGGTTTGGATCTGGATTGCATTGGAGAGTGTGGTGGAGGCCAATTCAATCTTGGCATTCAAAAGGGAATTGTATAATTATATGAAGAGAAAAGAATTGCAGGGCTCCAGGGAATAGGCAGGGAAGTGAGACTGAATAGCTCTAACAGAGAGCGGGCACAGACATGATGGGCCAAATGGCCTCCTTCTGTGCTGTAACCATTCTATGATTCTATAACAGCAAGTGCTGAAAGTCGCACCATTTTACTGCAAAATCTGAGCCTTTTTATTTTCTGTCATTATCACTCCATTTGCACTGGACATTAATCATGACTGTGTAAAACTGGCCTCCAGTGTTGCTGGGTAGTAAGTTAAATGTGGAAAATCAAATACAGTTTAAATAACAATTATAAAATCCTTGCCTTTTTTGCTGCTTACAACTTCTCATGGCAGCCATACCTTCAGCAGTCCAAGGCTTAAACTCTTGTAGACTTTACATGTGCATATTAGCTTCCAGTCCAGTTTCCTTTGCATACATGTTCGGGAGAAGGCCAAAGATTGGTCTTGTTACCTATCGTATAGACATGAACTTCAGAAATTCAGATAAAAGATTTCTTACATGTCAGATGTGGTTTAGCATCTCGACAGTGTTCAATAATGAATTTTTTTTAATCCTCTTCTATTGATGCAGGCGATGGGACTGATAAAGAGAGCATGTGGGTGGAGTGATATGTGTGGGCGGAATGTATAACTCCTTGTACTTTGGAGAATGCAGTTTGTCCATAGAATTGCAGTGCTCTGTTATGCTAGCCCCAGTTGTCCGGGGTGAAGTGAACTGGTTTTCTCGAGCAAACAATGGATCTGAAAGAAAGACTTGTATTTATATAATATCCATGACCACAGGACCTCCCAAAATGCTTTACAGTGAATGAAGTGTAGTCACTGTGGCAGTGTAGGAAACTGATTTGTTTGATGCATCGGTGCACAGCTGATTGATTAATGTTACTGATTTCCCCATAGGCAGCTTGAAATGACCTTGTTGCATGCAGACTGACTTTCACAGTTATAATTAACACACTGCCTGCAGTGGAGGTGGGCTGCAGGTGAGGTTGCAGGATGTGGTATAACATATTGATGGCCTCCCTTATGAAGCATAGCCTTCACAAGGGATGTTCCTGGGCAAGTTGGATTTAGGGGCCCCTTGATTTATATAATCTGGAGTGTGGATACCAGAAGGTGGGTGCCTTACACTACCTGTGCTGTCTGGCCAACTTCTCTTCTTTCATTCCTCCTCTAAAAAAGCAGATACAGGAGCATTTTCAATAAGAAACCCGTTAGTGTCTCTAGACTTGGGGAGAGGACAAAAATGTGATCCCGACAACACAAGACATAAC
Source organism: Heterodontus francisci (assembly GCF_036365525.1). Taxonomy (NCBI): domain Eukaryota; kingdom Metazoa; phylum Chordata; class Chondrichthyes; order Heterodontiformes; family Heterodontidae; genus Heterodontus; species Heterodontus francisci. Next base: position 23,107,530 of record NC_090397.1, read on the forward strand.
GACAACTTGCATTTATATAGCACCTTTCACATTGTAAAATATCCCAAGGCACTTCACAGGAGCATTATCAGACAAAAAAATTGGCACTAAGTCAAAGAAGGAGACATTAGGACAGATGACCAAAAGCTTGGGTCAAAAAGATAAGGTAAAGAATGTTTTCAAATAAATAACAGGGCATATGTGAATCACAGAGAAGCACATGTATATTCCCCAGAACAATAACCGTTTTAGGGAGGCACTTTGTATCATATTCTTTGCCTCAAAAGTAAAATCACTCGGTAACACTCATATTAAGCTTCTCACATCGTACAATGCCTATTGAAGTCTCACAATCTAGGACCTTGCTCCCCAACCCCTACTTCCATTCTATGAATCCTGACTGATTGTGACTGCAGGACCTGAAGACCACTTGGTCAATTTACACTTAAATTCCTCCTAGAGGAGAAGATGGAACACAATGCTGGGGAATACCAGGCTACTGGACAACAATGTCCATAGTTGGCTTCCACTCTGTCCTGGCTGTCGAGAGTGGAGATACAGGAGTCACTGTCTTCAGTGGGTTTGTGAGAACTAGTGTCATAAAGTTTCACAGCACAGAAACAGGCCCTTCGGCCCAACACACCTGCGCCGACCAAGCACCCGTCCAAACTAATCCCATTTCCCGCACTTGACCCATAGCCTTGTATGTTATTGCGTTTCAAGTGCTCATCTAAATACTACTTCAATGTCGTGAGTGTTCCTGCCTGTGCCACCCCTTCAGGCAGTGTTCGAGATTCACCCTCTGGGTGAAAAAATTCTTCCTCAAATCCCCTCTAAACCTCCTTCCCCTGACTTTAGATCTATGCCCCCTAGTTATTGACCTCTCCGCTAAGCGAAAAAGTTTCTTCCTATCTATCCTATCAATGCCCCTCATAATTTTGTATACCTCAATCAGGTCCCCCCTCAGCCTTCTCCGCTCCAAGGAAAACAACCCCAGCCTATCCAGTCTCTCTTCATAGCTGAAATGCTCCAGCCCAGGCAACATCCTGGTGAATCTCCTCTGCACCCTCTCCATTGCAATCACGTCCTTCCTATAGTGTGGTGACCAGAACTGTACACAGTACTCCAGCTGTGGCCTAACCAGCATTTTATACAACTCCATCATAACCTCCCTGCTCTTATATTCTATGCCTCGGCTAATAAAGGCAAGTACCCTCTGTGCTCTCTAGGGTCCTACCATCCATCGTATATTCCATTGCCTTGTTAGACCTCCCAAAATGCATCACTTCTCAGGATTAAACTCCATTTGGCACAGCTCCGTCCATCTTACCAGCACATCTATATCGTCCTGGCTTTCCTCCTCACTATTTACGACACCACCAATTTTCGTGTCATCTGCGAACTTACTGATCATACCTCCTATATTCACATCTAAATCATTAATGTACACTACAAACTGTAAGGGTCCCAACACTGATCCCTGCAGTACCCCACTGGTCACAGGCCTCCATTCACAAAAACAACCCTCTACCATCACCTTCTGCCTCCTTCCACTAAGCCAATTTTGAATCCAATTTGCCAAATTACCCTGGATCCCATGGGCTCTTTCTTTCTTAACCAATCTCCCATGCGGGACCTTATCAAAAGCCTGACTGAAGTCCATGTAGACTACATAAACTGCTTTACCATCATCTACACCTCTAGTCACCTCCTCAGAAAATTCATTCAAGTTTGTTAGACACGATTTCCCCCTGACAAAGCCATGCTGACTGTTTTCTTATTTCATGTGTCTGTGCATTCTTCAATCTCTCCACCAGCTACCACTTTCCTCATTAAAAAAATCAGAAAGTAGCTGATTACAGTAGAATGTTGCTCAAGAACACCAATTTAACTTTTTTTCCTCCTGAGACTGTAAGGGGTATGCATGTGCCATCTGTCTCTGGTGATCGCACACCCACCCTGTCATTCACCCTCATTCCAGCTCAGAGAATCATGCACATGGAGGTACAGGTTCTGGAGATTAGGAATTGACGTCCTGTGTGACACGGAACACAAAGAAGCCAGAGGATGCAGAGGAAGAGTTGGAGCCTGGTGGAGTTGAGGAAAAGTACAAGACAGATCAGTCCCTTGCTGCACAGAAAACAGATGGTGCTGTCAGGGGTCTTGCCATAACATTTGGCCATGGCTCAGTTGGTAGCACTCTTATCTCTAAGTCAAAGGTTGTGGGTTCAAGTCCCACTCTAGAGAGTCGAGCACAAAATTTAGGCTGGCACCCCACTTCATTATTGAGGGATGCTGTACTGTCAACGGTGCCACCATTCAGATGAAATTTAAAACTGAGACCCTGTCTGCCCTCTCAGGTCGATATAAAAGGTCCTATTGCACTATTTCAAAGAACAGCCAGGAGGTTCCCTGACCAACATTTACCCCTCAGTGAACATTGCTAAAGCAGATTATCTGGTTACTGTTTCACTGCTGTTTGTGGGACTTTGCTGTGAGCAAATTGGCTGTCATGTTTCCTACATTACAACAGTGGCTGCACTTCAAAAGCACTTAATTATCTGTGAAGGGGTTTGGAACATTGAGATAGTAAAAGGCAATATATAAAAAACAAATCTCTTTTTTTTATTAAAGAAAAGGATGCTCACAGAGCATCAGGCCCATATAGAGGTTCTGTGCAGCAAATGGCTGGGATGGAGTCCAATACATATTCTCATGCAAGTAAATGCTTGCTTTCCTGGCAGCTACTTTCATTTTAAGGCAGTCTACCATGTCTGCACCCTTTCAGTTAGAGAAGGAAGTGCCTAACTGAAGCCTAGAGGATCAAAATCACCCTCTACAACCTGGTGACACCAGTGCAGCAGCTGGGCATGCCTTATATGTTCATTCTATCAGCAGAGTCTAAAGCACATTATTGGAATTTGAAGGCATGTTAAATTGATGGATAGATCTGGGAATGCTCTACAGTATAGCCCACCCTGTGTTCAAGGTTAGTGGTGGTGTGCTGCCCAACTTTGCCTTACAAACAAGCGTCCTGGAGGAGGAGGGCTCCAATGCAGGAATGTCAGACCGATGCTGCTGCAAAGTTGGTGCTGCAGCGGATCTTGCAAACTATGTCCAATGGTTGTAACCAAAGTTTGCATGCTAAATGGTCTTTGATGGTGTCTTTCCCTTTAAGCTGCTGCAGGCATTTACATCCTATAGCAGCACACCATGTCCCACCCCATCCAGTGGTGAGTTCCCAATCAGAAGTGGGAATAAATGCTGGGAGCCTACATAGATTCTTGAAGTTAACTTGACGTTAGAAAATTGCCATGGTTATTGGTGCTTCAGTACAGTGTGCATTCAGAGGTTAAATGCCACATTGCCAGAAAGGAAAACTTAGTGAAGTCTGGAGAATCTTTAGACAGCAAATTTCGAATCATACACCTAGTTTCCTAATACGGTGCCCTCCTGTGTGCCACAGATATATATATGCCAAGCAATCTGGTCGGGGGTGGGGGGGGGTGGAGAGTGGGGATTATGTTCCACCTGCTTCTCTTCCTCCCTCAATACTCACTCCCTGTTGCCTGTTCACAGAGATAAACTCCCCTCCCACTCTCACAGAAATTCTTCCCTTCCCCTCACCTCTACTGAGATACTCTCTGCACTCTCCATTCTCACTTCACAAAGAGAGTGTATGCTCCCCCTCCCCTTTTACAGAGAATTTGTATGCTATCCCTCCATAGAAGTCTTTCTCTAAGTTCTCGTAGTTGGGCATGATAATCCAAGTACATTTAAGAACTTTGACATTGATAAAATGGTGATACTAGACAGCTTAAAGAGCACAAAACAGAAATCCATGTAGACAGATAGATAGGGGACCAGTAGCATCGTGGTAATGCTACTGGACTAGTAATCCAGAGGCCCCAACTAATACTCTGGGGGCAGAAGTTCAAATTCCACTAAGGCAGCTGGTGGAATTTAAATTCAATTAATTAATAAATCTGGAATATAAAACTAATCTCAGTAATGGTGACCATGAAACTACCAGATTGTCATTAAAAACACATCTGGTTCACCAATGTCCTTTACGGAAGGAAATCTGCCGTCCTTACTTACTGTGGTCTACATGTGACTTTCAATGTACAGCAATGTGGTTGATTCTTAACTGCCCTATGAAATGGTCTAGCAATCCAGTCAGTTGTACCAAACCACTACAGAAAAGTTGAAAAACAATAAAACTGGACTGACCACCCGGCATCGACCTAGCACCGGAAATGACACCAGCATACCCTGCCCAGTCAACCCGGCAAAGTCCTCCTTACTAACATCTGAGGACTTGTGCTGAAATTGGGAGAGCTGACATTGTCATGCTCACGGAATCATACCTTATAGCCAATGTCTCAAACTCCTCCATCACCATCTCTGGGTATGTCTTGTCCCACATACCCACAGCACAGACCCACCAGAGGTGGAGGCACAGTGGTATACAGTTGGGAGGGAGTGGCCCTGTGAATCCTCAACCTTGATTCCGGACCCCATGAAGTATCATGGCATCAGGTCAAACATGGGCAAGAAAACCTCCTGCTGACGACCAGGTACTGTCCTCCTTCAGCTGATGAGTCAGTACTCCTCCATGTTGGAAGAAGCACTGAGGCACTGAATGTACTGTTGGTGGGGGACTTTAATGACTCAGTGGCACTGGTACTGACCAAGCTGGCGGAGTCCTGAAGGACATAGCTGCCAGACTGGGCTTGCAGCAGGTGGAGAAAGAACCAACAAGAGGGAAACCCTGCTTGACCTTGTCCCTAACAAACTGCCTGCCGCAGATGCATCTGTCCGTGACAGTTTTGGTAGGAGTGAACACTACACAGTCCTTGTGGAGACAAAGCCTGTCTTCACACTGAGGGTACCCAACATCATGTTGTGTGGCACTACCACCATGCGGTTAGCACCGCAGCCTCACAGCTCCAGGGACCCGGGTTCGATTCCGGGTACTGCCTGTGTGGAGTTTGCAAGTTCTCCCTGTGTCTGCGTGGGTTTTCTCCGGGTGCTCCGGTTTCCTCCCACAAGCCAAAAGACTTGCAGGTTGATAGGTAAATTGGCCATTATAAATTGTCACTAGTATAGGTAGGTGGTAGGGAAATATAGGGACAGGTGGGGATGTTTGGTAGGAATATGGGATTAGTGTAGGATTAGTATAAATGGGTGGTTGATGTTTGGCACAGACTTGGTGGGCTGAAGGGCCTGTTTCAGTGCTGTATCTCTAAGCTAATCTAATCTAAATGGGATAGATTTAGAACAGATCTAGGAGCTCAAAACTGGGCATCCAAGAGGTGCTGTGGGCCATCAGCAGCAGCAGCATGGTATTCAACCACAATCTGTAACCTCATTGTTTGGCATATCCTCCACTCTACCATCACCATCAAGCCAGAGGATCGACCCTGGTTCAATGAGGAGTGAGGAGAGCATGCCAGGAGCTGTACCAGGCATACCTAAAAATGAGGCTCCAACCTGGTGAAGCTACAACACAGGACTACATGTATGCTAAACAGCAGAAGTAACATGTGATAGGGATAAGTGATCCCACAACCAACGGATCAGATCAAAGCTCTGCAGTTCTGCCTCATCCAGTCGTGAATGGTGGTGGACTATTAAACAACTAACCGGAGGAGGAGGCTCCACAAACTTTCCCATCCTCAATGATGGTGGAGCTCAGTACATCAGTGCAAAAGACAAGTGCTTTGTGGATCATCCATCTCTGCCTCCTCCTGACGTCCCTAGCATTACAGATGCCAGTCTTCAGCAAATTCGACTCATTCCACATGATATCAAGATACGGCTGAAGGTACCGGATATAGCAAAGGCAATGGACCTTGACAACATCCCAGCAATAGTAGTGAAGACTTGTGCTTCAGAACTAGCTGTGCACCTAGCCAGGCTGTTCCAGTACAGTTACACCACTGGCAACTACCGGACAATGTGGAAAATTGACCAAGTGTGGCCCGTCCACAAAAAATAGAACCGATCCAATCTGGCCAATTACTGTCCCATCAGTCTACTCTCGATCATCAGCAAAATGATGGAAGGTGTCGGTGACAATGCCATCAAGTGACACACAGCATTAACCTGCTCACCAATGCACAGTTTGGGTTCCACCAGGGCCATTCGGCTTCAGAGCTCTTTGCAGCCTTGGTCTAAACATGGACAAAAGAGCTGGATTCTAGAGGTGGATTGAAAGTGACTGCCCTTGACATCAAGGCAGCATTTGACCAAGTGTGGCATCAAGGAGAGCTGGTGGCATAGTGGTAATATCACTGAACTAGTAATCCAGAGGCCCAGGCAAATGCCCTAGGGCATTCCACCACAGCAGCTGGTGGAATTTAAATTCAATTAATTATTTTTCTTAATTCTGGAATTAAAAGCTAGTCTCAGTAATGGTGCAATTATCGATTGTCATAAAAACCCATCTGGTTCACTAATATATTTTAGGCGTTGTTACCTGGTCTGGTCTCCATGTGACTCCAGACCCACAGCAATGTGGTTGGCTCTTAACTGCCCTCTGAAATGGCCTAGCAAGCCACTCAGTTGTAAATTAGGGATGGGCAACAAATGCTGGCTTTGCCAGCCACACCCACATCCCATGAAAGAATAAAAAAAGGAGCCCGAGCAAAATTTAAATCAATAGGAATCAAGGGAAAACTCACCACTGGTTGGAGTTATACATAGCACAAACATGGTTGTGGTTGTTGGAGGCCAAACATCTAGGCCCCAGGATATCACTGCAGGAGTTTGTCAGTCCAAGGCACAGCCATCTTCAGCTGCTTCATCAACGACCTTCCCTCCATCATAAGTCAGAAGTGGGGATATTTGCTCACAATTGCCCAGTGTTCAGTACCATTCACAATTCCTCAAATACTGAAGTAGTCCGTGCAGAAATGCAGCAAGACCTGGACAACATTCAGGCTTGGGCTCGTAAGTGGCAAGTAACATTGCTTGGCATTTGTGTGGTGCCAATGACCATCTCCAACAAGAGAGAATCTAACCACCTCCCATTGACATTTAACGGCATTACCATCGCTAACCCCCCCACCATCAACATTTAGGGGTTATGATTGACCAGAAACTGAACTGGAGCAGCCATATAAATACTGTAGCTACAAGAGCAAGTCAGAGACTGGCAATTCTGCGGCGAGCAACTCACCTTCTCACTCTGTCCACCATCTATATGGCACATGTACTCTCCACTTGCCTGGATGAATGCAGCTCCAATAACACTCAAGGAATTCAACACCATCCAGGACAAAGCAGTCCGTTTTATCGACACCCCATCCACCACCTTAACATTCACTCCCCCGGCCACAGTAGCTGCTGTGTGTACCATATACAAGATGCACTGCAGAAACTTGCCAAGCCTCTTTCAACAGCACTTTCCAAACCTGCGACCTCTACCACCTGACTTGGGTCTGTTGTACTGTTGTTGGGTCAAAAACCTGGAACTCCCTCCCTAACAGCACCGTGGGTGTACCCACACCAGATGGACAGCAGCAGTTCAAGAAGACGGTTCACCACCACCTTCTCAAGGGCAATTAAGGATGGATAAAAATGCTGGCCTTGCCATTGATGCTCACATCCCATGAAAGAATAAAAGAAAGACCAAAGGCATTTATCTGAGAACAGCAATTAAAATGGAATTTGTTAAGCACAAGTACTGACAGCCTACCTCTTTCCCCAAGCACTGTGTAACCCTCCATGTCATCTGTGCAATTTTTCAGAAAGTTATAAGTACTGGGTCATACTCATATAAGGTCAAAGACCAGTTTATTATTTTTCAGAAGCTATGTATTGCAATGTAATTTTTCAGAAATATTGGTCCAAATCTTCCTATTAACAGATACATAGTTCTTTCATGTGCAGTTTTTGAATTCAGAATCTCCTCTGTTCCTATTTTTCAGCACTATTTTGATCAGATACTTATTTCTCTCCTCGTCACTGTTCCAGCTGCTAATTTCATCAAACTTTACTCTTCTGATTTCCCCAAAAAGAATCAAAAGGACCTTTCCTTTATTAAGCTCTATCCTGAAGGCAATAGGTGACCGATGTCCTGTTTTTATAATCAGAATGTTAAGATCAAAATAATTTCTCAGTATGTTCCTGGGGTTTTGTTTTTAAGGAATGAAAATAAACTATGAAACTAGACAGGAGGTTGGAAAGATATTTTGCTGTCAGTTTATTTATTGCAATGTTCTGCTATGGCCCAGTGTCAAAGAAGCAGCAATATAACCAGGGTAGTGGTAGGTGGTGGCGTAGTGGTATTATCACTGGACTAGTAACCCAGAGACCCTGGGTATTCCTCTGGGGATATGGGTTCGAATCGCACCACAGCAGAAGGTGGAATTTGAATTTAATTAATAAAAAATCTGGAATTAAAAGCTAGTCTAATGATGGCCATGAAACCATTGTCGATTGTTGTCATAACCGATCTGGTTCACTGATGTCCTTTAGGGAAGGAAATATGCTGTCCTTACCTGGTCTGGCCTACATGTGACTCCAGACCCACAGCAATGAAATGTCCTAGCAAGCCACTCAGTTGTACATAACCGCTACAAAGTCAATAAAAAGGAATGAAACCGGATGGACCACCTGGCATCGACCTAGGCACCGGAAACGACAACGGCAAACCCAGCCCTGTTGACCTTGCAAAGTCCTCCTTACTAACATCTGGGGGCTTGTGCCAAAGTTGGGAGAGCTGTCCCACAGGCTAGTCAAGCAACAGCCTGACATAGTCATACTCACGGAATCATACCTTACAGACAATGTCCCAGACACTGCCATCACCATCCCCGGGTATATCCTGTCCCACCGGCAGGACAGACCCAGCAGAGGTGGTGGCACAGTGGTATACAGTAGGGAGGGAGTTGCCCTGGGAGTCCTCAACATCAACTCCGGACCCCATGAAGTCTCATGGCATCAGGTCAAGCATGGGCAAGGTAATCTCCTACTGATTACCACCGACCGCCCTCCCTCAGCTGATGACTTAGTACTCCTCCATGTTGAACACCACTTGGAGGAAGCACTGAGGGTGGCAAGGGCACAAAATGTACTCTGGGTGGGGGACTTCAATGTCCATCACCAAGAGTGGCTCGGTAGCACCACTACTGATCGAGCTGGTCGAGTCCAAAAGGACATAGCTGCTAGACTGGGTCTGCAGCAGGTGGTGGGGGAACCAACACGAGGGAAGAACATACTTGACCTCGTCCTCACCAATCTGCCTGCCGCAGATGCATCTGTCCATGACAGTATTGGTAGGACCGCACAGTCCTTGTGGAGACGAAGTCCCGCCTTCACATTGAGGATACCGTCCATCGTGTTTGGCACTATCACCGTGCTAAATGGGATAGATTTCGAACAGATCTAGCAATGCAAAACTGGGCATCCATGAGGCACTGTGGGCCATCAGCAGCAGCAGAATTGTACTCAACCACAATCTGTAACCTCATGGCCTGGCATATCTCCCACTCTACCATTAGCATCAAGCCAGGAGACCAACCCTGGTTCAATGAAGTGTGCAGGAGGGCATGCCAGGAGCAGCACCAGGCATACCTCAAAATGAGGTGTTAACCTGGTGAAGCTACAACCCAGGACTACTTGCATGCCAAACTGCGTAAGCAGCATGTGATAGACAGAGCTAAGCGATCCCATAACCAACGGATCAGATCTAAGCTCTGCAGTCCTGCCACATCCAGCCGTGAATGGTGGTGGACAATTAAACAACTAACTGGAAGAGGTGGCAACACAAATATCCCCATCCTCAATGATGGGGGAGCCCAGCACATCAGTGCGAAAGATAAGGCTGAAGCATTTGCAACAATCTTCAGCCAGAAGTGCCGACTTGATGATCCATCTCGGCCTCCTCCTGAAGTCCCCAGCATCACAGATGCCAGACTTCAGCCAATTTGATTCACTCAGTATGATATCAAGAAACGACTGAAGGCACTGGATACTGCAAAAGCTATGGGCCCTGACAATATTCCGGCAATAGTACTGAAGACCTGTGCTCCAGAACTTGCTGCGCCCCTAGCCAAGCTGTTCCAGTACAGCTATAACACTGGCAATGTGGAAAATTGCCCAGGTATGTCCTGTACACAAAAAGCAGGATAAGTCCAACCCGGCCAACTACCGCCCCATCAGCCTACTCACAATCATCAGTAAAGTGATGGAAGGTGTCATCAACAGTGCCATCAAGTGGCACTTGCTTTGCAATAACTTGCTCAGTACCGCGCAGTTAAGGTTCCGCCAGGGCCACTCAGCTCCTGACCTCATTACAGCCTTGGTTCAAACATGGACAAAAGAGCTGAACTCAAGAGGTAAGGTGAGAGTGACTGCCCTTGACATCAAGGCAGCATTTGACCAAGTATGGCATCAAGGAGCCCTAGCAAAACTGAGGTCAATGGAAATCAGGGGGAAAACCCTCCGCTGGCTGGAGTCATACATGGCACAAAGGAAGATGGTTGTGGTTGTTGGAGGTCAATCATCTGAGCTCCAGGACATCACTGCAGGAGTTCCTCAGGGTAGTGTCCTGGGCCCAACCATCTTCAGCTGCTTCATCAATGACCTTCCTTCAATCATAAGGTCAGAAGTGGGGATGTCCGCTGATGATTGCACAATGTTCAGCACCATTCGTGACTCCTCAGATACTGAAGCAGCCCGTGCAGAAATGCAGCAAGACCTGAACAATATCCAGGCTTGGGCTGATAAGTGGCAAGTAACATTCACGCCACACAAGTGCCAGGCAATGACCATCTCGAACAAGAGAGAATCTAACCACCTCCCCTTGACATTCAATGGCATTACCATCGCTGAATCCCCCACTATCAACATCCTAGGGGCTACCATTGACGAGAAACTGAACTGGAGTAGCCATTTAAATACCGTGGCTACAAGAGCAGGTCAGAGGCTAGGAATCCTGAGGCGAGTAACTCACCTCCTGATTGCCCAAAGCCTGTCCACCATCTATAAGGCACAAGTCAGGAGTGTGATGGAATACTCTCCACTCGCCTGGATGGGTGCAGCTCCAACAACACTCAAAAAGCTCGACACCATCCAGGACAAAGCAGCCCGCTTGATTGGCACCCCATCTACAAACATTCACTCCCCCCACCACCGACGCACAGTGGCAGCAGTGTGTACCATCTACAAGATGCACTGCAGCAATGCACCAAGGCTCCTTAGACAGCACCTTCCAAACCCCTGACTTCTACCACCTAGAAGGACAAGGGCAGCACATACATGGGAACATCACCACCTGCAAGTTCCCCTCCAAGTCACACACCATCCTGACTTGGAACTATATCGCCGTTCCTTCACTGTCGCTGGGTCAAAATCCTGGAACTCCCTTACTAACAGCATTGTGGGTGTACCCAACCCACATGGACTGCAGCGGTTCAGGAAGGCAGCTCACCACCACCTTCTCAAGGGCAATTAGTGATGGGCAACAAGTGCTGGCCTGGCCAGCGAAGCCCACATTCAAATGAATGAATTTTTAAAAAAAAAGCAGCATTGGCACCAGGATGAGCCCAACTGGGAGGAAAGTCCATTGGCAAGGGAGCAGGAAGGGACAGCGGAACAATCCGAGCAACAAAGTAAAGCACAGTTGGGAGCGAAAGGGGAAACAACATATGCAGAACAAAGGGAGGGAAACTTGGGCAGGATGGGACAGCTCAGCAGGGAGGGCAACAGCAAAGATGACATCAAGGCTAATTGGGAGAGGCAGAAATCTTAGCAATAAAAAATGACAAAGATAAACTTACCCACACTAACAAGGAAAAACACCTGTCTGGAAGAACAGAATTCCAGAAATTGACAGCATGAAAGGAGGCCATTTGGCCCATTGTGTATGCGCCTGCAGACAAGGAGTTAGCCAGCAAAATCCCGCTTTCTAGCACTTGATCCATAGCTCTGTAGGTTACAGCAATTCAAGGGCATATCCAGCTACCTTTTAAATGATATGAGAGTTTCTGCCTTTACCACCCTTTCAGGAAGTGAGTTCCAGATCCCCACCACACTCTGGGGAAATTATTTCACCCTTGAATCCCCTCTTAACTGCCTAGCTCTTAATCTAACTCTCTTCCCTCTGGTTACGGGCCCCTCAACCAGGGGAATAGAGCCGTTCTATCCATTGTATTGTTTCCCTCATTATTTTATATACTTCAGTTTGGTCTCCCCTCAGCCTCCTCTGTTCCAAACAAAATAACCCTCGCCTATCAATCTTTCCACATAACTAAAATTCTCCTGTCTGGGCAACATCCTAGTAAATCTCCTCTGTACCCTCCCTCCTGCAACCATGTCTTTCCTATAGTGCGGTGACCAGAACGGCACACAGTACCCCAGCTGTGGCTTAACTAATGCATTATACAGTTCCAGCATAACCTCCTAGTTCTTATATTCTGTGCCTCAACTCGTAAAGACAAGTATCCCATATGCCTTCTTGACCACTTTATCCACCTGTCCAGCCACCTTCAGGGATCTTTGGACTTGCACTCCAAGGTCCCTCTGTTCCATTACACTTCTCAGTTCTTCTTCTTTGGCCTCCTTGTCTCGAGAGACAATGGGTAAGCACCTGGAGGTGGTCAGTGGTTTGTGAAGCAGCGCCTGGAGTGGCTGTAATGGCCAATTCTAGAGTGACAGACCCTTCCACAGGCACTGCAGATAAAATTGGTTGTCGGGGCTGTTACACAGTTGGCTCTCCCCTAGCACTTCTGTCTTTTTTCCTGCCAACAGCTAAGTCTCTTCGACTCGCCGCTCTTTAGCCCCGCCTTTATGGCTGTCCGCCAGCTCTGGCGATCACTGGCAACTGACTCCCACGATTTGTGATCAATGTCACAGGACTTCATGTCGCATTTGCAGACGTCTTTAAAGCGGAGACATGAACAGCCAGTGGGTCTGATACCAGTGACCGAGCTCACTGTACAATGTGTCCTTGAGGATCCTGCCATCTTCCATGCGACTCATATCGTCAAGCCATCTCAAGCATATATTGCCTACCATCTATATTCTTGGCTTGAAAAATAATTACATTTGAGTAAGTAGCTAACGGAATGTATAATCAAGGCCAAAGATTTCTAGTTTTCATGGAAAAATGGACAGAATCAGAGAAGACCAAATCAACCTATTAATAAGATAGAATGGCTTGTAAAACTGAATAGAATAGTGGCCTACTGTTCAAAGATATACCACCATAATATTCATGCATATGAAAATGGGAATTACCTTCCAGTCATAATTGCCCATTCTTATTTTGTGTTCACAACTTGAAAATATGATCCTTGTTTGTACATATTGGCCCCAAAATTGCAGTGGCAGGCCAATAAACAGTGCCCATTGTTAGTAAGACTGGCCCTTGCCCATTTAATGTTGACCACATTTTGCTTTGCATGTTCCCCTGTAAGTGGGAGATGGTCTTGGCCTGGTGCAGCACCTAGGATCTGAAGGGGCCAAGTAACTGTGTCCCGACTTGATTAAGAGAGAGAGGAGAAAAGAAACGTATTTTTTAAAAAGTATTTAAAAAACAATCTCCTGCACTTGAAACCTGGGGAGGCAGTGGCATAGTGGTATTGTCACTGGTCTAGTAACCCAGCGACCCATGGTATTGCTTGAAGGACATGGGTTTGAATCCCACCACAGCAGAAATGGAATTTAAATTCATTTAATAAATCTGGAATTAAAAGCTAATCTAATGATTGTCAATGTCAATCGATGTAAAAGTTCAGCTGGTTCACTAATGTCCTTTAGGGAAGGAAATCTGCTGTCCTTACCTGGTCTGGCCTACATGACTCCGGACCCACAGCAAGGTGGTTGACTTTTAAATGCCCTCTGAAATGGCCTAGCAAGCCACTCAGTTGTATCAAAACCGCTACAAAATCAATAAGGAATAAAACTGGACAGACCACCTGGCATCGACCTAGGCATCGGAAACAACAATGGCAAACCCAGCCATGTCGACCCTGCAAAGTCCTCCTTACTAACATATGGGGGCTTGTGTCAAAGTTGGGAGAGTTGTCCCACAGACTGGTGAAGCAACAGCCTGACATTGTCATACTCACAGAATCATACCTTACAGACAATGTCCCTGACACCACCATCACCATCTCATCGGTCTACTCTCAAACATCAGTAAAGTGATGGAAGATGTCGTCAACAGTGCTATCAAGTGGTGCTTGCTTAGCAATAACCTGCTCAGTGAAACTCAGTTTGGGTTCTACCAGGACCTCTCAGCTCCAGACCTCATTACAGCCTTGGTTCAAAAGAGCTGAACGCAAGAGGTGAATTGAGAATGACTGCCCTTGACATCAAGGCAACATTTGACAGAGTATGGCATCAAGGAGCCCTAACAAAACTGGAGTCAATGGGAATCAGGGGTAAAACTCTCCACTGGTTGGAGTCATACCTAGCGCAAAGGAAGATGGTTGTGATTGTTGGAGGTCAATCATCTGAGCTCTAGGATATCACTGCACGTGTTCCTCAGGGTAGTGTCCTAGGCTCAATTATCTTCAGCTGCTTCATCAATGACCTTCCTTCAATCATGAGGTCAGAAGTGGGGATGGTCGCTGATGATTGCACAATGTTCAGCACCATTCGTGACTCCTCAGATACTGAAGCAGTCTGTGTAGAAATGCAGCAAGACCTGGACCATATCCAGGTTTGGGCTGATAAGTGGCAATAACATTCACACCACACAAGTGCCTGGAAATGAATATCTCAAACAAGAGAGAATCTAACCATTCTCCCCTTGACATTCAATGACATTACAATCGTTGAATCCCCCACTATCAACATTCTGGAGGGGTTACCATTGACCAGAAACTGAACTGGAGTAGCCATATAAATACCATGGCTACAACAGCAGGTCAGAGGCTGGGAATCCTGCGGCGAGTAACTCGCCTCCTGGCTCCTCAAACCCTGTCCACCATCTACAAGGCCCAAGTCAGAAGTGTGATGGAATACACTCTACTTGCCTGGATGGGTGCAGCTCCAACAACACTCAGGAAGCTCGACACCATCCAGGACAAAGCAGCCCACTTGATTGACACCCCATCCACAAACATTCCCTCCCTCCACCACCAACGCAGCAGTGTGTACTATTTACAAAATGCACTGCAGCAACCCACTAATGCTCCTTCGACAGCACCTTCCAAATCCATGACCTCTACCACCCAGAAGGACAAGGGCTGCAGATGCAGGAACACAACAACCTGCAAGTTCCCCTCCAAGCCTCACACCATCCTGACTTGGAACTACATCGCCATTCCTTCACTGTCGCTAGGTCAAAATCCTTGAACTCCCTTCCTAACTGTCGGTGTACCCACCCCACATGGACTGCAGCAGTTCAAGAAGGCAGCTCACCATCACCTTCTCAAGGGCAACTTGGGATAGGCAACAAATGCTGTTCCAGCTAGCAATGCTCATGTCCCATGAATGAATAAAAAAAAATGAGGCTCCAAATTTGTAATAGCTAATTTTCAATGCCTAAGTGGTTGACTGACAGTAATTAGAACATAGCACATCATTAAAAGGGTGCTTAGAATTAAAGGCCAGAATTTTACGGCCCCCTAATGAGCAGCCTGGTGGCAGGGGTGGCCAAAAAATTGAGTGGGAGGCGGGGGTTGCCATTCCAAACACCTTCCCACCCCCGCTGCAATCTTATGCAGGGTGGTGGCAATTTAAGGACCTCCTCCTACCACCGCTGGTGGCGGGGAGGGAGGAGGGGAGGGGAGGGGGGCCTTCTTAATCGCGCCATGTGCCGCATGGAGGGCACCCCCACCATCCAACCGCCCCCACCGTACAACACTCCCCCCTCCTCCTAATTGACCCCATTGCCAGATTTCCTCAGTGAAGCCCCAAAAACTTGCCTTCTTTCCGGGGTGCCGTCCCTCTTACTGCCATTGGCTGGTTGCAGTCAAAGCAGTGGACACTGTTCCCTGTGGCATTGCTGGAATTGAGAGTTGCTGGCCCACTGATTGGCCAGCAGCTCCATTAGGTGGTACTTCCTGCCTCAGAGAGGTGGACGTCCCAACCAAGGCCAATTAAAGGGCCTGGGATGCAAAAATTCCCAGCATTGATCCCCAGGCCCGGCGGAAGCGGGCTTCTCCCTGACTTTTTGGCTGATGGGTGGAGCCTCCTGTCCAACGTAAAATTCCGGCCAAAATATCAAAGACAGAAATGATGACATAAGAGCAGGAGATAATTAGATACTTAGTTTTTTTTTGTTGCATTTAGTTGCTTATTAAAAGTGGGTTATACCACATATGGATAAAATGTATCAGGAGAGAAATGCAGAAATGTCTATACCGTTACTAATGAGTACATCAAAATCTAAGTAAAAGCGTTAGTTTTGTTGCTATTCTATTTGCTCCTTTGCTGAGACAAAGAAAAGATGGGCGGCGCAGTGGTTAGCACTGCAGCCGCACAGCTCCAGCGACCTGGGTTCAATTCAGGGTACTGCCTGTGTGGAGTTTGAAAGTTCTCCCTGTGACCACAGGGGTTTTCGCAGGGTGCTCTGGTTTCCTCCCACAGCCAAAGACTTGCAGGTTGATGGGTAAATTGGCCATTATAAATTGTCCCTAGTATAGGTAGGTAGTAGGGGGAATTGAGGGAAGGTGGGGATGTGGTAGGAATATGGGATTAATGTAGGATTAGTATAAATGGGTGGTTGATGGTCAGCACAGACTCGGTGGGCCAAAGGGCCTGTTTCAGTGCTGTATCACTAAATAAAATTTAAAAAAATAACTGTATTAGAGCATTCCAAGTGATGCAGATCAATTAAGCCTATACAGATTCATCTGCCGAACCTAAATTAAGACACCAGAGTTTTATATAAAGAAGGGCCCTTTATCTCAGATTTTTGTGTTCTTAAAAGTTTTTTCCCGCAATGACATAAAAGCAGCTAGTTACAACAAAATAATCTATGCAGCATTGATGATGTGTCAGGTAGATAGCCATTGATTTGGTCCTGGCCACTCTCATCCTGGCACACATAATAAATGTCAATATAACATAACATGTGTTGTAAAGGACAATGCCCACACACAGCTTTGAAGTGTACAGGATCTTCCTTTCAACTGTAGATTGAGAAAACTTGGAGGAGGATACAAAATAAACCACCAAATTCCCAGCAAAATAGATGCCTCTTTGTTAAATTTAACATAGATAAGGTTTAAACCATGATTGGGTTGAATATCCGCTAAGTTATCTCAGCGGACTCTGAGCAGAATTGACCATATCAGTGCAAAGGATCGGGGAATTTTTAAATGTGAGTTATGTGTAAACTTACTTAGCATTTGCATTTTGTGCAATCTTTTATGCTAGTTCAAGATTCAATTTATCCAAGTCAGGCTGCTCCCACAAGTTGGCAACAATCCCAGGGCAACATTGTGAGACTCCACCGATTTGCTTTGATTTGCTCATTTTGTCAGGTGCACAGGCACTAGTAGGTGGGTTTTAAAAGTTTTTCAGATCAAAATTTTTTTAATATGATCCCAAACGAGACTGTCTAGCATGGACCAATGAAACTATCAAATGGTTCAGTATAGCTTTTAGAAGTCATTTTCAGTGATCAGTCACAGGTGATGGACTGGACACTCCTATTAAGAATACTTATGTTTACTGATAAACCCATTTTCAGCTGTCGGTAGAAAACCGCACCAGGTTACCACTCTTAAATACATCAAGGAAAGCTTTTTCAAAGGCAAAATACTGCAGATGCTGGAAATCTGAAATATAAATAGAAAATACTAGAAATGCTCAGCAGGTCTGGCAGCATCTGTGGAGAGAGAAAGAGTTAAATTTTCAGGTCGATGGTCTGATGCCAGGTTCTGATGAAAGGTCAGTGGCTTGAAATGCTAACTCTGTTTCACTCTCCAAGGAATAATTTTTAACGGAAAGAGAAAAAAAAGAAATGATTAAGTTCTAATTCACTGCTTGATTGTGCTGGTTCACATAAGATTTTATATTTGTGATTATGCAAAGCAATTTTAGCAAAAAACTTGATTCCTACTCCAACCAATGCATTTCATGTGCGTTTTAAAACGTGAGTGTTTTTTCATTTATTTATTTCATAGGATGTGGGGGTGTCTGGCAAGCCAGCATTTGTTGCCCATTCCTAATTTCCCTTGAGAAGGTGGTGGTGAGCTGCCTTCTTGAACCGCTGCATCTGTTGCGGGTACAACCAGTGCTATTCGGGAGGGTGTTCCAGGATTTTGATCCAATGACAGTGAAAGAACGGTGATATATTTCCAAGGTAGGATGGTGTGTGGCTTGGAGGGGGACTTGCAGATGGTGGTGTTCCCATGCGTCTGCTCCTCTTGCCCTTCTAAGAGGAAGAGTTCGTGGGTTTGGACGGTGCTGTTGAAGGAGCCTTGGTGAGTTGTTGCAGTGCATCTTGTACGTGGTACACACTGCTGCCACTGTGCATTGGTGGTTGAGGGGGTGAATGTTTCAGGTGGTGGATGGGCTGCCGATCAAGCGGGCTGCATTGTCCTGGATGGTGTTGAGCCTCCTGAGTGTTGTTGGAGCTGCACTCATCCAGGTAAGTGGAGGGTGTTCCATCACACTCCTGACTTTGTGCCTTTTAGATGGTGGACCAGCTTTGGGGAGGCAATTCTACTCACCATAGAATTCCCAGCCTCTGACCTGCTGTTGTAGCCACAGGATTTATGTGGCTGCTCCAGTTCAGTTTCTGGTCAATCGTAACCCCAGGATGTTGATAGTGGGGGATTCAGTAATGGTAATGCAATTGAATATCAAGGGGAGATGGTTAAATTCTCTTGTTTCAGATGGTCTTTGCCTGGCACTTATGCGGCGCGAATGTTACTTGCCACTTATAAGCCCAAGCCTGAATGTGTCCGGGTCTTGCTGCATATGGACACAGAGTGCTTCAGTATTTGAGGAATTGTGCATGGTGCTGAACATCGTACAATCATCAGTGAACATCCCCAGTTCTGACCTGATGGTAGTGGGAGGGTCTTTGATAAAGCAGCTGAAGGCTAGGACACTACCCTGAGGAACTCCAACAGTAATATCCTGGGGCTGAGATGATTGGCGTCCAACAAACACAACCATCATCCTTTGTGCTAGGCGTGACAATTTCCGACAATCTCTAATCCCAATGAATAAAGTTGATTTTTGTGAAAAATTTCTGTCAAGTTGTTCTGGGCTTCTAGTTTACATGATAACATTTTCATTTTCTCTTGTGTGTTTAATCAACTACAATAGGGGTTGTAGTGATTCTGGAGTTTCAGCTGTGATGTGTTTGCTAAGGCCATACTACTCATAATATGCCCTAAGTTTCTCAAGAGGAAATTCCTTTGCAAGAGATTAGCTTTTGGCAGTTAGTCAACTCATAATAAATATTTGCCATTGACCCTGTAAGTATGGCATCATCCACATTCTTACATGGTAAACTACTGCTGTCCATAAGTCAGGACACAGTTGCTTATTTGTTTTAAATACATTAACATACCAGAATGATGTCCTCTCTCAATATTGACAAAATGAGAATTGCAAAATACTTGAGCAATTGTCAACCTTTTAACTGACAATCAGTGCTTTAACCCCATGGCCGGAATTTAACGTTGAGGTGGAGGTCCTGGCCAACCGCTGAAAAGTCCGGGGAGAGCCTGCCTCTGCTGGGCCTAGAAGCTATGCTGCTATTTTGTGTGGCCCAGTCCTTTGATTGACTTCGTTTGAGAGTTCCGCCCATCTGAGGCTGGAAGTCTCTCCTCCAAGAGCTGCCAGCCAATCAGAGGGCTTCCAGCTCTTCAGTCCCCAGCAGCGCCATTGGGAGCGTTGACCACTGCTGAGACTGCGTCCAGTGAGAGGAGCCACGATGCACACTGGCCTAAAACTGGTAAGTCGGGCGAGGCTCGCTGGGGCCAATTGGCCAGGTCCTGGCAAGGGGGTAGTGGGTCGGGGAGCAGGACAGGGGGCTAGTTTTAGCAGGCATAGCCTGGGCTACTGGGGGTCTCTCCGTGGGTCACAGGGTATCTGATCAGGAGGAGTCCCCCCAGTCAGGATGTATCGGTGATGGGCATGGCAGCACCCACCCCCCCCCCACCCTCTCCTGATTCGGTGGGGTGGTTTTGGGGGGGTGGGGGGCATCAAACTTCAGCTAATGTGCCAATTTATTCATGATTCACAACCAAAATTAATTTTATTCATTGGAATTAGAGATTACTAGAAATTTCCAGCTCACATTTAAAAGTTTTAAAATAGAAAATATTTAGAATGCAAAGCAGGTTGATCAGCACCTAAAAAGAGGAAAAGACAAGTTAATGGAAAAGCAAAATACTGTGGATGCTGGAAATACTCAGCAAGTTGGGCAGCATCTGTGAGAGAGAAACTGAGTTAATGGTTCATGTTGGTGTTCTTTCATCGGGACTGGAAGATGTTAAAGATCTAACCAATTTTAATCAAGGCCAGAGCTGGGGAAAGTGGGGAGGGGAAGAAAGAATAAAAGGGAAGGTCTGTGATAGGTTGGCAGGCAGAAGTTGTTTAAATAACAAAAGGCAGATTAAAGCTTGTTTGTGTAAACCGGCTTGACCATCAGAGCTCTGTTATGAAATTCTGTTCCAGTGATACTGACTCAGCCTTATCCAGGTTGAAGCTATTTAAAATTAAAAATTGCATACTTAAATTGTTAAAGTAGCATACCCTCAGTCCCCCTCTAGTTTCTAGGCTGCCAAGGGGTCCATGCTAGAGAAAAGTGCAATGATAAACCAGTTTCATCAAATGCACTGTCAGTGGGGATCATTCAGGTTGTCTATCATTGAAGGTTTCAGTTATTGTCAAATTATTGTGATGTAGCTAGGGTTAGATTTCCCAATGAAAGGAACAGCATCCTGTAAAATTGTTTGGAAGTCTGTACAACTATTTTTATTCTTATCTTTTTAATACCTGTGATCCTTCTTGGAGACATTATTAATTTGAAATAATTTTTTTTAATATACCTGTAATATAATATTCAAAATGCTAGACAATGCACCAAACAAAGTGTTTAAATTTAAAATTTCTGAAGGGGCATGTTTTCAGACTCTGCTAGATGTAAATTTCATGCCTTCAGCAGTCAAAACCTCTTCATTAATTCAGCATGCTGCTTTTAAACTTTTTTGTACTTTCCCTACAATAAAAGTTATGAAGTGTTGGGTACACCCAACAATTTAAGTAATGATGAGCCCATGCCCCGCTGCACTTTCAGTGTAAATTCCTGTCTCAATGTGTCATAAAGCCTATATTGGGGGCGATCAACATTCTCAGGACTGTGACACTTTCGGTTTCTACTAATTTTCTTGGTTGGCATGCATTTATTAATTCCTCCAACCCTGAGTCACCTTGGTGAACCCATTTCCAAATGTGGGCCGAGGAAGTGAAAACTCGCAGTGTAAGAGTTTCGGTGCTCTTTGACTTACCCTCTCCATGTCAATATCTCGGAGGGGTGTGGAAGTTTCACCCATTACCAGAGCCACTGGACTCTCCTGTCTAAGGCTGGAACAAGGCATAGCTTTGAATCAAAGAACTACTACCTTGGCTAGGCTTGATTCGTTGACATCTGCCAGATGAAACTACTTTTGATAACATGTTACAACTGGCCATCACACATAGGCCCAATATTGTCAGGGAGGGTGGAGGAAACCTGGAAAGACTCTCATATAACCTTTGTCTTCCATTGCCCGACTGGCAGCCGGCCAAACTGACAGGCTATCCGGCTGTAGCTCGCCAAAACCAGCTGCAAGAGGCCGCAGCCAGGGACCCTTGGGGATGTTTCCTGGCATTCTTAATCATGGAGCAGGTTGGCGGGGGGTGGGAGTGGGAGGGGATGGGAGTTGGATCGAACTGTGGGGCAGGCTACAGATCAAGGCGTGATGGGATGGGAAAGGTCATTCATTGTGGCAGGAGCTAGAGAGAGGGTTGAGATTGGCAGAGGGGAGGCTGAAGGCTACCTTGAGGGGTTGGGAGTGGCACTCCTCCTTCTCCTGGTCCACAGGGAGTACTGCAAAAGGCAATTACCAACTGGAGCCAAACAACGCCTGCGTTTGTTTCATTGCTGGGTTTTCCGAGCCCTAGAAAATCCAGCCGCCAGTGGTGAAATTTAAATCAGTCACCCAATTGTATGGTGGGAGATTGATTTAAATTGGGAGACTGATTTAAATATGTTAATGAAGTGTGCAGCATCTCTAAGATGGGACACTTACATGCTGTGAAATCCATGGGCCTCCTCCTACCCATCATTGGGAGTGAGAGGATTAACATCAAGCTATCATATAACCATTCAAACAATGTTTTACAAAGGTACACAGGATACTGGTGTAAAAGTCCAATTGTCAACAGATTGATATTGATAGTTCTATATTTAATATTGGCATATTTATTTCCCCATTTGTTTGTCAAGGATCAAGGTAATCAAGGATCTATGTTAACTAGTAACATTTACATACATACTGATTGTCAGTTGATCACAATTTCCAACTATTTCATGGGGTGGGGGTTTGGTATCATTTATACTACAGTGATAATATTAACTTCAATTCAGTTCAGACACAGAGCGCTTGATTTTCAAATTGAGGTCAGGAACCTCATGTCAGATAATTTCCGGATCCCGCCCCCACGCCACAGCTGTGTCGCTTGAAATGTAAATAATTGGGTCAGTGGCGAGCTCGGCGTCCAATTAGTGGTACTGAGTGTAACCAGAAGGTGTGAGCGTTAAAAGTGGACAGCAGGTATGATGGGGCCAGTCACTGTCTTGCAGAAGCGAACAGGAAGCACCCGAGAGGGCCATCAGCCTCACCGAGCACAAAAGTGGTCAAATGGAAAGTAAAGTGCATGATTTGATGCAAGATCTAATGAAATTAGGGCGGCACAGTGATGCAATGGTTAGCACCGCAGCCTCACAGCTCCAGCGACCTGGGTTCAATTCTGGGTACTGCCTGTGTGGATTTTGTAAGTTCTCCCTGTGTCTGCGTGGGTTTTCCCCTGGTGCTCCGGTTTCCTCCCACAGCCAAAAGACTTGCAGGTGATAGGTAAATTGGCCGTTGTAAATTGCCCCTAGTGTAGGTAGGTGATAGGGAATATGGGATTACTGTAGGGTTAGTATAAATGGGTGGTTGTTGGTCGGCACAGACTCGGTGGGTCGAAGGGCCTGTTTCAGTGCTGTATCTCTAAATAAAAAAAATAAAATAAATAAATTGTTCAGCATAAAAAAAACCTATCCTTCTGCCCACTTTGAACCCTACAACTGCACACTAATGTGCACCTTTGACCACCGGTCCATCAGGCAGTGGTCTGCACGGAATGTCCTCAAGGCCCTACGGGAAAAGGAGACGGTGGATCCTGTCGGATGGTTCCCCGAGCAGACCGTCAAAGTCATTTGGCAGAATGCCTCATCACCAGAACTTTCAAACAAGCACCAAGACGTAGCTTGGCTGGTGGTGAGAAGGGCCCTCCCCGTCAGATCCTTCATGCACACCCGAAGTCTCGCCCCCTCCGCACAATGCCCCCGCGGGGTCTGTGGTGGGGAAGAGACGGTCGCCCACCTCCTCCTAGAATGTGTCTTTGCAAAGCAGGTGTGGAAAGAGATGCAGTGGTTTTTGTCGAGGTTCATCCCAAGCAGTTCTGCAACACAGGAGTCTGTACTCTACGGGCTGTTCCCAGGGACGCACACCGAGACAAACATCAACTGCTGCTGGAGGACTATCAATTCGATGAAATACGCCCTTTGGTCTGCCCGAAACTTTCTGGTCTTCCAGTGCAAACAGTTGTCCACCACCGAATGTTGCAGACTGGCACATTCCAAGGTCCAGGACTACGTGCTGAGGGACGCACTAAAGCTTGGGCCCGCCGCAGCAAAGGCTCAATGGGGAAAGACCACACTGTAAGGTCCCCCCACCAAGCTGAACTGAGGGGCTGGATCCATGGGAAACCCCTCGAACTGTATCGTGAACATTTTCATTTGCTGTAAATATAAAACTGTAATTGGCATGACAATTGTGAAATGGAAGGGTTGTGAAGAAACTCATGATAGTATTGAAGGAAACTGATCTCCCTTGCAATGTTTGTATTTTTTGGTGCTGTTTGAAACTGTTTGGCAATGTAATTTTTACAGATTTTTATGAATAAAGTATATTTTGGAAATAAAAAAAAACTAATGTGCACCAGACAGTTTGGGTTCGGCGATTTGAACTTTGAAAATTACCTTCTCATCCCCCACCCCCGGTCCGTTAACAAGCTCCTCAAGGAGCTTAATGGGCCATTAATTGGAGATGAGTGGGTTCCGCACTTCCCACATCCCACTCTCCCTTTGAAAATTGCCTCACGTTCCGGAGGCGGCGGGATCCCGCACCCGTTACGAGGCTAGTGGAAATTGAAAATACAGGCCAGGAAGTGAATTCCTGTCCAGTTCAGACACATTTCTGGCCTGAAAAGTTACATTAACCAACAGGGCCGGTGTGACATGTTTTGTTGTTTTCTATGTTACAAGGAATATTAATACTAAAGCATAACAATTTGATTTTTTTTTTGCTAAAATGGGATTGGAAAATAAGTACTTAAGGCATATTTTGCAAACTTATTTTACTTCTACATCTGTGCAGTCTGCACCTAAGCATGAACTATCTCCCATAAACCTCATCAATCTTCATGTGTCCCAGCAGATGACACCACAGATGCTTCTATTCCTACCAGAAAGAATGTTTTAAATAAAATAGCGTAATGATCAAATGTTATGTATCACATGCTCAACATAATTCTAGGCTAATAAACATTACCAAACCACATAGGCGTTGATTTGTATTGACTGAAGTGCAGCTGCTGTTTGATCTTACCGAATCTTTCATTGCAGCAGCTTTTTCGGGAGCAGAGTGCGAGCGAGTGAGCAGCTGGGAAGGTCAGTTTGAAAGTAAACTTAATTTCCTTTTGTTTTCGGCGGAGGCCAGGGGGCTGCTGGGTAAGTAAAACACTATATATTTGGGCGGTTTCTGAACCCGAGACACCACACTTGTAGTGTCTCCCACCTGCCCTCCTCCTCTAACCAAAAAAAAAGGACTCGGTGAGGTGTTTATAAGGTAAGGCTTTTTCTATTTCTCTGGTTTTATCGTGATTGGTAAAAACTTTTCGTTCCTTTTTCATTTAACTAAGTTAAGCTTAAGATTAAAAATGGCAGGAGATCTCAGACCCGTGTCATGCTCCTCTTGCTCAATGTGGGAGTTCAGGGACATGGCTGATGTCCCTGACTCCTTCACGTGCAGGAAGTGTGTCCAACTGCAGCTCTTGTTAGACCGCATGACGGCCCTCGAGCTGCGGATGGACTCACTTTGGAGCATGCGCGATGCTGAGGAGGTCGTGGATAGCACGTTTAGTGAATTGGTCACACCGCAGATTAGGATTGCTGAGGGAGAAAGGGAATGGGTGACCAAAAGGCAGAGAAAGAGCAGGAAGGCAGCGCAGGAGTCCCCTGCGGTCACCTCCCTCCAAAGCAAGTATACCGTTTTGGATACTGTTGAGGGAGATAGCTCACCAGGGGAAGGCAGCAGTAGCCAGGTCCATGGCACCGTGGCTGGCTCTGCTGTTCAGAAGGGCGGGAAAAAGAGTGGAAGGGCTATAGTCGTAGGGGATTCGATTGTAAGGGGAGTAGATAGGCGGTTCTTTGGTCGAAAACGAGGCTCCCGAATGGTATGTTGCCTCCCAGGTGCACGGGTCAGGGATGTCTCAGATCGGCTGCAGAACATTCTAAAGGGGGAGGGTGAACAGCCAGTTGTCGTTGTGCACATAGGCACCAATGATATAGGTAAAAAACGGGATGAGGTCCTACAAGCAGAGTTTAGGGAGTTAGGAGCCAAGTTAAAAAGTAGGACCTCAGAGGTAGTAATCTCAGGATTGCTACCAGTGCCACGTGATAGTCAGAGTAAAAATGAAAGAATAGTCAGGATGAATGCGTGGCTTGAGAGATGGTGCAGGAAGGAGGGGTTCAGATTTTTGGGACATTGGGACCGGTTCTGGGGGAGGTGGGACTATTACAAATTGGACGGTCTACACCTGGGCCGGACTGGAACCAATGTCCTTGGGGGTGCTTTTGCTAACGCTATTGGGGAGGGTTTAAACTAATGTGGCAGGGGGATGGGAACCAATTGAGGAGGTCAGTTGACAGTAAGGAGGTAGTAACAAAAGCCTGTAAGGAACTAGATAATGAAGTCAGTGTGACTAAGGGGAAGAGCAGGCAGGGAGCAGATGATGAATGTAAAGGGACTGGTGGTCTGAGGTGCATTTGTTTTAATGCAAGAAGTGTAGTAGGTAAGGCAGATGAACTTAGGGCTTGGATTAGTACCTGGGAGTATGATGTTATTGCTATTACTGAGACTTGGTTGAGGGAAGGGCATGATTGGCAACTAAATATCCCAGGATATCGATGCTTCAGGCCGGATAGAGAGGGAGGTAAAAGGGGTGGAGGAGTTGCATTACTGGTCAAAGAGGATATCACAGCTGTGCTGAAGGAGGGCACTATGGAGGACTCGAGCAGTGAGGCAATATGGACAGAACTCAGAAATAGGAAGGGTGCGGTAACAATGTTGGGGCTGTACTACAGGCCTCCCAACAGCGAGCGTGAGATAGAAGTACAAATATGTAAACAGATTATGGAAAGATGTAGGAGCAACAGGGTGGTGGTGATAGGAGATTTTAATTTTCCCAACATTGACTGGGATTCACTTAGTGTTAGAGGTCTAGATGGAGCAGAATTTGTAAGGAGCATCCAGGAGGGTTTTCTAGAGCAGTATGTAAATAGTCCAACTCGGGAAGGGGCCATACTGGACCTGGTGTTGGGGAATGAGCCCGGCCAGGTGTTTGAAGTTTCAGTAGGGGACTACTTTGGGAATAGTGATCACAATTCCGTAAGCTTTAAAATACTCATGGACAAAGACGAGAGTGGTCCTAAAGGAAGAGTGCTAAATTGGGGGAAGGCCAACGATACCAAAATTCGGCAGGAGCTGGGAAATGTAGATTGGGAGCAGCTGTTTGAAGGTAAATCCACATGTGATATGTGGGAGGCTTTTAAAGAGAGGTTGATTAGCGTGCAGGAGAGACATGTTCCTGTGAAAATGAGGGATAGAAATGGCAAGATTAGGGAACCATGGATGACAGGTGAAATTGTGAGACTAGCTAAGAGGAAAAAGGAAGCATACATAAGGTCTAGGCGGCTGATGAAAGACGAAGCTTTGAAAGAATATCGGGAATGTAGGACCAATCTGAAACGAGGAATTAAGAGGGCTAAAAGGGGTCATGAAATATCTTTAGCAAACAGGGGTTAAAGAAAATCCCAAAGCCTTTTATTCATATATAAGGAGAAAGAGGGTATCTAGAGAAAGGATTGGCCCACTAAAGGACAAAGGAGGAATGTTATGCTTGGACTCAGAGAAAATGGGTGAGATTCTAAACGAGTACTTTGCATCGGTATTCACCGAGGAGAAGGACATGACGGATGTTGAGGTTAGGAACAGATGTTTGATTACACTAGGTCAAGTCGGCATAAGGAGGGAGGAAGTGTTGGGTATTCTAAAGGGCATTAAGGTGGACAAGTCCCCAGGTCCGGATGGGATCTATCCCAGGTTACTGAGGGAAGCGAGAGAGGAAATAGCTGGGGCCTTAACAGATATCTTTGCAGCATCCTTAAACACGGGTGAGGTCCCGGAGGACTGGAGAATTGCTAATGTTGTCCCCTTGTTTAAGAAGGGTAGCAGGGATAATCCAGGTAATTATAGACCGGTGAGCCTGACGTCAGTGGTAGGGAAGCTGCTGGAGAAGATACTGAGGGATAGGATCTATTCCCATTTGGAAGCAAATGGGCTTATCAGTGATAGGCAACATGGTTTTGTGCAGGGAAGGTCATGTCTTCCCAACTTCATAGAATTCTTTGAGGAAGTGACAAAGTTGATTGATGAGGGAAGGGCTGTCGATGTCATATACATGGACTTCAGTAAGGCGTTTGATAAGGTTCCCCATGGCAGGCTGATGGAGAAAGTGAAGGCGCATGGGGTCCAAGGTGTACTAGCTAGATGGATAAAGAACTGGCTGGGCAACAGGAGACAGAGAGTAGCAGTAGAAGGGAGTTTTTCAAAATGGAGACGTGTGACCAGTGGTGTTCCACAGGGATCCGTGCTGGGACCACTGTTGTTTGTGATATACATTAATGATTTGGAGGAAAGTATAGGTGGACTGATTAGCAAGTTTGCAGACGACACTAAGATTGGTGGAGTAGCAGATAGTGAAGGGGACTGTCAGAGAATACAGCAGAATATAGATAGATTGGAGAGTTGGGCAGAGAAATGGCAGATGGAGTTCAATCAGGGCAAATGCGAGGTGATGCATTTTGGAAGATCCAATTCAAGAGTGAACTATACAGTAAATGGAAAAGTCCTGGGGAAAATTGATGTCCAGAGAGATTTGGGTGTTCAGGTCCACTGTTCCCTGAAGGTGGCAACGCAGGTAAATAGAGTGGTCAAGAAGGCATACGGCATGCTTTCCTTCATCGGACGGGGTATTGAGTACAAGAGTTGGCAGGTCATGTTACAGTTGTATAGGACTTTGGTTCGGCCACATTTGGAATACTGCGTGCAGTTCTGGTCGCCACATTACCAAAAGGATGTAGATGCTTTGGAGAGGGTGCAGAGGAGGTTCACCAGGATGTTGCCTGGTATGGAGGGCGCTAGCTATGAAGAGAGGTTGAGTAGATTAGGATTATTTTCATTAGAAAGACGGAGGTTGAGGGGGGACCTGATTGAGGTGTACAAAATCATGAGAGGTATAGACAGGGTGGATAGCAAGAGGCTTTTTCCCAGAGTGGGGAAAATTACTAGAGGACACGAGTTCAAAGTGAAAGGGGAAAAGTTTAGGGAGGATATGCGTGGAAAGTTCTTTACGCAGAGGGTGGTGGGTGCCTGGAACGCGTTGCCAGCGGAGGTGGTAGATGCGGGCACGATGGCATCTTTTAAGATGTATCTAGACAGATACATGAATGGGCAGGAAGAACAGAGATACAGAACCTTAGAAAATAGGCGACATGTTTAGATAGAGGATCTGGATCGGCGCAGGCTTGGAGGGCCGAAGGGCCTGTTCCTGTGCTGTAATTATCTTTGTTCTTTTGTTCTTTGAGCCAGAAATAGACAAGAACTACTCACTCCTTGAATGCTTAACCACAGACTGAATCTGCAAATTAAAAACTCCTGGGAAACACCTGAAACTTTGGCTCATACCTGAAAATTGATTTTAAAATGTACATGGGAATTTAGGGACATAAGTCCACTGCATTAAATCCATTAATCAACTTAAATTTATAGTTTGTTCATTATTTATAACCACATAAATATTCCTTTGTTTTTAGAAATAACACAGCAGTATCACACCTCTGCTTCTGATCTTCAGTATTAACTAAATCAGTCACAGTACAGAATGTTTTCAGGTTTGCATAACTCTATGTTTTAGGGGTTGATTATATGCCCAAAATTCCACTGGGGAAGTAGCTCCTCCTAAGTCCCTGTCCCCAGCTAAAAAAGAGCAATAGCATTTGGTATATTTTCATTTTCAGTGATTGGTAATCCTATGGAGCTCATCGTCTGCTTTTATAGAACTCGTCTCTGCTTTCACCTCTCACCCACTGCTCACAACGGGACTTTTCATCAGCTTCTCCATTTGCCAGATCATTCTACCATTTCCACCAGCTACAATGTCATCCCACCAACAGGCAAATCTTCCCTTCCTCTTTCCTCTTCCCTTTTGTATTGTGACTGTTCCCTCTGTGTTATTCTTGTTCACCCTTCAACTACCCCAACCTCCAACTGCCCTTCCCTTGGCACCTTGTTGTGCAACTGCAAGAGATGCAACACCTGTCAATTTAAATTTTTTTTGTATTTTTTATGAGATGTGAGCATTGCTGACCAGGCCGGCAATTTTTGCCCATCCCTAATTGCCCTTAAGAAGGTGGTGGTGAGCCACCCATCACTCATCTACTCATCATTGTTTCTAACACTTCTACCATGTGAGATAATAATTTATGTGTACCTCCTCCAATCTAATATAGGGTATTCACTGCTAATGATGTGGTGTTTTCTATACTGAGCTCAAAAGCAAATTAGGTGACTCTCCGATATATCTGTTCTAGCTATTCTGAGCTAGCTCATTTTATCCCCAGCTATCCATTTTCACTCTGAAGCCTCTGTCTTTTGCCTCCTACATTGGTTCAGCAATACTCAATGTAATTTACAGGAATAGAATTCTATCGTGCATTCTGCAGGCTGACCATTGATTATAGTAACGTCAGGTCTTGTATTCTCCATTTTCTTGACAGTAGTGGGTGGCGATGTTGTAGAGTGGATGGTCGGAGTACAAGGAAAGTAAAGGTAGATTGCTGCTTTGGGCAAATACTCTTTACCAGGACACAATGCTGAAAGTACAGTACATTGATGATTATGATCTATTCTACTTATGATGCTTTTATCACTCATGGCTCACTAAAATAGATCAAATTGCCATGCTGGTTTCATTCTGATTATGGTAACAATTATTATGCCATGACTGCTCAAGACAAAGCCCCCTGTCAAAATATATGTTTCTGATTGCAGTGGGAGTCAGTTCAGTCCCGTCACTCCGCAGGTCACATAACATATATCTTTAGGCTTTCCCAAATCAAAGAAAGCCACGGCTGAGTTGAATAAACTAGTAACCCCCAATTGAGGTGAGCCAAACCAGGTATCTTTAGATATTAACAAATTACCTCTTTATTAGAAAGAAATCTACAATCTTAAACACTACTAAGATCAACCAATATCTAAAGACCTTATAACTTATTTAAAAATCTTACTCCCGCATTCGCAAACATATACCCAAACTATTGGAAGTTTGGTGTTTAATTAGCTATCCAGAAAAAAATAGAATAACAATTAAGTTTTTGCAGATTTACACTCCTGCCAAAATGGAATCTTCCCAATGTAGAAATGATCCAAGATTGCTTGAAGTCTTCGCAGTTGTCCAATGGGGAAAGAAAAAGGTTCTTCAACAGGAGGACAGTCAGTAGTCTATTTCAGTGGTTGAAGTGTTGCTCTTCTTCTCCAGCAATGAACACAACAATAATTTGCTACCACTTTCAAAAGAATCAAGCTGGCTTGACTTTTCAGAATTTTGAAAGAGAATAACAAATAGGGTTTAAATAGACTGAGGGGAGAGCTCTCCTGTTTCCTTCACGTGCCAGAACAGTCTGTCTCTCAACTGTATCTGCAAAGCCAGGTTCAAAAATCAAAATGCAACGTTGTATGTCCTGTTCTCTGTCTCTGAATGGTTGTATCCAGGGCAACAAAGATGCACCTACAGGTAACTCCTGAAGCTAGCTAGTTCTCCCTCTCTGTATGGTTGTATCCAGGGCAACCAAGATGCACTTTCACTTGGTAACTCCTTAAAGAAGTACTGATCTTTTGTTGCCTTAAAAGCATACTGCATTATTTCCCCCCAAAAAACAGGATCATGACACAATTATTTGGAAATGCCCTCCACATGCCAATTAAAGTAGCCCATATCCTCTACTGGGAGAAACACAAGACAATGCCATTCTTTTTTTATAATAAAAACAAGAAATTCTGGAACCACTTAGCAGGCCTAGCAGCATCTGTTCTTTGTTTGATTGTCTTAATTAATCTTTCTTTCCTCCTTCTGAAGACCTTAACAGTGTCCTGACTGACACAGGAAATTCTCTACACCTTATTCAAATGGTCATTATTCTTGTGTGAGACTTATCAGTAAGTCCCAACAAGCTTTTTGATCTGGGGGCATTGCAGCCCACCTCAATCTATTGCATACAATATCCACACAGCAGCAATCATGAGTGGAAACCTGGTCAACTTTCCCCTTCTGAACCATGTGATGCTCAGAGTAATTATTGTGATGCTGCTATTGCCCAGCTAAGATCAGCTAGCTCAGCAAAGATTAGGAATTGAATCTTGGGTCTTGGTTATTCAACTCAACTACTCACTGAATAAACTTCTGAGCCATTGGGAAATGCAATAGGGCAATGACCTTTAAATACATTTCTTGACTTCAGTCTTTTCATGTCACCAGAGTTCTAGCTATATGACTCCCAACCCATTGAAAAAAAATCTCCAGAAGCAGTGAGTTATTTTCCCTTTTGGCAACATCAGACAGTCCTCCATACTCTCCCAAATTGAAGTCAAATTTTCAAAGTTTTGTATATTGTAAAAGCTTGCATCATTATTTTGGGAGAAAATTTCTGTTCTCAGTTAATTCCATCACTTTTTCAACCACCAGTGAAACTTTTCATCCTTCAACAGATCTGAATCTTTCATACACAACATAGATACCCACAAAGCATAGCTAACATATCCCAATGGGCTCAGGATGATGTTCCAGAACCCGAAGAAACAATGGTCAAAGAGTCTGCATATCCTTTTGAGAAATTAAAGATAACCTTTCTATGCACTCTTCCACAGTATTTGTGACCCTGGTGCCTGTTTCCAATTGGTACCATTTTCCAGGACATTTTATCTTAATATATTGATCTGTTTTGGTATCAAGAATTGCTCTGCAATGACTGAGATCAACCAAAAACCCAGGATTGACCCAACTGAGCCAAGTTTCTTTGTAAAGTGCAACTAATGGGAGATTTTATTTATTCATTGGAAAAGTATTTGCAATCATTTCAGAAAGCTTTACAAGCTAACAATTAAGTTCTATCGAAACTGGAGTCAATGGGAATCAGGGGGAAAACTCTCCGTTGGTTGGAGTCGTACCGAGCGCAAAGGAAGATGGTTGTGGTTGTTGGAGGTCAATCACCTCAGCTCCAGGACATCACTGCAGGAGTTCCTCAGGGTAGTATCTTAGGCCCCATCATCTTCAGCTGCTTCATCAATGACCTTCCTTCAAACATAAGGTCAGAAGTGTGGATGGTCGCTGATTACACAATGTTCAGCTCCATTTGCGACTCCTCAGATACTGAAGACGACCGTGTAGAAAAGCAACAAGACCTTAACAATATCCAGGTTTGGCTGATAAGTGGCAAGTAACATTCAAGCCACACGGGTGCCAGGTAATGACCATTTCCCTTGACATTCAATGGCATTACGATCACTGAAACCCCTGCTTTCAACATCCTGGGCATTACCAATGACCAGAAAATGAAGTGGAGTAGCAATATAAATACCATGGCTGCAAGAGCAGGTCAGAGGCTAGGAATCAGGCAATGAGTAATTCACCTCCTGACTCCCTAAAGCCTGTCCACCATCTACAAGGCACAAGTCAGGAGTGTGATGGAATACTCTCCACTTACCTGGATGAGTGCAGCTTCAGCAACACTCAAGAAACTCGACACCATCCAGGACAAAGCAGCCTGCTTGATTGACACCCCATCCACAAACATTCACTCCCTCCACCACCAATGCACAGTGGCAGCAGTGTGTACCACCTACAAGATGCACTGCAGCAACACACCAAGGCTCCTTAGACAGCACCTTCCAAACCCCTGACCTCTACCACCTAGAAGCACAGGGGCAGCAGATGCATGGGAACACCACCACCTGCAAGTTCCCCTCCAAGCTACACACCATCCTGACTTGTAACTATATCGCTGTTCCTTCACTGTCGCTGAGTCAAAATCCTGGAACTCCCTTTCTAACAGCACTGTGAGTGTACCTACCCGACATGGACTGCAGCGGTTCAAGAAGGCAGCTCACCACCACCTTCTCAGGGGCAATTAAGGGTGGGCAATAAATACTATCCTGGCCAGCGATGCTTGCATCCCATGAATGAAAAAGAAAAAAAGAAACACAGATAGAAAGTTTATTCTCTGTCCGTCTGTAATCAAATTGAAATTTGCTGAGAGCATCCTGGTACCACGTGTATTTGTAACTGATTAGTAATTTACACCTTTTCCACTCAACTGTCGAAATTTACATTTCACTGGATGAAAAGGGTTAAAGTCTTTGAATGCTTGGCTGTGGTGTTTCTCACACGGGTCTCTTAGAATCTTATGCAATGTCAAAAACAGATCTTTGATCAGCACAACATACACTCGATGTCAGGAGCAACTTTAACTATGTACAGACATACTAAGTATTCCTGGAATCTCCTCTCTATGCAAGCAGAGTTGCGAGTCAAATAGTTATCATGACCTTGTAATGGTGTACTGTACTAAAACAAAAGCGTTTGTTGTGTATATAGCGCTTCTGTTTATTAAGTTGGAAAACTGTTAAAGCTGGGAATGAATAAAGATTTAATTTCTCTCCATAGTAAGTACATAGCATTAGGATGTGAGCTGAACCTAAATCCCAGATTTTAATAATCCAAAGTCCACTCAAGACTTGAATACTACTTCCATAACTGGGGAGGCTTCCCTAGCAACTCTTTCAGATAAACGTAAACACTTCATCTAATAAACAATCCTTGACTCATCTTTAGCCTCCAACTGTCACAATCTTTCTTGTCTTAATCAGTTTACCATGTTCATTCATCTCTAAACTTACCTCTCTTATTCCTCCTAACGTCTAAAAATGCAGTCCTACTCGATCATTCTTCTCCCTGTGTTGAAATCAATCTTTGTGGCACCATCTCCTATTCTAACTCCTTCTTTCTTAAGATCTCAGAGCAGTGGGACTAAAATCCTTCCTTCACCATTCACATGAATTTTTAAATCTCAAGGTTTGTGTTATCTAACCAGCTCATTGCTGATTTATCTTGTCTTCTTTCTTACTCTTTCAACATTGCTGGTGCCTTGCACTAGGAGCTTTGACACCAATACAAATGAAGGCCACAATTTAGTCAGTATTTTAAGAAAAACACAATTGGATGAAATCAGAGTCAGATTGGCCTGTTCCTTTAAAAAGTGGTCCTGTACAAATATGGAAAAGAAGCTTCGCTGCTTTGCCTCTTCTGTGTATCTGGGGTGCAAGTTTGAAAATTCTGGGAATCATTTTGCAGACTGCTGTGACTTCTTATGGTTGAATGGAAGTTAATTTACAGCAGAGATCCCTTTACTGTTCGTAAATTGTGTGCAACTTCGTGCAGAGTTGCAAGCCAGGTATTTTATCAATGATTTTCCTGGTTTGAAGTAGAGAAGTCACCTGTGGATCTTGGTACTAACTTTTCACCCTGTGAGGGAGAATTTAATGTTGCAATTAATTCCAGGACTGTTTCTATTTGAAGTGCTTCTGCAATGTCCTGCTTGCGTTGGAATTTTCCCTGTTCACATTGCAGGATAATGTTAGCATCATATGGAAACATTAAAGTGATCATGCACAGTTATTGAAGAGGCATGAATGTAATCTTATATTCCTGACTGTAGACCCAGTTACAGTGTCAGGTGAAGGCCCGTACAAACCAGAAATGCAAAAACTACAGTTGTTACCTGACAGCCAAGAGAAGCACTGAAGCTGCCTCTTGAACTGCTATTCCTTACCACCAGAGCCATTAGGGCCACACCGCTTATATTATAGTACTGGGCTGAAGTGAGGAATACCAACAGCAGCGCTTTAATATAAAATAAATACATCATACTTCTTGCTGCCTTACCTCAATGACATCATTGGAAATCAACTTGAGTCAAGACTGATAACACCAGCACTGATCTATCCATGTGGGTTAACATTGATGGTGAATATATGGAACGTGACAATACTGTAACCTTGAATTCATGAAATGCAACATCCTGGAGCCAAGCCTGTGTCCTACCCCTCTGTAGCACAGTGCAATCAGATAATCAGATTTGCCTTGATCTAACAGAATGGCAGAACAGATTGATGGGCTAAATGGCCTTCTCCTGTTCCTTTATTCCAATGTTTACTGGAACATTAGTTTGTGGTGCCACCTTAATGAACTCTTTATCACAAAATCTTACTTGTTATCACCAAATATTAGTGTTTTGGGAGCAGTGTGATTTCAGATCACAAGTTTGTTTGACGACAGGAAAACAGCCAGCTCCAAATTGCAGATAGCTGTCAGCTCAATTGGAATTTGTTACACGTATGACACTTAACCAGACTTGGAATTAAAAGCTGATCTAACAAAAAGAAGGTGACACATTCTGTGGCTCTCTGAATGCATGGTAGTAACTTGACACTTGGCAAAAGCATACTGTAATTCTGAGACTGTTTCTATAATTGAACTTCCAAACCTACATTAATAAAATCATTTATGTACTGTAAGAGATTCAATACTTTGTAACTGAAAACACCAGTTTGACCTGTCAGATATATTTCACTGTTCATTCTGGGTTAAAATAGCACACTAGTGTTAAGAATTCTGTTATTCCAAGGTTGTTGTTTCACTACTCATGAAATGTCATTTCATTGCGTTACACTGTCAACAACGTTCCCCTGTTTTTGCCAGCCTTTGCTAAATGCTAAAACTCTCTGATGGTCATGACTTCAGCTATTTGAGGGCATCATCGAGGCTGACACTTCAGTGTAGTACTGAGGGATTGCTGCATTGTCAGAGGTGCCATGTTTTGGATGAAACATAAACTGAGACCCTATATGCCCTCTCAGCTCGACACAATAAAATCCCATTGTTCTATTGAAGAAAAGAGCAAGGGAGTTCTCCCGGTCCGGGCCAATATTTACTCCTCGATCAACAGCATTAAGTCTGGTCCTTTTGGGCGGTGGCAGCGAGAGGATATAGGGCGGGTCTGTGAGGGAGCTAACCAGTCCGTGGGTTCAGAGCTGACCGACAGCGTTCTAAAGAAAATCAAGTATGACGTCAGTGGGAAGCAGGTAAGTGATAGTGTGTATCTTTCCATTTCTTCCCTTTTTTTCCCCTTTTTTACTTTTTTTTCTCAAGTCAGGTTATTCATTTGTGGTAGCAAGTAGTATGGGTTTATTTTTCATACCAATGTTTATTATCGAATAGATAGAGGAATGGCAGAGCTGCTCCGACCTCTGGAGTGCACATCCTGCGCTATGCGGGAGCTCCAGGATGTTATTCATGTCCTGGATAACCACGTGTGCAGGAAGTGCCATCAATTGCAGCAGCTTGAGCTCTGGGTTTCAGAACTTGAGCAGCAGATGACGTCACTGTGGTGCATCCGTGTGGTTGAGAGCTTTGTTTATCGATGTGGTCACCCCGCAGATTAAGATTATGCAGGGAGAGAGAGAATAGGTGACCTCCAGAAAGTCAGGTAGAAACAGAAAGGTAGTGCAGGAGTCTCCTGAGTGCAGCCCACTCTCCAACCAGTATTCAGTTCTAACTACTGATAAGAGTAATGGTTCATCAGGGGAGTGCAGGCAGAGCCAAGTCCATGGCACCACGGGTGATTCATCTGTACAGGAGGAATACCAGGAAGACTGCAAGAGCAATAGTGATAGGTAATTTGATAATTAGGGGATGGGACACGTGTTTCTGTGGCCGCACATGTGAATCCAGAATGGTGTGTTGCGTCCCTGGTACCAGGGTCAAGGATGTCACTGAGCGGCTGCGGAGCACCCTGAGGGGGGAAGGTGAACAGCCAGCAGTCGTGGTCCATATTGGTAAAAGCAACATAGGCAAAAAGAAGGATGTGGTCCTGCAGTCAAAATTTAGGGAACTAGGTAGGAAATTAGCAAGCAGGACTTCAAAAGTAGTAATCTACGGATTGGTCCCAGTACCATGCACAAGTGAGCATAAAAATAGGAGGATAAGACTGGAAAGATGGTGCAGGAGGGAGGGCTTTAGATTCTTGGGACATTGGGACCGGCTCTGGGGAGATGGGACCTGTACAGGCTGGATGGGTTGCACCTAAATAGAGCCCAGACTGAGTTCCTTGCAGGGCGATTTGCCAGTGCTATTGGGGAGGGTTTAAATTAACTTGGAAGGGGGCTGGGAACCAGAAGGAAATATCAGAGAGGAATATCAAGGTGCACAGAATACTGGGAGAGATAGATAGCACTAGAGTAGGGAATAGTAAGTTATTAGGTGGTGTCAGAGTAAGGCAGAAAGAAATAAAGTCTAAGTCAGGGTTAATGTGCATGTATGTGACTGCACGGAGTGTGGTTTATATGACTGGTGAATTACAGGTGCAGATTGACATGTGGAAATGGGATGTTGTGGCTATAACAGAGACCTGGCTTAAAGAAGGGCAGGACTGGGTGTTAAATATTCCTGGATACAAGGTATATAGGAAATGAAGAAAAGGGGAAGGAGTGGCGGTATTGATTTAAGGAGAACATTACAGTGTTGGTGAGAGAGGATATCCCAGAGGGGTCAAGGACAGAATCTATTTGGCTAGACCTGAGGAACAAAGAAGATGCAATTACATTGATCGGTGTAGTCCATAGGCCACAAACTAGTGGAAAGGATGTAGAGGAAGAAATTTGGAAGGAAATTACAGAGAGGTTGCAAGAATTATAGAGTAATAATGGGGGACTTTAATTATCTGAATATAGTCTGGGATAGTAGCAATGTAAAGGGCAGAGTTCCTAGAGTGTGTTCAGGAAAGTTTTCTACAGCAGTATTTTTCCAGTCCAACAAGAGGGGAGGCCCTATTGGACCTGCTTCGTGGGAATGAGGTGGGCCAAGTGGATCAAATATCAGTAGGAGAACATTTAGGGGACAGTGACCATAAATCATAAGGTTTAGATTGGCTACAGAAAAGGACAAAGAAGAATATAGAGTAAGAATAATTAATGGGGCGGGGGGTGGGGGGGGGGGGGGGGGGGGGGAAGCCAAATTCAAATGGGTAAGAATGAATCTGAGCTGAACAAATTGGAATCAAAGGTTGGCAGAAAAAACAATAGCTGAAGCATGGGCTACTTTCAAAAAAGAGATAGCTTGGGCACAGTCAAGGTACATGCCCTCAAAGGGTAAAGGTAGGACAAACAAATCCAGAGCTCCCTGAATGACAAAAGAGATAGAAATTAAGATGATGAAGAAAAAATGTGCTTATGAAAGATGTCAGGCTGATAATACAATGGAGAACCAGGCTGAATAAAGAAGGTTCAAAAGGAAAGTGAAAAAGAAAATAAGAGAAGCAAAGAGGGTGTATGAAACGAAACTGATTGCTAACATAAAAGGGAACCTGAAAGTCTTCTATATACATATAATAGTAAAAAGGTGGTAAAAGGGCTGATTTAGGGACCAAAAAGGGGATTTACACATGGAGGCAGGGGGAATTGCTGAAGTGCTAATGAGTA
Organism: Heterodontus francisci; assembly: GCF_036365525.1. Classification (NCBI taxonomy): domain Eukaryota; kingdom Metazoa; phylum Chordata; class Chondrichthyes; order Heterodontiformes; family Heterodontidae; genus Heterodontus; species Heterodontus francisci. The sequence continues at coordinate 23,146,685 of NC_090397.1, forward strand.
CTTTGCATCTGTAATTACTAATGAAGAAGATCCTACCCAGGCCATAGTGAAAGAGGAGGTAATTAATGCACTAGAAAGATTTAAAATTGGTAAGTAAGAGGTATTAGATAGGCTGTCTATACTTAAAGTTGATAAAACACCAGGACCAGATGAAATGCAAGACGGATACTAAAGGAGGTGAAAGTGGAAATTGTGAAAGCACTGACCATAATTTTCTAGTCTTCCTCAGACTTGGGTGGTGCCAGAGGACTGGAGAATTGCAAATGTTATACCCTTATTCAAAAAGGATGTAAAGATAAGCCCAGCAGCTACAGGCCAGCCCAGTGGTGGGGAAAATTCTAGAAACAATAATTCAGGAAAAAATTAATAGGCACATGGACAAATTCAGGTTAATTAAGGAAAGCCAGCATGGATGTGTCAAGGAAAAATCATGTTTAACTAATTTGCTGGAGTTTTTTGATGAGGTAACAGAAAGGGTCAATGAGGGCAATCCTGTTGATGTGGACTTCCAGAAGGTGTTTGATACTGTGCCACCCAACAGATTTGTGAGCAAAGTTACATCTCATGGAATAAAAAGGACAGTAGCAACATGGATATGAAATTGGCTCTGTGACAGGAAACAGAAAGTAGTGATTTATCCATGTTTTTCGGGCTGGAGGAAGATTTGTTGTGGAGTTCCTCAGGGGTCAGTGTTGGGACCCTTGCTCTTCCTGATATATATTAATGACTAAACATTTGTGTACGTGGTACAATTTCAAAATTTGCGGATGATATGAAACTTGGAAGCATTGTGAACGATGTAGAACTTCAAAAGGACATCGGCAAGTTGGTGGAATGGGCAGACAAGTGGCAGTTGTTAGCAGTGGTTAGCACCACAGCCTCACAGCTCCAGCGACCCGGGTTCAATTCTGGGTACTGCCTGTGTGGAGTATGCAAGTTCTCCCTGTGTCTGCGTGGGTTTCCTCCGGGTGCTCCAGTTTCCTCCCACATGCCAAAGACTTGCAGGTTGATAGGTTGATAGGCCATTATAAATTGCCCCTAGTATACGTAGGTGGTAGGGGAGTATAGGGACAGGTGAGGATGTGGTAGGAATATGGGATTAGTGTAGGATTAGTATAAATGGGTGGTTAATGGTCAGCACAGACTCGGTGGGCTGAAGGGCCTGTTTCAGTGCTGTATCTCTAAATCAAATCAACTCAAAAGTTCAATGCAGAGAAATCTAATTCATTTTGGTAGGAAGAATATGGAGAGACAATATAAGATGAAGGGTACTACTCCAAAGGGGGCGCAGGAGCAGAGCGACCTGGGTATATATAGAATCATAGAAAGTTTAAGGTACAGAAGGAGGCCATTTGGCCCATCGTGTCTGTGCCAGTTGAAAAATGATCCACCTATTCTAATCCCACCTTCCAGCATTTAGTCCATAGCCCTGCAGATTACGGCACTTGAGGTGCATATCCAGACTTCTTTTGAATGAATTGAGGATTTATGCCTCAACTACCCTTTCAGGCAGTGAGTTCCAGACCCCCACCACCCTCTGGGTGAAAAAGTTTTCCTCATCTACCCTCTACTTTTTCTACCAATCACTTTAAATCTATGCCCCTTAGTCACTGACCTCTCTGCCAAGGTGAATAGGCCCTGCACCTCCACTCTATCCAGGCCCCTCAAAATTTTGTACACTTCAATCAGATCTCCCCTGAGCCTTCTCTGTTGCAAGGAGAACAACCCCAGCCTATCCAATCTTTCCTCATAGCTGCATTTTTCCAGTCCTGGCAAGATCCTCGTAAATCTCCTCTGTACCCTCTCTGGTGCAATTACATCCTTTCAGTAATGAGATGACCAGAACTACACACAGTACTCAAGTTGTGGCCTAACCAATGAGTTATACAGTTCCAGCATAACCTCCCTGCTCTTATATACCTCGGCTAATAAAGGAAAGGATTCCATATGCCTTCTTAACCACCTTATATGTGCATAAGTCATTTAAGGTGGCAGGACAGGTTAGAGAGCGCTTAATAAAGCATACAATATCCTAGGCTTTATTAATAGGGGCATAGAGTACAAGAGCAAGGAGGTTATGTTTAATTTGTGTAAGACACTAGTTCGGATTCAGCTGGAGTATTGGGTCCAGTTCTGGGCGCTGCACTTTAGGAAAGATGTGAATGTGTTGGAAGCAGTTCAGAAAAGAATCATGGGAATGGTTCCGGGGTAAGGAACTTCAGTTATGAAGATAGATTGGAGAAGTTGGGACTGTTTTCCTTGAAGAGAAGGCTGAGAGGTGATTTGGTAGAGGTATTCACAATCATGAGAGGTCTGGACAGAGTTAATAGAGAGAAACTGTTCCCACTCGTGAAAAGATCGAGAACAAGAGGACACAGATTGAAAGTTTTTGGCAAAAGAAGCAAAGGTAACATGAGGAAAAACTTTTTCTCGCAGCGCGTGGTTAAGGTCTGGAATGCACGGCCTGAGAGTGTGGTGGAGGCAGGTTCAATTGAAGCTTCTTCAATTAGACGCTTCTTGAAAAAGGAAGAATGTGCAACGTTACGGAGAGAAGGCAGGAGAATGGTACTAGGTGAATTGCTCATTCAGAGAGCCAATGCAGACACGATGGGCTGAATGGCCTCCTTCTCTGCTGTAATAATTCTGTGGTTCTATCTTATTGCTGTTTGTGGGACCTTGATGTGCGCAATTTGGCTGCTGTGTTTCTCTACATTAAAACAGTAACTATGCCTCAAAAGTACTTAATTGGCTGCAAAGTGCCTTGGAAAATCCTGAAGGATAAAGCATGCTATATAACCATATAAGTTCTTTCTTTAATAAAAGCAAAATACTGCGGATGCTGGAAATCTGAAACAAAAACAAGAAATGCTGGAATCACTCAGCAGATCTGGCAGCATCTGTGGAAAGAGAAGCAGAGTTAACGTTTCGGATCAGCGACCCTTCTTCGGAACTGACAAATATTAGACAAGTCACAGATTATAAACAAGTGAGGTGGGGGTTGGGCAAGAGATAACAAAGGAGAAGGTGCAGATTGGACCAGGCCACATAGCTGACCAAAAGGTCACGGAGCAAAGACAAACAATATGTTAATGGTGTGTTGAAAGACAAAGCATTAGTACAGATTAGGTGTGAATATACTGAATATTGAACAGCAGCAAGTGCAAACCTGACGAAAAACAACCTGAAAAAAACAGTGGGTAAGCAAACTGAACAAACTAAGATGAAATGAAATAAATGCAAAAAAAGATTGTAAAAAATGTAAAAAGGAATGTAAAAAAAAGGAAGAAAAAATAACTAAAAATGACTAAAAATGAAAGTAAAGTAGGGGGCTGTCATGCTCTGAAATTATTGAACTCAATGCTCAGTCCGGCAGGCTGTAGTGTGCCTAATCGGTAGATGAGATGCTGTTCCTCGAGCTTGCGTTGATGTTCACTGGAACACTGCAGCAATCCCAGGACAGAGATGTGAGCATGAGAGCAGGAGGGAGTGTTGAAATGGCAAGCAACCGAAAGCTCAGGGTCCTGCTTGCGGACTGAGCGGAGATGTTCCGCAAAGCGGTCACCCAGTCTGCGCTTGGTCTCCCCAATGTAGAGGAGACCACACTGTGAGCAGCGAATACAGTATACTACATTGAAAGAAGTACAAGTAAATCGCTGCTTCACCTGAAAGGAGTGTTTGGGGCCTGGGATAGTGAGGAGAGAGGAGGTAAATGGGCAGGTATTACACCTCCTGCGATTGCAAGGGAAGGTGCCCTGGGACGGGGACGAGGTGGTGGGGGTAATGGAGGAGTGGACCAGGGTGTCGCGGAGGGAACGATCCCTTCGGAATGCTGACAGGGGAAGGGAGGGGAAGATGCGACTGGTAGTGGCATCACGCTGGAGGTGGCGAAAATGGCGGAGGATGATCCTTTGGATATGGAGGCTGGTGGGATGAAAAGTGAGGACAAGGGGAACCCTGTCACAGTTCTGGGAAGGAGGGGAAGGGGTGTGGGTAGAGGTGCGGGGAATGGGTCGGACACGGTTGAGGGCCCTGTCAACCACAGTGGGGGGAAATCCTCGGTTGAGGAAAAAGGAGGTCATATCAGAAGCACCGTCATGGAAGGTAGCATCATCAGAGCAGATGCGTCGGAGACGGAGAAACTGGGAGAATGGAATGGAGTCCTTACAGGAGGTAGGGTGTGAAGAAGTGTAGTCGAGGTAGCTGTGGGAGTCAGTGGGCTTATAATGGATATTGGTAGACAACCTATCCCCAGAGATGGAGACAGAGAAGTTGAGGAAGGGAAGGGAAGTGTCAGAGATGGACCATGTAAAGGTGAGAGAAGGGTGGAAATTGGAAGCAAAGTTGATGAAGTTTTCTAGTTCGGGGCGGGAGCAGGAAACAGCACCGATACAGTCATCAATGTACCGGAAAAAGAGTTGGGGGAGGGGGCCTGAGTAGGACTGGAACAAAGAATGCTCGACATATCCCACAAAAAGACAGGCATAACTAGGACCCATGCAGGTACCCATAGCGACACCTTTTACTTGAAGGAAATGCATGGAGTTGAAGGAGAAGTTGTTCAATGTGAGAACAAGTTCAGCCAGGTGGAGGAGGGTGTTGGTGGATGGGGACTGATTGGGCCTCTGTTCCAGGAAGAAGCGGAGAGTCCTCAAACCATCAAACCGTGTCCGACCCATTCCCCGCACCTCTACCCTCACCCCTTCCCCTCCTTCCCAGAACCGTGACAGGGTTCCCCTTGTCCTCACTTTTCATCCCACCAGCCTCCATATACAAAGGATCATCCTCCGCCATTTTCGCCACCTCCAGCGTGATGCCACTACCAGTCGCATCTTCCCCTCCCTTCCCCTGTCAGCATTCCGAAGGGATCGTTCCCTCCGCTACACCCTGGTCCATTCCTCCATTACCCCCACCACCTCGTCCCCGTCCCAGGGCACCTTCCCTTGCAATCGCAGGAGGTGTAATACCTGCCCATTTACCTCCTCTCTCCTCACTATCCCAGGCCCCAAACACTCCTTTCAAGTGAAGCAGCGATTTGCTTGTACTTCTTTCAATGTAGTATACTGTATTCGCTGCTCACAGTGTGGTCTCCTCTACATTGGGGAGACCAAGCGCAGACTGGGTGACCGCTTTGCGGAACATCTCCGCTCAGTCCGTAAGCAGGACCCTGAGCTTCCGGTTGCTTGCCATTTCAACACTCCCTCCTGCTCTCATGCTCACATCTCTGTCCTGGGATTGCTGCAGTGTTCCAGTGAACATCAACGCAAGCTCGAGGAACAGCATCTCATCTACCGATTAGGCACACTACAGCCTGCCGGACTGAACATTGAGTTCAATAATTTCAGAGCATGACAGCCCCCCACTTTACTTTCATTTTTAGTAATTTTTAGTTATTTTTTCTTCCTTTTTTTTACATTCCTTTTTACATTTTTTACAATCTTTTTTTGCATTTTATTTCATTTCATCTTAGTTTGTTCAGTTTGCTTACCCACTGTTTTTTTCAGGTTGTTTTTCTTCAGGTTTGCACTTGCTGCTGTTCAATATTCAGTATATTCACACCTAATCTGTACTAATGCTTTGTCTTTCAACACACCATTAACATATTGTTTGCCTTTGCTCCGTGACCTTTTGGTCAGCTATGTGGCCTGGTCCAATCTGCACCTTCTCCTTTGTTATCTCTTGCCCAACCCCCACCTCACTTGTTTATAATCTGTGACTTTTCTAATATTTGTCAGTTCCAAAGAAGGGTCACTGACCCGAAACGTTAACTCTGCTTCTCTTTCCACAGATGCTGCCAGATCTGCTGAGTGAATCCAGCATTTCTTGTTTTTGTTTAAGTTCTTTCTTTCCTACTTTGCATTTTATTACATTATATTATTTTCATTTTGAGTCCTGGGAGTATTGTAACAAGGCAACTTGCTAGCTAAAAGCTGCTAATTTAGATATTAACTAAGCTAGTTATCGACAGCACAGGTTGCTCAGCTGCACCTTTTATGTCCATATGTGTTTGTGACAACTATCATTTGGGAGCTGGAAAACAAGTTTTTTATAAAGTACTTAACTTTTTGCATTACTGTAAGAAAACAATATTCTTACCAGGCATCTCTTTAAAGTTTATTTTTAATTATCACTTTTGGCACCACCGTGGGTATCCTTCAGGCGATGTTAGTTACAGGGAGCATGTGGTTGCATTATAAACTACGGGGGAGGGATGACTTCAGACCAGCCTGAGGGTTGTTCCAGAGTTGGCGAAGCCTGGGAATTCATATTACAAGCTATAAATCTATAGATTGTTTCCAGGGATTGAGGGGTCCAGAACAAGGGGGCATAGATATAAATGTAACAGCATTGTGAGGTTGTGGGATGTACTATAAGTAGAGGCCATGCCGATATGTAAGAATAGGTTAGATAGATGGTTGAAGGAAAGGAGAATAAAGGGACGGCCACTCATGTGGATGATAAACACCAACTTGGTCTGGTCGAGCTGAATGGTCCTTTTCTTTGTGTGTAATTTGCATTTACCTCTATGTCAGGATGATATTATCTGTGGTTACACCCTCTGGCCAGGGAGCATGGAAAGGAACAGGTAGAGGGAAAGAACGCTTATAAGGATTTCATATTGCAGAATATGCGCAGAACGTAACTCTTCATATTAAAAGCATGGAACCTTGGGGACTTGGTGGGCCCCTTCAGCAGAAACTGGCAATTTCTCCATTCTTCTTCCTTCAATTCACTGCTTCTTGCAGCTCCTTTCTTCCTGCAGATATTCCTTGTCCTTTTTGCTTCCCAACTACCTACTTCACTCATTATCTCTTTTTACTGCCTCTCACGGTACTGCTTATTTTGATCCAGCTTATCTGTACTGCTTTGGGCCCCACTGTCAGTTGTCTTTGCTTCTTCACCATTTAAGTCATTTTAAAAACAATTTCATCCAGTCTTTCTGCCCCCACCCTAATTGTGTTGCACCCTGAATATCCCAGGCTTTTAATCTTCATTCCATTGCTGCAGACTTACTGTTCTTTTTAAATGTTTACTTCCCCTGCTCATTCAATTCTTCTCTTATCTCTCTGCACATCACAGTCACAATTTTTTAAAATTACATTTCCTCCATTGTTCTCTGGCCTCTTCCTGGTCACAAGATTCAGCCTCAGTCACTTTTTTTCAGTCTTTTTCACCCTCACACTTATTCTGCAAGCAATCTTTTCCTATTTCCCATCCCCTATGTTCCTCAGCCAATTGCTTTATTCCCCCTTTAGCACTTTACAGTCCCATTCTTCATGCAAGATCCAACCTCTGTCCAAAGTATCATCCCAATTCCAATCCACTGTTTGCACTCCTATCCCCAACCTCAGCACTTACTTACAGTTTCTCCTTCTCCCTCTGCCAGCCTCAGTCCAACTCACCATTACTTGCTGATTCTTCACCCACTTCAGGCCACCATGCCTTTTCAAGTCCTCCACAAACACCCTCAGAATGAACAATATCCTCTAATCCCTATTTCCACTAAACTACTGACCACTCAACTTCTCTTCCTAGCTGCCTTGTTGGCTGACATTGCTAACAGTTCTCTCCCCTCACATTCTGTCCCTTTCTCCTTCAAATCTGCCATCATCACCCCTCTTCTCAAAAAAGAACCCTTGACACCTCTGTCTTTGAAAACTACCACCACATCTCCAACCTCCCTTTCCTCTCCAAAGTCCTTGAACGTGTTGTTGCCTCCCAAATCTGTGTCCAGCTTTCTGTAGCCTCCATGGTTGAATTCCTCCAGTTATGTTTCTGCCACAGTACCGAAATGAACTTCCAACCACATATCCACACCGCCACTAAGACTGCCTATTTCCACCTACGTAACATTGCTCAACTCTGTTCCTACCTCAGCTCTTCTGCTACTGAAACCCTCATCCGTGGCTTTTTTTTAACCTTCGATTTGACTATTCTATTGCACTGCTGGCCATCCTCCCACATTCTACCTTCTGTAAACTGAGGTGATCCAACATGCTGATGCCCATGTCCTAACTCGCACAGGAGGCAGGGTATGAAGACGTGTAGTCGAGGTCGCTGTGGGAGTCGGTGGGCTTATAATGAATATTAGTAGAATATTAATTTTTTTTTTTTCCGTTTAGTTTGTTTCATCATTTTTTTTTACCAAGTGCCTGCCCACTTTTTTCATTTCATGTTTGTGCTTTTGACCAGGGCTGCTCATTATTCTGTCATTTAATACCGTCTCTGCACTAATGCTTTGTCTTCCACCACATCATTAACACACCCTTTGCCTTTGCTCCATTACCTTCTTGTCAGTTATTCTGTGTGAACCTCTGTCCTATCAACACCTTCCCTTTTGTTACCTTTTTTCCCCACCCCCTACTTTATTTGCTTAAAACCTATTACATTTCTAACCTTTGCCAGTTCTGATGAAAGGTCATTGATCTGAAACGTTAACTCTGCTTCTCTCTCCACAGACGTTGCCTGACGTGCTGAGTATTTCCTGCATTTTTTTGTTTTTATTTCAGATTTCCAACATTTGCAGTATTTTGCTTTTATTTTACCTGAAAAGTAATGTTTGGACCATCACTTCTAGTTCACTGTATCCTTTGATTTACTGTGATCAATACCCTAAAAGATCTACCAGTTTTTAATAATGTATATAGAGCACTACACAGGGTTTATTCTATTACATTTATACTGCACATGTTGATAACCGGAATGCCCAATGTGGCTGTTGATGATGCCCAGCATTGTAGGACTGAAGACTATGTTATAATAATTTTGCAATTAATCAGTGGTTACTTCCAGAGAATAAAGCAATCAGGAAAATTTGCAGGAATTGAATTCATGGTAAATATACTGAGAAGGGTATTTCTTTGTTCGCACCTTTTTAAGTAAATTCTTTTAGCTGAAAGTTGGATATTTGACACACATCAAAAGTCATATAGCAAGAGCAAGGATTCACAACTGTGGCCCATTACAATGCAGCATTCAATGGAAAATAACATGTCAGATGTAAATGCACATACTGAATTTGATTATATTTTATTTAATTCAGCTGGATCACAGCCAAGCCACCACGGGTGATACTGTTTGTCAGTGAGTCAGACTTGGGGAAAAATGATTTGCTGGAAATATGTCCAGAAAAAAATGTTTTGACGCCAACATCAGCACTAAGTACAGAATTAGCAGATAAACTTTAACAATGATAAACTTTAAATTAAGCTGGTGCTTCAATATACATACAGCAGTTGATAATGTAGGTTTATGTAGTTGCAATCTATTGATTGTCTAAACATATTAGAATAGCACAGTCAGTTCTTTGAGAAGTTACAAAATCCAACTACGAAAATATCGACAGCTGAACCAATTAAATTGCTCAAAATGTCTTTATTTTAAAATCACCTGAATGCCATTTTTCTTTCTCACAATCTCAATATTCAGAATTCATTAGTGTTTTCAAAAGCTGTGAGAGAGTGACCCAAATTGACACTGATTGATACATCAGAGTTGGACTTCTTTTGAAATGCAGAGAAACTAACTCTACAAGAAGCTATGTTTTTTTTAATATGCTTCATCAGATAAACTCTGTCTTTAAATCACCAAGCAAATGTTTTTAAGAAGTCATTAATTTAAGGGACTTGGATTGTTTAATCTTACTGTCGTTTTAAAATGAGTGTATGACCAGGAAAGGAAGTTGCTGTTATGTTTACTGCTAAAAATCTTGAATGTATCTGCAATATTCTTGAGAGGTGTTGAAATTACAGAAGGAAGTGTAAATATTTGCTGATTGTCAATGCAGTCTCTAATATCTGTTACATGGAGGAGTGCACTGTTTATTCTAGTTCCACTTTTCCACCGGTTACAACATAGATTTATTTTTTTTCCCACTTACCGTTACGGTCAATCATAGATTCTATTTTCATGTCAGAATAAAACACACCAACCAGGTTTCTTTAATGCACAACAAAATTATCACTTTATTATAAAACAAGTCTGAACCAGTAATGAAGTAAAGCATAAACCCAGAGATTGAAATATTAAAGTTCCCTTTTTACCTTAGCCCCTCACACTCATACACTGGTTAACTGGAAAAACAAAGGGACTTTTGTTTTTAGAGCTCTATTACAGTCAATAAAACACTTGGGCTGAATACTTGCTCATTCTTGAAGAAACTGCATATGAGATACGTTGTGTTCCAAAACTGGCATACAGTCTGGCCTCCGAGTACACATAGGTGGGTCAATGGGATCTTTTAGAACCGTTCTTTTCAGGTGGCATTGAGAATTAATTTAACAGTCTTTTCTTTAAAGACAGGAGATGAGTTGACGCAGTGGACTTCTCAGGGTCTTTTAGAGAGGTGCTGGAAATCTGAGCTGGGTTGTGGTCTTCTCTCCTTCCTTGGGAATTCTCTTCTCTCCTTGGAGGTTCTCTCCCTTTTTATACAGTTCAACTCCAACTCAAAACAATTCAAAAGCGAAACCGAAAACAGGAGGTCAACCTTTTGATCGCCATCAATCTCGATCTGTCGCCTCTTTGTAATCAACTTCTCCAGGTGTCCAAAGTTCTCTGGCAGCATCTGTGGAGAGAGAAGCAGAGTTAACGTTTCAGGTCAGTGACCGTTCATCAGATGCTGATGAAGTCTGATGAAGGATCACTGACCTGAAACGTTAACTCTGCTTCTCTCTCCACAGATGCTGCCAGACCTGCTGAGTATTTCCAGCATTTCTTGTTTTTATTTCAGATTTCCAGCATCTGCAGTATTTTGCTTTTATTTTAGTCCAAAGTTCTCTGTTGTTTATTGAGCTGGAAGTCAGGTGGTTTCCTGGAAAGGCTTGTTTTCCTCACAAGACCCCTCAGTGCTTTTATAAAAAACATTTCCAGGGACTGTTTTTCAAAGTCAAGTGGCCTTTTCATGACCCCCTTTGAAAACCCCAAAGTTTGACATTTCTTCAATCTTTCAAAAATAAATCCTCAAAAAATATATTTAACAAAACACAGAGGCACTTTTGTAACACATAGTTTGAACAAAGAATTACATGCCTCATTGGACAATTGTAGTTTAAGATGGATTTTGATAGGACAGTATGAAGTTGCCAATGGAACATCCTACCCACCTTGAAAAGGTGTAAAAATCATTGCAAATAGCGATTTGGTGCTTAAGCCAAGCAACTTGGTCAGTTGCTGAAGAGTACGATCAACAGCAGATGACCACTCACTGGGTGATCATATGTACGACTCCTTGTAATGTATTTGTGACTAACTGGTGTTTTGTATTGTTAACTGGTATTCCCACCAAACCTAGTAAAGACATTATTTCTCATATTTGAACATTAGAGTAACCTGTCAAGGGGTAGAAGGCTATGTCTTACAAGATCTAAGGCTAAAAGGTTTCAAACATGACAAAAACATTTAAAAAAATCATGATTTCACAATAGAATGATAAAACGTATTCTAACAGAGTTCCAAACCTAAATCTACATTACAACCTGCACAGTCCATCCATCCCCATTAGACCCAAACCCCAGCCCTCTCCATTGCTCTTAGCCTGCAGTGCACCATGTTCCAAGCTCCCTCTAGTGCCCTAATCCCCCAATAACTTAAAAACCCATTGTAGAGTCAGGTCTCCAGCCTCCCAGATTCTCATATACTCCTAGAGTGCTTCCACCTCAAGTATCCTTCGGGCACAAACCCCTCTGCCAGCATGCCTTGGTTTCATAACCAACTCATGAGTACTCCGTGCCTCATCCCCTTATTCCCCCTCTCTAAATTCAGTAGTACTGCCCGGGCCCACCGAGACTGAAATGCCATCCACTTGTCATAGCCGACAATGCTCCCACGCTGCATGATTACTCCCATGCATAATGCTCCCCCATCTCCCTCTCAGACTAAGGTTTCTTTCATTCTCTTCCATATTCTAACCGCAATACTTTAATTCCTCCTGGCTACACTGGCCTAATTTCTCTTTAGTTTCTCCTTCTCTCTCAGATGCCCATGTTGGCACACCTCTCTGCCATCCTCTTCCCACCCTCAGATCCATGTTACCTCTCATCTTCCTCCTAACCCAGGGTCTTAAAATAAATGGGTTAATGTTTGCCCACATATGATGACAGAAAGATGCAGTACATGGTCACCAAACATCATAGCCTCAGTGATATTTTTACAGAGGATTAGCCTTTGAACGTCATTATTACATGTGAAGTAAAAAAGACTTGAACTTGTATAGGGCCTGTAACATAGTAAAGTGTCCCAAGGCGCGTCACAGGAGCATTATTGGAAAAAAAATTGATGCTGTGCCACATAAGGTGATATTAGCACAGTTGAGCAATGGGTTGGTCAAAGGAGCTTCTTTAATGGAGGAGAAAGAAGTGAGGACATTTAGGGAGAGAATTCCAAAGCTTAGTGCCTAGACAGCTGAAGGCATTGCTACCAATGGTAGGGTCAAGGAAGTAAGAAATAATCTACATCTAATGTATGGAAAATGTTTGTGAAAATCACAACTTCAAATACATTGATCAATAACAATTTTTTGTTTAAAATAAATTATAGGGCTATTTGTGATGTGCCATGATTCCTCTAAACTAAAAAGGCCAACAAAATATGTATAATGTTTGTAAGCGCAATGACTCATTTGGAGAGGTTTTGTGTGTTTTTATGGAACCTTGTACTCCGCTACAGGGAGGGGTGCAAAATAAGCTAACAAAAAAAACACTGTATATTCTAAAACTACATGCTGGTCCTTGAGATAAATCACTCTCAAATAAGTATACTAAATCAGAAAGTGACATTTTAATCTCTCGAGGCTTTCAAACAGACTTTTGTCTTGAAGGGTCTTCTCCAGTTTTGAAAGTTTTAGGCTGATTGGCCACAGAGTAAGCATATGAAAGTAATTGAGCAACAGACTTTAAGAGACTCATGACTCATCAGCTTAGAAATTGCTTTCAATATTTGAGGGGCGGAATCGGGCTTAGTAACACTGTTTACTGGCCCCTTGACCATCCAAAATGTCATCCACCTCAGACGCTCATACTTCCAATAGGATGTGCTCCAGATGCCATATTTGTAAAGGTGTTAGCGAGCACACATCTAGGGCTGAATTTTGTCGAGCTGGCGGGGGCCTCTATGCCAGGCTGAAAAGGCGAGGGCAAACCCGCCTCAACCCTTTGGAGCCTCTACGGTGCAATTCAATGGCGCTCGGGTAATTAATTGTCCAGCGCCGGGATCCCCATCCCTTTAAGGACTGGGATCCCACCTACAAGGGCTGCTGCCTAGTCAGAGGGCTAGCAGCTCAGTAGTATTGGCAGCACCAATGGGAGTGGGGCTACTGCTGGTACTACAGCAGACCTGGGACCAAGCTCAGTTCTGGAGCCTGGACCCAAGGTAAGTCAAGTGGTGTTGCCAGGGCCAGTCTGGCAGGCCCTAGGCGAGATGGAGGGAGGGTGGATGTTGAGGGCAGGGGGGGGTGGGGGGGGGGTGGTGGTGTGTGTTAATGGAGGGGTGCCCTTTACTGCCAGGGGCCCTCCGTGGGCCTCAGATTGCCCATGGAGGAGGGCTCCACCACTCAAACCCACAGGGAGGCTACCTTGTTTTACTGGGCAACCTCTACATGTGGTGGAGACACACCCCATCCCAATCCCCACCCTCGCCACTAGTTTAATTCCACTGGCTAGTGATTGGCCACTTAAGGGTCTCAATTGGCCTTTGGATGGGAAGGCCAACTTTGGCCTATCCCGCCCTCGACTTAATTGCGGTGTTATGGGAAAGCAATGGGCCCTTCACCCCTTGCCTTCCATTGCAATTCTATAGCCCCCCCCCCCCTCCGCTTTCTTGCCCGTTTCCCAGGGGCCCAATAAATTCCACCCCTAACGTCTGACAGCAGCATGTAGAGCAGGCAGATTATGATCGCACGTGGACTTGACGCCAGTGCAGCCATTTTTTCCAGACTACTTCCTCTCTTCACTTCGCATAGCTGAACATATACTAAGCAGCATGACGGAACCCCACCAGAGATATTTAAGGGATTATCTACTACTTACAGGTGAGTTGCTGATTTATTTCTGTTGGCTGTTACTGCAATTCTGCAGCTGGATTTTATCTGGGTAACAGGGTTCTCGACCTCTGACCAAAGCAAGAACCCTGCGTCACCCCTTCTGTGGGAGGCCAGCTGAGTTAGTTGTCAATTAGGCACTTAAGTGGACAGCGGCGGGCCTTCCACGGGATCAAGGACCCCGCTGATGAAAGTCCTGCCCTCTGACAGCTGCCAGCCAATCAGAGGCTGGCTGTCAGCTCTTTAACTAAGCAGTGCCACCACGGATGCGGTGTCTGCTGCTAATGCAGCACCCGCCTGAGGCCTAGGAGCGGGCAGGAGGGGTTTCACGGGCTGAGGGATGCGGGAGAGGGCATTGTACGGGGGTGGCTCTCAGCGGGTCCCCCCCCCCCCATCCTGATGCCTGGTCCCTCATTAAAAGGCATTTAGTACCTGAACGAGGGATGTCCCCCACCCACAGCTGGCAAGCAGCCACATGGTTTTTCTTGTCATGTCCCCATGCGGTGACAGGTCCGCCCATCACTGTGCTAATTGCAGCAGTGGCGGGATGAGGCCCTTAATTGGGCATTAATTGCTGTTCACAGGCCTTTGCGCCCCGGACTTAATTTTAGCGGAGGCGGGAAGGTGGCAGGCTTCCCTTCCCCCGCCACCATCCCACCCGATTACATGCTGTCCCCACCTCCAAACCCACCACGCAGGAGAGCATAAAACTCCCCCCTATGAGTTTTGAGTGCTTTCTATACTTTGTTAAAGTTTCAAGAGTATAGAGGGAGTGGTGCAACAGGTGCTAAAGTACTTTAATGCTGATTAAAGGGCTCTGCACAGATCTGTTGCCCCCAGACATGAGTGGACAGCTTCCTCTTGGTATTGAGGATGACTGGGAGAATGAAGAGAGGCCACATAGAGCAGGACAAGCTGTTAGAAGAGGGAGGATGAGGAGGGGAAGTAGGATCCTCAGCATCCCGAGGCCACATCTGCAGAGGGTGTTTCGGGAGCAATTCTATTACCTTAATTTCAGTGACTACTCATGCTTGAGATGTCTTCACTTCACCAAAGAGATTGTCACTGAAATCTGCCACTTGTTGTTGCCACAACTCTAACTTTAAAGCAGGAAAAGGATTGCCTTGCCCTTCTGGTTGTCAAGGTGACTGTGTCTCAACTTCTCTGCGTCAGCCTCCTTCCAAGCTGCTGCTGAAGCAACATCTCTCAGTTTACAATGCACTGCTGCATAAGATAGGTCACAGAGGCTCTCTCTGTAGAGAGGGACAATTTCAGTTTCTTCCTCTTGCCCGAGAAAAGCAGGCGGAGTGAGCATTTGCATGGATTTCAGGCTTCCCCATCGTGCAGGGGGCAATTGACTGCATGCGTATTGCTTTGCATATGCCTTAGGTCAGCTCTGCCATGTACCAAAAACAAAGGGATTTCACTCCCTGAATGGCAGCTGGTGTGTGAACATAGACAGCACATCATGCAGGTCAATGCTTGGTATCCCTGGCAGCATTCAAGATGCTTTCTGTGACAGTCTGCTGTGCCAGTTACATTTCAACCATCACAACAAACCTAAGGGTGGCTACAGGGTGACAAGGGTAATCTGCTGATGACATGACTCATGACTCCTATCTGCAATCTACACAAGTGGGAGCGGGGGGAGAGGTTTATGCTCTCTGTGTAGCAGGTTTGGAGGCAGGGAGAGCATAAAATTGCTGGGGATTGTGGTGGGAGTGGGGCGGGGGGGTTCCCGCCTGTGAACAGCCTTCCCATCCTGCCGCCAATTGAGGCCCTTAACTGGGCAATTGACCCCAATTGAAGGCCGCAATTAACCATGTGATGGGCAGCCCTGTCGCTGCATGAGAAGGACGGCATGAGAAAATGTGGGGACTGCTTCCCTGTTCCAGGGTGGGGGGTGGGGGAGGGGTCCCTCGTTAAAAGGCACTTAGCACCTGGATGATGGACCTGGCATCAGGAAGAAGGGGCCCCACTGAGAGCCACCCCCCTGCCCTTGCTAGCGACCCCCCACACCCCCTCCCCCACGACCTCCACCTTGTGAGATCCCTCCTGCCCTGACCTAGCTGGGTCGACGCTCCTTGGCTTCCAGTAGGTGCTCCTCCAGCAGCAGCCACTGGCCTCTGATTGGCCAGCAGGTCTCCAAGGGCAGGACTTCTGGTGACGGGATCCTTAATCCTGTGGAAGGCCCACCGCTGTCCACTTGCCACGAGATTCGGAGGGCCTTCCAGAGTAAAGGAGTCTGAGCTGTCACTGCAGCACTGAGATGTTGCTTGTGCTGCAATGGAAGCTGCAACATCAGCCATCAGATGCTGCATCATGTGTGCTGTTGGAGTTAACCACCTATTCCCTGTTCCCTGATAGAATTGGGTCCAAGCTCTGCACAAAGCCTTGTGTTGAGTGGTGCTGGATTCCTCCATGCTCTTTGACATTGAACAGAGGCTTTCTGGCAGGCTTCCCAGTGCACCAAGCATTTTGTTATATACATTCATCAACCTTCTCCTGTAGTCTGACCCATCAAAGTCGTCATCTGACTCCTCTGCAGCAGAACGAGTGTGTGACCTCACTGTCCAGCAAGCTGGCACCTGCACTATCATTTTCCCCCTGTCCTGGCTTCTGCCCACTTGCAACCACTGTTTCCCCAAGTGCATCAATCCCCTGTGCTAAGTTACACACAGTCCCATTATCTGAGCTGGTAGCTGCAGCTGTGACATTGAGTGACTGTGTTCCTTCATCTTCGCTGACTTCTTGCTTTTCCTCTTCTGCCTGGGCCGGTTACTATTCTTGGGAACTGAAGAAGGAAGAAGTGTACAGTTGTGGTGAGGGAAGAGGAGAAAGTAGGAAGTCGATGCTTACACCATCAGAAGCTTGTAAGTCAGACAGAGTGTGGGTGAGGGAGGAAGTAGATAAGAATAGAAGGAATAGTTATGCAGATAACCGCATCTTCAGTGGCTTCAGCACTGCTAGTGCCCACAGCCTCAGCAATGGCCCTTCCCATAATGGCCAGCACCATCTCCTTCAAGGCGTTTAGAACATGCAGGCATGTCTCTTTCCCCTCAAGTTAGTTTTTGCTGCATCCCAGTTATGCAACACATTGTCTTACAAGAGAGAAAAAAGTGTGTCAATGAGGATCATGCAATCTGTTTGGCTGCATTGGTTGGATAGTGTGCAAGCTGAAAGTTGTGAGTTTGAGATTTGCAATAGTGCTAAGTATGTGAGGATGCGGTGAAGTAAATGAACGTTAGGCATGAGAGAGATTATTGGTAGGTGAGTGAGGGGGATGTGCTGAATTGAGCAGTGGCTGAGGTTAATTGGTAGGATATGACATTTGAAGATGCATTCACTGACTTTGATCACTCGTGTGAGGTCATTGACCTCTTTGTGGTACTGTATCTATGTCCTTGGATTTGATCTCCTCCACTATCTCTTGCTACTGCCTTCTTAGCATGTGTCTCGAGGACCTCCTGCTCCCTGAGGATACATTCCATCTCTTCTCCATTCTACCTCTTCAACCAAGACCTCCAGTGCAGCATCTGAAAATCTTGGTGCCTGTTGTATCCCATGATCATCATTTTCTTCACTCTTTCCCAGGTCAGATTCACTTGTACAGCACCTATTCCTCCCACAATACACTTCGCCTTTAAGTGGTGCAGGCAAGCTTTAAGTACTGCCAGGCAGTCTCAATATTGGGTCCCATGCAGATGTGTGCAGCCAAAGAACAGTGAGGGGAGCACTGGTTGCACACAACGATCACATTAATGAGCAGACAGCACGAAGTTGGGGTGCTGCCTGCTTTGCACTGAACGGGTGTGGGTTAATTGTGCATCGTGATCCCTGCACCTGTTTTCGGGGGATAACCAATTTAACTCCCCAAACCTTTAAACCTTCAGCAATTCTTGTCAGAACTATGTGGAGTGCATTGTAGTGTCTAATTCCCACCTGGTTTGTGCATAGCCAATTTATTTAAGACGTCATACATTATTTTGTCTAAGCCTTATAGTCCTTGCATTGCAATATGACTTACTTGATGCTTTTGTAGTTCTGTGCATGCCTGTGTATTAGTGACTAGAGAGACAAGATACGATAGCACAGATTTTCCTATAAATACTGCCCAATTCCACTACCACTTGCTGGCATAGTTAAATGAGCTGATAATTACGTGATGATGTCGTGTGCCCTGCATGACATCATTACCTTCTAGTTTATGCCCAGTGGCAAAACTGTTTTTTGGCATCATCTTAGGTTGTCAATCTATGCAATTGTGAGTAATTAAAAATAAGCACTTTGAATTTCTGTGGGGCTCCACCTGCAAACTTTGTGAAACCCCCAAAACAACAGCAAAAAGAGCTAAAAATGGATCTTTATGACTTTTTTTTCAGGGTTTCTAGAAAAGTTATGGGAGTGTTATGGACAGGTGGGAAGTGGCATGGCTGGTTTCCACTGGTCATCTCCCAGCTGACCACAGATAGTGGGCTGGATTTTATGGGCCCCCTGAGGTGGGATTGGGGGTGGGGGAACACAGAGTATCACGACGTGTGGCGAGGGGAGGGTGGAGGTGCCTTCGCCTCCCTGTCGCCCAGCGATCTTCCCGGGGGTGGGATAGACCGACGACGGCCTTCCTACCCACAGGCCCTTAAGTGGCCTATTAGCAGCCAATTAGGGGCCTCTTCCCACCACTGCTGTGATCTTACCAGCGGCGGAAGGAAGGATGCCTTGTAAAATGAGCTTGGGGGGGGGGGGTTCCTCTTCTATGGACAATTTGTGGCCACAGAGGACCCCCACTGGGAACCAGTTCACCCTCTGGGTCCTCCCCCCCTCCCCCTGGACTTTAAGATCACCCCAGCCCCCTTCGTTGGGGCCTTCCAGACTGGCCCTGCGACCCTACCTCACCTACCTCTTGGCTGGGGTTCCACCACTGGGCCTGGGCCTGAGGCCTCTGCAGTACTGGCAGTGGCCACTGTTCCCATTTTCGCTGCTGATGCTGTTGAGTTGTCGGCCCTCTGTTTGGCCAGCAGCTCTTGGAGGCGGGATCTCCACCCTTTTAAAGACTTTAGAGGGATGGGAACCCACCTCCTAAAACTTCAACACAAAAAGACCAGAGGATCGCTCTGGGGTCGAGAAAATGTAGAGGTGGGATTTCCCCTGCCTTTTTGTCCCAGCGCAGGAAAGCCCACCTCCAGCACAAAATCCAGCCCGGTGATTTTGTTTAAGTTAGTGTTTCAGCCCCTGTGTTTTGTTGACCAAATAAACTGACAGTGACAGGTTTTCTCGTGAGTTTAAAACAGAAGATTAAATACTTATTAAACAATAATCATTTGAAATATTTGCAATTCCACCCACGCACACGTTCACTCTCTCATGCACACTCAAGAAACGATAGGTAAAGAGTAAGAGGTGTTAAGAGTTCAAGGTGTAAAAGTCTGTTGTTTTCAGGAAAAAAAAATTGTGGGATTCTCTTTTCCTGAGCCTGTTAGCTGGTTGTCTTGCACTTGCTGGGTTGCTGAAGTTTCCTGGCAGATAACACTTCGGTTTGAAGATGGTGCTGGTATCTCTTAGTTCAATTTTCACAGGTGGAGGAGTTGTTCAAAAGGCAATCTCTTACTTCTCTGCTGCAGTTGGTTGCAGGGTTCAAATGTCTTAGCTGAATTTGAGCTCTTTTTCTCTCGTAACCTTGTGCTGGAATTATAGGTGGCTTTTGATGCTATCTCTGTGGCTGGAGATCCCAGACTGGTGATCTTGATGTTCTGATGTTCTGAACTTGAATGACTGATGACTTTCTTTGCTGTCCAAAGAGGCTTTCTTTAAAGGTAAATTCATAAATTGTTAGTTTCACCCATGTGACTTTAGGCTTTTAGTTCCTGAGGGACTATGCAATGGCTTCTGATATCACATTTTGATAAGATGGGGGTGTTTGCACCTTATTATAGTAAATGTAGCTGGAGACATAGAGTCTGTGAGTGTCTTTGTTTCAGCTCGTTTTGTGGATAGCTCTCATCCATGTGTGATGAGCTGTCTCATTTCAATGCAGACAGGGTTAATGAGTTTTAGGTCTTGGCAGACTTGGATGTGTATTTTAGTGCAGGAGATGGTGTTTGTCATGTGACTGTATCCTCCATCTTGTTGAAGGCAAAAATGTACTAGTCTTTTTTAAATTCTAATTTTTTTATAACTCTTCAATTTAGTTTTGTATTTTCATCACTGCACTTCTCGTGAGTATAACAGTAGGAGATCAGAAGAATGAAGTAGAAATGCTCCCACAAGATTTCTAACATAGAAAAACAAAAAAGCCATTAAATTCGCCAGTAAAGTTTACTTCTGTTTTCATGAACATTTTTGTTCAGAGACCTGCATCTATGTTAGAAACTGGGAGTTTGATTTTTTTGCTTAAGTCCACTTATCTCATTCTCCTCAGTCAATACTGGGCACCATAGTATTCAGCAGGGAGGGTGGGCTTTACAAACAGGAAATGATGGTTTGCTTTTTAAGCAACAAATACTTCTGTGACTTCATCAGAAAAATTCTTGTGAGGTTTTCTAATTGAACAGACCAAATACAGATACAGATTTCTGACTGGAACTCAGGTCTAGGTGAAAAAAGAATCCCTCAGAATACCAACCATTATCTTTTTTTATTTGTTCTTGGGATGCGAGCATCACGGACAAGACCAGCATTTATTGCCCATGCCTAATTGCCCTTGAACAGGTCGTGGTAAGCCACCTTCTTGAACTGCTGCAGTCCTTGTGGTGTAGATACATCCACAGTGCTGTTAGGGAGGCAGTTCCAGGACTTTGATGCAGCAACGTTGAATGAATGATGAAAGAGTTCCAAGTCAGGATGGTGTGTGGCTTGGAGGGTGGTGGTATTCTATTGAATCTGCTTCCCTTGTTCTTCCAGGTGATCGAGTTTGTGGGTTTGGAAGGTGCTGTTGAGGGAGCCTTGGTGAGTTGCTGCAGTGCATCTTGTAGATTTGCTATGCTGCTGGTGTGTTTAAACAAGTGAACCAGTACTTCTCTCAGACTCAATTTCATTTGAAAATTCTGGACACAGTTCCCATCCCTGAAACCTAATATTCCCCAATGCCCCCTCCCCCATGCTGTTCTCCAAACTCTCCAATCTGTGTTTTTTTTCCCTCCAAATCTCCTTCCCCTGTGCAATGTTTCCCAGCCCCTCTCACCTTTCCCTCATTGTGCAGTACTACTCTTGAATCCCACTATGTCTACTCCCTGGCATCCTACCTCCCAGTATGCTCCCAATCCCAACTGTACTATGCTCTGTTTCCTATACTGCTGTGCTACTTTACCAAACCCCTCTTTCCCTCACTGTCCCATATCTAAGAATTACTGTTTAATAAAATAACATTAACTTAAAGATGATTTTACTTTATTCAAAAACACAATAAGTAAAAAAAAATCTGGCTTCCAGCTTTGAAAGAGTTCTTTGAACTTTTATTCTTGTAGTCTTCCAACTTTTTTTTTCTCAGATTCAAAGAAATACTAAGTAACTGAAACAACACCAGCTCCTGTTGGACTGTAGCTTTGTGGTCTTTGCTGATGCAAAATGGTTTTGTGTGTGAATCAGCAGAAAGCTGGAAGTTTAAGAAAAACAACTTGCAGTTCTATAGAGCTGCTCACATTGGGAGGATGCCTCCAAGTGACTTAAAAGGAAAAAAAAATAATTGGATAAGTGGACAGTAAACATTGGGAAGGAGGAGGGAATGTAGAGGCTAGGACAATGCCAAGATTCCACTTGGCATCTTGACTTGGCTACATATGGCAACTGGGCAGCTTGTTCAAATTGAGGCCAGAGGCACGGAGGTGCTGCCAGGAGCCCTGTTTGTTCGCCATTCTCCCTCCCCTTTCCACTCAATAAACGTTAACACTACAAATTGCTGGAAGTATGAGTTGATAATGAGGTCAATGGAGCATCTGGGACCTCAGTGGATGATGGGACCAACACTCTATCTGCTTAACCAATGGGAGTTAAGGATAGATAAAGAAACAGAGGAACAATGGAGAAGGAAATCGGGTGAATTAAAATCAAATTAGATACAAAAAGAGAAATAAAGGGAAGGAAAATAAGATTGGATTAAAGAGAGCAAGAAAAAAGAGACAGAAAGGAAAAGTAATTAAAAATTTTTTTTAAATGTAAGCTTAAAATATTAAAAACATCTAAGCACAATTTATTACCTGCAGGAATGAGAATCCACTATTTAAACTGTTCCCTTTCTGGGCCAGAGAGGTCGAGTAACATTGCAGGAACATAAATCCTGTGATTAAAAGGTCCTTACATTGTTAAATACTAGCCCTAACTTTCTGCAGCAGGTTTGATTTGTTTTAACAGCACAAATGCAGCAATTCCTTAAAACACTTGGGGAGGTTGATAGTACATAGAACATAGAACATAGAACAGTACAGCACAGTACAGGCCCTTCGGCCCACGATGTTGTGCCGAACCTTTAATCTACTCTAAGATCAAACTAACTACCTACCCTTCATTCTACTATCATTCATGTACCTATCCAAGAATCGCTTAAATGCCCCTAATGTATCTGCTTCTACTACCACCGCTGGCAGTGCATTCCATGCACCCACCACTCTCTGTGTAAAGAACCTACCTCTGACATCTCCCCGAATCCTTCCTCCAATCACCTTAAAATTATGCCCCCTGGTGATAGCCCTTTCCACTCTGGGAAAAAGTCTCTGACTATCCACTCTATGCCTCTCATCATCTTGTACCCCTCTATCAAGTCACCTCTCATCCTTCTTCGCTCCAATGAGAAAAGCCCTAGCTCCCTCAATCTTTCTTCGTAGGACATGCCCTCCAGTCCAGGCAGCATCCGGGTAAATCTCCTCTGCACCCTCTCTAAAGCTTCCACATCCTTCCTATAATGAGGCGACCAGAACTGAACACAATATTCCAAGTGTGGTCAAACCAGGGCCTTATAGAGCTGCAGCATAACCTCGTGGCTCTTAAACTCAATCCCCCTGTTAATGAAAGCCAACACACCATACGCCTTCTTAACAACTCTATCAACTTGGGTGGCAACTTTGAGCGATCTATGGACATGGACCCCAAGATCCCTCTGTTCCTCCACACTACCAAGAATCCTGTCTTTAAGCCTGTATTCCGCATTCGAAATTCGATCTTCCAAAATGAATCACTTCACACTTTTCCAGGTTGAACTCCATCTGCCACTTCTCAGCCCAGCTCTGCATCCTGTCAATGTCCCGTTGCAACCTACAACAGCCTTTCACTCCAGCAACCTTCGTGTCATCGGCAAACTTGCTAACCCAGCCTTCCACTTCCTCATCCAAGTCATTTATAAAAATCACGAAGAGCAGAGGTCCCAGAACAGATCCTTGTGGAACACCACTGGTCACCGAGCTCCATGCTGAATACTTGCCATCGACTACCACCCTCTGACTTCTATGGGCCAGCCAATTTTGTACCCAGACAGCCAACTTTCCCTGAATCCCATGCCTCCTTACTTTCTGAATGAGCCTACCATGGGGAACCTTATCAAACACCTTGCTAAAATCCATATACACCACATCCACTGCTCTTCCTTCATCAATGTGTTTTGTCACATCTTCAAAGAATTCAATAAGGCTTGTGAGGCATGACCTGCCCCTTGCAAAGCCATGCTGACTGTCTCTAATCAAACCATGCTTTTCCAAATAATCATAAATCCTGTCACTCAGAATCCTCTCCAATAATTTGCCCACTACCGACGTAAGACTGACTGGTCTATAATTCCCAGGGTTATCCCTATTCCCGTTCTTGAACAAGGGAACAACATTTGCCACCCTCCAATCATCTGGCACTACTCCAGTGGACAGTGAAGACGCAAAGATCATCGCCAAAGGCGCAGCAATCTCTTCCCTCGCCTCCCATAATATCCTTGGGTATATCCCGTCTGGCCCCGGGGACTCATCTGTCCTCATATCATTCAAAATTTCCAGCACATCCTCCCTCTTAACCTCAATCTGTTTGAGCATATCAGCCTGTTCCACGCTGTCCTCACAAACGACCAGGTCCCTCTCACTAGTGAATACTGAAGCAAAGTATTCATTTAGGACCTCCCCTACCTCCTCCAACTCCAGGCACAAGTTCCCTCCACTATCCCTGATCGGCCCTACCCTCACTCTGGCCATCCTCTTGTTCCTCACATAAGTGTAGAACGCCTTGGGATTTTCTTTAATCCTACCCGCCAAGACTTTTTCATGTCCCCTTCTAGCTCTCCTAAGTCCATTCTTCAGTTCCTCCCTGGCTACCTTGTAACCCTCTAGAGCCCTGTCTGATCCTTGCTTCCTCAACCTTAAGTAAGCTTCCTTCTTCCTCTTGACTAGCTGTTCCACATCTCTTGTCATCCAAGGTTCCTTCACCCTACCATCCCTTCCCTGCCTCATCGGGACAAACCTATCCAGCAGTCGCAGCAAGTACTCCCTAAACAACCTCCACATTTCTGTCGTGCATTTCCCTGAGAACATCTGTTCCCAATTTATGCTCCCCAGTTCCTGCCTAATAGCATTGTAATTCCCCCTCCCCCAATTAAATATTTTCCCATCCCGTCTGCTCCTGTCCCTCTCCATGACTATAGTAAAGGTCAGGGAGTTGTGATCACTATCACCGAAATGCTCTCCCACCGAGAGATCTGCCACCTGGCCTGGTTCGTTGCCAAGCACCAAGTCCAACATAGTCTCCCCTCTAGTCGGCCTATCTACATATTGAGTCAGGAAACCTTCCTGGACACACCTGACAAAAACTGCTCCATCCAAACTATTTGCACTAAGGAGGTTCCAATCAATATTAGGGAAGTTGAAGTCACCCATGACAACAACCCTGTTACTTCTGCACCTTTCCAAAATCTGCCTCCCAATCTGTTCCTCCATGTCTCTGTTGCTATTGGGGGGTCTATAGAAAACTCCCAACAAAGTGACTGCTCCTTTCCTGTTTCTGACTTCCACCCATAATGACTCAGTAGACAAACTCTCCTCGACGACCTCCCTTTCTGCAGCTGTGATACTATCCCTGATTAGCAATGCCACTCCCCCACCTCTTTTACCTCCCTCCCTATTCCTTTTGAAACATCTAAACCCCAGAACATCCAACATCCATTCCTGCCCCTGTGATATCCACGTCTCCGTAATGGCCACAACATCGTAGCTCCAAGTACTGATCCATGCTCTAAGTTCATCATCCTTATTCCTGACACTTCTTGCGTTAAAATAGACACACTTCAACCCATCATACTGGCTGCAACTTTGCCCTGTCAACTGTCTAACCTTCCTCACAGACTCTCTGCACTCGGTATCTGCCTGTTCAACAGCTACCCCATCCACTGAACCGTGGCTCCGGTTCCCATCCCCCTGCCAAACTAATAGTAATTGATAGTAATCTGCTGTTTTCACAAGGCTAAAGATGGAGTGGCACAAATCGTCTAGCAATTTGTGGTGATTCACAACTCATGGGGTATCTATTCCTCACCACAAATTGCTGGGTTATTCACACACTAAAACAGTATACGCATTAAACCCACCATTATTTTCCGAGCAGAATTCTAATGTGTGAGTGGTGCAATATGTTTGTGTAATTTACATTGGGAGTGGATTTCCGCTGGAGGTTCTTCCACTTTTTTCAGATTTGTTCCTGTGCTTCCTCTGTAGCACTTCTGCCAGAATAACACATATAATTTTTAAGAACCCTTGTGGAAATTCAATCCCATCATAAAGTCAACCCCATTGCCTAATGAAGATTGGGCTATTTAAGTAGAGTTTTGCATCCAAAATGAAGTTTAAAAAAATAATTTTCATTACAACTTACTTTTAATAACCAAGTCCTTCATTACTGTTTGTCCACTTAGAATTGGTTATGACCTCACTTAGGTTCAGAGTCAGCTGTCTCTCCTGTAAGTGGATCTGCTTCATTTACAATCAGGAGCTTGTCTCTACGATCCATGTTTAGTCCTAGGAAAAGGACAATGAAACCCATTGTTACACGAACTGGGTTTGGCAAACCTGCTCATCCCACCTTCCAGACCTCTCCAATCTTCTGGAATGTTGACTATTAACTCAGTAATGAACTGAGAACATATCTAAATTAGCAAGCTGCTTTATTTTCTTAACAACAACAACTTGCATTTGTGTAGCACCTTTTAAGGTAATAAATTGTCCTAAAGCACTTCACAGGGGCATAATCAGGCAACATTTGACATCAAGCCACCTAAGGAGATATTAAAATAGGTAACCAAAAGCTTGGTCATGGAGAAGGTTTTTCAGGAGCATCATAAAAGAGGGCAGAAAGGTATGGAGGCAGAAACCTGACATCTTAAGGGAAGTGGGAGCTGCCAGATTCAGCTTTAAATAGCACAACTTGTGGGACAGGAGGAACAGGAGTACTTACCCTGGTGACCACCCCCGCCCACCACAAGCAAACCTGGTGCCATTCCAAGATCTGTCTCCCAATTTTCAGACCCTCCTGCAATCTAATAACTCCCCCAACTATACCCCAATTTTTCTCTCCCTCTTTGCTGTTGTGCTCTGAATCACCGCCCGCAATGTCCCGATTATTTACCATTGCAGGGGACCACTACCTGCAGTCCCTGGCTGCAGTCTTTTGCCACAGACCTTCTGGCTCGGTAGCCTTTCAAGCTGGCTGGCTAATGGCTGGGAAATGGAATGAAAAATTTTGAATGAAATCCTGCCATGAAATTTGTCAGGAACTCTGCCGTTCTGGCATTTTGGAGTTTCCCCCCTGCAAACATACATCCCCATAAATATCAGGGCCAATGTGGCACCGAACTTAAAGAATTGCCAGGATTTGGAAATAATAAGGCAATGCATTTGATGTGGTGATGACTTTTACTTACTTTTAGAAAAATTACAGAGATTCCTGTGTTTATTACTTTATACAGTGTACCAGAAACCACACCTGCCAAAATGAGACATATTAATTTCATCATTAATTTTGAACTGTTACTGGACTTGAAATAACTTGTTTAAAAAGACCACAACAGTGGCTGAAAACATGGCTGTACATTTGCATTATAAAAGACAGTTGCCTGAAGAAGACAATGTGAGTTTGTTCCAAATAAAGAGCGAGTCACATGACCTGCTGGCCAATTTGGAGTTGTTTGAATTGTGTACACGGAACAGTTTTGGAGGAGACTGCAATTTGAAGAGCAAAGAGAAGGAAGATCTCTCCCTGTCTTTTTTTCTCTCTCTCTCTCCCTCATGTAGAGTTCCAGAGACCCACGGAAGGAGCTCAAGCCTCAAGACAGAAGACCATCAAAACAAGTTTGAAAGTGTGCACTGGGCCCCAATGAGAACGGCAAGACTTAACTGCAATTAAAGACTTTACATCAAACCCAAAGCCAGCAACTGTACTCCAGCTATTGCTTCAAACCTTTTCTCCTTTGATTCTTTCTGCTTTTCTGTCTCTATTTGCGTGTGTGTTTATCGTGTATGCATGCAAGCGTGGTCGCATCGCATATTTCTAGTAGTTTTAACTGAATTAGAGTTTTAAGGTTAATAAACTTACACCTTTGTTGTTTAATCCTGAGAAAACCTGTCTGGTTGATTTCTTTGCCATTACAGTTAGAGAGCAGTGAGCAAGGACTCACTGAAAGGGAAGCTAAAACACGGTGTTTTAAAAATTAAGCCCTGTTATGGCCAAACCAGCAAAAGGCTGAGAGGGAACCCCTAGACCTCTTTCTCACCTGGTCTTAACAACAGTTCATCACTTTATGTAATGTGGATTGTTTGGGAAATGTTTTTGTCAGATTATATTCTTTAACTGTTTTCAGGTTGTTCATGTGCTTGTGGTGGAGGTTCCTCTCTTAGCATGAGGTAATTGAGGATAGTTTCTGTACTGCCCATATTACATGGATATTCAGAGAAAAGGGTGAGGAATGACATTCATTAACAAGAATATGATAGACTGCAAACCTCAGAATAGTGGCAGTTAATTAGATCAGGGCAAATAATTCAGCTCGCCGTACCTTTTCCTACACACTACATTTTAGTACACTTTAATCTTATTTTAATGAATGCACCAAGTGATGAATTTTATTATTTTATATTCATCACAAGAAAATAAATCTTTTGGATCACTTTAGAAAGTGATTCTCTTCTTTGTTAAAAATATTTTTTGAGCACTTCATCGTCAAACTGAAGAAATGTTGGACCAGTTATTTTTTCAAGAGAGTCATCAAGAGGACACTGAAAGAACTGGTTTGGCAACAATGTTTACTTGTCACATGACTCAAGTTAAAAATAAACAGTAACCCTTGTAACTAGGGAAGATGTGTACAGAGAGGTGACAGTCACGCACTCCTTGACAAGACAAGCCCGGGAGTAGCAGAGTGCACCTGAGAGAGCAGCAAACTCACAAGCTTTTGGTTGTAGTGTCAGTGTTTACCTTTTGAAATGAGATAAAGTTAGCACCTGCTGCTGAAGATGTGTCACGGAGGAAGAGATCAGATGTTTGCTGAATGTTTAGAGTGAAGCCTGCAGAAGGAGAAGAGAATTCCCAAGGAAGAAGAGAAGACCACAACAGGACCAAAGGAGCAACACAAGCTAGAAATTACTGTTGATAGTAATAACAAATGAACAGTTAATACAGACATAGGCCCAACCATCTTTAACTGCTTCATCAATGACCTTCCCTCCATCATAAGGTCGGAAGTGGGGATGTTTGCTGATTGTATTATGTTCAGTACCATTCACAACACCTCAGATACTGAAGCAGTCCATGTCCATATGCAGCAAGACCTGGACAATATTCAGGCTTGGGCTCATGTGTGGCATAAACATTACCTGCCACTTAAGTGCCAGGTAATGATGATCTCAAACAAGAGAGAATTGTAGTTTATTGTATTGAACTGGCTGAGTTAGTGTATTGTGATAGCTAAGCATTTGTATACTGCCTCTTTGCTGCCCTCTGTGTTGGGGAGGTGTAAATAAAAAGTTCCACAATGGCTGCCGATAGTAAGACTCATGTTAGATTTACTTCGTGATGACAAAGGGGATGGGATTGAATTTTTTTTAAACATATCATTCAAGTGATTATAGTCTGAAGAACATTGTGACACACCTTTTTGAACTCCCAAAGTCGACTTTGAGGAAGTTTGGGTGAATTGAAAGGCTGCTCCAGGTGTGTCTGCAGCATGGGATGCAATTGAAAAAAATGGCACTGAAATATTTTGGGACAATGGGGAATTCAACCCTAACAAAGAAGACTGATGTAATTATGAACAAAGGTTAAACATTTGGCTGCAAGCTAATAAAATAGGGGATGAGGATAAAGTGAATGTTTTCCTCACCGTGATTGGGCCAGATGCTTTTGAGGTGGTGATTAACCAATGTTGCCCTCGAGACCCCAGTACTTTGGACTGTTCTGAAATTAATGAGATTCCGGACTCAGTCTATGGCACGACTAAGAATGAAATTGCACTATGAGTTGCATTACGTGAAAGGAAGCAGTTGCCAAGTGAGTCGATCGCTGATTATATTCACAAATTAAAGAAACTCTATCATCACTGTGGTTATGGTGCAAACTTAGAAGTCACCCTAAGGCATGTTCATTTTCAGGTCTAAAGAACAGTAAAATTCAGGCCAGGCTTTTGAGTAAAGGCGATAAGCTGACGTGGAAGGAGGCCTGTGGTGAGGCCACAGCCATGGAAATGGCAGGAAGAGATAGTTACAGATTGCAAGGAAGTTCTTTTCCTGAGCCGGCAGGGCAGTTCCGCTGAATTCAGCAGGAACCGGGCCATGGCAGCCAAGTTCACAGACTCAGAATCAGAAATTTAGATGGTAGCCACCAGCCATCTAAATGCCCCCATTTCCAGTTGAAGTGCTCTGGGAAAGTTGGTCATATCTACACAGCATGCAGGAGCAGAAGAAAAAGGAATGCTTCAGGTTGCCGTCAAGCTCCAGATCGCAGCAATGCACCAAGTCAAGGTCGTGGTAGACAAGAAGTTAGTTCAGGAGCCTGGAAGTCCTCGGGCTGGATTTTAAAGCCACTCCGCCATTGGGAACGTTGGCAAGGGGGCAATGAAGATCGGTGCGGTGGAGACCCGCCACGGACCCTGATGGAGACAGGCCCTGTGCGGATCTCGGAGGCGGTGGTGAGGCCTTGTGGTGGCCGGCCTGCCGCTCGGCGATGGGACCCCCATTTCAATATGTAAACTAATTTACATACCTGATTTAATGAGGGTCCCGTTGTCTCCTTAATCGCTGCACTGATCTTCATTCGGGCAGCCGACAATGCCACGCCTTTGAATCCCTGTTCAGGGAAATGCGGTGCAACACCTGTGGGGAGGGAGGAGGAGGATTGTTTTTCTGTGCGGGAGGTGGGTAATTGGGTGATATCGCTGAGGACTGGTTGGAGAGGGGTGATGGGAATGGGTAAAGGGCAAAGGTGCCGAACTTTGTTGCGGAGGGGGGGGAGCGGAGGGAACGTCAAATTCTTAATAAACAAATTCCGGGGGGGAGGGAGGGCAGGAATGTTTTGAAATATCATTGTGAGAGGTGGAGGTGGGAAAATGAATTTAATAATTTAAGTCTGCTTTTTGGTCATTGAACTGACCTGGCTCTTTAATTTTTAAATCTCCATTGAGGGCTGTAAGGCCTTTAAAAATGGCTCCAGGGCCTGTGCATTGGTGCTGGACACCATTGCCGGGGCCATGCAAATGAGCTGCCATGTTTGAAATTGCAGCGACTCCGTGATGTGCAGCCCATGCAGGCAGGCCGCATTTTATACGTCCGCAGCCTACTTCGATGATGGACTCTTAAAATACAGCCCCTCAAATGTGCATATGATGGATTTGGAAATAGAAGTTGATGTTATCGAGCAGGAAGATCAAGAGTTGTACCCAGTCAGAAAGCAAGAGAAACTGTACAAGGAAGATGACAGTAAAACGGCTGAAGATATAATTCCAGTGTCGACAGTAAAAATGAAAGTTGGAGATTCAAAACTGACTTTCATTATTGATATCTCAGAAGGAGAGCACAAGAAGTCCTTAAGTCACATTCCCTTACGAAAAACTGGTGTGAAACTGACTAGTTATTCCAATAACAGTATACCAGTAGTAGGTGAAGTTAGTATTAGTGTGGAATACAATGATGCATCCTATTACTTGCCATTGGTAGTAAGAGGAGGGAACAAAGTATCCCTGATGGGCAACAATTAGCTTAAGAAAATACATTTAAACTGGAATGAGTTATTTGCCCTGGGAATCAGTAAGAGTATGTCTGACATTTAGGAAGTGCTAAGAGTGCACACAGTGGTCTTTGAGCAAGGAGGATCAAATAAAAAATTAGGCATCACAAGGCCGAAGTTAAGATAAAGGACCATGTACAGCCAATATTTTTCAAAGCTATGCCAGTGTCTTATGCACAGTTAGAAGCAGTAAGTAAAGAGCAGGATAGATTAGAAAGAAGAAGGGCAATTAAAAAAGGTGAAGAGCAGTGAATAGACTTTACCCATCGTGGTAGTTCAAAAAGCAGATAGGTCCGTTCAGATTTGTGGAGTTTGTAAACAAACGGTAAATATGGTGATTGAAAATGATACTTTCCCACTGCCTACTAGTGATGGTATGATTTCAAATTTAACAAATGGGAAGATATTTAGTAAGATAGTTTGGTCAAATGTATATTTGCAATTAGAATTAACTTGCAAGAGCAAGGATTTGCTTTCCATTCATACACACAAAGGGTTGTACTAATACAAATGGTTACCATTTGAGGTGTCTACTGCTCCCACAGTGTTCCAGAGTGTAATGGATCAGGTACTAAGTGGGATGAAAGGAGTGTGCTGCTTCTTGGATGATATTCTAATGAGCAGTAAGACCAAGAAAGAGCATATTGTAAGGTTGAACAAAGTCTTAGATTGACTTCAGGAGTATGGCATCAAAGTTAAAAAGCACAAGTTAACGTTTCGGGTCAGTGACCCTTCTTCGGAACCTTCCGAAGAAGGGTCACTGACCCGAAACGTTAACTCTGCTTCTCTTTCTACAGATGCTGCCAGACCTGCTGAGTGAATCCAGCATTTCTTGTTTTTGTTTCAGATTTCCAGCATCCGCAGTATTTTGCTTTTATTAAAAAGCACAAGTATTGCTTCATGTTGTCAAGTGTAACATACCTGGGTCACGACATAGATGATTTCAGTATCCACCCAATGCAGGAGAAGGTTGAGGGGATTTTGAAAGTGAAGAGACCAGAGAACAAAGAAGAATTTAGAACATTCATAGAAATTGTGGTAGATTGTTCTAAGTTCATCTCTGACTTAGCTAACTCGCTCCATTGCATCAACTGATCAAAGATAGAATAGATTGGGAGTGGTCTATGATGTGTCGGAAAGCATTTGAAGAAGTGAATATAGTCCTGACCAGTGATGCTCATTTGACTCACGATGATCCCAAGAATTCATTGGTTTTAGTGTGTGCAGCCTCACCACAGGGGTTGGGTGTGGTGTAATCTCACATAATGGAAGACCGTGTGGAGAAGCCAGTAGCATATGCTTCAAGTACATTAATGAAGCCAGAGCAAAATTACTCACAAATTCAGAAAGAGCATTAGTGATCATATATGGTGTTACCAATTTCCATAAATACCTGTACGATAGGAAGTTCACTTTGTTTGACCACCAAGCCCTTACAATCATTTTTAGTTCAAAGAAGGGAGTACCATCTCTAGCGGCAGCAAGGCTTCAGAGATGGATATTGATTCTGATGGTCCATCAGCACAATATTAAATATCATAACCATAGGACCACAGAAAAATTATGGCACAGAAGGAGGCCATTCAACCCATCGTGTCTTCGCCGGCTGAAAAAAACTAGCTGCCCAATCTAATCCCACCTTCCAGTACCTGGTCCATAGCCTTACAGATTACAGAATTTCAGGTGCAGGTCCAGGTACATTTTAAAAGAGTTGAAGGTTTCTGCCTCCACCACCAATCCAGGCAGTGAATTCCAGACACCCACCACCCTCTGGGTGAAAAAGTGTTTCCTCATGTGTCCTCTAATCTTTCTACCAATCACCTTAAATCTGTGCTCCCTGGTAATTGACCTCTCCACTGGTAGAAACAGGTCCTTCCTGTCTACTCTATCTAGGCCCCTCATAATTCAGTACACTTCAATTAAGTCACCCCTCAGCCTCCTCTGTCCGAAGGAAAACAACCCTAGCCTATCCAATCTTTCCTCTTAGCTGCAACTTTCAAACCCTGACAACATTCTTTTAAATCTCCTCTGTACTCTCTCCAGAGCATTTACGTCTTTCCTGTAATATGGTGACCAGAACTGTACACATACTCCAACTGTGGCCTAACCAGCGTTTTATACAGTTCCAGCATTACATCACTGCTTTTGTATTCTATACCTCAGCCAATAAAGGAAAGTATTCCATATGCCTTCTTCACCACTCTATCTCCCTGTCCTGACACCTTCAGGGACCTGTGGACGTGCACTCCAAGGTCTCTCACTTCTTCCACCCCTCTCAATATCCTCCCGGTTATTGTGTATTCCCTTGCTTTGTTTGCCCTCCCCAAATGCATTACCTCACACTTCTCCGATTGAATTCCATTTGCCACTTTTCCGCCCACTCAACCAAACCATTGATATTATTCTGGAGTTTACAGCTATACTCTTCACTATCAACTGCACAGCCAATTTTTGTGTCATCTGCAAATTTCCCAATCATGCCTTCCACATTTAAGTCCAAATCATTAATATATACCACAAACAGCAAGGGATCCAACATGGAGTCCTGTGGAATGCCACTGGAAACCGCACAGTGACGCAGCCTCACAGCTCCAGGGACCCGGGTTCGATTCTGGGTACTGCCTGTGTGGAGTTTGCAAGTTCTCCCTGTGACCGTGTGGGTTTTCGCCGGGTGCTCCTGTTTCCTCCCACAGCCAAAGACTTGCAGGTTGATAGGTAAATTAGCCATTGTAAATTGCCCCTAGTGTAGGTAGGTGGTAGGGAATATGGGATTACTACAGGGTTAGTATAAATGGGTGATTGTTGGTCAGCACAGACTCGGTGGGCCAAAGGGCCTGTTTCAGTGCTGTATCTCTAAATAAAATAAATAAATAAATAAAAACATCCGTTGACTATTATCCTTTGTTTCCTGTCACTGAGCCAATTTTGGATCCAACCTGCCACATTCCCCTGTATCCCATGGGCTTTCATTTTTCTAACCAGTCTGCCATGCAGGAACTTGTCAAATGCCTTACTAAAATCCATGTAGATCACATCTGCTGCACTACCCTTATCAATCCTCCTTATTACTTCCTCAAAAAACTCAATGAAGTTAGTGAGACATGACCTTTCCTTAACAAATCCATGCTGACTATCCCTGATTAATCAGTGCCTTTCTAAGTGGTAGTTTATCTTGTCTCTCAGAATTGATTCTAATAATTTAGCCACCACCAAGGTCAGACTGACCGGCCTATAGTTAATTGGCCTATCTCTCGCACCCTTTTGAAACAATGGTACAATGTTTGCAGACCGCTAATCCTCTGGCACCTTGCCCATTTCCAGTGAGGATTTTAAGATGATCCTCAGTGCATCCACTATTTCTTCCCTGGCTTCCTTTTAACAACCTGGGATTTTTTTTTTTATTTCCAAAATATACTTTATTCATAAAAATCTGTAAAAATTACATTGCCAAACAGTTTCAAACAGCACCAAAAAATACAAACATTGCAAGGGAGATCAGTTTCCTTCAATACATTCATGAGTTGCCTCACAACCCTTCCATTTCATTTGTCATGCCTTTAACATTTTGCATTTTACAGCAAATGAAAATTTTCCCGATACAGTTCGAGGGGTTTCCCATGGATCCAGCCCCTCAGTTCAGCTTGGTGGGGGGACCTTACACTGTGGTCTTTCCCCATTGAGCCTTTGCTGCGGCTGCCCCAAGCTTTAGTGCGTCCCTCAGCACGTAGTCCTGGACCTTGGAATGTGCCAGTCTGCAACATTCGGTGGTGGACAAATCTTTGCGCTGGAAGACCAGCAAGTTTCGGGCAGACCAAAGGGCGTCTTTCACCGAATTGATAGTCCTCCAGCAGCAGTTGATGTTTGTCTCGGTGTGTGTCCCTGGGAGCAGCCCGCAGAGCACAGACTCCTGTGTTACAGAGCTGCTTGGGATGAACCTTGACAAAAACCACTGCATCTCTTTCCACATCTGCTTTGCAAAGACACATTCCAGGAGTAGGTGGGCAACCGTCTCTTCCCCACCACAGCCACCGCGGGGGCATTGTGCAGAGGGGGCGAGACTTCGGGTGTGCATGAAGGATCTGACAAGGAAGGCCCTTCTCACCACCAGCCAAGCTACATCTTGGTGCTTGTTTGAAAGTTCTGGTGATGAGGCATTCCACCAAATGACTTTGGCAGTCTGCTCGGGGAACCATCCGACAGGATCCACCGTCTCCTTTTCCCGTAGGGCCTTGAGGACATTCCATGCAGACCACTGCCTGATGGATCGGTGGTCAAAGGTGTTTTCCCGCAGAAACTGCTCCACGAAGGATAGGTGGTACGACACGGTCCAACTGCATGGAGCGTTCCACGGCAATGTGATCAGGCCCATCCTTCGCAACACCGGGGACAGATAGAACCTCAGCACGTAGTGACACTTGGAGTTTGCGTACTGGAAATCTACACACAGCTTGATGCAGCCGCACAAGAAGGTAGTCATCAGGATGAGGGCGACGTTGGGTACATTTTTCCCTCCTTTATCCAGAGGTTTGAACATCGTGTCCCTCCGGACCCGGTCCATTTTGGATCCCCAGATGAAGCGGAAAATGGCTCGGGTGACCGCCACAGCGCAGGAGTGGGGTATGGGCCAGACCTGCGCCACGTAGAGCAACAACGTGAGCGCCTCGCACCTGATGACCAGGTTCTTACCCACAATGGAGAGAGATCGCTGCCCCCACATGCTCAACTTTTGTTGTACCTTGGCTACTCGCTCCTCCCAGGTTTTGGTGCACGCCCCGGCCCTTCCGAACCATATCCCCAGCACCTTCAGGTAATCTGACCTGACGGTGAAGGGGACAAAGGATCGGTCAGCCCAGTTCCCAAAGAACATGGCCTCGCTCATGCCGTGGTTAACTTTGGCTCCCGAGGCCAGTTCGAACTGGTCGCAGATGCTCATCAGTCTGCGCACGGACAACGGATCCGAGCAGAAGACGGCGACGTCATCCATGTACAGGGAGGTTTTAACCTGAGTGCCTCCGCTGCCTGGGATTGTCACCCCTCTTATGCTCGCATCCTTCCTAATAGACTCAGCAAAGGGTTCAATACAGCAAACAAACAAGACCGGGGAGAGAAGAAAGCCCTGTCTGACTCCAGATTGGATTGGGAAACTTTCTGATTCCCACCCATTGATTGAGACTGCGCTACTGATGTTTGCGTAGAGCAGTTTGATCCAATTTCAGATTCCCTCCCCAAACCCCATTTTGGAAAGCACGTCCATCATGTAGGTGTGTGATATCCTGTCAAAAGCCTTCTCCTGGTCCAGGCTGATGAGGCAGGTGTCCACCCTCCTGTCCCGTACATAGGCGATCATATCCCTGAGTAGCGCGAGACTATCAGAGATCTTCCTGCCGGGTACAGTGCAGGTCTGATCAGGGTGAATCACCAACTCCAGAGCAGACTTGACTCGACTGGCTATGACTTTGGACAGAATTTTGTAGTCAACATTAAGCAGTGAGATGGGCCGCTAATCTCTGATTTCTGCCCTCTCCCCCTTCCGCTTGTGAATGAGGGTGATGATGCCTTTCCTCATGGATTCTGACATGCTGCCGGCTAGGAGCATACTCTCGTATACTTCCAGCAGGTCCGGGCCGACCCAGTCCCACAGGGCTGAGTACAACTCGACCGGTAAGCTGTCGCTTCCGGGAGTTTTACTCGTCTCGAAGGACTCGACGGTCTTTGTCAGCTCGTCCAGAGTTAGCGGCTTGTCCAGTCTCTCCCTCCTGCTGTCATCTAAGACCTCTGTGATAGATGACAGGAAGGACTGGGAGGCTCTGCTGTCTGTGTGCTTCGCGTCATGCAGCCCAGCATAAAAGGATTTGCTGATCCTTAGTATGTCGGACTGTAAAGACGTTAGCGAGCCATCTTCTTCCTTCAGGCTGCTGATTACAGAGCTCACTCTCTGTACCTTTTGGAAGAAGTAACGCGAGCACGTCTCATCCTGCTCGATGGAGCGGACTCTGGACCGGAAGATGATCTTGGAGGCCTCCTTGGCAAAGAGCGAGGCCTGCTGGCTCTTCACCTCTTGGAGGTCCTCCTTGACCTTGACCCTCATTGACTGCAACCGGAGCAGATTTTGCATACTTTTCTGGAGTCGGGACATATCCCCCTGTCTCTCTCTCGCCCTCTGAACACCTTTGTGGATGAAGAACCTCTTGATGTTCTCCTTAATCGCTTCCCACCAGTGAACTGGAGTGAAGAGGGGTTTCACGGTCCTCCAACTTTTGTAATCCCTTTTGAGTTCCTCAACGTTCTCTGGGGTCAGCAGTGTTGCATTGAGCTTCCACGTCCATCTGCCAACCCCCTGGTCGTTCTGTCAGTGACAGTCGGCCAGTAAGAGGCAGTGGTCGGAGAAGAACACCGGCTTGACGTCGGTGGAACCGACCGTGACAGCACGGGACACAAACAGGAAGTCAATCCTGGAACGGGCAGACCCGTCTGATCTTAACCATGTGTATCTGTGCTGCGCTGTGCTCCGTCTGCAGGTTTGCTGAAGACGTCGTGCAGTTTGGCATCTTTAACTGTTTCTATTAGGAATCTGGACGTAGCGTCCAGTTTGCTGTCGTCACTGCCAGATCGTCCAGCCGCATCGATGATGCAGTTGAAGTCACCGCCTAGAATGACCGGCCTGGTCGTCGCCAGCAGCAGTGGGAGCTGCTGGAAGACGGTCAACCGCTCACTGCGTTGTATCGGGGCGTACACGTTGATCAACCGGAGCGGAGCGTTGTTGTACATCACGCCTGGGATGCCCTGGTGATCTATCCACTTTCAAGGATGTCTGATCCTCTAGTACTTCCTCTCTCATTATGTTTATTGTATCTAACATTTCACACTCCTTTTTTTCTACAATGTCTGCATCAACCCTTTCCTTTGCGAAGACGGAGACAAAAAACTCGGGGTGGGTGGTGGGGGGGCTGCACCGAGGCCTCGCTGCCGCTGGTAAAATGCGGCATGTCTTTATTGTTAATTTGAATATTCAGATGAAGGGTCTGCCGCCAGGGGGTGAAGTGGGGTGGGGGGGGTGGAGGAGCTGCACCAAGGTTCCCCCGCCACCAGTAATGTCACGAGTCCGAGGCAGGCCTCTCCCTGCAGAATTTTACTGGCTCCCGCCGCGATCCACGCATCGAAGGGCTGGTAAAATTCAGCCCAGAGTCTTTGATTAAGACTAATCAATCAATTTCACAGTCCCAACCATTAAGTGGAGTTGGTAGTCAAATTCAAAATTCATGCTCGACAAGGTCTGAGGTATGGGGAGAGAAGAGTCAAGCTAATGGAAATGGAAGAAGACATCCAGACAGAAAGAGAAAGGAGCCAAATAGGTTAATTGAAATATGTAGGATGGAAGAAGAAATAAATTATTCTTTTCTTTACTTTTTGTCAAATAATGGTATTTTTGTTAAAGACATACAGGTGTTAAGGAAAATTATTTTTTTATCATGTAAATTACTCTGGAAATATTGTGATATATGTTTAGTTGTGATTATGGTAACAACAAGCTTGCAACCCAACCTGTTAAATTTCAGGGTATTGTTATATTCTAGGAAATTTTGTTCATGTACTATTTTACAATTTACTGTAAAAGTTTTTTTTTAAGTGGAGAGGGAGTGTGGTGTAATGTATTGAACTGGTTGAGCTCGTGTATTGTGATAGCTAAGCATTTGTATACTGCCTCTCTGCTGCTCTTGCTGTTGGGGAGGTGTAAATAAAAAGTTCCACAATGGCTGCCTACAGTAAGACTCATGTTAGATTTACTCTGTGAATGCACAAGAATCTAACCATCTCCCCTTGACACTCAACAGCATTACCATCACCGAATCCCCCACCATCAACATCCTAGGGGTTACCATTGACTAGAAACGGAATTGCCCAGCCACATAAAGATTGTGGCTACAAGAGCAGGTCAGAGGCTGGGAATTCTGTGGTGAGTAACCCACCTCCTGACTCCCCAAGCCTGACTCCCCAAACTCTGCTAGAGGAATAAAACCAGGCAGCACAGTGCTGACCCACTAATTTGACCTCCATTTCAAGTCCACAAAAGCGACAGTAAGTGTTCTGGTGGGTCCATCAGTTCAAAGTACCATCAAAGAGCTCCAGCAGCACTCCAAATTCACCGCTTCACTGAAAGGCAGCAATACAAGCAGGGCTGGAAGCTCTTTAAATATGGCGTCAGCAACTGCTGAGGGGTCAGCTGATGACGTAACCGGTGCCACAGAGCCTGCCCCCACTGCGTAATTGGACAGGCCCCGTGCCTCCATTATTGTAATTGGCCGCCAGCTGCATGATTGCAGTGGGCCCGCTGCACAAATGACGAGCGGAGACACACCCACTTCCAGGTCCGCAACCACGAAGGGGTTCACTAAATTCAGCCCATTATTCCAGCAAGAGTCTGGATAGTGATCAGGAACCATAAGGCTGACTGAGATTCTCTTTCCTGACCCAGGAATGTTGAGGCCATTTGTAGCACCACAAGCTGCTGCCCTAGCTCAGATCAGCTAACTCAGCACAAAGCATTAGTTGAATCTGAACTGGTGATTCTCTAACCCAGGCTCGTTTTGAGTATGGTGCCCGCTAGCAGTCTTAGGTAATACTGGCTATATTGTCCCTTGAAAGCTGAAACCTTGGTCGCATTTACTCCTACGAAGCAACAATTTTTAAGATTTGAATGCACAACAAATGAAGCAACCTGAGCAAATATTGCTTTAAGTTTCCATCAGTTGTTTGTACAGTAACTGATTGCTATTTGCCATCTGCCCTCTAAAGCAATCGTGCCTGATGACATTTCACATGGGCAATGTAACTAAGAGGATTTTGATTGCCCCACCCATGATTGATCTTTGAAAGTCTGGCTGCAAGGAATGAAAGCTTAAATAACTGCATTTCAGGTTCAATTTGTGAAGGTCTGAACCTTATCTTTGAATTCAAAGCTGGAATCTTGCTCTAAATGTAACCTTAGGAGATTAACTAATGGAATCACTTGTTCAGACAGGTCAACGAAGAAAACTAGGAAAAACTGATTTAGTCCTAAATATTGGGCTCATGACACACCAAAAGAAGGAATTATACTGGAAGTGCAGTAGATCTATGATCCAGCCACCAATGAGAATCTAGTTGTTGTACGTTTGGCTGGTATGCTGCCACTTTAATATACTTAGTTAGTCTAGCTTAGAGAGATTCATTAGTCTTCAGTAGTTAGAACAGTAACCTTTATTACATAGCTATCTACATTCCACAGTCTGTGGTGTAGTGGTAATGTCATTGGACTAGTAATCCAGAGGCCCAGGCTAGTGCTCTGGGGGCATGGGTTTGAATCTCACCATGGCTGGTGGCGAAATTTGAATTCAATTAATCTGGAATTAAAAAGCTAGTCTAATGGTAACCATGAAACCATTGTCGATTGTCGTAAAAACCCATCAGGTTCACTAATGTCCTTTAGGGAAGGATATCCGCTGTCCTTACCTGGTCTGGTCTACATGTGATTCCAGATCCACAGCAATGTCATTGACTCTTAAAATGCCCTCTGAAATGGCCTGGCAAACCACTCAGTTAAAGGGCAGTTAGGGATGGGCAATAAACGCTGGCCTAGCCAGTGACGCCCACATCCCACAAGCGAATAAAAAAAACACCAGACTGTATGACTGCTCTGAAGCCACGCTGCATCTCTCTTCAAGTCTCCTCATGTGATCTCGTACATAATCATGAACCCTTTCAAACCCTTACACTACACTAGTAGTGTAAATTCAGGGGCCCAACTTACAGAATCATCTCTAATAAACAACTTCTAAAGCCGCCATTAAAATAGACAGTGGAATTTTTTTTTATGCGTTCCGTGGGATGTGGGCATCACTGGCAAGGTCAGCATTTGTTGCCCATCCCGAATTTCCCTTGAGAAGGTGGTGGTGAGCTGCCTTCTTGAACCGCTGCAGTCCATCTTGTGCAGGTACACCCACAGTGCCGCTTAGGCGGGAGTTCCAGGATTTTGATCCAGTGACAATGAAGGAATGGCGATATATTTCCAAGTCGGAATGGTATGTGTCTTGGAGGCTAACGTTCAGATGGTGGTGTTCCCACGTGTTTTCTACCCCTATCACATCCTTCTAGGTGGTAAAGATCATGAGTTTAGAAGGTGCTGTTGAAAGAGGCATGGTGAGTTGTTGCAGTGCATCTTATATATGGTACACACTGCAGCCACTGTGCGTCACTGGGGGAGGGAGTGAATGTTTAAGGTAGTGGATGAGGTGCTGATCAAGCAAGCTGTTTTGTCCTGGATGGTGGCTGTAGTGTTTGATTGATTTGGGTTTGATTGTATTAGGCTGTCCTTTGATCAGTGCTCATTGTGCTTGATTGCTTAAGCCTATGGGTGGAATTTAAGAGTTAAAACTGAAACTAAAAAGAGCCAGAGCTAAAATGTTCTACTAAACAGAGACTGTTCTGAGAAGACATTATGCTGAAATCTTGTAGAGCTGAGCTATTTTAAAGTGCTGTAAATAAACCTGTTTGTGATTTAATACAAGTGTGATATCTGCATTGCTCTGAGATAAATCAGATATACATAATATATCCAGCAACCCAGTGTAAACATAACAGGGTTGAGCTTCCTGAGTATTGTTGGAGCCGCACTCATCCAGGCAAGTGGAGAGTATTCATCACACTCCTGATTTGTGCCTTTTGGTCCCTGTGACTACTGGACCCCACTGCAATACTACTGTATCTACTGGTTCCTTTAAAAAAAAAATTATTTCATGGTATGTGGGCATCCCTGTCCAGGCCAGCATTTATTGCCCATCCCTAACTGTGCTTGAGAAGGTGGTGGTGAGCTGCCTTCTTGAACCACTACAGTCCTGGGGGTATCCTGTGACTACAAATCCTGGACACCGCTGCACCAGGACTTCTAATCGTCAGAACAGAGACTGATAGAACTGGGACCATGTCTGAGGAAAGACCCAGGATTTAGTGATGTCTTCCCTGCAGATTCTTCTCCAGGCTGTAAGGGAAAGGTGGGATGTCCTCTTCCCCAGGGATGGCAAGAAGAGACCCCCGTGTCTAACTAAGCAAGTCTGGATGGAGATCGCAGAGGAGGTCAGCAGCTGTGGGGTTACCACCCAGGCATAGATCAACAACCTCCTTCAGTCTGCCAAGGTGAGTGCTCCATACCTCTCTCCTTTTGGGGCTTCCATGTGGGTACGTGGCAGGCAGCATGACATGGGGAGGGAGGCAACACAAAAGCGCTGGCAAAGGGGGTTTGGCATCACCACATCCATCCAGATGCATGGATGCATCTCGGCCACAGGCCATCTTCTTTCAAACCTCACCCCCATTACCTCCCCTGACAGCACACGTGGGGGCAGAGCCATGTAGGTAACCCAGCAGAGGATGAGCGGCTGCCACTAGCAGAACTCTTCCTGCAATGTCTTACTGTCTCTGTCTTTCCACTTGCAGGACCCATAACAGAAGGGAGACCTCACAGACTGACAGAGGAGTCATTGACACACAGCCCCTCTCGATGGCTGAGGAGAAGGCACTCACATTAGCAGGCACCTAGGGCAGCCGCTCAGTAGTTGATGGAGAGGCAGGAATCTCGGAGTGAGAGAGTGAGGATTTTCTTAAGTTGACATCCAACACACTTGTGCAGATGCACATCACACATGGTTGGCATGACGAGATCTGCAATGCCTAACACACACAGGTCAGCGTCTTTGGAAGACTCAATCAAAAGGGGGCCAGACGACCACCTCTGAGGAGCAGAAGCACTCAGAGGATGCACCATCCCATGATTCTCCTGAACTTCACACCAGAGATACTTTCACCTCGGTGGGTTTCAGCTCAGCTATAGAATCAGGGTCACAAGTTGGTGAGAGCTCGCACATGTGCCCGACTGGCTGGCTGAGG
The DNA here is from genome assembly GCF_036365525.1 of Heterodontus francisci. Taxonomy (NCBI): domain Eukaryota; kingdom Metazoa; phylum Chordata; class Chondrichthyes; order Heterodontiformes; family Heterodontidae; genus Heterodontus; species Heterodontus francisci. The sequence continues at coordinate 23,189,856 of NC_090397.1, forward strand.
CTGAGACAGTTGAGTGCTCTGATAGTCAGAGGACTGTGGATGACCAGGCTCATGCTGAGCCCCAGGCTGATGATGAGCCTCTGGTGTCAACAGGAGAGGACATGCTGGAGTTGCAGAGACGGGTAAGGCAACATCTGGCGGAGATGCTAGAGGCCATGCGCAGCCATGAACAGACGATGGAGAAGTCCATCCATGCTTTGAGTGCTGCCATGTCTCAGGCATGTGAATGCAAGGCTTCCTCCATTGAGTAATTGGCGACCCTCATGGAGAGCAAGATTCCACAAATGCGCGCAGACTTGCACACCATCTCTTTGACAATGAGCTCGACGCAGCAGTGGCAAAGCGAGAGAAGGCGAGGTGCCTGGAGTCTTCTCCAGCTTGTGTCCTTCTCTGGTGAGCAGGGAGGTTCAATTGAGCATTGAAAGGGAGGAGGAGAGGCTGGTTTTCACCACTAGTGGCTCCGTTCAGGGCGCTCCAATTGTGGACAGTGGTTCCTCAGCCCCTTCACCAGTGACCCCAGCTCCAATAACCACGATGCCTGAGGAGAGTCCTGCACCAGTGCAGGAAACCCTCAGGCAGCAGGAGCCCTCCAGGCCTCAGACAGCCAGAGGATGTCCACAGAAGTCATCACAGGCTAAGGAGCAGCCTGATCAGCAGCCTGTCTCCAGCACAGCTGCTGTTGCTGAGTTCACGCCTCATCGGAGCACTTGCAAATATATTAAGAAAACCACCTAGCCACACTTAGGGAATCACCTGTGTCTGCCATCTGAAATGTAATCATGAATATAAAGTTCTTTTGTTCAAGTAATTAATGATCATTGTGTAACAGTCGTTATTCCATTATGCCTTAATTATGAGTTGCTGACTTCCCCTTCCCCCTTAGTGCAATGCCAATATAACCATAGCCCTCATTAACATATGTTCTCCCATGGGCACGAGTGCGGTTTGCAGCTAGTCTCAAGTCAGGGAATTCAAATTGGAAAGGAGGTGACAGACTACATGCAGTGAGGTGAGACTTTATTGGTTTCTCTGTGAGTGGGCAACAGGGAGGCTGGAAGTGGGTGATTATGAGGTTGTCTCTTGCCCCCTGTCCCACCCAGTTTCTGGGAGTTAAAACCAGGGTCCCAGTTGCAGTACTGAGTGAGTGCTGTATTATTAGAAGTGCCGTCTATCAGATGAGGTACTAACCAAGCCTGTCTGCTCAATCGATATAAGATGTCCCATGATACTGTTTGATACATATCAGTATTCCTTTCTTGACAAACAATGCCAAACTGATGGTCAATACTGTTAGTGGGATCTTGCTGTGTACAGATTGGCTGCCACGCTAACCTATGTAATAATAGTAACTGCACTTCAAACGCAGTTTGTGGGGAGGGGGGGCTCTTAAGAGGTGATGAGATGCTACATAAATGAGGGCGGCACAGTGGCGCAGTGGTTAGCACCGCAGCCTCACAGCTCCAGGGACCCGGGTTCGATTCTGGGTACTGCCTGTGCGGAGTTTGCAAGTTCTCCCTGCGTCTGCGTGGGTTTCCTCCGGGTGCTCCGGTTTCCTCCCACATGCCAAAGACTTGCAGGTTGATAGGTTAATTGGCTATTATAAATTGCCCCTAGTATAGGTAGGTGGTAGGGAAATATATAGGGACAGGTGGGGATGTGATAGGAATATGGGATTAGTGTAGGATTAATATAATTGGGTGGTTGATGGTCGGCACAGACTCGGTGGGTCGAAGGGCCTGTTTCAGTGCTGTATCTCTAAACTAAACTAAACTAAACATTTCCTTCTAATGTTCTGTAACAAACTGCATAATACTGTAGCTGTGAGAAATTAATAGAAGTCTTTTTAAAAATAGACTGTTTCCTTCTCTTGCAGCATGTTTTAATTTATGCTACAAGTCTTGCATTCCTGGAACCTATTTCATGAATTATTTGTAGTTTTCTAAAGGGGACACTTTAAATGTAAAGTATGTTCCCTGATAAGAGTCTTGGACCAAGAGGTTTTAAACAAAAATGGCTGTAAATCCACATATATTACTGCAACCTAGGGCAGCCAGTACTTAAATAAAAGCAAAATACTGCGGAAATCTGAAGAAGGGTCACTGACCTAAAACGTTAACTCTGCTTCTCTCTCCACAGATGTTGCCAGACCTGCTGAGCAGCCAGTACTTATGTTGACAAATGGATTTGTGCAGTCCCGCTTCACCTGACCTCACTACAAATCTTTCTTTGGATAAACCTTTCCTCACCAGCGACCCATGTGCTCATAAGTATAAATAGGGAGTGCCATTCAGCCCATCTACCCAGGAAAAACTCACTGCCCTCCATCACCATGTCCAGCTGTCTCTTAAATGACTCCCAAGTATTTTTTGACTGCGCTAGGCCTACCCAGAAGTCCATTCCAGGTACCGATCATTCTGACCATGAAGAACTTCCTGACTTCAATTCACCAATTTGAAGCAGTACTCTTTTGTTGAACTCTGGCCTTCCCATTTCTGTACAATCATCTTTTTAAAAAAAAAAGAGAAAAAGAAAGACTTGCATTTATATAGCATCTTTTATGACCAGAAGACGTCTCAAAACACTTGACATTCAATGAAGTACTTTTTGAAGTGTAGTCACTGTTGTAATGCCAGAAACACAACAGTCAGTATGCACACAGGAAACTCCCACAAACTCCAATGTGGTAATGAACCTTTTTTAATAATAAAAACAAGAAATGCTGGGACCACTCAGCAGGTCTGGCAGCATCTGTGGAAAGAGAAGCAGAGTTAACGTTTCGGGTCAGTGACCCTTCTTCGGAACTGACAAATATTAGAAAAGTCACAGATTATAAGCAAGTGAGGTGGGGGTGAGGCAAGAGATAACAAAGGAGGTCTAGATTGGACCAGGCCACATAGCTGACCAGAAGGTCACGGAGCAAAGGCAAACAATATGTTAATGGTGTGTTGAAATATTGTTTGCCTTTGCTCCGTGGCCTTTTGGTCAGCTATGTGGCCTGGTCCAATCTAGACCTCCTTTGTTATCTCTTGCCCCACCCCCACCTCACTTGCTTATAATCTGTGACTTTTCTAATATTTGTCAGTTCCGAAGAAGGGTCACTGACCCGAAACGTTAACTCTGCTTCTCTTTCCACAGATGCTGCCAGACCTGCTGAGTGGTCCCAGCATTTCTTGTTTTTATTTCAGATTTCCAGCATCCGCAGTATTTTGCTTTTTTAATAATCCTTTTTTGTGATGTTGATTGAGGTATTAGGGCCCAAGTTTCTCCAGTCTTTGCTTACTACTCGGTTGTCCAACATTAGGCCGGGCAGTTTCTCTCTGCCTTCAAAGATTGCGTACAATCCTTGTATCTTGGGTGAACTACACACTACTTAAAGTGCAGTCTGATCAGAGCACTGTATTGTTTTAGCCCGACCTCCTGCTGTTTTAGCAACATGATTCAGCATTCCTTTTGCCTTGTTAACTGCAGTGCCACAGTGATGGAACAAACTGCAGACTGAGGCTGCTAACACCTCTAGATTTTAATATTATCTGAGCGGCAGGCATTGGAATTTCACACAAAGTTTGTTCTTGGCTTTACATTCAAAAGATTTAAATGATCTTAGATGGGATTCAATTAACCTTTCCCCCGTTATTACATAGATTTAATCTGAGAGGAAAGACTTGTTTACTAATTGCTGTAGCTCATGATTTAGAGCTTTGTAATCCCAGAAGCTGACTGCAATAAATCGTAGGAAAGACCACGAGCTTTGTTGGGAATTTAAAATATCCAGAGATGTATTGTAATTCATGAATTTGTGCCATCGAATACATTTTTCTGATGCTTTACAGTAGTTTTTTTCAATATCATGATTAGGATAGGATCCTTGACCAAGTGTAGGAGTCAATTATATGAGGGAAGCGATTATGTGCACTAACAACAGCCAAGTGGAATCCTCACAGAGTTGTTATTGAGATCGGTATACGTGCAATTATTTTATTACTAAATCCGCCACCACTAGGCTTCTGTTGTGCTAATGCCCTTGTCAAGCTGCCTTCCTCTTTTCCTCAAACTACTGTCATGCAGGCCCCTAGCTGCCAAGAATGAGGCATATTAATTTTGTCATATGAACATTGATTTTAAACTTACTGGAGTGAAGAAAGGACTTGTTAAAAAAAATCACCAGACATTTGGCTAGAAAAACATTTTTGCATATTAACAGACAGTGCTTGGAGGGACAAAGGGGCTATTCCCTGTTCCAATTTAACCCACAATGGACTTTGAGCATCAGGTATTGTGTGTAAGAAGAGACATTCCAGGGTCGGCTAAGAGAAGGGAATCCATAAACATGCGTGGTCAGACCAACTGGTCACATGATTATCCTGCTTGATAACCTGGGTTTTTCTGAATTGTAGAAAGTGTTTGAACTGCGAAAAAGACTGCTCCTGGAGTGAGAACAGAGCCCCTCCCCCCCACCCCCCCGAAGAACTATCCCTTCCCACCATTTTTTTTTAGTGCTTACTCTAGAGAGTACACTGACAATGAGTTGTATGAATCACCTAACAGTATAATTAAGGCCTCTCTTTGTGGTAGTGATGCTACAAAATATTCCATGGAGATAATGCCTCAGTTTACTACAGATGACATTGTTTTGAAAAAAATAATCAGTCACATCATCGGGTAGCAGATATTAAAAGGATCCTGTTGGCTTTGGGCAGGGGGCCTTGTGGCCTGCCGAGGAGAGCAGGTTAAAATAAAAGTCTTTCAGCTCTTGGCAGCTTCAGAGCAGGTAAGTAATTTAGGCCGTTATAACCACAGTTACGACCGGGTGAGAAAGGGGTCTCAGGCTCCCCATTTGCCCCTTTCCTGGTTTGGCCATAATAGGGTTTAACTTTTAAAACATAGTGTTTTTAGCTTCACCTCAGTGAGTCCTTGCCCACTGCTCTCTAATTGTAATTGTAAATGAACCAACCAGACATGTCTTCCTAGGTTTAAACAAGAAAGATGTGAGCTTATTAACCTTACCACTCGAACTTGGTAAAAATGACTAAAATACGCGATGCAACCACGCTAGCATGCATACATGATAAAGACACACACAAATAGATACAGAGGGGAAGAAATAATTTGGGGGGGGGTGTTGGTGGAAGTAGGGTAGGCAATAGTTACTGTCTTTCAGTTTGGATGTAAAGTCCTTGATCGGAGTTGAAGTCTTGCAGTTCATGCAGGGGCACAGTGCACACTTTCAAACTTGTTTCTCTGATACCAGAAGGCTGAAGAGGTCCTCTGTCTTGAGGCTTAAACTGCTTCCGTGGGTCCCTGGGACTTTTCTTGAGAGAGCGACAGGGAGAGAGAGGGACCTTCCTTCTGTTTTGTTTTCAAATTGCAGTCTGCCCAAAACCTTTCTGTGAGGCACAATTCAAGCAGTTCCCAGTCTGAGTAGTAAGTCATGTGACCAGCTCTTTGTTTGAAATAGCATCTTCTGGAGAGGATTGTTGATTTCAAAAATCCTCCAAAAGTTCTCCAGTCACTCTCAGTTGGGGGGGAGGTGTGGAGATTTATCTCTTACCAAGTCAGTGGCTGTTAATGTCTTTTGATCATCACTATTGATAAAACCCATCTCGCTAATTGAATCAAGGAGCACTCCTATTGTCTCTCTGTGCAACTCTCAGAATGCAAATGTGCAACCATGTTTTCTGCTGTTTAGCTCTGTGTTGTTTTTAAACAAGTTATGTTCAATGTCCAATAAAAAGTTCAAGTAGTGTTCCATATGACAAAATTAATATGTTTTCATTTGGCCGGTGTGGTTTCCATGACACCTCCACCTCTCGCCGAATGAAATGCCACATTAGGGGAGCATTTCATTATAAATTAGAAGGAAGAGACAAGACAAGAAAGCACACATGAATTTCTCTCATTCATTCTCATTTATTCAGAAATCTTGTTACAACCTGTCTTTTCTCTGAAGCAGTGCTGCTTTAAACTGCCCCTTTTTCTTTGAGGTGAGTCTGAGATAGTTATGTGTTGCCCAAAGGGGGTTTAAAGAATCTTAACTCTCAGCTTGCAATAAATTGGGACTAGGAATCCCAATAAACATGTGATTTTTTTTGGGGAAGTTTGAAGTTTGCACATTTCCATGATTGTCCAGGGTGCCTTTGTTCCTGTTGGGGTCTGCAGGGGGATGGTTAGATTTAATTAGCCCTGGTTTAGAACTCTGATCATGGGCATTGGCAGTGGGTGGATCCACTCTGACCTCACTTTCAGTGCTCTGCTGAGTCATGCAAGTGCTGTTCATTTCAGGGGATTGTTGGTTCCCCTTTCTCCTGACAGTGGGGGTGGATTCTTTGCTAATCTTCCCTTTGTCCTCTGGGACACCCCTGCTTGCAGGCATTTGTCCAGATTCTACTGCATCCCCTGTGGCACTTTGACTAGGTGAGGCATCACCCTCACGGTTTCTCTGCCCTCTTGAGGACTTTCTTTGTCCCTGAAGGTTTCTGTAAATGCTGTTTGCAACCCTGGTGGTGTGCTTCTGGTGTCATTTACATAAGAGGATGTGGGGTCTAATGTTTCCAACATTTTGGGGTTGGCTGACTGGACAGTAGAGGTTTTTTTATTTGGGAATCCTCCTGGACCTCCTTTAACCGGTCCTCTTTGTCCTTTTCCCCCTTTCCTCTCTAACCTTTTGCCAGCCCTGTGTCTGTCTGTTCCCTTTTGTTCTCGAGAGGGGCCCGTACAATTCACCAGCCCTCTGCTGGAGGATTTCCCAAAAGCCAATACAGGAACTAGGAGTGCAGATTTCACTGCAGGTTGGGGTTTCTCCCCAACCTGGCACATGTGGAAACTCCTACAGTACTCCACCAAATCTTTGTATAGTTTTGGCCAGTCAAACTGCTGTCTTATGCAGGCTTTGGTTTTCCGTATACCGACTTGTACAGCCATTGTAATCTCATGGACCATTCTTAATATTTCCCTCTGGTACCTCTGTGGCACCACTACCTGGTGAACCACTGTCCACTCTTTGTGCTCAGATCTGTGAGCAGAACTCCACTTCCTCATCAGTACCTCATTCTTTAGATAGTAGCAATCAGGGATTCCCTCTGCTTCAATTTCAGTCTGGGCAACCTGTGCTAATTTTCCAATACGGGGTCAGTTCACAGAGCCTCAACTAGGAAAGGTCGATCTAATCCATTCTCTGGGTCCTCTAACTTCCCAAAGAAAGTTTCTGACAGAGAGACCTCATGGTTATCTGTCTGCAGTGTCAATTCAGACTCCTTTGGTGGGGGGGGGGCTGGTTTGGCCATGGCCCAATTCATTACACATTCAGGAGAACTACAGGCAACAGTCTCCTGCCAGTGCCCTATCTCTCTGACGTCCTTCAGTCTCTCTTTCACTACTGGTGGCCCTACCACCTTCACCCCCCGCCAGATTATTACCTAGGAGCTGGTCAATTCAGTCCACAGGCAAACTAGGGACTGCGTGTCCTTGATAAGTATGTACCTGTGAGGCAGGGAGGAAGTTGTCGAGCGAGGGAGCCATGGTTTACTAAAGAAGTTGAAGCGCTTGTCAAGAGGAAGAAGAAGGCTTATGTTAGGATGAGACGTGAAGGCTCAGTTAGGGCACTTGAGAGTTACAAGCTAGCCAGGAAGGATCTAAAGGGAGAGCTAAGAAGAGCAAGGAGAGGACACGAGAAGTCATTGGCGGATAGGATCAGGGAAAACCCTAAGGCTTTCTATAGGTATATCAGGAATAAAAGAATGACTAGAGTTAGACTAGGGCCAATCAAGGATAGTAGTGGGAAGTTGTGTGTGGAATCAGAGGAGATAGGGGAAGTGTTAAATGAATATTTTGCGTCAGTATTTACAGTAGAGAAAGAAAATGTTGTCGAGGAGAATACTGAGATTCAGGCTACTAGGCTAGATGGGATTGAGGTTCACAAGGAGGCGGTGTTATCAATTTTGGAAAGTGTGAAAATAGATAAGTCCCCTGGGCCAGATGGGATTTATCCTAGGATTCTCTGGGAAGCTAGGGAGGAGATTGCAGAGCCTTTGTCCTTGATCTTTATGTCGTCATTGTCGACAGGAATAGTGCCGGAAGACTGGAGGATAGCAAATGTTGTCCCCTTGTTCAAGAAGGGGAGTAGAGAAAGCCCTGGTAATTATAGACCTGTGAGCCTTACTTCGGTTGTGGGTAAAATGTTGGAAAAGGTTATAAGAGACAGGATTTGGCCGATATGGTTTCCGCCACACAGCCCACCGGCCTGGTTTCTGCTGGATGGATAGGATTAAAATCAGCTCGCACATCTGCCTCGCCTCACCCATACTGTATGAAGCCAGACAGATATAACAAAAAATTAAACATTACTACAAACCCCATATAAAAAAGGAACTTAAATTGGATAAAGGCCCCGATTACTTCTCTCCAAACATCCCAACCATTAAATTCCTTTTTGAAGTGCAGTAGTTACGGTTGCTATGGGAGAACAATAAAATTGAAGATCTGCACATTAGAAACCCAACTATGCCATCTGTATCCGGCCACATTTGTGGTCAGCTTTTCCTTTTCCACTACAGCTGCTTTCCAGTTCCTCTTATTTGTAGACAAGGCAGTTACAGTGTCGGAAATACTCAGCATGTCCGGCCACACCTACGTAGAGAGAAACAGAGTTTACGTTTCAGGTCTGTGACCTTTCATCATTTCATGATCTCATTTCAGAGTTTCAACATCCGCAGTATTTTACTCTTATTTTAATTACTAATGTCACTTCATTTACCTTATCAGTAGCATTCCTCTGATCTGGATCAATACATATTCCCCAAATTGAGTCAGAAAGTAGAATGCAACTTATAATTATAATAAAAAATGAGTTTTCCAAGACCAAATTTTTCATGACATTCTGTATGTTATAGCTGTAATCCCAAAGGAATCTCTCTCCATTAGAGCGAGTTGGTGATGTACAGCTTGAGCAGCACCACTCCACAAGCATGGAGCAAGGTAAAGAGGCAGGCCTCCATAAGCTACCATAGCTAGTACAGCGATTGAACCCATGCTGCTGGCATCCTTTTGCATCACACTAGCCATCTAGCCAACTGACCTCCCTGCAATAGCATTATATGTAAAATTGGTGGAAAGGTGTATCTCTTTGGGGAAAATGCTAGCTTTCTGTTTGAAAAGGCTTCTCAAAGCCCTTTTTAAAATGACGGCATGTCTCTTAACTGCTGGGTCATCATCAGGATCCAGTGTTCCGAAGAAGGGTCACTGACCCGAAACGTTAACTCTGCTTCTCTTTCCACAGATGCTGCCAGACCTGCTGAGTGAATCCAGCATTTCTTGTTTTTGTATCAGGATCCAGTGTATGACTTCTGCTTGCTCCAACAGTTGAAATTGAGTCTTTGTGATTCCATTATGTCTTCATAGCTCCCAATCCTCCTGCAGGTTCATGCAGTCCATGTAGTTTTGACTACACTTCCTCACACCTCGCTTTCTGTATGGACTCCATTCCATTCTCGCAGTTTCTCCATCTTTGACGCATCTGTTCTGATGATGCAACAACGGCGCTTCTGATACGTCTTCCTTTTTCCTCAAACGAGGATACCCCCCATTATTGTTGACAGGGCCCTCGACCGTGTCCAATCCATTTCACACACTTCTGCCCTCACCCCTTCCCCTCCTTCCCAGAATCACAACAGGGTTCCCCTTGTCTTCACTTTCCACCCCACCAGCCTCCACATCCAAAGGATCATCCTTCGCCATTTCCACCACCTTCAACGTGATGCCACCACCAAACACATCTTCCCCTCCCCAGTCAGCATTTAGAAGGGATCATTCCCACTGCGACACCCTGGTCCACTCCTCCATTACTCCTGACACCTCATCCTCTTCCCACGGCACCTTCCCATGCAATCGCAGGAGGTGTAATACCTGTCCTCACCATCCAAGGCCCCAAACACTCTTTCCAGGTAAAGTGGCAATTTACTTGTACTCCTTTCAATTTAGCATACCGTATTCGCTGCTCACAATGCAGTCGCCTCCACATTAGGGAGAACAAACGCAGATTGGGTGACTGCTTTGCGGAACACCTCCGCTCAGTCCGCAAGCATGACTCCAAGCTTCTGGTTGCTTGCCATTTCAATTCACCACCCTGCTCCCATGCCCGTATTTCTGTCCTTGGCCTGCTGCAATTTTCCAGTGAGCATCAGCGCAGTCTTGAAGAACAGCATCTCATTTTCCGATTAGGCACCCTACAAACTTCTGGATTGAACATTGAATTCAATAATGTCAGAGCATGACTGGCCTTATTTTGTTTTATTATATTTTAACTATTTACCTGCCTTAAACTTTGTTTTTCACGTTTGTGCTTTTGGACAGAGCTGTTCATTATTCTGTCATTAACACTCTCTCTGGACTAATGCTTTGTCTTTCACCATATCTTTAGCACTCTCTTTGCCTTTGTCCGATGACATATTTGTCATTTAATCTCTTCTGCCCTATCACACACCTTCCCTTTGGCTCTCCCCTGCCCACTCCCCTCCCCCCACCCCTGCTTCACTTGCTTAAAATCTATTAAATTTCTAATCTTTGTCAGTTCTGATGAAAGGTCATAGACCTGAAACGTTAACTCTGCTTCTCTGTCCACAGATGCTGCCTGACGGGCTCTGTATTTCCAGCACTTTCTGTTTTTGGTTCAGATTTCCAGCATCCGCAGTGTTTTGCTTTTATTCAGCCCCTCAAGCCTGTTCAGCCATACGATTAGATCATTGGCTGATTTTTATCTTTACTCTATTTACCTACCTTGGTGCTCTAGCAAAAATCTGCCCAGCTCAATTTTGAACTTTTTAACTGACCGAGCCTCCACAGCTATTTGGGAGAGAGAGTTCCAGATCTCAGTATTTGTTACAGAGATGAAATATAATAGCACTTTTTCATTAACCAGAGTATGATAGACCACATTTGTGATGCTGTGAGATACACAGCATTTGTAATTTCAATTCTGTGATGTCTTTTACATTAAATTGAAATCCTACTTCCTACTATAGGCGGTGTAATTTATTTTTGATGTCCTCCATTTTTTCGGTTGGGATTTTCAAGTTACTATAACTAGGCACCATTACTTGGCTTTGTCGTCTGTACCATTCTGAATGACACTGAAAACCAGTTATTGTCCATATGTCTGATTGTTAAATACACTGAAACAGTAACATCACATTAATATCCTAAGGAAAAAGTGAAGTAATTTGTACGACCATAAAAATGTAATCTCCCTCCTACATCCCAGAAACTGCTGTTTCTCCAGAGCCAATAGTCATTATTGCCCTTTGACCTTTCCACCCATACACCAGAATATTGAAAATCTGTTAACATATTGCATATTGGATTGAAATTTGCTTTGAAACCTATTTGTTACAGTTAATCCTTCTCATTGTTTTTTTTCTCCCTACGTTAAATTTTAATTTTAACCATTCTTTGGCTGTACTTCATACTCTGAATTACTAATTAGCGGTAACCAACTCCCATTTAAGTTCCTGAACAATGCCAGTCCCTCCTTCCTCCATACATTCTTAAGCCCTCAGATCAAGGAATCTTTCTGGATCAGCAACAATTACCACCAGCTATTATCTTGAGTAGTCTGCATTGAATATAAATGCCCTCTCCTCATGCAGTTTTTCACATCTGATGGCTTTTCCTTTTAACTGTTCCTTGGTATATTCAAGGTCATCATTAAGTCCCAATCAATTTGCTTTTTTTGTGAGTTTGAAGCAGTGCTGTGCAGTCAACTGTGACTACCTTTGCTTTTTGCAATGTTTTAGCCAAAGATTAACCTTCTTACATTTATTCGGATTCAGTAATGTGTTAAGGGCAGATCTCCTCGGATATAAGATAATCAGAGGGTTAGATAGGGTGGATAGTGAGAGTCTTTTTCCTCGGATGGTGATGGCAAACACGAGGGGACATAGCTTTAAGTTGAGGGGTGATAGATATAGGACAGATGTCAGAGGTAGTTTCTTTACTCAGAGAGTAGTAGGGGCGTGGAACGCCCTGCCTGCAACAGTAATAGACTCGCCAACTTTAAGGGCATTTAAGTGGTCATTGGATAGACATATGGATGAAAATGGAATAGTGTAGGTCAGATGGTTTCACAGGTCGGCGCAACATCAAGGGCCGAAGGGCCTGTACTGCGCTGTAATGTTCCATGTTCTATGTCCTATGTGTAACCTTATGGTCCTTTGAATCCGGGTGCAGCCTATTGCTTGAAATGTTTATCTTTCCCTTAGAAAAATTCCAAGAAGATGTGTCAAGTATTAGCACCACTCCTCTGCAATCCCCATCATTTCTGCTGAGTAGCTCATATATACCAATATTAAAGGATATAAATGGGGGAATTTTTCAAGTTTTGTGCTCCTGAGAAGGAGCCTTGCCCACTGGGAGTGAATATTGGAAAGCTCACAATCCATGATTTTACCATCTGTTAAATTTAATGGACAGAAAATTATGGGCAGCACATGATTGAATTTCCATTACATGCTTTCATCTGGTTAGGCTCTCTATTGGGGAGGTGAACTTATAAAGTTAACCCCAAGAATTTCACAATACAGATTCTAGGATGGTTTGCTTTGTGCAACATGTGCATCACAGACATATATGTGCTTTTCCTAAATGGGTTTATAATTTTGCCATACATAATGTACTCAGAAAACTTTCCCCCTTTATTAATGCTCATTAAATGGAAATATTGCTGACAGTTACCGTTGGGTAATCGTTGATATTTGGATAACACAATGGATTATAACATTGTCCGTTTAGCCCCAAACTACCAGTAAAAAGCCTGTCTCTCTCTTCCTCTAGTAAGGGTATTACATAAAATGAACATTACGCTGAAAAGGGTGAGGGTGAAAAGACAGTCTAGATTTAATTATTTTACATAGGGGGTGGTGAATGTGTAGAATGAACTGCTCAGTGAGGAAATGGGAACTGATTGGAGCCACAAATTCAGGAGTGAGTTGAATAAATAAACCTGGAGAAACATTAAGATAGAGGACATGAGATGGTCCATGGGATGTAATATTTCCTAGACAGAGGGACTGTTCAGATGGGCTCAGTGGTCTTTTATATTTCTATCGGTTGCTATGTTCTTCTGTTCAGGCAATCCCAATCCAATTCCAAGTGAGGATGGATCCACTGTACAAAATAGTAGAGAACACAACCAGGGGCAGGACTAGTTTGCACTGGCTTTTTTCGGTACAATTTGCCTGATATCGGCCAAACCAGCACAAAAGATTGCAGACTTTTAAGACTAATTTAGTCCAGTGCAAATTGAGTTACCACAATCATTTTCACTAGTTTAAAAAGATCATGTGTAAAACCACAAAAATTGCTATGTCCCCAATTACTCACTGTTTCCACTCATCACACCTGTTTGTGGGCCTTTGAGGTGACTCTAAAAACTAAGCTTTTATTTTACAGTGCAAAGGCATGATTTAAAAACTTTTAATTTATTTTTAATTTGCTAAGAAACTGACTACAGTACACCAATGTAAATAATAAGTGCTTCTGTATTTTTTAAAGTCATTTTTAGTTATTTAAAATCAGGTTACTCACAGGTGGTTGATTAGACACCGATTAAAAATACTATTTTTGTGATAAACCCATTTCCAGCTGTATTAATAAAACTGTGGCAGGTTATCCCTCTTAAATACATCAAGGAATATTTTTAATGCAAATTTAAATAACAATATTTCAAAATGCTGCCTGATGCCATTAGTTAGAAACAAAGAAAATAGGAGCGGGTATAGTTCATTTGGCCCTTTGAGCCTGCTCTGCCATTCAAAAAAGATCATGGCTGGTTGTCTAATTCAGTACCCCGTTCCCGCTTTCTCCCCATATCTTTTGAACACGGCAGATTTTAAGTTCTGCAATATGCAAATAAGTTTGAGCAAAAACGTGAAAAAAATGTTCAAGAAAATATTGGTCAGAGGTTACAATAATGATTGATATCTTCTAGTCACTCTCTGTTATCTTGATCTTACAGTGGCTTTCCGCCCCCGTGGAAAATACCAGCTAAAGTATCTGCTCCCAGCCGAACGCAGAGCAGCAGTACGAACATTCTAAACCCTTTATAACATTCAAGGTTATGGAGAAATTCAACAGACTATATACTCCATTCAACAATTAGACATTGCAAGACATTATTTGGCCAACTGTGCTTCATAAACCTATATATATAGGAAGCTGATAATTGGTTATCTGACTATCAGTGCCCTGAGGATTCGCTAACTGAGACACTGAGCTGAAGAAAACAATTCTGATGAAAGGTCACTGACCTGAAATGTTAATTCGGCTTCTCTTTTCACAGATACTGCCTGATCTGCTAAGTATTTCCAGCATCTGCTGTTTTTATAATTGAAGAAAACAATGAACTGGTTTGTACTTTTAGAGTTATCAGCATTACCACAGATTGCAGCAAATATTCCCATGGCATCCGATTATTGGTTGCTAAATAATAAATGTATATATCACATATCAAAATAATAGTTACATTTATAAATCAGATTACAAATGTATTCATTACAAAGTGATAGTGTACATACACCATGTACTGAAATAAACAGCACATATATGAATGAAATATATATCATATGCTGAGATTGTACGTATGCTATCTGGTGAAATACTAGCTCGTGATCAGCTAATCTGACTGTACAGCACACCCTCAGTACTGTACTGTACTGTCAGTCTTGATTACGTGCTTAGATCCTGGACTGGGGTTGAATCTAGATCTTTCTAGCTCATGGGCAAGAGCTCCACCACTGAGCCAAGCTGATAATGCATCTGAACATTAAACTGAAACTGCACTATGGAACGTTAGCATCACATGGCAGAGTGGGATTTCACCCCACACATAGGGCTGGATTTTGTTCTCCCTCAGGCATCAGGTTCCATGGTGGACGGGGAGGGGGTGGGGGGCTGCCTGAAGATGCCTCTGGGAGGGCCACCATGCATCCCACGATGGGAGGGCTCGGCCTGATATTACTGGCAGCGAGGCCTCCTGGTGGACCCCAACCCCCACTGCCACTCGGCAACTGAACCCCAATTTGAATATTTAAATAAATTAAAATGAATAAATTAATGAAACTCACGTCGCCACCTGATGTCCTGTGGCACTCCCGTGCCTTTGGATCCCCGTCCGGGGAAATGAGGCACCACACTGGTGGGGAGGGGAGGGAGGTAAGTTCATCAGTGTGGGAGGAGTGAGGGCTGGGGGGGTACGGGGTCAAAGTAATGCCAGGGGTGTAGGGGTGGTGGGAATAGTTGGAATTGAAAGTTTGTGCAGTTTTGGGGGGGGAAGGTCAGGTGCTAAAGGTAAGTGTTTTGGGGGGGAAGGCAAATAATTAATTTATTTGTTATGAGGTGGGGGACGGGACAGGGGCTAAAGAATGTATTTATTTGTATTCACTTTACCTTTAAATACTTAAACTTCCTGGTCGGGCTGACCTGGTCGCCTTTAAAAATGGCATCAGCACCTGCTGATGCCATTGCTGGGGATGGACAACCCGCCCCTTCCACTTGATTGGCGGGGACGACCCACCTCGGCTATATAAAATGAGCTGCCGCATAACATTGGTGGCGGGCACTTAAGATTTAGTCCATAATTTGTATGACCTTTGCCTAATCTCCTCTGAACTTCAATTACAGTTTTTACATATACCACCACCTACTGGTCACTTGAAGTAAGTGTATCAACAATAAACATGTTTATAGGAAATCTGTCCTCACTGTTAACAGACACTAGCCCATTTAAAATACATCAGTAACATGAATTTAGCAGACAAAAGAATTTCATATCAATGTAATTATCAATATGCTAACATTCAAAGAGTCCAGTTCAAGGCAAATCATAGAACAATACAAAGAGAGAACAAAGAACAAAGAAAATTACAGCACAGGAACAGGCCCTTCGGCTCTTCAAGCCTGCGCCGATCCAGATCCTCTATCTAAACATGTCGCCTATTTTCTAAGGGTCTGTATCTCTTTGCTTCCTGCCCATTCATGTATCTGTCTAGATACATCTTAAAAGACGCTATCGTGCCCGCGTCTACCACCTCCGCTGGCAACGCGTTCCAGGCACCCACCACTCTCTGCGTAAAGAACTTTCCACGCATATCCCCCCTAAACTTTTCCCCTCTCACTTTGAACTCGTGACCCCTAGTAATTGAATCCCCGACTCTGGGAAAAAGCTTCTTGCTATCCACCTTGTCTATACCTCTCATGATTTTGTACACCTCAATCAGGTCCCCCCTCAACCTCCGTCTTTCTAATGAAAATAATCCTAATCTACTCAACCTCTCTTCATAGCTAGTGCCCTCCATACCAGGCAACATCCTGGTGAACCTCCTCTGCACCCTCTCCAAAGCATCTACATCCTTTTGGTAATGTGGCGACCAGAACTGCACGCAGTATTCCAAATGTGGCTGAACCAAAGTCTTATACAACTGTAACATGACCTGCCAACCCTTGTACTCAATACCCCGTCCGATGAAGGAAAGCATGCCGTATGCCTTCTTGACCACTCTATTGACCTGCGTTGCCACCTTCAGGGAACAATGGACCTGAACACCCAAATCTCTCTGTACATCAATTTTCCCCAGGACTTTTCCATTTACTGTATAGTTCACTCTTGAATTGGATCTTCCAAAATGCATCACCTCGCATTTGCCCTGATTGAGCTCCATCTGCCATTTCTCTGCCCAACTCTCCAATCTATCTATATTCTGCTGTATTCCCTGACAGTCCCCTTCACTATCTGCTACTCCACCAATCTTAGTGTCGTCTGCAAACTTGCTAATCAGACCACCTATACTTTCCTCCAAATCATTTATGTATATCACAAACAACAGTGGTCCCAGCACGGATCCCTGTGGAACACAACTGGTCACACGTCTCCATTTTGAGAAACTCCCTTCCACTGCTACTCTCTGTCTCCTGTTGCCCAGCCAGATCTTTATCCATCTAGCTAGTACACCCTGGACCCCATGCGACTTCACTTTCTCCATCAGCCTACCATGGGGAACCTTATCAAACACCTTACTGAAGTCCATGTATATGACATCTACAGCCCTTCCCTCATCAATCAACTTTGTCACTTCGTCACTTCCTCAAAGAATACGCCACAGAAGGAGGCCATTTGGCCCATCACATCCGTGTCGACTCTTTGAAAGAGCTATCCACTTAGTCCCAATCTTTTTTTTTATTTCCAAAATATACTTTATTCATAAAAATCTGTAAAAATTACATTGCCAAACAGTTTCCAAACAGCACCAAAAAATACAAACATTGCAAGGGAGATCAGTTTCCTTCAATACTGTCATGAGTTTCTTCCCAACCCTTCTGTTTCACAATTGTCATGTCAATTACAGTTTTACATTTACAGCAATTGAGAATATTAACGATACAGTTCGAGGGGTTTCCCATTGATCCAGCCCCTCAGTCCATCTTGGTGGGGGAACCTTACACTGTGGTCTTTCCCCATTGAGCCTTTGCTGCGGCTGCCCCAAGCTTTAGTGCGTCCCTCAGCACGTAGTCCTGGACCTTGGAATGTGCCAGTCTGCAACATTCGGTGGTGGACAACTCTTTGCGCTGGAAGACCAGCAAGTTTCGAGCAGACCAAAGGGCGTCTTTCACCGAATTGATAGTCCTCCAGCAGCAGTTGATGTTTGTCTCGGTGTGCGTCCCTGGGAACAGCCCGTAGAGCACAGACTCCTGTGTTACAGAGCTGCTTGGGATGAACCTTGCCAAAAACCACTGCATCTCTTTCCACACCTGCTTTGCAAAGGCACATTCCAGGAGGAGGTGGGCGACCGTCCCTTCCCCACCACAGCCAACGCGGGGGCACTGTGCGGAGGGGGCGAGACTTCGGGTGTGCCTGAAGGATCTGACGGGGAGCGCCCTTCTCACCACCAGCCAAGCTACGTCTTGGTGCTTGTTTGAAAGTTCTGGTGATGAGGCATTCCGCCAAATGACTTTGACGGTCTGCTCGGGGAACCATCCGACTGGATCCACCGTTTCCTTTTCCCGTAGGGCCTTGAGGACATTCCGTGCAGACCACTGCCTGATGGACCGGTGGTCAAAGGTGTTTTCCCGCAGAAACTGCTCCACGAAGGATAGGTGGTACGGCACCGCCCAACTGCATGGAGCGTTCCGCGGCAATGTGACCAGGCTCATCCTTCGCAACACCGGGGACAGATAGAACCTCAGCACGTAGTGACACTTGGAGTTTGCGTACTGGGGATCTACACACAGCTTGATGCAGCCGCACACGAAGGTGGTCATCAGGATGAGGGCCACGTTGGGTACATTTTTCCCGCCCTTGTCCAGAGATTTGAACATCGCGTCCCTCCGGACCCGGTCCATTTTAGATCCCCAGACGAAGCGGAAAATGGCTCGGGTGACTGCCACGGCGCAGGAGTGGGGTATGGGCCAGACCTGCGCCACGTAGAGCAACAACGTGAGCGCCTCGCACCTGATGACCAGGTTCTTACCCACCATGGAGAGAGATCGCTGCCCCCACATGCCCAACTTTTGTCGTACCTTGGCTACTCGCTCCTCCCATGTTTTGGTGCACGCCCCGGCCCTTCCGAACCATATCCCCAGCACCTTCAGGTAATCTGACCTGACGGTGAAGGGGACAAAGGATCGGTCAGCCCAGTTGCCAAAGAACGTGGCCTCGCTCTTGCCGTGGTTAACTTTGGCTCCCGAGGCCAGTTCGAACTGGTCGCAGATGCTCATCAGTCTGCGCACGGACAGCGGATCCGAGCAGAAGACGGCGACGTCATCCATGTACAGGGAGGTTTTGACCTGAGTGCCTCCGCTGCCTGGGATTGTCACCCCTCTTATGCTCGCATCCTTCCTAATAGACTCAGCAAAGGGTTCAATACAGCAAACAAACAAGACCGGGGAGAGAGGACAGCCCTGTCTGACTCCAGATTTGATCGGGAAACTTTCTGATTCCCACCCGTTGATTGAGACTGCGCTACTGATGTTTGTGTAGAGCAGTTTGATCCAATTGCAGATTCCCTCCCCAAACCCCATTTTGGAAAGCACGTCCATCATGTCGGTGTGCGATATCCTGTCAAAAGCCTTCTCCTGGTCCAGGCTGATGAGGCAGGTGTCCACCCTCCTGTCCAGTACGTAGGCGATCGTATCCCTGAGTAGCGCGAGACTATCAGAGATCTTCCTGCCGGGTACAGTACAGGTCTGATCGGGGTGAATCACCAACTCCAGAGCAGACTTGACTCGACTGGCTATGACTTTGGACAGAATCTTGTAGTCAACATTAAGCAGTGAGATGGGCCGCCAATTTCTGATTTCTGCCCTCTCCCCCTTCCGCTTGTAAATGACGGTGATGATGCCTTTCCTCATGGATTCTGACATGCTGCCGGCCAGGAGCATACTCTCGTATACTACCAGCAGGTCCGGGCCGACCCAGTCCCACAGGGCCGAGTACAACTCGACCGGTGTGCCGTCGCTCCCGGGAGTTTTACTCGTCTCGAAAGACTCGACGGCCTTTGTCAGCTCGTCCAGAGTTAGTGGCTTGTCCAGTCTCTCCCTCCTGCTGTCATCTAAGACCTCTGTGATAGATGACAGGAAGGACTGGGAGGCTCTGCTGTCTGTGGGCTTCGCATCATACAGCCCAGCATAAAAGGATTTGCTGATCCTTAGTATGTCGAACTGCGAAGACGTTACCGAGCCATCTTCTTCCTTCAGGCTGCTGATAACAGAGCTCTCTCTGTGTACCTTTTGGAAGAAGTAACGCGAGCACGTCTCATCCTGCTCGATGGAGCGGACTCTGGACCGGAAGATGATCTTGGAGGCCTCCTTGGCAAAGAGCGAGGCCTGCTGGCTCTTCACCTCTTGGAGGTCCTCCTTGACCTCGACCCCCATTGACTGCAACCGGAGTAGATTTTGCATAATTTTCTGGAGTCGGGGCAGTTCCCTCTGTCTCTCTCTCGCCTTCTGAACACCTTTGTGGATGAAGAACCTCTTGATGTTCTCCTTAATCGCTTCCCACCAGTGAAATGGAGATTCAAAGAGGGGTTTTACGGTCCTCCAACCTTTGTAATCCCTTTTGAGTTCCTCAACGTTCTCTGGGGTCAGCAGTGTCGCATTGAGCTTCCACGTCCCTCTGCCAACCCGCTGGTCGTCCTTTAAGTGACAGTCGGCCAGTAAGAGGCAGTGGTCGGGGAAGAACACCGGCTTGACGTCGGTGGATCCGACCGTGACAGCACGGGACACAAACAGGAAGTCAAGCCTGGAACGGGCAGACCCGTCCGATCTTGACCATGTGTATCTGCGCTGTGCTCCGTCTGCAGGTTTGCTGAAGACGTTGCGCAGTTTGGCATCTTTAACTGTTTCTATTAGGAATCTGGACGTAGCGTCCAGTTTGCTGTCGTCACTGCCGGATCGTCCAGCCGCATCGATGATGCAGTTGAAGTCACCGCCTAGGATGACCGGCCTGGACGTCGCCAGCAGCAGTGGGAGCTGCTGGAAGACGGTCAGCCGCTCGCTGCGTTGTACCGGGGCGTACACGTTGATCAACCGGAGCGGAGCGTTGTTGTACATTACGTCTGCTATGAGGAGGCGGCCGCCCACCACCTCCTTAACTTCGGAGATGGTGAAGTTACCTCCCCGCAGCAGAATACCCAGGCCGGAGGAACGGCAGTCATTACCCCCCGACCAGATCGATGGCCCGTGGGACCACCATCGCGACCACAGCCTGTAGGTGCTGAGGTGTGGTATTCCACACTCCTGCAGAAACAGTAGGTCAGCTTTGACCTTGGCAAGGTAATCCAAGGTTGAAACACATCGCGTAGTAGATTAAATGCTACGCACATTAATGGAAGCAATTCTTACACCCATTTTTTACTAAAAATTAGTTGTTGCTTCCCATACCATTTGTCCTCGCTAGTCCCAGTCCTTCGGGATGTTCCTGCATACCCATCGTGTGCGCAAGCAGTTTCACGTTGGTTGGGCTCAGAAACTCCTCCTGATTTTTCATGCAGGG
This sequence comes from Heterodontus francisci, assembly GCF_036365525.1. Lineage (NCBI taxonomy): Eukaryota > Metazoa > Chordata > Chondrichthyes > Heterodontiformes > Heterodontidae > Heterodontus > Heterodontus francisci. Next base: position 23,210,887 of record NC_090397.1, read on the forward strand.
TTTGTGCCGCTCGGGTGACATCGGGGGGGTCTTGTAGGCAGAGAGGATTGGGTTGTCCTCAGCTGCTTCCATCTGTTCCTCCTCGAAAACATCACAGCTCCCGGTCTCCCGGAGCTCAGGTGCGCCAGACGTGTCTTTGCTCCCGGTGTCCCGGAGCTGAGATGCGTTGGCCACGTCGTTACGTGTGGGGCATTGGGGTTGGGGCACGCCGGGCCCATCACAGCTTCCAGTGCCGGGGGGCTGGGATGCCTTATCATCCATCTCGGAGTTCTGCCGTCTCTTTTGAAGGGGCTGTCGTTCCAGCATTTCCCCGTCCAGTGAAGAGGAGTTGTTGCAGTCTAATTCAGAAGAGAGCCTCCTCTTGCCACTGGTTTGGGTGGTGGCTTTGGGATGTTTTTTCTTTGTGGTTTTCCTCTGGACCACTTGCCACTGACCTGTTTGTCCATCTGCTGCCTCCTCCTCCATTGATTCTGTCTGTGGAGGAGGGGTTTCCGGGCGCTGGGTAGGTGCTGGGTCGTTGGTTTCAGCTGCCTCCCCTTCCTTCTCAGGCTGAAGTTCCTCGCTGCAGAGAAGGTTGCTGGTCTCCTTTCGAACAGCGGACGCCTTCGTCGAACCTTCTCCCGGCCTTTCCTTGGACCTTGCCGCCTGAGCATAGCTGAGGCAACGTTTGGGGCAGGTCTTGTAGAGATGGCCTGCCGCACCGCACAAGTTGCAACACTTAGTCTGCTTACAGTCCTTGGTCTGATGGCCTTCCTCCTTGCAGTTCTTGCAAACAACCGTGCTGCAGTTGGCTGCCATGTGACCAGATTTGCCACAGGTGCGGCAAACTCTGGGCTGCCCAGCGTAGACCAAGAAGCCTCGACTTCCCCCGATAGCGAAGCTGGAGGGAGGGTGGATGATGGCTCCACTGGGATCTACCTTCAAGGTCACCTTGACCTGCCGCTTGCTGGTCCAGATCCCAAAGGGGTCTTTGACATCAGTGCTGCTGCCGGCCACCTCGACGTACCTGGCGAGAAAGGTGAGTCCAGCCACCACCGGAACATGGGGGTTGTAGAGGTGAATCGTCACCACCCGGTCCCGTTGTGACGGAAGCGTGAAGAGCAGCTCCGCTGTGAGGATCGACAGCGGCGCCCAGTCCCCTTTCTCCTTGAACGCCTTCAGGAACTTGATGCATCCCGCCACGTTCCGGAACGTCACGTCGAAGTATCCACTGCTGGGGAAATCCTGCAGGCAGAAGACGTCCGTCGCTTGAAATCCGCAGCAATCGAAGAGAATTTTCTTGATGAAGAAGGCGCGATCGACCGGTGCATCTCCTTCCTTGTCCTTCACGACCACCCGAACGGTGTTGCGCACTCCCTGGCCCAAAGCTCGAAAATTGGTTTTAGCCATTTTACTCAAAGCTTCCCCAGGATCAAAAGGCAATGATCATGGTCTCTTCTCAATCAAATAAGCACTGATAAGAACAGATACTACACTTGATCTTAGCCAAAAGGCCGAGAAGCCTTTTATTAGTCCCAATCACTGTCCCCATAGCCTGGTAATTTTATTCCCTTCAAATATTTATTCAATTCTTTTTTCAAAGTTACCATTGAATCCATCACCCTTTCAGGCAATGTGGTCCAGATCACAAGTTGCACAAAAAAAAAAATCCTCATATCACCTCTTGTTCTTCTGCCTAACATCTTAAATTTGCATCTTCTGTTTACTGACCCTTCTGCTACTGGCAACAATTTCTCCTTCTTCACTTGGTCAAACCATTCATGACTTTGAATAACTTAATCAAATCTTTTCTTAACCTTCTATGTTCCAAGGAGAACAACACCAGCTTCTCCAGTCTCACCACATAATGGAAGTCCCTCATCTCTAGTACTATTCAAGTAAATCTCTTCTGTACCGTTTTCTGAAGCCTTGACCTCCTTCCTAAAGTGTGGGGCACAGGGTTGGACAAAATGCTCCAGCTGGGGCCTAACCAGTGTTATGTAAAGGTCGAGCATAACTTTCGTGTTTTTGTACTCTATTCCTCGATTAATAAAGCCAACAATCCATAAGCTTTTTAACAACCTTTTCAAATTATCCTGCCACCTTGAAAGATTTGTGTACGTACGCTCCCAGCGCCCTCTGTTCCTGCACTTCCTTTAAAATTGCACCCTTTTTTATATTGCCTCTCCTCATTCTTCCAACCAAAATGTATCACTTCACACTTCTCTGCATTAGTTTTCATCTACCATTTGTATGCCTGTTTCACTAGTCTATCTATGTCCTCTTGAAGTCTGTTACTACCCGCCTCACTGTTTACTACATTTCTGAGTTTCATGTTATCTGTAAACTTTAACATTATACCATCTACACCCAAGTCCAGTTCACTAATATATATCAAAAAGAGCAGTGGTCCTAATACTGACCCCTGGGGAACATCACTGCATACCTCCCTTCAGTCTGAAAAACAACCATTCACCATTACTCTCTGCTTTCTGTCCCTTAGCCAACATAGTTATGTTGTCACCGTCCCTTTATTCCCACAGTCTTTTATTTTGCTTGCATATCTACTATGTGATACTTTGTCAAACGCCTTTTGAAAGAACATATGCCCAACATCAACCGCACTACGTCCATTAATCTTCACCATTACTTCATCAAAGAAGTCCATCAAGTTAGTCAAACACAACTTGCCTTAAACAATTCCATGCTGACTTTCATTTATTAGCCCATACTTTTTCAAGTGTTAATGAATTTTGTCCTGGATTATTGTCTCTAAAGGTTTCCCCACCACTGGCTGTTTGGCCTGTAGTTGGCAGGTTTATCTCTCTCCCCTTTTTGAAAAATTTGCAATTCTCTAGCAGACTGGCATAAACCCATAGCTAAGGAGAATTGGAAGATTGTGACTGGAGCCTTTGCAATTTCCCGTTACTTCCTTCAGTAAGCTGGAATGCAACCCATCTGGACTGGGTGATCTTTCTACTTTGATTACTGCCAACCTTTTAAGTACTTCCTCTTTATCTATCTTTGTCATATCCAATATCTCTACGACCTCCTCCTTTACTGCTTCATTGGCAGCATCCTCTTCTTTAGTGAAAAAGATTAAAAATACTCATTTAGTACCTCAACCAGGCTCGTTCACTCCACAAGGAAATCTTTTTTGTCCCTAATCCGCCCCAGCCTTCTTTTGACAATCCCTTTTACTATCTACATCCCTTGACAAAGACTTTTAGGTTCCCTTTATGTTTGTTGCTAATCTAAACTCATAGAGCTGGATTTTGTTCTCCCCCATGCGTCGGGTTCCGTGGTGGAGGGTCTGAAGATGCCTCTGGGAGAGGGCTACCACGCACCCCAACGCCAGGAGGGTCTGGCCCAATATTACCAGTGGCAGCGAGGCCTCGTGGCACCCCCTCCACCCAGCTGCTCAGTGAAGGGACCTCAATTTGAATTTTTAAATAAATTAAAATTAATTAACTAATGAAACTCACCTCATCGCCTGATGTCCCGCTGTGATCTTTGACCCAGTGGCTGGCACTCCCGCATCTTCGGAGCCCCGTCCGGGCAAACGAGGTGCCACACTGGTGTGGAGGGGGGAGGAGGTAGGTTTTTCAGTGTAGGAGGGGGAGGAACATGGTCAAATTAATGTCATGGGTTTAGGTGATGGTGGGAAGCGTTGGAGTTGAAAGTTTGTGCAGTTTCTGGGGGAAGGTAAAATTGTAAGGGTGAGTGTTTTTTTTTGGGGTGGGGGGAAGGCAAATAATTAATTTAATTGTTTTGGGGGGGGTGGAAGAGGGGCAAAAGAAATGTATTTATTTATTTTTATTCACTTCACCTTCAAATATTTTAATTTCCCAGTAGAGCCAACAGCCCTTTAAAAATGGCATCAGCACCTGTGCACAGGCAGCTGACACCATTGCCGGGGATGGACAGCCCGCCCCTTCCACGTGATTGGGAGGCCGGCCTGCCCCGACTATTTAAATGAGCTGTCACATGGAAGATTGCAGTTGCTCCACAACATGCGGCCATGTGGCAGGCTGCTTTTTTCTTTGCCTGCTGCCGATACATAAAATTCAGCCCATACTCTCTCTTGGCTCCTCTTATTCTCTTTTTTTCAGATCTCCTCTTACTTTCTTTATTCATTTTGGTTCTCTACAGTACTATCAAAAAGAATGGAAAAATGTTTGATAGGTTAAAAGAAAAGCAAAATACTGCCGATGCTGGAAATCCGAAATAAAAACAGAAAACACTGGTAATACTGAGCAGGTCAGGTGGCACCTTTCTGATGAAAGGACATCAACCTGAAACGTTAACTCTCTTTCTCCCCCTACGGATGCTGCCAGACATGCTCAGTATTTCCAGCATTTTCTGTTTTGATCATTTAAAATTTGGGCTTAACTTTCTGCGGCTTTGCTCCTGCTGTACAGCCTCACTCAAATGGAATTGGTTGCAGAGGCCAGTATTATAATTTTACCGCTTATTATCTAGTGATCCAGTGAATGCAAATTTCCAAGGTGTCCAGGGCACAATTTTGAAATTTGCAGACGACACAAAACTTGGAGGTATTGTGAACCGTAAGGAGGATAGTGATAGACTTCAAGAGGATGTAGACAGGCTGGTGGATTAGGCGAATGTGTGGCAGTTGCAAGTTAATACAGAGAAGTTTGAAATAATACGCCTTGGTAAGAAGAAGGAGCAGCGGCAATATCCAATAAAGGGTAATATTCTAAAGGGGGTGCAGGAACAAACAGACCGGGGGGTATATGCACACAAGTTGTTGAAGGTGGCAGGACATATTGAGAAAGTGGGTCAAAAGGCATATGGGATTCTTGGCTCTATAAGTAGTGGCATAGAGTACAAAAGCAAGGAGGTTATGTTGAAGCTTTATAAAAAAACTGTTTTGGCCTCAGTTGGTACACTGTGCCCAATTCTGGGCTAGGGTTATTTTTCTTAGAGAAGAGAAGTTTGAGAGGAGATTTGATAGAAATGTTCAAAATCATGAGGGGTCTAGAGAGAATAGATGGAGAGAAACTGCTGGCAGAAGGGTCGAGAACTGAGCACAGAGACCTACCAAAAGAACCAAAGGCAACATGAGGAAAATCTTTTTTATGCAGCGAGTAGTTACAATCTGGAATGCACTCCTTGAGAGTGTGGTGGAGGCAGATTAAGTTGTGTCTTTCTAGAGGGAATTGGATAAGCACATGAAGGGAAAAAATTTGCAGGGCTACAGGGAAAGGACCAGGGAGTGGGACTAGCTAAATTGCTCTTGTAGAGAGCTGGCATGGACATGGCAGGCCGAATGGCCACCTTCTGTGCTGTAAACGATTCTATGATGAGGGAGTGCTGGGTTGTGAGAGGTACTGTCTTTTGATGAAATGTTAAACCAAGATCCTGTCAGGTTAGATGTAATAGACCCTATGGCACATTTTGAAAGAGATGCTGGGAGTTCTCCCAGTGTCCTGGCCAACCTTCATTCACCAACCAACACTGCCAAAACAAACTAAGTGGCTCTTCCTCTCACAGTTGTTTGTTGGACTTCCATCATTAGCTCCTTCTGCTGGTTACATATGTAATTGCATAATGTAGTTTTCAATAAAACAGGCCTGTGATTCTTTAAATGTGAGGATGTCCACAACTTGTAATTGTCTTCATTCTTTCATGGGATCTGGGCATTGCTGGCAAGGCTATCATTTATTGCTCATCCTTAATTGCCCCTGTGAAGGTGGTGGGGAGCTGCCTTCTTGAACCGCTGCAGTCCATGAGGTGTAAGTATACCCACAGTGGTGTTAAGGAAGGAGTTCCAGGTTTTTGACCCAGCAATGATGAAAGAACAGTGATATATTTCCAAGTCAGGGTGGTGTGTGACTTGGAGGGGAATTTGCCAGTGGTGGTGTTCCCATGCGTCTGCTGCCCTTGTTCTTCTAGGTAGAGGTCTTGGGTTTGGAAGGTACTCTCGAAAAAGCCTTGGGGAGATGCAGTGCATCTTGTCGATGGTACACACTGCTGTCACTGTGCACTAGCGCTGGAGGGGGTGAATGTTTAAGGTGGTGGCTGGGGTCCCGATCAAATGGTCGGCTTCGATGCTGTCGATCTTCTTGAATATTGCTGGAGTTGCACTCATCCAGGCAAGTGGATCCTGGGTTGCACTTTGTAGGTGGCAGAAAGGTCTTCAGAAATCATCACTAGAGTCACTCACTGTAGAATACTAAGCCTCTGACCTGTTCTCGTAGCCACAGTGTTTATATGGCTGGTCCAGTTAAGCTATTGGTCAATGGTGACACCAAGGATATTGATGGTGGTGGGGGGTGCGTTATGCTGTTGAATGTCAAGGAGAGGTAGTTAGACTCTCTCTTGTTGGATTTGGTCATTGCCTGGTACTTGTGTGTCATGAAAGTTACTTGTTATTTATCAGCCCAAGCCTGAATGTTGTCCAGATCTTGCTGCATGTGGCACGGACTATTTCACTTTTTGAGAAGTTACGAATGGAACGGAACAGAGTGCAATCATCAGCGAACATCCCCACTTCTGACATTACGATGGAGGGAAGGTCATTTATGAAGCAGCTGAAGATGGTTGAGCCGAGGACACTGCCCTGAGGAACTCGTGCAGCGATGTCTTGGGGCTGAGATGATTGGCCTTCAATAACCACAGCCATCTTCCTTAATGCTAAATATGATTCCAGCCAGTGAAGATTTTCCCCCCGATTCACATTGACTTCAATTTTACTAGGGCTCCTTGATGCCATACTCGGTCAAATGCTGCCTTGATGTCAAGGGCAGTCACTCTCACCTCAGCTCTGGAATTCAGCCCTTTTGTCCATGTTTGGACCAAGGCTTTAATGAGGTGTGGAGTCAAGTGGCCCTGCTGGAAATCAAACTGAGCATCGATGAGCAGGTTATTGGTGAGTAAGTGCCACTTGATATTACTGTTGACATCTTTAATCACTTTGCTGATGATTGAGAGTGGATTGATCTGGTTGGATTGGATATGTCCTACTGTAATATTACTGAATACAAATTAAATAACATGAAAACTGTTCTATCACCTGGTATAATAGTGTGGTTAGAAGTTCAAATGGCAGAAATGGTCACCTTCAAAGGGAATTAGATAAATACTTGAAGGAGAAAAATTGGAGGAATATGGGGAAAGGGTGGAGGAGTGGCACTAACTGGATTGCTCTTTGAAAGGGCTGGCACTGATTCAATGGACCAAATGGCCTCCTTCTGTGCTGTGCTATTCTGTGATTCTAATAATCTATGCAAATGTCGAGAAATTATTGTATCACACTGCCCATTCAATGCCTATCATTTTGTTTTTCTAATTCTGATTTATTTTGCTAAAAACACTTTTGTACATGGATATAAGCAAGAAGAAATACAAGAGGAGGAACATTGAGTGGTAGCACTGAATATTATTTAATATTAACAGCAAATGTCAAGCTATGTGGTACATTATGAGACAGCTAAGATCATCCTAAAACAGGAAAATAGGGATAGATTTTTATCAAAAAATGGGACTGCAACAATCGCCAAGGTAATAGTACACAGAGAAAGGCAGTCAAAACCAACATTCATGATCAAAGTTTTTTTTTTAGAGATACAGCACTGAAACAGGCCCTTCGGCCCACCGAGTCTGTGCCGACCATCAACCACCCATATATACTAATCCTACACTAATCCCATATTCCTACCACATCCCCACCTGTCCCTATATTTCCCTACCACCGACCTATACTAGGGGCAATTTATAATGGCCAATTTACCTACCAACCTGCAAGTCTTTTGGCTTGTGGGAGGAAACCGGAGCACCCGGAGAAAACCCACGCAGACACAGGGAGAACTTGCAAACTCCACACAGGCAGTACCCAGAATTACACCCGGGTCGCTGGAGCTGTGAGGCTGCGGTGCTAACCACTGCGCCACTGTGTCATCAGAATGTGACATCTAAAGTAATGCTTCAATCAAAATGGATAAAAATTCACACATAATTTCCCAGAAAATAAGGCATTTGATCTGTAACTACTGTGAGAGATACAATGGATACGATATTCTAATTAAACAGGATACATTTAATGAACACCATAATGTAGTATGCCATTACTGATTCCATGGTTCATTTCGAAAAGATTTCTTTAAATATTGTTTTCCATGATGTAAAATAAATTTACTTATGCCTGCCTTAACTACTGAATAAAACTAAATTGCAAGGCATAGAGGAAATTTATGAGGGGGGAGGATTTGGATAAGGTCCGAAAACTGGGTTTGTGATGTGATTAGCCCATGCCCTTTTGGAGCGATGCAGGCAATATGTGAACTTTGTGCTGCCTGCTTATTTAAATGATAGTGGCGTGCAGCCCAGCGCTAAACGCACGCCTCTGCAGGGGGTCCAGGTTTGTGTGAGGCAAGCACCACTTAAAGCTAACCTGCACTACTTAAAGAGGAGGTGCATTCTGGCTGCAGAAGGGGCTGTAAGTGGCTGGGGAAGAGTGTATGACCTGGAAAAAGAGTGAATATGGTGCAGCATCGCAGAGAGCATGCTCTGACGCAGCACTGGAGGCCTTGGTGCAGGAGGTGGACAGGAGGAGCGAGGTCCTCTATCCACAGGGAACCAGCAAGCCTTCCAGACAGACACTGAGTGGGCAGTAGGAGCAGATACCAACCTGGTCAATGCCAGTAATGTAGTCCTAAAGACCTGGATGCAGTGGTTGTCTTCGTTGGAATTGCAGCAGGACGGGGAGATCACAGACAGCAAGCCAGAAGGGGGTATGTTGGTTGTCTCCTCATTTCCTCCTCCTCCTCCAGCTTCTCTTCCTCCTACTCCTCCTCAGCTGCTCGACATATACCTGGTAGCAAGTGCTGTGGCCTCATGATGGTAAAGGTGTAGGGGATACAGCTACCATGACAAATTGTGACACCTACTCTGGCGAGTACTGCAGTGGTCCAGGCAGTGAAAGCGTTGCATGAGCACTCCAATGGTCTGCTCAATGATGTTTTGTGTGACAGCGTGGTAAAGGACTGCTACCCGACGAAATCCGATGACATGTGTTGGGTTCAGGTTGGGTCGAGTCGCACTTCCACGTCCGGCATTCGGGCTCGGGTCGGGTCGGGTTGGGCCGGATCGGACACACTTTATCACCACCTCAGGTTGGTGACTCTAATGTTAATTTACTTTTTGGACTTTAAAGGTGGTTTTGCTACAGTTGTTTTAAGTTTGTGCAGGTCAGGAACAAAGTGAAAAACGGAAGGTAGGCTAACTGATGATCGGTTCGGGTCGGGCGCGGGAAAAAAATGGAAGGACTCAGGCTGGGTCAGGCTCAGGGTCAGATGGGGTTCTGTCGGGCTCAGTTCGGGTCTCATTTGCAGACTTGAGCAGGCCTTTACAGCGTGACCCTCATTATATGCATGCTGGCCAAGTGTGGGTGAGTTGCACAATGGAGTCATGAGCCAGGTAGTCAGCAGATAGTCCCTGTCAGTCAGTAGCCACCATCTAGTTTGATGTGGTGGCTCAAATACTGATGGAACAGCAGACTGACACAGACTAACAGCATCATGACTGCTGCGGGGATAGCAGGCATTCATCTGCATGATGTGCTGAGCATATTGACAAACCAACTGCACAGTCAGCGAGTGGAATCCTTTGTAGTTGTGGTAAATCTCAACATTTATATGCAGCTCCCACAAAGCCATGTGTGTGCTTTCGATGGCAAACTGGGGAAGCCTGCTATCCTGGCAAAGCCACTAGCATGATCTGCTTGCTTCCCTCTGATCAGAGAGAACAAACTAAACTCTCATCTCCTGCATAAAGAGCATCAGACACCTCCCTTGTACTATAGTGGACAGCAAACTGGAAAATGTTAGAGATGTCGCTTGCTCCAGCCTGGAAGGATCCTGACACAAAGAAATTTATTGCCACAGTCACCTTCACAGTCACTGGCCGTGCCGTCCTTGCCCTGCTCTGAGGCTGCAGGTTTGCCTGCAAGAGGTGGAAGATTCCAGCGAGCATCTCCCTTGTGAAAAGTTGCACACACCGTTCCTTGCTGAGGTTGAGGTAAGAGAATTGCTTTGTCCTGCTGAGATCCCTTCTTTCCCTCCTCTTTCTCCCTCTGCGAGCAACCTGTCCTCCTCAGTGTTGCCTCTGTTAAATTTCCCCTGTCATACTGCAGGCCAAGGGGGATGGTAACTGTTGTGCATTTCACTGGGTAGCTAACATGTGGACTCATAGCAAGCAGCCATATTATAACAAAATGCTCAGCTATAGAATATACTACAGCAACTACAGCATCTGTGACTGTGAGCAGGTGTTCTGAACATAACCCTTGAAGGCAGAACTAAGGCCTTCACCATGTGCAACATGACTCCCTATCAACTTCACCAACATTAAATAGCATTAGAAAACTCAGAGCACTTGTACAAACTTAGATAGAGCCAGTAGACATTAATCAGCAACTAACCTGAAAGTAATTAATGATTCCTTTAAATAGCACTGGTGGGGTGGTGCTTTCTGTTGTTGAACACATGTTAAACTTTTGTGTTTAAGAGAGGGCATTAGGTGGAGCGGTGAAGTCGAAAATGGCATTAATGGCCTCAAATCAGCATTACACATTGACTGATCTCACAATCTGCTTAGTCTGCATACTTCCAGTGCATGCTCCTAACACGGGGGCTAACATCTTCACCGAAATGGTGTCTGGCATGAGCCTCAACGGAAGTGTGCGCATGCGGTCCAAATGCCATTTTAGCACCAAAACAGAAAATGTGAGCACTACGGAGCTTAATTTTGCAACTATTAATTCCAAACACATCATTTATGCAGTTCCTTCAGGTCCTGTGCTATTCTCTATCATACTCAGACAACATCTGTAATATTCCTCAGCCTCAAAGCACATGTCTTAGATATCTAGATGTGATATTTAATCAACATTTGGCCAAGGATAGAGCATCATTTCCCATATGTCACTTTGTTACTGTCATTGTCCAGTCCCACCTGATGAGATTGTAACCCCATCGTCGCATAATGACTGCTCCTCATTGTGTGATATCAAGAAGGAAAGAGCTTTTCCTGGAATTTCTGTGAGCCTTCTCCAGTAGAATATTGGCAGAATCACTGGTGAAATGGTATAACTGGTTGAAAATGACGGTTTATGGTGTTTCAATGAGGGTTCTGGCAATCTCCCACCAAAGTAAAGGCAGGAGATCAGGGCAACACCATGGAAATTAAGGGTCCTGGTATTTATATAGAACATTATCATATCCTCAGGACTGCCCAAAGCACTTCACATAAATGAATGGCTTTTTGAAGTATAGTCACTGCAGCATCTGGGGAGAGAGAAACTGAGTTAATATTTCTGGTCAATGACTAGAAGAAGTTAGAGATTTAACGGTTTATAAGACAGTACAGAGACAGGGAAAAGATGATAAACACTGCTGCTGTTTTTAACCTTGTGTCAGTGAATGGGCTATGAGTGTGTTAAAATTGGGGCCCAGATGCAAATAGGTTCTGCTGTAACCATTTATATCTCTGGAGCCTACTTTTGTTTCATTACTTGCCCCATTACCATCTCCTTTGCCTTTGCACCATCATCTCTTTGTCATTTAATCACTGCTGCTCTTCACACTATCACAGACCTTCCCATTTGTTAACTCCTCCCCTTCTCCCAAGCCTCCCACCAACACCCACCACCCACCCCGCCCCGCAACCCCCAACCCCCCTCTTTTCCCCTGGCTCTGTACTTGCTTATAGACTGTTAAATCTCTAACTTCTTCCAGTTCTGTTGAAAGGTTGTTGACCTAAAACCTTAACTCTGTTTCTCTCGCCAAAGATGCTGCTACTGTTTCCAGCATTTTCTGTGTTTATTTAAGATTTGCAGTATCTGCAGTATTTTCCTTTTGTTTCTGTCTTTCACTTTGTACTGCTTCAAACCTAATAACAAAGAACAAAGAACAAAGAACAGTACAGCACAGGAACAGGCCATTTGGCCCTCCAAGCCTACGCCGATCTTGATGCCTGCCTAATTTAACACCTTCTGCACTTCCGGGGCCCATATCCCTCTATTCCCTTCCTATTCATGTATTTGTCAAGATGTCTCTTAAACGTCGCTATTGTATCTGCTTCCACCACCTCCCCTGGCAGCAAGTTCCAGGCACTCACCACCCTCTGTGTAAAAAACTTGCCTCGCACATCCCCTCTAAACTTTGCCCCTCGCACCTTAAATCTATGTCCCCTAGTAACTGACTCTTCCACCTGGGAAAAAGCTTCTGACTATCCACTCTGTCCATGCCGCTCATAACTTTGTAAACCTCTATCATGTCGCCACTCCACCTCCGTCTTTCCAGTGAAAACAATCCGAGTTTTTCCAACCTCTCCTCATAGCTAATGCCCTCCAGACCAGGCAACATCCTGGTAAACCTCCTCTGTACTCTCTCCAAAGCTTCCACGTCCTTCTGGTAGTGTGGCGACCAGAATTGCACGCAATATTCTAAGTGTGGCCGAACTAAGGTTCTGTACAGCTGCAACATGACTTGCCAATTTTTATACTCTATGCCCCGACCAATGAAGGCAAGCATGCCGTATGCCTTCTTGACTACCTTATCCACCTGCGTTGCCACTTTCAGTGACCTGTGGACCTGTACGCCCAGATCTCTCTGCCTGTCAATACTCCTAAGGGTTCTGTCATTTACTGTATACCTCCCACCTGCATTAGACCTTCCAAAATGCATTACCTCACATTTGTCCGGATTAAACTCCATCTGCCATTTCTCCGCCCAAGTCTCCAACCGATCTATATCCTGCTGTATCCTCTGACAATCCTCATCATTACCCGCAACTCCATCAACCTTTGTGTCGTCCGCAAACTTACTAATCAGACCAGCTACATTTTCCTCCAAATCATTTATATATACTACAAATAGCAAAGGTCCCAGCACTGATCCCTGCAAAACACCACTAGTCACATCCCTCCATTCAGAAAAACACCCATCCACTGATACCCTCTGTCTTCTATGATCGAGCCAGTTCTGTATCCATCTTGCCAGCTCACCTCTGATCCCGTGTGACTTCACCTTTTGTACCAGTCTGCCATGCGGGACCTTGCCAAAGGCTTTACTAAAGTCCATATAGATAACATCCACTGCCCTTCCTTCATCAATCATCTGCGTCACTTCCTCAAAAAACTCAATCAAATTAGTAAGACACGACCTCCCCTTCACAAAACCATGCTGTCTCTCGCTAATAAGTTCGTTTGTTTCCAAATGGGAGTAAATCCTGTCCTGAATAATCCTCTCTAATAGTTTCCCTAATACTGACGTAAGGCTCACCGGCCTATAATTTCCTGGATTATCCTTGCCACCCTTCTTAAACAAAGGAACAACATTGGCTATTCTCCAGTCCTCTGGGACCTCACCTGTAGCCAATGAGGATGCAAAGATTTCTGTCAAGGTCCCAGCAATTCCCTCCCTTGCCTCCCTCAGTATTTTAGGGTAGATCCCATCAGGCCCTGGGGACTTATCTACCTTAATGCTTTGCAAGACACCCAACACCTCCTCCTTTTTGATAATGAGATGACTGAGACTATCTGCACTCCCTTCCCTAGGCTCATCATCCACCAAGTCCTTCTCTTTGGTGAATACTGATGCAAAGTACTCATTTAACACCTCGCCTATTTCCCCTCGCTCCACACATAGATTCCCATCTCTGTCCTTGAGTGGGCCAACCCTTTCCCTAGTTACCCTCTTGCTCTTTATATACGTATAAAAAGCCTTGGGATTTTCCTTAATCCTGTTTGCCAATGGCTTTTCATGACCCCTTTTAGCCATCCTGACTCCTTGCTTAAGTTCCTTCCTACTGTCTTTATATTCCTCAAGTGCTTTGTCTGTTCCTAGCCTTCCAGCCCTTACAAATGCTTCCTTTTTCTTTTTGACTAGTCTCACAATATCCCGCGTTATCCAAGCTTCCCGAAACTTGCCAAACTTGTCTTTCTTCCTCACAGGAACATGCTGGTCCTGGATTCTAATCAGCTGACGTTTGAAAGACTCCCACATGTCAGATGTTGATTTACCCTCAAACAGCCGCCCCCAATCTAAATTCTTCAGTTCCTGCCTAATATTGTTATAATTAGCCTTCCCCCAATTTAGCACCTTCACCCGAGGACTACTCTTATCCTTATCCACAAGTACCTTAAAAATTATGGAATTATGGTCACTGCTCCCGAAATGCTCCCCCACTGAAACTTTGACCACCTGGCCGGGCTCATTCCCCAATACCAGGTCCAGAATGGCCCCATCCCTAGTTGGACTATCTAATTACTGTTTCAAGAAGCCCTCCTGGATGCTCCTCACAAATTCTGCCCCATCCAAGCCCCTAGCACTAAGTGTGTCCCAGTCGATATAGGGGAAGTTTAAATCACCCACCACTACAACCCTGATACCTTTACATCTTTCCAAAATCTGTCTACATATCTGCTCCTCTACCTCCCGCTGGCTGTTGGGAGGCCTGTAGTAAACCCCCAACATCGTGACTGCATCCTTCCTATTCCTGAGCTCCACCCATATTGCCTCGCTGCATGACCCCTCTGAGGTGTCCTCCCGCAGTACAGCTGTGATATTCTCCTTAACCAGTAATGTAACTCCCCCACCCCTTTTACATCCCCCTCTATCTCGCCTGAAGCTTCTAAATCCTCTCTGTTTTTTCCTTTGTGTTCTTTTGCTCAGTGTTGACAATTTCTTCCTTTCTAATCTGAAGCAATTTGAAATATCTTTCTGAATGTGAGGAAGAATATGGAAATGTAAATTATTATTACTGCATTGTCAAAACAACTGAAAGCCTAAAAACATGCACTTAGCTGTATACCTAACCAGCAGCACAGCATGAGCAATGTGCACACATGAGTACGTGTCTCATCCCTTGGTGCAGTAAATCAGTTGTTGGAGTGTGTGTTTGTGCTGGCCAGAATATTGTTATGCTTCAATCACTCATGTTCTTCTTGCTGGTTCCGGCTGCAGTTCATGCTTGTCGTTATTGCTTTGTCCTGTATTGAACTTGGTTCTGCAACTGGGAATGCCTTGTACAATAAATCAGAAATTTTCACTGGGAGTGCCTTGTCGTGCAATAAATCAGGAAGTCCCACCTGCAACACAATGCCAGACCGAAGCAACAGCATTCAATTCGCGTACTGGGCAGGCAGTACACTTCCAGAGTGCCCTCTGTGAACTGTGGGGAGGGATTAAAGGGGTGGAGCAACTTTGTGAACTAGGAGAACTTGGAGGGGCAGAGAACCCCTGTGAGGAGGGACTGGAGGTAAGAGTGCCTTTACACAATGTTATCAGTAGTTTGGTTAGGGACTGCTGCAGGCCTCTCAGAAAACAAGCGAGTGTAGGTTTTCCCATGATTTTTCTGAATGCTTCTCCTAGTCCCACGAAAATCTTGTCACCACTGTCCATGCCCCATCCCTCAACTGACTCCCCCTACCCCTTAACCCCTCCCCACAACCCCACCAACTGGTGAGCTGCCTGTGAGTAGTGGAGCAGTACTTACAGCTCTGCTGATTGTAAGCAAATGAGGTCCATGAAGTCCAGGCTCAGGCCTTCCACCTAGGACAGCTTTGTGACAATTGCCACAGAGTTACTGAAAGAAAGAGAGCATGACCTAGCACTCATTTAATGTCTTTTACATCCTCGGGAATCCTAAAAGCACTCCACAGCCAATAAATCACTTTTGAAGTGTGGTTACTGCTGCCACATTGGCAAACATAACAGTCGTTTCTTGTATAGCAAGGTCCTATAAACATCAAATGAGATGACCAACCAATTGATCTGTTTTTGTTAGCGGTAGTTTACTGGACTTCCTCAGCTCCACTTGATGCAAACTCCAACCCATTCAAAAGTATGCTACTGGCATCCTATCCCTCTCCTAGGTTCTGCACACATACTGGGCTGGATTTTAACAGCCTGCCACCAATCTCAGCGGCGAGCTCAAAAAATGGCAGCCCGCACACACCAAAGAGCCGCCATGATCTCCCGCATGGTGGGTCATTTAAATAGCCAGGGTGGCACGCGAACCCCCCCAATCATGTGGAGAGGGCAGGCTGACCGTTCATTTTTAAAGGGCTGCCAGCCCTGTTGGCTAATCTACATTTTTCAAGAAATATTCCCCCCAAGATTTATCAAATAAATTTCTAATATTCCTTTCCCACCCTCCAATATCAATTACATTAACTGTTTGCCCATCCCCCGCAAAAAAACTTACCTTTTTAAATGTTACCTTCTGCCCCCCACAGACTGCACAAAGTTTGAAGATCACTCCTTCCCACCATCTCCTACACCCATTACATTTATCTGACCCCCATTCCCCCTCCCACACTGAAAATATTAACTCTTTCCCCCATCCCCACCAGTGTCACGCTGGCTTTTGCCAGATGGGGGAGTTGAAGTCGTGGGAATGCTGGCCGCCACGCAGATGATCACGGCAGGCCCACAGGATTGCAGGTAAGTCCATTTAAATATGTTCATTTTATTAATTTAAATTCAGGTCCCGTTGCCCAGTGGGGATGGGGCCGCCATGGAGCCTTGCTGCCGCTGGGAGGATCGGGTCGGGCCTTCCCCATGTCGCGGTTCATGGCGGGCCTCATCTGGAGCCATCTTCAGGCCTCCTGACCACAGATCAAGACGTCGGGGACTTGGTAAAATCCAGCCCACTATCCCAGTCCTCACTGAAATCCATTGCCTCCCATCCCCTAATGCTTTGATTTCAAGTCATCATTCTTGTTTATACATCTTAGCTTAGACCTCACTCCACACTACTTCTGCAACCTTCTCCTACCTTGCGTCTCAGCTCCCACCCTCCTCTCTTTTGACTCTGGATTATCGTGCATCTTTCCTTCTCTTGCAACAACACTGGAAAGCTCTTCATGCACCACAGCCCTGCATTCTGAACTTTTTATTCTAAACCCTTTGCTTTGCCACATGTCTTTCCAATTTAACACCTTACAATTAAGGTGTCCCTTGTATTTTCAAATCAATACCTTCGAAATTCTATCTAGCCAAAATGTGGGCCACCAACCACCATATTTCACTGGCTAGCCCATTGATCAAGATGGTGGCTCTCGAGTGCCAGATTCTGAGGTGAGTCAGCCAACAACATAATATCATCTGTGGAAAAGAACACTTTCAAAAATGCCTGAAACAGGCATTCAAGTCTCTTATGCCATCCAACACCTTGTTGATGAAGATATTGAATAGGATTCTTGACACTAGAAACTATTGCCTCAGTCCTCTTTCATGAGTGATAGATTCAATGGGTCTCTCATTTACCTTTACACAGATCTTGGAGGTAAAATCCAAGATTTTGCCATGTACTCTGATAGCTTCCAGCTTCTCCATGAAAACTGCACAGGTACTAGGTGAAAAAGCCTTGTAGAAATCAAAGACCACGTAAGTAGGATTCCTTGTGTCATGCAATGCTCTTTGAATTTGTCCTACATATTCTTCACAATAACAGCATCCAGCCTATTCATTTCAGACCATCTAATCCTTGTACGATAACAACCTGAAGAACCACCTTAAAAACCACTGATAATCGATGGGGTTTCATGGTAGTTCCAGTCTCACTAGTATCTCCCTTCCTGTAGATTGAAACTGCAATTGTATTCTGGAATGCCATGAATGCTCATGCTTCAAATAGAATCTTATTCAGCAAGTTCATTTGGACAGCTTCAAGGTGAGTCAATGTTTCCTTGTGCTGTTCTACAACCCCATCACTATTCGTCGTCTTTTCACCAATAGCAGCTTTTAGGAATTTGTATTGAATAATATCCATGCTGCAGCCCTACTGTTAGCTAGAAAACAAAGTATGGAGACCAATTTCTCTCATTGAACTGGTGCATTAAGGCCTATCTGTGCAGCACACTACAATTATTTTTCCAATTTCCATGGCTGTGGTATATTGTAATATCTTTTGCGCACTGCCTCTCTGCTGCCCTCACTGTTGGGAGGTGTAAATAAAAGTTTCCAACATGGCTACTCCCAGTTAAGATCTCATGTAGTTTTTATTCTGAATACACAACAATGGCCTCCTGTGCTGTATGATTCTATAATCCTTGTTCAAGGAAGGATTGTTTACTTTTGCTGAATGATTATGGGTTATAGCATTTGTTTTATCTTCCTGATCATATTATTTCTCTTTACTTCATTTGTTCTCTCATTCTATAGCTGAAAGCTGATAATAAACATTTGAGTGAGGTTGATAAATTAACAAAACAGTAGTTATTGAAATCAGATATTTGACCTCGCCCTTTTTTTTTTACCTTAACTCAACTGAAAACTGAAAGCAAATATTTCAGTATCGATGAAGAGTTACACCATAATGTTAGTATGTCTCTTCACTTTGCTGCTGCCGACAAACCTGCCATGTATTTTTTCTTTAACTGCTGCCGGTTAGGTACATGCAGAGAAAGGGCTCCCAGCTGAAAAATGTTGGCATGATTGCTAACTACATTTGGAAACTTTTGGCAATGGAAGCTGTTATGTGATTGCCTTTAAAAGTGATGTCCCTTTAAGATCTTAGTATGCTAATGAGCTGAGTACCCGGATGCCCGTCTGACTCTGAACTGTAACGCCAAGAGGCAAGACCTGCTAATAGATAGCTATGTGCTGTATATACTTGTTAGCTGTTAATAAACCTGTTTGAGATCTTCAGTCAACTGAACTCCATGCATCTCATTTATGTTGCATCAGTCAACATAAAAAAGCTTCTCATTACAGAAGCACTTCAGTATTTCTGCAGATTGTGGGGTTAAAGGAGCAACAGGATGTAAATTAAAAGAAAGATTTGCATTTATCTAGCATCTTTCGTGAACTTGGGCTTTCCCAAAGCATTTTACAGCCTTTTAAGTATTTTTGAAGTGTAATCACTGCTGAAAATGTAGGAAGCTATACTCCCTCCATTTATTTATCACTTCCTTCTTTGGGGGAGGAATGGGGGAGGGGACACAAAGTCCTTAACAGTACTTTTCATCCTTCCTTAGATATAAATTAAAATGTCTTGTATGTCTGTGAGGTTTTCAGTGATCCACAGCAACAGAATAATTGCACACGGCAGCAGAACAGGATGTGCCTAACTTTATTTCACAGGAAAACTAATTGATCACAGTGCTAGGTAAAACCAACAGATCATCAAGGCACAGCTCATACAGATGGGTTCACTGAACGATTGAATGTTTTTTAATGCAAGGCTTTTATATTGTCCTGGCCAATATTTGTCCTATAACCAACATCACTAAAAAAAACTGCTCATCTGGTCAACTTATTTCATTGTTGTTTATGGAATTGTGTTGTGCACAAATTGGCTGCGGGTTTTCTTGCAATACAACAGTGATGACACTTCAAAAGTTCTTAATTGGCTATAAAGCAATTTGGGATGGCCTGAAGTTGTGAAAGTTGCTATATAAATGTAAATCTTTCTTTCTTTACCAACCAAAAATTCATGACATGTGGCTTACAGACCAGTGGAAATACTGTTAAAACAATTGTTACCCATTAAAAACATTCATAAATTTGACTTTACACTTGAGGTTTACAAGATTGGGGGATGTGACTAGAGGACTGATTTTGTTATCAGGCACTCCCAGCAAGGAACGATATTTCATAAGATCATAAGAATTAGGAGCAGGTGTAGGCCCATTCAACAACCCCTTGAGCCTGCTCCGCCATTCTATAAGATCATGGCAGATTTGACTGCAGCCTTAACTCCACTTTCCTGCCAGCCCCCCTTAATCTTTGACTCCTTTGTGGATAAAAAATCTGTTTAATTCAGCCTTGAATATGTTCAATGACCCAGTCTCCACTATTCCCAGGGGAAGAGAATTTCAAAGATTAGCAATCCTCTGAGCAAAGAAATTCCTCCCCATCTCCTTCCTAAAAGGGAAACCCCTTATTTTGAAACTGTGCCCTCTGGTTCTAGATTCCCCCAGGAGGGGAAACATCCTCTCAGCATTTACCCTGTCAAGCCCCCTCATTCACTCCTCATTCTTCTAAACTCCAATGAATATAGGCACAACCTGCTCAACTTTTCCACAATGCAAGTTGTTACCTACAGGTGGCAGTTGATAGGGATGGTTTTCCCTTTTCCACCTCTCAACTGACCAAAGACCGTGTTTTTAAAATATGTGTTTTATCTCTGAGCATTTTAATGGTCAACAAACAGACAAATGACAAGTTTTCTCATAAGTTTAAAAGAAAGATAAATGTTTATTATACAGCACCCGAAAATATACGCAACTTCACCCCACCCCCCTCACTTGCATACAGAGAGACACACATAAGAAAAGATAGAGATTAAAAGATAACATGCATTTAGGTCTGATGGTTCAAAAGAGTTCTCTTTTTAACTTGCATTTCCCCAGAGTGAAGATTTGAAATTGTGCAGGCATATATTCTTTTCCTTGTTCGCTGATGACAGGCTTGGGAGGTTTAAGAAGACAAATGTGCTATTGCAGACTACTTTTGTTATATTCTAGTTAAAGGTGAAGTCATGGTATGATTTCTCAGGTAGGGAGTTCAAGGCTAAATTCCAATCGCTGCCTGCATGTAGTTCAAAGATGGTGTTCTTAGGCAGGGTCCTGTCTCTTTGATGTCATAGATGGATCTATCATACTGCTTCTGGCTTTGTCTGCACAGAATGTCTCTTATTAAAGCTCCTTATCAGAAACCTGGTTTCTGTCATGTGACTAGAGTTTCTCTCTCATTGTTTTCATGAATGATTTCTGATGGTCAGGCCATTGTTAGACAATGGGGTTTCGGTGTCACTCATCTTCATTCCATCTTGATACTTTCACACCCATTCTCTTGAGTTTGAATTTGGAGCCACAAAGTTTGCAATGCCATTGTCAACTCAATTCGTTGAAGAGAAGTCTTAACACAGAATGATTCATTTACATTTTAATGCCTTCTCCAAGGCTTGTCCAGACGTGAAGATTGGCTCAGGGTTCTTGCAGTTTCCATGACTTCTCGACTCCATTTTGTTTTGTAGGAAAAATGTCTGTTTTGGGTTTGTTTCATAAGTTCATTATATAGTTCATAATTTCTCCTTGCATAAGCATGACAGAATATATCCCTCCTTACCTAAGGAGACTAAAACTGTACACAGCTCTAGGTGCAGTTTGACCAATGCCCTGTACAGTTGTAGCAAGACTTCCCTACCTTTATACTCCATCCCCCTTGCAATAAAGGCCAACATTCCATTCACGTTAAATAGAAGCAAAATACTGCAGATTCTGGAAATCCAAAATAAAAACAGAAAGTGCTGGAAATACTTAGCAGGTCTTGCAGCATTTGTGGAGAGAGAAGCAGAGTTAATGTTTCAGGTCTGTGACCTTTCATCAGATGCTGCCAGACCTGCTGAGTATGTCCAACACTTTCTATTTTTATTCCATTTGCCGTCCTAATTACTTTCTGTACCTGCATGCCAACGTTTTGTGAGTCATGTACAAGGACACCCAGATCCCCTGTACCGCAGCATTCTGCACTCTCTCTCCATTTAAATGATATTTTGCTTTTCTACTTTTCCCACCAAAGTGGATAACCTCACATTTTCCCACATTATACTCCATCTGCCAAATTTTTGCCCACTCACTTAACCTATCTATATCTCTTTGGAGTGTTACAACCAGTCAAAGCTCCCCAATCAAAATATATGATTCTGATTGTGGTGGGAGAAACGCACTGCGAATTCAATTCTGTCGCTCAACAGATTGCCTAACATATCATTTAAAACTTTCCAGATTAAAGGACGACCCAGCCAAATTGTATCATCTATTAACCCCCGAATGTGGCTAACCAAACCAGGTGACTTTAAATCAACACATTAACTCTTTAATTAAAAAAAACTAAATTCTTGCACACAATGAAGATATAAACAACATTAAAAATAGAAAAAATTAGAGTCCTTGCAAATTTACAGTCCAATGTTGCTTGACGTCCTCACAGCCGTCTGATGGAGAAAAAAGATTCTTCCACAGTAGGACAGTCCGTAGTCTAATTCCAGCAGTAGGTGATGCTTTCCTTCTCCAGCGAATTTCAACCATTAACGACTTGCAAACACAGAATTTTTGAGGGATAAAAGATTGTCACAGTCTAACTTCCCTTCCTTCAGTTTAAATTACCAGACATCTCTGTTTTGACTTGACTTTTTTTAGAATTTTGAGAGATACTTAAACAGACTAAATTTCTTTTCCTTCAGTTTAAATGGCTGAGTGCTCTTTTTTCAGGTGCTAACACCACAGCTGTCTGTCTGTGTCCTCTGTGTCTGTTAGAACAAACTATCTTCAACTAAAAAGCCAGTTCAAAATTGAATTGTAACAAATGTATCGCTTGATACTCACTCCCGGTGGCTGTTTCCATGGTATCGAGAATGCATCCTTTGAATCGCAGTCTCCAAATGGTTGTATCCAACGACAACCAAAAATGCACCTTTCTATTACTCCTGAGGCTTGCTGGTTCTTAATGCAATACTGATCCTTTGCAAGCCTTAAAGGCAAACCGCATATTCCTCAGAGAGAAAAAACTACAGGACCATGACAGGAGATACTTTGCATCCTCCTCACAACTTACTTTCCTACCTACCTTTGTATCATCAGCAAATTTGGCTACAATACACTTGGTGCCTTCATCCAATCCATTAATATAGATCATAAATAGTTGAGGCCCCAGCACTGATCCCTCTGGCATTTGTTATGGCCAGGAGGAGGGGGTCTCAGGCTTCCCTCTTGGCCTTCCTCTTGTTTGATCGCAACAGTGTTTATTCCTTTTAAACAATGGTTGTGCTTACCACCTCTGGGAGTGTTTTACCTTTTCTGTGATTGTGAAAGAGCCAATCAGACAGGTTTTTTTGAGTTTACGAACATACGAGCATACGAATTAGGAGCAGAAGTAGGCCATTTGGCCCCTCGAGCCTGCTCTGCCATTCAATAAGATCGTGGCTGATCTGTTTGTGGTTCGAATTTCACACTCCCATCTACCCCGATAACCCTTGATTCCCTTGCCCAACAAGCATCTATCTACCTCCGCCTTAAAAATATTCAATGACCCTGCCTCCACCATCTTCTGAGGTAGCAAGTTCCAAAATTGCACAACCCTCTGAGAGAAAAAATTTCTCCTTATCTCTAAAAGGGCGACCCCTAATTTTAAAATAGTGCCCCCTAGTTCTGGATTCACCCCGAAGAGGAAACATCCTTTCCACATCCACCTGGTCAAGACCGTTCAGGATCTTATAAACTTCAATCAAGTCTCCCCTCACTCTTCTAAACTCCAGTGAAAACAAGCCCAAACATTTCCTCATAAGACAACCTGCTCATTCCAGGTATCAGCCTACTAAACCTCCTCTGAACTGCCTCCAATGCATTTACATCCTTAAATAAGGATACCAAAACTGCACACTGTATTCGAGATGTGGTCTCACCAAGCCCTGTATAACAAGCATAACATCCTTAATTTTATTTTCAATTCCTCTCATAATAAAGGATGCCTTCTTTATTATCTGCTGTACCTGCTACTAACTTTTTGTAACTCCTGCACTATAACACCTAGATTCCTCTGCACCTCAAAATTCTGCGGTCGTTCTCTGTTTAAGTAATACTCTGCTTTTTTATTCTTCTTGCCAAAGTGAACAAGTTCACATTTTCCCACATTATACTCCATCTGACAGATTTTTGCCCACTCACTCAACTATTTATATCGGTCTGCAACCTCCTTTTGTCCTCTTCACAACATACTTTCCTACCTTTCTGTGTCTCATCCGCAAATTTAGCTATCATGCCATCGTTCCCCTCTTCTAAGTCATTGGTATAAATTGTAAAAAATTGAGACCCTAGCACAGACCCACTCGTCACATCCTGCCAATCAGAAAAGGATCCATTTATGCATAATCTCTGTTTTCTGTCAGCCAGCCAATCTTCTATCCATGCTGATATGTTATCCCCTACACCATGAGCTCCTACTTTGCGAAAAAAACCTTTAATGTCAAATGCCTTCTGGAAATCCAAGTACAGTAGGTCAACAGGCTCCCCTTTATCCACAGCACATGCCACTCCTTCAAAGAACTCCAACAAATTGGTTAAACATGATTTCCCATTCACATAGATGTTGCTTAAACAAGAAAGATGTAAGTTAATTATATTTAACACTATAACCCTGATTTAAAATTACTAAAAGAAAATGCTACACATTCATGCACACATTCACATGAGAATCATGCACACCAATAGATTATAGAGGGAAAAATAGATTTGGTGGTTGGATTAAAGTCCTGAATAAATGGAACTTAAATACACAGTCTGTGAAGTGGATGATCCGGTAGTCCTCCGACTGAAGCTGTATTCTTGAAGTCCTCGTTGGTCAAAGTGCACTTTGTGGTTCACCTGCTTTGCACAGGGTTTTCTTGAAAGCAGGATTGTAGTTGTCTCTCTTACCCTGGTCGCTGGCTGTAACAGTCTGTAGGCTTGGAGGGTCCATTGTCACAGATGGTTTTCAAATGTGATGTTTTCTGGGAAGAGAGAAAGAGAGAGAGTAAGGGAAGTACGCAGCTTTCTGCTGCTGCAGTCTCAGTTACTGCTTGTCTTCTGTGAATGTAACAAAACTTCTGTTTTTTTTCAGAGATGGACAGACGGTCTTATGGCTGCTTCAGGTTTTCTGGAATCTTGCATCGAAATTCAAGATTAGGAATTGGCTCCACGTGCCCCATGATGCCAATTTACACTTTGGAGGGGGTTTGCTCTTTCAAAGTCATTATGTTAGGATCGCCTTGACTGCCGTGCTAATGAAGCCATTTTAGGTAATTCAAACAGTTAGCAAAGCTATTGTTCTGGATCCATGCTGTTTAAACCTCTGGCTCCAGGTGGATCTTTTGAATATGAAAAGGTCTTTCAGATGCAAATTGTGGTGGCCATCTTGGCTGCCAGTTTTCTAAAAGTTAACTGCAAGATTTTCTCCATTGAAAGTCTCCAACCGATGAAATTAATATTTTTCATTTGGCATGTAAGGCTTTCTTGACCCGTGCCACTAGTTAGTTTGCCATCCTGAAAATGCACATTTATCCAGACTCTCTGTTTCCTGTTCGCTAGCCAATCCTCTATGCATGCTAATATATTTGCTCCAATGAGCTCTTATCTTTTGTAGTAACCTTTTATGTGGCACCTTGTCAAATACCTTTTAGAAATCCAAATACACTACATCTACTGTTTTCCCTTTATCCACCCTGCTTGTTACATCCTCAAAGAACTCTAATAAATTTGTTAAACAGGATTTCCCTTTCACAAAACCATGTTGACTCTGCCTGATTGCATTATGATTTTCTAACTGTCCTAAGACTATTGGCTTAATAATGGATTCTAGCATTTCACTGATGACAAACGTTAGACTAACTGGCCTATAGCTTCCTTCATTCTGTTTCACTTCTTTCTTGAACACACATGTTACATTTGCAGTTTTCCAATCCACTGGGACCTTTCCAGAATCTAGGAAATTTTGGAAGATTACATCCATTATCTCCAGCCTGTTCTTTTAAGACCCTAGGATGCAGGCCATTAGGTCCAAGGGACTTGTCAGCCTTTAGTCCCATTATTTTTCCGAATACTTTTTCTCCAGTGATAGTGATTATTTTATGTTCCTCCCTCCCTTTTGCCTCTTGATTTTCTACTATTCTGTGAAGACTGATAGAAAATACCTGCTCAAATTCTCTGCCATCTCCTCGTTTCCCATTATTATTTCCCCAGTCTCATCCTCTAAGGAACCAATGCTTACCTTAGTGACTATTTTCCTTTTTATACACTTGTAGAAGCATTTACTGTCTGTTTTTATATTTCTTGCTAGTTTACTCTAATTTCTCCCTCTTTATTTTTTAGTCATCCTCTTCTGGTTTCTAAAGTTTTCCCAATCCTCTGGCTTACCACTAATCTTTGCAGCATTGTTTTCTTTTTTTCAGTTTGATACCATCCTTAACATCTTTTGTTAGCCATGGATGATGCCTCCTTCTCATAGAGTCTTCCTTTCTCAATGGAATATATCTTTGTTGAGAGTTATGACATATCTCATCTGCTACCGCTTCTCTACTGTCTTACCTTTTAACTTATTTTTGCAGTTTATTTTAACCAACTCTGTCTTCATACCCTTTGTAATTGCCTTTACTTAAGTTTAAGATACTAGATACAGACCCAAATTTTTCACCATCAAATTGAATGTGAAATTCTATCATGTTATGATCACTCTTACCTAGAAGATCCTTTACTATGAGGTCATTAATTAATCCTGTCTCATTACACATTACCAGGTCTAAAATAACCTGTTCCCAGGTCGGTTCCAGAACGTGTTGTTATAAGAAACTGTCCTGAATACACTCTATGAACTCCTGGCTATCTTTGCCCAATTTATCCAATCAATATGAAGATTAAAATCACCCACGATTGTTGCAGTACTTTTTTTACAAGGACCCATTTTTTCTTGATTTATACTTTGTTCTACCATGTAGCTACTGTAGGGGCCTGTAAACTACTCCCAGCAGTGACTTCTTTCCTTTGTTATTTCTTATTTCCATCCAAACTGATTCTACAGCTTGATCTTCTGAGCCAAGGTCATTCTCACTACTGTACTAATCTCATACTTTATTAACAGAGCTACCCCAGCTCCTTTTCCTTTCTTCCTTTCCTTCCAAAATGTCAAATACCCTTGAATATTCTGTTCCCACCTTTGGTCATCTTGCAATCACATCTCTGTAATAAGAACAAGAAATGCTGGAAATACTCAGCAGGTCTGGTAGCGTCTGTGGAGAGAGAAGCAGAGTTAATATTTCAGGTCAGTAGCCCTTCATCAGAACTGAAAAATGTTAGAAATGTAAAAGGTTTTAAGCAAGTAAAGCGGGGGTGGGGCAAGAGATAACAAAAGAGGTGTTGATAGGACAAAGTCACAGAGAATAACTGATCAGAAGGTCATGGAACAAAGGCAAACAGTATATTAATGGTGTGGTGAAAGACAAAGCATTAGTACAGAGAGGGTGTCAATTGACAGTAAAATGAACAGCCCTGGCTCCAAGCACAAACATTAAAAAAAAGTGGGTAGGCACAGTAGAAACAAACTAAACAAATTAAAAGTAAAATAAACAAATAAAAAAATAAAACATAACTAAAAATAAAAAGGGGGGCCCGTCATGCTCTGAAATTATTGAACTCAATGTTCAGTCCAACAGGCTGTAGCGTGCCTGATCGGTAAATGAGATGCTGTTCCTCGAGCTTGTGTTGATGTTCACTGGAACACTGCAGCAATCCCAGGACAGAGATGTGAGCATGAGAGCGGGGCGGTGGTGTTGAAATGGCGAGCAACCGGAAGCTCGGGGTCATTCTTACGGACTGAGCGGAGGTGTTCCGTAAAGCGGTCACTCAATCTGCGTTTGATCTCCTCAATGTAGAGGAGACTACATTGTGAGCAGCAAATACAACATACTAAGTTAAAAGAAGTGCAAGTAAATCGCTGCTTCACCTGAAGGGAGTGTTTGGGGCCTTGGATAGTGTGGAGAGAGGAGGTAAATGGGCATGTATTACATCTCCTGCAATGTAATGGCTATCATATCATTTGCAGGGACTGCAGGTTTGTAAACCTTGGAGAAACAAAGAGGGCAAGAAAGATTTTTATTTATTCATTTATTTTTATTTATAGATACAGCACTGAAACAGGCCCTTCGGCCCACTGAGTCTGTGCTGACCAACAACCACCCATTTATACGTATCCTACATTAACCCCATATTCCCTATCACATCCCCACCATTCTCCTATCACCTACCTACACTAGGGGCCATTTACAATGGCCAATTTACCTATCAACCTGCAAGTCTTTGGCTGTGGGAGGAAACCGGAGCACCCGGCGAAAACCCACACAGTCACAGGGAGAACTTGCAAACTCCGTACAGGCAGTACCCAGAATCAAACCCGGGTCGCTGGAGCTGTGAGGCTGTACTGTGAGAGAGAGAGAGAAAAGAGGCAGAAAGGAAATATAATTTAAAATTTGGCATTTCAAAATCTCCTAGAACAATTCCCAACATGAAGGCATGGGATTTCACAATTATAATAGCTAATTTTTGGTGCCAGAGAGGTTGATTGTCAGTTATTAACACTTATCACATTGTTAAAAGGGTTCTTACACTTTTAATTACTTGCCCTGATTATCTGTGGCATGTTTACTTTGTATCTACCATGCAAATGCAGCAACTTCCTGATATTCAATGCATGGCAATGGTGAGGGAGATAGCGAGATGCTGTTTTCGCAAAGCTAATGACAGAGTAGTGCAACTCAGACAACAGCTTTTGGATATTGGCATTTGTCTGTGCACCTGCCTCTTGCCTAAAATTGCTATACCATTTGTGCACAAATAACCGTGAGTACCATTAACCTCATTGTTATTCTGACAGCAAAATCTGGTCCAATGTGTATTCCTCATGGGTAAAGCACTTTGTTAGGAGTGCAAATTCATTAAATCTATCCAATACTGCATACTCTAGATCTGTGATATATTATTTTACTTTGTGATTTCAGTATACATGATGAGAGTGCTGTATTATATGATGAAAGTCAAAGTGTCCAACTTGCTGCTCCAGAGCTCTGGCATCCAACTTTCAAAGCCCAAGTACCTCAATACAATTTTTTGCTTATGTTTTGTACTTGTTAGTTTTGTGTTATTTGACTTTTGTGAGCTTGGCAGTTTGGAAAGAGCTGTTGCCTAATTGGTGGTTAAATCCTAAATCAAATATGATGATGTGTTAGTCTCAGCAACTTTATGCATGGCATTCAAAGCTCCATGATATTTACATATGGCCCATGGAGACAATGTCTGTGATGTTACTATATGGATTGTCTTATGTATAGACTTTGAATTATGTCCGAATGACTATGTTCATTACTTGGTGCATTTATGCCAATGTTTCTGCATTTCTGGTAGGTCAAATTTTAATATACAGTTTTGATAAACTACCTGATGTGGAATGACAGTGGCAGTTCTGCTGCTGCACTCTCTGATAAGATATTTTTGCAGCAAATACAGACATTGTCCATTCAGTAATCTACCCTTCCTAGTACATTCTGTTTAACCAGGTTCATTATATGGTACAGTAGGCTCGAGGGGCTGAATGGCCTACTCCTGTTCCTATGTTGTACCCTTTCATATTACATTAAAGGTTGAACAGGTGATTTTCATATACATATAAGTGTTCTTGCAAAAGTAGCACAATCTTTTCTTCTGATGAAAGGTCACAGTTTGATGAAAGGTCATAGACCTGAAACGTTAACTCTGCTTCTCGCTCCACAGATGCTGCCTGACCTGCTGAGTATTTCCAGCACTTTCTGTTTTTATTATTATCGCACAATCTTTTGATGTTGTTGTAGGGTATTCCCAAGCGCAGAGGCACCTGCAGTAAATATCATACTGTTTAAATGTTATTTGAGTAAGTAGATTCATATAATCCTAGTGAATATATATATATATATATATATACACTCATATACAAGTTGAAAGTATAGCCACATATTGTTATAAAATGGAGTACTCATCCAAGGCACTGTGAGAACAAGATTGGCTGAGTCATATCCCTGGGAATGGTACCGTGAGACCCAGACAGTTAGGCTGACCAAGGAGGGCCCCTCATATCAGTGTATAAGACAGTTGCTTCGTGTAACTGCAGACTGCACGAAGCAATCAGGAATGCAAGTTTGATAAAGGTAGAAGGATTCATTGTGAAGACTCAAGGATAGTTGATAAGGGGGTCTGGGAAACATCACAAGATGATCAGGGGGCTTGCATGAGCTGATCATGTAGCCACATGATGCCTAATGAGTAATCTAATTGGTAATATGTGTAATGTATGTAATCAATAACCGTTATGATTGGATCATGTCCAGCCAGGATGGGCTGAGTAACTGTATATCCGTTGTGGATTTTCCTTTGTTCGGTGGAGAGGCATCTGGACAGACCAGTGACCTGCTCCCCGCTGGCGTAACTAAATAAACTGTTTGACATTGGAGCAGACCTGAGTGTCGAGTGATTCTTCTAGATTCATTCCCGCTAACAATTGGCGTAGTCGGCAGGATCAGGGGTAAGTCAACTCTTCTGCGACCCTGATATCCCAATCACCCAGCCTGAGCCGGAATTAAGAGGACGACTGAGTCCCACGTGAAGGCCAGGAATGGGCGAAGGGAACAAAGGGGGCAAGGGAGAGTTGGCTGGAGCCTGATCCCAAACTTGAGAACAGGATTCGGCGGTCGCTTGATGCCATCAGGAATACCGGGTGAGTATCTAACAGAAGCTTATCCCGGGGCCGGGTGGTGTTTCGCGACCGACGAATGCCAAGTTTGTGAACAGGATCTGAACTAATGACAGGAAGGGTGATGAGACTGTCAAGGTATGTCGTAGCAGGTAGTGAGGAAGTAGGACCCACAAGAGAAAGGGTTAAAAGATTTGTGAAGGAGCTGTGCAGACAACTGCATGAGCGGAGGCAGGAGATTCTATAGACACAGACATGAAAGAGGAACAGACAAAGGTGCCTGTTGTGGGAGACAAAGTAATGGTAAAGGGAAGGGCCGATGGAAATACATGATCCCAACTGAAAAAATATAATCAAGGGAATAATGGTAGTATTGATAGGGATTTGGATTATTATTAGATGGGTTACTAACTGGGTAAGGATTGTGGGGAACGAAACCCGAGCACACCGGGACCATATGGATAATTTTGAAAGAGTAGAGATGATAAGAATATAACTTAACTCCTGGATTCCCCAGGACATGTTCGGTCCCCACAGGTAGACATGTATCCCTCGTTGGGGGATACTCACAACATGGACAAGTACTAACACCTGGTGACCACCAGGGCAGTGTGTTTAAATTACAGATATAACCACTAGTGGCGAATGGGAAAGCACCGGACTGCAGTGGCTGTGGGGCCTGATGCTAATATCCGGAGAGGAAGAACAAAGACCCGGTAATGGATGCACAACGGATTAATGAAAGGAGTATTAATATGGACTATATGAACTTTGGGGCTTTGTACAATTTTGCTGATGGTGTGTGTATCCCAGTGACAATGGACCCGGGTGACGAGAACTCTTTTGCTGCATGGCTACGTGCTCACCCGGGAAGGGATGAGATATGTGTACAGTGTTCGGCCGGGTTAACCATCAGATCAGCATGGGCCCGCTGCATCCGACGGGGAAAAACTGAGAGGTGCTGCATTAGGCGGGGAAATACGTGTGTTTTCCTCCCCCTTTAATGCCACCCCCCGTAATAACCACCACACAACCCGAGGAATTACCATGCCCCTTAATTATCGAAGGGCCTAAAAACGGAATTGTGCTTTTTAATGAAGGAGAGATGTTATATGATAATGTTAAACATGAGATTGTGCCTGTCCTGGTCAATATCTCAGGGATGCAAATGCCAGGATATTGTACGGAACAGGCAAGAACTATGTATAGTGTATTAAGTAAGATTGTAATGCAGCAGGCTGCCGATGCCATGGGTGCCGTCAGATGTCGAGGTCAGAATCAACTTTATAGGATAAAGAGAGGGATAGTTAATGACGTTGCCACTGGATTCAATACCGGTGCCTCCATAGTAAACTCATTAGATATACAAGGTCTGAATGAAAAGATAGAACATCTTAAAGGAGTAATGAAGGGACTTTTAAAGAGAGCAGAGAAAAATCAGGAGGATCAGACCAATTTGGGAGAAGAGGGCATGGCGATACAATTAGACGGAATCACAATATTAGACGCACATGCCAGAACCGTCAACCACCTCATAGATAGAGAACGGAAAGATGCCAGAAAATTAAGACAGGGGCAACTCTGTCACGCTTATGGCTTATAGATGGTGGGACAAATACGACACAATCTCGATCAGATCCAAAGGGGGGAGGTGCCCGATTGGATTGACAGCCTACATTTGGCTCAGCTGGCCGAGAGGAAAGTTCCTATCGTTACAATAATCTACAATACCCCATCCCATTTTCTAATTTTTGCTTTATGCCTTTACGACCAGTCACGATAGGGCAAGCCCGAATTATCCAGGTTCGGCGCAGAGGTACCATGACCCTTAACGTCACCGATTATCTCCATGACCACCTGCAGGATTACGAGGAACCAGAGCCAGCCCCCATCCCACACCTAGCTGAGGTACTGAGGGAATTAAGGCTCAGGGTGAGCCAATCCGTAAAAATCTACCACCAACTGCAGACAAAAATCAAAAGGTTAGAGGACACAGAATTGCAGGAACAGAGTTGATGGGAGAAAATTTGGGATTGGGGGATGAATTTGAATATCCACCCTTGGATTAGGATAATTTCTCATGTGTTAGTTGGAATACAGTTAATACTGGCTATAACGTGGGGCATGGCCTGCCGATCATGCAGGCGATATGTGCAGCGAAGGAGGCTAAAACCTAGAGCAAAGGCAAGGGAGACAATTTGTCTATCTAAAGGGCTAAGTCAGGTGGATCACATTAATTTGATATAATATGACCGGAATTCCTGAAATCACGTGACTGGCCAGCACGTCCAAGGCAGGGAATACCGGGCGAGTTTAAAGGGGTAAAAACAAACATTAAATGGTGTCGGTTGAGGAGACTAGGGTTAGTCTCCTACCGAAAGGGGGGATTGTTGTAAGGTATTCCCAAGCGCAGAGGCACCTGCAGTAAATATCATACTGTTTAAATGTTATTTGAGTAAGTAGATTCATATAATCCTAGTGAATATATATATATATATATATATACACACGTATACAAGTTGAAAGTATAGCCACATATTGTTATAAAATGGAGTACTCATCCAAGGCACTGTGAGAACAAGATTGGCTAAGTCATATCCCTGGGAATGGTACCGTGAGACCCAGACAGTTAGGCTGACCAAGGAGGCTCCTCATATCAGTGTATAAGACAGTTGCTTTGTGTAACTGCAGACTGCACGAAGCAATCAGGAATGCAAGTTTGATAAAGGTAGAAGGATTCATTGTGAAGACTCAAGGATAGTTGATAAGGGGGTCTGGGAAACATCACAAGATGATCAGGGGGCTTGCATGAGCTGATCACGTAGCCACATGATGCCTAATGAGTAATCTAATTGGTAATATGTGTAATGTATGTAATCAATAACCGTTATGATTGGATCATGTCCAGCCCGGATGGGCTGAGTAACTGTATATCCGTTGTGGATTTTCCTTTGTTCGGTGGAGAGGCATCTGGACAGACCAGTGACCTGCTCCCCGCTGGCGTAACTAAATAAACTGTTTGACATTGGAGCAGACCTGAGTGTCGAGTGATTCTTCTAGATTCATTCCCGCTAACAATGTTAAGGCATACAGTTTGCACATATCCATCAAGCTGGCTTCATGTTTGTAGCACTTGAGGTTCCTTTGAGTGGTACCAAGTGAAATCAAAGTTGAAAATGGAAGTGGGCAGTGGCATTTGGGACAGCTGGTCATCTCTTCCCCCCAACAATCTGATTAATGAGTTTCCACAGAACAATAGAACTTTACAACACATAAGAAGTTACTTCAACCCATTCCATCAGTGCTAGCTCTTTGCTAGCAATCCAAACTAATCCCACTGTTCCATCTTTTTAGCAGCCTTCTATCCTCCTCTGCTTCAAAGATTTATACAATTTTCCCTGAAGAAATGTAATGGCCTCTGCCTCAACCATTCCCTGTGGCAAAGCATTTCACACTCCAACATTTCTCTGTCTAAAGTAAATTCCCCTGATCACTCGCCACACTCTCTTAAATTAACTGTCCCTCATCACTGACTTCCAAACCAGAAGAAATACTCTTTCCCTAATCACTCTATGAAAACTCATTATAATTTTAAAAGCTGCTATTAAATATCTTCTTATCCTTCGATCTTCCCATGAGAATAGTCCCAATTTCTCACATTTCTTGACATGCTCATAATTTCCCATTTCTAACATCAGTTTGGTGAATTTACACTGTAATTTTTCAGTGGCTCATGTCCTCTCTATTACAATATACTTAAAACTGCAAAGTACGCTAACTAACCAATGTTTTGTACAGATGTTTCCTTTTTAAAAAATCTTTTACTCTATATTAAAACTGAAAATGCTGTTGGCTTTATATATCTACATTGACACTTTCAGGGAATTATGTAGTTGAACACTTAGGTACCCCAGTGCCTTCACTATCTCTGTTTGTTCCTCTCATGTCCGTTAGTGTCTTCCCATTAAGCATATACTGTCAATCCTGATGTTTTTCATCCCAAAATACATTGCCTCACTCTTATCCTCATTAAAACTCTTTTTTCACCTGTCTGCCCATTCTGAAGTCTCTTACAGCCCTTCTTGCTATTTGCAAAATCTTCTATTTTCATGTCATCAGCAAATTTCAAGAATTGTTCCCTATAACCCAAACCAAATCATCTATATATACCAAGAATCAAAGGTCCCTGAGGTACACCACTTCTAACGTGTCTCCAATCCAGGCAGCACCCGTTTATCCTAACACTTTGTTTCCTGTCTATCTTGTGGCTTTCTATCCTTGCTTTTATACCATTTCCTTTTATACAATATACCTGACTTTTTCCAGTAAGCCTCTTGAAAGATAGCTTAACAAAAAATCTTCTGAAAATCCCTATGCGCTCCATCGATTGAGTTCTTTTTATCTATTCATAGTCAATGCTTCAAACAATTCTATTAAATTTGTCAAATATAACTTCCATTTAACAAAACCATGGTGACTATCCTTGATTAATTAATGACCAGTTCATTTGAGCCAGGTCTCTTGTTAACTCCAGAACCCTGATACTTAACCCTTCCTTATCCTTTCTATTCTTACATTGAATCTAAATCCATTGTTAGGCTTTACATCCTCGCATCAGTCATTTCCCTTGCTTCTTCTCGCAGAACGTACTAATCTAGAGAGCAGTCCTATACACATTTTTTAAAAAAGCATTCCGACTTTGCCCACATGCTTTATCTCTATTCAAGTTTATCATGATAGATAAAAGCATCCCAATATTATTGCCCAATTTTTCTTGTACCATTTCCTTCCCTAGTTCATAACTCCATTCATAAGGATCTGTCTTAATACTGTTCCCCACCGCCCCCACAGTCTTCTGTTTTAGTACAGTGATAAAATCCTTTAATAATGATGCCATTTCATCCTCTAAACCCACCTTTCCTATCAATGTTATGACCATAAATATTCAGTTCAATCCTAATGTAAGGCATATCTCTGTTGTAGCTACTATATCATATACCTTCATAGCTATTAAAGCATCAAAATGTACGTCACATTTAATTTTGGATCTGCTTTTTTGAACATTGACCCTTATTCTTCTTCATGGTATTCTCCTTTAATTTTTGATATCCCTTCTACAACAGTATTTTTATTTCTCACAACCTCATAGCTTCTTTCTCTTCTGTTAATATTTCCTCACTAGTTCTTTCAACCAAGTCTTCAACTATTGCAACAACTTCATTAATCCTCATCTCCCACCCCTTGGGCTCAAATTTAGACTTTCCCCGCTCCTTGCGATGTTATTTTGAACCCTCCACCACTGATCTGTTTACCTTCTCTGCAAGGACATTCTGTTTCAGGTAATGGCTATCCCTTTGGGAAATCGTTCCCTTGTTTCCGAGTTTATTCCATTGTCCAAAGGATGTGATCTCCGTTGTTTTAGGGTTACTTCCAATAATGTGGACATCATAAAATTTATAAAGGATGCTATGTCTTCTCATCAATACTGTAGCTTAGTTAAGAGATAAGCAGATGATTTGTTACACGTTCTGTCAGTCCCACATTAGAAGGAGCTCTATAAATATTATGCTTCCAACAATAAAAACATCACAACTTCTGTGGAATGCCAACAATAAAACATAACTCACAGGTAAAGGACGATTCAAGCACTTACCAATTAAAGTCAGTTCCTGACAGAAATTATTTGGAGTGTGAAATATCTCTCAGTCTCATTACAGAGATTATGAAAAAAAATCTAGGCTTTAGAAGCTAGCCAATTCTTTAAATTCTGGTAAATCTGTCAGTGTATTTTATCCAGTTTCCTTCCACTGTTTCCTTTAGAGCAATTAACACTGCACAGTTTCTATTGAATGTGATACACTGATTCTACAAACGGATGTAACGTGCAAAGGTTCCCCCCCGCCCCCCACCGTTTAATGTTGATTATTCCACAGTTCCTGTCCTGTATAAATTGAACTGTTTTCCCAAGAAGGCACATAACAGCTCTTGGAGTTCACCCTCTTGAAGTGCAGAACATGTTGATTTAGCGTTGTGTTGAAGTCAGCTTCGTTCTCGACCTTGTCTGTCTTCCAGGAGCCAAGGTAACTGCTGCTTATCTCTCACCTCTTTGCACGGCAGCAAGGGCTGGTCATTGAGGGATATTTAAACATCACTCAAGACAGCAACATTGAAGAGGACAGAGGGGAAAGTCAAAAGGGAAATGATGGAGATTTCTCGCTCTAACCATTTATTTTTGGAGAGAGTGGGTGGGAGAGAAATGGAAACTCTAATGATTTTGGACGGTGCTTTGTTAATTGTTTTTCTCTCGTTCATACAGATGGTGAGAGATTACCTGTCCCTGCTTCTCGTTTTCACTTTGATGGTCCATTCTCAAGGTATTGAGAACCGTTCAACTTCTAATGCTGCAGATTATTGATCTTAAGTAATGTAATCATTATATTGGCATTAATTACCTAACTCTAAATCAGGCCTTTTCCCCCGTATTGCTGAACTGATTCCATTTTATTTCCGATTTCTTGGGTGCATTAGGCTAAGAACTTTTTTTTCCCCCAACAGGTTCAGTATTTTTGAGACTAGTCGTCTTGAAGTACCTGGAGAATTTAGTGAGTGAAATCCTGAACAGAAGTAACGGTACAGTTAGGTGGTCACCACTGTGAGAAGGTGAAACTGAATGAGTTGTGTTTTATTGTTGTACAGGTCAGGAGGTCAAGAACAAACCGAACCAAAATGCTCGATGTAGCCTTTTCGGTGAATATCGCATCCAGACTTTCGATGGGAACTTTTACGAATTTCCAGGACACTGCAGTTACAAGCTGGCCGGCGACTGCTTCAAACGCTCGTTCTCCCTTTTAGGTAATTCCATCCCACTTGCAAACGTTAAATTACAATTTATACGGTTGTATGAGATTGACTTCCAAATCACCATTTCCATGGTAATGTTTGGTAAGTGACCCTGTTCCTGTACTTTTCAGGTAACTACCAGGCTGGAAAACGGAAAAGCATTTCTTTGTATCTGGGAGAATACTTTGAAGTCACTTTAACTTTAAAAGGAGAAGCGTCTGTGAGACAAAAAAGGTAACACTTTTAGGTAATCTGATAACTAGTGCAGCACTGCCCTGGGAACAGTGCCCCTACTCTGGTCATTTTCTGGTTGGCAAGATGGTGTGCCACAGGGATCAGTGCTGGGGCCTCAACCTTTGACAATTTATATCAATGACTTGGATGAAGGGACTGAAGGTATGGTTGCTAAATTTGCTGATGACACAAATATAGGTAGGAAAGTAAGTTGTGAAGAGGACTTAAGGAGGCTGCAAAGGGATATAGACCAGTTAATTGAATGGGCAAAGATCTGGCAATGGAGTATAATGTGGGAAAATGTGAACTTGTCCATTTTGGCAGGAAGAAAAAAGAATCATTTTATCAAAATGGTATGAGATTGCAGAGCTCTGAGATGCAGAGGCATCTGGGGTTAAAGGCTTGCTCGGGTCTACAAATGAAACTTGACCCGAGCCTGATAGAACCACATCCGACCTGAGCTTGACCTGGCCTGAGTCCTTTGACTTTTTCCTGCACCCGACCCGGCCACCAAAACATAATCAACTTTATTGAAGATGTTGTGCTCTATCTTGGATGGAATCGCTCACTGCAGACTAGTGGGGACTCCAAATGCACATTTTCCACCTTGACATCTTGGCTGTCACTGTGTCTGACCCAGGAGCGACCCAACCCGAACCCAACACATATCATTGGGCCCGGTCGGGTACAGGTTGGGTAGCCATGCTGTAATCTGGGTGTCCTAGTGCATGAATCACAAAAGATTACTATGCAGATTCGGCAAGTAATTAGAAAAGCTAATAGAATGTTATTGTTTATTGCGAGGGGAGTTGAATACAAAAGTATTGAGGCTATGCTTCAGCTGTACAGGGCATTGGTGAGATCACATCTGGAATACTGTGTACAGCATTGGTCTGCTTAATTAAGGAAGAATGTAAATGCATTGGAAGCAGTTTGGAGAAGGTTTACTAGACTAATACCTGGAATGGGCAGGTTTTCTTATGAGAAAAGGTTGGACAGGCTAGGCTTGT
Source organism: Heterodontus francisci (assembly GCF_036365525.1). Lineage (NCBI taxonomy): Eukaryota > Metazoa > Chordata > Chondrichthyes > Heterodontiformes > Heterodontidae > Heterodontus > Heterodontus francisci. The sequence goes on from NC_090397.1 coordinate 23,249,228, forward strand.
ATCTTCTGGATTTTAGAAGAGTAAGAGGCTACTTGATTGAATCATATAAGTTTCTGAGAGGTCTTGACAGGGTGGATGTGGAAAGGATGTTTCCTCTTGTGGGAAAATCTAGAACTAGGGATCACTGTTTAAAAATAAGGGGTCGCCCATTTAGGACAGATGAGAAGAAATTGTTTCTCTCAGAGGGTCGTGAGTCTTTGGAACTCTCTTCCTCAAAAGGCGGTGGAAGTGGAGTTTTTAAATATTTTTGAGGCAGAGGTAGATAGATTCTGGATAAGCAAGGGGGTGAAAGGTTATGGGGGTAGGTGGGAATGTTAAGTCGAGGTTACAATCAGATCAGCCATGATCTTATTGAATGTCAGAGCAGGGCCAAGTGGCCTACTTCTGCTCCTAATTTGTATGTTTGCATGTTCACATAGTGCCCCTGCTCTGGGTACAGTGCCCCTGCCCACACTTTGCTGATTGAAGACCTGATGAGACAGTCAATTTCTTTTAACTTCCTAGAGTTAAGAAAAATACAAGTTTAAAGGTGCATTTCCACAAAAGTTTAGTGTTGCTTCACATCCACACTAAACTAGCAGAGTTGAAGGCCGAGATGCCTGGATCACAGCAAAATGAAGTTCTCTGAATGATACAGTCTCACACTGTTCAGTTTGACACCATATGCAGAATGAATGCAAGGTTTAAACATGTATGATTCTATGAATCCAGTGGATCCTCGAATCTGACTTGCACATGCTCTTGAACACTTGATAGAACTCTCCGAGCTTACGAGAGCGGGGATTCTTCCCTCTCAGTTCGCTCAACATTTATAGTTCTGACTTTTAGAAGACAAGCTCTGCTCATTCCTGTATCTGGGGATGTGTAGACCTGGACCTAAACAGGTCAGCTTGAGATTGCAGCCAGGCAATGTAAACCATGTTCTGCCTGGTTGGAATAAAAATGGAGAGTGCTGGAAATACACAGCAGGTCTGGCAGCATCTGGGGAGAGAGAAACAGAGTTAACATTTCAGGTCAATGACCATTCTGATGAAAGGTCACAGACCTGAAACATTAACTCTGTTTCTCTCTTCACAGATGTGCCAGACCTGCTGAGCACTTCAAGAATTTTCTGCTTTTATTTCAGATTTCCAGCATCTGTTGTATTTTGCTTCTGCCAGTTTGAGTTGAGTTACAATTGCAATGAAGGTGCACCCTGAAAAGGTGATTTGTACCAGCCGCAGTTGAACTGCAGTTGGGGGGGGGGGGGCGCGGGGGTGTTGGGGGTCATAGACAAACAAAAAGGGGAGCTTCTCTGTATTTTTTATGCTGATACATTGGGGGTTGGTGGGAGAAGGGGGGAGGCAGTATTTTAACCTAACTCACCAGCCAGGAAATCCAGGGGATTGGGTGGAAAACCAGTTTTACACTCTCCCTCCTCCCCATATTATTCTCCATTGGCTTCAATGGAAAGTAACATTGGGCGGGCGTAAGACCAGCATTGCACTCGTTCCAGTTAGTTTCCCCAGCAGGCATGCTCGGTTAAAATTGCTCCCTTTGAGTAGATGCTGAAAGCATAGTACTGCAGAAGTATAAGTGCACTTCAGAGATGGTTTCAAGTATAACTACAGCGTTCATGCAGTTTGTAACCTTAATTCTATTTTTGTTATTTTGATAGGATCTTGCTGCCTTTTGCATCCCACGGTGTGTTCATAGGAACAGAAGCAGGCTTCTATATCATATCCAGTGATGAACATGGGTTCACAGTTAGGATCGACACCAGTAGAAATGTGATCATCATGCTGTCTAAAAAATATTTTAGTCGGACATGCGGACTCTGTGGCAATTACAATAACTTCCCTCAAGATGATTACATATCTCAAGAAGGTAATGTAGTAATTATTAATGAATAATCATCTGTTTTTCAAACATTTGAGCAGAAACCTACTGCCAATATTAAAACGTTCCTAGGGACCTCCTGCAAATAATGTTACCCTAGGTACACTCTGTAAATTTTGACACACTCCTCAGTAGCTCCTAGAAGTGTTGGCATGCTTTCAGCTACCCCTTGCAAATATTGGAATGCTCCCAGAGATCCTTGCAAATATTGACAGATTCCCAGGGACCCTTTCCACAAATTGGCATGTTCCTGCGCATCTCCTGTAAATACTGATATTGTCCTGGGGACCTTCTGCAAATATTGACATTCCAGGGACTTATTGCAAGTAGTGGCATGCTCCCAGGATTTCCCTACATTAACTGAGGTGTTCCTGAGGATCTCCTGAAAATAGAGATGCACTCTTGACTACCTCCAAGGTACCTCAGCAACTATTGCACTCTTAAGAATAATCTAAAAATAGTGACACTGTCCGGTAGATTCCCTGCAGATATTCACATGTTCCTGGGGATCCGTTGAAAATATTGACACTGTCCTAGGCATCTCTACAAATATTGACATGCTTCTGAGGATCCTCCCCCACTGCAAATATTGGCATTCTCTTGGGCACTTCATATCCTAACTTCCAAAGGACAATGCCAGTAACCCAAAATAAAGCACTATTTTTGTAACAGAAGGCATTTTTATTTGATTTTTGGAAGGGGGTACCCAGGGGCCATATACAGCCACAGAAGTAATGTGCTAGTGAATCAACCAATGCACAAATATGGTGACTGATCTGATAATGTTGGGGAACAGAGGAGATCCCTCAAAGCCTGCTGGCTCCCAGTTTGAAAACCTATGCTCTAAATAGCAACTGGGTTAAGATTCACATAGCCTGTAGAATTAATTTGAAATAAGTAATGTGGCTAAAACAAAACAATAGTGATGTGGCCAGAACAGTTTTATGCACTCACTAATTAGAGAGCCAGCGTAATGAGCACTAACACAGCTCGTCTGCTCCCAGTTCTCTCTGTTTCTTAAGCGTTATTAGTACTAATTATGGCTTGTCTCTAAAGAGACTCGCATTCCTGGTGGTATTATTATAATAAAAACAATTGGCTTTTTAACAGCACTTTTTAGTGTTTATCTAAATTTGCATATAAATTAGTGATTAAGCTATGCACAAATGTAACCATCCTTCTTTCAATGACCGATCATCGCATCAGTTTTTATTTAATATACAACTCAACTGAAATTGTTAATTTGGTCTGCAGTCAAACATGTAATCATTCTGAGCTTTGGTGCTGGGTGTTACTTTCCATTTAAATTTATTTTAAAGCATCTTGGAACTCAAAACTACTTTTTCAATGATGGTTTCAGGAATAGGTGGGTCAATGATTTTTAATAATGCAGGCTAAAGTTGCAATAAGAGTTGGAGCCAGCATTAACGATACTGTTAAAAAAACTTGCATTTATATATTACCTACTGCCTATTTCCATTTCCATAACATCGCCCAACTTCACCTCTGTTTCAGTTCAACTGCTGCTGAAACTCTCATTTAAGCCTTCATTACATCTAGACTTGACTATTCCAATGCACTCCTGGCTGGTCACCCACATTCTACTCCCCATGAATTTGAGATCATCCAAAACTCTGCTGCCTGTGTCTTAACTTGTGCCAAGTCCAGTTCCACATCAACTCTGTGCTCGCTGACCTATATTGACTCCTGGTCAAACAATGTTTTGATTTTAAAATTCTAATCCTATTTTCAAATCCTTCCCTGGTTGCACCCCTCCCTATCTCTGTAATGTCCTCCAGCCCCACAACCCTCCAAGATATCTGCACTCCTCTAATTCTGGCTTCTTCTGCTTCCCTGATTTTAATCACTCCACCATTGGTTGGCGTGCCTTCAGTTGCCTAGGCCCCAAGCTCTCGAATACCCTCCGTTTACCTCTCTCCCTCTGCACCTTGCTTTCTTCCTTTAAGCCACTCCTTAAAACCTTACCTCTTTGACCAAGCTTTTGGTCATCTGACCTAATATCTCTTTTTGTAGCTCGGAGTCATACTTTGTTTTATAATGCTCCTGTGAAGCACCTTGGGATGTTTTATCATGTTAAAGGTGCTATATAAATATAAGTTGTTAACTTAATAAGTTACTTTGAAGTTGTTATGTAAGTAATTACAGCATCTAATTTGAATTCAGAGATCGACAAACAATAATTGCGACAATGACCAGTTAATCTGTTGCTTGGCAGTGTTGATTGAAGGAGGAATGTTGGCCAATACACTAAGAGGCTCTCTGCACTGATCGTATCATGGGATCTCTTGCATTCCCATGAACAGGCAGATGGGCTGTTGTTTAATATCCCATCTGAAAGATGGCATGGCTGATCATGCACCAGTCCCTCAATACAGCACTGACATATCAGCCTAGATTATCTTTCCAAGTCTTTTCTTGGAGCTTAAACCCACAATCTTCCTACTCTGAGGCAAGAATGATGCAAATGAGCAAAGTTGAAACCATGTGATATAAGATTACATCATTTTATTACCAATTGACAGTTTCAGATAGAATGAATAGTTAATATTTGCTATAACAATAGAGAAACTTAAATAGGGTGGAAATGAATCGGGAAGAGATTAATGAAGATCATATTCACTTTCTAATTAGTTTTATTTGTATGGCTGACTCAGGATAAATTGTCACATTTGCACTGTTTAAGGAATTTAAATTAGATTTTTTTTTTTGGAGCAGTAAATCATTGAATTGTGACATGTTTTACCAGAAATAGTAGTCATATTCTGAAATTTAGCTCTTTAACAGAAAGATTCCATTGTGCTATTGTCAGAGCAGGATTCAAGTGATAAACCTTGGGAAGTTAAAGTGTTTACAATGATTAAAACCACTGTTTTTTTTCACAGGGTTCCAGGTGGAGAATAGCTATGATTTTGCCAACTCTTGGGCAATGCATGGTGCTGAGGAGATATGCAACCGAGTGTCTCCTCCCAGTAAAACCTGCAATATGTCCTCTGAGGCAATACAAAACGTGAGTTCAGCATTTCAATAAAGATATAGGATCATAGAATCTTACAGTACAGAAAGTGATCACTCGGCTCATTACGTCTGTGCCAGCTCTTTGAAAGCACTATCTGATTATGCCCACTCCCCTGCTCTTTCCTGTTCTTTATCTGTTCCGTGCAAACAAGACGGGAAAATGACAGATACAGTGACACGAGTCATATTTGATTTTTAATTGCCAGTCAATGATTACATTTTCTTTGACATACATTAATTTACGCATATATTTTAGACGTTGAACAGAACTTATTTTAATTAGCTATATTTTTTTACCAACTAATATATGCATGATTCTGTGGAAGTCTGTTTAAATTCCCTGTAAGTGGACTTTTTCCAGTGCGTGGGATTATCACCACTGAAAATGTTAACCTGACACTCAAATACTGATCTACATATGCACACACATGTAGAAACATTGAAAGCCCACTCTTCCAGGGCTCCTTTTGCTCTTGAAACTTTGCCCCTAATATATATAATTTTCCCATTATTTTTGAAGTATAAAGTTAAAATGATGGCAATAAAACTTACATTTTACTGTGGTTTTATCTTTTGTTACAATATTATGGTGTCTAAATTCAAAACTGGTTAATTGCTGATGGTGGCAAAAGAGCTTGAGAGGAAGAGGAAAGAAAGAATGAAAGTGTGTGTGTGTGAGCGAGAGAGAGAGAAGCAGAAAGTGTGCTTTTCTAATAAAATGAACTTTTTTTGGACATAGAACTTCATGGAAAAGTGCAGAATGCTCAAAACTAGTCAAACATTCAGAAAATGTAAGGATCATGTGGATCCAGAGCCATTCATTGCTAGTTGTGAGGATGATACATGCCACTGTGAAGGAAAGAATTGTCACTGTCAAGCATTTCTGGAATATGCAAGGTCCTGTGCTCAGAAAGGTTTACTCCTCAATGATTGGTTTACAGAAAGTGATTGTAGTAAGTACTTTTTCAAATGAATTTCTTACGGTTGTATCATACGATTATGATGCAATTATTAAAGATTAGCTCCTTTTGAAATCTGATCTGTTTTTGATTTTAATTGCTATTCCTATTTGTCCTTACCTGGTTCCATACAAGTAAGTTACTTTATAAGATCAGTAAACAGATGCACATTGTCACTATTATTAGTAAACTGGAAAACAAAGTCAACAGTGAAATAGATCTGAAAACTGAAAATATTCTGATTCACTCATTTAAACCAATCCCATACACGTTAGACTGTTAGTTTATGTGATGGTATTTCTGCTGATAAATACATAAGTGTACCAAAGAAACCACTTTTCTACAGTTTAGGTTTAGTCCCAAACTGCAGATTTTACAAGCAAATGTATTATCCAAATAGAATCGCGATCTCTACCCTAAATTCTAAGGATCACGTGTAGTATTGGAAACCTGGAAGAATATGATGTTGGACCAGCTTACCATACCTTGAACGCCTTGGGGTAGATAATGCTTAAGGGTGATGACTTCCCAGCTTTTATTTTAAACTAACTTTGTCTGATGTAAATGCACTTTTTGTTTTAACAAGTACTGAAATGTCCGACTGGAATGGAATATCAAGTGTGTGTGCCAGCCTGTGCACAAACATGCAGAAGTTTAAGTATCAATCAGTTATGTCACGAACAATGCATGGATGGCTGCACTTGTGGAGGTGATTGTTTTTTGCTCATTATATTTCAGACATTTATTGAGAGCACTGTATTGCACGAGTATTCTATGCTTTATGATACAATGTTTGGATTTCAGATAGGAAAGTACTGGATGGGGACACTTGTGTAGCTTCTTCAGAATGTTCCTGCATGCACATGGGTAAACAATACCCTTCGGGTTCAAGTATCTCCCAGGACTGCCATACATGGTTAGTATTGAAACTAAAGTCTGTAATGATTATCATCGAACATTTAGCTGTGGAATGTAGCAAGCTAGCTGTTAGGAGTGCCAATCAAGCAATATTTGCAATTGACTGTGGCAAGCTTAGAAAAACACCCCCCTCCCCCACCCACTTTCTTCACACCTAATGCATATTTTTCTATTTCCTCCCAGACATCCTGTGTCCTTTCTGAGCTAGATTGCAGATTGGTGCTGAATTGGGGGAAAGTGATCATGTTTTGGGATTTTTTTTTTTTTACACCAAGGATTTGGAAGAGAACTATATTTAAATGTTGAGTTTTTAAATAAGTTTAAGAAAAAGCACAGACTGAGATGAAAGGTGGTTAAACTGCTCATGCACTGGGCATTGAAGTTATTTTAACCAAACGGAAGAGAATAAACAATTACCATAGTTCGTCTCGGTAATCAATAAACGACACACACCCATTGTGTTTCAAAGTCCCTGGTCCCAGGTGTTCAACAGGGTAGAAATACTTACTTACAGTCAGCTTTTTAAAAAAGAAAGCTGCTAGGACAGGATTTTGCCTAGACTCAGAAGATTAGCAGGAAACGTATTTAAAAGTATTTTTCTTAAGTCATCTTAAGTAAGATGAGCCACTAATGTAGAGAAGCATAGCACATGTATTATTTTGTGTCATTACATGAAGACAAGTTGCACTGATTGAATGTTCACATACTGTCTGGCCTTGACACTGAACTTGAGACGGTACCTACAACAAACCTCCATTTATGACAGGCAGTTTTGCACAGTAGGGATTTTATTCACTAAGGGCTGGATTGAAACTGTACAAATCAATTTCGTTAAGGACCTTTATAGCAAAACAAAGGTTTTTAGCTTATCAGTCTGGGTTGAATGTGAATATATGAGGTGTGTCTGACTCAATGCATCATCCCATTCCTCCTGCTCTCCCCTACCCAAGTCTCTGCCCTAGATTGTTGATTCGCTACATACCCAGATGTTATATTGTGCCTTACCTATCCTCCCTATATCAATGACTATATGCCAGAAGCTATGATGTCTCTCAGAATTCACAGAATTGTTACAGCCATTCAGCCCATCGTGCCTGCACCGGCTCTCTGCGCAATTCACTTAGTGCCAGTCAGCTTTAAGAACACTTATTGCTCTTAGTGCCTCTGAGTTATGGAGTGGAAAAATCAGCTAAATTTCCCATTCCTGATGTGTGGAACTATGTCCCAGATAGGAAAGAAGGATAGGAGGAAATTGGAAAAATAAAGGAAAAATCTGTACTTAATTGTTTTAAAATTGTTGTAATAGATATATAAAAAATATCAGTATGGGCACAAATTCATTATAACATCCTAATGACTAATGGTGGATTTTATTGTCTCAATTGTTAAAGTAGCATCAATACTTCTGTCAGACATATTTCACCATCAGACACCTTGTGCTTTAATTTTTTCTAAGAAGCATGAAATTGTAGGTCTGAAAATCCCTCTATTTTTATGCTAATTGTTTGGATATGGTTTGGGGTGGTGGAGATGGGCGCAGAGACACAAGGCCCACTTTATGCCTGTACTGCACAGCCCAATTTTTTTTTCCTCTGGCCTCCAAGCGGCACTGTGCCTGAACCAGACCTTTCTATTCAACCTACATGGAAATCCCAATTGAATAATGTTATCATCATCTTTCCTTTCCTTACACCAGTTCAGGATTGTTCTTTGTTCTTTTGTTTTACAGCATTTGCAGCCACGGAAAATGGGAGTGTAGCAATGAGGAGTGTCCAGGTGTGTATCTTACTATATAATGAAAACAGTAACAATAATCCTCAGGTCAGTTTACAAGAGAGAGATTTTGTTTAAAATTCCCTGTAATCAAGGGTGTAATTAATAGTTCGAGCATACAGTTAATCTTTTACTATGGTTCCGTCCCCACCTCAGACTCCATCTTGTAAAATTTTTAAAAATTCGTTCATGGGATGTGAGCATCGCTGGCAAGACCAGCATTTATTGCCCATCCTTAATTGCCCTTGAGAAGGTGGTGAGCTGCCTTCTTCAACCGCTGCAGTCCGTGTGGTGTAGGTACACCCACAGTGCTAAAAGGGAGGGTGTTCTAGGATATTGACCCAGTGACTGTGAAGGAATAGTGATATATTTCCAAGTCAGGATGGTGTGTGACTTGGAGGGGGACTTGCAGGTGGTGGTGTTCCCATGTGTCTGCTGCGCTTGTCCTTCCAAGTGGTAGAGGCCATGGTTTTGGAAAGTGCTGTCTAAGGAGCCTTGATAAGTTGCTGCAATGCATCTTGTATATGGTGCACACTGCTGTCACTGTGTACCGCTGGTGGAGATAGTGCATGTTTAAGGTGGTGGATGGGGTCTTGATGAAGCGGGCTGCTTTGTTCTGGATTGTGTCGAGGTTCTTGAGTGTTGTTGGAGCAGCGCTCATCCAACCACGTGGAATGCATTCCATTACACTCTTGACTTGTGCCTTGTGAACGGGCTATGGGGAATCAGGAGGTGAGTTACCTGCTACAGAATTCCCAGCCTCTGACCTGCATTTGTAGCCACAGTATGTATATGGCTGGTCCAGTTAAGTTTCTAATGGTGACCCTCAGGCTGTTGATGGTGGGAGATTCAGCAGTGGTAATGCCGTTGAATGTCGAAGGGAGATGGTTAGGTTCTTAGGGCTGAATTCTACACCGCTCCAGCGGGTCAGATGGTGGTGTGGGGGCGGCATGAAATTGAGCAGGTGCTCTAGGATGCCTTCCTGCCCTTCCCTTGCCGCTGGCCAACTTTACAGCGGCCAGTCGAGCAGGTGGGGGGTGTGGTGTGGGGGAGACAGCCTGCCTGCGCGAGGCCAATCAATGCCCCTAAGTGGCCACTTAACTGCCACTTAAGGGCCCTCGCCCACCTCCATGGGCATTTTACCCGTGGCAAGCAAGCGTGTTGGGGATGTGAAAGGCCACCCAGTGATAGCTGCCAGCCTTTCTGCATGGGGCGGGGTGCCATGGCAGTTGGGCACAGGGTGCCCGATTGAGGGCTGCCTCTGCTTCCCAACCCACCCCCAGGACCCAAGACGCACCCCTTCCCCAACCAAAGAACTACCCTTGCCTCGCCGCCATGACCAATCAACCCCCTGGTGAGGCAAGCCCAACTTTCCTGAAGTCCTGGCTCCATGGCATCGGCTAGGCTGAAGTTCCAGCAATGGCCACATTGGCACTGTTGGGACTAAGAGCTGCCGGCCCGCTGATTGGCCAGCAGCTGACTGAGGCAGGACCTCCTCCCTCAAGCGAGTGGAAGTCCCACCTCGGGACACTTAAAGCCCGGGGACCTGTAAAATCCGGGTCAGATCCCCGGGCTAGGCGGAAGCGGGTTTGCCACCAACTTTTACGTTGGTGGCAAAGTCCCGTCTGCCTATGGTAAAATCCAGCCTTAGTATGTGAGGAGTTTCGAATGGCACTGAACACTGCAATCACCAGTGACCATCTCCACTTCTGACCTTACATTGGAGGGAAGGTCGGAACTCCTGCAGTGATGTCCTGGGGCTGAGATGATTGACCTCCAACAACCACAACCACCTTCCATTGTGCTAGGTATGACTCCAACCAGTGGAGAATTTCCCCCGATTCCCATTGACTTTAAATTTGCTCGGGCTCCTTGATGCCACATTCGGTCAAATGCTGCCTTGGTGTCAAGGGCAGTTACTCTCACCTCACCTCTGAAATTCAGCTCTTTTGTCCATGTTTGGACCAAGTCTGTACTGAGGTCTGGGCCGTGGCGGAACCTAAACTGAGCATTGATGAGCAGGTTGTTGCTGAATAAGTGCCACTTGATAGTACTGTCAATGACACCTTCCATTGCTCTGCTGATGATTGAGAGTAGACTGAGGTGCTGATTGGCTGGGTTCGATTTGTCCTGCTTTTTGTGGTCAGGACATATCTGGGCAATTTTCCACATTGTCGGGTAAATGCCAGTGTTGTAGCTGTACTGGAACAGTTTGGCTAAGGGCATGGCTAGTTCTGGAACATGTGCTTCCAGTGCTACAGCTGGGATGTTGTCAGGGCCCATAGCCTTTGCTGTATGCAGTACCTTCAGTGAGTATGACTCTGTCAGGCTGACTAGTCTGTGGGACAGCTCTCCCAATTGTGGCACAAGTCCCCTAATGTTAATGAGCAGGGTCGACTGGGCAGGGTGTGCCTTTGTCATTTCCAGTGCTCAGATTGATACCAAGTGATTTGTCTTGTTTGATACAGCTGAGTGGCTTACTAGGCCACTTCAGAGGGTAGTTACATTGCTGTGGGTTTGGAGTTACATGAAGGCCGGATCTGGTAAGGATAGCAGATTCCCTCCCCTGAAGGGCATTTGTGAATCAGACGGGTATTTATAACAATCCAGTAGTTTTATGATGATTTATGAGGCTAGCATTTTGTTCCAGATTTATTATTTGATTGAATTTAAATTCCCCTCAGCTGCCATGATGGGATTTGAACTGATGATACTGGAGCATTAGTCCAGACCTCTGGATCACTAATCCAGTAACGTTATCACTATGCTAGTGTCCCCTATGAGCTGACATCTCCAGTTCCAGATATCTCACTCCTAGGCACCAACATATGTGCTGAATTCTGTCCCCTATCAATATTTTAAAAACTGCAATCGTTACATGTTCTAAATCCTCCAGTTGATTTCTTCACAATGGTGATGCTGAAATAGATATTCATATAACTTTATACCTAAAATCTATCATAAATCTACCTGCACCCGTGTTGTGCAAAGCACGTATACAATCATAAACTGAAAAATCTAGATGAAGAGCTAAAGCCTTCATGCAAGACATAACCAAGAAATAAGTGCCATGTTTAATCACATCTCAACCAACATCACTAAAACAGATTATGTTTGTGGGACCTTGCTGTGTGCAAATTGGCAGCCGCATTTCCCTGCATTGCAATACTGAACACACCCTGTCTCTCAACGGTTCATTTTGAAGCACTGTTACCAGATAGGGAAACATGGCAGTCAATTTGTTCACAACCAAGTCCCACTTGCAGTAAATTATATAAATGACCAGTTAATCTGTTTTTAGTGATGTGAGTTGAGGAAGAGAGGTTGATTAGGGCACTGGGAGAAGTCCATATTCATCTTCATTTAGCCGCATAGGATCTTTTACGCCCAATTATACAGATAGAACATTGGCTTAGTGTTCTCATGCAAAAGGACAGCACTTGCGACAATGCAGCACTGCACTGGAATGCTTGTCCAGATTATGTTCCTAAATCCTGGAGTTGGCTGTGATCTTCTGCCCCAGAAGCAAAAGCATTACCATCTGAGCCAAGCTGATCAATTGATTAAAAATCTGGATGGAAGATGAGATAAACCAAGAAGTAGTGATCAGGTGATAAAAATCCTGGACTATAGGAACCTGTCAGTTGTTGTAAATGATGGGGGTAAAAAGCCCCAGCATTTTCAAATCATGAGGAAGAACTTGTGAAAGAACATGCACTTGAGATAAATTAATTGAATAAAATATACTTGATCTCAAATGAAACACAACATTGTGTTATGCCAGTAAGCTAAACCAATGTTGTATAATGTCTTAACTTTTTTTGCATTTAGGGGAATGTTTTGTCATTGGACAATCGCACTTTAAGAGTTTTGATGATAAGTATTTCACCTTCAGTGGGATGTGCCAGTACTTACTGGCAAAGGACTGTGAAGAAAACACATTTGCAGTCTTCATCGAGAAAGTGCAGGTACAAAAGATGGACATTTTTACTTTGAATGTTAAACAATGCTCATGGTTAACAGCAATGTTCAAACTTTGAACTCTCTCCCCTAGTGTGCAGATGATCCAGACGCAGTTTGCATACGATCGGCTACACTGAAGTTCCGAGAGCTGGGAAACATGACAATTAAACTTAAACATGGCGGTAGAGTTTCAGTGAATGGCATGGACATACAGCCACCGCTAATTCAAGGTTTACACTTAATTATTACCTATCGTAACTGCATTATAAGAGATTACAGGTTCAGTATAATGAAGGAAACTTTTTTAGTTACTGTTCAGTTTGCTAACTGGTTGAAAGAAAAGGAAATTGGTTAAAGCAGGGAACAGACACCTTCTTTATTTTACTTCCTTCTCTGTGTCTTGCTTTCTTTTGTTTAAATTCTGGGAATCTCAGATTTCCTCTTGCAATAATGTGGGTTCCCAATGTTTCTATGGGACTTCTCTTCTCCAATTCCCCCCACAAACCCCCTGCTCTAGTATAGCTGGATCTTGTTGTCCTGCCACCAGGAGAGGCAGTGGGTGCAGAAAATGGCGGCCGCCCCGTATGGGACCCACACCGCCATGATTTTTGCAGTGGGCAGCCACTTAATACACTGTCGATAGCCGCCCCCCCCCCCCCCCCCCACCAATCACGTGGCGGGGCAAGCATTGGTGATGCCGTGAATGGCATCTGATGCAGGAGCAGGTACTTGCGCCATTTTTAAAAGGTTGCCATCCCTCATCTATACACAGAATGCAGAGTTGACCCTTTTCCCGTTCTCGGTGGCACCAGAAAGTTAAGGCATGCGAGGGCCGCATGTCAAGTTCAAGACCGGGAATGGATGGGAAGTTTGCAGCGGATAACATTGAAATTTATGCAGAGAGGTATTTTAAATATTTAAACTAGGGTCTCATCGCAGTGTAGCGAAGGTTCTGTCATGGAGTTTCCCCGCCCCCAAGAAGATCAGGCCCGGCAATCCCGGCGTCTGGTTCCATGGCAGCTGCTGCCACTCCAATTCTCCAGCTTGCCCTGCCACAGAATCCGACGTGGGGAGGACAACAAGATCCAGCCCATTGGCTTCCCGACTTGCTTCCAGCCCCACTCTCCTCCACCCCCTTCCCACTCCTTTACATGCTGTGACTTTAGGGTAGGAGATTTAAGGGCCAATTTCAAATCCTAGAGGGAGTTGTGTGGACAGGGACTGAGGCTGACCACCAACTGTCATGGCCTCGTAAGCATGAGGCCGGGGAGATTTTTACTCCTGGGCTGGATCTTTATCAGCCCCAGTCAGGCCCCCACCCAAACCTGGTAGAAAGTGATGGCTGTCTGCCAGGGGGAGTGGGATTTCAGGTGGCTACCACCAGCAACTTGAAGGAACTCAGTTAAGTGGTTGGGAGGGGTGGTCAGGAAGGCCTGTGGTCAGGGCAGAAAAACCTGGAGCAGGGAAGGCCCATGGTCTCTTTGTGCGATTTAGAAGAACACTCCTGTTTCTCTTAAAACTAAAAAACTAAAAATATTCCACTTAACTTTGGGTGCTCCTGTTACTAGCGGGAAGTTGCAAAACCTTCTCTGTGTGGGCCTTGAGTTAAAATTGCAGTCAGGTCTCAATGAAGTCATTGAAGCCCAATCTGTATATTGGGCAGGTGTCTTACTCACCTGGTCAGAAAAGCTGGTTAGGATTGCAACCTGCAGAAAGTCAATGAGATCAGTGCCAGTAAGTCAGGTGGATCACTTGAAATTCCACCTGGTTTCCTGTCAGGTGAGCAGAGTTAAAATCAAGCCCATTATGCTACATGATTTCTAGGTAAACAAATTTATGTGGGCAAGAATTACTGATACTACAATATGGAGACCTCTTTAATATTTTTCTTGTGGAGTATGATGAGATTGCCAATGAATAAGTAACAGAAACAGCGGAGTCATTGAGAGACAAATGAATCCTGGGAGGTAATCGGTTAATTAACTGCACTGGTGTTGGCTACATAACAAAATGCTGAATGGCAGCATCTGCTTATACCTTCGATTGAAGTTCTGGGATCTGCATCAGACCTAGGGGTCTCTTGCTATAGCCTCTGGCTTGAGTGATTTCCGAGATGGCACTGATCAGAACCTACGTGATAGTACAGAAGTGTTGGCAATATGAGTGTCAACTTCCTGCTTCTATTGTTCTCTAGACATGGCACCATGCCCACTGATTGGCGTAAGGGTCGAACAATGTGCAGCTGTGAGATTTTGAAATGTTCCTGTCACTGTTGCCTGCAATTGTTTTCCAAGTGAGATAAAGCCTCCATAGTAATGGTGGATCATTCATGAGAGGTACCATTACTGTGCTTATGGCTTTTGTAAGCTTGCACACTGGATATCATTGTAGCTGTCACATGCTCAATGACTGACTGCAGTTCAGATTAATATTTCCCCATGTTGTCACTTGTACATAACTGGGTGTTAGACTCTTCCAGTCTTCCCAGATCACCTTCCAATTTTGACTGTAGGGAGGCAAGTTACTGCTTAATATAACACCTCTATATTAACCCCACTTCGAAGTAGACACACTTAGCAAGCAAGGGCTCTGATCTGTACCTAGTGGCCAGTGTAAGGTCTCCTCTTAAACCACTATCACTGCTATCCATTCCCCACCCATGCTCAGTGCTTTATGCTGTATTTTACCATCAGCATCGCAACTGCTGCTCCCAGAGTGTGAATATGCGCACTAGTGCCTGCTTCAAGTATGGGGGAAGAGGGTGATAGTTAATTCTCAGACATGCGGCATTCTTTTAATTCAGCTAGTATTCCACTGAATTTTAATTGTCCTGTGAAGACAACAGATGGAATAATATGGATGCATAAGCATACTTTAAAATATTCCATTTAATTAATGCAGTATTATACGCTTTCACGCATTTGCTGTGTCTCACAACATTGATGTAGCTATATATATGCACAGCATATGTATATAGAATCATGGAATGATACAGCACAGAAGGAGGGCACTCAGCCTATTGCACCTGTACCGGCTCTTTGAAAGATCTATCCAATTAGTCCCACTCCCCTGCTCTTTCTCATAGCCTGCAAATCTTCCCCTTCCAGTATTTATCCAATTTCCTTTTGAAAGTTATTATTGCATTTGCTTCCACCCCCCTTTCAGGCAATGCACCCAGATCATAACGATTTGTGTAATTTTCTTCCTCGTGTTGTCTCTGGTTCTTTTACCAATTACCTTAAATCTGTTTCCTTTGGTTGCTGACCATTTGCCACTGGAAACATTCATGGTTTTGAACACCTCGATCAAATCTCCCCTCAACCTTCTCTGCTGTGGGGAGAACAACCCCAGTTTCTCCATCCCTGGTACCATTCTTATAAATCTCCTCTGCACCCTCTCGAAGACCTGGACATTATTCCTAAAGTATGGCACCCAGAATTGGCCACAATACTTTAGCTGGGCCCTAACCAATGTTTTATAAAGGTTTAGCATAACTTCCTTGATTTTGTACTGAATGCTTATATTTACAAAGCCAAGGATTCCATATGCCTTTTTAATAGCCTTCTCGACTTGTCTGGTCACTTTCAGAGACTTGTGTATGAATACCCTCGGTCTCTTTGTTACTGCACCCCTTTAAAATTGTACCTAACATACATATAATGTACATTATTAGTTTTATCTGTTCTTTCAAATTTCATTGGAGTAAATTTTCTTCCTCAAAGGCATGAGAAGTAAGCTGTTGGAGTAGATCATGAGTAGAACCTGCCTGATTTTGATTCCAGTGATTTCAATGGAATGATTGGGCAATTGGCTCCACTAATGAAAAGTTATCCCATTGTCACAATGTCTTTGAAACTATCTCTTCCAAACAAGTCCACCAGAGCTTCCTCATGTAAGGGTAAAAACGATAATCCGCATTCTTCTGGTATCAGCATTTAACGTAGGTAAACCAAGTTTCTCCCTGCAGTACTTTGACAGCCATTGCCCATTTCAACAAGCATTGCAGAGAGGGATAGACAGGTTGATTCATGTGCTAAAATATTGCAGAAAGGAATTTCAGAAACTCATACCAGAACAGAATTGATCATTATCTCAATCGTATAGAGTGAACTTCTTAATGTCTATGGCACCACCTCGGTGCTTGCTTGTTCTGTAGTTTTGCCCTTAACATTATAAAGTTTCATTTTTTTTAGGTGTTAAATGACTCATGAGCACCTTCACTGTGGCGGGTGTGATTTGTTGATTCCTTTGCCCTGCCAATAACAAAACTATATGCTCACAATTGCATGGCTGAAAGCAACATATTTCTGCAATTTTGTTACTAATGGAGAAAGACTTCATTTTTCTCCTGTTTAGTAAAAAGAAGACTGTTGTAGGGTTGATGGAGTTACGATACAGATCAATCATGATCTCATTGAAAGACAGAACAGGCTCAAGGGGCTAAATGTCCTCTTCCTGTTTCTATGTTCTTAGGTGTAGGTGAGGATCTATCTTCACAGCTGATAGTGGATAGAGTATAGATCCTTTACTTTGATTATGTGATATAAATATGGAGTTGTCCAGCTCAGAATGTTATGTGAAAGTCTCTTCCATCTGCTGACTATACAGATCCCATTTGAAATATGCTTGGACAGTCTCCATTCAGTTCCTAGTGGGCATGAATCTAAACTACTAAACTGTCTTTAACTTAACAATAATTGGAAATCTCACTAAGACAGACAAAGATGTCTATTATTGGAAATTGATGCACAAAGTATTATAATTATGTGGACAGGCTGGATGGACGAAACATTCTTTTGTTGACCGCCATTGTTCATATGTTTGTACGTTATTTGTGATTATCTAACATGGGAGTACTTGATGCTGACACTGGGTGTTTGAAAAGGGAAGCATACCATTCCTGAACAATTACTTATCTTGACTATAATTTTAAAAAAACATGGAAATAAAATAATTAACTCCATTTGAAAAGCTAACGCTAGTACAGAAACAGTAGGCTGAATGGCCCTGTGTAATTTTTATGACTATATGTCTCACTTAAGGAGACAGGAGGAAAGTTGGTTGTTTTTCACAGCAATACTTTGTTTAAAATTACATTGCTGCTTATCTAAACACATTCATTCTGATTGGCATTATTTCTTGTAGGTGTTCTTCGTATTCAGCACACCGTTCTGTCATCAGTTCGGGTGACCTACGAGGAAAATTTTCAGTTTGACTGGGATGGGTACGGAAAAGTTTATCTGAAGGTACACCCTGAAACCCGCAGATGCGTATCAGATTCTGTACTGCTCTGGCACTGAATTAACATTCACCTTCTTTCTTTAGCTGGACTCCATACACACAGGTACAACCTGCGGCCTGTGTGGAAATTTCAATGGAAATCAAGGAGATGACTTCCTCACGCCATCCGGACTTGTTGAAACAGAGATCGTCAATTTTGGGAACTCCTGGAAGATCAATGGAGGTTGTGCTGACCTGATGCGGATAAATGCTGACCCATGCAATTTAAATCCCAAGAGAGGTAACTGGGTTTCAATACATTTTGGAAAAGTCTTGAATGTGCCTTGTTTAATTCAACATGGATATTTAAATATTCTCCCTGGCATTTTGACTTAATGCAGAGTGAAAAATAAGGATATCAAACCGGAGGTCCTGTGCCCTCAGCAGGGATACAGATTTGAAGGGAAAATTGGTGTTGCTGTGTCATAGCCTGACCTCTGATCTGCACTCTGTTCGAACGTGACTTCCTGCTCAGAGTGCTGGATCTACCTTTAGATTGAATATTTAGCATTCTAAATTATACAAACTAATCTGCAGCACACTTTATGTATGAAAAACTAAAAGGAACATTACAACAAGCCTTCATTTTGGTTACAACAACAATAGTGCTACTTGAAGCAGGTCTAGACATGTTAGTGGGTTCTCTAATGCTGTTAACACTTGGCATCTACTGGTATATTTTAAAAGTTCCTTCACTTCCAGGGGAGTCTTTTTCTAGTAAGGCGGAGTTGTTAAAACTGGGATTCCTTCAATTTTTGTTTTAATTGAGATATCCAACAGTATAAATCAGACACCCTAAATGAGATAGATTATCCCTTCCCTCTAGGAATAAAAGTCAGAAAAATAAACTTTAAAGGAAGAGTTCAGTCAAGCAGCACACGCATTTGTTTTGATGCCAGCAGGAAACATGGCCCATGTGACCAATCTCTGAGAAGATATGTAAACACAGTCAAATGGTTTATTGAAACAAGTGCTCTGTGGAAATATGCAAATGAAGGAAGGAGCTAGAAACTCCAGATTTTAAACACAACAGTATGTGCCTCTTAGCCCTCATTATTCAGATAGATATTCAAACCATACTTTTTTCTCGCAAAGGAAATATTTTGCTTCATTTATCACGGTGCAGTTCATAATAAACGAAAGTAAAATAGCAGCGACGCTTTTGTTCTGCTTCTCCAACAAAACTCTGAGAAGGGCACAAGTGATGCAATATATTTGACCCATTTGACTAGAGTGCAAAGTAAGCTCGAATCCCCAGCCGCGATTAAGCTGCAGCTTCTGGTGCTACAGATAGCTGGATTATTGCATGCCATAGAGATGTGCAAGCAAAACATCAATTTACATTGTACCTTTTATTTTAAATATTGTTGCCGTATGGCATAATTGGCCCTGTATTATAATTTCACATATCTTCAACATAAATGCATTTAAACGTAGATAAATAGAGTTGTTGCGAACAAATACTATTCTGGGTTTAACTCCATTGTCGTCATCTCCTTTCGACCAGGTGGAAATATGACTCAAAAGGAGGCAAAAATAGAATCAGTAAACAGCAACTCTATTTGGAGGGCCAAAAAATAAATTCAGAACTTTGCAGCTAGTGAAGTTGTTGTTTTCTTTTAAAAATCATTTTTCTTTTCTTTCACTTCTTTCCTTGCTGTGCACAATCACCAACTAAAAGGCAGAAAGGTCACCTGCTCCTGGGCCTCCACTCTCGATGCATAAGGGCACCCTGATTCCCAGCCCTCCCCAACCCCCAGTTTCCACCTGGTGCTTTACCACTGTGGTGTAGCTGAGTTTGGTAATGTAGCACATGCAGCAATCATGCACAAGACTATACACTACTGCCTCGGTGCACTGTGCCATGCAGCTCATGTGACAGTGCACTACTGTTGCTCATATCCTACAATCCTGTAGTGCTATGCCATGAACCTGTAACTTGAGGTAGTGTTCTTTTTCGAATGTTTGAACTAAATACCAGAACTCTGGTAGTAAACAGACGTCCACTTCATAAATTAAGAGCCCTAAGTTTGAAGTTATTACTCTTGAGGTTATATTGAGGTTAACGTTTCCTCCATTTATAATTACTTCCTTTTAGTTTTGTTCCCCAGGTTTACTGTAAAGCTGTTCTCTATGTCAAGTGAACACCACTTGCATTAGTCTGTATATAACAGACACATGTCTGTACTTCTAGTGACACTATAGAACCATAGAAAAATTACGGCACAGAATGAGGCCATTCCTCCCTGGCTTCCTTTAACAACTTGGGATACAATCCATCCGGCCCTGGCGATTTATCCACTTTCAAGGATGTCGGACCCTCAAGTACTTCCCCTCTCATTATGCTTATCATATCTAATATTTCACATGCCTCCTCTTTAGCTACAATGTCTACATCAACCCTCTCCTTTGTGAAGGCAGAGACAAAAACTCATTAAGAACCCTGCCCACATCTTCTGCATCCACACATATGTTCCCTTGTACATCTCTAATAGGCCCTACCCTTTCCTTAGTTATCCTCTTGCTCTTAATGTACTGATAAAACATATTCGGGTTTTCCTTGATTTTACCTGCCAATAATTTTTCATGTCCTCTCTTTGCTTTTCTAATTTCCTTTTGCTTCACCCCTTCACTTTCTATATGCCTCTAGGCTTTCTAAAATATTAAGATTTTTGTGATTTTCATAAGCTTTCTTTTTCTGCTTTAATTTACCCTATAAGCTTCTAGATGACCAAGGGGCTCTAGATTTGGCAGTGCCACTCATTATCTTTTTGGTGACATGCCTGCACTGTGCCTGTAGTATCTCACTTTTGAATGCTTCCCACTGATATGCCGCTGATTTTCCTTCAAGTAGCTGTATCCAGTCCACTTTCGCTAGGTCACCTCTCAGATTCTTAAAATTTGCCTTCCCCCAATGTAGAAGTTATACTCCTGTTTTATCTTTGTCCTTTTCCATGATTATGCTAAAACTTACTGTATTATGGTCACTATCTCCAAAATGGTCACCCACTATTACTTCCTCCACTTGCCCAGCTTCATTACCGAAGACTAAATCTAGAATTACGCCCCCTCTCGTTGGGCTTGTTACGTACTGGCTAAAGTTCTTTTGAACACAGTTCAAGAATATTATCCCCTCTGTGCCTTTCACACTGTTTGTATCTGTTGACACCTCTGCTATATGCTCTGTGGCACTGCTGCACCAGATAGGTTTAAAGAAGTCACTTTCATTTTGCATCACATGGAAGCTAAGGGTTTTCTTCATATCTAAAAATCATCTGGATGCAGTTAACAAGATCTAGAGGTTGATAAGTTCATCTCCATGGCTTGACCACCTGAATGCAGATCAGAAAGTCCTTCCTGTTATCAATACTCTAAGAAAGAATACCATCTCTAGTGACAAGTCACTTAAAGCTTCATTCTCTTACAATGTGTACTGATGATCTATTTCACCCAAGCAATAGTCTTCTCGATGTCCAGCTATATTTTCTACATAAGGATACATTCAGTGAGTCTGCACTCCCAGCAGGGAAGCCTTGATCTACGGGAGTGGAAGTCAAAGAACAGTCCCATCTTCGACTTGTGTCCCAGTTGAGCAAGGCTCCTTACTTCAGATTGCTGAATTAACCTTTTACCTATCCTTGCCCTTTCATTTATGTGTTTGAATTAAAAGAAAGATTTTAAATGTGATCCTTCAATATCCAATCTATTATCTCTTCCATTGTGCGATCCTAGTATAACCACTGTAATTCTCTGTAACCCTAATCTATAACTTATCACTAACGCTATCTTCAAACAGATTGCCATTCAGTTCAGATCAACGATAGGATCCAACATACTTGCAATATTTCTCACTAGCTATTAAGTTCCTTTTTTCTATGTAACTCTACATTTCAGAGTTGCCAACCAGACTTTCAGTCTAGGAAACACCCAGCAAGTCAGTCAGCTTCCGTAGCAGGAACAATCCGATTTGATTTCAGGCCTATGAAATTCCTTCCAAGAAAGGGAAAGCTCAGAGGTAGATTATCTGTTTCTTCCGCAGATGCTGACCGATCTGCTTTGTGCTTCCAGATTTTTCTGCTTTTATTTCAGATTTCCAGCATATACAACACTTTTCATTTGTCAAACAAGGGTTATTAATTTAGATTACCTTGGATCTGATGAAGTTCGAAATTAGGTTTCATGATTATACATATTGAAATTGATACGAGAAGCATATGGTAATGTAGTGGTTATATTATTGGACTAGTAATCCAAAGTCCTGGACAATTCAAAGCCACCATGAATAAAATCTCCCTTAATAAAGAGCTGGGACGTGAAATTGGGAACGGTAGCATCCATTGTTTGAGCGTTACAGATTTGGAGACCAAAATGGCATCTGCTGCGCACACTTCTGCCACATAATCACCAACTTAGTAAGGAGCAAACAAGAGTCATCCTTTACCCACCTCAGACGTAGGCATTAGTCTATTTGCATAGGCAAATAAGGGGTCTAATAACTGCTTCTGGTCCCTGCTGTACAAACTGCCTCCAGGAAAATCAATACTAAACACCATGTAAGTAAAACAAAAGCTAAGTACTTACCATAATCACTGTTGCTCCTGGTCCTGAGATCTTCGGCCTCACTCTCGACTCTGACCCCCAAGCCCTTTGATTTCCCCTCAGCCCCGACCTCCTAGCCTCCCCACTTTGATAGCACTCCTCATGGCCCCAACAGTACTCCCAAGGTGTGCAATTTTCCTACCTGATCCCCAAAAGTACTCCCGACATCTGCGATCCTTTTGCTTGAGCCCCCCACAACAGCATTCCTGAGGTCTGTGATCTTCCTACCCTATCCCGCGACACTCTTGACCCCAACCAGTACTCCTGAGGTCTGCAAACTTCGTACCCGATCCCCCATCAAACCCTGATCAGACTTTGAAATCCACCCCTTCCTCCTTCAGACTCCCCCACCACCATGATCCAACCCAATCATTTACCTGGAAATTGGAGCTTTAACATTTGTGGGCTCCTACCATAGCATATTATGATGAGGTCCATGGCCCAAATTCTGGGGCTCCTGAGACCTCCCTATTTGAATGCGGACTACTAACGCTGCGGGTTAGGTGGCCAAAAATAGGCGGACCAAAATTCTTAGGCTCCAGTATCAGTAAAAGTGACTATGAAGCTATTGAGTTGTCATAAAAACCCAATTAGTTCACTAATGTCATTTAGGGAAGGAAAGCTGTCCTTATCTGGCGCATGTGTGCGGGCGTATGTGTCCCACTCTGATATATCCAGGTCATTGCGTCAGGAAACAATGATGCCAGAGGCGTTAACATCTGGAGATTGGATTCACAGTTGGGAGAGCTGTCGCACAGACCAGTTGTAGGTAGGTGAACCCACATCTCCCCTCATATACCCTTAACTCTAAAGTCCAACCTAAACCTATCTGGGTGGGAAAAATGTTCAAGGCTAATGACTCCGTGCAGTCGGTATTCTTTTAACAGTTTGATACCAATAACTTACAACATGAGTATACTGTCCCTTTATTTCCCAACTGCACTCACCTTGTTGATCACTCAGTAGTGCTGTTCTTGTCCCCGAACACACGTTTCGTACAGTACAAACATCACACCCATGACAATGATTGATGCAAACTCCTCCTGCTTTTGATTGTAACTTTTTAAAGTTTGCCACAATTCCACATCTTGGGTTCTTGAATAGCTCATTAACATATGAAGGTGTTTCGATCGGGAAGATTCTGGCTTATCAGCATCATCAGATTGGTGAATGAGTTTTTCCCTAATGAAACAGTTTTTGGGATTAGCATTTCCAAGGGATGTGAGTGTCCACCCTGATATCATGTAATTGCTACCTCCAGTTTGACTACATGAATTCGATAGTTGAGATGTCACTTAAACTGGATAGATGTATACCATGTGTGGTCTGATTGCATCACCTGTCTCTTGACTAGTATATTCATGAAGTCACTCGATTTGTGTCTTTGTTTCATTGCAATTCTCAGCATGTTTTTTTTCAAAAGTTGAGTTACACAGTCTTGTGGGATCCGGGGGATGCAAAACTTGGCCAATTTCCGACAATTATCCATTACAAATGACCGTTTTGCAGTACCATTGCTTGAACTGTGGATCTTGGTTCCTTTAAATTGAATGCATCCTTCCTGAAGGACCCCACGACACAGTCGAGCAACAGCTTGACATAGTCATACTCACAGAACTATGCCTATCTATTACATAGTCATTGTGGAGATTAAGTCCTGTTGTCACAGTGAGGACATTCTCCATCGTGTAATTGGGCACTACCACCATGATAAGTGGGATAGCTTATGAGCAGCTCAAAATTGGGCATCCATGAGACACAACTGGTCATCAGCAACAGCAGAATTGTATTCTACCACAATCTGTAACCTCATGGCCCAGTATATCCCTCATTCCTCCATCACAGGCAAGCCAGATGACCGTCCCTGGTTCAATGAGGAGTGTAAAAGAGCATGCTGAGAGCAGCACCAGGCACATCTAAAAATGAGGTGCCAACCTGGTGAGATTACAACACCGGCCTACATGCATATGGAACAGTGGAAGCAGCATGCTATAGAAAGAACTAAATGAACTCACAATTAATGGGATCATGTCAAAGCTCTGCAAGCCTGCCACATCCAGTTGTGAATGATGGAGGACAATTAAGCAACCAAAGGGAGCGGGGGGAGGGGAGGGATGGTGGGGGGTCCATGAACATCCCCATTCTCAATAATACTGGAGCCTAACTAGTCAGTGCAAAAGAAAACGCTGAAGCATTCATAACAATATTCAGCCAGAAGGATCAAATGGACCAGCCTTCTTTCCCTCCTCCTGAGGTGCCCAAAATCACAGATACTATTCTTCTACCAATTCAATTCACTCTGCATTATATCAAGAAAAGACTGATTGCAACTGACACTGTGGGGCCCGACAACATCCCAGTGTAGTGCTGAAGAACAATGCTCCAGAATTAGCTGTGCCCCTAGCCAAGTTGTTCCTGAACAGATACCATGCAGTCATCTAACTAAAAAATGAAAAATTGTCAAGGTATGTCGTCCTCAAAAAGCGGGACAACTCCATTCCAGCCAATTACCACCCAATCAGTCTACTCTCAGTCATCAGCGAAATGATGGAATGAGTTGTCAACAGTGCTATCAAGTGCCACTTACCAATATCCTGCTCATCAACGCTCAGTTTGGGTTGTGCGAGGTCCACTCGGCTCCAAACCCTATTGCAGTCTTAGTCCAAACATAGGCACAACAGCTGAATTCCAGAGATGAGGTGAGAGTGACTGCTCTTGTCATCGACTGAGTTTGGAACGAAGGAGCCCGAGTAAAACTGAAGTCAATGTGATTCTGGGAAAACTTTCCAGTGGCTGGAGTTATACATGGCACACAGAAAATGGTTGAGTTTGGAATTTAAAAGAGTAAGAGGTGACTTGATTGAAACAAAAAAGATCCTGAGGGGCCTTGACAGGGTGGATGTGGAAAGGATGTTTCCCCTTGTGGGAGAATCTCAAACTAGGGGTCACTGTTTAAAAATAAGGGGTCGCCCATTTAAGACAGAGATGAGGAGAAATTTTTTCTCTCAAAGGGTCATGAGTCTTTGGAATTCTCTTCCTCAAAAGCCAGTGGAAGCAGAGTCTTTGAATATTTTCAAGGCAGAGGTTGATAGATTCTTGATTAGCAAGAGGGTGGAAGGTTATCAGAGGTAGGTGGAAACATGGAGTAGTCAGTTCAGCCTGTTCCGCCTTGAGGGGTGGAGTGACCTACTCCTACTCCTAATTCGTATGTTCGTATGAGTTATTGAAGGCTGATTGTCTCAGCCCCAGGACATTGCTGCAGGAATTCCTCGGCGTATATTTTATGCCAAATAATCTTCAGCTGTTTCATGACCTTAATTCCATCATAAGGTCAGAAATGGGGCTTTTTGCTGATAATTGCGCAGTATTCACGTCCATTTGCAATTTTTCAGGTAATGAAGCAATCCATGTCCACGTACGAGTAAGACAACATCCAGATTTGGGCTTCTAAGTGGCAATTAACATTTATGCCAAACAAGTGCCAGGCAATGACTATTTCCAGCAAGGGAGAGTCTAATCACCTGCCCTTGACATTTAATGGCATTACGATTGCTGAATCCTCCACCATCAACATTTTGGGGGTTACCATTGACCAAAACCTTAACTGGACCAGCTAGATAAACACTGTGACTGGTCAGAGGCCGGGAATTTTGCAGTGAGTGACTTGTCTCCCTACTCCTCAAACCTGTTCCACCACCTACATGGCACAAGTCAGGAGTGTAGTGGAATACTCTCCACTTGTCTGGATGAGTGAAGCTGCAATAATATTCAAGAAGCTCAAACCATCCAGGGTAAAGAACTCTGCTTGATCAGCATTCATCTATGAGCTTAAGTACGCAATCCCTCCACCACTGGTGTACCATGGCTGCAATGTGTACTATATACAGGATACACTATAGAAAGTCACCAAAGCTTCTTCAGCATCAACCCCCAAACTGGCCACCTCCACCACCAAGAATGGTAAGGACTGTTGGTGCATGCAAACACCATCCCAACATGGACATATATTACCATTACTTCATTGTTGCTGAATCAAAATTCTGAAACTCCCTACCTAACAGCATTGTGTGAGTACCTTCATTACATGGACTGCAAAGGTTCGAGAAAAAGGCCTACCACAACGTTTCTAAGGGCAATTAGGGATGAACAATAAATGCTGACCTTGCCAATGACTGCCATATCCCCAGAAGGAATTTAAAAAAAAAAATAAAGTGAAATAGATACAAAATGATTTTCCCAGATTTAATACAAACATTATCCAGTTGCAAGGGGTTATTCTAGTATCTCAAATTTTTGAGCTTGTGGAATCACTATCATGCATATCTACCTTGCTATTACAGCAGTAAAAATATCATAAGTAAGTTTATTGTAAAGCTTTATACCTATGAATGAGGTTGAGTGGCCAGTGTTTTAACTTGGCTTAACTTAAACTGACCCAAGCTGATAATCCTCAATGCAGATCTTAAACATCTTCCCGCTCACCAAATAGTTTAGCATCTCATTTTGTTCTCTACAGAGAAATGGATACTAGAATCCTCATCTTTTCTGAGGTACAGGGACTTGAAAGCACAAGGTATGGCATTCTGGCCTTGGGGAAATTGATATGAAAGAAAGTTTAATCATTACATTTCTTTCTACCCTGATCTAAGCATCATCCAACAAACATTTCCTTGTATTCTATCAGACTTTTAACTGTGGGCTGGAGCAAACTGACATGGTCAGTATTTGATTTAACTTTCTGATTTTAACGTGCAATTTTTAATGAAGCTTTTCTTCCCTCCCATTATCAGAATACATTCCTGTACTTGTACAGTCTCTCATTCCCTCGAGCATTAACGCTGGGTTATCACCTACAATTGCTTTCACACTGTAGTGTTTGTCTTGCTGATTCCTATAGGTATCAATATTTTAGGGATGTCTTTATTTGTGAGAATGTCAGATACTGACAGTGTGCTGTGCTAAATATTGGAACTGACACTCGTAGAACAGAGTTTGTGGGTGTTGGCAGAGTTGGTGGGTAGCTTGTGGGGAGCACAAGTTAAGTCTGCTCAAATTTCCAATCGCAGTCACACTGACAGAGGTTGGGTGGTAAATATTGCACTTTCGCAAGTGAGGCTGTCTGATTGATTGAATCACAAGCAATGAAGAGATAAGGGACTTCTGATGGCCTCACAAATCATTGAATGGCCAGAACATATGCTAATTACAATACTAGAATTAGTTGAAGTTTTGAGAAAATCTGCTTTGTCTTGTCACCTTGTCATTACGTTGCCATGATTAAAGGAAAATATTGGTAAATTCACCAATCAGTGAGGAGCTACACTTAAATGGAACACAGGTTGGAGTCATAACAGCTTTGTAGCTCTATTTTTGAACCGTGCATTCCCTATTAATGTGGAAATTGTCGGAATGTAGGATGGATGAATTTATTTTCATTTCCATTAGTGATATTCTCAACACAATTGATATGCAATATGTAAATATTTAAGACATTATTTATATTTATTTATTGTAAAGTTCCACTTCCAACTGCTAAATAGTATAGGTGAACATTATGATGGATTGATGTACAAACCAGCCATGATCTAACTGAATGATGGAGCAGGCTGGAGCAGATGAATGGCCTACTCTGGTTCTGATCTTCCTATGTAACACTGATGCGTGTTTCTCAGGATCTGTGCCACTGCATACCGAATAATTGAATAGAGCCCCAGATATATTGGGATAAACTTTTGTCTTCATGGGTGGTAATCGAACCTGCCTAATGGCAGTCAAAAGAATGATAATCCGACCATTTCTATAATATGACCTGTTTTACCAGATTGTTGCCCATGCAGTGAAGACAAAAAGTTTACCCCATTGATTTTTCAGTAAGACTATCTCATCTTGTCACTTGGGGAGCCTCGATTTATTAATTGCAGGTCAAACCCTCCCTTTTTGTCAAGTGATATGAAGGTAAGTGGCAAAAGCCATCAACTGCAATGATCATAACAGAAAAATGATTGGTGGTGGTAACACAAGCTATAACCTGCATGGCACTCCAAATCTTTTTTCACTTTTGGCCACTCACACAATCCTGCAGGATCTATACTAGCCATTACCACCCTCTTTTAATCACTTCATGGTGTTTAAAGTGTTTGCTAATTATAAACCAAAGTGGAGGGGAGACTAGGTGGCACAGTGCCCTTTCATTTCTGGGATTTTGATTCAAAGCTTACCCAGACTGATGGAGTGACACTCCTCTTTCAATGTAAATGTTCTTTATGAAATGAATTTGTGCAGTCTCAACCTAGTTTTCATTGGGCATAGTTTGAAACTAATTGAACCACAACTATTAACCTCACTCAGGGCTATAAGGATTTCTGGTGAAGATGATGGAACTATTCACACTAAGTCACAGCTTGAGCTAAGGCAACAAGTTGGAACAGAGTAAATGGGGGCTTTGCTGTGTAGCTGGCAGTGCTGTATCTGACTTGAGTGTGCCTGATGCCAAGGGACATATTGGAAAAATTCTCACACTGGCATCTTTGACTTTGAAGGGTATAAATTCCACACTGCAAATTTTTAAGCGCACAAATGACAGTGAGTTACCATGATAAAGGATAAATAAATAGATGGTTCCTTTACTGTTCATGTTTCCTGGAGTTCAGGTATTTTTAAAATATTGAGCTATAAATATCCCTACAATTATATTTCATGATTGTGTGACATTCAAAGCAGGCTTTGACCAAATAGCTTATCAATCAAGGCAAAGCTTGTATGCAGATCTTAAAATGGCTGCATAAACCTCGGCTTCCTCCAGGCTTCATGGCTTCTTTCTCATTTCATTAACTGAAGGGTATCTGTGGTCTTTAGCCATTGAATCCTTCCACAGTATGTTGAAAAGGAAAATGTTTGATGGAGTAAAGTCACACTGTGTGACATTAGTTAATTCATGAAGTCCAGTTGTTAAAACAAAGGCATGAACATGTTCAATATAATGCAGGCAAAGGATTTTCATATGAATGCCTGAATCTGGCTAGGTGATGCACTCTTGGGTGAAGTGGAGGGAGAGATGTTCTCACTTGTACTTGGGACAGTTTACTTCTTTAAAGATGCTTTGTAAATGCAAGTTTTTGTAGTTTTGTGCTGTACAACACTCATCAGGCACTTGATAAACTTGCTTCAAGTGAAGTAAGCAGTGCAGTCATGGTCTTGTGTTTTAAAAGCAGCATTACTCAGATGTCCCCAGTGTGGATGGAATCAGGTTTATAGTGACATTTCTAATGTCACATAAAAATCAGCACAAGTTACAGTTTACCTCTTGATAGATTTCAACGTACTGAATATTTAACACTGGTTAAGTGGCCACTGTTTCCTTATGGTTAGTGGCTAATATGTGCATTAGAGAGAATTGCTTCTAGACTGCAACCAAATGTGAAGTTTTCTCTCAGAATTAGTGCTCTCCAGAAAAACTCCCTAGGTTCTAAGCACAATATTCATTTCATTGTTGAAATAATTTGAATGCTTTTTGTCTCTTTTTCTTATGTAATCTTAATCGCATAACCACTGTGTCCTTTCCTCCCTTCATTTGTAATGGGGATAATTTTAAGTTTACTCCCCTGATGGGAAACTGATGGGATCGGGTACAACACTGGCTTTACGCCTTGTCTGATGAAATGAGTGGAGTGCAATTTTGGGCTGGGTATAAAACCAGCATCCCACTTGATCCCTCTGTATTCTCGCTGGAAAGTTAGGATAAAATTAGCCTCAAATTTGTTTGGAATTGTTATTTTAGAAACAAACTTGCCCATGAATCGTCATCACAGTATAACGTTTATGTTTCAGTGAAGTATGCTGAGGAGGTGTGCTCTGTTCTCCTCTTAACTGAGTTTGAGCCATGCCACCATGAGGTGAATCCTGCACCATTCCTGAAGATCTGTCACTATGATGTGTGTGCCTGCTCCAATGGCAATGAATGCCTGTGTTCTGCTGTTTCCAGTTATGCTGCAATGTGTGCCGGGAAAGGGGTACTTATTAACTGGAGGTCTCCGGACTTCTGTGGTGAGTGATTTTTGCTTTCCCTTTGACTTTTTTAAAGTTAAGAATCAAATATTAACTCACTATTCAATTATTCAGTACAGTACTGAAAGGAGTACTGAATCATCAGAGACATTGATCTCTAAACAAGGTGCCTCGCTTGCCTGATGAGGTGGCAATTACAAAGTCCTGTGGAGACGAAGAGGCAATTCTCCAGATGTCTTGGTCCAAATTCCTCCCTTAACAAACACCATCAAAAACAGAAATAAAAACAGAAAAATGCTGCAAATGCTCAGCAGGTCTGGCAGTATCTGTTGAGAGAGAAAGAGAGTTTACATTTTCGGTCTATGGCCTTTCATCGAGGTCAGTGACCTGAACTCTTAATCCTGTTTCTCCCTCCATAGATGCTGCCAGACCTGCTGAATTTTCCAGCATTTTCTGCTTTTATTTCAGATTTCCTGCATCTGCAGTATTTTTCTTTTGTGTCATCATCAAATAACAGATGAACCAACCTTTCATCTCATTGCTGTTTGTGGGATCATGTTTTATTCAAATTTGGCTGCTGCATTTGCCTTTGTAAAACAGTGACTGCAATTTAATAGTAAGTTGTGTGAAACATTTTGTGTTGTTTTCATGATAAGCATGATATATAAATACACCTGTTTTTTTTATTTCCATTTTAAAACTTTACGACAGAAATGACTTGTCCTAGTGATCAGATTTATAAACAGTGTGGCACCCCTTGCAACCAGACCTGCAGATCACTATCTAATCCAGACTCCGATTGCACTGAATTTTGCCTCGAAGGATGCTACTGTCCACCCAATCAGTATGCCAATGAAGATGGCCAATGTGTGCCCAAATCAGAATGCTCCTGCTACTTTAATGATGAAATCTACAAACCACATGAGGACATAACATTTGATTACACCATTTGGTAAGCTAAATGGAATGGATAGCTGTCAATACTGTTTAAAAAATCCATAATGTTAGCAATATTAGCTGGAATTTCAAATATAATTCTATTAGCACTGTAGTTTCAGGACACATGCAACTTACGATAGTTCAAGTGTACAGCTGGGTGGACACAGCACACATCCCTGGTGGTGATAATGAGGGAGACTTTCAGGTTGGGCACTGAGTGGGCACGATATCGGCCGTGTGCCCACCCAATGCAGTATTTGGGTGGCCTGAACCCCTTTAGGTTTGGCCTTCATTCACAGTTTTGTGGCGAGCTGCAGGTGGGACTGGCATGCACCGCACATACTTTATCCACTTCTCCTTGACAGTTGTAAACATGGTCCTACAGCAGGCTTCACAATTTGATTTGTAAATTTAAACAGCCTACTGCCCGTTTTGCTTGGGAGTGGTGCGCAACCATTTCAAGTCCTAACTGGCACAAGATCCCCACCGGATTCTCAATGTCAGTTGCCCATTTTTCAGGTGAGAAATGGGTGGCCGGCAGTTGAAAGTCTCCTGAGTGCTAATTGTCCAACACACTGATACAGTCACTTTTGGAATATACTATGTACATTTGTGGTCACCATACCATAAGGATATTCAGGCAATCAAACTGATAGCTAGTTTAATGTATCTGAGCTATGATGAGAGATTGAAGAGTCTGGGATTGTCGCACTGGAATAGAAAAATTTCAGGGGAATATATTTTGAAGGTATAAATTACACCTTAATGACATATTGAAGACTGTCTTAAATTCTAGAAGAGGACATGGGCTGAAAAGTAAGAGGGAAGATGCATGAATGGATTAGAATAAAGTATGCAGAGTATTAACATGTGAATAGGGAGGCAGTGGATCCAGAAAGTATTGAAGATATAATTGAGAATTGGATAGGTATCTGAGGGAGTGGAATATTGAGAGGTTTTTTTTTTGGGACTGGTCAGATATAGAGCAGAGCCCTTTCTGGCCCTGTGTTTATCTATGTTCTTACATAACTGTTCAAATAAATGTATTACTCATACTCTTTCCAGGTATGACTGCAGCTTTCTGCAGGTTTCCTATACTTACGGCCTCTGATCTCCTAGTTAAACAGACATTTCCTTTCCTCTTTGTAACTTATCATTATGTCACTGATTAGACTGTGCTAGTGTCAGTTACAAGACCTAGAATGGATTAATGCTGTACCACCGTGGCATTATCAATATTGGTAAATGATGATTTGGTATGGAATGGTGTAACATAGCAGGGTGAATTTTCAACTTCATCACCTGGATGGCGAAGATGAAAATTACCCGCAGTAGGTTCTTAACACAGCGACACGAAACATCTTCCTACCTGATTCATTCCTGCTCTTAGTTGAGCTGTTACAAGGAGGAAATAAAATGAGGTGCCACATAAAGAGGGAAAATTGGAGAGCAAGTACAAAGAACCATTGCCAAGAAAACTTGAGCAATAAGGATTCCCGGAGCAAAGGAAGCAGATTGCCTGGGCATGTTTGATGGGGGAAGTGAATGAGATAGGTAAATACTCTTTAAGTAGTCCATCTATTCAAAATACTAGTTGGTCTTCGATGATATTTCTCACTTGCTTCTGGTATCTGATGCATGGTCGTGACGTTTAGCTACTAACCAGGACTGGCCCTTTATAGCCACTGTGCAATAATCTTTTGAGAGCATATATCTCATTCTTCTTTGATGAGGAACCATACAGATTGGCAGGTAATTGTAAATTTTTGTCTCCATGTCATTGCTCCTGCAATCTCTGTAGTGTGATGTCTAAAGTATGATGGATAAACTCAACGTTTTTATATTAATGTATAAAAATTAGAATCTTTCTTAACAGGCTGGTCTTTGTGCTACAACATACTGATGTTTCCGATCACATGTTCCTACTGCTGCACTAAATGAAAGGCAAACCAGGACTCGTGACTGCAATGTCCCTAAAGTGTACCTGTCAGGAGGAGAGTCTAGTAAAGGCCTCCCACTGCCTCCAATTTGGCCACCTCTCACTTACCTATGTAGGCCTTGACTATGCGGAGGCCTAAAATGCTACAGTTTCTTCCACCTTCTGGTCTCTTCTCACCATTTTAAGGTTCGTCCTGCCTTTTGTGCTGCTGCACTGGCAGCCCCTTTGTAGCTGAAGTGGGCTCCCTCTTGGTGATGTGAATCTTCCACCACAAGGACAATCCAACCCAACCCAAAATAACCATTGGATTAGATTAGATTTGGATGCTAATGTGTCTGCTTATTTCAAACATAAATGTGCACAGAACCACATACAGAGGAATGATTCCTCACCGCACTAGTTGTAGCAAAATCTTCAAAGAATAATGTTGCTTGGGAATTATTTGTAATGAGAATGAATGTTTGTGCTGCATTGAAATATTTTGTTAATCAGGCAAGGATTGAGTCAGTTTTGAATGAGTCCAGATGTATAGTGTTTGGGATTTATTAAGTTTGAGGAAGATTTCTCAGTTTGTGTATAGTGCACTATAATGTAGTAAGTGATAAATGAAACAATCATCCCCACTGAATCTGCTCAGGTGAACAAGCATTTGTTTGGGTGTTAAAGTGCTTTTAATAGAATTCATTGCTAAAACTGAGAGGCAGTCTGTGTGAAGCCGTCTCTATTTGCTTCTGTTTTTTGTTTTGCCTCTTCCACTCTTTCAAATATGGTAGACAGTACTGATGCCACAATTGTGCTGGCTTTTGTTTATTTTCAAATGTCAAACAACTCTGTTTTTTACTTAACAGTCACTGTGAAAATGGTGTGATGCATTGCAGTGCAAATGAACTAATTCATCATTATCCGCCAAACATTTTCTTGGACACTGAAGAGATTGACAGAGGTGAGAATCCTAGCATTTAAAAAAACAACGGCTGTGATATTTACTGGAGTGTGTGTGGGGGGCTGGCGGGCGGGTATGGGGGTGAGGTGGGGGAGGAGGAGTTATGGTTGGGAACTCGGAATGCCGGGTTTCCCGAATGCCATGGAGTTTTAACTCTACAGGATCTTCCAAGATTTTTTTTTTGGTCAGTTGAATGTCTGATATGCATGGAAACCCATCACCATGTTTAGTAGTCTCCAAATTTAACTACTAAGAAATCCATCCAAGTATGGCTTCAACTACATAATATGGCGTGCATGTGCTCTCCCTGCACTACAGACAATAAGTCCACAGAGTCTAGACAAAGATTGGCAGAGACCAGGCTTGGGGGCTTCCAAGGATGTAAAGAAACTTTAGCCAGCTGAAACCATGCAGGATAGCAGTACAAAGCACTGATAAGCTTCCAACCAGCATTATTTCACCTATAATGGAATTAGCTCACAAGGCCACCAAGAAATGTATGGGAAAAATGCCATGTTCCACTGAGAAGTCTACAACTCCAGATTGTGTTTGTGAGCCAGACTTTGCTGGTTAATCGTTAGTTCCACTCTGGAGTACTGCAGACTGTGGGGCGGCACAGTGGTGCAGTGGTTAGCACCGCAGCCTCACAGCTCCAGGGACCCGGGTTCGATTCTGGGTACTGCCTGTGCGGAGTTTGCAAGTTCTCCCTGTGTCTGCGTGGGTTTCCTCCGGGTGCTCCGGTTTCCTCCCACATGCCAAAGACTTGCAGGTTGATAGGTTAATTGGCCATTATAAATTGCTCCTAGTATAGGTAGGTGGTAGGGAAATATATAGGGACAGGTGGGGATGTGATAGGAATATGGGATTAGTGTAGGATTAGTATGAATGGGTGGTTGATGGTCGGCACAGACTCGGTGGGCCGAAGGGCCTGTTTCAGTGCTGTATCTCTAAACTAAACTAAACTAAACCTGCCTAGTCAGGTAAGAGATCACCAGGTTGGCTGCAGAGAATTGTCTAGTTTGGTAGCATCCATTGGGAATATCATCTCAGAGCTAAATCAGCTCCTTCAAGAAGGACAGTCACTAACTGATCTTTAGACAACAGACAAGCACAGGTTTCAGCCCTCATTATGGGGCTGAAGGTACCAGTAGTTCTTCATGAGCAGTACAATAAACAGCACCATTCACCATAAAATGTGCGAGTGCATTGCGACCATCCTCCCAACCACAACATAGATGTGCACTGAACAGTGGTTCCACCAATTCTGGGCGCATTAAATTAGCAGCAGTTGCTTGTCACTGTGTGAGCAGATTATGCTGGGCTCCGAGCCCTGGAGTTATGATCATGTGGTCTCCAGACACCACCATCCAGACACACTGGCGCCAGACTAGGAGGAATCCTCGTATCTGCAGAAATTTGGCAAGATAAGAAGTCCCAGCAGTAACTTATAGAAAGTATGTGGCCTAAGTATGCTTGTCAGTATTTCCTCACGCCTTTTACACATTGATTGCTGCCCCATCTAAAGTAGTCAGACTACCCCACAGCATTTTAATGTTTACCATGATGCCTATTCTGCAGCAAGGCACGAATTCCAGCAATAGCATATTGCTGATGATGTTTGGTACTCTTTTATCTACATTACTTCTTGGCTTTGAGTTTTGCTGGGTAACATTTAACCAGGGATGTCGATGGTAGCTTTTGCCTCTTAGGAGCTAGTCTTTAAGTCTCGTTTGTCTTCTAATAACCCTGGGTCAAGAGGATTGCCTTTGCATAAAAGATTTGTGACTGCTGCTGGTAGCCGGGCATGTACTTGCATGATCCCGTGCTGCTAACATACATTGATAGAGTAGAAGACCAGCAGGAAATTATTAATATAAAATAGAATGCCAATCTCCAGCCCCTCATCTGCTTCAATTGCAGACAATAGCTGACAATACCACAGGTTGGCTAATGAGAGAAAAGTGTTTGGAAGCAAAAGCAAAGAGAAGGATTAAGAGAATTCTGAAGGGAAATGAAGGAGATGGAGGTGCTGGAGGAGAGAGTTACGTAGAGAGGGCGCATTGTGTCTGATGGGGCAGTCATTGATTGTAGAGCAAAGAAAGTGGGGAACAGTAATCAGGCTGGTGTTGGAACAGTGGAGAGTGTGTGGCAACACATAGGATTGGAAGATCATAAAATCAATTTGCTGGGACACAGAAATAGGGGAGATGGGAGCACAAGTCTTGGTTATATAGCCTGTAGTATTTTGGATGAATTGTAGATGGTGGGTGGGATTGACCAGCAAGGCCAACATTGAAGAAGTCAAGCCTTCAGGAGATAAAAGCCTGGTTTCTACAGCAGAGAGGGGGAGATATATGATGAGGTATATGATGTGTTGGAGGTGAAACAGAGCAGTCTTGGTGACAAACTGAATGATAGGAAGGAAAGTGAACAAAGAGTGCAGAGGGCAATACACTAAAGTTCCAGTACTTTGGGATTAGCCTGGAGGTGGCAGCTGGGGAGATGGACTGAGTCAAAGCAAGTCGTATGTGGAGGTTTGCAGAAGTCAGACAGGATAGCTTCAGTTTTGCTGACATTTAGCTGAGGGTAGTTTTGGCTCGTCCATGTCTTAATGTTAGAGAAGCATTTAGAAAGTGTGGTGGCAGTCTTAGTAGTATTGAAGCAGGAAAAGAGGCAGAAAATCGTTGTTTTGCACAAGGAAACTTTTGCATAGTGCTGTCAAACGATAGCACATGAATGAGGAAGTGGAGGAGGCCAAAAATGAAGCCATTGGGTATACCAGAGGTGACAGTGCATTGGATTTTAGTTTCATCTGCCCCCATATTTTTCTCAGTCAAAGTGCACAGAAGCTTCCTCACATCCAGTCTCTGTTTAGAGTGATGATTTGTGAGGATAATATTTATAAGATTATGTTCGTATAAAATTTTTAGAAACTAAACCATTTATTTTTATACAATGTACTTGAATATTTTTATGACCACAAGGTGTCTGAGGTGTGGAATGGAATGCCTGCGCTGAACTTTGTGGAGGTGGCAGAGGTCCTGCCACCGGAGCTGAAAGTGGGAGGCGAACCGCTTCAGCCGGAGGCAGGAGGCATATTGCCGGTGGTGGCAAATTAGGTGACCGCTGACGGGACGGCCGTCGAATTAAGGACAGTGTCCTGCCCCCAAAAGCCAATCAGAGGGCTGGCAGCTCAGTGGCCTCAGCAGTGCAGGCAGTTCCCCGGGATTGGAGTGAGCGAGGTGGTGGGGTGTCAGCGTCAGCGCACCGTTGCCACGAGGGTGGCCATGACTGCAAGGGGCCCCTTCTTGGGCCAGGAGTACCCATAAAGGAGGGCCCCTGCTCGGAAGCTACCAGTTGGCCACCATGCTTCACTGGGTGATCTCCCCAAGCGGCAGCAGACCCCCCCCCCCGATGTGGGCAAAATACCTGCGGAGGCAGGAAATGGCGCTTACTGGCTATGTCTGTGGCTCAATTGGACTCCCAGCTGTCGGCTGATCTGCCAATTTTCCCACCGCTGGTAAAATGGCATGGCAGTGGGAAGCCATCGGCTCCTCCCCACTTTGGCAACCTTCCTACCTCCCAGCTTGCTGCCAAAGGGCCCGGAAAATTATGGCCCATTTATTTTTTGTCAGCTTGTATCAGCATCAAGATTCCTAGGTCAGGCATAGTATGTGTTAGATTCATAGCAAAGCATCAGTAATGTATCTCAATTGCACAATCAGAAAAGACACCTCTTCCCACACAAAGCACCCTATTGGTCTATCTATGAAGGAAACTACCAGTTTCCTAAGTTGCAACAATGTCTACCCTTCAAAAAGTGTTTAATTGTATGTAAAATGCTTTGGGATGTCCTCAGGTCATGAAAGGCACCATATAAATGATACTAAATGCTATATAAATACATTCAGGCTGATAAGTGGCAGGCAATGGCCCCCTCCAACAAGAGAGAATCTAATTGTCTCCCCTTGACATTCAATAGCAATACCATTGCCAATTCTCTCACTATCAACATCCTAACTGGATCACTCACATAAGTACTTTGGCTACAAGATCAGGTCAGAGGTTGAGAATCCTGAGGCAAGTAACTCACCTCCTAACTCCCCAAAGTGTTTTCACCATCTACAAGGCACAAGTCAGGAGTGTAATGTATTACTCTCCACTTGCCTGGATGAGTGCAGCTCCAACAACACTCAAGAAGCTCAACACCATCCAGGACAAAGCTACCTGTTTGATTGGCACCCGATCCACTTTAAACATTCTCTCCTTCTACCACTGCTGCACTGTGGCAGCAGTACGTACCCTATACAAGATGCACTGCAGCAACTCACCAAGGCTCCTTCGACAGCACCTATCAAACCTATGACCTTTACCTAATAGAAGAACAAGGGCACATGGGAACACCACCACCTGCAAGTTCCCCTCCATTCTATTCAAGATAGCCAGGCAATGAAGGATAGGGCTAGAGCCTAATCTTTACGCACTTCTAAGCTTTTATTTACAGACACACATTACAAACAAATTGGCATTGAAAGGGAGGAGGTTTTAGCGGACTTAAAAGTGGATAAATCCCTAGGCCCAGATGAGTTGTATCCCAGGCTGCTATGTGAGGCAAGGGAGGAGATTGTAGGGGCTCTGACACAAATTTTCAAATCCTCTCTGGCCACAGGAGAGGTGCCAGAGGACAGGAGGACAGCGAATGTGGTACCATTATTCAAGAAGGGTAGTAGGGATAAAGCGGGTAATTACAGGCCAGTGAGTCTAACATCAGTGGTAGAGAAACTATTGGAAAAAATTCTGAGGAACAGGATTAATCTCCACTTGGAGAGGCAGGGATTAATCAGGGATAGTCAGCATGTCTTTGTCAGGGGAAGATCATGTCTAACAAATTTGATTGAATTTTTCGAGGCGGTGACTAGGTGTGTAGATGAGAGTAAAGCAGTTGATGTAGTGTACATGGACTTCAGTAAGGCTTTTGATAAGGTCCCGAATGGGCGATTGGTCAAGAAGGTAGGAGCCCATGGGATCCAGGCAAATTGGATCCAAAATTGGCTTAGGGGCAGGAGGCAGAGGGTGATGGTCGAGGGTTGTTTTTGCAATTGGAAGCCTGTGACCAGTGGTGTACCACAGGGATCGGTGCTGGGACCCTTGCTGTTTTTCCTGTACATTAATGATTTAGACATGAATATAGGAGGTATGATCAGTAAGTTTGCAGATGACATGAAAATTGGTGGTGTCGTAAATAGTGAGGAGGAAAGCCTTAGATTACAGGACTATATAGATGGGCTGATAAGATTGGCAGAGCAATGGCAAATGGAATTTAATCCTAAGAAGTGTGAGATGATGCATTTTGGGAGGATTAACAAGGCAATGGAATATACAGCGGATGGTAGGACCCTAGGAAGTACAGAGGGTCATATGGACCTTGGTGTACTTGTCCGTAGATCACTGAGGGCAGCAGCACAGGTAGATAAGGTGCTTAGGAAGGCATATGGGATACTTGCCTTTATTAGCCGAGGCATAGAATATAAGAGCAGGGAGGTTATGATGGAGCTGTGTAAAAGGCTAGTTAGGCCACAGCTGGAGTACTGTGTACAGTTCTGGGCGCCACACTATAGGAAGGATGTGATTGCACTGGAGAGGGTACAGAGGAGATTCACCAGGACGTTACCTGGGCTGGAGCATTTCAGCTATGAAGAGAGACTGGATAGACAAGGGTTTTTTTCCTTAGAGCAGAGAAGGCAGAGGGGGGACCTGATTGAGGTATACAAAATTATAGGGCATAGTTAGGGTAGATAGGAAGAAACTTTTTCCCTTAGCGGAGGGGTCGATAACCAGGGGGCATAGATTTAAGGTAAGGGGCAGGAGGTTTAGAGGGGATTTGAGGAAAACAAATTTCACCCAGAGGGTGGTTAGAATCTGGAACACACTGCCTGAAGAGGTGGTAAAGGCAGGAACCCTCACAATATTTAAGAATTATTTAGATGAGCACTTGAAATGCCATAACATACAAGGCTACAGGCCAAGTGTTGGAAAATGGGATTAAAATAGATAGGTGCTTGATGGCCGACACGGACACAATGGGCTGAAGGGCCTGTTTCTGTGCTGTATAACTCTATGATTCTATTACAAATATACGTCTTCAAATCAAACAAGCACAGTTTCAGTCTGCTCCTATATGTAGGAGCCCAAGTCAATCCCTAATTAATGCCCACTTCCTGAATACAATTAAATAATCCATTACTATACAGTTAACACCCTCCAAGTCACACACTATCTTGATTTGGAAATATATTGCCATTCCTTCACTGTCACTGGGTGAAAATCCTGGAACTGCCTCCCTCACAGCACTGTGTGTCTACCTACACCATAAGAACTGCAGCGGTTCAAACAGGTGGCTCACCACCACCTTCTCAAGGGTAATTCGGGATGGGCAGTAACTGCTGCTGTTGCCAGCAATTACCACATCCCATGAACAAAAACAAAAAAATCTTTTGTCTTTAGTGTCAATTCTAAGCAGTTTTCTGTGAATCACATGTGACCTTCAAACTAAGGTTTCTGAGGTGAAATGCCAATGTATTAGCTAACCTACCATGTTCCCTACCCCAAGTAACAGTCCTTTACAAAAACAAGTTTCATACCCTAAGTAATCATCCATTATGGTTTTTAGTCCATAAAGA
Source organism: Heterodontus francisci (assembly GCF_036365525.1). Lineage (NCBI taxonomy): Eukaryota > Metazoa > Chordata > Chondrichthyes > Heterodontiformes > Heterodontidae > Heterodontus > Heterodontus francisci. Next base: position 23,290,139 of record NC_090397.1, read on the forward strand.
TCTAAACGGCAGAAATGCTATGCAATTTGTGTTCCTAAAATGGTATCTATCTTCTCAGCTTTGTTTTTAAATGCACCTGTTTGAAAATAAACTCCAAACTCCTTTCTTTCAGCCAAGCGAGAGATAACTTGCAGCCCACCAATGAGAAGATTTCTGTGCCCAGAAGATGACCTCACAGCAAAAGGCGTCGAATGCATGAAGACATGTCAGAACTATGACTTTGATTGTGTGAGCTCAAAATGCACATCAGGTTGCATGTGTCCTCCTGGGAAGGTAAGAACTCTGAACGTACAATGAAACAGAGCAGTGTATCAACCTCTTAATGCATACTTTACATATGATCTGTGTTTTAGGTGCAACTAGCGACCACATGCATTTCTCCAGAAATGTGTCCGTGTCTACACAATGGCAAAGAATACGCTCCTGGAAAATCTATAAAGAAGGACTGCAATACCTGGTAATGTCATTTTACTTACTGTAATTAATGCAGACATGTTTGGAACTAGCTGATGTTCATTGCAAATTTAATATCAGAAAATTGTTGGATGCAAAAATGTGTTGGACATATTTATGTTATGGGTAATTTTCTAACTTTGCATGCCTGGTTTTGCATGCCCACAGAGAACACAGATCAGAAATTAGGTCATTGCTGCTCACAGCCTTCTAACCATTGGAACTTTATAAGCAATACTTGCCTGAGTTTCCATTATCTGTTTGCAACAGGCAAGGGTCCCTGCCAGGCACCAGTCAGAATATTACCTCTCACATTCAGTTTATGCAGCAAGCAGCTAAGTCGTATCGACCAGGGAGATCTCACGTTTGATCATGAATCTGTGCTGTGTTCGCAGCCAGGTTGGTGGTAGGGGCCTCAGAACCAGGGTTCCTGTGTACCCTGAAATGGGCAGCAAGCCCAAGGAATCCAGGAGGCCTGGCTGATCATGCTGGCTGGGTCTTATTATCATAACGTTCCTTGCTGAGCCGCCTGTTCCCAGCCAAATGTACTGTCTGGCTACTGCCTCTCTATGAGTGACCGGCTTGCCTGCTCAAGAGAGCAGGTTAACATTGGGACACAGCAGGAAGGTGCAGGATCAGAGAGGGTAAGTGACTACCTTCATTTTCACTGTTCCTCTTCCGGATTTGTGCCAGGATGCTTTTATGCTGAGAAATGCTCGAACTGAAGGGAGCACAAATGCACACATCAGCAGCCATGAAGTTCTATTATTTGTCTAACAGAAAAAGGTGCAGCATCAATAAACAGAAACCATATCACAGAAAGCTACTGCAAACAATAGTAAAAGAAAGGGCATGCCATTATCTTGTCCTCTTTTTCTGTCACTATGTTTGTAAATCATGAAACTGTAAATGTGAGCCTGGATTTCGTGACATTTCAAGAGTTCTTTTTGGTATTTCCTGTCAATTGTTTATTGCATTACAATAATTGTCAGACAATTGTACTGTACTTTATTTAGAAAGTTGGCATAAATACAACGTACAAAATTAGAGGTGGTAAAGTATTTTGTAGTTTTCATAAGATGAGCTAACCTCAAAATGACATTATATAGATGTGTACTAGATTGTCATAAGATCTCAACGTTCATACATTTATTGTGCAAACTTCTCAGAAAAGTTAACTCCATTCAAGGAGCCATCTGCTGCATTAGTTCCTGTCTCCACACGACTTCTGTTTAATAAACAGAGCATTCCTCCAGCACTACCTTCCTGACACAAATTCCTTTATTATTTAATCTGCACTGTAAATACATGTTTCAGTATGCATGCTTCCCATGAGAACAGCCACTGGCTGCTTTCACTTGACCACTAACAGCTTTTTGTTGTCATATCTAGCAGCTTGTCAGAACATGAACCTGAAATCACTCCTGGTGGTTGCCATCATGCAAACAATTAGCAGGCTTGTTTTCAAATCTTGTCTCCGCTATTTTAATGAGGCATTAACCTACATAGCATACATGGATTAATGCTGTCATTCTAATAAAATGCCAAAAACAGAACATTACATACTTGGAAATAACATTGTTCAGAGTCATTTTTTTGCCCCAAGTGTGGTTGTCAATATCAATCCAGGAGGAGATTTTTTCATTGGGAGATTTTGTAAAGTATAAAAATCTATTCATGATTTCATGAATCTATAGAGTTTGTTCTTCTAGCAGAGAGAAAAACAGAACTCAAAACATATTAATTCTCTGAAAAGTAGTGAATGTACAGAATTGACGTGGGCTTACTTTTACCATGCAGACAAGGGATTTTTTTTAAAAGATAAGATCAAGGCATTGGAAAAATCATCATTTGAAGTCTTGTATTCTTTGCCAGGAAAAGAAAAAAGATTTTATGAAATGCTCTTCCCATAATTTCTTGTGCTAACAGATGGAAAATCATCGTGATCGCATGCCATACTTCCTGATATGTGTTCCCAGTGGGTGAGGTACTCCAGCTGGAAGCTCAAGATTGGAAAATTGGCCCATTGCTATTTTCTGCTCATCATGATTTTAGACTCATCATACTAACATATAAATTTGGTGCAAATGGTGCACCTTAGTACTTTTTTGGGTTGAACTCAAATGTTCATTTCTTTCCAATACATTTTGCCTATTCAATGTGAGCATGAATATTAGGCAGCCTGGTAGAATATCTGCTTGAGGGGCAGGATTTTGGATTTTGGGCCAGCACCTCGATGTCGGGGTCAGATGGGGGTCCTGACTCCAAACTGTGTGAGAAACAGTCAGCCGGAAGTGATTTTCCCTGAACTCGCCAATTAGTGGCCAGAGAGTGGTCTTGCTGCCTAATTAAGGATGGCAGATGGGCTGTTGAAGCTAGAGGGCCAATAGGAGGCCCTCCAGCTCGGAAGGAACAGCAGCCTGCAGTGGTCCCGGGCCCACTGCAGTACCAGCAGAGTAATCTTCAGGTCTATCTTCTTGCATATTTGAATCAATGCCCCTTGCACACTCGCAACGCAATTCACTTAAGGGCCTCAATTGACTCTTGGCGGGAAGACTGTCCTTGGCCTTTCCCGCCCCTGACAAAATTGAATGGTATTGGGAAGGCAACGGGCACTCCACCCTTCAACTTCTCTCACTATTTTATGGGTCCCCACCTCATCCTGCCTGTCCCTAGAAGGTTGATAAAATTGAGCCCCAGGTCTCTGTTTAAATCACTAACCCTGATCATGCATTCCGCATATTCACAGCCCTCTGTGTAAAAATCTCTCTCCTGCTTTCTGTCCTAAATCTTTTACACTTAATCTTATGTCTATGCCCCCTCACATACTGGAAAAAGCCTACATGCTCTGTCCCATCATTTCATAAATGTAATATCTCTATCAAATCATACCATAACCTCCTCTGTTCTAATGAAAACAATCTCAGTTTTTCAAGTCTTTCTTCATATTTTCTCATTCCAGGTAGTATTCTGGTGTATGTTTGCTTTAAGCGTGATGTTCCTTTAAGAACTCAGTATGCTAATATGCTAAGTACCAGGATGTAGTCATGTGACTAAAAGCCAAGGTCATTCTGCACTATAACACCCTAGACAAAGGTTCTGTATATAGTTTGCTCTGTATAGTATATAATAGTTTGGCTGCTAATAAACCTTTTAGAGATCTTCAAGGAACTGGAATCCACGTACCTCATTGTGTTGCTTAAGATAACACAAAGAAACTCTTGACATATTTTAGTGAGTCTGTATTTGTATCCCCTCTGTTGCCTCAACATTATTCCTATAGTGTTTAGCCCATAAATTCACACAAAGCTCCAACTGCCCTATTAAGGTTTTATATTGATTATCTATTACATTTTGGTTTTTATATTCTACTAGCTTTTTTGATGTCACTTTTGATGTCTTGTGAACTTGCACTCAGAAATCTCTCTGCACTTCCATACCACCAAGATTTCTGCCATTCTACTTTCATTCTTTTTACCAAAATGTGCCACCTCACTTTTTACAGATATTGCATTCTATCTGTCACAACACCTTTTGAGAGTTGGGCCCGGGAGAGGCAGGAACACTCCCTTGTGCTTCGCACAGACAACCCAGACTCTCTGCTTACTCCACTCTCCCAAGAACTCATCCCTACTGAACCTACCTTTTGCTGGGACTGGCGGGCTGTCATTTTAAGCCTGCAGCATGCTGGAACTATTACAATGAGACCGGGCTCACTTTGATGGCTGGACCTTCTGTCAGGACTATTTGCCACTGGTTAACATGATCTGGCAGGAGAATGAACCAATATCTATCCATTAGTCTTTTGGTGCCATTATTATGAGGTATGTTCCTCTTGCGTTTCTGTAAGCCTGCCGGCACTACTATTTCTCTGGAGCAAGCAGACAAAACCTCACCCCATCCTGTATCATTCACACCAACTGTTGCACGCATGAGCACAATTGCACACCATGTTGGATTTAGATATGCCCATACAAAATTGACAGGCAGGAAAAGACCATCTGGTCCATCAAGACTGCTTCACACTCATGATGGCCAGACCATCATGATGAAGCACTGCCCCCAGAACCCCTCCACAGCCTTGCAATCTCTTGGGAAGGGCAGGGCCAATAAGGGAAAAGTACACTGGAAAATTCCTCTCCACCCTCCCCAGTCTAGGATATCACATGGATAGTGAGCTTGAGGTGGCAGTGCCAGGTAAGTCACAGTGTACTAGTGAGGAGGACTAGTGAGGAGGAACAATTGGTGGCAGAGCAGGAAATGGCTGGCAACACACTGGTACTAAGGAAAAATGGCACTAATATCATGATATCTGACATAAAGTAGGTGAATAAATTGGTTTGTTGGAGCTTGCTTCCAAATTGTGCAATGATGGAGTGGAAGACTTTTCTGTTCATGTAGCCCATCATATTATCATAAGGACCATATGGGTGCCATTAATACACTGTGGAAAAAGTCCCTTCTTCACCCTCTACCATTAAATACAGTGAAAACTAAGAACTGAAAACAAATCCCTCATCTTACAAGTGTGTGGCATCAAAAAAGGATCAAGAGTATATGGGATCAATTCGTACCTGTGGGTGTGATTAGTGCATTGCATGTGTTACATGTGAAAGTGGGTAAATTACAGGGTCAACCATTAATCAGCACAGATATTGTGATTTTCATCATTACTGAAGGCCTTATACATTCCGAATCACCACTGGCAGGGAAGCAGGACATGAATTTCATACACAGTGCTGACCTGGCAGAAAGCAAGTGGAGGAACTGTCCATTTTCCAGCCCCAGCACAAACAATTTCTGTTGACATAAGCATTTATGTCAGTAGATATTTCTGAGCTTTAGTTTAAATTTTTGAATTTAGACTGGTAGAAATCAGGCATCTTACATTGAAAATAGTGGCATGTGCTGATAACTGGCCCTAAGTGGGTACATTTAGCTGAGGCTGGAAAGTTGGGCCCACATACTTTTTAGATGTAAATTCTTGCTGTGCAAATGGCATTAGATCGTAGTAAATGCATGGGAGTATCTGTTATTAACAAAGCATTTCTTTCAGCATTCTTGTGATTGAGAAGGTAAATGCAAACATATGTGGAACTGAGCAATGGCATGAAGATCACCACATGCATCCCTGGCTTGTGTTAAGTTACTTAATGTAACTTGAGGCAGTGGTGGGACAGAACAGCTAACGTCAGTGATGCCTGACTTGGGACGAAGAAACATATTTACCAACTGACCTTTTGTTCCACCCTCGAAATTGAGTGCAAACTGTTTATTCCGGACTGAATGGCTGACACCATTCAGTGAAATTAGGAGCTAATTTTTGTTGCCGTTTGTTTTTGCAGTAAATGTCTCAATCGCAAGTGGCACTGCACTGACAAGGTCTGTGATGGCACCTGCATTGGGGTCGGTGAGGCCCACTACATAACTTTTGACGGTCTGAAATATACATTCCCAGGCAAATGTCAGTATGTCCTGGTTCAGGTAAGAATTACATCCTCTGTTGTGGCTTTTTTCATCATGTCACAATGGATAGAGAATTATGAGGGTTTCCTAATATGTGCTGCTGGCAGGCAAGCCTCCATACTGGGACTGTGCCTTCATACAATTTACTCTTACAGCCTTCTCTTTTTTTTTACATTCGTTCCTGGGATGTGGGCGTCACTGGCAAGGCTAGCACTTATTTCCCATCCCTAATTTCCTTCGAGAAGGTTGTAAAGTAAATCACTGAGCTTTTCAATAACATAGTAGCGTAGTAATGTTTTAGGCAGGAGAAATATTGGTGCATCTAGCCTACCTTTCCAAACTACCCAATAGGTCCTTTACTGTGATTCCAGAGCTAATACCTCTGTATCCCTTTCCCTAACAGGAATTAAAGCTTGCATTGGGTTCTATTCTACAATCCACTGGTAATCCCTTCATTAAATCAATCTCTTATTTAATGAAAAACCTCTTAAATTTCCTAATTTGTTACAATATGCCGCACAATTCTTCTATTCTGTCCCTGACTAAAGAACTTTTTTTTGACCCAATGCTCCAAACCTGCGAAAACCTTAAAGAATCACACTTAGCTATACATTTTAACATTTTATTTGCTTCCTTCATCACCTTTTGAAGGCATTATTCTTTTTTTTTAGGATAATTGTGATGGGATTGAAGGGACATTCCGCATAATTGTGGAACACACTGGCTGTGGCTTGCCAGGAGAAGAATGCTCGAAAGACGTCACTGTGTTCTATGATGGAGGAGAGTTGGAGCTGTTTGGAAAAGAGGTATGTGATGGGAACACCGTGCCAATGCAGACTGAAATGCTTGCCCATATCGTTTTGCTCTGTGTTAGCTTTTGGAGTTGTCTAGTAAATGAATATTTGTGCCTTTGTTAAAAGTGGCTTTCTAACACATTTTAAAATACCACTTTTTCACATTTGGTTTTAACTCATGTTCTTCTTTGGTCAGGTGACTGTCAAAAAGCCCATTAAGAATGAAGGAGACATGCAGATATTCCAGTCTGGTCTATACTACATAATTATATTGGATAAAAAAATTTCTATACTGTGGGACAAGGGCACTCGAATCTCTGTTCAACTTCAGGGCCAGTACATGGTGAGTGATTTTACTGAATAATTATTCCTGGTTTCTTCCTCCCTCCTTTCCTTCTTTTCTCCCTCCTTCCTTTCTCCCTGCCTCCCCTTCTTCCCTCCATTCATCCATCTTTCCTTCCTCCAGTCCTTTCTTCCTCCTTTTCTGTAGATTTCTTATTGGGATCAGACTGTAACAAAAGGGAAAGTACTTAATGATGAAAGAGCTATACAATTAGCTACATAAAACTGTCGATCATACACAACACTTTTAGGTTGGATGGAACAGTCAGGGAACTCCTAGTACCTTTTTATGAATGTCGTTACATGAATGGTGCTCTTTTCTCAAGAAAATAGAAGGCTAAGAGGTAACCCGATAGAGGTCTTAAATGTTATGAAAGGGTTCAATAGGGTAGACGTAGAGAAGATGTTTCCACTTGCAGGGGAGTTCAAAACTTGGGGCCATAAATATAGGATAGTCAATAATAAATCTAATAGGGAGTTCAGGATAAATTTCTTTACCCAGAGAATGGATAGAACGTGGAACGCACTACTGATTGGAGCGGTTGAGTCAATTCACATAGAAGTGTGTAAGGGGAAGCTAGTTAAGTGCATGAGGGAGAAAGGAATAGAAGGATATACTAATAGAGTTAGATGAAGTAGGGGGGGTGGGGGAGGAGGCTTGTGTGGAGCACTAACACCAGTATAGACCAGTTGGGCCAAATGGCATGTTTCAGTGCTGTACATTATATGTAATTCGGTGTTATAATGTCAAAGGTCAGATGATATAAACAAAAACAAAATAGTACAATTCATTCTTTTGCTGCTCCTATTGTCAATGGCTTGAGGGCATTAAATCTGGACATTCTGAAGAAGCCACCTGCAAAAGCAATGAAATGTTAAGTCATTTAAATCATTTTCCCATCGTTGAATATTCCTTTTTTTTTCACTATTTTTCCCTTTTTTAAATAATTCTAGAATTGGCATTGTCTTTACCTTTTGATGTTTCTTGTAAACAATACGGCTTACCAAGAGGTATTTAAGAATTAAAATGATTATTAATTATCACACTATGATATATACTGTGAAAGGGTTAGAAGAAATATTTATGCACAGTTGTGTTTCAAACTGAAATGATTCATGCTAAAGGCAGTTTTATTTAAAGAAATTTAACCTACAACTTGCCTTCTTCAAATCCCTCCCTTTGTGAAACAGGGTAAAGTCTGTGGATTGTGTGGTAATTTTGATGGAAATGAAAATAATGATTTGGTGGGCAGCGGTAATCAGCTTGAGATTGATCCCATTGACTTTGGGAATTCATGGACAGTGAAACATCTGTGTGCAGATGCTTATCAGGTAATTTCTTGATCTATGCTAAACATGTTAGTCTATTAACATTGTCTTACAAAGAGAATAAACTGTTTGTTCAAGTTAAACATTTGTTCTGATTTTATTCCATTTCCCAGACACCTTTACCATGCAGTGGAAACAGCCTGAAGCAAGCATTAGTTGAAAATTCATGTGACATCATAAAAAGTGCCATGTTCAGTGAATGTGCGCAGTTGGTAAGACTCCATTCCAAAACCTTTAATGGACTGAATTAACATAAAAAATTCATATGTGCTGGAACAGTCCAGCCAGCGTTAATCCTACAAGCAGGGCTCTGAAATTGTTTCATCATGATATTGCCTACTCCCAGTATGTGCCGCATTATTTGCCAGCCTATGCTTTCCATTGGTAAAGACGATCAGAGCTTTATTATACAGGTGTAATGCAGTTACACTAAGGTATCAATATTAAGCCCTACATTTACAGTTTCAGCTGGAAGTCCTCTTTCCCCCTCCAATGCTAAGTCCACCCAGTGAAAGTGGATGTTAAACGCAAGCAGCATTTCCACATGTGCAGCAGGGAATTCTTAAGCAGTCATAACCAAATTTTATAAGATGAATTTAAGGTTAAATATTTTACATTGAAAATAGTGCTTGTTTTCATAGTATCCCAACCACATGCTGGAAGAGGATCAATGCCAGGATTGCTTGCATTCGCCATTATGCCACCAACAATATCAGCATGAGTTGGGGCACTTTATCTGGCAATGGCCAAGGGAAATTGCCACCACAGGCTCTGAGTTAGTATAAAGGCAGTTGTAGAACTGTACCATCTGCTTCAAGGAAACCGACAGACAGTCTGAACTGCAGGGAGGAATGCTGTTAATAGTTCTCACTCAATGTTTATGCTTTCTGCTCTTTGCCATGGCAAAACTATGTAACTGTCCAATTTCATTACACTATGGACTTCCCAAAGTCCAAGGGGTCATTAATGGAACCCATGTGGCCAGCCAGATCTCTGGACACAATAGCATGTGCTCAGACAGTGGCAGGAGCAACGCACTGTTAATTCAGTCCCTTCACTCCACAGATAGCAGCATATTATTAATCTTTCACCCCCAATCGGAAAACAGCCAAATTAAACACTCCAGTAACCCTGAGAATAAAACAGACCAAACCAGGTATCTTTAGGCAACAATAAATTAACTATTTATTAAAACTAAATCTTAAACACTAAGATAAACCTATATCTAAAGACCTTATAACTTCTTATTTTAATGTAACTCCCCCATTCACACACATACACTCAAAAACTAACAGTTAACCTGTTTTAAAAGTGGAGTTTTTAAAATTAGCTGTCTCTTGAGAATAAATAAAATAAGTACATTTTTTATAGGTTATGTTCCTGATGGATGAGGTCTTGTAATGTGGATTTGATGAAAATAGTCCTTCAGAAGATAGGCATTCAACTTTTCGGCTGCAGCAAGCATTAAAAAGTTCTTTGAACGATGGGCACAGCAATATAAACGATTTCTTGAAAATGAAGGCTTTTCTTCTTTACTCAGGGAATTAACTTGGCTTGCAGTTCGTTGAAGAATTTTTGCTGAGAGGAAATAGACAGCTTTCTTCTCTTCAGTGCACTTCGCTAGAAAATCTCTTTAATCTAACCAGTTTCAGCTGGTTTCTGCCAGTTCCACACACAGCCAACTAGAAACATTACCATGTGACCCCTCTCTCTCCTGCTGTTGCCCAGGGTAACAAAAATGCAGCTGCTGCACACTGTGTCTCAGGAATTCCAGAAACTTCTCTCCCTTGAAGCTGCATTGTTTTTAACAGTCTTAAAGGCACACACACTTTTTAATCTGAGGAGAAAAAAGAATTACAGATCTGTGACACATGGTATACATGAAATGAAAGGGTGTCCACTCTATCAATACTCACCTTGTCAGTGAGGGGAACTCCAGCTCATATACAATAATACACACTAATGTTGGAGCTCTCATGTATGCACTCAAGCTTAACACAATGGCATGGAGTATATTGCCACGTAGTGTTGTTTGAATGGACCTCTTTCATTTAAATGTATTGTTCAGTTTCTGTTTTTGTATGCTTGTTACAGGAGCAGCTTAATAGTACTAGTGTCACGGAATCCAGCAGCACTTACAATAACATGTGTCACTTACATCGCCATCACATGCCTAATCACATCAGTATACACTCTGAAGTAAGAAGATAGTGAGGAAAAAGAGTGTAATGTATAAGGAGAGCATGATCTTATGCAGAACATTGTCAGAAAAACCTCAGCATTCATGGCTGATTCAATATAGAACTTGATTGACAGTAAGATGTATACCTTAGTTTTGGGAAGAGAATAAGCATATGAGTCAGCAGGTAATAGTTGTAACTTATACATTTACAAGTTTGAGCAAACAGTAAAGAGACCAACTCCAGTGCATTCAAAGATAGGAAACAGATTTTGTGATAAGCGTTCCCCTTGTTCTGTGTTACCCAATGTTTTTCTCACTGCTTGCAGCTTCAAAGCATGGTGATGTTCTTTGACTGAGTACCATATTTGAAAGAATAAAACTTAAAAAAGAACGAAGGGAGGTCAGCTAAGGATAAATACTTGTTACTTATACTTTTTTAGATCGACCCTCAACCTTTCTGGGAGATTTGTGTGTATGACACCTGCTCTTGTGACTCCACTGGAGAGTGCCTTTGTCTTTGCAATGCTATAGCAGCCTATGCACATGAATGTGCGCAACTTGGTGTTCTTGTCCAGTGGAGGGCAGCCAATCTGTGCCGTAAGTAACCTAGCTAGGAATTAGCTTTTGAATTAGAAAATTCCAGAAAATTAGAATTGTTCATTCTCCAAAAGTGTGCTTTATGTTATTCTGCTATGAATTGATGTAAGCAAAGAAGAAGAATTTCCACTTATGAAGTTGTGGGCAAAAGCAGTTGTAAAATGTGTTCTTGCTGAGAATGTGACATTATTAGCAGTGATAAAAAATAATAATGGCTTATGATGCAAATATAACAGTGATCCCACGTATGGCAGCTACTGAACCATTTAAATTAGCGTACATGTCAAAGAAATTATTAATCCAATCGTGGAGTGAACAATGTTTGTGATTCAGTTAAAATTGAGTGAATCCCAATTTACCCAGAAGTCCTTAAATATGAATACTTTTGCCTTAGTCAGATCCACCCCATCCAAACTGGGACTGTTGGATCACAAAGTCACTTATCTTGAAGGAGAGTTTCTTTTAAGCAAATAAGGTTAAATGTATGAATGCACGAGGTGTGCAGATCAGGAATTCATGGACTACTATGAGCAGAAAGTCTCAAGAAGTACACCTGTCATGTCTCTACACACTGGGAATAGAGATTTGCCAAATGTAACCTATGTTGCAATCTTGTGTTATGTGGGCGCTTATGATAGGTAACATTTATCGTAAACACTGACAATTGAAAGTGTTGGTTCATTCTTGAGTAACAGTACAACTCTGTTGACTAAAGTGTTCTTTTTTGCACACTGAAGCAATGAGCTGTGAAGAGCTAAACAGTGGACAAGCAGAATATGTGTGTGAGTGGCGTTACAATGTGTGTGCACCTGCCTGCCCTAGGACTTGCCAACATCTTGAGCACGAAGACTGCCCTGTGAAGTGCGTGGAAGGATGCCATGCACATTGTCCTTCAGGTTAGTTTGGAAAAAAAAAATGAAGCCAAAATTTAGCAACATCAGAATTTTACTGACTGTAGAATGGCTTCAAATATTACCGTATAGTCACCAACATTTATAGCATCAAAACTGACCACACCCATCCACCTATGTCAGGCAAATGAAACCAATCATACTGGCTATTTTAAATGAGATGGCTATTAAAAAACCTTTTCCTACCTCATTATGTTTCTGTTTAAATCCCTCCGTGGATTATTCTGTGTGTGTGTCTGATTTTCTTTATCAGTTCTCAGTGGGTTTTATTACCTGAGATTTGCTGGTTTTCGGGGCTGCAGATTTCACTCATCAGCCAGTAGATGTCGGAGTCAGTGTTACCCTGATGTTGGAAATGAACGAAGTGATGAGTTTGGAGGGACATAGTCAGACACAGGGCAGTGCCCGCTCCCTCTGAAGAGACTCTCACCTTTTGTGAATGGAAGCATCAACTTGGTGAACCAATCACTTCAATCCAAAATAAAATGATAACTTTGACTAATAATTTCTTTGGGGGTCACATCACAACCTGAACTGATCCCTTAGGTTGAGAACTTTGGAATATTTGATGTTGGATATAACAAAGTTGCGGATGAGGGTTTCAGCAACAGACGGTTGAGTTAGAGCAGGGGTGGGCGATTTTTTTGGGGTTGGAAGTAGACGATTTTCATGATTTGAGAGAATATGTGGTTAGAAGACCTAGTGGTACTGTCACTAGACTAGTAATCCAGAGCCCAGGCTCATGCTCTGGGGGTAAATAATGCTCTGGAGGCATGGGTTCGAATCCCACCATGGTAGAAGGTGAAATTTGAATTTAATTAATAAATCTGGAATTAAAAGATAGCCTGATGCTGACCATGAAACCATTGTTGATTGTTGTAAAAACCCATCTGCTTCACTAATGTCCTTTTAGGGAAGGAAATCTGCCATCCTTACCTGGTATGGCCTACATGTGACTCCAGACCCACAGCAATGTGGTTGACTCTTAAAATGCCTTTTGAAATGGTCTGGCAAGCCACTTATTTCAAGGGCAATTAGGGATGGGGAATAAATGCTGGCCTATCCAGTGACACCCACATCCCACAAAACAAATTAAAAAAAAAGAAGCTTTGCTTGGGGTCAAATGGAATGCTGAGGCTGCGAACATTCTGGTTCAGCCTGAAACATTGCCTTGGGAGTGGGTTGGGATTGCTGATGAGGTTACAGGATAGGTGGCATAGGCTGATGGTGATGGCAGTTCACCCAAGACTGGATGTCAGACAACCAGAACCAGTAGAAGGGTCATGAAAAATGACAGTGGTAGAGTTGGGTACCATCAGCTGGTGAAGCTTCCTAACTCCTCTATGTTTTGCAAATTATTCTATGTTGGCAACTCAATAAATTGTGGAGGTGCAGGTGACTGTCTCTATGCTTGTTGGTACAAGAAGAGCAATTGTATGAGCATCTTCAGGTATGGTTGTGATGCAGCTGTATTCTGAAATTTGGGTGGTCCATTTTGCTCTGAGGAGGGAACAGAAGGTTAGATAATAAGTGATTACTGCACAGATAGTTACACCAAAGCCCATTGCTGCTTCACCCATGTCTAGTACCTCTGTCACAATTAAATGTACCACTATATTAGTGAAAAATGCTTACCGGTTGATTTTATTCCCCATCTCGTCTGTAAAGCATCTGTCAAGCATAAAAGTTTGCTTCTTATCCAGGTCCAGAGGCTTAACTGTGCGGGAAATGAAATCATATAATTGAAGATACAATGGTTAAGTTTGCAAGGTTTTCAAGAGAAGGATTAGGGATGGAAATTATTATGCCAGCTCCATGATCGCTCCCCATTTTCCAGTCCCTGCAATCTTACAGAAATTTACACTGCAGTATAATTATCAGGATGTCTTGTTTCAACTTGAACTGGTATCTCTTTAGTTCCTTAAAGACCCACTAGTTAAACCAGCATATTTCACATAGTCAACTGAAAGTCATAAATAAATAAAAGGACATTGAATTCAATTATGGCTTTTGTAGCTGTTTAGTTGTTAGATAAACAGTACGCCTTTGAGGATATATCTTTAAGCCTTTAAAGGGGATGGTTTGACAAGCCATTAGCACCAGAATTCTTCATCAACTTTTTGTTGTTGCAATAACTTATAGGAACCATACTGGATGAAAATTCACAGAAATGCATAGACCCTACATTGTGTCCGGTCTGTGTCCATGAGGGACAACGCATTCCAGATGGACAGGCAATCGTTATCAATAAAGGAACAAAAGAATGTCAGACCTGGTATGCTCTTATCCTTTGTAATACTGCATTATGTTGCAATCTCCCTCTCAGACTCCCACATACGCATAAATATGGGTTATGGGTTCGCACTACTGACATGGAATTAAGGGTAATCTTGTTAAACTCACGGCTTTAACTCTTTGCGGGTTTTTTTAGTGCTTCGTAGTTACTACTACATCCAAATATTTGCTCTATCGTGATAGAAAATGGTTTGATCACTTTCAAACCCACTTTTGATCACATCCCAGTTGTGTAAAATCATTGTAAAAAGTGCTTCTTCGAAAAGATGCAAGTAAAATGAATAATAACTTGCATTGTAAAATTTTCCCATTGTTTTTGTGTGCATGTGTGTGCAGGGTGGAAGATACACACCTGAATTCCTGAGAAGTAGTTCCTGGGAGAGTCAGTCACTGCTGGGAGCTCTGGAGCACAGAGGCCCACATCCTGACCCTCCCCCTCCACTCCCCTATCCCTCCACACCCATTGAGCTATTTACAATAGTCAAACCTGTGCCTGGCTGATTTCTGTCAGTTATTTTATTGTCAGGTCAATACCTATCTGTGTGTAGACAAGAGCAGAAATCAGCTGCAACTATTGAACAATTGAGATAGGTCCGCTTCTTGGCAGTGACCGACACATTATTTTTATAAGATTTGCTCCATACTAATAAAATAAAAGGCATTGGAAAATGTTTTTTCAGTCATCTATTTAGTGATTACCACTGAGGCAAGTACTCACCTGGAATTGACTCGAGCCCCTCAAAAAGAGGAGGTATTTCATGTTGTGTTCCTTGTGAGAATATCAGACAAGGTGGAGGAAGGCCACTGGCAGTGGAAAAAAGCTGTGCAATTCTGATGAACAATCCGCAACCTGTGTGGGTCAGGAACCTGTATTTAGTGCAACAGAATGGAGTAGTTAACTGTATAGCTCATGTTCAAGGTTATGGGAGATTGATGACTTTTCATGTTGGTCTATGTGGTGATGTGCACTGAAAATGATAGAAACCATCATTCACTCTCTCTTTTTCCATGGATACCCCTCAGTCTATGTACTGGAACTTTCTTGCATTGCAAAGTTTGCCCCGTGCTGGAACAAAAGCTAATTCCAACCCTGGCATCGGAAATTGAACCAGTTAATGGCTGTCAAAGAGTAATGGAGTTGGCATTCTTGATCGATGGCAGCAAGTCATTATCAAAGAAACAATTTGAAGATGTGAAAAAGTTTGTGTTGGCAATGATGGAACAGATGCAAATCGGCCAGTCGAACATACGAGTTTCTGTTCTGCAGTTTCATTCACGCATCAACAAACTCTTCGACCTGTGGGAAAAGAAGAGTGCAAGAGAACTTAAAACATTGGTGAAAACAATGCAATACATTGGTGGTTCCAAATCGAGCCTAGTTGAAGCTTTGAAACACACATCAGTTCTTGTGTTTGGAAAGGATTCAAGGAAAAAAGTTCCCAGAATAGCCATACTTGTGACAGCGAGCGCCTCATCTGATGACGTTAAAAAGGTTTTACCTTTCATCATCAAGAGGAAAGTCACTGTGATCACAGTTGGCATTGGGGCAGGTATAAATCTAAATGAAATAAGATTGATAACAGCCAAATCTCCTGGAGGCAAGTCATTTATTCTGAAAAATGTCGATGAACTTCAAGAATACAAAAAGGCAATCTTAGATTATGCATGTAGTCGTGGAGCTAGCCCCCCAACTCCTGTTGGAACTATACCACCAGAAACCATAGCATCAAGTACCACATCACAATCAGTTGGCCATTTAGTAATCACCACCACATCGCCTAATAAAATGGCGAAGCATGATCTTGTGTTCCTTGTGGAAACATCAGACAGGGTGGGGGAAGATAACTTCAACAAGACAAAAGAATTCATTATTAAAACTGTTGAGAAGTTCCATGTAACAGAGGAAACCACATATGTATCTGTCGTCCAGTACTCAGATATAATAAATGATGAATTTACTTTTAAAAACACTCAGAAAAACTGGGAAGTGATTGAAAGAATAAGACAAATGCAGTTTATCGGAGGGGAGCACACCAATACAGGCAATGCTATAATGCACGTCATCGAAGAGACTTTAACCACTCAGAATGGTGCAAGGGAAGAAGCACCTGATCTAGTGTTTATGATAACCAGCAACCCCCCATCAGACAGTATCACAAATCCTCTGAAAGTTGTCAAAGAAAGTGATGTAGAATTAATACCAATTATTGTTGGTTCCAAAATTGATATAGCCGAGTTCCCACTTCCAGTTGTGCAAACTACCTATGACGATATTACCAATATAGTTGACGTAGTTTACAAAACCTGCTGCCAACCAACCATTGCTGAAACCACAGCTACCACAATGACGACTGCCACCACTACCACCGCTACAACGGCAACTATTATAAGTTCAACATTGCCGCCATCAGGTGAGATGTCTTTATTACTTGAATTGTGAATAAGCTTTGGATTTTACATAGAATTACTTTGAATTTACAGCATGGAGAGTAGCCTTTTGGCCCAACTTAACCAAACCACTGCTTCTCCCACCCTACTTCATCTAAACCTATCAGCATAATAGAGAATTTTCCAGAGTGCACCATGCACCAGCAATGCACTAACTCTGCCCTGCTTGCAGTGATGAGATAGTCCATTTTGTTAATTAATGATTTCATTTATTTATTTCCTGTAGGTAAAATGACCAGTTGCTGGGCCCAGGAAAATATTCTCTCCAAGTATTCGTAGTGAGGAAATCCTTGCCTAGTCACTCCTGTCATTTAAATAGGAACTTGAATAGATAACTCATCATAGAAAGATTGAAATACATTGGAATGAAAATGTATCCACATGCCAAGAAATTATATTAAAGTATCTTCACCAGCATCTGTTGAACGAACAACACCTGCTCATTTTAAGAGTGGATTCAGACTGTAACTGTCATGCTGATGAGGAATGCCTTTCCTTCTGCAGTGCTATGTAAAAGCAACTTAACCCAGAGTCAGCACCCAACCTGACTTCAGAGCAAAATGCAGTGAGAATTCCTGGAGAACAGAATCTCATTCCACTTTGCTTTGAGTTCAATTCAGGTCCTCGTGCCCAATTTATACTACAGCTGAAATAAAAACAGAAATGCTGGAAACATTCACCTGTCAGGCAGCATCTGTGGAAAGAGAAACAGAGATAACGGTTCAGGTTGATGACCTTTCATCAAAACTGGAAGATGTTAGAGGTTTAAAACAAGTGCAGAGCCAGGGAAAATGTGCCAGGAAAGGAACAGGCAGGAGAAGTCCGATAGGGTGGAGGGCAGGTACATTAAATGACATAAATGATGATGGTGTAAGGCAAAGGGAGATGATAATAAGTCATAGAGTCATTTACGGCACAGTAGGAGGCTATTTGGCCCATCGAGTCCAGGCTGACTCTCCATGGAGCTATCCAGTCAGTTCCACTCGTCTGCTCAATCCCCATAGCTCTGCAAGTTTATTTCCTTCAAGTGGCCATCCAGTTTCCTTTTGAAGTCATTGATTGTCATTGCTTCCACCACCCTTATGGGCAGCGAGTTCCAGGTCTTTACTACCCACTGCTTTAAAAGATACGTATAGACAGAAAAGATGGGTCCAGAGGAGATGAAAAATGGTTACAGCAGAATAGCAGAGGGGGAGGGAAGCATAGGAAATATGGTAAAGGGGAGAAAGCTTCTGTGGTCTGAAAAAGTTTGCATTTGTACACGAAGCTTGTACTGTAAATCCACCCTAACAGCACTCTCACGACAAATGGAGCATATGTTGCATTTTACAGGAGATCAGCTACAGTGTACTTCTTATTATGTTCAATAAACTTGGTTTCCAGGAACAGCACAATAACTTTGGCAGATAGTATTAGAATTAAGAGTTGAAATGCTTAATCAGTCGACAAGAAAAGTTTTATTCGGGGATTAAAAAGTACTTTGTCCTTTGGCATACAGTGTATGGGATTGGGACTTCAATCTGCTGTGCTATGGAGCGGTAAGATGTACTTCAGCTCTGCGATTCCCCTGTGTGTTAATATTAAGGAAATAGCTAATACATTTGGGTGAAATGTGTCTAGTTTACTGATGCTAACAACTTGTTTGTTAAATGGTTTCATGATTACATTAAAATATCAATGAAATTTTGCCCGAGCATCTTAACCAATTTATTAAAAATAGCCCATTGAGAAATTTATAATCCACAACTTTCTGCCAATGTCCTCCAGAGCCCAAGTACATTTCTTTAACTGTATAAGGCATGGGCCCCTTGTCCCCTCACCATCCAGTTTCAAAATACAGCCTGCATTGTTATGTACAGGAATTTAATATCGATGAGACACACTGTAAGTTTTGTTGAGGTGTAATGTACAATCAGTTCATCAAAATTCATGCACACTTTATGGTGAAAGTTTTTCTGAGGAACGTGTTCCAAAATTATGTGAACTATTGGGAAATGTAAGCACAATTGTCTCTTCTTCATAGCTCCCTGCACTGAACCAATGGATGTTGCCATACTGCTCGATGGCAGTTCCAATGTTGGAGAGACGTGGTTTGAAGAAATGAAAACATTTGTGAAATCCTTTGTCGGGAAAGTCCAAACAGGTTAGTGTAAGGAACGTCAACCTTATGAATAAGAATAAACTACAAACACATAAGGCCAATAACAGCTCAAACATGTGCACTTAATAGAACTAAATAGCAGGAACAGTGACAATTCAATGGGAAGGTTCAGGGAGAGATTGGAGGCAGAGATCTGGGGGATCGGGGAGAGTTCTGAGACAGAGATGGGAGGGTGCCAGAAAGAGATGGTAGGCAGAGATGGGGGCTCGGGAAGAGATTGGTGGGAGAATTGGAGAGCGGATTGAGAGATGGAGGATCAGAGGGAGAGTTGGAGATCACATGGGTCAGTGATAGTGTGGGGAGACCTTGTAAATTAGAGGGAGGAGGTCTGTAATCACGGGAGTGGCAGGGGAAATCGTGAAGGCAGGGTTGGGGGGGTGTTTACAGGTTAGGTTATTGGGTCTAGAGGAGCCCAAAGCTCCTGCCCGTCCTGGCCTACAAGTTGTGTTGTAAAGGCACTTACCTTATGGATCCAGCCCTTCTTGCTCAGTCTTATCTGCTGGTTTCCCAAGGCCTGGGAGGGCCAGTCATCAGTGGTTAAAAAGTAGAATCACTGTTAAAATGAAGGCACGCAGTCTCCTTAAAAGATTTCAACAACCAAACTGCCTCCTGGGAGCAGAATAGTCACCTGCCCTTCATCCCTCCTTTGTTAAAAGAAGAAGTGGGCAAGTTTGAGGCGGGTTTGTTTCCTATTTCTGACCTTTCACATTTTGACTTCCTACCTGACCCAAAGCCACCTGTTTTTTATTTGAGTGAGAATTATGAAGCTGCTCCATTATTCCTGCTACACTGCTTCATCCCACTTGTTCAGCAGAACCTGAAGGAGCTTTGCTTTAGATAGATCAGATGAAAAGTTATATATTTTTATTTTACTAAATATTTTTTCCTATTGTAGGAGTAGATGACACTCATATCTCCATCCTGCAATATGGGAAGACCAACACATTGGAAATTGCTTTTGATGAAAACCAGGAGAAGGAAAATCTTTTATATCTGATTGACAATATCCAGAAAAGGGAACCAGGGCCAAGTCAAATAGGTAAAGTGCCTCCGATATTAAAATCATTTTGTTGCTGAGTTTTTCAGAAATACAATTTTTGTATTTAATTTTTTTTACCACTCAGAATAATTGCTAGAAAATGAAAGGATATATTACTGAAATGTGATCTGTCACAGGAAAAGCACTGTCCATGACTGTACAGAATGGAATAATGGAGGCAAAAGGAGCAAGAGCTGGTGTTCCAAAGATTGCTGTGGTGATAGTTACTGACACCTCTAAGGACAGTGTTGATAGGGCAGCACAGGAAGCAATCATAACAGGTATGCCATTGTAACTGATAATTATTGCACTGAAATTAGACTGTTCTTTCAAAAAGTGCAGTACCAAGGGAGAACTGCACTGTTGGTGCCATCTTTCAGATAAACTGAGGTGCTGTCTGCCCTCTTAGATGGATGTAAAAGATCCCGCAGCACTATTTTGCAGAAATACTCTCCTGTTGTCCTGGCCAATAATTACCCCTCAACCAGTATCACTAAATCAAAGGGCTGAATTTTTTCAGCGACAAACAAGTCCCTTCACCAGGGCCAAAAGCAGAAGTCTACCCTACACTGGTGGGCGGTGGAGCCCAGGGTGGCATTTTACCACACCAGCCAATTAACAGGCCACTGCAGGGGCCATTGTCTAATTGAGGATGGCAGGCCGCCCCCCCCCACCCAGAGTTTCCGGTCCAATCACAGGGCCGGTAGCTCAGCAATCTCGCCATTGCCACCGTGAGTGGTGGCCATTGAGGCTGCATGATGAAAGAGAGGGCACCTCCATGGCAAGGCGCCATCAAAGATCAAGTAAATTAATTTTAAGCAGATGGTGCAGGCAAGCAGGCCCTGGCAATCGGGGGTGGGGGTTACCTTCAAGCGGCAGTGCTGTAGCTGCAGGGGCAGCCATTGCTATGGGAGCCCCTCTGTGGGCCATGGAGCGGCCATTAAGGAGGGTACCCCTCCCTGGGAACCTGCTGGGAAGCTACCAGGGTTTACCTGGCAGTCTCCCCATGTGATGGCGGGCCCTGCCGATGCGGACAAAATGCTGGCCGGGTGAAGTGGTCCTTAATTGGGCACTTAAGTGGCTCAATTGGCTGCCCGGTGGTTGGCCACACTGTTGAGGTTCCCGGCACTGGTAATATGCCATGATGGTGGGAAGGCATCTGACTCCCCTCCCGATGTCTTCCCCTGCCATATGACTAGCCCTCCCATCTCCCAGCCCACCTCCAAAGGGCTGGTAAAATTCAGCCCAAGTTATCTGGTCATTATTACATTGCTGTTTGTGAACGTTTGCTCTGCTCAAATTGGTATTTCTTAAATCCCAAAAGTGACTATACTTCAAAAGTACTTCATTGGTTGTAAAGTTCTTTGGGGTGTTGTGAAATGAGCTGTATAAATTTTTCTTTCATCCCTTCTTAAAATTGTTTCATTAGCTACTGGAAATATTAGTTATATATCTGCAGTTATCAGTTGCTGATACTATTTGGTTTAATGTCACCTTTAGTTATTTTGCAACCTAACTAAAAATAATGCCAAAATGGAATTGTTTCCCTGAATTATACTGAATGATTATTCTTTGATTTTACTTGTTGTCTTGCTTGTTATTGGGCGTGCAATAAAATAGACTGCAGTGTAGTGGGAACACCCAATCAAACTCTGGCACCATATTATTTATTGGAATATTTTTTGTTTCAAAGTAGAGGAATTGTAGCCATCACTAGGAATGACACAAAATTATTTTATAATAACAAGACAAGCATAATGCAGTTAATCTTAGTTAGTCCTGGTGAACTATGTGATAATTCATGTTTTGTCACCGTATTTATCTTAATCGCTTTTATTTTAGGTTTTACGGTGATCCCAATAGGAATTGGGCAAAAATATGATGAGCAACAACTTTTAACCTTAGCTGGGCCCAATCCAAGTAACATCATTCGCCTAGGTGAAGTAGAAGCTCTTCCCATGATGGTGACACTTAGTGACGAGTTTGTGGAAAAAATCTGTACAGGTGAGGCTCATAAATCAATATTTAAAAATTGGGATCAGAAAAACTACTTTCTAAAAAAAAATCTGAGTTTTCTTTATGAATTATTTACAGCAATGTAAACAAGATTTATTCCAGTTTCCATTTCTCTTTCACAGCGATTTCTCCTCAGGAATGCATAGATGACAAGGGGAATCGGCGACAGGTATATTTGTTGTTTGTGAGAGTTTGCTCTGCTCAAATTGGTATTTCTTAAATCCCAAAAGTGACTATACTTCAAAAGTACTTAATTGTTTGCCTGCGCACTTGTAGTGATGCAGAGTATTCCAGATAGTTGTCCATCTGTCAGGAGTGATCTTGATAGCTCTCTCTCCCTCCTCTCTCTCTCACTCCCCTTGTGCCCCCTCTCTGTGATGCCCCCTCTCTGTGATGCCCCCTCTCTGTGATGCCCCCTCTCTGTGGTGCCCCCTCTCTGTGATGCCCTCTCTCTGTGATGCCCTCTCTCTGTGATGCCCTCTCTCTGTGATGCCCTCTCTCTGTGATGCCCTCTCTCTGTGATGCCCTCTCTCTGTGATGCCCGCTCTCTGTGATGCCCGCTCTCTGTGATGCTCCCTCTCTGTGATGCTCCCTCTCTGTGATGCTCCCTCTCTGTGATGCTCCCTCTCTGTGATCTCCCCTTTCTGTGATCTCCCCTTTCTGTGTCCCCCCTCTCTGTGTTGTTCCCCCCTCTCTGTGTCATCCTCACTCTATGCCCCCCATCCCCCCTCTTTCTCTCTCTGTTTCCCCCCCCCTTCTCTCTCTGTCCTTTCTCTTTCTCTCTCGCTGCCCCCTCTCTTTCTATCTCTCTGTCCCGTCTCTCTCTCCATCTTCTCCCACTTCTCTCTTCCTCTCTCTCCCTGACAGTTGCAGACAGCGGGAATGCTCAGCACAACAGCTTTGTGGTTGGTCAGTTTTTTTAAAAGATTGCAAGTTAGTTTCACAGCTGATTGTTGCTGACATCAGGAACAGCAGTTTCACAACTTCGGACAGATTTGGGGTTTTCTGGCAGCCTTTTTTAAAAAAGTCAGAAGCTGTCGGAAAATCCCAAATCTGTCCGAAGTCGGGAAACTGTCGTTCCTGATGTTAACACCTGTCAGCTGTGAAACTGACAGCGATCTTCTTTTAAAAGCCGGACTGCGTGCGTGCAGTTCTGGTCGCCACACTACCAGAAGGACGTGGAGGCTTTGGAGAGGGTACAGAGGAGGTTTACCAGGATGTTGCCTGGTCTGGAGGGCATTAGCTATGAGGAGAAGTTGGAAAAACTCGGATTGTTTTCACTGGAACGACGGAGGTGGAGGGGCGACATGATAGAGGTTTACAAAGTTATGAGCGGATGGACAGAGTGGATAGTCAGAAGCTTTTTCCCAGGGTGGAAGTGTCAGTTACCAGGGGACATAGATTTAAGGTGCGAGGGGCAAAGTTTAGAGGGGATGTGTGAGGCAAGTTTTTTACACAGAGGGTGGTGAGTGCCTGGAACTTTCTGCCATGGGAGGTGGTGGAAGCAGATACGATAGCGACGTTTAAGAGACATCTTGACAAATAAATGAATAGGAAGGGAATAGAGGGATATGGGCCCCGGAAGTGCAGAAGGTGTTAGTTTCAGCAGGCATCAAGATCGGCGCAGGCTTGGAGGGCCGAATGGCCTGTTCCTGTGCTGTACTGTTCTTTGTTCTTTGTCTGGAAGCAGAAGCCATTGGGAAATTGCTCATCTCTGAAATACATCTGCGGGCTGGATGGAAACCTTTGGTGGACCAGATCCTGGCCCACGGGCTGTATGTTGGACAACCCTGCTCTATAGTTTGCATTATTAAAACACATGTGGGATCCAGAATTCGACAGAATTGCTCCAGCTCCTTCACCATAACTTGGCCACAAGTGTGGTGAAAACTTTGTTTACACATGTTAAATGGGCTTTCCTCTGGACTTCCAGTGAAGCTATGATAATGGAATGGGAGCAGGTGCGAATAAATTCTGGGCCAGGATTAGGAATAGAGGGAATTACTGGACAGGAAAACATTCTTGAGCCCATCTGATTGGTCATTAAAAAAGAATACCTCTCAACCTCCCACTCCCTCAAATAGCTGTCCAATTCTCTCTTTAATATTTTTTTACCCAATCTGCTTCACTGGCAATCCATTTAATACCCTTTCCGTAAGTAATTGAATCTACACCATCTGTGCATCTTCCTTCTTCTAACATTAACCCTATGTCCCCTGGATCTCCCCGAGGAGTTGTGGCAAACTCAATCCTATTATTGGGATTCAATTTACCTATTCCCTTATATACTGAACGGTATTTTTTTATTAGCTGCTAACACATAATTAATTTGCAACTCTGTGTCTACATAGAATCAACAACTAATATTTAATTATTATGGCTCCTTTTTTAAAAATTGTGTAGTGGTTTCTGCTGTCTGCATTGATTGGAGAAAATCTGCAATTAGGAGTTTGAAAGGAAATGATTTGTTTGAGATAATTGATAGCTAATGCTGATTTAACTACATTCTTTCCAGGCTGGAGAGAAGTGGGTATTGCCTGATAAGTGTCACAGCTTCATGTGCAAACCAAATGGAGAAGTGCTTTCCATAAATCATAAAATAAACTGTGAGAAATTACGCAAACCAACCTGCAGCAACAATCTTGCCAGCATCAAAATTGAGGAAACATGCGGCTGTCGATGGGCATGCCCCTGTAAGTAGCACTATAAAAGTAAGATATTTTTTGGGAGGACGGAACAGAGGCTGAGTTGATCCCAGTTAAAAAGTGTTCTTTTGTTTCTGGGCCCAAGGTTCAAGTTCAGCCTCTGACAATACTAACTGACTTGTTTCACCTAGCTGGATGTCAGGAAGGAGTATTCACCAACATTTTGTTGAAGCCACTATTTCTTTTTATCCCTATCTCATCCTCTGTCTCTTTCAAGTTACTTGTATGTTGGTCTTTAGATTTGGATTTTGGGAGCTGTGTGCTGACATTCAGTATCTGTGCTGTTAAATCCATCTCCCGTAGCTCAGTGGCAAGTCGATAGACTGAGGTAAAAGTGCCGCCAGTCTGCAGAAAACATTTTTTTTTTACTGATGCAACAGCAGAGATTCCTGGAGTGGACTCTGGACATAAGGTCCTAGATACCTAATTAAAAGATCAATAGAAAAATGACTTCTGTGTTGACAGGCTGAGAGACACAGGGGGCTAAATGTTTATCTTCACCACATGGACAGTAATCTGGTGGAGTGGATCACCAGTCTGTAGTAGAACCCATTCTGTTTCCATTCCATTGATTTTAATGGAATGAAAATTATGACATGAAGATGAACATTTACCCTAAGTAATATCGGGTCTCCATATGTCAAGGGGGAAGAGGCAGGAGGTGGGTTAAATAGGCTGCAATTTCCACAGGATATTACAATGACTATTACCACATCAAATAATATAAAAAGAAATGAACAGCCAAGCAGAATACAACATGACAATAAGGAAAAGATTGTTGGGACTTTCTGTATTCTTGTTTAATATCAATTTGGAACATCCCATAATAAACTCCTCCTAAAATATCCTTATTCTTTTTAACTGCCAAGGTACTTCTATGTCAGAAGGTGGTGGGTTCATGGCCTGCAACAGATATTGAGCACGTAGTTTAGGCTAACACTTCAGTGCTGTTATTCGAGGTGCTTTATATGAGATGCTAAATTAAGGACCTGTCTGTCAGTGCATGTAAACGTTTCCTTGACACTTAATTTGAAGAGGAGCAGGGAATTCTGCCACTGTCCTCGCCAACCTTCATCCCTCAACCAATCTCATCAAAACACATCAGCTCGTCGTTAAACAGTAATATTCAGGTAAATCGGGAGTATTGCTTTCAGTTAAAATGCAAGAGGAGGACAAGGGACTCCTTGATTCATTCCAGTAAAAGGTGATTTCAGGAAATTCATTATGCAAAGAGTAGTCAACATATGGAACAGACTTTCAGGAAGATTAACGGATGCAAAACTCTCAAGTCTTCAAAAGAAAACACTGGATGCTGTATTGGGGAGACCGCAGGGTCTTTCTGGTTGGATTTGCTAAGATGCTCTGAACGGTCTTGTTTATGAGTGCATTGTGATCACGTGAGCTCTTCCGATTCTTCGGACCGCGCTGTGCACAAATTGACTTCCAGCAAAAAAAACAGTGATTGCACTTCAAAAATATTTCTTTGCTCATGACGCACTTTGGGATGCAATGAAGACATAAAAAGCACTATATAAAATTGTCTCTGACAATACAGTATTGAGCGATCAGCCTAGATTATGTGCTCAGCCACAATCTTCTCACTCAGAGTTATGCTGCTACTAAAAAGGAAAAAGAATATTTTAAAAGCAGTTTATGCTGGGATGTTCCAAATTGTTGTTCAGCTGTAGCACAAAAAGCCCCAACAATCTTTTCTTTATTATGCCATGTTCTTTAAAATTATGAAGGAGTTTGATAAAGTAGATGCAGAGAAGACGTTTCCCCTTGTGGCGGAATCCAAAACTAGGGGCCATAAACATAAGATAGTCACTAATAAATCCAATAAGGAGTTTAGGACATACTTCTTTACCCAGAGAGTGGTTAACATGTGGAACTTATGACCACATGGAGTAGTTAAGGTGAGTAGCATTGATGCATTTAAAGGGAAGTTAGATAAGTACATGAGGAAGAAAAGAATTGAAGGATATACTGATGGGGCTAGATGAAATGGGGTTGGAGGAAGCTCATGTGGAGCATAAACACCAGAATAGACCAATTGGGCCAAATGGCCTATTTCTGTGTTGTAAATACTATGTAATGTAAATGACATTCCTTTTCTTCTATTTGCAGGTGTATGCACAGTGACTGCAAAAACACAGATTTCTACTTTTGATGGCCACGAATTCTCATTAACTGGAAGGTGCTCTTACTTGTTGCTACAAATTGAAGATCAAGATACAAAAATAATCATTCATAAGGGTCCATGTCACTTGGTCTCCAGCGAAAACTGCATCAAAGCAATTGAAATAAAGCAGTACAATACTGCAACTCTGCTACATGATAATATGACAGTAAGTACATTCAAGTCTTTTTTCATTTGACTAGCATGTCAAAGCTATCTGTTGTATGGGCAGCACTTTTGGAAGGTTTGAACAATGTGACAACAGTGCTCTACAAACAGTTTTGATTTAACAATTAACAAGGAAAATGTTATTGTGCTCAGTTAAATTTCACCAAAATCAGGATGGGAGTAGAATCTGATGCTTCTTGTTCATGATTGAGAATTTTCATTGAATCTCCATTCTTTCTTTTCATTAGGTTTCAGTCAATGGGAAATTCGCCTATCCTCCTTTAACTGTTGGGAACACGGATGTCATTGACCATGGGTCCAGCAACTTAATAGCGAAAATCCCAGATTCGGGATTAGTTCTAGTCTACAGTCCATTGAATAATCTTTTTGGTCTTTGGGTTTCTCCTACACTGTTCTTTGTTAGAGTAGCTGGACTTTGTGGTGAGTGGTGAAAAGCTATGTGATAGACAGTGTCCTGTCAAGACATTTGCACTTCTTGCTAATCTATAAACTGTGCTTTTTGAAAGAATGACTTCCAAAATATCAAAACATAAAGGGTGATTTTTATTTTTAAAAATGTACCCCCAGTACATAGCTTTGTCTGTAGGAGCACATTTCAGACAGGCTGGGAGCAGGTATCAGACCTGCCGAGGGCACATAACAGACACGCGGGAGCTTCTCAGCCTTGATCACCTGGAAGCAGCATTCAGTTCATATGAGAGGCTTCCCCAGAGGAACTCGACTACAAACCTGCCTCCAGCCTGAAAAACATCCAGTA
This sequence comes from Heterodontus francisci, assembly GCF_036365525.1. Taxonomy (NCBI): domain Eukaryota; kingdom Metazoa; phylum Chordata; class Chondrichthyes; order Heterodontiformes; family Heterodontidae; genus Heterodontus; species Heterodontus francisci. Next base: position 23,318,002 of record NC_090397.1, read on the forward strand.
ACCACTACTCTTTGTTTCCTGTCACTCAGCCAATTTCGTAACCATGTTGCTACCGTTTCTTTTATTCCATGGACTACAGGTTTGCTCACAAGTCTGTTGTGTGTCACTGTATCAAATGCCTTTTGGAAGTCCGTGTACACCACATCAACAGCATTGCCCTTGTCAACCCTCTCTGTTACCTCCTCAAAAAACTCCAGCAAATTAGTTAAACATGATTTTCCCTTAAGAAATCCATGCTATGTTCAAGGTGCTCTATAAATGCAAGTTGTTGTTGGTTAACATTCTAATTGCCCACTTTCTTTTGTTTGCATCCAGGAACATGTGACAATAATCAGGGAAATGATTTTGAACTCCGGGATGGTTCTGTAGTTCAAAGCAGCCTCCCATTTATAAATGATTGGACTCTGAAAGAGCCATTATCACAGAATTGCGCTGAAGAAGTGCCGGAGGTGAAGGAATGCGTAACGACGGGTGATGAGTGTAACATTTTGCTATCTTCAGTATTTGATGAATGCCGGAAAGTAGTTGAACTGCAGCCATATCTGAAACTGTGCCAACAGAAGGCCTGTAATGGCAGTGATGTGTGTGACTCCATTTCAGCGTACAGCTTCAGGTGCAAACTTCTGGGCATCTGCGTCAAGTGGAGGTCAGACGATTTTTGCCGTAAGTGATCTCTTTGTTAATTTCAACCATTTTGTTTTATTGACCTCACAAGTGACCTGATCAGCGAAACAGCCAGCAATGATATGAGATACTTGTCTCAAGTGCACATGATGCAAGGACTTACTTCTCACAAAATGAACCATCCTTGCCAGTATATGTATGTTTAAACTAATAAAAGGATTCTATAGAGTAGATAAAGAGTAACTATTTCCTCAGATGGGGGAATCCATAACAAGGGGAAGTAATTATTAAGATTAAAGCCCAGCCATTCAGGACTGAAATCAGGAAACACTTCTTCACATAAAGGGTAATAGAAATTTTGAACTCTCACCTACAAAAGGTTGTGGATGCTGAAACAGTTGGAGTTTCAAGATTGAGAGTGATAGATTTTTGTTCAGGAAAAGTATCAAGCTACTTGGAAGGATGGATAAATGGAGATCAGCCATGATCTCATTGAATGATGGTACAGGTTCAACAGAGTGAATAGTCGATTGCTTCTCCTACGAAGTATTCTATCTTGAATCTTTTCCACACACCATTTCGTTGTGTCTTGTTGAGCTGGAGGGCAGTGTGTCTATATTAGCAACATCTGTAGTTCCTGTGAATGTAGAGTAGCCCTGACTTTGTGAGACATGCTGGTGATGCAGAGCCTCGTTGAAATTGAGCCCAATTCTGAATTTGGGCCTGTGGTCTACCACTGCATTTCATGTCAAAAATTAAATCCTGTCTGAAGGCTGCGCTGCTACATAGCTGTCATCTCCTGAAGGCAGAGCTGTAGACAGCCATTACACAGGGATGACTCCTCAAGTGGGTGTGAAGGTCACTAATGCAATAAACGTTGACACCATCAGATGCTTCCAAGCTACTACTGATGATGTATACCAAATCAATCAATTGGGTGCCCAGAAATGCATCAAGCAAGTGACTGATGCCTCATTACAAGCAGAAACACATACATCACTTCCCCTGCAGTCAGGAGGGATCAACTTGACAAAGACAAAAGCTTTTTCCCAGGTGCCAGCATTCCTAAGGGTATAGATGGCATCCATGTACTGCTCAGACCATGGAGTGTGGCTGACAAACATGTTACACTCAGGATATAAAAAGGTTTATTTTTCATGTGCCCACATAGCCACATGCACAGTTATTTCCTGCATAATTGCTTTGTTGCTTTATTGGATTGCACCAATATTAGGTTTTGATTGTAGATCTGTATGCTGGGCTGACTAAAGATAGTCAGTAAACATTGCTTCATTAGGCGCTCTTAGGCCAGGATTTTACGGCCCCCCCCCCCCCCACCCGAGGCAGGAATGGAGGTGGTTGGGGGGGGGGTGCACAGAGTATTGTGATGGGTGGCAGGGGATGGGGTGGGATGACAGGTTGGAGGGCCCATTGCCTCCTGTCACTCAGCGATCTTCCTGGGGGCAGGATAGACCGATGACATAAGTGGCCTATTAAAGGCCAATTAAGGGCCTCTTCCCGCCTCCGCTGGAATCTTACCAGTGGGGCGGGGTTGGTGGGGGGGGGGGGCTTCCACGGTGCGGGGTGGGAAACACCTTGTAAAACAAGGCACCCTCCCTGCGGGCTTGCGGGGGGAGGTCCCTTCTTTGTGAGCAATTTGTGGCCCACGGGTGACCTCCACCAGGAACAACGTTACCCCCCGAGACACCCCTTCCCCTGTACTGAACAACCACCACACCCACCCCCGCCTCTCACCGGAACCTTCCAACTGGCCCCAGCAACCCCCGCCTCACCGACCTCTTTTCCAGGGTTCCAGTGCTGGCTTGGGTCCGAGGCCGCCACTCCGGATGGTGCTGTCGCTACTGTTGAGCCGCTGGCCCTCTTATTGGCCGACAGCTCTTGCAGGCAGGATCCCCATCCCTTTAAAGGTCCCCGCACCTTTTTGACCCGTCGCCGGGAGCCCGTCATCAGCACAAAATCCGGCACTTAGTGTGTGTTGAATGAAATACAGAAGAACATTTTGCCAGACCTTTTTACCAGTGACAGGGCACTTCCCATTTTTTTCTAATAAGCTGCCCACGTTTGAAAGTCAGAGGGTCTCTGAAAGTTTCAACACAAAGTTTTACATTTTGCATTTATCCATAGCTGCTTGCCTAAGGTGTTATTCCTTTTCTTTAGCTCTGCAGTGCCCGAACTCCCTTGTATATGAACCTTGTGGGGTAAATTGCATTCGACATTGTGATAGCATTGTGAAAAAGAACGCCAGTCATTGTCTGAGTTCTCCGACTGAAGGCTGCTTTTGTCCAGAAGGGAAAGTGCTGTTGGAAGGAAAATGTGTCACTCCTGACGTCTGCACTCAATGTACTGATGATCAGCAAATTCCTCACCAGGTACAGATGTAACAACAAAGAGTAAGACTAGGAAGCTGGAACCCTGCCATTATTAAATAAACAAAACCAAGATACTGCAGATGCTGGAAATTTGAAATAAAAATGAAAATGCTGGAAATCTCAGCAAGCCAGACAGCATCTGTGGAGAGAGGAAAAATTAGTTGGGGGCAATTTTAACCTAATCCCACCTGTTGAGGAACTGATGGGATTGGGTGCAAAGGTGGTTTTCCACTCCACCTGATTTTACTCTCCATTGAAGTCAGTGTAGTATAATATTGGGCGGGGTGTAAAATTAGTGTTCCAGCCAATCCTGTGGATTTCTCGCCTGGCAATTAGGCTAAAATGACCCTTGGTGTTTCAGGTCATTGACCTTTCGTCCTCTTTAAATAAATGTCGGCTGTGAATTTTGCAGTGATTTACTCAAATTTGTTAGCACCAATTTGCTACAATGCAAAAGATAGGGTAGAAGTCACATTGGTAAAATGCCCCATTTGTATGATTGGAGCTGTTAAAGGGATATGAAGAGTTGGGTCAGGATATTAGTAGTGGCTCCTTTAGTAATTGAAATGCCAGCATTCATTGAAAGGTAGATGGATTCAGAATTTTAGCCTTTGTTATAAATACAGGATGCCTCTGTGCATATTCATTAAGGTTTGGGAGATACAATAGGGTGTGCATTGGAACTCAAACTCTCCTACGTCAGCTCTGAAGCTTGTCTCCATGTGATGTAAAACATGACACATTCAGAAGCTTTGATGAACATTCGTCTATAATCACACAATTTTAATGTGATAGGTCCATTTCTAGTGTCTTCTGAGCTCTTGAGATTTCCAACTGAGTCCCTGAAATGTAAAGACAGTTTGATGTTTTGGACACCTTGGCATTTGGATTTGCATGAAGACTGACCATGCTTCTCACTGGATTCTTGGCAGCAGCTATAGAAAGGGTGTTCATCATCTCTTCTTTTCTACAGTGCACCTGGAGAGACAGGGCACTGAGAGAAGAGGAAGTGACGTTACATATTCCCAGCACCTGAATATGCTTTGAAAAGAAAAAAACAGATGTCACATAATTAATTGGGCCTCAAAATATATGCTACATTAGACAAGCCAATGTATCATGCAAACAGAAACAAAACACTGAATTGTGTTCAAATCTGTTTGGAGAATAACCAAAAGATTACAGCAGAACTTCAGAGAGGGGAAGAGAATATGAAGAGAATATTACAGAATCACAGAATTGTTACAGCGCAGAAGGAGGCCGTTCAGCCCATCGTGTCTGCTCAGGCTCTCCTAATGAGCAATTGACTTAGTGCCATTCCCCCACTTTCTCCCATAACCCTGCACATTCTTCCTTTTCATGTAACAGTCTAATTCCCTTTTGAATGCTTCAGTTGAACCTGCCTGCTCCACACTCTCAGGCAGTGCATTCCAGACCTTAACCACTCGGTGCGTGAAAAAGTTTTTCCTCATGTCGCTTTTGCTTCTTTTACTAATTACTTTAAATCTGTGCCCTTATGTTCTCGATCCTTTCACAAGTGAGAACAGTTTCTCCCTATCTACTCTGTCCAGACCCCTCATGATTTTGAATACCTCTATCAAATCTCCTCTCAGCCTTCTCTTCTCCAAGGAAAACAGTCCTAACTTCTCCAATCTATCTTCATAACTGAAATTCTTCATCCCCGGAACCATTCTCATGAATCTTTTCTGCATTTGCTCCAATGACTCCACATCGTTCCTGATGATATAGTGATTTTGGGGCAGTGGCACAGTGGAAGGAGTGAGTTTAATGGGCTTTTTAATTAAAGGCTTTCTTATGTTCCTTTGAAATGAATTTGAGTAGAGAGCACAGGAGCATGAGATGAAATAATCAAGAAAAATAAACCAAAGTGAAATGTTGTAACTGCTTGTTTAAACAGTGTTTATGCCTTGAGCATAAGATTTAAAGATTTTGGGCAGGGCAGGGTTTTTAATATCTTTCTAACTTCCTTTGTCTTTTCAGTATTTGGATACATGGATACCACACAACAAACCTTGCCAGCTGTGCATGTGTCTAGACAACAGGCAGATCAACTGCACACACAGGCCATGTCCTACTGTCACAGGTAAAAGACAACTTACATCACCAGAAATTCCTCTTGGCATCTAATTGGGTAAACTCATTGTGCAACATTTATCTGGGCATTCTTTTATTGGACACGGTATTCCTTTCAAAATTGCACCTATTTGCAGAGTACAGTTTCTTAAGAAGATTCAGCTTTGATGTTTGGAATGGTGATTTCCAGTTTTCTCTCCAAATTTCTGAACAAAAACTTATCCTGTGATAAAGATGGTGAAACAACAATTACAAAACTGGGAATCATGCTTCCATTAACCTGAACACTCCAACGTCGCACTGTCAGTAACCTGAACACTCAAACCTCGCACTGTCATTAACCTGAACACTCCAACCTCACCCTGTCAGTAACCTGAACACTCCAACCTCACAATCAGTAACCTGAACACTCCAACCTCACAATCAGTAACCTGAACACTCCAACCTCACAATCAGTAACCTGAACACTCCAACCTCACAATCAGTAACCTGAACACTCCAACCTCACAATCAGTAACCTGAACACTCCAACCTCACAATCAGTAACCTGAACACTCCAACCTCACAATCAGTAACCTGAACACTCCAACCTCACAATCAGTAACCTGAACACTCCAACCTCACAATCAGTAACCTGAACACTCCAACCTCACAATCAGTAACCTGAACACTCCAACCTCACAATCAGTAACCTGAACACTCCAACCTCACAATCAGTAACCTGAACACTCCAACCTCACAATCAGTAACCTGAACACTCCAACCTCACAATCAGTAACCTGAACACTCCAACCTCACAATCAGTAACCTGAACACTCCAACCTCACAATTAGTAACCTGAACACTCCAACCTCACAATCAGTAACCTGAACACTCCAACCTCACCCTGTTAATAACCTGAACACTCCAACGTCGCACTGTCAGTAACCTGAACACTCAAACCTCGCACTGTCATTAACCTGAACACTCCAACCTCACCCTGTCAGTAACCTGAACACTCCAACCTCACAATCAGTAACCTGAACACTCCAACCTCACAATCAGTAACCTGAACACTCCAACCTCACAATCAGTAACCTGAACACTCCAACCTCACAATCAGTAACCTGAACACTCCAACCTCACAATCAGTAACCAGAACACTCCAACCTCACAATCAGTAACCTGAACACTCCACCTCACAATCAGTAACCTGAACACTCCAACCTCACAATCAGTAACCTGAACACTCCAACCTCACAATCAGTAACCTGAACACTCCAACCTCACAATCAGTAACCTGAACACTCCAACCTCACAATCAGTAACCTGAACACTCCAACCTCACAATCAGTAACCTGAACACTCCAACCTCACAATCAGTAACCTGAACACTCCAACCTCACAATCAGTAACCTGAACACTCCAACCTCACAATCAGTAACCTGAACACTCCAACCTCACAATCAGTAACCTGAACACTCCAACCTCACAATTAGTAACCTGAACACTCCAACCTCACAATCAGTAACCTGAACACTCCAACCTCACCCTGTTAATAACCAGAACACTCCAACGTCACACTGTCAGTAAACTGGACATTCCAACCTCACCCTGTCAGTAACCTGAACACTCCAACCTCACAATCAGTAACCTGAACACTCCAACCTCACAATCAGTAACCTGAACACTCCAACCTCACAATCAGTAACCTGAACACTCCAACCTCACAATCAGTAACCTGAACACTCCAACCTCACAATCAGTAACCTGAACACTCCAACCTCACAATCAGTAACCTGAACACTCCAACCTCACAATCAGTAACCTGAACACTCCAACCTCACAATCAGTAACCTGAACACTCCAACCTCACAATCAGTAACCTGAACATTCCAACGTCACTGACCCGAAACGTTAACTCTGCTTCCGAAGAAGGGTCACTGACCCGAAACGTTAACTCTGCTTCTCTTTCCACAGATGCTGCCAGACCTGCTGAGTGAATCCAGCATTTCTTGTTTTTGTTTCAGATTTCCAGCATCCGCAGTATTTTGCTTTTATTATCACACTGTCAGTAACCTGAACACTCCAACCTCACACTCAGTAACCTGAACACTCCAACCTCACACTCAGTAACCTGAACACTCCAACCTCACAATCAGTAACCTCAGCACTCCAACCTCACCCTGTCTGTAACCTGAACACTCCAACCTCACACTCAGTAACCTGAACATTCCAACCTCACACTCAGTAACCTGAACATTCCAACCTCACAATCAGTAACCTCAGCACTCCAACCTCACCCTGTCTGTAACCTGAACACTCCAACCTCACACTCAGTAACCTGAACACTCCAACCTCACACTCAGTAACCTGAACACTCCAACCTCACACTCAGTAACCTGAACACTCCAACCTCACACTCAGTAACCTGAACACTCCAACCTCACACTCAGTAACCTGAACATTCCAACGTCACACTCAGTAACCTGTACATTCCAACGTCACACTGTCAGTATACCTGAACACTCCAACCTCACACTCAGTAACCTGAACACTCCAACCTCACACTCAGTAACCTGAACACTCCAACCTCACACTCAGTAACCTGAACACACCAACCTCGCACTCAGTAACCTGAACACACCAACCTCGCACTCAGTAACCTGAACACTCCAACCTCACAATCAGGAACCAGAACACTCCAACGTCACCCTGTCAGTAACCTGAACACTCCAACGTCACCCTGTCAGTAACCTGAACACTCCAACCTCACCCTGTCAGTAACCTGAACACTCCAACCTCACCCTGTCAGTAACCTGAACACTCCAACCTCACACTCAGTAACCTGAACATTCCAACGTCACACTCAGTAACCTGTACACTCCAACCTCACCCTGTCAGTAACCTGAACACTCCAACCTCACAATCAGTAATCTGAACACTCCAACCTCACAATCAGTAACCTGAACACTCCAACCTCACAATCAGTAACCTGAACACTCCAACCTCACAATCAGTAACCTGAACACTCCAACCTCACAATCAGTAACCAGAACACTCCAACCTCACAATCAGTAACCTGAACACTCCACCTCACAATCAGTAACCTGAACACTCCAACCTCACAATCAGTAACCTGAACACTCCAACCTCACAATCAGTAACCTGAACACTCCAACCTCACAATCAGTAACCTGAACACTCCAACCTCACAATCAGTAACCTGAACACTCCAACCTCACAATCAGTAACCTGAACACTCCAACCTCACAATCAGTAACCTGAACACTCCAACCTCACAATCAGTAACCTGAACACTCCAACCTCACAATCAGTAACCTGAACACTCCAACCTCACAATCAGTAACCTGAACACTCCAACCTCACAATTAGTAACCTGAACACTCCAACCTCACAATCAGTAACCTGAACACTCCAACCTCACCCTGTTAATAACCAGAACACTCCAACGTCACACTGTCAGTAAACTGGACATTCCAACCTCACCCTGTCAGTAACCTGAACACTCCAACCTCACAATCAGTAACCTGAACACTCCAACCTCACAATCAGTAACCTGAACACTCCAACCTCACAATCAGTAACCTGAACACTCCAACCTCACAATCAGTAACCTGAACACTCCAACCTCACAATCAGTAACCTGAACACTCCAACCTCACAATCAGTAACCTGAACACTCCAACCTCACAATCAGTAACCTGAACACTCCAACCTCACAATCAGTAACCTGAACACTCCAACCTCACAATCAGTAACCTGAACATTCCAACGTCACTGACCCGAAACGTTAACTCTGCTTCCGAAGAAGGGTCACTGACCCGAAACGTTAACTCTGCTTCTCTTTCCACAGATGCTGCCAGACCTGCTGAGTGAATCCAGCATTTCTTGTTTTTGTTTCAGATTTCCAGCATCCGCAGTATTTTGCTTTTATTATCACACTGTCAGTAACCTGAACACTCCAACCTCACACTCAGTAACCTGAACACTCCAACCTCACACTCAGTAACCTGAACACTCCAACCTCACACTCAGTAACCTGAACACTCCAACCTCACAATCAGTAACCTCAGCACTCCAACCTCACCCTGTCTGTAACCTGAACACTCCAACCTCACACTCAGTAACCTGAACATTCCAACCTCACACTCAGTAACCTGAACATTCCAACCTCACAATCAGTAACCTCAGCACTCCAACCTCACCCTGTCTGTAACCTGAACACTCCAACCTCACACTCAGTAACCTGAACACTCCAACCTCACCCTGTCAGTAACCTGAACACTCCAACCTCACACTCAGTAACCTGAACACTCCAACCTCACACTCAGTAACCTGAACATTCCAACGTCACACTCAGTAACCTGTACATTCCAACGTCACACTGTCAGTATACCTGAACACTCCAACCTCACACTCAGTAACCTGAACACTCCAACCTCACACTCAGTAACCTGAACACTCCAACCTCACACTCAGTAACCTGAACACACCAACCTCGCACTCAGTAACCTGAACACACCAACCTCGCACTCAGTAACCTGAACACTCCAACCTCACAATCAGGAACCAGAACACTCCAACGTCACCCTGTCAGTAACCTGAACACTCCAACGTCACCCTGTCAGTAACCTGAACACTCCAACCTCACCCTGTCAGTAACCTGAACACTCCAACCTCACCCTGTCAGTAACCTGAACACTCCAACCTCACACTCAGTAACCTGAACATTCCAACGTCACACTCAGTAACCTGTACATTCCAACGTCACACTGTCAGTATACCTGAACACTCCAACTCCACACTCAGTAACCTGAACACTCCAACCTCGCACTCAGTAACCTGAACACTCCAACCTCACCCTGTCAGTAACCTGAACACTCCAACCTCACACTCAGTAACCTGAACACTCCAACCTCACACTCAGTAACCTGAACATTCCAACGTCACCCTGTTAATAACCTGAACACTCCAACGTCGCACTGTCAGTAACCTGAACACTCAAACCTCGCACTGTCATTAACCTGAACACTCCAACCTCACCCTGTCAGTAACCTGAACACTCCAACCTCACAATCAGTAACCTGAACACTCCAACCTCACAATCAGTAACCTGAACACTCCAACCTCACAATCAGTAACCTGAACACTCCAACCTCACAATCAGTAACCTGAACACTCCAACCTCACAATCAGTAACCAGAACACTCCAACCTCACAATCAGTAACCTGAACACTCCACCTCACAATCAGTAACCTGAACACTCCAACCTCACAATCAGTAACCTGAACACTCCAACCTCACAATCAGTAACCTGAACACTCCAACCTCACAATCAGTAACCTGAACACTCCAACCTCACAATCAGTAACCTGAACACTCCAACCTCACAATCAGTAACCTGAACACTCCAACCTCACAATCAGTAACCTGAACACTCCAACCTCACAATCAGTAACCTGAACACTCCAACCTCACAATCAGTAACCTGAACACTCCAACCTCACAATCAGTAACCTGAACACTCCAACCTCACAATCAGTAACCTGAACACTCCAACCTCACAATTAGTAACCTGAACACTCCAACCTCACAATCAGTAACCTGAACACTCCAACCTCACCCTGTTAATAACCAGAACACTCCAACGTCACACTGTCAGTAAACTGGACATTCCAACCTCACAATCAGTAACCTGAACACTCCAACCTCACAATCAGTAACCTGAACACTCCAACCTCACAATCAGTAACCTGAACACTCCAACCTCACAATCAGTAACCTGAACACTCCAACCTCACAATCAGTAACCTGAACACTCCAACCTCACAATCAGTAACCAGAACACTCCAACCTCACAATCAGTAACCTGAACACTCCACCTCACAATCAGTAACCTGAACACTCCAACCTCACAATCAGTAACCTGAACACTCCAACCTCACAATCAGTAACCTGAACACTCCAACCTCACAATCAGTAACCTGAACACTCCAACCTCACAATCAGTAACCTGAACACTCCAACCTCACAATCAGTAACCTGAACACTCCAACCTCACAATCAGTAACCTGAACACTCCAACCTCACAATCAGTAACCTGAACACTCCAACCTCACAATCAGTAACCTGAACACTCCAACCTCACAATCAGTAACCTGAACACTCCAACCTCACAATTAGTAACCTGAACACTCCAACCTCACAATCAGTAACCTGAACACTCCAACCTCACCCTGTTAATAACCAGAACACTCCAACGTCACACTGTCAGTAAACTGGACATTCCAACCTCACCCTGTCAGTAACCTGAACACTCCAACCTCACAATCAGTAACCTGAACACTCCAACCTCACAATCAGTAACCTGAACACTCCAACCTCACAATCAGTAACCTGAACACTCCAACCTCACAATCAGTAACCTGAACACTCCAACCTCACAATCAGTAACCTGAACACTCCAACCTCACAATCAGTAACCTGAACACTCCAACCTCACAATCAGTAACCTGAACACTCCAACCTCACAATCAGTAACCTGAACACTCCAACCTCACAATCAGTAACCTGAACATTCCAACGTCACTGACCCGAAACGTTAACTCTGCTTCCGAAGAAGGGTCACTGACCCGAAACGTTAACTCTGCTTCTCTTTCCACAGATGCTGCCAGACCTGCTGAGTGAATCCAGCATTTCTTGTTTTTGTTTCAGATTTCCAGCATCCGCAGTATTTTGCTTTTATTATCACACTGTCAGTAACCTGAACACTCCAACCTCACACTCAGTAACCTGAACACTCCAACCTCACACTCAGTAACCTGAACACTCCAACCTCACAATCAGTAACCTCAGCACTCCAACCTCACCCTGTCTGTAACCTGAACACTCCAACCTCACACTCAGTAACCTGAACATTCCAACCTCACACTCAGTAACCTGAACATTCCAACCTCACAATCAGTAACCTCAGCACTCCAACCTCACCCTGTCTGTAACCTGAACACTCCAACCTCACACTCAGTAACCTGAACACTCCAACCTCACACTCAGTAACCTGAACACTCCAACCTCACACTCAGTAACCTGAACACTCCAACCTCACACTCAGTAACCTGAACACTCCAACCTCACACTCAGTAACCTGAACATTCCAACGTCACACTCAGTAACCTGTACATTCCAACGTCACACTGTCAGTATACCTGAACACTCCAACCTCACACTCAGTAACCTGAACACTCCAACCTCACACTCAGTAACCTGAACACTCCAACCTCACACTCAGTAACCTGAACACACCAACCTCGCACTCAGTAACCTGAACACACCAACCTCGCACTCAGTAACCTGAACACTCCAACCTCACAATCAGGAACCAGAACACTCCAACGTCACCCTGTCAGTAACCTGAACACTCCAACGTCACCCTGTCAGTAACCTGAACACTCCAACCTCACCCTGTCAGTAACCTGAACACTCCAACCTCACCCTGTCAGTAACCTGAACACTCCAACCTCACACTCAGTAACCTGAACATTCCAACGTCACACTCAGTAACCTGTACACTCCAACCTCACCCTGTCAGTAACCTGAACACTCCAACCTCACAATCAGTAATCTGAACACTCCAACCTCACAATCAGTAACCTGAACACTCCAACCTCACAATCAGTAACCTGAACACTCCAACCTCACAATCAGTAACCTGAACACTCCAACCTCACAATCAGTAACCAGAACACTCCAACCTCACAATCAGTAACCTGAACACTCCACCTCACAATCAGTAACCTGAACACTCCAACCTCACAATCAGTAACCTGAACACTCCAACCTCACAATCAGTAACCAGAACACTCCAACCTCACAATCAGTAACCTGAACACTCCACCTCACAATCAGTAACCTGAACACTCCAACCTCACAATCAGTAACCTGAACACTCCAACCTCACAATCAGTAACCTGAACACTCCAACCTCACAATCAGTAACCTGAACACTCCAACCTCACAATCAGTAACCTGAACACTCCAACCTCACAATCAGTAACCTGAACACTCCAACCTCACAATCAGTAACCTGAACACTCCAACCTCACAATCAGTAACCTGAACACTCCAACCTCACAATCAGTAACCTGAACACTCCAACCTCACAATCAGTAACCTGAACACTCCAACCTCACAATCAGTAACCTGAACACTCCAACCTCACAATTAGTAACCTGAACACTCCAACCTCACAATCAGTAACCTGAACACTCCAACCTCACCCTGTTAATAACCAGAACACTCCAACGTCACACTGTCAGTAAACTGGACATTCCAACCTCACCCTGTCAGTAACCTGAACACTCCAACCTCACAATCAGTAACCTGAACACTCCAACCTCACAATCAGTAACCTGAACACTCCAACCTCACAATCAGTAACCTGAACACTCCAACCTCACAATCAGTAACCTGAACACTCCAACCTCACAATCAGTAACCTGAACACTCCAACCTCACAATCAGTAACCTGAACACTCCAACCTCACAATCAGTAACCTGAACACTCCAACCTCACAATCAGTAACCTGAACACTCCAACCTCACAATCAGTAACCTGAACATTCCAACGTCACTGACCCGAAACGTTAACTCTGCTTCCGAAGAAGGGTCACTGACCCGAAACGTTAACTCTGCTTCTCTTTCCACAGATGCTGCCAGACCTGCTGAGTGAATCCAGCATTTCTTGTTTTTGTTTCAGATTTCCAGCATCCGCAGTATTTTGCTTTTATTATCACACTGTCAGTAACCTGAACACTCCAACCTCACACTCAGTAACCTGAACACTCCAACCTCACACTCAGTAACCTGAACACTCCAACCTCACACTCAGTAACCTGAACACTCCAACCTCACAATCAGTAACCTCAGCACTCCAACCTCACCCTGTCTGTAACCTGAACACTCCAACCTCACACTCAGTAACCTGAACATTCCAACCTCACACTCAGTAACCTGAACATTCCAACCTCACAATCAGTAACCTCAGCACTCCAACCTCACCCTGTCTGTAACCTGAACACTCCAACCTCACACTCAGTAACCTGAACACTCCAACCTCACCCTGTCAGTAACCTGAACACTCCAACCTCACACTCAGTAACCTGAACACTCCAACCTCACACTCAGTAACCTGAACATTCCAACGTCACACTCAGTAACCTGTACATTCCAACGTCACACTGTCAGTATACCTGAACACTCCAACCTCACACTCAGTAACCTGAACACTCCAACCTCACACTCAGTAACCTGAACACTCCAACCTCACACTCAGTAACCTGAACACACCAACCTCGCACTCAGTAACCTGAACACACCAACCTCGCACTCAGTAACCTGAACACTCCAACCTCACAATCAGGAACCAGAACACTCCAACGTCACCCTGTCAGTAACCTGAACACTCCAACGTCACCCTGTCAGTAACCTGAACACTCCAACCTCACCCTGTCAGTAACCTGAACACTCCAACCTCACCCTGTCAGTAACCTGAACACTCCAACCTCACACTCAGTAACCTGAACATTCCAACGTCACACTCAGTAACCTGTACATTCCAACGTCACACTGTCAGTATACCTGAACACTCCAACTCCACACTCAGTAACCTGAACACTCCAACCTCGCACTCAGTAACCTGAACACTCCAACCTCACCCTGTCAGTAACCTGAACACTCCAACCTCACACTCAGTAACCTGAACACTCCAACCTCACACTCAGTAACCTGAACATTCCAACGTCACCCTGTTAATAACCTGAACACTCCAACGTCGCACTGTCAGTAACCTGAACACTCAAACCTCGCACTGTCATTAACCTGAACACTCCAACCTCACCCTGTCAGTAACCTGAACACTCCAACCTCACAATCAGTAACCTGAACACTCCAACCTCACAATCAGTAACCTGAACACTCCAACCTCACAATCAGTAACCTGAACACTCCAACCTCACAATCAGTAACCTGAACACTCCAACCTCACAATCAGTAACCAGAACACTCCAACCTCACAATCAGTAACCTGAACACTCCACCTCACAATCAGTAACCTGAACACTCCAACCTCACAATCAGTAACCTGAACACTCCAACCTCACAATCAGTAACCTGAACACTCCAACCTCACAATCAGTAACCTGAACACTCCAACCTCACAATCAGTAACCTGAACACTCCAACCTCACAATCAGTAACCTGAACACTCCAACCTCACAATCAGTAACCTGAACACTCCAACCTCACAATCAGTAACCTGAACACTCCAACCTCACAATCAGTAACCTGAACACTCCAACCTCACAATCAGTAACCTGAACACTCCAACCTCACAATCAGTAACCTGAACACTCCAACCTCACAATTAGTAACCTGAACACTCCAACCTCACAATCAGTAACCTGAACACTCCAACCTCACCCTGTTAATAACCAGAACACTCCAACGTCACACTGTCAGTAAACTGGACATTCCAACCTCACAATCAGTAACCTGAACACTCCAACCTCACAATCAGTAACCTGAACACTCCAACCTCACAATCAGTAACCTGAACACTCCAACCTCACAATCAGTAACCTGAACACTCCAACCTCACAATCAGTAACCTGAACACTCCAACCTCACAATCAGTAACCTGAACATTCCAACGTCACTGACCCGAAACGTTAACTCTGCTTCCGAAGAAGGGTCACTGACCCGAAACGTTAACTCTGCTTCTCTTTCCACAGATGCTGCCAGACCTGCTGAGTGAATCCAGCATTTCTTGTTTTTGTTTCAGATTTCCAGCATCCGCAGTATTTTGCTTTTATTATCACACTGTCAGTAACCTGAACACTCCAACCTCACACTCAGTAACCTGAACACTCCAACCTCACACTCAGTAACCTGAACACTCCAACCTCACACTCAGTAACCTGAACACTCCAACCTCACAATCAGTAACCTCAGCACTCCAACCTCACCCTGTCTGTAACCTGAACACTCCAACCTCACACTCAGTAACCTGAACATTCGAACCTCACACTCAGTAACCTGAACATTCCAACCTCACAATCAGTAACCTCAGCACTCCAACCTCACCCTGTCTGTAACCTGAACACTCCAACCTCACACTCAGTAACCTGAACACTCCAACCTCACCCTGTCAGTAACCTGAACACTCCAACCTCACACTCAGTAACCTGAACACTCCAACCTCACACTCAGTAACCTGAACATTCCAACGTCACACTCAGTAACCTGTACATTCCAACGTCACACTGTCAGTATACCTGAACACTCCAACCTCACACTCAGTAACCTGAACACTCCAACCTCACACTCAGTAACCTGAACACTCCAACCTCACACTCAGTAACCTGAACACACCAACCTCGCACTCAGTAACCTGAACACACCAACCTCGCACTCAGTAACCTGAACACTCCAACCTCACAATCAGGAACCAGAACACTCCAACGTCACCCTGTCAGTAACCTGAACACTCCAACGTCACCCTGTCAGTAACCTGAACACTCCAACCTCACCCTGTCAGTAACCTGAACACTCCAACCTCACCCTGTCAGTAACCTGAACACTCCAACCTCACCCTGTCAGTAACCTGAACACTCCAACCTCACACTCAGTAACCTGAACATTCCAACGTCACACTCAGTAACCTGTACATTCCAACGTCACACTGTCAGTATACCTGAACACTCCAACTCCACACTCAGTAACCTGAACACTCCAACCTCGCACTCAGTAACCTGAACACTCCAACCTCGCACTCAGTAACCTGAACACTCCAACCTCGCACTCAGTAACCTGAACACTCCAACCTCGCACTCAGTAACCTGAACACTCCAACCTCGCACTCAGTAACCTGAACACTCCAACCTCGCACTCAGTAACCTGAACACTCCAACCTCGCACTCAGTAACCTGAACACTCCAACCTCGCACTCAGTAACCTGAACACTCCAACCTCGCACTCAGTAACCTGAACACTCCAACCTCACCCTGTCTGTAACCTGAACACTCCACCCTCACCCTGTCTGTAACCTGAACACTCCACCCTCACCCTGTCTGTAACCTGAACACTCCACCCTCACCCTGTCTGTAACCTGAACACTCCAACCTCACACTCTCATTAACCTGAACACTCCAACCTCACACTCTCATTAACCTCAACACTCCAACCTCGCACTCTCATTAACCTCAGCACTCCAATCACACATTGTTAGTAACCCCAATACTCCAACCTCGCACTGTTATTAAACTCAACACTCCAACCTCACACTCTCATTAACTCAACACTCCAACCTCACACTCTCATTAACCTCAGCACTCCAACCACACATTGTCAGTAATCTCAACTGTCCAACCTCATGCTTCAGTGAACTGACAGACATTTATACTGCAGTCCACAAAATTGAATCAGCATGTCTAAAATAGAAGCTTGTTTTAATTGTTGATTTGAAATGTTAATATTACCCATCCTTTTCCTCCTTATTTGTGCAGTTCCATTGTGTAGTCCGTGTGAAAAACCAACATTACGACGGAACATTGATGAGTGCTGTCCACAGTATGTGTGTGGTACGTATGGGCATTTCCAGCACTCAGCTGCAGTGTTCAAAGTACATTACCATTTTATGGAATAACAGACCACTGCAGTTTGTATCTAACTGTTCCAAAGAAGAAACTAGTCAATATTTATATAATGAATGGATTCCTTTTCTTCTCCACTTGTTGAGATAAATTTAGGAAATGCTTTTGTTTTAAAAAAGGTGCTTAATTTTGACGTTATATTTTGGATTAAAACATTAAAATGCTTTAGCAAGATTTATTGCCTGCACACAGTAACTTATTAATAACATTGTTTAGTCAAATAATGCTAATTTGTAGAATGATGGAAATGAACATTCACACTACTTAACTTCACAAGCATGGATTCTGCAGCAGTGCTATTTTAAAGTTATCCCTCATTTCACATGCAATTTTTTGTCATTTTTTCACACTATTGCTCTCTATCTTTGTAATCTTCTTCAGCCCTACAACCTTCTTCAACCTCTCCTGCTGCTTCAGTTCTGTCTCTTGCATATCGCTGATTTTCACCTTTCCATCTTTGAAATTAGTGCCTTCAGCTGCCTTGGCCCTAAACTCTGAAATTCTCTCTCTAAACCTATATCATAGGAGTAGGAGTAGGCCATTCAGCCTGTCGAGTTTGATCTGCCATTCAATTAGATCATCTAACACAATGTCACTTTCCCACACTATCCCCATATCCCTTGATGCAATTAGTATCTAGACATCTATCGATTTCTGAATTGAACATGCCCAATGATTGAGCTTCCAAAGCCCTTTGGGGTACAGAATCCGAAAGATTCACCACCCTCTGAGTGAAGAAATTCCTCCTCATCTCAGTCCTAAATGGCCTACTCCTTATTCTGAGACTATGTCCCCTGGTTCTGGACTCACCAGCCAGGGGAAACATCCTGTCTGCATCCACCCTGTCACAGCCTGTAAGAATTTTGTAAGTTTCAATGAGATTGCTTTCATTTTTTGGCCGAGGTATAGAATACAAAAGCAGGGATGTAATGCTGGAACTGTATAAAACGCTGGTTAGGCCACAGCTGGATTATTGCATACAGTTCTGGTTACCACATTACAGGAAGGACATAATTGCTCTAGAGGGAGTACAGAGGAGATTTACAAGAATGTTGCCAGGGCTTGAAAGTTGCAGCTATGAGGAACGATTGGATTGGCTAGGGTTGTTTACCTTAGAACAGAGGAGGCTGAGGGGTGACCTAATTGAGGTATACAAAATTATGAGGGGCCTAGATAGAGTAGACAGGAAGGACCTGTTTCCCCAAGCCGAGAGGTCAATTACCAGGGGGCACAGATTTAATGTGATTGGTAGAAGGATTAGAGGGCACATGAGGAAACACGTTTTCACCCAGAGGGTAGTGGTTGTCTGGAATTCACTGCCAGGAATGATGGTGGAGACGGAAACCCTCAATTCTTTTAAAAGGTACCTGGACATGCACCTGAAGTGCTATAACCTGCAAGGCTATGGACCAGGAGGTGGGATTAGATTGGACGGCTAGTTTTTTCAGCTGGCACAGACATGACCGGCTGAATGGCCTCCTTCTGTGCCGTAATTTTTCTATGGTTCTATCACCACTCATTCTTCGAAACTCTAGAGAATATAGGCCCGGTTTCCTCCATCTCTCAGTGAACGGAGTTATTGTAAAGGGTGAATTGGCAATACAGATGTTAAATCTTTGGTATGATGACTGTATGGTCTGCCAAAAATTGCTGGTTCCTAAAAGTTATGAACTGACAACAGCACCCCCTGTAGGAAAGGACACAGACCATGACAGTGTGTAAACCTTCCTAAAATCTCAACAGAATTTGCAAGTTGTCCAATTTGTACTCAGATCAGGCAATATCTGTGGAGAGAGAAATAGAGTTAACAATTCAGGTTGATGACCTTAGAGATTGACAAGAGTTTATACAGAGCCAAGGAAAAGGGGAATTTCTAATTACACTACTGGATACTCATATCAATGTTTGATATTCACTTCCTATTAAAGTAGTGCAGAGAGGATATCTGATAAATGTGTTATGCATTGGAATATATATGAACATACATATTAGGAGCAGGAGTGGAATGTTAGTGTACTATGATGCAATTTTAAGAGCAAAATACTTTTGAGAACTTTGTTGAAACAGTTGTGTTATTTGTTCAATGCTTCACATGATGTGTGTATTTAATTAAAGTTTAGAAGTAGAATAAATTATAGTTCCATGGTGATGGATGTTCTCCCTTTCTGTAGTTTGTGATTTGCAAACCTGTGATCTGCCACGTTCCCCAAGATGTGAAGATGGACAATATCTATCACTGAAAAATCCAGGCGAATGCAAGCCAATTTATGAATGTGGTGAGTTTTTGGATAAGTTAATCATTCATACGTGAACAAACATTTTCATTCTATATGTCATGGTAGCAGCTGCACTGGATGTCACATGTAGACAAATCGTAAACACCTTTGTGAAGTTTTCTTCTGTTTGTTTTGTGATTTCACCAGAAAGTTGAAACAGGGGAAATCTTCACAAATGCTCTTTTCCTGTTAATGCATGTAATGACCAGAGGAACTATAAATTTGCAAGTTATTGTGATGGATTACTTTTGTCATTTAACCTTTTGCTTTAATTTAAACGTCTTTGTATTGGCACTACATATGGCATTGATTTTAATGAGTGGAGTTTGCAGGGGTAATTTTTCACATCTCTGCTGCCTTTGTACATGGAAGCGAAGGTCAGAGCTAGGACTATAGCACAAAGTTTTTGAATGTGTGCTCCTAATACAGAGCCTCACCCAGCTGGAGCACAGAATAGAGGGAAAATTGTGGGCAGCACCGTGGCAGGTGAGACTCCACATAGTGAACACACATTCATACCAGATAGCTGCTAGCAGTGCATGGGAGATGGTTGACTGCAGATGTTTGTGGAGTAGTCCTGTGACAACTTTTGTGGTGATCCTAACACTCTTCATAATTACTCTGCCACTATGTCCGAGTAGTTAAATATTAGTGGGCAAAAACAGGCACGAATTGGATGCGGTTCTAATAAGACACCGCCTATTTGAAAGTCTGGATGTAGCACACGATATTGGTCCTAATTGCTGATTACCATAATTTTGAATTTGCCTGGAGGTGATAAACCAGAAATCTGCAGTCTTAGCAAACAAGTGCTGATCAGATATAATTTTCTTGGAGCAGCATACGTGGGTTTCTTGCACATGCTTCCACTGAAGGTGTGGAGTGTGTTGGCTGGCAGATTTCAGGACGGAGGGAGAGGGCGCACAGGTTTTCGGATGTGGCACTGGAGGTCCTGGTGGTAGAGCTCCAGAGGAAGAGGGATTTCCTGTAGGGGGGGAAGGGGTCCACCTCACCCTCCTGTCCCTCTCTCCAGCAGCAGCTGTGCTGCTCTGTCTGGCCTCATGTCCTCCTCCCATTCCCTAGGGGGAGCCCCTATCAAGGTACCGATGAACAAGCATTCCCTTTCTCCTGGTGACTCCTATAAGGTGCTAATAAGGTGGATTAGCACAGCACTTACTCTTTTAAAGTGAAATCCTCAGAGAATTTGTGGAATAAATGTTGCTCGGGTTTTGATGTAAACTTGACAAAATGTCCCAGGAAGTCTTATGATGTGTTTCAGAGGTTCTCTTCACAGCTCCAGCAGCAATGAACATGAAATGGTGAGTGCCCCTTTAAATAGTGCTTGAAATCGACATCAACGCCTTGTTTACTCCCAGTCAGATTGGCACTGTTAGGAGGGGCATGTTAGCACAAGTGCTAGCCACCAAAATGCTATGCAGCCTCCTTAATGAGCGTTAACAGGCATTTTAAGTGGCAATCAACCCCTTAACCGGCTTCTGGGTGGCAAATCCTAGTGCAGTCTTCAACTCCTTTACCGAGAGGGGGTCTTGTGCTAAATACAGGCTAAACCAGTGTTTCAGTTCAGGACTCCGTCTTGGCAACCTTGGCGGATCCATAGCGCCTGAACATGCTGCTGAAAATCCTACCGTAAAGCTATACAAAGGAAGGCTATCTCTTAAAAACAAAACAAAATTAATAACCATCCAGCTCATTCTGTGTGTGAGCTTTAAAGTGAATTTGATGAAAGGTAATAATATGAAACATATGATTGCACTCCTGGGGTTTTAAAAACATGGACAGCAGGCCGGGTGCTGATCAGAACATTCTTTGTGTGACATTGAAGCTCCTAACCAACCCTCCCTCACTCCCTCTCCTCTATCTAAGGCACTTTGGTTTACTTTACCTGCACCCCAGAGTATACGATGGTAATACATAAGACCAGTGAACTCAATAATCCTCATATAGGGAAGATCAACTTGTGAGAAGCAAAGTCAATTGCCTTTTGACAATGGAGTTTCTTGCTACTAAAAAAAAACCTTAAATTGCCAAAGTGATGCTAACAGTAACTTCAAGTTGCTCTTAATATTGAACCTCTTTTTCTTCCCAATTGTCTCCCCAACCCCCTTTTTTTCCTGAACATCATCCTTTGGTACTGGGGTATGTCTCCAGCTGTAGCTTTAAGCAAATGGTCATTATTCACATGTATGCAGTGACAGTGAGAGTTATCGTCCTCTCCATTCACAGGCAATCACAGCCACTCCTGATCCTGTCATCACCGTATAACCAAACACATGCGTTTCCAGTGATGTAGTGATGGGATAACGGATTAGGAACCCTGGCAAATTTTCTCCTGTCTAGCATGGAGTACTGAACCAACTGTAGTGCCCCTTCCACTGTACTAGAGTGAGGTCAGATAACTTAGCATAGACTGGGGATCAAACCTGGGGTCTACAGTTGCTGGATAAATTTGAATGAACTACATACTGTGATGGTAGATTGGATAATTGGGAGAATTGATTATTACTAATTCAATGCTTCTGTGATAAAAGTAATGGAACATAACAAAAAGCCATCTGCCAAACTTAGGCCTGGAGCATGTCTGTACCAAAACAAGGCTGTGGGAAAACACTCATCTAAAAGTTCTATCTGTACTGTTTGATTGCCTCCAAGCTATAAGCAATAAAGATCAATGCTGAAGGGATCGATTTAAGCAACATATAAAGACTAATCCAAGTGTTCTTCTGCTTTCAGTCTGCAATAGGAACCAGTGTGAAGACCAGCCTGTGACATGTGCATCTCACCGAGTACTGTCTGTTATAAAGACGCAGTGTTGTGACAGATACAAATGTGTTTGCAGTTGTAGCAATGAAATAGTAAGCTGTCCTGCTGGATATTCAGTCAAGTCAGTAATAAACGACTGCAACTGCACCACATCCTATTGTGAACCTAATGAGGTAACTGAAGCTATGTATGCTACTGTCTTGAACCTAATTTCTGTGTGTCTGGCAGTGTGTGAAGAAATGGTATGAAAGTGATACAGTGAGGGTATATCACTATGATGGTATGTTACTGTGTGGATATGGTACTGCGAAGGCATATTAATGTGGGGAAATATTACTGACTGCATGTTATTGCGATGTTAAATTACTGAGTGTACATTAGTGTCTGCATATGCAACTCTTCTTCTTTGGCCTCCTTATCTCGAGAGACAATGGGTAAGCGCCTGGAGGTGGTCAGTGGTGTGTGGAGCAGCGCCTGGAGTGGCTATAAAGGCCAATTCTAGAGTGACAGGTTCTTCCACAGGTGCTGCAAAAATATTTGTTTGTCGGGGCTGTTACACAGTTGGCTCTCCCCTTGCGCTTTTGTCTTTTTTCCTGCCAACTGCTAAGTCTCTTCGAGTTGCCACACTTTAGCCCCGCCTTTATGACTGCCTGCCAGCTCTGGCGATCGCTGGCAACTGACTCCCACGACTTGTGATCAATGTCACAGGACTTCATGTTGCATTTGTAGACGACTTTGAAGTGGAGACATGGACGGCCGGTGGGTCTGATACCAGTGGCGAGCTTGCTGTACAATGTGTCCTTGGGGATCCTGCCATCTTCCATGCGGCTCACATGGCCAAGCCATCTCAAGCGCCGCTGACTCAGTAGTGTGTATAAGCTGGGGATGTTGGCCGCCTCGAGGACTTCTGTGTTGGACATACGGTCCTGCCACCTGATGCCAAGTATTCTCCGGAGGCAGCGAAGATGGAATGAATTGAGACGTCGCTCTTGGCTGACATACGTTGTCCAGGCCTCGCTGCCATAGAGCAAGGTACTGAGGACACAGGCTTGATACACTCGGACTTTTGTGTTCCGTGTCAGTGCACCATTTTCCCACACTCTCTTGGCCAGTCTGGACATAGCAGTGGAAGCCTTTCCCATGCGCTTGTTGATTTCTGCATCTAGAGACAGGTTACTGGTGATAGTTGAGCCTAGGTAGGTGAACTCTTGAACCACTTCCAGAGCGTGGTCGCCAATATTGATGGATGGAGCATTTCTGACGTCCTGCCCCATGATGTTCATTTTCTTGAGGCTGATGGTTAGGCCAAATTCATTGCAGGCAGCCGCAAACCTGTCGATGAGACTCTGCAGGCACTCTTCAGTGTGAGATTTTAAAGCAGCATCGTCAGCAAAGAAGAGTTCCCTGATGAGGACTTTCCGTACTTTGGACTTCGCTCTTAGACGGGCAAGGTTGAACAACCTGCCCCCTGATCTTGTGTGGAGGAAAATTCCTTCTTCAGAAGACTTGAACGCATGTGAAAGCAGCAGGGAGAAGAAAATCCCAAAGAGTGTGGGTGCGAGAACACAGCCCTGTTTCACGCCACTCAGGATAGGAAAGGGGTCGGATGAGGTGCCGCCATGTTGAATTGTGCCTTTCATATTGTCATGGAATGAGGTGACGATACTGAGTAGCTTTGGTGGACATCCAATCTTTTCTGGTAGTCTGAAGAGACCACGTCTGCTGACGCGGTCAAAGGCTTTGGTGAGATCAATGAAAGCAATGTAGAGGGGCATCTGTTCGCGGCATTTCTCCTGTATCTGACGAACAGCATGTCAACGGTCGATCTCTCTGCACGAAAGCCACACTGTGCCTCAGGGTAGACGCGCTCGGCCAGCTTCTGGAGCCTGTTTAGAGCGACTTGAGCAAAGACTTTCCCCACTATGCTACTGTCTTGAACTTAATTTCTGTGTGTCTGGCAGTGTGTGAAGAAATGGTATGAAAGTGATACAGTGAGGGTATATCACTATGATGGTATGTTACTGTGTGGATATGGTACTGCGAAGGCATATTATTGTGGGGAAATATTACTGACTGCATGTTATTGCGATGTTAAATTACTGAGTGTACATTAGTGTCTGCATATGTAACTGGCGATGATATATTACCTTGAGTGTAAGTCACTGTAAGGGTGTCAACCTTCGCACAGTAGTAGCAATTTGCTCCTGAATCAGAAGGTTGTGGGTTGAAGCTCTTCTCTGAGACTTGAGCACATAATCTAGGCTGACACTTCAGTTTCAGATGAGATGTTGGTTTAAACCAAGTTGGCCTATTACTGTGAAGGTGTGTTAGTGTGAGGGGTTGTTACTGTGTGGAAATATTACTATATCAACATTTGTGCTATGTGGTATATTAACATGCTTAAATGCTTTTTGTACATGACATTTGATACTTGCCATGGACAGGTTTGTGTTCATAATGATGTTGTCTACATGACTGGAAGGACCTGGGAGGAGTCTTGTCAGCAATGTTCCTGCACTGACAGGAAGGACAGCATCACAGGTCTTCAGGAGGTGCAGTGTGTTACTAAAACCTGTAACAAGGATTGTCCAACCGTAAGTAAAAGCACATCAGATATATTTTTATTACATAAAATTAGTAGGAAAACTCAAATCTCAACTGTGTTCAAAATTGCTACAAGTATTTCATGGAACGTTGAAGGGATTTATGGTTTAAAATGTGACAGTCAGATAATAAGATACAGTTTGACACTTAATTTATGCAACTACAGAGCTATCAATATTGGTCAAGTGTGAGGAATGAGATTTATAACCAACATGTATGACAGGCTGAAATTAAGTTTTTTTTTAAATTTGTTTTTTGAGGTGTGGGCATTACTGGCTAGGCCAGCATTTATTACCCATCCCTAATTTGCCCTTGAACTGAGTGGCTTGCTAGGCCATTTCAGAGGGCATTTTTTTAAGAGTCAGCCACATTGCTGTGGGTCTGGAGTCACATGTAGGCCAGACCAGGTAAGGACAGCAGATTTCCTTCCCTAAAGGACATTAGTGAACCAGATGGGTTTTTACAACAATTGACAATGATTTTATGGTCATCATTAGACTAGCTTTTTAATTATAGATTTATTAATTGAATTCAAATTTCATCATCTGCCTTGGTGGGATTCAAACCCATGACCCCAGAGCATTAGTCTGGGCTCTAGATTACTAGTCCAGTGACATTACCACTACACCACTGCCTCCCCCAAGTACATTATATTGATCTTATTTTGACAAAATAACAATGACTGCAGCTCAGAAAGTAATTCACTGATTGTGAAGCACATTGGGATGTCCTGATGATGTGATGTGGTGCTATGTAAATGCATGTGACTAGAGAATTACCTGCAATGGCTTTTTTTCCCACTCCCTAACCATTACCTCTTGTGTCCCCCAAAGATCTATCCTTGTCCTCCTTGTTTTTCTCATCTATATCATCCAAAAACAAATTGGGTTTCATATGTGCACTGACAAAAGCCAGCTTTATCTAACCTCAAACTTGATGCCTCCACTGCCTTTGATTTACCAGGCAGTTTGTCTGATATCCAACACTGGATGAGCAGAAATTTCCTCCAACTAAATATTGGGAAGATTGAAGTCATTGTCGTTGATCTCCACCACAAGCTCCGTTCCCTAGCTACCAGCTCCATCCCTCTCCTGGCCACTGTCTCAGGCTGAACCATACTGTGCACAAGCGTGGCATCCTACTTCAGACTGAGATGTGCTTCCACCCCCATAACTGCTCTATCACCAAGGCCGCCTGCTTCTACCTCTGTAACATTCCCATCTCCTCACCTGTCTCAGCTTATCTGCTGTTGGAACCTCATCCATTCCTTTGTTATCTCTGGACTTGATTATTCAAATGCTCTCCTGGCCGGCCTCCTATCTTCCACTGTCTGTAAGCTTGAGCTCATCCAAAACTCTGCAGCCACATTCAAACTCACACCATGTCCCTGTCACCTCTGGCCTTGCTGACCTACATTGATGCATGGGAACGCCACTACCTGCAATTTTCGGTCCTTCCCAACACATCATTCTTACTTGGAATTTTATCATCGATCCTTCACTGTTGCCAGGTCAAAATCCTGGAACTCCATTCCTAACAGCACTGTGGGTGTACCTACACCACATGAATTGCAGTGGTTCAAGAAGGCAGTTCACCACCACCTTCTCAAGGGCAATTAAGGATGGGCAACAAATGATGGCCTTGCCAGTGTTGCTCACATCCCATGAATTAAAAAAAAATCCTGATTTTAATTACTCCATCATTGGGTGGTTTTGTATTGTCAAAACAGGGAATGGTTTAGCTTGAACAAGGTTATTCCACATAGGACCTTGACAGGATGGGAGAAAGGAGACTTCCAGTCTATCAGTTTGGAGTGTATTGAATTATGGTCAAGTGAGGAGGGATTGAAGGGCTTCCCTCCTTTCCCTCTCCTTGTTTGACCACAACAGGTTTAATTGTTTCTTAAAGTGGATGTACTGGCCAATTCAGTAGGTGCTTGATTACTTACTTGCTATGATCATAACAAAAACCAATTGGACAGTCTGTGGCATTTGGTAATTCAGCTGGCTTCTAGCTGAATTCAGTGGTCCTGAGGCTTTTATTTTAAAGAAGTAGATGATTGGTTCAGTGGAGACAGCATTGCGGATGATTTCCTCCAACCGGGTTTCTGATTGTAGCTGGAGCATGCAAAGGTGGTCAGTCAACAGGCAGGATTTTAAAGCTTTCATGCTGGAATGGAGAGAGAGAGTCCCCCACTTGGGTCTGCACGTGTCAGAGTCCAGTTGCTTCTCCTTTCTCTGCTGCAGAAAGACACAAGCTTAAAACCACAGATGGTGAGGGTCTTGTCACATGACAGTCACTCAGTCATTCAAACATAGCAGTTAGCAGTATTTCTATCTTGATAAAGGAACAGGTAGTTCCTTTAAACATCTTAGGTCTTGGTTCTTGCTGGGGCATGAACAGACATTTTGTCTCCCTCCTCACAAGCATTGCAGTGTAGATTACAGTGTTGCAAATTAGGTAGCCATCTTAAGTTGCCAGCAAAACCATCCTTTTAGCTGATCTTTTTTAAAAATGTCTTTTAAAATAAATATCAATTCAGATCTCCAGTCAGTGGATTAAAGAAATTTATCATTCAACAAAGCATATTGGCATAACAATTGGAACATCCGTACCAGAGTTAATCATATTATAACTCTCTGTGGTGTTGTTGTCAGTTAACAATATGCCAAAATTAGGTGGCAAGTAGAAAGTGAAAAGCTGCAGGCATATTTCATTTTTCTGCATTGGCTATTTTCAAACATGGCTACAAATATTCCCTACCCTTTCCACGCATCTGGAGGATGAATCGAACAACTGGATTCACTTTTCCAATAAGCATTTAGGTTGGCACCCAAAAGGAAATGCTGGGTTTGAGTCAACACCATTTGTATTTCCTGTATTTGTTATGAATATGACAGACCTTGGAATGAAAGTAACTGTAACTTTTCTTCAAAAGGGATTCACATACAGAGAAGTAGAAGGTGCATGCTGTGGAAAATGCAAGCGCACAGTCTGTGAAGTAGATGTCTTCGAAAGAGGTGATGCAAACCCACAGAAAACTGTACATCAGGTGAGTAGATATGGTCCTTTCAGCTAAAAAGATGCAACTGTTTCCCTGTTGGTAGGACTTTTAAGATACATGGGGAAAAATTTGTTTACGTAGCATCACTTCTAGCGGTGCTATGCAGACATTTTGATTCCCTAGGGGAAAGTGGCATTGCTGGCCACTATCTGTGTGGCCTGTGCGAGTTACTTCAATTATATCAATGTAGAACACTGCACAGACTATGTCAATAATGCGCGCAGCTCCATCTGCCCCCAAGGATTGATGTAAGTCTGTGTAGCCCTGCTTGAAGTGGTGCTACACGAGCAAATTGTTTCCCCGTAATCAGCAATAATCAGCATAAGTATTTTAAGGTAATTCCAACTTAGACATTTAAATTATCTTTTTTTTTACATTACTGTCTGAGGATGAACATTTCAAGATGTATTACTATGTTCTGCTAGATTATTTTGGTAATTTTTATTTGCTGACATCAGCTTTAAAGGAATACTCCTTCAAAGGTTCACATTTAATTGACTAACTACTCCCTTTGAGTAATGGAGAGGTATTTGACGTTCACTAAGACAAATGGCGTCAGCAAATGAAGGATATTTGTTACGTGATGGCTAAGAGTGAGTGCTGACATGACCGGTGAGTAGAAGTTTAGAGACTCTAATTGGCACAATCACAGGGCTGTTACTGTATTGTATCTATTCCGCTATTGAGTATTACATAAACTATTTAGTGTACCATTTGTATTGAAGTTTTTTGTGAGAATTTTATTAAGTTATATCTAGGAGAATTAAATCCTTAAAATTTGAAATAAAAAAGGAGAAATTGATGGAAATATGAAGCAGGACATCCAAAATTGGAAGAAAAAGAAAACACATTGACATTTAGAAAGTACTGACATATGCTCATTTACAATTATAGCTCTTTCCCATCACTACTGACTCATATAGCAAAAAGGCAGTTTCCATAAACATGACCCACATCTGCTATGAGCTAAAATTTGGCAATGTCATGCATGATACTACCAGGATAGTGAGCTAACGATTGTCCTTTGAGCAGGGTGTTTTGCATGAGCTTACATGGGCTGCACACCATGTTCTCCCAACCACTTCAAACAATGGTAAGTATCATATAGGGCTGGATTTTGCAGTCAACAGCAAAGGAGCAGCGCAGGCTGCTGACCTAGATAAAAGCTGCTCACAAAGTATTGGTGGGCTCTAGAATGTAGACCTCCTCTTTTCTGACAGGTTGAATTCAGTACCTTCTACAAGAGATCTGTGGTAGATAGCAACAGAGCAGGCAGCAAGCAGGCTGATCAGCCAATCAGATTGAAGAATTCTCACAGGCAGCAAAGTAGGAAATATAAAGGGCTGGGTGGAAGTGAGATGTCAGTGTGGCTGTGGGTTCTAAGATGGCTTATCAACCCTATCTTAGCCTTTGCAGGCTCTCCCATAGCGAGGACATTGTTTGTCAGGTGGTAGAGGTGGTGGTGGATGGTTAGCTTGAGCAGCTGCTCTCTCTTTCCGTGTCTCTCGCTGTTCTCTCTAAGTGGCTGATCTTGTTGATTGGAAGATCTTGACACCATTTTTGATTATGGATTGCTGCTTTGGTCATGATTGGGTATCTGCTTCCCATGTGTTAATGTTAATATAGCAGACCTTCATGGAGACTTTGAGATTGTCTTTGAAACATTTCATTTGTCCCCCATGTGAATGGACTCCCTGGTATAGCTCTGAAAGGTTTCAAAAATTGGGACATACACATGAGGTTAAGGGACAAGCATAAGATTAGAACAAAAACTTTTTAAAAAATTATCTTTTTAAAAAAAATCTGCCAGTTTTAAATATTCTTTTGAGGGAAGGAGACTCCACATTTGTAAAATATATTTTTCAGGACCAGAGAGGTTTCTCTGCAGTAATTATGACTTAATATGCCATTAAAAACTCAGTTACCCCTTATTGATTAAAGCTTAACTTTATCATTGCTCCTTATGGTGAGAATAGTGGGTAAGTAGGTAAAGTTCATGACAAATCAGTGAATTCGAAATGATTCCATCTGTGAAGACTGCAACAACACACCCTGTGGAGGAGCAGGGTATCACTGACAGCAACTTCCAGATTTCTGAGTTTAACAATACATGTGCCAGAAGTTTCTGTCAGTTTTACACAGTAATGATGGTGAGTGTTAACAGCCTCAGTGTTACTACTACCACAAATTCTGGGTCACTGTATTAATTCTGATTAAAGCAAAGCCAAATTTAAATGCAAATGCAATGATGGCACAGAAGTAGATGCACAGTATGGAACTAGCAATAGCACATAAGTTGTTTCAAAACAATTAAGAGGGCTAAATTAAGAGGTCCATTCAAATAAATTTTCATATTAGTCTATGATAAAATGATTTAACATTTCACCCAAAAGGTCAGTCTTCAATCAATGCAATATTTAGTCTAATGGAGAGTCAGCCTATATTATGTACTTAAGCAATGGATTGCAATTTCATCCACAACTTCCAACTCGGAGGTCAGAATGGGAAGAGCTGAGCCAAACTAATACCTTCACATACAGATTGCAATGGTTGAATGATCAAATTACCTGAGGAAAGTAATCACTTGTTAGAACAGAAACTTAAAAATCAGTATTGATGCATGACCAAATCAATCATTATTAATGGATGGGAAGGCCAAGTGTGTTAGCAACATGAAAATTCAGAGAAATATCTGTTGGCAATTTGCACCATATGTCTGTGAAATGTAACTTCCTGCTGTTATCTTGTAGGCTGGTGAGCAATGGACATCCATGGACAATCCATGTATCACACTAGAATGCTTGGAGCTCAATGGAGAAGTGATTCTGCATGAAAAGAATAAGTCCTGTACCCATATTGACATACCCAAATGTCCTCTTGGCTATGAGCTGAAATGTGACAGAGTCATCGACTGTTGTCCAGTGTGCCAATGTGGTGAGTTTCTCAAATTCCAGCTCATTATCCTCTCTCTAAACTTTGACCATAATCATCCTTCATGATAAACACATGTTCGCCTGATGCTTCATTTCCAGTGGGAACTAAAACAACAGCAATTTGCATTTATATAGCACCTTTAACATAGTAAAACATGCCTTGATTCATATTGCAGCACTTGATGGACATGCAGTCCATGTTTCTTTCTGTCCATTAAAATAAAGAGATGGAAGTAACAAATTGTATCTCTTTGAAGGGCTTTCTGTAAGCTCAACTCTCTGTTAGGAATTCCAGATAGCAAAATTGGCCCTGCAGTCTAATAGAATGGATGTCACCTCTTTTTAAAAGTCAAAAATGTTTCAAAGAAGTGGTCCTTGCATGAACTCCTTTATTTCAGATGTCTTTTTGTTAATTTTTTGAATGGTGATGGCTAATAGCATCATTGGGAGAAATTAACTGTACTGTGTTACTGAGGTTGATATTGTCAGGGGTGGAATCATGTACGGTTGAAGCTGAAACACAGCAGGTTAATGATTGGAAGGTAGATTTCCACTTTCTCACAATGTGATATGTTGACGGTAACCTTTGTCTGCTATGAGCTGTCCTTCCATTCTGCCTCCTTCTTCAACTAACCCATGCACAGAAGATTTCTTAAAAATAATTAATTCCTGCCTGGGAAGTGGGCATTCACCTGCCTGATCCTTTGTTACTGGTCACTAACCATATGGGTATTGATGAAGTGGTTCATGAGGACCATGCAATCATGTTTAGGGGCCATTATTAATGCTGTGGACTTTGGGGAAATGCTCTTTCATTCTGCTGCTGTTTTTTCCTAGGGAAAGTAATGAAAGTGATTGCTTGGGTGAACAACATATCAGTGACTAGTTTGATGCATCTGCACACTGCAGATTGACTTGTGTTACTGATGTCCCCTGAGGTAGCATGAAACGAGCTGGAGTCATAAGTGTTCAGTTTTGTGGTCACATTCACAGCCAGTGGCAAGGCAACCCTATTGTCAATGTTATCTGCAGGTCATATTCCAGCAGTTAGCAGAACTGTGAAGTGCAGGGTGTGAAGCTGTTTGTTCTCAAAACATTCCCAATAGGTGTACCTGGATTTGAATGGGTAAAAGTGAATGTGGCAAATCACCCCAGTACAAGTAAACCTGCCTCTTTGTCTTCTTCTTTCATACCCAATTCTAAATCCAATGCCTGTTTTAAGGATTACAACAAGGCAATGAAAACTATAGCAACATCACTATGAGTGCTCCTTTATTTAAAGGCCAAAAGGTGCAATCTCTTTATTGCTCTGTGGAGAACTGGCATAGACTTGAAGGGCCGAAATGACTCTATGACATTTGATACGGGTGTGCTGACAGAACAGCGCATTCTTGGCAAGAAAATCAGCAGGTTGCTCCATCTAGTGATGTGGTCTTTAATGAAGCTCTCAGTCACACCATTGCATGGCCATTTTCGCCAGCTGGAAACCCTGCCCTTATACCTCTACTCCCTCATATCATCGATCTCCTTGGATCTGGGTCCTGTAATGATGACGTCAGTATTGTAGAAACAAAAATAATAAAAGATATAAAGATTGAAATCAAAACAAATTGTGTGAATTTGATATTTTCTCATGTTTGGATTGGGCAATGAACAAGACTTGCTTTAAAACTTATAAAGCTGTATGAACATCATAGGAAAATTCAGATTTAATTTCACCCTTTAAAAATATAAATAATATTAATCAACATTTATTTTACAGTTCCAGGAAATGTTTGCATACTGAATGGAACCAGCATTAGGGTAAGATAATGGATAGTTTTTAATGTTTTATTACATTACGCTGTAGTATGTTATGCAACAATGTATTTTTAATTGAGAAATGAAGGTGTAAAACCAAGGGCCATGCTGCAGAGTGCCATCTAGATGGAAAAGAGGCAGAGAAGAAGAGGTAAAACAGGAAGCAGTGGGTAGGTGATACCAAGTTTGAGTTTTAAAAGCATGTAGATTGTAGAAGAAAAGGGAGGTGAAGAAGTCCACTGTTTTGAGATGCTGGAAATAGAATAATTTGAGTGTATAATTGTGTAAACAAGTCTTGATTTCAACACAGAAAAGATGCTGAGAAGAACATTTTGTAGAATTGCATGTTTGCGGAAGGAGCAAGAGAGGAAAATATAATGGAACACTGACCTTGGTAGAATAGATAAAATGGAGAGAAGCTAGAGATCAGAGTGAGAAAAGGACTCCCTTCCAGACGTGATTCTTGTACCTTGTCCAAGAGTGCAAGAAACATAATAAAAAACAGAAAATGCTGGAAATGCTCAGCAAGTCAGGCAGCATCTGTGGAGAGAGTAACAGAGTTATGTTTCAGGTCAATGAACTGATATTCTTATGAAATAATATTAATCAACATTTATTTACCAATGACCTGATACCAATAAGTTCTGATGAAAAATCACGCCTGCACCCTTGCCAGGGAGGAAGTGGCTTGTGCAGAATCCTTGAAGTCAGGACAAAGACCTTCAGCACCTGCCACACTGCTCCCTGTGGACTTTAGCAACTTTAAGTGACTCTGGAAACCACCAAACATTTCTATAATTACAGCAACAGCCAATAGAGGTTAATCAGCTACTAATCGGAAAGCATTTGATGATCCCTTTAAAAAGCACTGATGATGGGTCCTCCACGCTGCTAAACACATGTTCAGTTGTTTGTGTTTAAGAACTAGCAGAAGCTGGAACCTTGAGATCCAAAATGACAATGCTGGCGTCCAATCAGTTTTACACGCTGATTGATGTCACAATCTGCCTACTCTGCATACTTCTGACGGATGCTCCCTGCACCAATGCCCTCACCGAAATGGCATCTGGCACGGCTTGCATCAGAAGTGTGTGTGCGTGCTGCCGACACTATTTTGTAGCCAAGACGGCACTCGTGGCAATGAAACACAAGGCGCTGAGGAGCCGAATGTTCAGACATCAGTTTAAGTTCTTTGATTGCTGCTAGCTCCACCTTGTGGGCACTACTAATAATGTAATAATTTAGAATCTCTGCAGGATACTGCTGAATGTGCAGGGGGCAGTCGGAGATATATGCTGTGCACAGGGCCCTCCAGAGACTGGAATCTTGTAAAATAGGTTGAAATATTTTTTTGTGGCTCTGTTTATAGTGGGAACTTGCTTCATTTACATCTCCACCAGTTTTTACCATTTATAGTGCTACAGTTAAAATATTAATGGACAAATGCTTAACTAGCTTTAATGACATTACTCTAGCTACTAGGTTAACTAACTATTCCCATTTAAAATAAAGATCAGCTAATATCATCAGTAGTAATTTCTTAGTTCCCATCCCTTATTACGATTAATGGATACTTTGGAGTGTTTACAGTAATTTAATGGATGAGTTTAGATGAAAGCAAAAACCACAGTAGCAAAGTTTTGTGTGTGGTTCATAATCATGATCAGAAGCTGAGATGAAACTGTGCCCTTGGAATCACCAGAAGTGTTCAATTTGTATTCAGATCATTGATGGTCCACCTTTATTCCTTTGAACAATTTTTTTGCTGACAGGGACTTTCAGTCATCACATTAATTATGGTCAGAAATGCTGGAAGAAACTCATATTAAAGAATTAATGATTCTGATTTTATCACTGCAAGTTTAAAAATAATTTACAGCTGATTTTCCACTCAGTAAATCTCCATCACATTGTATTCTCCTTGGTCATTTTGTGTTTTATTGTAGTCTTCTATTGAGGTATTACAGTTCAGCAGCTAAGTTGGCTACAATAATTAGTGGCAACAATAGACTAACTATAAAGGTTATGGAAACCTGCAACTGAATTAGGAAACTTATTAAATAAGGCATCAACGTACATTAAGCAATCATTCTAATCAGGTTTGGAAGCAAAATTGGTGGTGTGCCTTAAACTGATCCTCACCTATGTCAAAATATTTCATGAAATATTCAATGAATATTGCAAGTGAATTAACTTTTTTTTGTTTTTTCCTAGGCAGGAGACTCTGTGAAGATGGATGACTGCACTGAGTGCCATTGCTTAGAAAAATCAGACAAATTGACAAATA
This sequence comes from Heterodontus francisci, assembly GCF_036365525.1. Lineage (NCBI taxonomy): Eukaryota > Metazoa > Chordata > Chondrichthyes > Heterodontiformes > Heterodontidae > Heterodontus > Heterodontus francisci. Next base: position 23,353,566 of record NC_090397.1, read on the forward strand.
CACATACACTCCAGTGTAGAACAGTGCGTTGCGAAGGTTGCCCTGATGTAAGATACCTTTTCAGCTGTTAAGTATTGTTAACTGTGTCATTTGAGTGCCCAACTATAATACCATTGGTGCATTGTCATGGTGGGTGGTGGAGGGGGGAGATTTAGTTCAAACAGTCCAACTGAAAGAACCTGTAAAATGTTGAGTTAGTTAAGCATTTAACAAATAATTATTGTTACGAAATAGGCTAACCTAAATCCTCAGTGCAATGGCTCAGGAGTGCCTGATCTCTTCACACTCTCACTTCTGTGAAAGCTGATATTAAAAAAATGTCACATTTGATATTCAAATTATTGACAAAAATGTTTAAATTCTATGTAAAGGAGATTGCTGCTTATTTTTGAATGTGCTTTAAAGAATCCTGATGAATAAAAAACTATCTGGTGGGGGAATTACTGTGATATGGAGTGAACAATTTTCTTCAAGCATTGCCCTTGATAAGACATGTTGGGCTGTTTACTAACCTTTTAACCTAATGGCCATTTAGATTGTTAGCAATAAATAAAGATAAAGTTTGAAATTATCACTTTGGATATGGTGTTGAGGCGTTCCTTACAAGCAGATGATCTCCCAAAAGCAAATTCAAAGCTACATGTTTAATACTGAACTTATGCTTAGTGACCTCTAAAAGCAGATGACCTTTAAAACGGATGTTTCTGTATAGCAAGGTGAATGGGAGAAAAAAACAAAGTGTCAAGAGAACATTGAAGCATGATATATGTTGAAAGAATGGCGACAAATTGATTTGAATAAACTTTATAGGAGATTACATCTCAATGAAACCTATTAGAACAAATCGGAATACATGTGTTTCAAATCCTCACTTTGATTACATGGCAAAATTCCTGATGAGTCTTTCTGACAAGTTTTACTTCAAATTGTACTTCCACCCTTGCAATCTCATCCACAACATAAATATTAGGACTTTGCTCTATCAGTATCTGAGCATATTGATACAATGAAAGGATTTTAAGCGGTGCATTTTATGAGTTAATACTCAATGCACAATGCTTTCTGCGACAAGAACTAACATTGGGAATTCAGGTCAGTGTGCTGAATTCACAGCCTAAATGATTTTCCCTCCGTTAAAACAACAAAGTGTTAAAGGATCAGGTGATTTATGATTGGCTGCATTGTTTTGATTCACACCAACAAAATTATATTTGCAGTAAGTACAGATTTGAAAACCATGCACCTGTTTAGCATGTCCAAAACAGTACTGAAAATCAGACATTTTACCTGTTATTTTGGAACAGAGAAAAATATAGACCCTGTCACTCTTTAAAATGTTTAGAGTGCCATTCTAAGTTTACATTAACAATACATTACTCACAAAGATTTGTCCTTCCGCTTTATTCTTAATGAAGTTTTAATTAAATATAAGGAATAAGCCGAAATATGGTAGTTAATGAGAACAATGGTCGCAGCATACAATTAATTAAATTGGCAAACATGGCATGCAATATGACTTTAGATTTCAGCAGTAATATTCCAAAGAAAAACTTTTCTAATGTGTTAAGACCTTGTATTTTACTCTTTGTTGCAGGGATACATAATGAAGAAAGAAAAAGGTTCGTGTTGTGGGCAATGTCTGGCCACAATGTGCATTGTCAGGCTGACAAATGGGACGCTGATTAAGTTAAGGGTTAGTATCTGTAGACATAATTTAGATATCTATTGCAGTAAACTTCCTGCTATAAGTCTCAGATACCGTCCTTGGCTCATTGGTAGCACTTTCAGCTCTTGAGTCATAAGATTGTATGTTCAAGCCTCACTCGGGAGACTTGGGCACATAATCCAGTTTAACACTTAAGTGCAATACCTAGACAATCAGGTTCTGTCTTTCATATGAGATGTTAAGATGAGGTTTAACTTGGTATACTCTATCATGTGGATGTAAAAAATCCCATGACATTAATCGAAGAATGTTCATCTGGTGTCCTGGCTGATATTTATCTCTCAACCAACATCACTAAAAACAGACCCTCGAGTCATTTATTTCATTGCTGCTTGTAGAACCTCTGTGTACATAAATTGGCTGCTGTGTTTCCCTGCGTTACAACAATGACTATACTTTGTAAAGTACTTAGTTGATAACACTTTGGGCCATCTTGAAACGTCTACAAAAGTATAAGATCTCACTTTCTCTCCTTCTTCCTTCTTTCTGCCTTAATAGCTCATTTAAGACACATGACCAAAGAATTCATTAACATTCACTGTTTAGATAAACTTATTTCAAAAATGAACTCTTATTTTACAGCAATAGTTCATTACAATGTATCATTTGCAAGCCTTAATACTTTTAATAGTAAGTCTCAAATAAATATGTGTATAAAAGGAGCATTTTGTTTTAATAGGCAAATGAAAGTAGGCAAGATAACTGTGACTCATACAGATGCAAAGTAAATGATAGAGGGGAGTTTTTATTGGAAAAGCGAACAACACAGTGTACTCCGCTTGACAAGGAAGAATGCAAATCTGGAGGGGTAAGAGCTCAATGTACTTGATATTTTCAAATGACAGACTTCTGTCAAATTAAACTCCTTTCAGGCTGACAATTGTTTAGTAGTGGCATTGTTGGTAGCTCACAAGATCACCAGATAAGCACAAATTAAGAAGGCCATTTTGACCATCTTAGTGCATTCATCCAGAACAAAGCCACAGTCTGTCCAACTGTTTATTCCATGATTCCAAGGATTTAACCTCCATTATCCTGTCTGGAAGTTGATTCCACTTGTTGTCAACAGTTTGTGTGAAGAACCATCAGCTTTAATCCTTCAACATTTACTGATTATCTCATTGAATTTTTTGAAGAGGTCACTAAGGTAGTGGACAGGGGAGTGTCTATGGATGTTATTTATATGGACTTCCAGAAGGCATTTGATAAAGTCCCACATAAGTGACTGTTAACTAAGGTAGAAGCCCATGGACTTGAGGGCAAATTATTGACATGGTTAGAAGGTTGCTGGGGCGGTAGGCGACAGAGAATGGGGATAATGGGTAAGAACTCCGACTGGCAGGATGTAACTAGTGGTGTCCCACAGGGATCTGTGTTGGGGCCTCAATTATTCACATTATTCATTAACGACTTGGATGATGGCATGGTAAGTCATATATCCAAATTTGCTGATGACACAAAGTTAGGCGGCATTGTAGACAGTCTAGATGATAGCATAAAATTGCAAAGAGATATTGACAGACTAGGTGAGTGGGCAAAACTGTGGCAGATGGATTTCAATGCGGGCAAGTGTGAGGTCATCCATTTTGGACCAAAAAAGGATAGAGCAGGGTACTTTCTAAATGGGAAGAGGTTAAGTACAGTGAATGTCCAAAGAAACTTGGGGGTTCAGGTGCATAGATCTTTAAAATGCCATGAGCAAGTGCAGAAAATAATCAAAAAGGCTAATGGAATGCTAGCCTTTATATCTAGAAGATTGGACATAGAGGTTATGCTGCAGCTGTACAAAACCCTGGTTAGACCCCACTTGGAGTACTGTGAGCAGTTCTGGGCACCACACCTTAGGAAGGATATATTGGCCTTGGAGGGAGTGCAACGTAGGTTTACAAGAATGATACCTGGACTACAGGGGTTAAGTTACGAGGAGAGATTACACAAATTAGGTCTGTTTTCGCTAGAATTTAGAAGGTTAAGGGGTGATCTGATTGAAGTCTTCAAGATATTAACAGGAAAAGACAAGCTAGATAAAGAAAAACTATTTCCACTGGTTGGAGATTCTAAAACTAGGGGGCATAGTCTAAAAATTAGGACCAGACCGTTCAGGAGAGATGTTAGGAAGCACTTCTTCATGCAAAGGGTGGTAGAGGTTTGGAACTCTTTCCCACTAACAGCAGTTGAAGCTAGAACAGTTGTTAATTTTAAATCTGAGATAGACAGATTTTTGTTAAGCAAAGATATTAAGGGATATGGGCCAAAGGCAGGTATATGGAGTTAGGCCACGGATCAGCCATGATCTTATTGAATGACGGGACAGGCCCGAGGGGCTGAATGGCCTACTCCTGTTCCTATCTTCCTATGTTCCTATGTCCTATGTTCCTATGATTAGGGTAGCTAGCAAAACATTCTGTGTGCAGACAGCATTTTCAATTGTGAGTGAAAAGCAGAGGGAATACTCTCCAAATAAATGCAGTTGACTATATTTTGCAACTTGTAAAAGAGCGAACCTTTCTCAGAATATTAAAATGAACCTTAACTCACACATTCCTCCTTTCCCTTGATATGCAGGGTGAAATCATACGTGTGGATAACACCTGCTGCTTCACCTGTAAGTAACCATAAAATGTGTCTGTACCCATGCTGTCATGTTACTTTAAGCTGCGCAATTAAAAATATTGAGCAGTCAGTGCTCTTCAGAAATAAAAATCTAATCCAGTTGTGGGTAGATTGAACAATGAGTCAATACTGTTATGAAGAGAGAATTGAGAAGTTCGAGCTTTTTGTACTCGAATGGAAGAAGTTAAAGAAGGATCTTATTGCAGTCTTCAGGATTATGAAGGGTTATATTAAGGCAAATGTTTCTAGATTGTTTTTGCTACAGAGCCAAATAATAAGAGGGCACAAATTCAAGGAAATTGTGAAAAGAATTAAAGGGGAGGTTAGAAAAAAATGTCTTTTACACAAGAGGCAGTTAAAATGTAAAATTCTCTGCCCTAAGCTATTGTTGAAGCAGAGTCAGTTAATATTTTTAATATAAAGACAGCTGCTTGAAAAAGAAGATTATTAAAGGGTATGGGACAGTGAACAAGAGAATGGGATTAGCCATAATGCGCATTTAGAGAAAACCACCAACGCAGACTTCATGGGCTGATAGAATGTTACAATACAGAAACAGATCAATGTGGGAAAGTGGAAAAGAAGTTTTGGGGCAGAACTGATTCTGCTGGGATTTCGCCCAGTGCATGTGCGACTGTAAATACCTGTTATGGGGAGAGGGCAATGGGGAGAGAGCAAGTCTTCAACCCCTCCCACATTAAGTAGAAGTGTTTAGAGGAGTTCCCAGGTTACAACAGGATTTCCACTCACAAAGTTCTTACAAGGTCTCTTCGGAACTCTTGTAAACTGAGAGCTGATGTGAGTTCCTTTGAGGGTGTTGCTACTGCTGCAAAAAATACTATTGGCAAACTCATTCGATCGCAGGTGGAACCAATTACCTTTCCATGATGCCCATGTGCTCCCTTTAGAAGCATTTAAAACATTTTTGCTTCATTTTCTCTTGAGCGCTTCCTGGGCCTGTGATTCACCAGGGCAGATCCATGGCACTACTCCAACCTTCCTCTTCACTGTTGCAGTGTGCACTTTGTGGGGCTTGATTTTGTGCCACTAGCAGGGCTCCCAGTGCCAGGCCGAAAAGGAGGGCAAAAGCCTGCGTTGGCCTTTTTGAGCCCCACAGGCGCGATCCTCCATTGTTCCGGAGAAAAGTTTCCAGCGCTGGCATCTCCGTCCCTTTAAAGACAGTGATCTTGCTTCCAAGAGCTGCTGGCCAGTCACAGGGCTGTCAGCTCAACAGTATCAGCAGCAGCACTGGGAGCAGTGGCCACTGCCAATACTGCAGAGGCCTTGGACCCAGGTCCAGTGCTGCAATCCCAGACCTCAGGTAAGTGGAAGGCGAGGTGGGAGGGGTTGCGGTGGGGGGTGGGCATGAAGTCCAGGGGGAGGGGGGAGGGTCCATGGAGGTGGAGGTTGTCTGTGGGCCACAGATTTCCCAATGAAGGGGGACACTCCGAGACTGCAAGGAGGGTGCCTCGTATAACTGGGCTGGGTTAGATCCCAGTGGCAGGGAAAAGAGGCCATTAAGTGGCTGTTAATAAGCCACTTAAGGGCCTCAATTGGCCTTTATTTTTATTTATCTGTTCATGCGATGTAGGCGTCACTGGCTAGTCAGCAATTACTCCCCAACCCTAATTGCCCTTGAGAAGGTGGTGGTGAGCTGCCTTCTTGAATTGCTGCAGTCCTTGGGATGTAGGCACACAAACAGTGCTGTTAGGAAGGGAGTTCCAGAATTTTGACCCAGCGACAGTGAAGGATCGGTGATATAGTTCCAAGACAGGATGGTTTGTGGCTTGGAGGGGAACTTGCAGGTGGTGGTGTTCTCATGCATCTGCTGCCTTTGTCCTTCTAGGTGGTGGAGGTCGTGGGTTTGGAAGGTGCTGTCTAAGGATCCTTGGTGCATTGCTGCAGTGCATCTTGTAGATGGTACACACTGCTGCCCCGGTGCGTTGGTGGTGAAGGGAGTGAATGTTGAAGGTGGTGGATGGGGTGCCAATCAAGCCGTCTGCTTTGTCCTGGATGGTGTTGACCTTCAGTGTTGTTGGAGCTGCACCCATCCAGGCAAGTGGAGAGTATTCCATCACACTCTTCAATTGGCCTCTGGGTGGGAATGCTGTCATCGGCCGATCCCGGCCCCGGCAAAACCACTTGGTGATGGGGCAGCAACAGGCCCTCCGCCACCCACCGCCCCCCCCCCCCCCCATGATTCTATGAGACTCTCCACCTCCAATCTGCCTCAGGGCGATCCTTAAAACCAGCCCTTGATGTGCCTTTACAGGCATGGGCTGCCCATCCTGGATATGATAATATCCCTGCCCCAAATATTTGGATGGTAGTCTACAACTTTCAGTGAGGGTAGACTGGAGTTTCTTTTAGTCACACTTCTACTGACACAGCAGGTCTTCTCAAATTTCCACCCCATGACATGACAAACATAAAATGCTGTAACGCTGTAAATAAAATGACCTTATTTAGCTAACATACATTGTGATATGAATGTTTTAAAGATGTTTAATGTTTTTATTTTCAGGCAAATACAAGGCACAGCAGTGCAAAAAGATAACAGGAGTAATTAAACACATTAGGATTGATGACTGTATGACTGAAGGGGAAGTTAACATGCATTATTGTGAGGTACTACTTAAGATACAAGATTATTTCCGAGTGCTTTTATTAATTATTTTCCTCTTTCCACTTCCCCACGGAATATCAGACAATGGGATGGGTTCATTGTAACTAAGGTGAGACCCAGCCACCTAACAACAAGTGTATTCTTCCCTCCATACCTCTGGGGAAGTCCCTGACCTCTTGTACCTTCTCCCACATCAATCATATCATTGAGATGGAAAACCAGCACCTTTATAATGTCTTTTCTTGCTATGTCAGTCTAGTCTATCATCTATGTTATGACCATTGGGTCAAAGCTCCCATCTAAATTGAGAAGTTCATTTTTCTTCCTTGTTCATTAAGTATTTAACTTTTTTTACTTCTTCGTGATTGGTAAATAACGCAAGGAGACAGTGGTGTTGTGGTAATGTCTCTGATAATCCAGAGGCCTAGTCTAATGACCTGGAGACATAGGTTCAAATCCCACCATAGCAGCTGGTGGAGTTTAAATTCAATTAAATAAAAAAAGTCTGGAATTGAAAGTTAGTCTCAATAATGGTGTCATGAAGCTATCATTGGTAATTTTTAAAAAATAATCTCATTCACTAATGTCCTTTAGGGAAGGAAATCTGCTGCCCTTACCTGGTCTGGCTTACATGTGACTCCAGACTCACAGCAATGTGGTTGACTCTTAACTGCCCTCTGAAATGGTCTAGTAAGCCACTCAGTTGTCATGGGCAACAAAGGCTGGCCTTGCCAGCAATGCCCACATTCCATGAAAGAATTTTTAAAAAGCACATAGACAAACTGGGCTCCTGAATTCCCAACATAGAATCATAGAAGGTTTACAGCACAGAAAAAGTCCATTTGGCCCATCGTGTCTGTGCGACTGAAAAACGAGCCACCCTGTCGAATCCCTCTTTCCAGCATTTGGTCCATAGCCCTGCAGGATACGGCACTTGAGGTGCATATCCAGATTTCTTTTAAATGAGTTGAGGGTTTCTGCCTCTACTACCCTTTTAGGCAGTGAGTTCCAGACCCCCACCACCCTCTGGGTGAAATTTTTTTTCCTCATTTCCCCTCTAATCTTTCTACCAATCACTTTAAAACTATGCCCCCTAGTCACTGTCCCCTCTGCTAAGGTAAATAGGCCCTTCACATCTACTCTATCCGTACTTTTCACAACTTTGTTCATTTCAATTAAATCTCCCCTCAGCCTTCTCTGTTCCAAAGAGAACAGCCCCAGCCTATCCAATCTTTCCTCATAGCTGAATTTTTCCAGTCCTGCCAACATCCTTGTAAATCTCCTCTGTACCTTCTCTAATGCAATTACATCCTTTCTGTAATGAGGTGACCAGAACTGCACACAGTACTCAAGTTGCGACCTAACCAATGATTTATACAGTTCCAGCATAACCTCCCTGCTCTTATATTCTATACCTCGGCTAATAAAGGAAAGGATTCCATATGCTGCCTTAACCACCTTATCAACCTGTCCTGCTACTTTCAGGAATCTGTAGACATTCACTCCGAGGTCCCTTGCTTCCTCTACACCTCTCTGTATTCTCCCATTAATTGTGTATTCCTTTGCCTTGTTTGACCTCCCCAAATGCATCACCTCACACTTCTCAGGGTTGAATTCTATTTGCCACTTTTCTGAATATGGAGGACAGTGAATGTGGTACTATTATTCAAGAAGGGTAGTAGGGATAAACCAGTTAATTACAGGCCAGCGATTCTAACATCAGTGGTACTGGAAAAAATTCTGAGGGACAGGATTAATTTCCACTTGGAGAGGCAGGGATTAATTACGGATGGCTTTGTCAAGGGGAGATCATGTTTAACAAATTTGATTGTATTTTTCGAGGAGGTGACTATGTGTGTAGATGAGGGTAAAGCAGTTGTTGTAGTCTACGTGGACTTCAGTAAGGCTTTTGATAAGGTCCCGCATGGGAGATTGGTCAAGAAGGTAAGAGCACATGCGATCCAGGGCAATTTGGATCCAAAATTGGCTTAGAGTCATAGAGTGATACAGCACCAAAACAGGCCCTTCAGCCCAACGAGTCCATGCCAACCATCAACCACCCATTTATACTAATCCTACATTAATCCCATTTTCCCTCTCACATCCCCACTTCCCCTATCACCTACCTAAACTAGGGGCAATTTTTACAATGGCCAATTTACCTATCAACCCACAAGTCTTTGGCACATGGGAGCAAACCGGAGCACCCGGAGGAAATCCACATGGTCATAGGAAGAACTTGCAAACTCTGCACAGACAGTACCCAGAATCAAACCGGGTCGCTGGAGCTGTGAGGCTGCAGTACTAGCCACTGCGCCACTCTGCCGCCCTTAGTGGCAGGAGGCAGAGGGCGATGGTCGACGGTTGTTTTTGCGATTGGAAGCCTGTGACCAGTGGTGTACTGCAAGGATCGGTGCTGGGACCCTTGCTGTTTGTCGTGTACATTAATGATTTGGACGTGAATATAGGAGGTATGATCAGTAGGTTCGCAGATGACACGGAATTTGGTGGTGTTGTAAATAGCGAGAAGGAAAGCGTTAATTTGCAGAATGAGATAGATGGGCTGATAAGATGGGTGGAGCAGTGACAATTGGAATTTAATCCTGAGATGTGTGAGGTGATACATTTTGGGAGGATTAACAAGGCAAGGGAAAATACAATGGATGGTAGGACCCTAGGAAGTACAGAGGGTCAGAGTGACCTTGGTGTACTTGTCCATAGATCACGGAAGGCAGCAGCACAGGTAGATAAGATGGTTAGGAAGGCATATGGGATACTTGCCTTTATTAGCCGAGGCATAGAACATGAGACAAGGGAGGTTATGATGGAGCTGTTTAAAATACTAGTTAGGCCACAACTGGAGTACTGTGTACAGTTCTGGTCATCACACTATAGGAAGGATGTGATTGCACTGGAGAACATGCAGAGGAGATTAGATAGGCGAGGGTTGTTTTCCTTAGAGCAGTGAAGGCTGATGGGGGAACATGACTGAGGTATACAAAACTGTGAGGGACATTGATAGGTTAGATAGGAAGAAACTTTTTCCCTTAGCGGAGGGGTCAATAACCAGGGGGCATAGATTTAAGGTAAGGGGCAGGAGGTTTAGAGGAAAAAAATTTTCACCCAGAGGGTGGTTGGAATCTGGAACACACTGCCTGAATGAGTGGTAGAGGCAGAAACCCTCACAACATTTACGAAGTATTTAGATGAGCAATTGAAACGTTATAGCATGCAAGGCTACGGGCCAAGTGCTAGAAAATGGGATTAGAATAGATAGGTGCTTGGTAGCTGGCATGGACATGATGGGCCAAAGGGCCTGTTTCTGTGCTGTATAACTCTGTGATTTTATGACCCTAATACCAATGCAAGCTCAAGGAACAGCATCTCATCTTCTGATTAGGCACACTATAGCCTTCCGGACTCAACATTGAGTTCAACAATTTCAGAGCATGACTGACTTTTTTTTTATTCGACTTTATTTTATTATTTTTTTAACCATGTGCCTGCCTTCAACTTGGCTTTTCATGTTTGTGCTTTTGGACAGAGCTGTTCATTACTCTGCCATTAACACTCTCTCTGCACTAATGCTTTGTCTTTCACCACAACCATTAGCACTCCCTTTGCCTTTGTCCCATGACATCTTTGTCATTTAATCTCTCCTGCCCTTTGCCCTATCACACACCTTCTCTTTTGTTTTCTTTGCCCCGCCCCCCTTCACTTGCTTAAAACCTATTACATTTCTAACCTATGCCTGTTCTAATGAAAGGTCACTGACCTGAAATGTTAACTCTGCTTCTCTCTCCACAGATGCTACCAGACCTGCTGAGTATTTCCAGCACTTTGTTTTTCTTTTGCTTGCCAATATTCTTTCATGCCCACTTTGCTTTCCTAATTTCCTTTTTGATTTCATCCCTCCATTTTCCATTCTCCTCTCGACTTTCTGTAGTATTGAGTTCTCGGTGTCGGACCTAAACTTTCCTTTTCTCCCTTATCATACCCTGTCAGCTCCTCGATATCCATGGGGCTCTAGATTTGGCCATTCCATCCTTTCTCTTTTTCAGAACATGTTTACTCTGAACCCTTGAATCTCCCCTTTGAATGCCTCCTACTGCTGTGACACTGATTTACCTTCAAGTAGCCGTTTCCAATCCACTTTCGCTAAATCTCTCCCCAGCATAGTAAAATTAGCCTTGCCCCAATTGAGAACTCTAACTCCTGTTCTATCCTTGTCCTTTTCCATAGTTATGTTAAAGCTGACCGAATTATGATCACTACCATCAAAATGCTCTCCCATTGCCACTCCTTCCACCTGCCTAGTTTCATTTCCTAAAAAGAAATCTAAAACTGCGCCCTCTCTTGTTGGACTTGCTATATACTGGCTGAAAACTTTCTCCTTGAATGCACCTCAAGAATTCTGCTCCCTCAATTCTTTCCACACTAAAACTATCCCAGTTAATATTGGGGTAGTTAACATCCCCTACTATTACTGCCCTATTGCTTTTGCACTTCTCAGAGATTTGCTGACATATCTGCTCTTCTATCTTCCATTAACTGTTTGGGGGTCCATAGTATACTTCCAGCAGTGTGATTGCCCCTTTTTTGTTTCTTAGCTCAATCCATAAGGCCTCTTTTGATGAACCTTCTAACATATCATCCCTCCCCACAGCTGTAATTGCCACCTCTCCTCCTTTCTTATCCCCCTCCCTATTGCGTCTGAAAACCCTGTTGCCAGGTCCGTTGAGCTGCCATTCCTGTCCCTCCTTAAGCCATGTTTCTGTAATAGCTATGATATCACACTGCCATGTGTCTGTCTGTGCCCTCAGCTCATCCGCTCTATTTGCTATACTCCTTGCATTGAAGTAAATAGCCTTGAGTTATTTTCTAACCTTTGTTTCCTCTGCCTTCCAGACTCATCCACTAATTTTATGCCTTCCATTTTCATTTTTGATTTTGTTCCACCTGAGTCTATCAGGTCCTAATTCCCCTGCCAAACTAGTTTAAACCCTCCCCAACAGCACTAGCAAAACTTCTCGCAATGAACTCAGTCCCTGCTCTGTTCGGGTGCAACCTGTCTGGCCTGTACAGGTCCCATCTTCCCCAGAGCTGTTCCTAATGTCCTAAGAATCTAAAGCCCTCCTTCTTGCACCAACATTCCACACATTCATCCGTCTTATCCTTCTGTTCGTGTGCTCACTTGCTCTTGGCACTGGGAGTAATCCGGAGAATACTACTTTTGAGGTCCTGCTTGCTAATTTCTTACCTAGCTCAGTAAACTCTTTCTGCAGGACCACATCCCTCTTTCTATCTATGTCGTTGGTACCAATGTGGACCACAACTGTTGGCTGTTCACCCTCCCCACTCAGGATGTTCTGCAGCCGTTCAGTGACATCCTTGACCCTGGCACCAGGGAGGCAACACACCATCCTGCATTCACATCTGCGCCCACAGAAACGCCTATCTGTTCACCCGACTATTGAATCTGCTATCACTATCGCTCTTCCAGTCTTCCTCGTGCCCCACCGTGCAGCTGAGCCACCCGTGGTGCCATGGCCTTGGCTCTGGCTGCACTCCCCAGATGAATCATCAACTTCCTCAGCACTCAGAATTGAATACCTGTTGGAGAGGAAAACAAACACAGGGGTCCCCTGCACTACCTGACTGTTTCTTCTTGACTGTCTGGATGTCACCCATTCCCTCTCTCCCTGCATACTGTTTAGGTTTTCTTTTGAATCACATGATTGAGGAAACTAACAGAAAGCAGAGGAACCAGGTCAAGTGAATCGTAGCAAGTTACACCATAAGGCAATTGTGGAGTACAGAAAGGGAATTCTGAACTAAGATGATAACATCAGAGGTCGGGGGGTGGGGGAGGGTGGTGGTGGGGGGAGATAGGGAGTGACCTCACAGAGGAAAAAAAATTTGGAGAGAAGATAGTAGAATTGAAAGAGAGAAAAGATCACATCATGTAGAACAATGTCAACTAGCAGCAGTGAAGGGAGGTAAGAACACAACACTCTGGAGGAACTAAAACCAGAAAATGCTTGAAATATTCAGCAGGTCAGGCAGCATCTGTGGAGAGAGAAACAAAGTTAATGTTTCAGGTCGATTGACTTTTTCCAGTTTTGATAAAAAGTCAAGATATGACAAGTTTTAAGCAAGTACAGAGGTGGGGAAAGGGTGGAAGGCAGGAGCGATTAAATGATAAAAGGGATGATGGTGCAAGGCAAAAGTGGATGGTAATGGGACAAGTAAAGAAACAAATGATGGGGCTAGAGGAGGTGTGAATGGGAATAGTAGAATCATTACGAACAGCTGCTGTCCAATAGAATGGGGGAGTGGTTATGTAGGAATTGCTGAGTGGCTTGGAAAAACAGATTGCCTTGTAATTGCCCCATCCAATTCAATATTCACTGTTCTCAGAGAAATCCTTTTCTCAGTCTTAAAGGCACACAGACCTCTTAGTATTTTTTTTAAAACAAAACTCTTGTGACACAGAGCCAATCACTCACTCACTCTCTGGACAAACACAGCAGCCTAGCTACACACAACAAGATCTCACAAGCAGCAATGAGATAAATAATCAGTTAATCTGTTTATGATGATAGCTGAGGAATGAATGTTGACCAGGGTCCCAGGAGAATTCTCTGCTCTTTGAAATACAGCCATGGATATTTTATGCCCACCTTGGTTTAACAGATCATCTGAAAAATGGCCCCTCCAACCATGCAGCACCCCTTTACCAGTGCCCAAGGTGTCAGCCTAGATTATGTGCTCAAGTCCCGGACTGGGACTTAAATTCACAATCTTCTTACTTAGAGGCAAGTGTGTTACCACTCAGCTAAGAATGCAAAATACAATTGCAGCTTATCTCTCTGTGCTTTGTTAAAGAAAGGCTCTTTATTCACAGTCAATACATGCATCCCAAGGCAAACAGTCTTATCTTTTCCAACCTCTCCTCATCACTGAGGTCCTTCACCACTGGTAGCATCCTGGTAAACCTTTTCTATACCCTTTCTAATGCCTTTCCTGAAACGTGGTGACCAGAATTGTCCACAATATATCAGCTGAGGCTTAACCAGTGATTTATAAAGTTCTAGCATGATCCCTTTGCTTTTATATTTTCCGCTACTTGTACACCCAAGTAACCCATATGCTTTTATATCCATCTTTTATCAACTTGTCATGCCAGTCTTGTGAATTTGTGTAGATGGACGTCAAGGACTCTCTGCTAATCTATACTTTTCACAATTGTGCCATTTACAGTCTACAGACATAAGTGAACAATGTGAACACCAACAGAACTTTTACATTCTGGGACTATCCCAAGAAAGTTGGAAACCACAACAGCTCATTTGGGGATCACTATAAGGGGATTATCACCGACACAACTGAGTTCCCAAAGTCCCATTCCCTGTGTTAGTGTAAATCCTTTAAAAGCTAAATAGCTTAATTAAATATCCCTGTTAATAGCATTGAGAAATAGAAATGTTTTTCTCTTCCCTACAATAAATTTGCTGGCATGCATGGAGTATATTAAACCACTGAAAACAACCATTTGTTCCGCAGCATGAATGGACAGAGCATTTTAGTTTTTACTGTGTTTTTTCCCCATAAATTGAATAATGATGCCTCCTTCCATAATAAAGTTCAAATGCAAGAATATTCTGTTCATTCTCCACTAGTTGAAGAAGACTATAAAGTTATATGTTTGTACATGTTCTTTTAGTTTTCGTGCTATATTTCTATCCCACGATTTAGTCTCCAGTTCTCTTTTGTTTCCTCACACCAACTGTAACTGGAGGAGTAGGTGAACTGCTTCTTTTGCAAATGACATCCCAAGCAAGCCATTAGTTTTTGCTCACCCTCTGTTAGGTTGCTGTTGGACACCTCAGCATGTCCTCGCAGTATGGAAACTAAGGTCATTAGTACTTCAGAGTGAGGGATGCAATCCATGCACCATGATACTGTGTATCCATGCTTCAGTTCACTGCAGCACCTCCAGGATGAATTTATCAAAGATGAAAGTTGTGACTATGAAGATGACCTATATATTACTAATGGATTTGTAGAATCATAATCATCATCAGAAAAAAGGCTAGATTCCACTTAGGATATCAATCTCAACCAAATTGGCTGTTGAGATCTGTCATCCTGGCTATCTCATTCTGTTTTTGGCTCCTGGCACATCACCAACAATAGTGTCAGCCCAGGCAGTAAAACTTGTCTCTAACATTAATCTGGGTGACTGGACAATAGTCAGCCATTTTATACATTGTGTTAACTATTATGGGTAGAAGTGGGAGTCAGTATCTTTACAGTGGACCTCATAGATCAAACCTACATTTGCAATATATTTGCTAGAACTACACAGGGTCAATTTATCCATTAATACAAAAGCAAAATACTGTGGATGCTAGAAATCTGAAATGGAAACAGAAAATGCTGGACATCTCCACTAAAGTCCGCAAGCAAGACCCCAAGCTTCTGGTGGCCTATCATTTTAAATCTCCACCTTGCTCCCATGCTGACACCTCTGTCCTCGGTCTGCTGCAGTGTTCCAATGAAGCTCAACACAAGCTCGAGGAACAGCACCTCATCTGTCGTTTAGGTACTTTACAGCCTTCCAGGCTCAATGTTGATTTCAACAATTTCAGAATGTAATCTCTGCCCCATTTGGATTCCTTTTCTTTGCATGTTTCGGCCTTAATCTTGTTTTTCTCTTTTTTTCCTCTTGATTTTGCTTTTGGACGGCAGCTGTTCATTATTCTGCCATTGACACCTCCTCTGAATGCATCTTTTGTTGCTTTACTTGCCCCATTATTACTCCCTTTGGCTCTGCCCATCAACTCTTTAGTCATTTAATGTCTCCCGACTTCTGCCCCATCACAGACCTTCCCTTTTGTTCTTTTTCCATCCTCATCCATTTGGCCTACTTAAAACCTATTCCATTTCTAACTTTTCCCAGTTCTGATGAAGGGTCTTCGACCTGAAACATTAACTCTATTTCCCTCTTCACAGATGCTGCCAGACCTGCTGAGTATTTCCAGCATTTTCATTCTTTTTTGTAAATTTATTCATCCAGAGTTTCCAGGGGAAATCCATCTTCAAAGGAAATGTATGTCAGAGAATTGCACGTCCGTACTGTGGCCCTATTTCAGTTAGGGTTGACAATGCTGAACGCAATCCTGGAGGTTTCATTACATGAACTCCTGCCTCCAAATGCCCTACCCACTCCAAGAGCACTATCCCCCCATCTCCAATACTTTTATAACCAATAAATAAAAGTATTCAAAGGAAATGAAATTAACACACAATATTTTTTCAATGGCCCTATGATTTTTCTCCTAGATTGCTTGCAGCAGAGATTAACTTTGAATTCCTGGATAACCCTGGAGGTTTGGCAACCTTTAATTTCAGTGCTCCCTTTAAGCATACCTCTACTATGGGAGCAGGGGATTAGTGCATTTACCTACATAAGTTAGCACTATATGTGAATATATTCATTAATTTTACATACACAACCATTTCATTGCACTTCATCAGCATATTATAAATTTATATCTGTTACCATGCAGCCAAACAGCTTTCCTACATTAAAAAAAAAAGTAATTTGATGTAAAACTTCAGTGGGTAAAAGACACTACAGTTATTTCATTCTCATTAATACAATTCAGAATACTTACATGTGAAAGTCACAGTAGAAAGACTTATTGCACAGCACCAAGGTCTAGATTCTTAAAAGTCCCTCAAAGTCGCATCATAAGCACTACTTAACCTTGTAATATGAATTTATTTTGAATGAAAGGTCTCTAGTGTGCTGTTCTCAGCAGACTTGTGACTGTGCTGCATATTTCACTTGGCAATTATTCAGACCCATAAAGATGACATGGTACGGCTACAGAAGTGTGACATTTGCAGCATTACCAGACCTTGCCACAGAGGGACGCTGCACAAGGTCAATAAGATGAGAAAATTGGATCTATTCATTGTTTTATAAAATTATTTGAAAAGTCTTCTCGTCTCACTTGCTTTCACACACATGTAGCAGTAATCTAGCACAGTAGAATACATAGTCCTGACTGGCACTGTCGGAGGTGTCGCCTTTTGGATGAGACTCTAAACCCTCTCAAGTGGGCATTAAAGATTCCATGGTACAATTCAATGTAGAACAGGAGAATTCTCTCCAGTGTCCAGACCAATATTTATCCCGCAGACAGCATCACTAAAAGAGATTATCTCATCATTTATCTCATTGTTGTGGGATCTTGCTTTATGCAAATTGGCTGCATTACAACAGTGACTACATTTTAAAAGTACTTCATTGTCTATGAGATTATAAGGGGATAGGCCAATGTGGAACATAGAGGATTACTTAGAAATAGCTGCCACTGTTTTAAGAGACTTGATACTCATGTATATATTGGAACAAAGTATCAGTAATTTAACGATTTAGCATGACCAGTACGAGCTTCATGTGATGAGAGTAAATAAGGGGAATTTGGGCATGGATGTCATTAATCGATGGAAATTTATCAATGCTGCCAAATGGGCTGCAGACTTCTGCACCTGAATTCCTGATATGTGCTCCTGTTGCGCAAATCTTTGTGCCTAGGACTTGGGTAAGATAACAAGTTAGCAACTGCCCCTTCATCTCTGTAACCTGGTTTCAAATGTAGCTCAGAGGACTGAAGTGAAAGTTTCCTCTCTCTGCTACCCATATAGGTTCTGAGTACAATAGGTTTGGTCACTTCTTTTGTAGTTCCAAGAGGCTGCGTTTACCACGCAAACAGTCCATAAATTATCCCTAATCTGGAATTCTTAACATAATGTCACAAGGATGGAAACTGAACCATTATACTTCAGCATCATGGATGCTCTTCTGAGATCAAGATTAAGCACATTGTTGACTTCTAGATAAAGGCATGTTGTTGTGGTAGATTTGATAGAATTTTATTCTGCATCTGGTTCTGACATGGTAATGTCCTGGTAATGACAGTGGGTACCTAACATAAAGAATTTTCCCATTTCTCAAGCATAATGCCCACACCTTTATCTACCATGCCCCCTACCACGATAACCACTCAAATAAATTTAAAAGATCATCCTAAGAAGAAGAAAAAATACACCATTTAATTTGAAATACAGTAAATTTAAAGTGACAAAACTAGATGCTGTTTTTACGATATGATAGTACTTAACCTTGCCATTATCCAATTGCTGACTC
This sequence comes from Heterodontus francisci, assembly GCF_036365525.1. Classification (NCBI taxonomy): domain Eukaryota; kingdom Metazoa; phylum Chordata; class Chondrichthyes; order Heterodontiformes; family Heterodontidae; genus Heterodontus; species Heterodontus francisci. The sequence goes on from NC_090397.1 coordinate 23,371,755, forward strand.
ATTCTATATTTCAGGGGTACTGTCCAAGTAAATCTGCCTACTCCTTACAGAAGGATGAGGAGCAGAATGACTGCACCTGCTGTTCGGCAACAGCATCGACACCCATGTTAGTGCCACTGAGATGTCTAAACGGGACTGTGCTGCAACATAAAGTAATCGACATGCAGGAATGTGCGTGTGTTGCTCATAAGTGTGAATGAATGAAGTAAAACATGCATACGACATTAACTGGACTTACTGTTAGATCCAGAACTGGTATTATTTCAAGTTCAGTACTGAATTCTCAGTGTTCTTGCCATTTCACAAATAACAATATCCCAGCTATGTTATTTCTTGCGATGAAAAAACTCCTTGTAAATATGATTAATTGCAAAATCTTACTTTATTGCTGTATTAACAATTATAAGTTCATGTCTTACTGACTGTATTAACTGTCATGGTAATTTACTCAAAGGAATATAGTAAAGCTTATCTGTTGCTTTGAACTATGAACTTGGTATGTGTTTGTGTTACTCGGGTGTAAAGGAAGCTGACAATGAACTCAAATATAGAATCATAGAATCGTACAATACAGAAGGAGGTCATTTGACTCATCGTGCCTGTACTGGCTTGCTAAAAGAGCTACCAATTAGTCCTACTCTGCTGCTTTTTCCACATAGTCCTGCAGATGTTTTCTTTTTAAGTAGCGATCCTATTCCCTTATGCAAGTTACTGTTGAATCTGCTTCCAACACACTTTCAAGTGCACTCCAGTTAAAAATTCTTCAGCGAAAGTGATAGATGGGTGAGCCAACATCAGCTGCTCTGAATAATGACAGACTGGCTGGTTCTTGCAACAGTTTTTAAACCCAAACTCCAATCGTCCTTTAGCGTCCCCTTATCCCAAACTGTGGCCTGGGTCTAAAGACACTTAAAAAATTTGAGCTGTAACAGGTCAAGGTTGTTCTGGTCAAAGTTAATTGTTTTATTTATGAGACTTGTCATACTTACAGGTCTGTAAAAAGCTAATTTACTGTATTTGAACTCCATGTGGTGTGGATTTCATTCCATAGATCACAGCCTAATTGGAAAATAAATGTGCTTCCTCTTTCATTGTGACGGTTATGTCTGGCAGACATGATTAAAATATAAAAAGCGATGAATTAATCCATTAATCCATTTTCCTTTCTTCTTGACAAACTTGGAAGGGCAATGCACACCAATGAGCTATGTGCTGGCCCAGTGGTTGGGACAGATTAAGCAGTGAGGTTTTTGGATGCTTCAAAGGGATGTGAACCAGTTAAGTGATTTGGCAAGAAGGTGGCAGATGGAGTGTAATGTGGGAAGTGTGAAATTACCCATATTAGTAGGAAGAATGGAAAAGTAGATTTTTTTTTTTAAAAGGTGAGACTGTAGTAATTGTTGGTATTTAGAGAGACTGGGTTGTCCTTGTACATTAATCACAAAATGTTAACATACAGGCAGAGTAAGCAATTAGAAAGGTTAATGTTATGTTAGCCTTTATTGCAAGGGGTTTGGAATATGAGTATGGAAGTCGCTGCAATTATATAGGGCTTTGGTGAGACTGCACGTGGGATACAATCACGGAGGGAATGATCCCTTAGGAATGCTGACAGGGGAGGGGAGGGGAAGATGCACTTGGTGGTGGCATCACGCTGGAGGTGGCGGAAATGGTGGAGGATGATCCAATGGATGTCGAGGCTGGTGGGGTGAAAAGTGAGGAACCTGTCATGGTTCTGGGAGGAAGGGGAAAGGGTGAGGGCAGAAGTGTGGGAAATGTGCTGGACATGGTTGAGGGCCCTGTCAACCACAGTGTGGGGGGGCGGAGGGGGGATATCCTTGGTTGCGGAAAAAGGAAGACATATCAGAAGCGCTGTTGTGGAAGGAAGCAACATCAGAGCAGATGCATCAGAGACGGAGAAACTGGGAGGATGGAATGGAGTGCTTACAGGAGGCAGGGTGTGAAGAAGTGTAGTTGAGGTAGCTGTGGGAGTCGGTGGGCTTATAATGAATATTAGTGGACAGCCTATCCCCAGAGATGGAGACGGAGAAGTCAAAGAAGGGAAAGGAAGTTTTGGAGATGGACCATGTAAAGGTGAGAGAAGGGTGGAAATTGTAAGCAAAGTTGATAAAGTTTTCCAGTTTGGGGTGGGAGCAGGAAACAGCACGTATACAGTCAGCAATGTACCAGAAAAAGAGTTGGGGGAGGGGGCATGAGTAGAACTGGATCAAGGACTGTACGACATATCCCACAAAAAGACAAGCATAACTAGGACCCATGTGGGTACCCATAGCAACACGTTTTACTTGAAGGAAGTGAGTGGAGTTGAAGGAGAAGTTGTTCAATGTGAGAGGAGGGTGGTGGTGGATGGGGACTGGTTGGGCCTCTGTTCAAGGAAGAAGTGGAAAGCCCTCAAACAGTTCTGGTGGGGTATGGAGGTGTAGAGAGATTGGACGTCCATAGTGAAGAGGAGGCAGTTAGGGCCAGGAAACTGGAAATTGTCAAAATGACGTAGGGCGTCAGAAGAGTCACCGATGTAAGTGGGAAGAGATTGTACGAGCGGAGAAAAGATAGAGTCAAGATAGGAAGAAATAAGTTCAGTGGGGCAGGAACAGGCTGAAATAATGGGTCTCCCAGAACACTCTTGTTTGTGGATTTTGGGAAGGAGGTAGAAGTGGGCTGTCCGGGGTTGCGGGGCTATGAGGTTGGAAGCTGTAGAAGGAAGTTCTCCGGAGGAGATGAAGTCAGTGACAGTCCTATGGACAGCAGTTTGATGTTTGGTGGTGGGTCATGGTCCAGAGGGAGGCAGGAAGAAGTGTCTGAGAGTGGGCACTCAGCCTCTGCAAGGTAGAGGTCAGTACGCCAGACAACAACAGCATCACCCTTGTCAGCAGGTTTGATCACAATGTCGGGGTCAGACCTGAGAGAACAGCTTGCAAGAAGTTCAGAGGGAGACAGGTTAGAGTGAGTGAGGGAGGCAGAGAAATTGAGACGGCCGATGTCTTGCCGACAGTCCACAATGAAAAGATCAAGAGTGTGTAAGAGGTCAGAGGGAGGGGTCCAGGTGGATGGAGAATGCTAGAGTTGGGTGAATGGGTCTGCTGGTTGTGGGGAGGACTCCTGGCTAAAGAAGTGAGCATGGAGGCGAAGGGGATGGAAGAAGAGCTCAACGTTATGCCAAGCATGAAATTCATTCAGGTGGGGGCTTAAGGGGATTAAACAGAGTACTTTGCTAAGTACAGATCATTCAACATCAGAGAGGGGAAGGTCAGATTCAATGGAGGATTCCCCCCCCACTGTGGTTGACAGAGTCCTCAATCGTGACCGGACCATTTCCCGCACTTCTGCCCTCACTCCTTATCCTCCCTCCCAGTGCCACAACAGGGTTCCCCTTGTCCTCACTTTCCACTCCACCAGCCTCCATATTCAAAGGATCATCCTCTGCCATTTCCGCCACCTCCAGCGTGATACCACCACCAAACACATCGTCCCCTCCCCTTCCCTGTCAGCATTCCGAAGGGATTGTTCCCTCTGTGACACCCTGGTCCACCCCTCCATTACCCCGACACCTCGGCACCTTCCCATGCAATCGCAGGAGGTGTATTACCTGCCCTTTTACCTCCTCTCTCCTCACTATCCAATACCCCAAACACTCCTTTCAGGTGAAGCAGCGATTTACTTGTACTTCTTTCAATTTAATATACTGTATTCGCTGCTCACAATGCGACCTCCTCTGCACTGGGGAGACTAAATGTAGTTTGGGTGATCGCTTTGCGGAACACCTCCACTCAGTCTGAAAGCATAACCTTGAGCTTCCGGTTGCTTGCCATTTCAACACCCACCCCTGCTCTCATGCCAACATTTTTGTCTTTAGCCTGCTCCAGTGTTCCAGTGAACATCAACGCAAGCTCGAGGAGCAGCCCCTGATCTTTCGATTAGGCACTCTACAGCCTTGCAGACTGAACATCGAGTTCAATAACTTCAGAGCATGACTGGCTTTTAAAAAAAAAATTATATTTTATTTTTTAACCATGTGCCTGTTCTTCATGTAGTCACAGCTGCTCATTATTCTGCTATTAACAATCTTTTTGGACTAATGCTTTGTCTTTCACCACAAGCATTAACACACTCTTTGCCTTTGTCCCAGGACAGCTTTGTTATTTAATCTCTCCTGCCCTCTGCCCTATCACCTTCCTCCCCTTTGTTCTCTCCCCCACTGCACCCCTCCCCCACTTCCCTTCACTTGCTTAAAACCTAATTCTTTTCTAACCTTTGCCAGTTCTAATGAAAGGTCACAGACCCGAAACGTTAACTCTGCTTCTCTCTCCACAGATGCTGCCAGACCTGCTGAGTATTTCCAGCACTTTTTGTTTTTATTTCAGATTTCCAGCATCTGCAGTATTTTGCTTTTATTTTGGGGTGCAATTTTGGTTTCCTTTACTATGAAAGGATATAGTTGCCTCAGAGGGAGTGCAAATAAGGTTCACTGGATTGATTCTTCAGATGAGATGTTGTCCTATGAGGACCGATTGATTAAAATGGGCCTATCTGCTCTGGAGTTTAGAGAGGTGTCCTCATTGAAAAGTATAAAATTCTTAGAGAGTTTGACAGGGTAGATGTTGAGTGGCTGTAGAGTCTTGAACTAGGGGTCATAGCCTCAGGATAAGGTCTCAGCTATTTCGGATTGAGTTGAGGAAACATTTCTTCATTCAAAGGTTTGTGAATCTTGGGTATTCCCCACCCCAGTGAGCTGTGGGTACGCAGCTGCTGAGTATATTCAAGACTGAAATCGATAGATTATTGGGCAGTAAGGGAATCAAGGGTATGGGGAAAGGGCGGGAAAGTGGAGTTGATATTGAAGATAAGCCATGATTTTATTGAATGGTACAGCAGGCATGAGGGGCTGTATAGCCTACTCCTGCTCCTATTATGTTTTTAGGAAAAAAGGATGGAAGGCCTTTCAAAAATCCTGTAAAGCTGCAAGATTGAAACAAATAATTCCACTGGAAAACAAAGGGAAATAAAAACATACACTGGAGTAAAGGGAACAAAGAAGGAATGTAATATTACCCATGAGATAAGATTATAGATGACAGAGGGAAGTTAGTCACGCATAGATTCCACAAATGGTAGAGGAGATTGCCCATTTTGGCAGTCCCAGCACACACCAGGAATATGTTGGAAAATTACATATCCCAGCCTATTATCAAGTACTTCCTTAAATTCAATATCAGCAAGACTGAAGCCATCCTATGAGACATCTGCCATAAACTCCCAGTTTAGCCCTTGACTCTGTTCCTGTCTCCGGCAGCTGGCTGAGGCTGAGCCTGTAAATATGCAACCTCAGGATAGTCCATAGCCCAGTGCTCTGTGTCGAACACACGAATTGCCATCAATTCCACCTGCATTACATCACTGACCTCCACCTCCACTGCAAACCCACTGCTAATGAAATTTTATCCACTTTGTTAGTTCCAGACTCAATTACTATGAGGTTTTCCTTGCCAACCTCCTGACTGTCACTCCTTACAAATTGCAATTTGTCTTAAATTTCTAGTGCCCAGTGTCTCATACTAGGTCCCCTTCATCTAATTACTCTTGTTCTCGCCAACCATCATTGGGAGCTCCTTATCCTGCTTGTTGATTTCAAAATCCATGCCCTCATTTACAAGTTTCTCCCTGGCTCCCCCATTACTTAACTTCGTGTTTTCTTTGCTGGGCTTCTTTGCAACCCCCTCCCTCTGCTCCACCTTCAGTCACAGAACTTTCAAACATCTCTGTCCCACACCCTGGAACCCTATCCCTAAACCTCTCCCTCTTGCTTCCTCCCATCTTTCCTTCAGAAGTGTCGTCAGATTTTTTGTCTTTGGTTATCATCCTAATACCTTCACCTATCTTTGCTCGGTGTTTGATTAATTTTGCCACTGCAAACCACCACAATTTATTTTATTGCATTAAAGGATCTGTTAGTGTAAATCTGTTGAACAACCATTTCAGTAATATCACGGGCATGGAACAAAGGGCGGCACAGTGGCGCAGTGGTTAGCACCGCAGCCTCACAGCTCCAGCAACCCGGGTTCAATTCTGGGTACTGCCTGTGTGGAGTTTGCAAGTTCTCCCTGTGTCTGCGTGGATTTCCTCTGGGTGCTCCGGTTTCCTCCCACAGCCAAAAGACTTGCAGGTTGATAGGTAAATTGGCCATTATAAATTGCCCCTCGTATAGGTAGGTGGTAGGGGAATATAGGGACAGGTGAGGATGTGGTAGGAATATGGGATTAGTGTAGGATTAGTATAAATGGGTGGTTGATGGTCGGCACAGACTCGGTGGGCCGAAGGGCCAGTTTTAGTGCTGTATCACTAAAACTAAACTAAAGAGCCTTCCAAATACATGCACACGAACAAATCAACCAAGAAATGCAGGAAACTTGGCAGATTCCTCCTTAATAAGAAAAGATAGAACACATAGCCAATCATAATGTTAAAATAGTTTTGTCAATGATGATAAAGAATTGAGACAAAGATAAATATAACTAATGGAAACAATATTTTGCCAAAAATAATTAAGTTATCTTATATTTTTACAAAACATAACATGATATTATTTAACTCCACTACTAAATCTACATTTTACTAAAAATAAAAACAATTTCAATTGGCATTCTGTGAAGATCCACCACAACTGCCAACTCTCATAAGGACAGTAATTAATAGAAGTGGAAAGTCAACGACAGTGACAGTCAAGATGGCCACAACAATTCCAAGGGCTTGAAAGAAAAATAGTTGAAGACATCTCTGAATAAACCAAGGATGAAAGTTGCTTATCGGGCAATTGATGCCAGCGAGTGGGCAATATGGTCTGCATGCCACTGAGAGCATTTTCTGTACCCTTAGTATCTGGAGTTACTCCCTGCCACCTGCTGTCTCAAGGTATGGAGTGAGGGAAAAGACTCTTAAGGCTGTTGGACCTTTATTCTGGAGATGGTTTGGGAAGTAGTCATATATTTTCATAAGATATTTAAACAGTTGATGCTTGTTCCCATCATTTCACAGTTTTAGATCAAATAATTGGAATTGATACTGTTTAATAAAAAATACTGCTGACCTATAGTTATCATTCAGTCTTTGTGGCAAAATGTCAATAAACTATCCGCAGAGGGACAAGCTGGAGCTGATACCGTTTACAGCATACATGATTGAAGTGCAGCTTGAATATAATTAAGCTGTCTAATATATATTGTGTTAAAATGAGCATGTATTTCAAATGGTGGCAGTCAGTACCCAATAAGGATGTGTATAAAAAAGAATTGTGTATGCAGTGTACGTTCATTCTTTGTGCCAATGCTTCACATTCAAAATTGATGTACAATGCAATTCAATGACATGAGGATAGAGCTGTGTATGTAGTACTGTTAATGAATATTGTGCATGTGCGCGCTCTCATTTGATGAGAGTGGGAAGCAGTAAAGCAGATGATGGCAGAATCTCACCTTAAATCCAATATCTGACAAGGATGAAAAATCTGCAATTGCCCAGAATTTCATCTAATGAACATATAGTGATCCTGGGATTCAAATCATGCAAGTTAATTAACTAATAAAATAAACCCAAGAACAAATGTTCAATACATTCTAGTTTTACAACCTATAATAGAAGGTGTCAATCTTAGCTCTGAGCAAGCTCTCTAACCTTTGAACCAGATGTTTATGGGTTTAAGTTTCACCCGAGACTAGAGCACATAGTTGGTTCAATTCACTTATATTGCTGGCAGTAATGGCCTCAAAATGAGGTCATAGCCTTACCACCCCAATAAAACTGACGAAGAGGACAATGGCATTTGAAGGGACCTACCATTGGGCACTTAAGGCACTTGCCTGTCTCCATCAGTAGGTTCCTTTAAATATGCAAGTCTGGGTCCTAGGGCCATTTGAAGTCAGAATTGATCATTGTGTGTGCTGTGCACCATCCAACCAGTTCTACATGCGAGGAAGGTGTATTGACCTAGCTAAGTTCAGTTTGGAATTTTTTTTTGTCGGGCCATGAGGAGCAGGCTAATAATAAACTGAACTGTACTCACCCTGGAACCCCCACACTCTGCAACCATGATACTCCACTTACCTGGCTGACGACTGGGGCAACCCAATATTAATGAGGTCATGGCTCAAAATCTTGGCCATCGGTATAAGTGAATGGACTCTAATCTCTGCTGACACTTCAGCACAGTACTGAGGGAATGCTGCACTGTCAGAGGTGTCGGCTTTTGGGTGAGATGTTAAACCAAGGCTGCTCTGTTGGCTGGATGAAAATGATCACATAGTACTTTCCAAAGAAAAGTAGGGGCGTTCTCCTGGTGTCGTAACTAACATTTATCCCTCAACCGACCTCTCTGAAATGGACGTTCTGCTCACTAATCTTATTGCTGCCTGTGGGACCTTACAACAGTAGCTGTAATTCATTGGCTGTGAAGCGCTTTGTGATGTCCTGAGCTATTCCTTATTGCAGTGAGCCCAAAGGCTTTACAGTAACATCATGTTTTAAAATTCTTTTAGGTTTGTTCCATTACTTTATTCTTGGAATTTATTAATTGTTTTTAATAATTCACATTGTCATGCAAGCCCCCACCTGCCAAAAATGAGGAATATTATTTAGCCACATGAACGTTAATTCAAAACTGTTACTGGAGTGAAGAAAGAATTGGTTAAAAAAAACCCTTGGATCCTTGGCTGGAGAGACATTGTTGCATATTAACAGACAGTACTTGAAAAGGACAAAGGGGCTACTCCCTGCTCCAATTTAAACCACAATGGACTTTTGATTACCAGACATTGAGGGTAGAGGAGCTCGCATTCCAGGTTAACTGCTAAGGTGGCCGAATACACAGAAGACATGGTCAGACCAGTTTAGTCACAAGACTAACTGGCTTTTGCAGAGTTTTGAACTGAGAGTTTTAAATTGGCCACGGAGAATTTAAACTGAGAAAGCTCTTGCTCCTGGATTGAGAACATCTCTCTCCTGTCTGCTCTCATCTCATTCTCACCAGCTTTGAAATCCATTGAAGACACAGGAGTCCCAAGAGAGAAAAGTCTCCTACAGTGAACCAGGGTTAAAAAGAATACTGGGCCCCAATGAAAAGCAAGAATTACATACAAGCAAGAACTACCTACAAAAGGACTCTACAGTGAGCTCGAAGTACAATAACAAGAAACTCTTCAGATATTGCCTCAAACCTCTCCATTTTATTTTTCTTCTGTAAAAAGTAAAAAGTGTCCGATCTTACAGCAGGGTGGGATTTCCATTTCCACTCCACTCATTCCTCGCCCCTGCTTGAGTGAGACTACTAATTTTTGGTGCCTGCTACTGTAAAGTTACCTTGCCTCTTAGGCCACGCTCATTTCACATTAGAGCCTTACTGCTATTTGAACAAGGAGCTCTTCACCCCACCAGTCAGAGCTGGACACAAAACTAGGCCAAAGAGGCGAAAGGATAGTATGCTAATCCACTGCTTAACTTATCCCTTTGCAACTTGAACTTTATATATTATCATTGAATTATAGAATTTGATTCATCACTGAACAAGCTGGAAATAGAGCAGTTCTGGATTGAATGAATCAAAAATTGCAGAGTTCACTGATCAGAAAGTTATTAAATGCACTAAGTATTTATGCTATTCTACAGATAAATTTGTCCATAAAACCCTTTGAAAAGCAACTGAAACTTTCTCATGCCAGCCTGGCTTACTTTGTAAACTAGCAGTGAAATCATGGTGCAAGAATGTGCCAATGTCTCTCCACAAAGAGCAAGTTATTTCATGTAACAATAGTCATTGGAATGGGAGGAAACTGAATTGCTGAGGTGGCCTAAATGCACATAGCTGATTTATGTTGCCTTCACTTCGGTGACATATGGTGAGTGAGTTTTATTTATATAAGCCGGGCCAGGTCTTTTAAGTGTAGCAGAGACTTCATTATCCAAAATATTGCTGAACCACGAAATGGTTCATTTTGAAATAAGATTTCGAGAATAATAATGTGAAAAATAGTTTAACATTTACTGTAATATACTGTATTTCACAATATCTATATGAATATATGGATTCAGAATTATAATCTCTTTTATTTTAGTTTAGTTCTATTTGTTATATATAATGCACAAATACACATATGCATTACTGACCACAGACTTACAGAGTGGAATTTTACTCCTGCCATGATGGGTTGGAGAGGGTGGTGGGGCTCGGGGTGGGGGTGGGGCATGTGGCTAAATCAGTAAAAATGTGATACTCGACCCCAACCTGTCACAAACGCACTTACTTCGGGTTTAAGCACGGTGGGTTAGGGGGTTAGCTAAGTAACCCATTTTGGAGAAATTGATTTTTAATTATAATATGTATATCTGTTCCTCAGATTTTGGCATTTGGCTTTAACGGCTGTGGGTTGGGCTCCCGAAGGCTTGGGAATCCCAGCAAGCAAAGGCAGACCAAAAGAGGCAGATCCAGCAGCTCATTGTTTTTCATAGCACTGCTTGTGTGCCAGAAGGAGCAGGAATACTTCACCCAGGTCCCTCAAGCAAATCTTCTGTCATGATTTGCTTCTCTTCCATTATCCCTACCTCCCCATGAGCCCTCCCAGCTTTGATCTCTCCCTCCCTGCAATCTCCCCCTCCCTGTGAACTCTCCATCCCTGCCATTCCCCCTCCTTGCGATCTCTCCCTCCCTGCAATCTCTCCCCTCCTGCGATCTTTCCCTCCCTGTGACCTCCCCTGTCGTATAATTGTCTTTAAGAGTTATGTCTCTTTAAGATCTTAGTATGCTAATGAGCTAAGTGCCAGGATGCAGTCATATGACTACAAGCTTGAGTCACTCTGTAACTGTAACACCTAGAGGGAGGTCCTGTAAATAGTTTGCTATGTATTGTGTATAATAGTTTAGTTGTAAAGAAACCTATTTGAGATTTTCAACCATCTGGACTCCACAGATCTCATTTATGTTGCAACAGACAACATAAAAAGAACTCATTACATCCCCCTCCCTGCAAAATCTCTTTGTGATCTCTCCCACTCTGCGATCTATCCCCCAAGCGATCTCTCCCCCATGATCTCTGACCCCACCATCTCTTCTCTCCACCATCTCTCCTCCCCAGCATCTATCCTCTTGGCCGTCTCTCCTCCGCAATCTCTCCGTCCCCACAAGCTTCTTTCCCCATGATCTTTCCCCCATGGATTCTCACTACCCAGATTTCTCCTCACCACCATCTCTCCTCCAAACTCTCCCTCCCTGTGATTTCTCCCCCACGATATCTTACCCTCCCCACATTCTCTTCCTCCCTGCTATCATTCCTGCCCCACAATCTCTCCTCTCCATGATCTCTCCCTCACAATCTCTCCTTCCTCGTGAACTATCCTCCCCACAATCTCTTCCTGTATGCAAACTCTCCCCCACCACCTCCCCCCCCCCCACCGTGATCTCTCCCTCCCCACGATTCCTCCCTCCCTGCTGGCTTCCTCACCCAGAAGCGGGTCACCCTCTCTGTCTGATCAGCTGCTGGGCAGAAACAGAGCCAAAAATGCTGATGAGTTTCTGCTGTTAAATTTATCAGGAACTCCATGTTCCTGGCATTTCCGGGTTTCTCACCACAAACATGTACCACTGCTCTCTTCCCACTACTCCATAAATATCTGGGTCATAGGATCTAATTAACTATTTCTGCTGCCTGTAAGGATCCTAAATGCGCTTGATGTTGATTTTTTTATGGATTGCTTTGCTATATCCTCCCTTCAAATTGCACTAGAAAAATCAGAGGATAAATTCTGCTATTAAACCTTAAAATGAAAACCTCACACAGTTTCAGATTAATTCCTGGCTCTTGAGTATTAAGGAAAGTAAAAGTGGGTTCAGATGTTTTTTGTTTCTAGCTCTATGTGCACCATGGATTAGTCTTGGGCTGAGAAGACCTGCCTTACCCTCTGCCAGCTTCTTCATTGCTTTATGTGGGATCTCGCTGTGCACAAATTGGTTTCTATGTGTCCTATATTATAACAGTGACTACATTTCAAAAGTACTTCATTATCTATAAAATACTTTGGGATGTCCTGAGGTCATGAAGATGCTTTATAAATGCAAATTCTTCCTTCTTTTCTTTCATTACTAGTTGCTTGGAGGTGGTCAGACCTCAATGATTCACCGTTCAGTCTCACCCCCCGATCCTACTTCCTCCTTGTGGGAAAAAATCTGGGTCTCTGCTCAACAGTCCCCTCCTAATGACAAAGATGAAAAAGGAAACTAGCCGAATGCATAAATGTTGTACTCCATCGTACAGTGCATTGCAATGCTGCACCTGAAGCTAAATTGCCCTTAACATTTTCAGCAATGCAAAGATTTTGCACATTGACTAGCTACTGCACTGTGATGTACAAATTAGAAACCATTCAAGTAAAAGGCAGCTTCATTTAGCTTAAAGGCACAAGCTGCTCTGAAGAATCAGCTGCTTGGAATGTCACTTTGTACAGATAAGGTGTTATGACGTCCACCAGACCTGCAATATGATTGGCTGACAGGCATGTAACGGTTATGCTAATCAGCAGCGACAGTATGCAGGTCGGAATCTTCAGATGGCAAAGCCTATTAGGCTTTTGTTGTTACCCAAACCAAATATTCCTCCAAATGATATCTAGTTTAACAATGAGCAGGCAACAATGCAATCTTAGCACCAAGCAATGACAATTCTAAGCAGCTTGTAGAATATGACTATTATTGTTGTGTTGTCCTGTTCATGAATGAGATGCTTTAAATTAATGTTTGTTTCATTTGCTCTCCAGGCAGTTGAGGAATCTAATAGCACAAACCCTCTTTTTGACGACATATTCCAAGGAATTCTTGCTGGATCAGGTTTGTAGGGCTTGCAGAAAAAAGATACAAACTTCAGGTTTCCAGCAATTGCAGTTCTTTCTTACCTCGACCAGGAAATGAGCTTGGGCAGTTTTATTTTATACAGCTGAGAAAAATAAAGTTCAACATAGTTTACAACTTTCTGTTCATTAGATTAGATTAGAGATACAGCACTGAAACAGGCCCTTCGGCCCACCGAGTCTGTGCCGAACATCAACCACCCATTTATACTAATCCTACACTAATCCCATATTCCTACCAAACATCCCCACCAGTCCCTATATTTTCCTACCACCTACCTATACTAGTGACAATTTATAATGGCCAATTTACCTATCAACCTGCAAGTCTTTTGGCTTGTGGGAGGAAACCGGAGCACCCGGAGAAAACCCACGCAGACACAGGGAGAACTTGCAAACTCCACACAGGCAGTACCCGGAATCGAACCCAGGTCCCTGGAGCTGTGAGGCTGCGGTGCTAACCACTGCGCCACTGTGCCGCCTCAAAGAGAACATAATAAATATTGGCCCGGATTTTGTTCTCAGAGGCAAAAGAACATTAGACTAGCCGGTTCATTACACTTGGCCACAGACTTTCTATGCACTGGAATTTGCTGTGATTAGAAAACCATTTCGGTGTGATCCCTTCTACAGGGGAGCTGGGATACATGTGAACTGGACAAGCAACTATGAATCTCCCTAACCAATCAGATTGAAGACTCCTTATTCTGCAGGGGGCTGCTTTAAACCTCCAAAACAACTGGGCTGGAGTCAGGTGGGATGTGACAATTTAAAAGATATCAAACTTGACCCCAACCCAACTCCAACCTGGCCACTTACGATTTAATGGAGGCTGGATGGAGGGATGGTGGGTTGTAGCGGAGGGGGAGTGTGCAAGCAACCTGCTCTCAGCAGGCATGTTACCCATTGAAATATTACAATGAATCTGTGTACCCTCATATTCTAGCTGTCTTCCAGCTTTAACGGTGGCCGACCATGTTTCCCAGGCAACTGAAGGGAGGCAAGGACTGCTAAGTGGAATACTGAAGTGCTTTTCCAGCACTGCTTGTGGGCCAGGAGGAGCATGGGTACTTTCCCCCAGCAACCCCCTGAGCTTACCTGCTTCTAGCCCCACAGGTATGCCACCCCTCCCCCACTCCCCCAGGAATGCTGACTCTCCCTCTAGAATCGGACTGTCCTTGGATCAGATTCCTACCCACCCACCCCCAAATCAAACCCTTTCCAGGTTTGGAACCTCCCAGGCCTGCCACCCCTTCACCCAATCCCCCCACCCTAGAATTGGACCACCCCATAGAATCAGACCAGCCCCAATTCAAATCCCCTCCCCCACCACTGTTATCACTACCCCAACTGCAGCTCCCTACCTGTTCCAGCTTGCGGACTCCTTTGGAATATTCCCTGTCTGACAGGGAACCAAACCTGTCAGCCATGCTGGCTTCCAGATGGGGAACCTGCTGGAAAAAAGACACATGGAGAGGTTAAATCATAAGACCCAGACTTCTGGGTTTCACAAATACAATTCCCTGCCCCTGCTCAGAAAACACTCCCAGTCAAGATCAGAGTCAGAATCAGGAAATCAATTCGAATATTTAAATTCAATGCCAAATCAAGTAAGGAAAGTGAAATACAAGAAAGAAAGATGGGAAAAAATGAGACAGTAAAAGAGTTTTTAAAAATGAATACATTTTTTTAAGATCTTCAAATCAATCAAAATCTGAAGGAATGAAACTCCGCACTTATTAACATTAATTTTCAGCCCCAGAGAGTTGGTTTGGCAATAATTAAGACATACCAAGATATTGAAAATTCACTTGGTGGGGGATATTTTATGTAGGCACTGGCTCAAGAGCTGGCGAGAGCCCTGTGTTGCATCGCCAGGGATGGATGGATTGCATCCCAGGTTGTTAAAGGAAGCCAGGGAGAAAATAACGAATGCACTGAGGATCATCTTCAAATCCTCACTAGATACAGGAGCGGTACCAGACGATTGGAGGTCTGTAAATGCTCCTGAAGTGCTGTAACCAGCAAGGCTATGGAAGGAGGATTAGATTGGGTGGCTAGTTTTTCTTTTCAGCCGACACAGACACGATGGGCTGAATGGCCTCCTGTGCCATACTTGTTCTATGGTTGCCTCCTTTGGGGAAGGGCCACTGCATTGCGTGCCAATTAGGCTCTTAAGTGGACAACAGCAGGCCTCCCCCAGGATTAAGGACCCCGGCACGGAGGTCCTGCCTGCTGAGAGCTGCTGGCTAATCAGAGCTGGCACCTCTTTTCCTGAGCAGCGCCACAGAGGAGGCGATGGCTGCTGCTGGTGGAGCCTCCGCCTGTGGCCTAGATTCGGTGAGGGACCCAGGCCACAGGTGAGTCATGGTGGGAGGGGTTTCACAGGGTGGGGGACGCGGGGCAGTAGGTGTAGGGGGGTCGGCAGCAAGGGCAGGGTGGTCGCTCTCAGCGGGTCCTGCCCCCTTCCTGATGCTGAGTCCCTCGATCAGGCACTAACTGTCTTTGAATGAGGGACACCCCTCTGCATGCGTTTGCTGGCATGCTCCCTGCATGGTGACATACCCGCCCGTCACTGGGCTAATACCAGCAGAGATGGGATGAGGCCCTTAATTGAGCATTACTTGTCCACTTAAGGCCCTCGATTGATGGCGGGACAGGAAGGCCATCCATGGTCCCACCCGCCACAGACTCAATTGGGGTGGAGGTGGGAAGGGGACAGCGTCCATACCCACCCACCATCCCGCACAATTAAATGCTCCCCCACCTCCAAACTCACCACAGGGGAGAGCATAAAATTCCCCCCTTAGACTGGAATAGGTAAGCCTTAACTTGTTCTGGTGAGTTTTGTAGGTATCTAGTGGTAAGTACAGCAACTTCACCATGTTTCATGTGTTTGAATGCTGAGCTGCTGGGAAAGACATCATTGTCATGCAGCTGCTGAGGAGGAGGACAACTGATTTCTGCATTTAATTGCACATCGCTGAAAGCTGCCTTCTGATTTACTCTACAATAATAGTGAGCATTGATAGCATTACTGGATTTTTTACGATAAAATTCAGGCCTTAATATGTAGCACTCCATCCAACTTGTTTGAGAAAGTGTCTGACACAATGCCAGTCAGCAGCTACGTTCATAACCAGATGAATAGGCACCACAGCTTTTTGTACCCATAACTGCCTCTTTCATTTTTAGAAGTTCTTTAACTATAACTATAAGCGCATGCATTGCAAAGTGTAATTTGCATCGTAGTGAGAATTTGCTAAGTATATTTGCAAACATAAATTCCTCAATAGTGTTGCTCAATTCTTGCTTGAGGTTCTATCTAATGCAAAATAAAATGCAGGTTTAATGAATGCATTTATGAACAACAAATAACACATTCACACTTTAGTAGGGAGTAAATGGATATGTGTTTGGTTCAAAGGCTGGACAGACATTTAAAGTGCATTTATAAACTCCAACTTTAGAATTGCTGCGGAGCACTTTTCCACTTTGCATCATTGATTGCCCTGTAGTATAAATATAAGGTTAAAGTGCCATCTCACAAATTGGATTTGACACAGTTTGGACTGTAATGGTAGCACAGTGCCAAACTGGGTTTAAGACCTGTCCCTGGCAGACCATAGGCCACCTGGACTCTGTTTAAACCTGTCCACAGTTAATTTACCATTTAGCTAGTGTGAAAGCCATTCCAATGATCTTTAAATAAATACGGCTGTGAAGAGGAGAGTTCATTCCTGGTGTAACCACACAGACTACAGAATTCTGTCCTTCCCAGCACAATATGAGTTCCAACCAGGTGATATCAGTAGGTATAAATACAGCAATAACTCAGTCTGAGGGTTTTCTGTGTGTGACTGAAAGGATGGGACAGGCAGATGTGCTGAATTGGCATTTCTCATTTTACCAAATTTCCAAAAGTTATTGTGACTTGTTAGGGTATGGGTAAGATCCAGAATTTTGCATAGCTGCAGTATTGTATTCATCCATTCAGAGAAAGCATCACTATTCCATTACTACGCCTTTCTTTACAGGAAATAAAATGCCCATGTTTCCTGCATTACAACAGTCACTAAACTTCAGAAGAACTTAACTGGCTGTAAAGCACGTTGGGACATCCTGAGATTGTGAAGGTTGCTTTATAAATGCAAATTCTTCCTTTTTTTCAGATTTACAGATTCAGAAATGTAACAGAGACTATGTCCTATGTTGCTTGGGGCATTGTTACTGTATTGGCTATTCTTGGACAGCCTCATTCTTAATATAGCCCAATACAAATAGTCTTCTCAAATGCTTCATGTTGGCTGCCAAGACATTATGGACATCGTACCAGGATATGCTGCAGTGAGACTTCAAGAACCAGTGCCCATTTTCTGTTCTGTTCTGCCAGCTTCTGTTAATACATGTTTGCAAATCGGTGTTGATACCATTGGAAACTTTGTGATAGACATGGTGCGCTAATTTCCAGCAAAATGGCATGCCCTTTTAAGTAGGATGACAATTTTCAGCATCATTGTTTCTTCGACCCCTGCCACTCACTCCAAGGGCTTGCTGCTCAGAGAAACCGCACCTTGCAGTGGCAAAGGTAATTCTGTCCCTAGAGTACAATTTCTTTCAGTTGACACAGCTGGTTGCACAGCAATTGTTTGATATTCATGTAAGCCAGCTGAATATTATTGTCCTTGCTCTGTGGGTCAACTGCACAATTAAACAGCAACAGATGAAACAACTGTTGCTACAGTGTAAGGAAAAATCAACAACAGCTGGCTTCCTGGGTAAAGTTGTCATGGCCATTTGGTCACCAGTTTACTTTATCTGCAAATGTACTTATGACATATTATAGTGTCCTTTTTAAAATGTGCAATCCATAGAACCTTTGTAGCATGGTGTATGATGGAGGATGACTGGGCATAACATCACATAGCTAGAAAATCATAAAGCTATAGTTTATCTTGGCCTTGGGATATGGCTGAGATTCAGATATAATAATCACTATTTGCTAAATATACCAGGAGATTACAATCTCTGCCCATTATAAGAAAATGTTCCATGTTTAATGCATAGTTGCATATAGAAGTCCAGTTCACCCATCACATTGTGCTCGCTGATCTACGTTAGCTCCCAATCCAGCAATGCCTTGATTTTAAAATTCCCATCCCTGTTTTCAAATGCCTCTCACCCTTCCTTATCTCTGTACCCTCCTCCAGCCGTACAGCCCTCTGAGATCTCTGAGCTCCTCCAATTCTGGCCTCCTGCACATCCCTGATTTCCATCACTTTACCATGAGTGGCAATGTCTTCAGCTGCCTAGGTTCTAAGCTTTGGAGTTCCCTCCCTAAACCTCTCCACTTCTATATTTCCCTTTCCTTCTTTACCCTTAAAACATGCCTCTTTAACCGAACATTTGGTCACCTGTCCTAATGTCTCCTTATGTGTCTCAGCGTCAAATTTTGTTTGGTAACACTCCTGTGAAGTGCCTTGGGACATTTTACTGTTAGAAATGTTGCTGTTATATTCCAAATAATCTTTACAGTAGTTATATTTTTCAAAATACACAAGATGTAATTAGTTATCCCAGTGTTTTAACTTGTTGTGATTCAGGTACATATATATAGTGGAAGCATGAATAACTTTTTTGATATGAACATAACAACTCCCAAAAAAGAATGAAAGACTTGCATTTATATAGCGCCTTTCATGACCACAGGATGGTCCAAATGCTTTGCACCAATGAAGTACTTTTGAAGTGAAATCACTGCTGTAATGTAGGAAATGTGACAGCCATTTTGTGAACAACAAGACACAATATTATCCCAAAAAATAGGCCTGTCATAGTCTGACAAAAATAAAATTGAGATATTCTCAAATAAGGTAAGGACTGAGAGCCAGGACCAGTTTCCAACTGCTGATTGAATAGATATTTATGTGCCAGCCCAAAGTTTGGTGACTCAGGTTGGTTGAAACAAGCATTAAATATAGCTCACAGCTTGTTAAGTGGCATAGTGGTAATGTCACTGGACTAGTAATCCAGAGACCCAGGCTAATATCTGGGGACAGGGGTTCAAATTCCACCACGGCAGCAGGTTGAATTTAAATACAATTAATTTTTAAAAATCTGGAATTGAAAGCTAGTCCCATCTGGTTCACGAATGCCCTTTATGGAAGGAAATCTGCCGTCCTAATCTGGTCTGGCCTACATGTGACTCTGGATCCACAGCAATGTGGTTACCTCTTAACTGCCCTCTGAAATGGCCGAGCAAGACATTCAGTTGTACAAAACGGCTACACAAAAGTTGAAAAGGAATAAAACTGGATGGAAGACCCGGCATCGACCGAGGCAGCAGAAATGACAATGGCAAACCCAGCCTTCTAAATCCTGCAAAGTCCTCCTTACTAACATCTGGGGGCTTGTGCCAAAATTTGGAGAGGTGTCCCTCAGACTAGTCAAGCAACAGCCTGACATAGTCACACTCACAGAAACATAACTTACATCAAATATCCCAGGCACCACTGTTACTACCAGGTGAGAAAGGGGTCTAGGGTTCCCTCTCAGCCTTCACCTGGTCTTACCATAACGGGTTTAATTTTAAACACACCGTGCTTTTAGCTCCCCCTTGGTGAATTCTTGTTCACTAACTTCCAATCATCAGACAATGAAACTAGCCAAACAGGTTTTCTTAGGTTTAAAGAAAAAAGGTTGAAGTTTATTAAACTTAAACTCTAATTCGGTTAACGCATGTGGATAAACGATGCGCTCACACTAGCATGCATACACAATACACACATGTGGATATAGACAGAAAAGAGCAGAAGAAATAAGGTGGAAAAATTTGAGGCAATATCTGAAGATGGTTTTAGTTACTGTTCTTCGAGCTCACTGTAGAATCCTTGATTGTAGGTAGGTCTTGCTTTTCATTGGGGCTCAGTATTCTTCTTAAACCTTGTTCGGTGTAGGAGACTTTTCTCTCTTGAAGTTCATGTGTTTTTAGTGGGTCCAGAGGCTTGTGAGAAAGAGATGGGAGCAGACAGGGAAGATCTTCTCACTCAGAAGCAAACAGTCTTTCCCAGTTCAAAAACTCTGTGGCTAGTTCAAAAAACCCTGGACCAGCCAGTTAGTCTTGTGACCAGCTGGTTTAACCAGTCTTGGCTTTTGTGGATTGTATCACCTTAGCAGTCTCTGGAATGCTCTTCTTTACACCTTCAATGTCTGGTGATCAAAATCCATTGTGGGTTGAATGTGTCAGGGAATGGTCCTTTCATCTCCTCAAGTAGTTCTGTTAGTATGCAAATATTTTTCACCAAGTGTCTGGCAGCCCTTGTAACAGGCCTTCTCTTCTTCCCAGAAAGTTTGAAATCAATGTTCATATGACAAAATTAATATGGCTCGTTCTTTGCAGGTGGGGGTCTGCATGACACCGCCATCACCATTCCTGGGTACGTCCTGTCCCACCGGCAAGACAGACCCACCAGAGGTGGAGGCACAGTGGTATACAGTCTGGAGGGAGTTGCCCTGGGACTCAGGACCCCATGAAGTCTCACGGCATCAGGTCAAACAAGGGCAAGGAAACTTCCTGCTGATTACCACCTACCGCTCCTCCCCTCAGCTGATGAATCAATAATCCTCCATGTTCAACACCACTTGGAGGAAGCACTGAGGGTGGCAAAGGCATTGAATGTACTCTGGGTGGAGGACATCAATATCCATCACCACGGGTGGCTCGGTAGCACCATTACTGATTGAGCTGGCCAAGTCCTAAAGGACATAGCTGCTAGACTGGACTTGCGGCAGGTGGTGAGGGAACCAACAAGAGAGAAAAACATACCAGACCTTGTCCTCACCAATCTACCTGTTGCAGGTGCATCTGTTCATGACAGCATTCGTAGGAGTAACCACCGCACAATCCTTGCGATAATGACATCCCATCTTCACACTGAGGATATCCTTCATTGTGTAGTGTGGCACTACTACTGTGCGAAATGGGGTAGATTCAGAACAGAACTGACAGCTCAAAAGCGAGCATTCATGAGGCACTGTGGACCATCAGCAGCAGCAGAATTGTATTCAAACACAATATGTAACCTCATGACCCGGCATACCCCCACTCTACCATTACGATCAAGCCAGGAGATCAACCCTGATTCAATAAAGAGTGCAGGAGAGCATGCCAGGAGCAGCACCAGGCATACCTAAAACTGAGTTGTTAACCTGGTGAAGCTACAACCCAGGACTACTTGCGTGCCAAACAGTGGAAGCAGCATGTGATAGGCAGAGTTAAGCAATCCCACAACCAATGGATCACATCGAAGCTCTGCAGTCCTACCACATTCAATTGTGAATGGTGGTGGACAATTAAACAACTAATCGGAAGAGGAGGCTCCACAAATATTCCCATCCTCAATGATGAAGGAACCCAGCACATCAGTGCAAAAGATAAGGCCAAAACATTTGTGAGCATTGGATACTGCAAAGTGTTATGACCGCGGTGGAAGAAACACACTGTTAATTCAGTCCAGTCGCTCCACAGGTAGCAGCAGATTTCTTTAAGCTTTTTAAATCGGAAAAGCAGCCAAATTGAACACACTAGTCTCCCCCCAAATGAAGCGGGTCAATCCAGGTATCTTTAGACAACAACAAATTAACTATTTATTTAAAAAAATAAAATCTTAAACACCTCCAAGATAAACTTATGTCTAAAGACTTTATAGCTTCTTATTTAAAAATCTAATTCCCGCATTCACATACATACACACAAAAATTAACAATAGTTTGGTTTTAGATTAGCTGGCTGTTGAGAAAAAAATAAAGTCTTTGCAAGTTACGTTCCTGATGAGTGGAGTTTTCCAATGTAGAAACAGTCAAAGGTCACTTGAAGTCTTCACAGTGGTCCGATGGGGAACAAAAAAAGTCCTTCAAAGATAGGAATTCAGCAGTTTGGCTGTTGTAGCATTAAACTGTCCCTTCAGTGATAAACACAGCAAATACCGATAATTTGTTATGAAAGAAAACATTTTCTTATTTTTCTTAGGGAATTAATTCAGCTTGAAACTTTGTAGAATTTTGAGAGAGGAATAACACAGCTTCTTCAGTTCAAATCACCTCAGAACTTTCTCTGCTTAAAACCAGTCTTTGCCAGCTCATTTAAAAAGTCAAATGGCAACATTAAATCACATGACTTTGCTCCTGCTGCTGTTGCTTGGCAACAAGAATGCAACTGGCAGTTTGAGTCTCTGGAACATTCTGTCTGAAAGGTGCACTGATCTTTTTACAGTCTTAAAGACACATCCAATATTTCCGAGGAGAAAAAAAAAACAAGACCATGACACCTCTGCCCTGGCAAAATGAAGCATCATTCCCGAAATGCGTTTTATTACAATGTAAATATATAGAAATTGGAAAAACACTAAGATATTTCCTGCATTTACACACCATTCACTCACTAAAAATTTACAGCATTTTTTTAACACCATCACCATCTATATAAGTTAAGATGGTTAAATCCATGACAAAGTGTCGACAATAATATTATATTTCCCCCGAAATATGTACAACTCTTAATTGATAAGGCTGTAATAACAAACTCCATCTAAAGATTCTAGCATTTCGGTTTTCAAACTTTTCCACAAACGTTAATGGGTTATGATCAGTATATATTAGTATTTCTTTATAGTCCTGGCAGACATATACTTCAACATGTTTGACAGCCAGTAATAGTCCCAAAGTTTCTTTTTCCACAGTGGAATACCTTTTTTGATGACAATTTAGTTTTCTGGAAAAATACCTTACTGGTTTCTCTATGCCTGATTTGTCATCTTGCAATAGGACTGCACCAAACTCCAGGTCACTAGCATCGATCACTATTTTAAAGGGCTTAGTGAAATTTGGAGCAGCCAACACTGGTTCATTAGTTAAGATTGCCTTTAGCTTTTCAAATGCTGCCTGGCATTTATCTGACCATACTACTTTGTTTTTCTTTTTTTGCAGCAAATCGGTTAACGGAGTACTAAAATTTCATTCAAATTTCCGGTAAAACCCATACATCCCTAAAAACCTCATTATTTCCTGTTTAGATATAGGGATAGAGAGCTCCATTAAGGCTTGTATCTTAGCCATTTTTGGTAATACCTGTCCTTTCCCCACTATATGCCCAAGGTAAGTTACTCTTGCCTTTCCGAATTCGCCTTTTCCCAGATTTATCACTAAGTCCATGGCTTGTAACTTTTTAAACAGAATTTTTTGCTGGTTTAAGTGTTCTTACCAAGTGTTACTGTATATTAGTACATCATCGAGAAATACTACACAGTTGGGAACACCGGCTACCACCTGATTCATTAATCTTTGAAAAGTGGTTGGGGCATTTTTTAGCCTGAATAGCATCACCCAGCACTGATAAAGACTGACAAAGAGCTGATATATGTTTGGCTCAAGAAGTCAAAGGAACTTGCCATTATCCCTCTGTCAAGTTGATCTCGGTAAGAAACTTAGCGCTGCCTACTCTGTCAATACAGTCTTCTAAACGCGGAATTGGGTAGGAGTTTGCTTTCGTTACCTCATTGACTTTTCTATAGTCTATACAAAATTGGGTTGACCTATCCTGTTTAGGTACTAGAATTATCGATGAACTCCAGATACTTTGACTTGTTTCGATCAAATTGTTTTCCAGCATCTACTGGATCTCTGCTTTCACTTGGGCCTGTTTGTCCGGACTCAAATGGTAAGGATGTTGTTTTAAAGGAACAGTACCCCCTATATCCACATCATGTGTGGCTAAGGTTGTACATCCTGGCTTATCCCTACAAACTCTTATAAATGTTGTGAAAAGCCTGGTTAGGTTTTCACGTTGTTTTGCCTCTAAGTGCAACAGCATGTTGTCCAATTTTCCTAGCCATTCTGTATTCGCTAATCTGATAGTTGGAGGTTCAATCTGAGAATTTTCTATGCCTGCTTCTGCCTTATCCTCACTATTCTTTTCCTTCTGAACTGTCCCGATTACCTGACATACCTGTACTGGCGTATCCTCCTCCCTGTGATAATATTGCTTTAACATATTGATGTGACACAACCGGTTCTTCTTCCAGCGATCAGGGGTGTCAATCAAGTAATCTACCTTACCCACTCTTTTGATAACTCTATATAGGCCACTGAACCATGCTTTTAATGGTTCTCCCCGTGATGGTAACAAAACTAATACTTCAACCTCTGGTTGAAAATCTCAGGCTTTTGCATTCTTGTCTGCCCATTTTTTCATCTTGGATTAGGATGCTTTAAGGTGTTCTTGAGCCACACCGCAAGCTTTCGTGAGCCTTTCCCAGAACACTGATACATAGTCCAGTATCAAAGATTAATTCTTTTAGTCCACAAATCTGTCTTTTATAAGTTTTAGAGGACCTCTTACTTCATGTCCACAAACCAATTCAAAAGGACTGAAGCCTGTAGACTCATTTGGGGAGTCTCTGGTGCCAAATAAAAGAAAGTCTAGTCCTTTAGTCCAGTCATGTGGATATTCATGACAGTATGTTCCAATCATTGTTTTGAGAATTTGGCGGAATCTCTCTAAAGCCCCCTGAGACTGTGGGTGATATGCTGAAGATTTCAACTGTCTAATCCCCAAATTGTCCATGACGTCTTGAAATATCTTAGACATGAAATTAGAACCTTGATTTGACTGAACTTCAAGTGGCAACCCATATCTCGTAAAGAATTGGGTTAACTTTTCGACTACTATTCTAGCAGTAATTGTCCTCAAAGGAATGGCCTCTGGAAATCGAGTAGCCATATCCATGATAGTATGTATTGATATCCCGCTTTTGTTTTTGGCAAGGGTCCTACACAGTCTACTAATACCCTGCTAAATGGTTCCTCAATCACTGGTAGGGGAATTAGTGCTGTCGGATTTATATTAGGTTGTGGTTTTCCCACCATTTGACATGTATGCCAGTAATAATTTTGGCTTATGCATGATTTGATCTTCCAAATTCCCCTATGTCCTGCAAAAGGAATGTAATGTGCGAACCTTAATAATCCTTGCCGATATTTAGGTGATACCTCTATCTGTTAGCTGGGAGGTTATGCTGGTACTGTACAAAACACTAGTTAGGCTACAGCTGGAGTACTGTGTGCAGTTCTGGTTACTGCACTATAGAAAAGATGTGATTGCACTAGAAAGGATACAAAGAAGATTTACGAGGATGTTGCCTGGACTGGAGAATTTTAGTTATGATGAGGGATTGGATAGGCCAGGGTTGTTTCCTTTGGAACAGAGGAGGCTGAGGGGAGGCCTAATTGAGGTGCATAAAATCATGTGGGATCTAGATAGAGTGGATAGGAAGCCCCTATTTCCCTTGGTTGAGGGGTCCATAAGCAGGGGCATAGATTTACGGTAAGAGGTAGGAGGTTTAGAGGGGATTTGAGGGGAGACTTTTTCACCTAGAGGGTGGTGATATCTGGAACTCACTGCCTGAAAGGTGGGTTGAGGCAGAAACCCTCATAACATTAAAAAAAAACACTTGAAGTGTTGTAACCTACAATGCTATGGACCAAGAACTGGAAAGTGGGATTGGCTTAATGTCGGCCGGTGCGGTGATGATGGGCCGAATAGCCTCCTTCCGTGCTGTAAATTTCTGCAACAACTGTCCAGTCTTTGACAGCAGGTCCATGAGGTGGATTCCATTTCCTCCTCAAAACCCCGTTTGCTATATAACAGTCTTCCGGAACTCCTTTCGCCTCAGCTTCTGACAGAGCTGTCTGTGCCATTCGATATATCTCTGGATCAGCTTGCAGTGCTGCAGTTATAGAAGATCTGTCAAACATATCATTTGCATTATTGAAATCCCCAAATAAGGTTTCAGATACTTGGCTATCTGTTTGTGGTGCCACTTTTACCTCCGACAATGGATCCTGTTTAGCCACTGGATCCTCGGGTGACTACACATGTAAGAAATATTCCCGGAACTTGTTCCTGTAATTGCTCCGTTTCCTTAATTTCACTTGGTTCCTCTGTAATTATAGGAGAAACTGATACTTCTGATCTGGCCAAATCATTTCCTAGAAGTAAATCAATGCCCTCTACTGGAAAACTGTGGACAACTCCTACAGTTACTATCCCAGATATTAAGTCACTCTCTAGGCTTACTTCATATAAAGGTATGGGTATATACTCCCCACCAATTCCATTAACTAAAACTTTAGCGTTCAAGGTGCTCTCTAGTGGAAATGTTATATCTTTCCCCAGCAAGAGTGTTTGGGTTGTTCTTGTATCCCTGGCTATAATGATAGGTTTCCCTGCCTCACTTACAGGATATGGAGTTACTCTCCCCTTTGACAAAAATTCATTTTAACTTTCGGGTATTTTATTCTTAACCTCTGCACTCACTTTAGTTTTAGTATCTGATTTTACAGCTGCCATTAAAGCTACAGTCTGGTCTGCTATACTCTCAGTCAGAGTCTTTTGCTCTGCATTAGCTTTGCGTACCCCAACAAGTCGTATGGGTTTACCTCGCAATTTCTTGCATTCTGAACGAAGATGACTCATTTTGTGGCAATGATAACACTTTGGCTTGCGAACCTCACTTCTACCATCAGCACCTTCCTTTCTGACCTGAGGAGGTGATCCTGGGGCAGTTCCAGCTGTTCCTTCTTGTCGCCGGCTACTTGCCTTCTTTTCACTCCTACTTTCTATCCTTCGCGGGTTTATGGGGGTGACGAACAAAAGGTTTTGGCTTATTCACAAGCTCTAAATCATCAGCAATTTCCACTGCTTGCCTAGCTTTCAAAACTTTCAGGTTATCTACATGAGTTCTCACTACTGAAGGAATGGAGATTTTGAACTCTTCTAAGAGAATCAACTCTCGAAGGTTCTCATATGTGGTTTCTATCTTTAATGCCCATATCGAACGGTCAAAATGAATTTGCTTCACCCTCTCAAATTCTAAATATGTCTGCCCAGCCAATCTCTGTAAGTTCCTAAACTTCTGACGGTAAGCTACAGGGACTAACTCATACGCAGCGAGAATAGCCTTTTTTGCCATCTCATAATCTGCAGAAGCATGGCATAAACTTCATGAGCTCTGCCTACCAACCTGCTTTGCATAAGCAGTGTTCAGCTTTCCTTTGGCCATTTCATTTGTTTGGCTATTTTTTCAAAAGATATGAAAAATGCCTCTATGTCCCACTCCTCAAACTGAGGAAGAGCTTGTATAAATTTAAACAACTTTTCGCTGTGTCCTCAGCTCAATTCTGATTCTTCCTGACCTGAATTTTTCCTGAATTCAAGACTACCCCTTTGTCTTAGTTCCATCTCTTTTAGTCTAAATTCCCTCTCTTCTCTTTCACTTTCTCTCTGTTTTTCAAGTTCAAGTTTTATTAATTCTTTTTCAGCTTCAGCCTCAAGTTTTCTTATTGCTATTTCTTTTTCTGTTTCCTGTTGAAGCTCCAGTTTTTTCATTTCTAACTGAATCCTAGTCAATTCTACTGCATCACTCTCTGACCTACTACTTTCTTGTCTCTTGTCTTCTTCTTCTTCTCAATCTTCTTCTTCTTCTTCTAATTCCAGATGTTGGGCTATTAGGTCAATTATCTCTGCTTTTTTGGCACCTGATTTCAATTCTAACCCCAATTTTTTTTGCCAATTCTTTTAGTTTGTTCTTAGTTAAAGTTACTGAGGGAAACATTCTGTTTTCCCAAAACCTCTGCTGCAACCACTAGTGCCATTACAAAAGTATAGACTGTACCTTATTGTACAAGATTCCTGGTTCCTTTTATTTTTCATACCTGGTGTTAGATTTGGATTACAAAAATTGAGTTTCCAATTGATATGATTCCAGACGCGAGAGCAATTAATATGATGCCAGAAGCAAGACACCAATTTGTATGTTATCCCAGAGATGATCAATTAACATGATTCCAAACGCAAGCCTTCCAAATTAGTCTGATTCTGATCCTAGACACGAGTCGCCTAATCAAATATGATTCTGATCGCAGACAAAGCCCCCAGTTAAAATGTATTACGCCCACGGTGGGAGCAACGCACTGCTAATTCAGTTCCGTCGCTCCACAGGTTGCAGCATATTTCTTTAAGCTTTCCAAATCGGAAAAGCCACCAAACTGAACACTCTAGTATCCCCACGAATGAAGCGGACCAAACCAGGTATCATTAGACAACAGCAAATTAACTATTTATTAAAAAAACTAAAATCTTAAACACCTCTAAGATAAACCTACGTCTAAAGACCTTATAATTTCTTATTTAAAAATCTAACTCCCGCATATGCATACATACACACAAAAATTAACAATGGTTTGGTTTTAGATTAGCTGGCTGTTGAGAAAAAAAAAGTCTTTGCAAGTTACGTTCCTGACAAATGGAGTCTTCCAATGTAGAAACAGTCAAAGGTCACTTGAAGTCTTCAGAGTGGTCCGATGGAAAAAAAAGTCTTTCAAAGATAGGAATTCAGCAGTTTGGCTATTGTAGCATTAAACTGTCCCTTCAGTGATAAACACAGCAAATACCGATAATTTTTTAAGAAAGAAAACATTTTCTTATTTTTCTTAGGGAATTAATTCGGCTTGAAGCTTTGTAGAATTTTGAGAGAGGAATAACACAGCTTCTTCAGTTCAAATCACCTCAGAACTCTCTCTGTTTAAAACCAGTCTTTGCCAGCTAGTTTAAAAAGTCATACGGCAACATTGAATCACGTGACCTCTCTCTTGCTGCTGTTGCTTGGCAATTTATTTTTTATTTATTTAGAGATACAGCACTGAAACAGGCCCTTCGGCCCACCGAGTTTGTGCCGACCAAGAACCACCCATTTATACTAACCCTACAGTAATCCCAACCACCTACCTACACTAGGGGCAATTTACAATGGCCAATTTACCTATCACCTGCAAGTCTTTGGCGGTGGGAGGAAACCAGAGCACCCGGCGAAAACCCACGCGGTCACAGAGAGAACTTGCAAACTCCGCACAGGCAGTACCCAGAATTGAACCCAGGTCCCTGGAGCGGTGAGGCTGCGGTGCTAACCAATGAAAATGCAACTGGCAGTCTGAGTTTCTGGAACTTTCTGTCTTAAAGGTGCACTGCTCTTTTTACAGTCTTAAAGGCACATCCAATATTTCTGAGGAGAAAAAAAAAACAAGACCGTGACAAAAGGCTATGAGTCCTGACAACATTCCAGCTGCAGTACTGATGATCTTGCTGCAGAACTAGCTGCACCACTAGTCAAACTGGTCCTGTACAGCTACAACACTGGCATCTACCCAACAATGTGGAAAATTGCCCAGGTATGTCATGTACACAAAAAGCAAGTCAAATCCAATCTGGGCAATTACTGCCCCTTCAGTCTACTCTCAATCATCATGAAAGTGATTGAAGGTGTTGTTGACAGTGATATCAAGCACCACTTAAACAGCAACAACCTGCTCACCGATGCTCAGTTCGGGTTCTACCAGGGCCTCTTGGCTCCTGACCTCATTACCATCTTGGTCCAAACATGGACAAAAGAGCTGAACCAAAGAGGTGAGGTGAGAGTGATTGCCCTTGTTATCAAGGCATCATTGGACCGAATGTGGCAACAAGGAGCCATAGCCAAATTAAGTCACTGGGAACCGGGGGAAAACTCTCCACTGCTTGGAGTCATACCTAGCACAAAGGAAGATGGTTGTGGTTACTGGAGGCCAATCATCTCAGCCGCAGGACATTTCTGCAGGAGTTCCTCAGGGCAGTGTCCTAGGCCCAATCATCTTCTGATGCTTCTTCAATGACCTTCCCTCCATCATTATTTCAGAAGTGGGGATATTCACTGATGATTGTATGATGTTCAGTACCATTCGCAACTCCTCACATACTGAAGCAGCCGGTGTCCAGATGCAGCAAGACCTGAGCTGATAAGTGGCAAGTAATATTCATGCCACACAAGTGCCAGGCAGTGACAATCTCCAATAAGAGAGAATCTAACAATCTCCTTTGACATTCAATGGCATTACCATCACTGAATCCCCCACTATCAACATCCTGGGGGTTACCATTGACCAGAAACTGAACTGGAGCAGCCATATAAAGATTGTGGCTACAACAGCAGGTCAGTGCCTGGGAATTCTGCAGTGAGGAACCCATTTCCTGACTCCGCAAAGCCTGGCCACCATCTACAAGGCACAAGTCAGGAGTGTGATGAAATACTCTCCACTTGCCTGGATAAGAGCAGTTCCAACAACACTCAGGAAGCTCAACACCATCCAGGACAAAGCAGCCCGCTTGATCGGCACTCCATCCACCACCTTTAACATTCACTTCCTCCACCACTGATGCACAGTGGCAGCAGTGTATACTATACGTAAGATGCACTGCAGAAACTCACCAAGTCTCCTTCAACAGCACCTTCTAAGCCCATTACCTCTTCCACCTAGAAGGACAAGGGCAGCAGATGCATGGGAACACCACCATCCCTGACTTCCTTCCAAGCCACACACCATCCTGACTTGGAAATATATCGCCATTCCTTCACTTTCACTGGATCAAAATCCTGGAACACTCTTCCTAAGAGCACTGTGAGAGTACCCACACCAGATGGACTGCAGTGGTTCAAGAAGGCAGCTCACCACCACCTTCTCAAGGGCAATTAAGGATGGGCAACAACTGCTGGTCTTGCCAGCGATGCCCACATCCAATGAAATGAATAAAAATCAGATTGGAGTGGTACAGATAATTAAAAGGTTGGGTGGAGAATATTCCATGTCTAGATTCTGTTACGACCAAGTGGGAGAAATGCACTGTTATTTCTTTACTGTTACTCCACAGGTCACAGCATATCAATAACTCTTCCCTCCTACTGAAAATAGTCAAATTAGACACTCTTCTTGTCCCCCAGAATAAAGCACACCAAACCAAGTTTCTTTAAACAACAACAACATTAACTATTTATTGGAAAATAAATAATAAATCTTAACTACTAATGAGATAAATTTATATATATATGAAAAGCTCCTTAGCCTTCATGCACACACACATGCATTCAAAAATAAATGGTTAACAGTGGACAAAGAATTTTTGGTATACTGCTGTTTCTTAGGAATAGAAAGAATAATAAATAATAAATCAGTTTGTCACGTTCTGGTAGGATGTTTTCAGTATGGCAAGGTGTCCCAGAGTCGAACAGTCAGATGCCACTTAAAATCTCTCCAGGTGAGGTTGATGAACAGTCTTTGATGAATAGCCATTCAAGGCAATTTGACTACAGCAGGCATCACACAGGTCTTTCAGTAGGGGTATAGCAACCAGTCTGCCCAGGACTCACAGCAGAAAAACAGCAGTAGAAGCTTTGTTCAGGTTCCAGGATTTCCCAAAACACAGCAAGCAACAGGAACCACACTGGATGCAGGAATTCCTCAGAGACAGGAGGCAATAGGAATCTGCCACCGTTCAAACAGAGGATTTATTTTCAAGAGATACAAGTCGCCTTTACAGAGAGGTCTTTTTCTCTAGTCTCCAGGCAGGTCAGGTCTAATGTTCAAATGCCTGCTCTTTGTCCAACTCACTGGTTTTTAAAAGTCCAAAGTGAAAGCAAGAAGCTTTCCAGAACTGATCATGTGACCAGACACAGTGTCTCCTCTGTCATTCAAAGTGTTGCTCTTAGGAGGTCAAAAGCCCTTGCTGTTTCCTTGCAAAAGCTTGCTTTTCTTATTCTTGCATACAAAGTAAACATCCAAAATTTGCAGCTATTTGCAGGTGTCCAAGTCCACTGAAAATCCTTTTCTTCAGTTATTAAAACACACAGAAGTCTAAGTTTTTAGTTAAAAAAACCCTTTTGCAACAATTTATTTTCTTATTATAATTGTGTCAAGAAAACCTGCTATGCCAAAGAAGGAATTTTTAATTCCTCGATTGGAAACCTACATTAAACATTTAATGAAACAAAAAGAGCTGGAATCCTACAGTTAACTTTTAAAAAAAGCTGGCAGCCAAGATGGCCACCACAAATTGCATTTGAACACCTTGCACATCCCAAGACATCAAAGAGGAGACACATGTCTGCTGACCCTGTATCCAAAACAATGGCTTGCTCTATTGATTGATCTACCTGAGATTGCTTTCATTAGCAAGATATTCAAAGTCATCCTGGGACATTAACATTGAAAGGGTGAAGGGGAGAGATTGAAATTCCTAAACTTGAATCTTATTAGAAGGTAGCAGAGAATACACCGAGGCAGTCATGTTACTGTCTGTCAATCGCTACGAAAGCTGGGAGTTTCCCTTGGAAATAGCAGAGAAGCCAGTGACGAAAACTGTGCAGAAGCCAGAAGGGCTGTCTCTCTCTCTCTCTTTCTCTCTCTCTCTCTCCATCAGGCTTGGGGGATCTTGCAAAGCCCAGCTGCCGGTTGCTTGATCCAAGACAAAGACACCAGGGGAAGAAAGCCACCTACAATTCTGCCTCCAAGAAAACCCTGAACCAGATGGACCAGCTACAATGTGCACTTATATCAGCCAAAGACTTCAAGAACACAACTTCATCCGGAAGACAATGGAATCACCCAACTCCACATTCTGTGTATTAATTTCTATTTGTTTTGGACTCTAATCTAACCACAAATCTACTCCTCATCACTCTGTAATCTATTTGTGTGTGTGTGATTCATGTGTGAGTGTGTGTGTTACTGTGTAGCATAATTTTCTTATTTTATTTAGTTCAGGTTTAGATTGTTAAGTACAATAAACTTACCTTTTTCTGGTTTAAACTCAAGAAAACCTGTCTGATTGGTTCTTTTACAATCACAACAAAGGCAAAAGGTAAAACATTCAGTGAAGTGGTAAGCACATCCACCATTTAAAAAAGGAATAAAACCTTGTTGCGGTCAAATAAGAGGAAGGTCAAGAGGGGAGCCTTGTAACCCCCTGCTCACCTGATCGTAATACTTGTCACAGGGAACAATATGAAGTCATCAAGAGGATGTGATTAATTTGAGATTTTCAGTAAGATTTAAAAAAAATCTTTTTCTTGAAAATTGACAATGTCATTAAGCCTCTTTCACATGTGGTGTGCAACTAAACCAGGTACCTTTACAAATTAATGCCTGCATTTGTCCTCATAATGTATTCCTAATTCATTGTATATGAAGCAATTTGGGCCGTTTCTGAGACATAAGGAGTTATACCAATACAAGTCAATCTTTCTTATTAGAGATGGGTATGGTTAGAACAGGATGTGGAATTTAAAATTTATATTTGTACATTATTTTCCTGCTTTATTTCAAGCATAACCAGAACAGGAAGACAGCTCAAATATTTTTGGCCATATACTGAAATGTTCAGCACTGAGACTGAGATTTATGTTGGGGAGGTGTATCAAGGGATCACGGAGCAGAGCCTGGTAAATGGAGTTGAGGTACAGATGAGACATGGTCAATTGAATTCTAGTCATAGGAACAGGAGTTGGCCATTCAGCCCCCTGAGCCTGCTCTACTATTTGATTTCATCATGGCTGACCTGTATCTCAACTCCATTTACTGGCTTTAGCTCCATATCCCCTTGATACTCTTGCCCATCTCACTTTTGAAAGCTTTAATGGTTTCAGGATTCCCAGTTTTTTTTCCTGATGGGTTTCCTTACAGTGAAAATCAGCTTCCTAGTTTCACTCCTGAGTGGTCTAGCTCTAATTTGAAGAGTACTCCTATTCCTACGTAAAATGACCTAGAATGAAGGTTATTAGCTTTCTTTGAGTTGCCTTAGTTTTTGGTGATTAATAAAATGGAAGGTTTGTCTAATTACGACTTTCTGGTCTGTACAGCACAGTTCAACGAGACACGGAATTAGCTGCAGGAGCTGCTGGCATATGAAGCCAGTACACAGACAGCACATGGTGACAAGCCCCGCCGAGACAGATTAGTTCCCTCAGATCAACCGCACACACCGTCACTTTGCCCCTGTCCCAACATGGCAGATCACCGCCGGCCAGCACCCGGTAAGTGTCCGCTTTACATTTATTGTCGAGGACAGAATCGCCAATAAGTGGTTTGGTTACTCAGGTGGAAGTTTCATTGAGATTGTGCGACTGGGCAATCTGCTGAAATGTGTTGTATCAGTTCAGAATAACGGTCAAGGTGAATAGTTATTGCAAGTGGCTTAACCAACTCTTAGCGAAAATTAATTCTGGATCCATCTCCAAACATATTGAGCTCAGTAAAGAAAAGGGACTTTAAATATCTCAATGGGGTTCAGCGCCTTTAATACAGATGAGAATTGTGAAATGAATGGACATAAAGATCTATAAATACAATTGATGGTTATCTTGCATTGCATGGCTTCTGACCGTCTGCAAGATGGCAATAATCCATTTATAGTGTTTATTTTATTTCGTACAACTCCAATCATACATTGACTGTAGTAAAATATGTGCAATAAATCTGTCTCCCAGGGATTACTGCAAGGTGAGCGACATGCTCAGTTCCTGCTGAACTTCAATAATAGGTTCGCTTTAACTTCGCACTGATTTCTTGAGTTGCTTTAACAGCGGCTGTTCAGTAAATGAGTGGTTAATTTTCAGATTGTGGCAAACTGATAAAGGCAGGCAGCCTAAATATCGAAAGTCTTCAAATAGTGTGTTTTTCTAACTATTCCGATTCGGATTTACAATTCATATGCTCTAAAGCAATCTAAAAAATGAAGTAATTAAAGATTTTTTTTATAGTGAAAGCAGCGAAATGTAAATTGTTAATCATTTTAACATTTATCCAGATAAGGAAATGTTGATACTTTAATGGCAAGCTTAACTGACCAAACTGGTGGTAACTTTGTAATGCAAGCGATGTTGCAGCCTTCAGTTGGTAGCTGTCTCACCTCTGAGGGTCATGGGTTCAAACCCCACTTTAGAGATTTGAGGACGTAATGCAGGCTGACATTCCAGTGCAGGACACAGGGAATGTTGCATTGTCAAAGGTACAGCCATTAAGATGAGATGTTATATCGAGGCCCCAGCTACCCCCTCAGGTGGACATAAAAGTTCCCAAGGCACTATTTGAAAAAAAGCAGGGGAGTTCACTGGTATCTGAGTCAATATTTATCCCTCAACCCACACCTAAAACGCATTATCTGGTCATTACCTCAAAATTGTCTGTGGGACCTTGCTGTTTGCAAATTAACTGCTGTGTTTCCAACATTACTATTTGTGAGGCATTTAGCATCACTGAGGGGCAGCCATTCAATTTTTCTATTGGCGGTGCTGCACTGTAATGTGTTGGGTTGGTTTCCTATGGCACTGCAGGAAATCTTGGCACCTTTTTGGCATCACAGGGCCATCCCTGGTGCCGTTGCTGAGATACGGATGACTTATTGGAGACAAACCTCTAGGACAGTTCTCAGACGTCAAAAGTGAGAACTGGAGTCCTGCGCTTTCACTTGGAACTAGTTTAAAAAATGAACTTTTTGAGATCCTTGAATAAACCTGAAAACAATGATTTACAAAGTTAGCCTCTGACACAAATGAATCAGCAATAAGCATATGTACTGTTTAAAATAACCCCGGATATTTTGCCAAACTAATCGATACTCCTCAATCTCCTTTTACAGCTGGGATAAAGAGACTTCCATCTTTTCAAACTGGACGGGACTGTGACCTGGGACGCAGAGGTGAAGCAAATACAAATCCCATGTACCACCCATTCCCCCTGCATTTAGAATGCTTGCTTCAACATTTCACTCTATTTGAGGTTCCACTGTATTGGATTGATGTTGGGTTATGATTGTTGTCCTTTTTTTAAGTTACCTTGCCCATGAGGTTATATTGTAATATCATCTTTCATAATGTGACCTCCATTTATAAAGAATATTCATTCTGACAGCATTTAGATTTCTTATTCAGAGTTTTATTTACTGTTTTAATTTACTAAAAATTCTTGTGAAACTTATATGGACTTGATAATGAGGAAGATTGCACACTATGTTCTTATTAAATGCATGTAGCAAATGAGATGGCTATAAAAAGATCGTTGTAATCCCTTAGCAAGCAGATAACCTTGTAATCCTTTTACATTGCCCGTATGAAGACTGCAGAAACAACGGGTGATGCACTGTAGCAGGAGGCTAAAAATCCCAGTGTTTCTTCTCTCATGTATCTGTTTGCCAAGGCAGCATATTACTGAACCACATGGCATGGGAAAGACTCGGACATGATTCCCAGTCTGCACCAGGTTAACTAATTTCAGTAGGATCGTCTACCACCCTGGATTAGGGAACAGAATATTGGGCAGGTTTCTCTCTCCTGATCCCTTGATATATATGGGTGTCCTGCGTGTCTGAGAACGTTAGGTGAAGACAGAACCAGGTTCAGCTTGATTGCCCTCTGCAGGTGAATAGCCTAATAATTGCTATCAGTTCCCACATATGAATGGTGAGCATTTAGTGAGGTACAGGAGGGAACCCAGCAATGGTAGGCCATACCTCAGCAACAAATTAACACCCTTGGAGGGCAAGGGAGGAAAGTCATTTTAAAAAGGGCAATGGGAAGAGAATATATATAAAAGAGAGTTATTAGAAAAAGCTGCCTTAATTGATTTTTATTGTTTTTTATTCATTCATGGGATGTGGGCATCGTTGGCTAAGCCAGCATTTATTGTCCATCCCTAATTGCCCTTCAGAAGGTGGTGGTGAGCTGCCTTCTTGAACCGCTGCAGTCCATGTGGGATAGGGACATCCACAGTGCTGTTAGGAAGGGAGTTCCAGGATTTTGACCCAGCGACAGTGAAGGAACGTTGATATAGTTCCAAGTCAGGATGGTGTGTAGCTTGGAGGGGAACATGCAGGTGGTGGTGTTCCCAACCATTTGCTGCCCTTGTCCTTCTAGGTGGTAGAGGTTGCGGGTTTGGAAGGTGCTGTCTAAGGAGCCTTGATGCTTTGCTGCAGTGCATCTTGTAGATGGTACACACTGCTGCCACTGTGCGTCAGTGGTGGAGGGAATGAATGTTTGTGGATGGGGTGCCAATCAAGCGGGCTGCTTTGTCCTGGATGGTGTCGAGCTTCTTGAGTGTTGTTGGAGCTCCACCCATCCAGGCAAGTGGAGAGTATTCCATCACACTCCTGACTTGTACCTTGTAGACATTGGACAGGCTTTGGGGAGTCAGGAGATGACTTACTCACTGAAGAATTCCTAGCCTCTGACCTGCTCTTGTAGCCAAAGTATTTATCTGACTACTCCAGTTCAGTTTCTGGTCAATGGTAACCCCCAGGATGTTGATAGTGGAGGATTCAGTGATGGTAATGCCATTGAATGCCAAGGGGAGATGGTTAAATTCTCTCTTGATGGAGATACTCATTGCCTGGCACTTGTGTGGCGTGACTGTTACTTGCCACTTATCAGCTCAAGTCTGGATATTGTCCATGTCTTGCTGCATTTCTACACAGACTGCTTCAGTATCTGAGGAGTCATGAATGGTGCTGAACATTGTGCAATCATTAGCGAACATTCCCACTTCTGACCTTATGGTTGAAGGAAGGTCATTGATGAAGCAGCTGAAGATGTTTGGGCCTAGGACACTACCCTGAAGAACTCTTGCAGTGATGTCCTGGAGTTGAGATGATTGACCTCCAACAACCACAACCATCTTCCTTTGCGCTAAGTATGACTCCAACCAGAGGAGAGTTTTCCACCTGATTCCCATTGACTCCAGTTTTGCTAGGGCACCTTGATGCCATACTTGGTCAAATGCTGCCTTAATGCAAGGGCAGTCACTCTCACCTCATCTCTTGAGTTCAGCTCTTTTGTCCATGTTTGAACCAAGGCTGTAATGAGGTCAGGAGCTGAGTGGCCCTGGTGGACCCCAAACTGAGCGTCACTGAGCAGGTTATTGCTAAGCAATTGCTGCTTGATAGCACTGTTGACGACACCTTCCATCACTTTACTGATGATTGAGGATAGACTGATGGGGCGGTAATTGGCCAGTTTGGATTTGTCCTTCATTTTGCGTACAGGACATACATGGGCAATTTTCCACATTGCCAGGTAGATACCAGTGTTGTAGCTGTACTGGAACAGCTTGGCTCGGGGTGCAGCAAGTTCTGGAGCACAGGTCTTCAGTACTATTGCTGGAATGTTGTCAGGGCCCATAGCCTATAGAATAGAATCATAGAAAGTTTAAGGCACAGAAAGAGGCCACTTGGCCCATCTTGTCTGTGCTGGCCAAAAAACAATCCACCTATTCTAATCCCAGCTTCCAGTATTTGGTCCGTACCACTGCAGATTACAGCACTTGAGGTGCATATCCAGACTTCTTTTGAATGAGTTGAGGGTCTCTGCCTCAACTACCCTTTCAGGCAGTGAGTTCCAGACCATCACCACCCTCTGGGTGAAAAAGATTTTCCTCATCACTCCTCTAATTATTCTACCAATCACTTTAAGTCTATGCCCTCTCATTACTGACCTCTCTGCCAAGGTGAATAGACCCTTCACCTCCATTCTATCCAGGCCCCTCAAAATTTTTTACATTCCAATCAGAACACCCCTCAGCCTTCTCTGTTCAAAGGAGAACAACCCCAGCCTATCCAATCTTTCCTCATAGCTGCATTTTTCTAGTCCTGGCAAGATCCTCGTAAATCTCCTCTGTACCCTCTCTAGTGCAATTACATCCTTTCTGTAATGAGGTGACCAGAACTGCACGCAGTACTCAAGTTGTGGTCTAACCAATAATTTATACAGTTCCAGCATAACCTCCCTGCTCTTGTATTCTATACCTTGGCTAATAAAGGAAAGGATTCCATATGCCTTCTTAATCACCTTATCGACCTGTCCTGCTACCTTCAGGGATCTGTGGACATTCACTCCAAGGTCCCTCACTTCCTCTACACTTCTCAGTATTTTCCCATTTATCGTGTATTCCTTTGCCTTGTTTGATCTGCCCAAATGCATCACCTCACACTTCTCCGGGTTGAATTCCATTTGCCACTTTTCTGTCCACTTGGCCAGTCCATCAATATCTTCCTGCTGCCTGCAGCTATCCCCCTCGCTATCTACCACATGGCCAATCTTTGTGTGGTCTGCAAACTTCTTGATCATGCCCCCTACATTTACATACAAGTCGTTAATATATACACAAAAAGCAGGGGACCCAGTCCTGAGACCTACGGAACACCACTGGAAACAGCCCTCCAGTCGCTAAAACATCAGTCCTGTATGCCCTTTTCTAAAGAATGAAGACCAACCTGGAAATAATAAATTGATCTTCATTTGGAAAATATTTCAATTAAAAGAAGCCAGGCAATCTGTGCTATGTTGAGCTGGCTTCTACAATCAGGTAGCTTTTCATCTGGGACATTTGTAGCTGGCATCGTGAAAAGTCCGTTATCTCATAGGGTGTTGAAGGAGGCTGGCGAGGAAATTGATGGGACAGTAATGACACATTAATCTGTATTTTTGGGATGTTGAAGAATAAATATTGGTTAGCACACCAGGACCACTTGCCTACCCTCGTTCATAAGGCTATGGGACCTTTGATATCCACCGGAGATAGTAGACAGGGCCTTTGTTTAGCATCCTATCTGAAAGATGGTACTCTAACAGTGGAGCATTCACTCAGTTCTGCACTGGAGTGGAGCATGAACCCTCAATCTTTTGACTCAAAAGCAGAGCACTACCACTGAGGCAAGAAATATACAGGGGACAGTTATAAATGGGATTCTCTGGTATGAGCCATCGAAAAAGCAGAAATCCAAAGTCCTTTAAACAATGTGTTAGTTGTTTGAAAAGAGAACTATTAAAGGACATGGCAGTGATCAGGAATTGGGATTAAACCTGATCGATCAATGTGGAGAAAATCTCTGATACTGATTCGACGGACTGTTTTAGAACATTCTCAGATTCTATGTAACATCTTGTGGTATCTTCCTTGAAGAGATGATCTGCTTTTAAAATTAGTCTTTATTTTGTCGACCTTTATGTGCTCGCATTTGAATATAGTAGTCTATACAAAATACTTGATCTTATAATATACGTGAGTTGTAATTTACATGAGATGCGTAGATGTAAAGTATGAAAGATTATGTTCTGTGTAATTTTTTTAAAGCATGTTGTGAATGCTATGGTTATTAAAAGAGATATTTGTCATCTCTCACTGGCAGGTACACCTATAATTCTTCCACATCGTCCATATCAAGAGTCCAAAGAAGCAACAAGGCCGAGACCAAAAGAGTTTGAAAAATATCTTACAGTTCCACAGTATTTACCACGGGGGCATTTCAGCTTGGCCAGTGGAAATTTAGACAAAGTAACCTCAGCATCAATCAGTGAGAAGGAGCTAGAAAGCCCACTGGTAAGTGTGTATGGGTGAACCAGATAAAAACAGTGCCTTGCTACTAGTATTGTCATGGCGATCCTGACTGGAAGATTGCATCTCCCTGGGCTCTTGAGTAACTGGGGCTGAGCACCACACAGCACGTAAGCCAGGACAAAATGATCTTTAATGTTTGGTTCCTTGTAGCTTTTGGTGCTTACTTTTCTGTTCGTTTTCTGTACCTTGAATAACGGTTAAAGAAGGTTGGCAGAAATAAGCAGAGCATGCTTTCTTTGCCAAAGAGGAGATGCTAAAGTTTTCTGTGCCAACACCCTTAAAGTTGTGTTTTCAACAAACATTTTGAACTTGCCTCATGGATTTTGCAATTCCTTGGTCATTCAGTGAGCATCTCAGTAAAATACCTGCTTTAATTATAACAAGTAGTTTATTTCAGGTGAGGCCAGTCACATCTTTATTTGGACCTTTACATATTGCTTGTTCAGTTCTTTGGGAATGTATTTGATACTCACTGGATGTTGATGTAAATTAAGCAAGTTAGTACTAAGTCTACCAGTTAGCTTTTCTTTGTGAATAAGTTTATCACTAATATTTGAACCACATCTATAGTCAGTTTTGAGGGCACCTCAGGGGTGAAATTGGATTTGAGTGTGGACACAAAACAGTCACAATTGCTTTTGCCATCCACGATATCACTCACTCTATATTCAGTTCTACTGAAGTCATTGGAACTGAATATCGGGGGTTATAACAGGCGACTAACACAATACTGCCCATTTTGTGTCTCTGCCAATGTCCAATTTCACCCTCCTTGTCTCGAAGGAAAACTGTTTATGGATTGTCAAACTTTCATTTTAAGTTTCTAATCTAGAATTTCACCTGACTATGTAACAGATATCATAGTTATTAAAGTACAGTACAGGAAAAATTATACATGTAAAATAAAGAGCAACATAAACAAGACCAGTTCTGATGAAAGGTCACTGACCTGAAATGTTAACTCTGCTTCTCTCCACAGATGCTGCCTGACCTGCTGAGTATTTCCAGCACTTTCTGTTTTTATAAACAAGACCATATTCTGTCATGATATTGGTTTGTTTAAATTCTTGTAGTCTATAACATTGTAACCCAGTTATAAAAACTGTGAAATACTGGTTTAGAACACGTATGCATTGTGCTTGATTTACCTTTTATTTTTTGTTTTTCCTTAGGTTATTAACAACTACTTTGAAGGTAATGAAGAGGGAGACACTAAAAAAGGCTTGTATTTAAGTGATGGAAGGAGAAAGATAGACTATGTTTTGGTTTATCAAAACAGAAAGCACGCTTCTCTGTCCACCTCTCAGTGTTCTGGAGCTACTGTCCCAAATGGCACTGCAACAAATCCCCACAGGAGTAAAGCCCACAAGCAGCTATCAGGGCATCAGCAAGAGGCTGTGCTGGATGTTGGCAGCCCTCATGAATCTGTGGAGGAAGAAAGGAGAGCTCGCAGAGAGGAATTTGAGAAGAACCTCATGGAGAGTGGACTGGAGATAGAGAAGGACAAAGAGGTGAGAAAGTAAATTGTCTTAAAATCTGTAATTTATTAAATCTTAACTTTGGGAGCTTGTGACAACATATTTCTCATGCTTTGTGGTGATTTTGCAAAGAAAAATGTTGAAGTAAATTTTAAAGACATGTAAATAATTAAGCTTTTCCATTCTAAAGGAATGGTTCCCAAATGGAGAGAAATTTGGACGACTATAGTTAGGGCATTTGCAATTTTCTCACCTATTACCTTTAAAATCCTGGGATGGAAACTATCTGGACTTGGGGATTTGTCACTCTTTAGTGTCATTATTTTCTTCATTATTGTCATTTTGCTTATGTTAATTTGGT
The DNA here is from genome assembly GCF_036365525.1 of Heterodontus francisci. Classification (NCBI taxonomy): domain Eukaryota; kingdom Metazoa; phylum Chordata; class Chondrichthyes; order Heterodontiformes; family Heterodontidae; genus Heterodontus; species Heterodontus francisci. The sequence goes on from NC_090397.1 coordinate 23,413,797, forward strand.
GAATCCCTGTCCCTGTCCCTGATTCAATATTAATTTCCTTGGAATGTAAAAGGTAAGTTATGTTTTGAAAGCAGAGCAATACAAGGTGGGAGAACGTATGTGAATAATAGGTACACAGAATTGTATATCCATTATAACTGCATCCAATTTTCCAATGGGAAGGCTGTGCAATAGGCATTATCCTCCATGCTTATAATCTGACATGTGCTCCCAACATGAAATGCTGAAGTAGCTGTTTCCCCTCCAATTATTTCTATATCTTTATTTGCTTGCGGCATGCCCATCATCCTTCACAGCCATCAGCAAAGGTGCATCAAGAGAAGACACCCCACCTAAATAAATTGTTTACTGTGTGTTCATCAACTTTCATAGATGGAAGGATGCTAACCTATTTCTATACCCACTTTATATAAGGTTGAGTTCCACTGAATTTATAGGTTCACCTTTTTTTATATTTCATTTATGTATTACTGCTTTTCACTGATACAGGGCAGGACTCACCTCTTGTGATATTATCAGGTGAAGTGTTTTTTGTTAAAAGTAGACTCAAAGCTTATATAGTAAATGCTCTATTATTGAGAAATGTTTGAAGATAGTATCACTGGATTTTTCTTTCATTACCTCTCATTGCCTCAAAATAGACATTAATACTTGGGTTTAATTTCATGCATGGATGCCACTCCCTGCTTCCTCATTCAAATAGCCATTGTGAGTGTACAGGGTGTGGGTTGCCAGAATACTCACATCTGAACCCAATCACACACTTGCCTCATCTCTACCGACTTCTACTTTCCTGTAGGTGTCACTAGGCAGTAATGAGGAACAGCAACCCGGTCTGATTTGTTTATTCCCTGCCTTACCCCAGAATGCTTCCTCCCTTACTCTAACCCAGGATGTTTGGACCATTTGTGGCACTTTCCTGTTACCACAGTTGAGCTTGGCTAATATATTAGAATTGCACAAGTGTAAAACCAGGAACCTTCCGGATCCATACACTTGGGGACCATGACCCTTTGAGGGGATAAGTGGAACAATGCTTCTTTGTTAATTAAAATGAAAAGAAGCATTGATAATAGATTAAAGATTGGGATAAGAAGAAAGGTAAAACACCGTATTGCCTCGGAAGTAGTATATAGGATTTATCTAATATTTGGTGCGATGATTACAGTGCTCTGGGAGACAGAAACAAACATATTGGGGTCGATGTTAACCTGCTACGACAGGTGCAGTAAGGTTGGGGGATTAAACATAAAAAATTGGGGAATGTGTCCCCAACCTGTGTGTACTTGTTTTCGATGGCAGTTTGCGTGCCATGTGATCGTCCTGTTTTGGAGTTGCGGGACACATCATAATATTTAAATCAGGTTCGCACAGTGCAATTGGGAGCCTGATTTAAATTTAACAGCTACCCGCTGGATTTCCCAGGGCTCTGCAAACTCAGCAGCGAAATGGAAATGGGAGCAGCTGGCTGCAGAAGGTAAGTGCTTTTCAGAGCACTCCTTGTAGGCCAGGAGGAGCAGGCATGCTCCGTCCAGCCCCTCAAGCAAACCTTCAGCTTCCCTATTGCCGATTGCAGCCTCTCCTCACTTCTGTGATTGGCCGACTCCCGCCCTCAGTACTCTCAACCCCTGATCTCCAATTCTCAGCCCCCCTCTCCGTGATTGGCCAACCACCTCACCCCTCCAAGCCCTGATTTTTCCCTCCCAATTTCAGGGATCCGACTCCCCTCACCACACCAAAGCCTGATCTTTCCTGATTGCTGGGGAGCATCCTCAACAATCCCTGCCATTGGTTTCTCCACTTGGAAGCATGCCCGCCTGTCAACTTGACCAGTTGCCATGCGATAAACAAAAGAAACAAATGATAATGTGGTCCTACCATTAAATTTGGCAGAAACTCTGTGTTTCCTGGATTTCCAGGTTTCCCACCCCAGCTACTATGTTCCACCACTCCCTCCTTGCTTCCCCATAAATATTGAGGTTATTATTCCAGGTATAGCTTCACAGTTCAGTCCTATTATTCTGATGCTGTGTGAGTGCTTGATAGACTAGGTGGCTAGCCAATCACATCAGTGTATACTGCCTCCTCAAATAGAATGTGTCCCAAACACCCCCACTCCCAAGGACAAAAGGACTGCTTCTCCTGGCTCCCGACCTTGTGAATTTTAGCAGGGTCAATGGTGGTGGCTGTAGGCAGGCATATGCCACCATTTACACTGTGAAACAACCCTTGTCTGGCTAATCTTACTGCATGACCATTTACTTGGAAACATATGAGAACAATACGGATTGGTACATGTTCCAAAATTTCCATCTATCCTTGGAGAGGTAATCTTTACCACCATTTGATGCATCTCCCAGCTGGTCTGGTTGAACATACACATTGTTTTTTAGACTCATTATTAATTCTACAAAGAATAAATGCTGCTGAAACTGGATTGTGAAATGCGGTTGTGCTACTAACTAACCACCAGCTGTTACATAGTATTAATATATACACCCTGGGTTAATGATTAGATTCCATGAGGACATTCTTTAACATCTTATCCCTGACAGCAGCTAGAGATATTTATTAGATCCATGACAACAAATAACAAGCAATACTTTCATACAGTACATTCTCTTTGCAAGAGCAACTCAGCTAGTTGGACTCCCCTGCCCTTTTCCTGTAGCCCTGCAAATTTTTTCTCTTCAAGTGCTTATCCAGTTCCCTTTTGGAAGCCATGATTGAATGTACCTCCACCACACTCTCAGGCAGTCCATTCCAGATCCAAGCCATTCGCTGTGGAAAACAATTGTTCCTCATATTGTTGTTGGTTCTTTTGCCAATCTCCTTAAATACGTGTCCTCTGCTTCTCGACCCTTCCACGAACGGGAACAGTTTCTCTCTATCTACTCTGTCCAGACCCCTCACGATCTTGAACACCTCTATCGAATCGTCTCTCAATCTTCTCCTCTAAGGAGAACAACCCCGGCTTCTCCATTCTACCCTGGTAACTGAAGTGCCTCATCCCTGGGAACCATCTCCTAAATCTTTTCTACCCCCTCTCTAAAATCTTCACATCCTTGCTAAAGTGCGGTGTCCAGAATCAGTGTTTTATGATGATTCATCATAACTTCCTTGCTTTTGTACTCTATGTCTCTATTTATAAAGCCCAGGATCCCATATGCCACTTTCTCAACCTACTCTGCCACCTTCAACAATTTTTGCACATATACCCCCAAGTCTGTCTGTTCCTATACCCCACTTTAACAGTTGAAAATAAAACTTCCAGATTGTTTCATATGTCCTTTTACTTACAGACATTGTTTTGTTCCACAAAGAAGCTGCTTTAATTCATATAAACTAATTTTTCTGAAGTATAGTTGAAGCCCAGCTTGTTAACAATGATGAGTTGACAAAACAAACTGCTCATAATTAACATGCATATTTTGTTTAGTGGAAATATCAACATTTTAATAACACACTCAGCATCAGACAGACCTAAGTAGCTTAGTTGATAAGGATCTAAGGAAAATTACCTGCAATGGCTTTTCCTTTCACATCCACATAGTCATCATGGGCGCATCCTGAAATTCTGTCCCTTGCTCCCTCTTATTAACTACATACTAACTCTTGTAAACCCAGCGGATCTATCTAATGGAGGGGGGTTAGAATTCGTGGAGCAGATAAGCTGTGCCAGTTTACATTTAATTCTTCAGGCTGTGGGCACCACTGTCAAGGCTGGTATTTATTGCACATAGTTATTCTTGAGAAGCTGGCAGTGAACTGTGTGCGTAGGTGCTCCCACAGTGCTGTTAGGGAGGGAGTTACAGGATTTTAATCCACCAATGATGAAGGAATAGTGATATATATCCAAGTCAGGATAGTATGTGACTTGGAGGGGAACTTGGAGATGATGGCATTCCTGCTTCCTTTTTTTCTCTAGGTTATAGAGGTTGCTGCTTTGTGAGGTTTGCCAAAGAAGCCTTCGTGACTTGCTACAGTGCATCTTGTAGATATTACACACTGCAGCCAATGTATGCCAGTGGTGGAGGGTGTGGATTTTCAAGCTTATGGATGGGGTGCTGATCAAATGGACTGCTTTGTCCTGGATGGTGTTGAGCTTCTTGAGTGTTGTTACAGCTGCACCCATCTAGGCAAGTGGAGAATATTCCATCACACTCCTGACTTGTGCATTGTAGACAGTCGAGAGGCTTTAGGGTGTCAGGAGGTGAGCCACTTTCTGCAGAATACCCAACATCTTTAGTAGCCACAGCATTTATGTGGCTATTTCAGTTGAGGTTTTAGTCAATGGTGACCCATCCCCATCTTGTGCTGGTCTGCTGTATCCTTCACAATTTCACTGTTGAGAAAGGTCTGGGATTTGAGGAGGAAAATGAGTCAGAAGCTAGACGTCCCTGCGACACAGGGACTTGGTTACAAAGAGGACACGGCAAGGTCAAAGGCAACTGCTGGGAGAGAGCAGGGAGACGAACTCATGAGAGACACTTTCACTAATATTGTTCACATTTTATATATATATATATATATATATACATCTGTAATAAACAAGCTGCTCCACATAATTTAAATGTACAACCTTCACAACACTTCATTCATCATTCAAAGCAGCAATTCAAGAGGCCCCAAGTCCATAGACACTTTCTTCTGTTCGAGTGTAACTTTATGCCTTTAGCAGAAAAATCATGAACATTTCATGAATATTTCTAACAACAACAACCTTATAAAACTCCTGGAACTTTGTAACTGAGAAGTCCACATCATCCAATGCATTGATTTCAATATCCTCCACCTCCTTATTTACAAGTTGCCTCTGTGACCACACACCACCTTTACTCTGCAGCCGCCTTCATTCCCACACCCCAAATTATACCTTCCACTCTTCGAGTTCTGAATTATACCTCCATCCTCCTTTCCATCTCCTCCACACAGTAGAAATTACAACTGGCAAGGGGAGGGAATATTTCACACACTTCACACATCTTCATATTTTGCAATATCACATTGCTTTAATTTTTTTTGGCAATATTATAGTCCTTACTATCTTGATATTGTGGTAGCCATTGCATTACAACGAAGGCTGCGGCTGATGGCCAATGTGCGTGGCTGAACAATTAATAGAAAAAGCATCTGGCCAACATGCTCTACTGTGTCGGAATAATTTTAACTTTGGATGATAAAACAGACAATATCGGATCAGCCACCATTGATATCAGTAGAAATAAAACTCGGGAGAGATATATAATGGGTGCTGATCTGACATAGGCCGTTTTACACAATCGGTCAAGGTCAAAATTAGCTCTCATTGCTTATTGATTTGTGGCAGCTAATCTATATGGGGCAAGGAGCTGCATCAGCAATGGGGTTAAAAGATTGCTTGCATAAATGATTAAGCAGATGGTATTATGTCCACTGACTTGAAGAATTAACAAGTAGTTGCCTACACAGCTGTAGAAGAATATGGGGACTATAGTACCAAAGCTTCTCTGAGACTGGAGATGATTCCCACTGGGGTATGGGTTGACCATATTTCACTGGAAAAATATTAATTATAGATAGAATCCTAATTAGCGTGAGCAGTGACACAATGCTAATAAAGAACTTTTTCAAGATGTTAATTTTATATTGTATATAATTTGTACTACAGGTTTGTTCTGTGATAATGTTTGGCTGTTTAAGTCACTATATCATGCTATTTATTGTTGGAATTTTAAAACTTATGACTAGGGATGCAAGTCTAATGCTGGTAAACAGAGTCAATATCTAGTACATCATAGTGTTAATTAGATGCATTGAAAAAAAGGCATAATTTTTATTTAAGAACTCTTCCTGTACTGTAAAACTATCTGATACTTTGGTATTGATGCAGGTTCATCAGCTCACCAGATGAATGAGCAGACACAGCCACTGCTACTCAGTCAATGAGGGAAAAATGCAGCATAAAGAAGTTCACGGTGCACAAGAAAAAATTTTATCCACAAAAGCATCTGCAGTGTGCCCACTGAAATGACTTTGCTTTTACTATATCCTGCAGTCAATGATTTTATCATATAGAAAAGAATCAAATGTGCAAAAGTAAAGGTGACAGAACACAAAGGGGTCATTTTGTGAAGCTTTGTTGTCAGTGCAATGACTTATTAGCAGTGGGCATGGTTATAAAATCATTGCTTTTGTCCTACAGCTTTAACTCTGACCTGCACTAGCATGCCAGCAATGGAGCCTCACAAAATTACCCTATGTAGTAGTCTGCAAAAAATTTGCACGCAATAGTATTCAGTGCCCAGTTGCAGAACAGACTGGAAGAACTGGGCAATGATACGCTTAGCCAGCAATCTTCCTTTCTGCTACACACTATCATCCCCCTCATTTTTGTGTCTTGCAGCTACTCCTTTTCCAAGTCTGTGGTTAAGTGACTGTTCAGGTAAATATTTTGCAGCAAAGTACACCAACATTCTTAGGTACATTTTAAGCCTCTCTCTGCAGAATGGTCCAAGAATCTGACTTGTTGCTATAGCATCCCATTGTCTGCTTTAGTGAAGCAAATGGTTTGTACATGTGCTCTGTTGTATCTGTTCTCTACAGGATATGGGCATTGTGCAGAGGAGTCACTGACAATGTCTGTACTACATAGCCTATATCTCTGACAAACCAGCCACTCATGCTTCGAAGATCCATGGCATGTTTGGGTGCCTCAGAATTGAAGTATTTTATGTGTATATTAACTTGTGTTGTATTCTGTTTGGGGTATTGAACTCTGTTAGGAGTCAATAACTGGGAAAATACATTGCATTGACTACTTTGGCAGGAAGAGGCCCTCATAATTAGGATAGATTATTCTAAACTCTGTACAGAACATTTCCATGCCAAAGAACCACAGAAAAATCTGCAAGCAGTTACCCCAGTTGACATCAACTCTGCATGATCATATGTGTGTCTCTCTCTCTCTCGCTCTCTGTCGCTTTCTGTCTAACTCAGAATGGTCAAGAAAGTGACATTTCTCGGATCGTTATCTTATTTCCCTCCTGATGCTAGATCCAACCTCTGCCTCCACCCCGGCCTGTCCACTTCTCATATTACTTCTGTAACCCTGCAATCTGTTTTCTGCCCTGCTTATTGCAAAGTGTCTATACTGGTCAAATTGCTCATGCCATCCTCTGTGACTCTGACTGTAGCTCTTTTTTCCTCCTTGCGCTTCTCGGTCTCTCTGTTGGTTTTGAAAACATTGATCATTCTGTCATCCTCTGACAGCTCACCTTTACTGCACTCCCCCACCCCCATCCCCCCTTGATTCCAAAAGCAACATTATTGTGTAAATTTTCCTCTTCAATGTATGGGTGATAATCTGGTGACGTGGATAGCCTAGACCTTAAAGAACCTATCCAATTATCATCCCATCGAGGTGCTAGGGGTTTGACTTGTGATGGGACAGTTAAAGTACCAGAGGTTTGAGCTTGATGAATGAGTTCAAGTACCAGTGATTTCAGCTGTGGGTGAGGATGATACTAAAGAGATGGGCTTCCATGCGGTTGTTATGATATGAGAGGTTTGAGTTGTATGGAGAAGTGTAAAGTCTAGAAGGATGGGTTTTCATGGATAACTTTGTGAATTAGAAGGATGGGGTTTGTGGGAGCTAATGATGATCTGATTGACCCTTTCACAGCCTTGACTTCTCTTTTGTTCATAATATTTAAAAACACTGCAACTGGTAAAACAGCAATTATATTTCCTTAGTTTAGTTCTTGCAATTTTTCTTTTCTTTTACAGACTAAAACCCAAGGCACTGGATATATCAGGATACATGCTCCTTGGCATGTCCTCAGTCGAGAGGCCGAATTTCTAAAAATAAAGGTTCAGACCAAAAAGGTAGGTTTTAATCTGACGAGTACTCTACCGTCAGTTCCCCTGTTACAAACAGTTACAATTAAAATCCTCTGCTTTGTTCTGTAATGGGATGGTTAATGACTCTAGTTGTGTGAGGGAGCTGAATTACACACACAGGTCTGAATTTTGTTGTCCTGCTGCCGCAAGCAGTGGTAAGTGCAGAAAATGGCAGCCGCCCCGCACGGGAGCCGCGCTGAGCTGTGATTATGTGACTGGCGGCCACTTAACACATTGATGGCGGCTGGCACCCGCCCCACCCCCCGCCCCCGAATCACGTGACGGGGCAGCATTGGCGATGCCGCTCACAGCGTCACCTGATGCAGGAGCAGGTGCTTGCACCATTTATAAAAGGCTGCCAGCCCTGCAAACAGTTCAAAATAATGCAGAGTTGACCCCGTCTCTCCCCCATATCCACAAAATATTGCAGAGTTGACCCCTCCCCACCCCCCCCCCCCCCCAATCTAGACTCAGAATGTAGAGTTGCCCTCTCCCCCGCAACCCGATCTATGCTCAGAATGCAGTGGAGACCCCTTCCCCTCCTCGGTGGCGCCAGCTTCTCCTGGACAGCAAAGCAAAGGCGCATGAGTGCTGCACGTCATGCTGAAGATCGGAACGGATGGGAAGATCATGGTGGATGACATAGGATATGCAGATAGGAATTTTAAATATTTAAACCAGGAACCTGTCGCAGAGCAGCGGAGGGGCTGCCATGGAACTTCCCTGCCACCGGGAAGATCGGGCCCAGCAATCCCTACGTCAGGTTCTGTGGCGGCTGCTGCCGCTCTGATTCTCTGGCCCGCTCCCCACCGCACACCGTGTAACCCAACATCGGGCTGAGAACAAAATCCAGCTCACAGTTAATATGAGGAGATAAAATATTAATATTAATAATATAAAGTAATGTAAAGTATTATGAATGGAGTATTATGATATAGTAATGTTAGAGCACTGTGATGTTGGAATATTAGAATATTGTGATGTTGGGGTATTGTGATATCGTAACATTGGGTACTGATATTGTGATGTGGGACAGTGTCATGTGTAGTATTGTATTGTTGGGGTTTTGTGATATTGTAATATGTAGCATTGTGTTGTTGGGTGTTGTGATATTGCGATGTGGCATTTTTGGGGTATTGTGTTGGGTCATTGTGATATTTTAATGCGAGGTATTGTGTTGTTGGGGTATTGTGATATTGTGTAGTGGGGTATGGTGTTGTTGGGTATTGTAGTACTGTGATTGTGGGGTACTGTGACATTGTAATGTGGGGTATGATGTTGGCCTTGTGTTATTGTGATATTGTAATGTGGGGTATTATGTTGTTGATATTGTGGTATTGTGATTTTGTAATGTAGGGTATTGTGTTGTTGGGTAATGAGGTATTGTGATTGTGGGGTATTGTGTCGGGGTATTATGATAATGTAGTGTGGGGTATTGTGTTGTTGCATAATGTGGTATTGTGATTGTGGGGTATTGTATTGGGGTATTGTGATATTGTAATGTGGGGTATTGTGTTGTTGCGTAGTGTGGTATTGTGATTGTGGGGTATTGTGTTGGGGTATTATGATAATGTAATGTGGGGTATTGTGTTGTTGCATAATGTGGCATTGTGATTGTGGGGTATTGTGTTGGGGTATTATGATATTGTAATGTGGGGTATTATGTTGTTGCGTCGTGTGGTATTGTGATTGTGGGGTATTGTGTTGGGGTATTATGATATTGTAATGTGGGGTATTGTGTTGTTGCGTCGTGTGGTATTGTGATTGTGGGGTATTGTGTTGGGGTATTGTGATATTGTAATGTGGGGTATTGTGTTGTTGCGTAGTGTGGTATTGTGATTGTGGGGTATTGTGTTGGGGTATTATGATATTGTAATGTGGGGTATTGTGTTGTTGCGTAGTGTGGTATTGTGATTGTGGGGTATTGTGTTGGGGTATTGTGATATTTTAATGTGAGGTATTGTGTTGTTGCGTAGTGTGGTATTGTGATTGTGGGGTATTGTGCTGGGGTATTATGATATTGTAATGTGGGGTATTGTGTTGTTGCGTAGTGTGGTATTGTGATTGTGGGGTATTGTGTTGGGGTATTGTGATATTTTAATGTGAGGTATTGTGTTGTTGGGGTATTGTGATATTGTGAAGTGGGATATGGTGTTGGGTATTGTAGTATTGTAATGTGGGGTACTGTGACATTGTAATGTGGGGTATGATGTTGGCCTTGTGTTATTGTGATATTGTAATGTGGGGTATTATGTTGATATTGTGGTATTGTGATATTATAATGTAGGGTATTGTGTTGTTGGGTAGTGTGGTATTGTGATTGTGGGGTATTGTGTTAGGGTATTATGATATTGTAATGTGGGGTATTGTGTTGTTGAACATTGCTCGGACGTTGGGATATTGTGATGTGGAAGCTTTGTGATGTGAGGGTTTTTTTATGTTAAAGTATTGTAATATTGGGGTTTTGTAATATTGGGATATTAGGGTGCTTTTTTATTTTGATGCCAATATGAATTCATATAAATATAATGTCATATAATTGGAGATCTCCTTTGAATGTATTATTAATGTGTTCAGTCATTAAATGATGCAGGGTAGTTTCTTGTTGTAATTGGGAGTTAGATGTCTTTTTCATCAACTCTGAAACTAGAATGACTTGCATGAAAAAGTAAACATGCATGGTAAGGACAGCTGATATCATAAATCTATGCTCAATGTATTTATTTCTTTGTTGGATGAGGGCATCGCTGACTAGGCCAGCATTTATTGCCCATCCCTAATTGCCCTTGAAGTGAGTGACTTGCAGAGGGCATTTAAGAGTCAACCATATTTTTAAAATTAAACTTTACATCTGTGTCCACTATGGAGAAAGACGGTGTAGGTGTAGAGACCAGGGAGGGGGATTGTGATATACTTGAACATATTAGCATTGAAAGGGAGAAAGTATTAGCTGTTTTAGTGTGCTCAAAAGTGGATAAATCCCCAGGCCCAGATGAGATGTATCCCAGGCTGTTATGTGAGGCAAGGGATGAGGTAGCAGGGGCTCTGACACAAATTTTCAAATCCTCTCTGGCCACAGGAGAGGTACCAGAGGACTAGAGGACAGTCAATGTGGTGCCATTATTCAAGAAGGGTAGCAAGGATAAACCAGGTGAGCCAGTGATTGGGAAAATATTGGAAAAAATTCTGAGGGACAGGATTAATCTCCACTTGGAGAGGCAGGGATTAATCAGGGATAGTCAGTATGGCATTGTTAGGGGGAGATCGTGTCTAACTAACTTGATTGAATTTTTCGAGGCGGTGACTAGATGTGTTAATGGGGGTAGAGCAGTTGATGTAGTCTACATGGACTTCAGTAAGGCTTTTGATAAGGTCCCGCATGGGAGATTGGATAAGAAGGTAAGAGCCCATGGGATCCAGGTCAATTTGGCAAAGTGGATCCAAAATTGGCTTAGTGGCAGGAGGCAGAGGGTGATTGTGGAGGGCTGTTTTTGCGAGTGGAAGCCTATGACCAGTGGTGTACCACAGGGATTGATGCTGGGACCCTTACTGCCTGTAGTGTACATGAATGATTTCGACATGAATATAGAAGGCATGATAAGTAAGTTTGCAGATGACATGAACATTGGTGGTATCATAAATAGTGATAAAGAAAGCCTTAGATTACAGGACAATATAGATGGGCTGGTAACATGTGCAGAGCAGTGGCAAATGGAATTTGATCCTGAGAAGTGTGAGGTGATGCATTTTGGGAGGACTAACAAGTCAAGGGAATATACAATGGATAGTAGGACCCTAGGAAGTACAGAAGGTTAGAGGGATCTTGGTGTATTTGTCCATAGATCACTGAAGGCAGCAGCACAGGTAGATAAGGTAGTTAGGAAGACATATGGTATACTTGCCTTTATCAGCCGAGGCATAAAATATAAGAGCAGGGAGGTTATGATGGAGTTGTATAAAACGCTAGTTAGGCCGCAACTGGAGTACTGTGTACAGTCCTGGGCATCACACTATAGGAAGGATGTGATTGCACTGGAGAGGGTGCTGAGGAGATTCACCAGGATGTTGCCTGGACTGGAGCATTTCAGCTATGATGAGAGACTGAAAAGGCTAGGGTTGTTTTCCTTAGAGCAGAGAAGGCTGAGGGGGGAACATGATTGAGGTATACAAAACTATGAGGGACATTGATAGGTTAGATAGGAAGAAACTTTTTCCCTTAGCGGAGGTGTCAATAACCAGGGGGCATAGATTTAAGGTAAGGGGCAGGAGGTTTAGAGGAAAAAAAATTTCACCCAGAGGGTGGTTGGAATCTGGAATGCACTGCCTGAAGAGGTGGTAGAGGCAGGAATTCTCACAACATTTAAGAAGTATTTAGATGAGCACTTGAAATGCCATAGCATACAAGGCTATGGGCCAAGTGCTGGAAAATGGGATTAGAATAGTTAGGTGCTTGATGACTGGTGCAGACATGATGGGCCGCAGGGCCTGTTTCTGTGCTGTATAACTCTATGACATTGCTGTGGGTCTGGAGTCACATGTAGGCCAGCAGATTTCTTTCCTGAGGGCATTAATGAACCAGATGGGATTTTACAACAACTGACAATGGTATTCATGGTTGCCATTAGACTAGCTTTTTTTTTAAAATTCCAGATTTATTAATTGAATTCAAATTTCATTGTCTATCATGATGGGATACGAACCCATGTCTGCAGAGCATTAGCCTAGGTTCTGAATTATTAGCCCAGTGACATTACCACTATGTCACCACCCCATGAAACCATTGGGTGTTTTATTTTATGATAGCTAGCAGTGATGACCAAAAACATGGAAATAGCTTTCTAGTTTTGCTGAAATGTCAGTGTAGAGGATAGTGTCAATCTATGGAATGTTCATCTGGTTTAACAGCTGTTCTTGGAGTGGATTCTTAGAGAATTTCCTTAAGATGAAGTCCTTAGTGCTTTAAAAAAAATAGTCTAATTTGATGGTTTTAAGCTTAATAAAATTTCCCTTTGAAGGTATGTTACAATTGTTAATCCTATCACATAATATAAACAATGGTGTAATTGTTATCACTTTCTATCACAGTTCCTGTGTCAAATTCCAGTGCTTAGTTGTCAGCTGTGGTTCAGTGCTAGCACTCTCCCCTCTGAATCAAAAGGTTGTGGGTCTAAGTCCTGCTCCGGAGAACTGAGCACATAAATCCAGACTGACATTCCTGTGTAGCAATGAGGGAGTACTGCTTTTCAGATCAGGTGTTAAATCGAGGCTTTGTCTGGCCCTACAGGTGGATGTAAAAGATCCCACAGCAGTGTTTTAAAGAAGAGCAGGGGAGTTACCCCTGGGGTCCTGGCCAATATTTACCTCTCAATCAACATCACAAAATCTGATTATCTGGACATTATCGTGTTGCTGTTTGTGGGAGCTTGCTGTGCGCAAATCGGCTGCTACGTTTCTTACAACAGCGACTACACTTCAAAAGTACTTCATTGGCTTTAAAGTGCTTTGGGATGTCCAGAGGTTGTGAAAGGTGCTATATAAGTGCAAGTCTTTCATATCTTTTAATTCACTCAAATTTTTTTTTAATAAATCAGAACTCAGTGGCTAAAGAACACAACCAAAATGTACAAATAATGCAAAGTAGAACCTCACCAAACTAATCACTTAATTTTTCAAAATCATTTTGGTTGCAACCCATCAGAACCCAGTAAACTACAAAACTGAACTAAAGCTATCAATTTAAAAAAAGAAACGGAGCCAAGTAAATCACTGAAAACTAATTTTTTCCTTCAGTGTGCCAACTACAAAGACCTAATTCACATTTAAAAATTGCAACAATCTTTTAATTTACTCATGAAATTTCCAATCTCTTAGGAAGTTTTGCCCTCTGAGGCCGAGCCTCGTTTAAAGCGGCCTAGGACTTAAGTTTGTGATCCACTCCAAACTGTTGTGAATTGCTGCTGGTCAATGGATTACTGTTGCTGGCGCACTTTGGCTTGTTAGAGCACATAATGGCCCACACATTCTTCATTTTCATTTCCAGCTTGTCTACACTGAGTAAATGCAGTATTACCCCATTTAATGATGAAAAACCGTTTTACGCCAGTTATGGGTCCTAAGCGACATAAGTGAATGAGTTAGGTGGGTAAGGGAAAAGGCAGGAATGAGCAGGAGAATGAGAGTACATACTCAACACAGGATGATAGTGGTTTGAGACAGTATTTGTTGGCCTGTTTTAGCACCAGTGCTTTCAGACTCAGGGCTTAACTCTCCCCAGTTTTTGCAGATCCTAGGATCCATTGCTTCCCAGTGCTGGTAGACCCGGAGGCCTCCCTCAATGCTGCATTATATTGTTTCAAATGTTGCTGGATTCTGGAATGCAGCCACTCAAATGCTACCATTCTATAGGACAGTGATGACTGACCCTGGGACTTCCACCTGCCCAGTCCTGTCAGACTATCCTCGGTGATAAGACACTTCCTCTCCATAGATTTGCGGACCTGCCCCTACCAATGCTGTCAGACCCCAAACGCTACCCCTCCCAGTTCTACTAAACTGCAGTCTCCCCCACCCCAGTGCTGTAAAGCTTGAGAATGAGTCTTTCAGAGCAGCTGATCCCCCGACCCCAAACCACAACTCTACAAATCTCTAGGTGTCCCCACCCATACCTAATCACTGCACTATCATGGTCCAGGCCCCCTCTGGTGTTACTAATCCCCATACCAACTTCTCCTTCCCAGTGATGCTAAATATGACTTGCCTACCTCTAACCTGCCTATACGTTGTCTACCAATTTGGTGTGTAAAAATAGAATGATCAATTTGAGTTGATAGGTAAAGGAACATAAATGAATGGAATCCAATGATTTAGTTTTCACAGGATACCACATAATAAAAACTTGACTTATTCACTATCTATAAATCAGCTGTTCCTAAAACACATGGTAAATTGCATAGCATAAAGATTGTTTAGAAACCAGCAGCGGATGATTAAAAAACTAATAAAGAGGGATAAAATTGATTATGAGAGTAAATTGGCAAGAAATATAAAAACAAACAGTAAGAGATTATACGGGTATATGAAAAGGAAGAGAGTAGCTAAAGTAAGTGTGGGGCCCTTAGAGGATGAGACTGGGGAATTAATAACAGGGAACAGGGAAATGGCAGATAATTTAAACCAATATTTTGCATCGGTCTTCATGGTGGAGGGCACTAAAACATCCCAACAATAATAGATGAACAAGGTGTAAATGGGAGGGAGGAACTTGTAACAATCTCTATCACGAGGGAAAAGGTGCTGGACAAACTGATGGGACTAAAGGCAGACAAGTCGCCAGGACCTGATGGCCTGCATCCAAGGGTTTTAAAAGAAGTAGCTGCAGAGATAGTGGAGGCATTGGTCATAATATACCAAAACTCACTGGATTCCGGTAGGGTACCAGCAGATTGGAAAATTGCTAATGTGACACCCCTATTCAAGAAAGGAGGGAGACAGAAAGCAGGAAGCTATAGACCAGTTACCTTAACAGCTGTTATTGGGAAAATGCTGTAGTCCATTATTAAGGAAGAAATAGCAGGACATTTAGAAATACATAATGCAATCAAACAGACTCAACATGGTTTTATGAAAGGGAAATCATGTTTGACAAATTTATTAGAATTCTTTGAGGATATAACAAGCAGAGTGGATAAAGGAGAACCAGTAGATGTAGTGTATTTGGATTTTCAGAAGGCATTCAATAAGGTGCCATGTAAAAGGTTATTGCACAAAATGAGATCTCAGGGTATTGGGGATAATGTGTTGGCATGGATTGAAGATTGGCTATCACACAGAAGGCAGAGAGTTGGGATCAATGGGTCTTTTTCAGGTTGGAAAGCTGTATCTGGTGGGGTGCCACAAGGAACGGCCCTCGGGCCTCAACTATTTACTATCTATATTAATGACTTAGAGGATGGGACAGAGTGTAGTGTATCCAAATTTGCTGATGATACAAAAATAGGTGGGAAGGCATGTTGTGATGAGGACACAAAGAATCTGCAAAAGGATATAGATAGGTTAAGTGAGTGGGCAAAAACTTGGCAGATGGTGTTCAATGTGGGAAAGTGTGAGGCAATCCACTTTGGTCGGAAGAATAAAAAGGCAGAGTATTATTTAGATGGAGAAAGACTACAAAATAGTGCAGTACAGAGGGATCTGGGTGTTCTTGTACATGAAACACAAAAGGTTAGCATGCAGGTGCAGCAAGTAATTAGGAAGGCAAATGGAATTTGCGAGGGGGTTAGAGTTTCAAAATAGGGAAGTCTTGTTACAACTGTACAGGGTGTTGGTGAGGCCACACCTGGAGTACTGCGTACAGTTTTGGTCCCCATATTTAAGGAAGGATATACTAGCATTGGAGGCAGAAAAGGTTCACTAGGCTGATTCCTGGGATGAAGGGATTGTCTTATCAAGAACGGCTAAACAGGTTAGGCCTTTGTTCATTGGAGTTTAGCAGAATGAGAGGTGATCTTATTGAAACATATCAGATTTTAAGGGGGCTTGACAGGGTAGAGGTTGAGAAGATGTTTCCACTAGTGGGAGAATCTCGAACTAGGAGGCATAGTTACAGAATAAGGGGGCGCACATTTAAAACTGAGATGCGAAGGAATTTCTTCTCTCAGAGGGTGGTGAATCTCTGAAATTCTCTACCTCAGAGAGTTGTGGAAGCTAGGTCACAAAATGTATTTAAGGAGGATGTAGATAGATTTTTGAAATCTCGGGGAGTTGAGGGTTATGCAGAGCAGGCCCGAAAGAGAAGTTGAAGCCTGGGACAAATCAGCCATGATTTTATTGAATGGCGGGGCAGGCTTGAGGGGCTGAATGGCCTACTCCTGCTCCTATTTCTTATGTTCTTATGTTCTTATAAACTAGAGGAATCTCTGACTCAAGGTGAGCAATGCTACGGGAGATACACAGGTTGTTTTAAAAACTTGTTATAAATATTAGGTCTCAAAGTTCAAAATGCTTACAAGGGCAGCCATCCATGAATGACATGAGCATCAGTGTTTTGAGAGACCTGTCTCTGTGCCCGCATTCATAGGTGAGGATCAGTGCAGACCAGCTCCTGCCCCTCAGTGCCATTCCAGGCTCTTGCACCTGTTTTGCACTTGTATGAAATCAAATGCCTCTGCATATTCTGGCTGGGAACTCCTGTAAGATCCATTCACAATAAACAGCAGCAACAGCAGGCTGGTGCAGTGGGATAGCATTGGGGGTGAGGTGGAGGGAATTGGAGGAAGCAGGGAGAAGTGCCAGGTTGAATTGAGGGGAGATGGTAGAAGAATGCCAGCATGAACTGGGAGGGTTGGAAGGGAAGAAGCTGTCTCTTTGAAGGGTGGAATGCAGAGAAACTGGGTGGGGGGGAGTAAATGTTGGGATACCTTTTGGGGAAGGTGGGTTGGTCTGTTAAGGAAAGTCACTTACTTTAAATTAAAAATCTATCCAGTGTGATAAAAATGTTCAAAAACAAACCGTAATAGCGTAATATTTGCTGGTGTAGCATTTTGCAGGACTGAAGGTGATTAGGGCTACATGAGTAGCATTTGGAAGGAATGTGCATAGTATAAAATTCGCCGCCTGATTGGACTGATTCCAAAGGCAGCTACAACAGGATTTGAATCCCCTTTTTTCTATTCTGCAAATTTTTATGGCCAGCTAAAAGAAAATTAATTAAATAAAATTGTCCCAGTCATTGGTTATCTGCTATTGGGAGAAAAATTATTTTTTAAAGATCTTTTTTTTTAAAAAATCGGTTGCAGGAAAAAAGGCATGCCATAGTGTAAACCCTCTCCAGAAAATAAATCTAGTCTCTTCAACACTTGTGTTGTCCTCCGTCTTTCATGTGTATTTACCTTATGGAGCTGTGGCAGTCACCCGAGCCATTTTCCGCTTCATCTGGGGATCTAAAATGGACCGGGTCCGGAGGGACACGATGTTCAAATCTCTGGACAAGGGCGGGAAAAATGTACCCAGCGTGGCCCTCATCCTGATGACCACCTTCGTGTGCGGCTGCATCAAGCTGTGTGTAGATCTCCAGTACGCAAACTCCAAGTGTCACTACGTGCTGAGGTTCTATCTGTCCCCGGTATTGCGAAGGATGGGCCTGGTCACATTGCCGCGGAACGCTCCATGCAGTTGGACCGTGCCGTACCACCTATCCTTCGTGGAGCAGTTTCTGCGGGAAAACACCTTTGACCACCGGTCCATCAGGCAGTGGTCTGCACGGAATGTCCTCAAGGCCCTACGGGAAAAGGAGATGGTGGATCCTGTTGGACGGTTCCCCGAGCAGACCATCAAAGTAATTTGGCGGAATGCCTTATCACCAGAACTTTCAAACAAGTACCAAGACGTAGCTTGGCTGGTGGTGAGAAGGGTCCTCCCCGTCAGATCCTTCATGCACGCCCTAAGTCTCGCCCCCTCCGCGGTGGCTGTGGTAGGGAAGAGACGGTCGCCCACCTCCTCCTGGAATGTGTCTTCACAAAGCAGGTGTGGAAAGAGATGCAATGGTTTTTATCAAGGTTCATCCCAAGCAGCTCTGTAACACAGGAGTCTGTGCTCTACGGGCTGTTCCCAGGGATGCACACCGAGACAAACATCAACTGCTGCTGGAGGACTATCAATTCGGTGAAAGACGCCCTTTGGTCTGCCCGAAACTTGCTGGTCTTCCAGCGCAAAGAGTTGTCCACCACCGAATGTTGCAGACTGGCACATTCCAAGGTCCAGGACTACGTGCTGAGGGACGCACTAAAGCTTGGGGTAGACACAGCAAAGGCTCAATGGGGAAAGACAACAGTGTATGGTCCCCCCACCAAGCTGAACTGAGGGGCTGGATCCATGGGAAACCCCTCGAACTGTATCATAAATATTTTCATTTGCTGTAAATGTAAAACTGTAATTGGCATGACAATTGTGAAATGGAAGGGTTGTGAAGAAATTCATGATAGTATTGAAGGAAACTGATCTCCCTTGCAATGTTTGTATTTTTTGGTGCTGTTTGAAACTGTTTGGCAATGTAATTTTTACAGATTTTTATGAATAAAGTATATTTTGGAAATAAAAAAAAAGTATTTACCTTATGGAACATTTCTGTCCACTGTTACTGTTAGAATGCTGGATATATCTGTAGCTCAGATTACAAGCCCATACTTCACTGTACCTTGTGTAATTACTTCTGTTGCATGTCCGAGGCTTAAATTCAGAACTATTTTCGAATAGTCAACATTTGGGAGACTGCCTTGACTTTTTCAAAGTTGTTGGTCAGCTGCTGCTAAGGTTCTATGTTGGTGTGTATGCGAAAGGCTTACGTCTGATTCCAATGATAGAACATACATTTTGAAACATTGCTAATGTACACAGAAGCAGAAATAGCAATAATAAGTGCTTTTCAGTGCAAGTACTTTGCTTGGAATTGTTCTTGTTGCAACATATTTTAAATATCTCAACTGGAGTTGTTGTTCAAGTCCTTAGCTGGCGATTTATTTGTTATTGGATAAAGAAGGTAGACCTCTAAGAAGCTTGAGGTAATTTGTGCAATAAAGATGTAGGTCAGATCTCATGGGTGATTATCTCCAGACTGAACCAGAAATCTGTTCCCAGAAGCCATTGGGAAATTACCTTCTGAGTTACGTAGCAATGACAAGCTGCAACACAGCACTTTGTTAAAGGATTAAAACCAAGTTGTCCCTAAAATTTTCACCCTCTCAAAATACTTTTGAAATGCTTGCCACATAAAGGAATTGCTATATTTGAGTTTGATTGCTTAAGTGAGAGAGGTCGGCATTGTAGAGCAGACCACAAATGACAATCATTGTAAGGTTTATCATTAACAGTGATAGGGTTTAAGAACATAAGAACATAAGCAATAGGAGCCAGCATAGGCCATACAGCTCCTTGAGCCTGCTGCACCCTTCAATAAGATCATGGCTGATCTGATCTTGATTTCAACTCCATTTTCCTGCCTGTTCCCCATAACCCTTGACTCCCCTGTGGTTCAAGAATCTGTCTATCTCAGCCTTGTATATATTCAATGTCTCAACCTCCACTGCTCTTTGGGGTAGAGAATTCCAAAGATTCATGACACTCTGAGAAAAGAAATTCCTCCTCATCTCTGTCTTAAGTGGGTGACCCCTTATTCTGAAACCATGCCTTCTAGTTATAGATTCCCCCACGAGGGGAAACATCCTCTCAGCATCTATCCTGCCAAGCCTCCTCAGAATTTTATATGTTTCAATAAGATCACCTCTCATTCTTCTAAACCCCAATGGGTATAGACCCAACCTGCTCAACCTTTCCTCAAAAGGCAGCCCCTTCATCCCAGGAATCCCAGGCCTGAACTGCCTCAAATGCGAGTAAACACCTCCTTAAATAAGGAGACCAAAACTGTACACAGTACTCTGGGTGTGGTCTCATCAACGCCATGTCCAGTTGTACCAAGACTTCCCTCTTTTTGTACTCCATCCCCCTTACAATAAAGGCCATTTGCCTTCCTAATTACTTGCTATACCTGTTTCATGTACAAGGACACCCAGATCCCTCGGTACCGCAAAATTCTGTAGTCTCTCTCCATCTAAATAATATATTGCTATTCTATTCTTTATCAATAACAGTGACAGCCATTGTAAAATGGAACAATAGCAGTGATATCCATTGTAGGATAGACCAGTAATACTTATAGCTATTGCAGGGCTTATCAGTGACAGATATTGTAAGTTTTATCAATAACAGCAATTGCCGATGTAAGGTTTAATATAGGCCAGGATTTTTTCCTTGACAGACAGGAACCGTCCACCATCTGAAAAGTCGGTGGCGAGCCTGCCTCCGCCTGGCCTGGGGATCTGATCTGCATTTTTCGGTTCCCCGGGCTTTGATTGGTCTGAGGTGGGACTTCCACCCACTTGAGGCAGGAAGTCCCGCCTAATGGAGCTGCCAGCCAATCAGTCGGCTGGCAGATCTTAGTCCCAGCAGTGTCATTGGGAGCAGTGGCCATTGCTGGGACTGCAACCCAGCCATCAGGAAGAAGATGTCGGGGAGCCCGGAGAACAAAGGTAAGTTTTTGGTGCCTTGCCGGGGGGTGATCGATTGTGCTCCGGCGAGGCAAGGGTGGTCGATTGGGGGGGCGTGTTGGGGGTGGTTGGGGCAGTGAGGGTGGCCCTCCGTCAGGCACAGGGTGCCTGATCATGAGGGCTCCCCTCCAGGACGTCAGAGAACCGCCTGCTTTTGTCAGGTGGCTTCTCTTGGGCCTGGGCCGTCCGACCAGCCACAGGTAAAATTTCTGTGGAGGTGGGCGGAGGCCCTTAAGTGGCCGTTAAGTGGCCAGTTAAGGGCCTTGATTGGCCTGGGGCGGGTGGGCCATTTTTCACCGCCACTACGTAAAGTGGCAGCCGAGGCAGGAGCGAGTCGGAAAGGGCCCCCCGAGCCTCCCACTCCATTTTACACCCCCCCACCCCGGCCACCTTCCCACTCTTTGGGCGTAAAAGTCTGGCCATAGAAATATTTGTAGGGGTGCCTTAGCTGAATAATTCAACTAGAGCAATTGTTTCATGTTTTTACATCTAGCGTGAGCTATTTATTTGATTACTAAGTTAAGTCCTATTGGTCTCTTATTCATAAATGAAAGTCCCAAATATCCACTGGATGGCGCATCCCACCACGTGTCCAGACTTCTGATGTTGATCCTGTCAAGGTCTGCAGGGTCAAGGGGAAGTCTCTTAAATCCCTTATCATTAGCAGCTACCTGAACCACTAATGGCTCCTCTAGGTTGACCATTATTGCAACAGGACTGGAAAGCCCAGCCTAAGGCCTGGGCCTCTTCTCCCGCCCCAACCCCCAAGGCGCGGTTCAGTCACCCCCAGCTGGGGTGCTTTAAAAATTAAGAAAAATATATTTCCTGTGCATTCTAGAGGGCTTCTGGCCACAATTTTCTGTGTTGTGAATGACTGTATGACTCTATTCCTGTCTGGACAGCAAGGTGGTCCCCACATCACCCGCTTGGTCTGCCAGTACACTGAACAAGGTGGATCAGCGCTACCAGTTGCTGGATCCTAATGAATGACTGGGGCCTAAGAACTCTGATATCTGGAGTTCCTATGCTTGCCTACGACAATGGTCTTGTAAGGGGCGACTGGAAGCTCCAACTCCAAAAGGCCAACTGGGAAACTGTGATGAAAGACTGGTTCTTGGTATATCAAGGTCCTGGCCTATTTTCCAGTTATTCTGGCAGACTCCCACCTATGTTAAAACAGGAGACTGCTGGAACAATCATGGATTTTGTTCAACATTTAGAATGTTAATGACAACATATGAGGGTCCACTTAACACTAAAAAGTTACATGAGTTAAAGATCGTCGAACTCAATTCAACAAAATCCTTAAGATTGAGCTCATACTTTGTTTGTCATTTAGCCTTTACAGTATGAGGGATAGGAGCTCTTGTTCATGGAATGTTTCCACCATGTGCCAATAGCCCAGATTAGGTGTAGAATTGGCTGGTTATGTGAAGCTCCCTCTAATTGTGCAAATGATGTCCTTCAAATGAAACTGAGAAGAGTATCACCATTAAAATTCTCTCAACTGCTTTTTTGGTGTGACACTGCCAATTTCTGTAGAATTGTAAGTAATTTTGAGGTGCAGGTTTACGCCCAAGAGGAGCCAATTTGAGATTACGCATACAAATTTCATGTAGAACTTTACAGAGAGCACAGAGGTGAGTTCCATCCACTCCATCAAATTCAGGTGCCAAATGTGAAAGGGCAATGAACTTTATCTTTCAAATGCGAGTGAACTGAATGTTTAGTGCTTTTTATTCTGCTAAAACTGAAACCTTTGGCTGAATTTCCATTCTGGGGTCAGGAACCTAATGCCTGGAACATTCCCGGATTCTGACCCCGTACCCTGTCACTGTCAGTGATGCAACGCAATTTTCGAAGTGTCAGCTACCAATTGACCAAGAGCTGATTTTGGCAACCAATTAGTAGCATCGGCATGGGCAGGAGGCAGGAGCTTAGCAAGGAAGCAACATTTAAAATGCAACGGCAGCCATGACTAGGCTTGCCGTTGCCTTTAGAAATCACAGAACAGTTACAGCACAGAAGGAGTCCATTCGGCCCATTGTGTCCGCACCGGCTCTGCAAAAGAGCAATTCACTTAGTGTCATTCCCCTGTCTTTTCCCTGTAACCCTGCACATGCTTCCTTTTTGTATAAGCGTCTAATTCCCTTTTGAATGCCTCAATTGAACCTGCCTTCACCACACTCTCAGGCAGCGCATTCCAGACCTTAACCACTCGCTGCATGAAAAATTTTTCCCTCATGTTGCTTTTGCTTCTCTGACCCATTACTTTAAATCTGTGCCCTCTTTGAGCAGGGAGAGCAGAGGGCAAGCGGTGACTTGGGCAGCTGTTCCTGGGTGGTCCCTTGTTTTTCTGATGCCTCGCTTGAGTCCCTGCTCGAGGATGTGGTGGACAGGAGAACTGTACTCTTCCCTCCATGTGGAAGAAGAGCTCCAGTGAGCCAGACCAAACAGGCATGGCTAGAGGCAGGCCACGGATGCCAGCAGCCTCACATCCCTCTCAAGAGTCCAAACACTGTCTCCGCACAAAATCAAGCCTCTCAGCTCTCGTGATGGCAACTCTGTGCTGCTGCAAGAGAAACTGAGTTTAAATCTCCCCTTTTATACAACCTTTTCACACGACTGTATTGAGCACTAATGGCTCCCTGCTGTGTTCCCGACAGCTATGCTCAAATTTGTCTGAGACCCTCCATGTTCCCCGTTCTTGCCATTTAAAAATTGCTAACTCCCCATACTCCTAGTGAGCTCCACAATGAGCTCAGCAAGCAATTAATTGGAGGGGTGTGGGTTGCTGGTTCCCCCTCCCACTCTCCCTTTGAAAAGCTAATCACGTCACTGAGGCATCGGGAACCTATGACGCCTTTAGAGTGCGCGATTTTCTGGGCCTGCCCGCACCTGAACTCGCCCCCATAAGCTATTGAAAATTCAGCCCCTTGTAACAGTTTACTTATCAGGTTATACAGTACTGAAGTATGCTGTGGTGCTTCAAGTGTTTCAGAAAATAAGCATGTAGCAATAATACTGTACCTAAAGTGCCAAGAAGTTTTTCACTCAGTGGAGAACCTCAGAGTTGGATAGAATCATATAATCTTACAGCACAGATGGAGGTCATTCAGATTATCGTGCCTTTGCCAGTTCTTTGAAAGAGCTATCCAATTAGTCCCACTGGCCTGCACTTTTCCCATAGCCCGACAAAATTTTCCTTGTCAAGTATATCTCCAATTCCCTTTTGGAAGTTGCTTTTGAATCTGCTTCCACCATCCATTCAGGCAGTGCATTCCAGATCATAACTCGTTGCATATACTTTTTTTCTCTCTCATTTCCCCTCTGGTTCTTTTGCAAATTATCTTAAGTCTGTGTCCTCTGATTACTGACTGTCCCGTCAGTACAGTTTCTCCTTACTTACTTTTATTAAAACCCCTCCGGCATATGCTGGGTGTTATTGTAGCTATAATAAGATATATATATAATAAAGTATTTAAACAAAAATGTTTTATTTTCCACCATTTTCCGACTATGTTATATGGCTGTAGCTTAGGTTTAGCAGTCTTGCAATGCCCTGGATACAATTATTATTTTCTCAACCTCTTCTTGGGTCAGGGCCAGCTAATGTCAATCACTCTTTAAATAAGGAGCTTTAGGGACACTTAAACATCCAAATACATGGTACAGCCACTTCTGTGAGAGTGAATCATGGCACTTCAGTAAGTGACAATAGTACCAGGTGTTGCAGGCTTTATAGCTGAACTCTCACACAAAATGTCTTAAAGTAAAATTATGAGGACATCTGACAGTAATAGAAACCTCACAAAAGTGGAATCCATTGAATATTTGAACAAGTTGCTGCTTAAAGAGTGCAGAAGGGAAAACATTACTGATTCAGATGGAACCTCTAAGTCTACTTGTATGTGTCCCCACCCACACAACGACAGAAGGATAACATTGCCCCGGTGGAATGGTGTAAAATACATTTCTCTGTAACAAAAAGGGACGTAAATCTTAAAGCAGACAAACGTTTGATTTTTTTTGTGAATATATGAAAAACTTAAAAGTGATAAAACTTAGCATGATACATTTTTGTAGAAGGAGTCACTGTTGGGGATTATTACATACTTACTTATTTATCACTGGTTTAAAAAATTGTTCCTTCTGAAACCACAATTTTAGATAATTGTCAGTTGTTGGGGTGATAAATGTGGGATCTTGACTATATAAATGTGGTGACTGTTACCATGTAGTTGAACTCTCACAGGGAGGTCTGTAAGACTAACTGCTCTATAGCAGTCGCCAAAAATATTTTTTTCATGAACAATTTACACCTAGATGATTTCTTTAATTCAGTCAAATGCGTGTAGGAATATGATGTGAGCAGAAAATGTTCTGCATGAATTTGAGTTTATGTAAGTTGGAGCTGAGGAGAGGAAGGGCTAGAGAATTCAAACCCGGGGGCTGATTTTAACTGTTTTCCACCAGGCAGGAGACGGGCATGGGTGGATCAGAAGGCCATGGTACACCACCTCAACTTTCCTTTAAGGAGATCAGGTGGGGTTTAAAGCAGAATGTGACCTGTTGGCTGCCCATTTCTCTGCAGTTGGGAAGCAGTTCAAATCAACCCTCTGGAGTTGACAAACTCACTTGTGGGCTGGTACAAGGCCACAGCTGGGTGATATTGCAGAAGTGACAATAGGCTACCTTGGTTAAAGCTTGGATGTGGGACTTGAAGCTGAGGTCAGGGTTGAGCTCCAATCAATCTTTTGTAAGCGAGGTTGAATGGTTGGAATAACATTCTTAACTTTTGCAAGATGACTCTGAGGTCAGTGAGAAATATTTTGTGTCTCTGGCTGCAACATTCAATTCTGTAGTGCCCGCTGTTTGGTGCGGAGGGTGCCGTTTTGCTTCCAAAATGGTGTCTGCGGCATGCACTGTTATTTACAGCGTCAGGCTGCGCTGGCGACACCATCTCAGGAATGGCATTAGGGTGGGTGCAGGGAGCACGTGCCAGAAGTATGCAGAGTAGGCAGATTGTGACGTTAATCAGCCTGTTATGCTAATTGATGCCAGTGCTGCCATTCTGGAGCTCAATGCTGCAGCCTATGCTCTCTCTCAAACATGCGCATCTGAACATGTGTTCAGCAGCTGGTAGGACCCTGCCACCCCCCCCCCCCCCCCTCCCCACCCCAACCACTGATGCTATTTAAAGGGATCATTTACTACTTTAAGTTTAGTTGCTGCTTGATTTCTATTGGTTGTTGCTGAGTTTTTAGAAATGTTTGGTTCTTTGTACTGTTATTTAAAGTCTACAGGGACTGGTGTGGCAGGTAATGAAGGACTTTGTCGTGACTTCAAGGATTCTACACAGACCACTTTTTTCTAAACATGGATTCAGTAGTTTGCATCCCCCTTGGCTTAAAGCACAACAGGGGGAATGACAAAGGTGACACACTGGAGGAGGAGGGGGAGAAGGGCTTTCAGCAGGAGGCCATAGCCGCCTGTGGTGTTCAACCTGAACCTCAGCGAGGAATAGTAAATCAGATGTCTTAGCTTCACTAAGGACATCCTCACTGAAATCTGACATCTGCTGCAGCCATAACTGCAATCTCAGAGCAGTGTGATGACTGCATTTCCAGTGGCTGTGAAGGCGATCGTGGCCATGAACTTCTATGCGTTTTATATCTCTCAGCTTGTCATCCACTGTTGTATAAGGGAGGTCACTGAGAGTCTATATGCAAAGAGAGTTGAGTACATTTCATACTCTCTTGTCAGAGAGAAGCAGGTGGAGTGAGCATGTGGTTTCATGAAGCTTCCAGGCTTCCCCATGATGCTGGGTGCCATTGGCTGCATGCACATCACTTTGCGGGCAGCAAAGTCGACCCTGAGATGGACTATCTGCTGACCGCATGGCTCATGACTCCAGTGCACAACCCACATGTGGGCAGCATTCCTATAATGAAAGCCATGCTGCCACACAAAATGAGAACAAGCAGACTGTTGTATGATTGCCTTTAAGAGTGATGTCCCTTTAAGATTTTAGTATGCCAATGAGAAAAGTGTCAGGACACAGTCATGTGACTCAGAGCCAAAGTCACTCTGCAACTGTAACACACAGAGTAAGGTTCTGTAAGTAGTTAGCTCTGTACTGTATATAATCGTTCAGCTGTAAATAAACCTGTTTGGGATCTTCAGCATAACTGGATTCCATACATCTCATTTATGTTGCACAAGACAACATAAAATAACTCATTATATGGTGGCGGCTGTGGTGAGAAGACTAAGTGTAGGTTTGAAAACCACAAGTAAAATAGCTCTGAAAACAACTTTCCTACAGCCACTGGAGAGAAAGTTCAAAAAATACTGGCTCAAACAGTAAAAAAAAGGAACTTACCTCAAGCTGCAGAAGACAGAGCTCAGAATGACAGGCTGTAAATAAAGCCGGGTGAGTCATTGCTGGTTTAAAAGAAAGGGCCTTGAAGTGTTTAAAAATTGATCTCCTTTCAAAAGCTGTGTGTAAAAAAAAAAGAGAAGTCCTGAGTCCCCTTCCAGGCTGAGCGAAGTCAGCGCCATTAGAGGAGGCACCCGATAGCAAAAAACGTGGGATCACCGCAGAGCCTTCAGTCATGCTGACAAAGTTTAAAAAACCATTAAACCACTCAAGCATGAATAAGAGCTTCTATTCGTGAAGCGACAGTAAAAAACTCATAAACCATTCGAGCATGAACAACATAAAAACTCGAGCAAATAAACCCCATTGAACTGCCTATTGCACAGCTGTGTAAACAGAACAGGCTTAAGTGCTGGAAGCAAGATAAACACAGAACCCTATCAAACACCTGCTCCTATCAATAAAAGCAGCTAAGCTAAAGAACAGTTTCTTAAAGGGAAAATAGTACAGAGTCATAGAACAAGTCTTACAGCAAGTTTTAAAGCAAAAGAACAGCAGAAAGATGGATACCAAATTTCCCAGCATGAACTGGGAGGCCATGGATATCTTAGCTGAGTTCCAACTGTTCAAAAAGAGAACGTAGTTATGCCTTACAGATCAAGCAATTGGAGAACCAGAGAATCAAGCTCTAAAAATACTAATAGCAATTGGAAATGAGGGATTATACAGAATCAATACCTCAGGTATATTTGAAGAGAAACAGAAAGATCCCGCAAAGGTATGGAAAGTGCTAGAAGATCAGTTCTGACTATGAGTGAATTTTAGAATTCACCGCCTGGAATTGATGTCCTACAGGCAACAGCCATGGGAATCAATAGACCAGTTCTTCAGTAGATGCTGTACTAAGGGCAACTAATGAGACTTCTCAGAAACTGAGCCGTTGGACCGAATAATGGAGCTAGTGATTGTATCGACACCCATTGAAGCGATTCAGAAAGACCTCTTGGGGGGAGAAAGAAAGGTCATAACATCGATGCACTGCTGCAAGATGGCAGGAAATACAAAGCCATCGTAGCTGGACAACATCACCTGCAAGCACTAGGTGCAGCCAACAGCATTGGCATCATAACCAGGTTGAAAAGAGCAAGCAAGCTGTGTGGTAAGTGTGGTTTAACCCGCTCATGGTGAAATTGCCCTGCATTTCGTGACCTGTACAAGGCATACGGTGCAAAAGGACACTGGGCCTGCCTCTACAAGAAATCTGGCTCCAAAGACACGGCCAGAAGTCACAGCAGGACGCAAACAGGGCAACAACAGCAAGGAAAGTGCCAGAGACTTGCACAAATGTAAGTCAATACACAATGTCCACAGCGGAACAGACCTGAGACAAGACTCAACGAGGAGTAATTCTCAGCCAGAAGACAAACAGGCGTTCCACATTGTGAACCTGACACATCACGTTGATGAAGTCAAACAACTGGAAGCTTTCATCAATAATAACATCAAGTGCCCAAAGAAATCTGGCAAACATACACTCAGGGCCAAGATTGACACTGGCGCTAGTGCATATATCCTACCAGTCTGAATATTTCAAGATATGCAGTGGAGTCCTTGGAAATCAATGATACAACTGACAACTGCTAAGTTATCTGCATACAATGGGTCACCCATTCCTTGCTGTGGGGTAGCACACTGATAATGCAATGCAGCGATGGCAAGTTGGCAGGAGAACCACAAACATTCTACGTTGTAGACACGAGCGGACCAGCAGTGGCAGAACTACCTGCGTGTAAGGATCTTCAACATCATGACCATCCACGAGGTCACCAAGGTACCCATTACAGCAGAAGAGACCAAGAGTACCCGCATCGAGTCAGTCCACGACCTACAACAAATGTACCCGGACAGGTTCGACGCCATAGGAGATTTCAAAGGTGATGCCGTACTGCACCTCAGAGAGGATGAAATTCCATCAATCAATCCCTGGAAAGTGCAGCGTGCACATATAAGAAAAGCTTAAGCGCGAGTTAGATGACATGGAACGCAATGGCATCATCCGTCATGTGCATCATCACACAGACAGGTGCACCTCAATCACATGCGTACTGAAGAAGGATGGAGCAATCAGGGTGTTTCTGGATCTGACGTGTCTAAACCTGTCCCTAAAAGGTGTCCCGACAAGATTCCGATGTTAGAGCAATTGAATCTCAAGTTCACAGGAGCCAAATTCTTCTCCAAGTTGGGTGCTAAACATGGATATTGGTCAGTACACCAAACTAAGGAATCTCAAGAAGTCAACACCTTCAGAACACCAGTTGGAAAATACTGCTTCCAGAGACTACCCTTCGGATTATCTGTCAATCTCTTTCAGATCTGTTTCAGCAGCACATGGACAGAATTATAGAAAGTTGTGCCTGTATGTATATGCCGATGACATTGCAGTATTGGGCAAAACCAAAGAAGAATGTGATTGAAATCTCCATTCACTGATGGCAGTAGCTCATTGCAAAGGGCTCATTTTTAACAGCCAGAAGTGCCAGGTATATGTGAGTCAGATCAATTTCTTTGGATCCATCTATTCAGGTCGCGAATCTGCCCTGACCCAGGCAAAATTGAAGATGTAAGGCATATGCCTACCCCACAAGACAAGGAAGACCTCCAGAGATGTCTTGGATTTTTCAACTTTTTGGCACCATTCCAAATTTTCTTACAAAACATCATCGCTGAGAGAGCTCTTAAAGAAAGACTTACCATTTGTATGGCAGAAGGATCATCAGCATATGTTTGAGTCTCTCAAACAAGCATTGCCAGCAGAAACCTGTACCCTGCAGTAGTATGATCCAAAGAAGAAGACAATCCTCGAAGTCGATGCCTCACAGAAAGGGCTAGGAGCGTGTATCCTGCAGGATGGCAAACCAATTACATTCAGGTCCTAATGTTTATCCTCAGCACAGTCCAATTACTCAAACATTGAGCGTGAAACACTTGTTCTGGTGTTTGGGATCACAAGGTTCCACACCTACCTGTTCGGTAAGTGATTCATGGTGGAAACCGACCACAACCACTGGACATAATCTGGCGCAAACCATTGATAAGCGCACTACCTCGAATACACAACTTTTAGTGAAAGTACAGGGGTACGACTTTGCTGTCATTAAGAGAGCTTTTGGGCCAACCATCAAGAAGATCGCCCCCTCCCTCAAATCTAAATCAGGGGACACAATCACTGACCAACGCCAGCATATGGACCGCTGGGTTGAGCACTACCTAGAACTGTACTCCAGGAAAATGTTGTCATTGAGACCGCCCTCAATGCAGCCCAGCCTCTGCCAGTCATGGATGAGTTGGACGTACAGCCAACAAAATTGGAACTCAGTAATGCCATTGATTCTCCAGCCAGCGGAAAAGCCCATGGGAAGGACGGCATTACCCCTGAAATAATCAAGAGTGCTAAGCCTGCTATACTCTCAGCACTCTACGAACTGCTTTGCCTGTGCTGGGACGAGGGAGCAGTACCACAGGACATGCACGATGCCAATATCATCACCCTCTATAAAAACAAAGGTGACCGCAGGGACTGCAACAACTACCGTGGAATCTCCCTGCTCAGCATAGTGGGGAAAGTCTTCGCTCGAGTCGCTTTAAACAGGCTCCAGAAGCTGGCCGAGTGTGTCTACCCTGAGGCACAGTGTGGCTTTCGAGCAGAGAGATCGAACATTGACATGCTGTTCTCCCTTCGCCAGCTACAGGAGAAATGCCGCGAACAACAGATGCCCCTCTACGTTGCTTTCATTGATCTCACCAAAGCCTTTGACCTCGTCAGCAGATGTGGTCTCTTCAGACTACTAGAAAAGATCGGATGTCCACCAAAGCTACTAAGTATCATCACCTCATTCCATGACAATATGAAAGGCACAATTCAGCATAGCGGCACCTCATCAGACCCCTTTCCTATCCTGAGTGGCGTGAAACAGGGCTGTGTTCTCGCGCCCACACTGTTTGGGATTTTCTTCTCCCTGCTGCTCTCACATGCGTTCAAGTCTTCAGAAGAAGGAATTTTCCTCCACGCAAGATCAGGTGGCAGGTTGTTTAACCTTGCCCGTCTAAGAGCGAAGACCAAAGTACGGAAAGTCCTCATCAGGGAACTCCTCTTTGCTGATGATGCTGCATTAACATCTCACAGCCAAGAGCGACGTCTCAATTCATTCCATCTTCGCTGCCTCCGGAGAATCCTTGGCATCAGGTGGCAGGACCGTATCTCCAACACAGAAGTCCTCCAAGGCGGCCAACATCCCCAGCTTATACACCCTATTGAGTCAGCGGCGCTTGAGATGGCTTGGCCATGTGAGCCGCATGGAAGATGGCAGGATCCCCAAAGACACATTGTACAGCGAGCTCGTCACTGGTATCAGACCCACCAGCCGTCCATGCTTTAAAGACGTCTGCAAACGCAACATGAAGTTCTGTGACATTGATCACAAGTCGTGGGAGTCAGTTGCCAGCGATCGCCAGAGCTGGCGGGCAGCCATAAAGGCGGGGCTAAAGTGTGGCAAGTCGAAGAGACTTAGCAGTTGGCAGGAAAAATGACAGAAGCGCAAGGGGAGAGCCAACTGCGTAACGGCCCGAACAATTTTATCTGCAGCACCTGTGGAAGAGTCTGTCACTCTAAT
The DNA here is from genome assembly GCF_036365525.1 of Heterodontus francisci. Classification (NCBI taxonomy): domain Eukaryota; kingdom Metazoa; phylum Chordata; class Chondrichthyes; order Heterodontiformes; family Heterodontidae; genus Heterodontus; species Heterodontus francisci. The sequence goes on from NC_090397.1 coordinate 23,445,827, forward strand.
ATTGGCCTTTATAGCCACTCCAGGCGCTGCTCCACAAACCACTGACCACCTCCAGGCACTTACCCATTGTCTCCCGAGACAAGGAGGCCAAAGAAGAAGAAGAGTGAAAGTACAGGGGTACGACTTTGCTGTCTGCCACAAACCAGGCACCAAAATGTTCACCTCGGATACGCTGAGCAGATTGCCAAACCCGAACAAGAATGAAGAAGTTCCACTGGATCTACAAGTAGACAGCATGGACATTGAGCAGGAAGATGTGCTCAAAATTGAGTTATTGCATTTTGACAGCACAAATGTGACCAACTGCAATCAGAAACAGCAAATGATCCACAACTGAAGGCACTGTGGAGAGTCATCATAGAAGGTTGGCCTGACACGGTAAAAGAGGTGCCAGAAACCCTTAGATACTTTTGGCCTTATAGAGATGAACTCGGTATCTCGAGAGGCATCACCTTCAAGGGAAAACAAGTGATTGTGCCCAAAGCTCTCTGACAGGACATCTTGTCACAACTTCACCAAGGCCATAGGGGCATAGAGAAAGCGAGATGACTGGCACGAAACACTGTTTATTGGCCAGGGATCAACAAGTGCATCGAAAGTTTAGTGAGGATGTTAGGCAAGCCAGAGCCACCAGCCAGAACAACACCAAGAACCTCTACATGCTCACGTGATTCCGTCAATCCCTTGGTCCAAAGTTGCCACTGACTTTTTTCCGTTAATGGAGATGACTTTATCTTAGTCAATGATTATTTCTTCAAATTTCCAATTATCCGACAGGTAAAAGAAACCGAGCACGGTCATTGCAGACACATTAGACTAGATTTTAAGGAGCCCTCGACATCGGGATGCGTGGTGGGGTGGGTTGGGCGGGGTCTGAAGATGGACCCGGATGAGGCCCACCACAGACCTCAACCCCAGCAGGGCCTGACCCGATCTTTCTGGCAGTGGCGAGCTCCATGGCGGCCTCCCCACCGCTGGGTGATGGGACCATAATTTTAATATTCAAAGAAACAAAAATGATTATTTAAAATATATTTACAGCATCTCTTGACAGCCCTGCTGGCAGCCGGCACTCCCCCGCCTTCAGATCCCCATCCGGGGAAACGAGGCACAACACTGGTGGGGAGGGGAGAAGGAGGTAAGTTTATCAGTGCGGGGTAGTGGGGTAGACGGGGTCAGGGGATGGTGGGACAGGTTGTATTTTAAACTTTGTGCAGTTTCGGGGGTTAAGGTCGGATGGTAAAGGAAAATGTTTCTTTGGGGGGGAAGGGCTAATAATTAATTTAATTGTTGTTGGGGGTAAGAGAGGGGCAAAATAAACGTATTCATTTAATGTTATGCCAGTAGGGCTGGTAGGGCTGATAACACATTAAAAATGGCGCCAGCGCCTGCGCACAGGCAACTGATGCCATTGTTGGGGACAGACAGCCCGCCCCCTCCACATGATCGGGGATGGGGGGGTGGGTGTGGCCTGTCCCGTCTACTTAAATGAGCCGCCGCACTTGAGATTGCGGCGGCTTTTTGGCGTGTGGTCCGCGCGTGCGGGCTGCCATTTTTGAAGCTCGCCGCCGAGATCAGTGGCAAACTTATAAAATCCAGCCCATTGAGTGCCATATTTAGTCTATTCGGTGCACTTGAAGAAATAATTTCTGACAATGGGCCACAGTATACAGGCAAACCTTTCAGAGATATGTGTGTCAAATGGCACGTAAACCATGTGATATCCTCATCACTTTAGCCTTGTTCTAATGCTCTTGCCGAGCGAATGGTTCACACAGTCAAATCACTTATCCTGAAGTGTAGGACAATGAATCAAGATGTTCGTGTTGCCATGCTCCACCTCAGAGTTACACCTATGGATATGGGCTTACCATCACCAGCAGAAGTCATGTTTGCCAGACAAGTGCCAACAACTCTGCCAAGCCATCATTTGACCAAATTCTCCAAGATGCCGGAGACACTGTCCAAAAAACAGGGGAGAATGAAGATGGTGCATGGCCGACATGCGGGGGCAGAACTACCTCAGCTGCACGTAGGGCAAATGGTTAGGGTCATACACCCCACAATGAGAATGTGGTTACCCGCAGAGGTATCCAAAATTTGCAGTGAGCCTGGGTCCTATCAGATTACAACACCTAGTGGAGTGGTGTTGAGAAGGAACTGTAGCCAACTAAGAGAAGTGTGCAATACTCCAATTGCGCACAGCAGACTCGAAAGAACACAATCCGCAGTTGAGGGTGTGATGGAACAACAGGATAACAACCAACACATTGACAACATGTCTGCAAACCAAAAACGGCCAAGAATAACATCCCCAGAAAGTTATACAATAACCACACCTGGAAGAGTCGCCAAACCATCGAAACTGTGGACTATTCAGCTTCCGCATTTGTAAATTTCATAATCTCTATCCATGTGTAAATAATTTTGATGTTATCTAATTTTGTGTGTTTTTTACTTGTAGATTACAAGACATTTCTTTGGAAAGAAAGGGGATGTCGTATGAGTGCCTTTAAGAGTGATGTCCCTTTAAGATCTTAGTATTCTAATGAGCTAAGTGCCAGGATGCAGTCATGTGACTCGGAGCCAGAGTCACTCTGTAAATGTAACACCCAGAGTAAGGTTCTGTAAATATTTGGCTCTGTACTGTATATAATAATCTAGATGTAAATAAAGCTGTTTGAGATCTTCAGCATAACTGGACTCCACGCATCTCATTTATGTTGCATCAGACAACATAAAAGAACTCACTACGCAGACCATTGGGGCACTTAAAGAAGGCGACCAATGCCTGGACTGCTCTGGAGGAGTCCTGCAGTGCTCAGAAGAGCTTGGTGTCAAGATTTGTCATGATCTGCTGTATGCTGTGCAACCTCTCCATCATGAGGGCACAACACTTGCTACCATCTTTACGGCAACCAGCTGAGGAGGAAGAGGATGAGGAGAAAGTGGAGGAGCAGGAGGAGAGTGGAGTCAGCCAGCATATTCCCTTTCTAGCCAGGCTGTCTGTGATTGGCTCATCTGACTGCAGTACCAGTGAATGCAACCCCAATTCCCAATTCGCCAACAGTCCCACACCTTACCTTCACTCTGTTACTGGTCATCATAGCATCTTCTTGGCCACAATGCAAAAATAAGTCTTCACAAAACAAGTTTATAAATCAAACCATCAAATATTGCATACAAAAGCCAACTAATCACCCTTGTGCATTGTCTTAGTGTCTGTCTTCTTTGTGCCTTTGCCTGGCCTTGTGCTCCTACGCAGTGCTACCTCAGTGGTTGCAACATGGTCGGTGAAAGGCTGCTGATTTTCAGTGGGGGGAGACTGCAGATGACTTTACAGGATGCCTTTGACCAGTACTGGGCCTAGAAAGCTCAGCTTCGGTCAGTACCACCTTGGGATGGGTAGCAGCGGTCTGGGGCTGGCGAACTGACAGGCAGCAACAAGGTCACTGGCAGAGTGGCAGTGGTGGGAGGATGAATGTTGTCATCCTGAGAGAGGATAGAAGGTTTGTGCTCCTTGCAGCTACTGCCACTCCCCCGGGCACCTCAACAATCCTCGTAATCTGTTGGAGGACAGATTGCTGGACTACTGTGACACCCTCCAAGCGCCTTTGAGCACTGGTATCTGCAGCAATGATGTCTGAGCTTTCCTGAGAGCAGTCTGAGGTTGCATGGCAGCAAGTTGAGCTTATGTGACTTCAATCTGTGTTTCCACTGCAGCATCCAGACATTGGGTGGCTTCTGCTTGTGTTGCAATGGCAACTGAGACAATAGTCATCAGACATTACATCATGGATGAGCCTGCAAGTCATAGAGTCATAGAGTCAGAGAGTTGTACAGCACAGAAACTGGCCCTTCGGCCCAACGTACCTGCAACAACCATCAAGCACCCATCCAAAACTGATCCCACTTCCCCGCATTTGGCCCGTAGCCTTGTATGTTATGGCGTTTCAGGTGCTCATCTAAATACTTCTTAGATGTTGTGAGGGTTCCTGCCTCTACCATCTCTTCAGGCAGTGTGTTCCAGATTCCAACCACCCTCTGAGTGAAAATTTTTTTCCTCAACTCTGCTCTAAACCTTTCCCTTACCTTAAATCTATGCCCCCTAGTTATTGACACCTCCGCTAAGAGAAAAAGTTTCTTCCTATCTATCCTATCAATGTCCCTCATAATTTTGTATACCTCAATCAGGTCCTCCCTTCAGCCTTCTCCGCTCCAAGGAAAACAACCCCAGCCTATCCAGTCTGTCTTCATAACTGAAACGCTCCAGCCCAGGCAACATCCTGGTGAATCTCCTCTGCACCCTCTCCAGTGCAATCACATCCTTCCTATAGTGTGGTGACCAGAACTGTACACAGTACTCCAGCTGTGGCTTAACCAGCGTTTCATACAGCTCCATCATAACCTCCCTGCTTTTATATTCTATGCCTCGGCTAATAAAGGCAAATATCCCGTATGCCTTCTTAACCACCTTATCTACCTATGCTGCTGCCTTCAGTGATCTATGGACAAGCACCCCAAGGTCCACTGACCCTCTGTACTCCCTAGGGTCCTACCATCCATTGTACATTCTCTACAAACAGTAAGGGTCCCAGCACCAATCCCTGCGGTACCCCACTTGTCACATGCTTCCATTTGCAAAAACCACCCTCGACCATCACCCTCTGCCTCCTTCCACTAAGCCAATTTTGAATCCAATTTGCCAAATTACCCTGGATTCCATTGGCTCTTACTTTCTTAACCAATCAAAGAAGTGTTCTCATGGAGTTGGCCACCAGTTCAATCCTGAGAAGATGGGCTCCAAGCTCCATGCGAAACCTGGTGCTTAGTTGGTGCTGGCCTCCTCCATGCTCCTTGACATTGACTGCAGGTTTCTGGCAGGCCTGCCAGTGCATCAAGCATTTCAGTGAGCCAATCCATCAGCCTTCTTCTGCAGGCTACCCCATTGAACTGCTCATCTGAGTCCTCTGCAGCAAAACTCATGCAGCCTCGCCCTCCAAGAGCTGGCACCTCTGTGACCCTTGTCTCCTGCAGGCCTCTCATGCCCAGTATGTCACCATGTACAGGTCCCACTTCTAAGCTATCCTCTAAAGTATGCACAGTGCCAGTATCTGAGCTCGTCTCTGCGAGTGTGAGAGCGAGAGTGAGTTACGGTGTTCCTTCTTCATCACTGTCTTCCTGCTCTTCCACCACTGCCTGGTCAGGTTGCAGTTCTTGGATATCTGAAAGGAGAAAGGGAAAAGGGTAGGGTTCCGGTGAGAGGTTGTGGGGGTGGTGGGGGGGAGAGCAAGAGGTGCATGCTTACACCACCTGCAGCTTGTAAATCAGGAGATTGTGGGATGAGGGGGAAGTGGAACGTGAGAAAGAGGTATGAGGATACCATCATCTTCGATAGTTTCAGCCTGCCACAGGTCGTGCCATGAGTCTTGGCCACACCAATAATGATGAGGTCCGTCTCCTCCATTTCAATTAAGGACAGGCATCCATGCCTGTTCCACCAGCATAGGTGCTGCTGCCTCCGCTAAAGCACCACCTTGTCCTGCAAGAGAGCGAGATGTGTGTCAGTGAGTGCATTACAATGCGCTTGGGTGAAGTTGCTATCATGGTTGAATAGCTGGAAGTGTGCGGGAGCTGTGAGATGCAGGTGTGAGGCTTGCAGCAGTGCTAATTATGTGAGGATGAGGTGAAGCTATGAATGTTAGGTATGAGTCCCAATTGATAGAGATTGTTGGTAGGTGAGTGATGGGGTTGTGGTGAATTGAGCATTGAGGCTAATGGTTCAGTTGGTAGGATATGACATTTGAAGATGTTTCACTGGCTTTGACTACTCATATGAGATCATTGAATGTCTTGGGGCACTGCATCCACATCCTCAGGACTGGACCCCTGGCATTGACTGTGATGGCAGTCTGGTCCAACTGCCTTCTCAATGTTTGTCTTCTGGATAGAGGAACTCTCTCCTCCTCTCTAGCTCCTACACCAAGGCCTCCAGCAGGGATTCTGAGAACCTGGGAACACGGTCTCTCCACTATGTGCCATTAGTCACTTTTCTTCCAGGTCGCTTATTCTTTCCCAGCCACTTCCACCACCTGCTGCAGCCAGAGTGCACCTCCCCTTTAAGTGATGCAGGCTGGCCTTAAATGGTGCAGTAATGCTAGCCCTGTACGAAATTGGGCCCCCTGCTGAGCGTGGAGCCACCAAACAGTGGGCTACGGTGGGCGGGCGGTGGGAGCCGTCCACCGGCTGAAAAGTTGGTGGAGATCCTACCCCTGCCGGGCGTGGGGATCCAGACCGGATTTTATGGTCCCTAGGCCCTTAATTGGTCTTGAGCGGGACTTCTACCTCATTGAGGCAGGAAGTCCTGCCTAGAGGAGCTACCAGCCAATCAGCGTGCCACAGCTCATAGTCCCAGCAGTGCCACCGGGAGCAGTGGCCACTGCTGGGACTACACCCGGCTGCAGGAGGAAGATGACGGATGGCCCCAGAACAGAGGAATGTTTTTAGGTCCTCGCCGGGGGCAATCGGTTGTGCTACAGCGAGGCCATGGGGATCGGTTGGGGGGGGGCAGGGTGCATATTGTGCGTTGGTGGGAGCGGGGGTTGGGGCTTCGGGGGTGGCCCTCCAAGGGTCACAGGGTGCCAGGTGGGTTTTCTGAGGCCTCAGCTGCCCGCCAGCCAAACGTAAAATACCCATGGTGGTGGGCGGAGGCCCTTAAGTGGCAGTTAATTGGCCACTTACAGGCCTTGATTGGCCTACGGTGGGCGGGCCATTTCTCACCACTGCTGCTTCGTGTAAATTGGTAGCAGAGGCGGGAGCAGTTCGGGTAGGGCCCCCCAGCCTCCCAATCTATTTTACGCCCCACCTCCCCCCCACCAGCCCGCTCTTTTGGGGGGGGGGGGGTGAGGGGCTGTGTAAAATTCTGTCCAGTGTGTTTAGCACTGGGCTAGGAACATAGGAAATAGCAGCAGGAGTAGGCCCTTCAGCCCCTTGAGCCTGCTGCACCATTCAACTAGATCATGGCTGTTTGCCACTATTATTTAAATTAGCAGATAGCACAAAGTTGGTGTGCTGGCTGTATCAGGAGCAATGGGTGTGGTTTAATCTAGTATCACCATCGTAGTGCCTGTAGAAGGGGGCTACCTGATTTAGTCACCTTATTTTGGACTAATTGGCTAAGCGGTGTTTTCTGCTTCAGTACTTTTGTATGTTCCTCCCTAATTCTGCTTCATTGTGCTGTTCGATTTGCCTGTTTTCAATCTAATTAATAAATATATAAGCAGACTCAAGGTAACTAACTTGAATAGACCAAAATTACAAAAAGAGCTTTATTTCATTTGTTCTTGGGATGTGAGCACTGCTGGCAAGGCCAGCATTTATTGCCCATCCCTAATTGCCCTTGAGAAGGTGGTGGTGAGTTGCCTTCTTGAACCAATGCAGTCCATGTGGTGTAGGTACACCCACAGTGCTGTTAGGGTGGGAGTTCCAGTATTTTGACCCAGTGGCAGTGAAGGAATGGCGATATATTTACAAGTCAGGATTTGTGTTTTGAGATCAAGCTTTTGAATAATGTTATCTTCATGTAAGGCAGCTCTCTAAATAGATGGCAGCTTACACAGTGGATTCATAGACAGCTGAACAGTAAAGCTGTCAGTAACTAAGTAGTGTTACGACCAGGTGAGAAAGGGGTCTAGGGTTCCCTCTCAGCCTTCACCTGGTCTTACCGTAACAGGGTTTAATTTTAAACACACTGTTTTTTTAGCTCCCCCTTAGTGAATCCTTGTTCACTAACTTCCAATTATAAGGCAAAGAAACTAGCCAAACAGGTTTTCTTAGGTTTAAAGAAAAAGGTTGAACTTTATTAAACTTAAACTCTAATTCGGTTAAGACCTACAGATACGCAGCGCACCCATGCGAGCATGCATACGCGATACACACATGCAGATAGAGACAGAAAAGAGCAGAAGAAATAAAGTGGAAAAGTTTGAGGGAATATCTGAAGATGGTTCTGGTTACTGTCCTTCGAGCTGGCTGTAAAGTCCTTGATTGTAGGTAGGTCTTGCTTTTAATTGGGGCCCAGTATTTTTCTTAAACCTTGTTTGATGTAGGAGACTTTTCTCTCTTGAAGTTCATGTGTCCGCAGTGGGTCCAGAGGCTTATGAGAAAGAGATGAGAGCAGACAGGAGAGGTCTGCTCACTCTAGGAGCAAACAGTCTTTCTCTGTTCAAACTCTTTGTACAATTCAGAAAAACCCAGGTTGCCAAGCAGGTTAGTCATGTGACTATCTGGTCTGACCATGTCTGTTTGTGGATCCTCTTGTTTTAGCTGACCCTGGAATGTCTCTTCTTACACGCAATACCTGGTGCTCAAAGTCCATTGTGGGTTAAATTGGAGCAGGGAATAGCCCTTTTGTCCCTCCAAGCACTGTCTGTTAGTATGTAAATACTTTTCAGCTAAGTGTCTGGCAGCCCTTGTAACAGGCCTTTTCTTCTTCCCAGCAAGTTTTGAAATGAATGTTCATATAACAAAATTAATATGCCCCTCATTCTTGGCAGGTGGGGGCCTGCAGGACAGTAGCAATATGGAATTATTTACACATTGGTGATATTGGATTAAATCCATCAGGCAATGGAAATTGAGATTTAAGGGGTGTTTTGTGAGGCTGTGACCTCTGTATGAGGCTCTGATTCTGCACCTTAATTCCCAATATGTGCTAAGTGGTTCTGTGTTGCAGGCACTCATTTAGCTGAACCTGTAAGGATGATGAGACATCCTGTTTCAAATCTCAGAACATGAAATGCTAACTACAGCCAAAGAAGTTGAGCTTCTTCACTTTATATTCATAGCAAGATATAGTCTTATTCAAAATAATACAACACCGTCCTTATATTTTTTCCTGTGTTAATGATAAAACAGACTACCTAAACATTTTCAACAATCTTGGCCATTTACTGAAATCTGCTTAGTTTTAAATGCTGCAATCTATCATTAGAAAAGCTGATTTCTGGTTTACTTTAATTAATGTTTCCTATTGGTATTCTCATTGGTGAAATATGCAATTCAGTTGAAATGTGAATGTTGATGCTTTATTTTACTAGGTATATATTTTTCAAAATGAAATTTCCAGCTTGTGAAAGGGTTATTCATAATTGTAATCATGTTCTCAAATGTGTTTGGAGGGAGCAAGGAGAAACTAATTAAAAATTAAATTCTAAATTAATTTCGTAATAGATTATTAGAAAGTGGTAGGTCAAGAAATGCACTTCATGCCCTGGGGAAAATTATAAGGATTTTGGATGGTCCTATTTGGCTGTAATTAATTTGAGCATTTGTGCTTTCATTCTTTCTCAGGCTTTTGAAAACAAACAGGAGGATGGGATCACAGCAAAAGTGAATTCAATCTGGCAGAAGTTTACAAAGCCTTTACAGCCTAAAGTTGGACAGTCGACCCTGACAAGCAAGCACCTGTCGCACCCCTTCACCAGAGACAAGATCCATTTGTAAGTAGTTCACACAAAAATGCATCATCTTGGAAAGCACATAAAGTTAATAATGTTTGTTATTACTAACTTTTAGAGGTCCTGATGTATACATCAAAGGTTGGAGAAACACAAGAGAATGATCATTGCAGTGCCAAATAGTTAGTAACTTGTTTTAAGTATCATCTGCCACATGAAAATAATTCTCAGTGCACTGTTGACTTGGTGGGGTTATTAATTGTCTCTAGCTATTAAAATTGCATTTGTATGAAACAATTGGCCTTCATTTAATCAAAGGCAAAATGGGTTTAATTTAATATGTAAAGGATAGGATAGAATCGTACAATCATATTATTTTAGAGCCCATCCATATGTTACCTTTTGAAAGGGCTCTCTACTTTGTCCCATTCTCTCTCCTCGTACCCTTTTAATTTTTTTCTTTTTCAAATATTTATTCAATTAAATATATTAATGCTTTGATGAGATGGAACCATAGAAGAGTACATGATTCTATCTCTTCCAAAAGATATTGGGAAGAAGGGCGATAAAGGTTTGGAAGAGAAGGAACTGAAAAGTCTACCTGGGCTCTTGTGCTGCCTGTATTGCTGTGAGATGGGACAGGGCTGCAGTATTTGGGTCTGCATCATTTGTGACGCTCCGGGAATGCCCCATGTTGCTAACGATAACAAGACCTAGCATTATGTAATGGGCATGAATTTCTGTGAGAATCCTCCCACTCATCGCCGATTATCCCATTTTTCCGGGGTTCCCTTGCCTAAATTACACTGGACGAGAAGGAGAACATTGGTGGAAATTCATCCCACTCCGCTCACATATCTTTAATGTGCAACTGTTGTCGTTGTAATGATAATGCAGAAAATAATGCAAGGCAATTTATATAGGTGAGATGAAACGAAAATAGAAGCAATAAAGGTGGACAGTGGAGTATAGGATGAGGGCTGGAGCAAAAGCTTGGTTGAAAAGGCTTTTAATGGAGAGATTCAGCAGTTTAGCAGGGGGTTCCAAAGAGTATGCCTGAAGATTCTGCTGCTCATGGGGTATGAAGCAAAGTGGAAGCGGGTGAGGAAATGCACGAACAATTAAATGTGTCTCTTTTTTTTACAGGTACAACATAACGAATAAGGAAACCTTTTTCGACAATGCAACCCGCAGTCGGATAGTAAGTCAGACTGTCAAACTGTAGGGAGTAGAGCCACTTCTAATGACTTTGTCCCTGAAAGCACCAATTGGTGCCCATCGCTATATTTTGTTGAGGCAGCTACCTGGTATCCCTAAAAACTGTGTGGAGCAATACGGTGGTACACAATCTCACAGCCAGAAATTGGTATACCTTGCACTTGTTTAATGTCCAAAAAGCAAGCGGACAGCTTATCAATTTCTCCCCCTGTGTCCAAATAACTTTTGCTGAATGTAGCTCACACCAATTGCCAGGATGATGGCTCAGGCCCACCATGTAAATTGAGTTTGACACCCCTGGTAAAGTGGTCCCATGAGCTGCTGTGAGAGCTTACATTGGAAGTATTCTTCTTCCTTCTTCTCTGTTCCTGCTCTCCTGAAATCCTATGTATGCTCCTGGTGACATAGCAATTAACAATGGGTTATTATTTTGAGATGTTTAAAAACAAATTCACTGTAATTGGTAAATAAAAATTGTTCCAAAAATACATATTAATTCAAAATTATTGAAACAAATTTAAACCCCTCCCCCACCCGGCTGCACTAAAAAGCATCTCGACAAAAAAGCTGCACAAGTCTGTTTCTCTTTAAGAGTTTCAGTGCACACAGGTTCCCATGTGTCCATGCCTTTGAAGGTAAAAAGTGTAATGTAGCACAAAAGCTGAGAACCTGCACAAGTTGTTCATTTACATATACTTCTAAGCATTCTGGGACCTTGACGCTCAAACTGAGACCCCATCTGCCATCTCAGCTGGATCTTAAAGATCCCGTAGCACCATTCCAAAGAAGAGCATGTGAGTTCTCCCCTCTGCCCTGCCAATACTATCCCTCGACCAACATCACTTTTTAAAAAAAACACCTACCTGGTCATTAGCTCATTGCTGTTTGTGGGAGCTTGATAAGACATTTATTCTTACTTCGGGTTCAATTGCCTGGGGTCCAATGGTGGTTTGAGGTCCATGGGTAGCAGTTTGGGACATCACTGCTCTCTCTGTAGATGTGCTCTAGTTGTGATCTTTGACTTTTTTTATTCTTTACAGGTTTATGAAATTTTAAAGCGAACATCCTGTACAAGAGCCAGATATAATATGGGTAAGATCATTTTGCAAGCCATTACAGCATCATTCAGGGTGGTTTTAAAGCAATTCTTCAAGTAGATATAGGCATATAATACTGTGACCTTTTGGAGTGTGTTCCTTAGTCAGATATTGACCATTTATGCTAACTTTTTCTGGCACTGCTGCCACAGGAGGATTTTAGGGAAACATTTTAAAAATGCTTCTATTCATTTAAAAGTAACTCTCAAGGGATTAAATTCATAGAGCAGTAGAGCTGGAAAATATAGATCAGGATTCCATTTAAGAGTCTGAACCAGGGTCGTTTAGCCAAGAAAGTTAAGGGGTGATTGTAACTCTATCTCCTGGCCGAAACAGGCAGTTAAAATTAGTTGGGAGACTTACCCATCATCATTGTACTCCCTTCCTGCAGTTTTCTACTATTACCTGCCTTTCTGAGGAGGTGGTGATAAAACCTGCCTGACACTGGCAGGGTCCTTCTTTAAATATACAGATTAGGTTCTGATTACATCATTGGGTCACGACTGCTATTTTAACAAATGGCCTGAATGTGTAAGAGGCCCAAAGAGGAGCCAGTTTGTTTCACTTTCCTTGTGGGGACAGGAGGAGCAGGAGCACTCATCCAGCCTGACAAGGAACATTTAGGCCTCCCCTGCTCTGGCCTTCCATCCCTTCCTGATTGCAAGAACCACCCCAACTCAAAAAAACCTTCCGTTATGTTTTATGCCTCAAACATGAAGAAGCTAGACTCACAGTTTCTGTGTGAGCAAAGGCTTTATTCAAGCTGGCTGCCTGGAATTTATCGGGATTTGGTCTTAGTTTCACTTTTGGAAACATGCCCCTTCCAGGGTTGACTAACAGCATAGTGAGCACTGTTACACAGCACAAAACAATCACTCACTGATCAATCACAACATATTTTCCCCCTTGCAAGGAGCTTATTTTAAATTAAACCTTAGATAGCATTATTTACAGTCAAGGCATTGGAAGAATTTAGTATCTCTCCCAGGGAGGGCTGGGACGGTACCAGTTTGCAAGTGCATTCAAGATGTAGAGAAAGGCCAGGAAAAGGCAAAAATGGAAGAAGGAGTAGTTGTAGGTAACTCCATTCACTACACAATGTAAATCATCTTCATCGGGAGCTAAGAACTTGCCCATCGACCCTTCGCCTTTTTTGGTCATCATCAGCTTGTTAACTTGAGCATTACTGGATGATAGGGTACTTGTATAAAGCATACAAAGGAGGAAGATGATCAATCCTACAGTGCTCTGAGCATCCCACTACTGGACTGGAGCGTGGAGCAATGGTTGAGTTTCTGGTTATTTGCTGGATGATGCTCAGTAGACTGGGGTTACACTTCCTTTCTGGTTCATTGGTCATGGCAGACCAGGCCACATACATTGTATAGAGAGTAATGGTAGAGGCTTGCATCAAACCTCAATGAGACTGAGCTTCTTGAATCTTTGGTAGGATGGATACAACGGAGACAATGACACAGAAGATGGTGTTCAAACTGATGTAAACCTTATTTGCTGGACAGTCGTCAGGCTTAGTGTAAAAAAGATACAAAACAATTAATCACTGAACAATCAAATGCAATACCTTCTCCCCACAACATATCTGGATGCTGGGCACCATTCCTTTATTTCCGGGCACCAACCAGCTTCCGCCCAACAATCTATTCACACCCTCTGACCACTGGGCAACTAACAGATGACAAGCAGAGCAGGCCCACAAGTTAAAAGTGCCTGGGGCTCATACTGCCAAGGTCAGGGGGTTTTGGCACTCATCTCCATCCCTGCCTGCCTGATTTCCACCCTGAGTTAAAATCGGGGCGTTAGAAATTTGAAGAACATTCCCTTGAGTTTGCATCAAAATTATAATGGGGGAGATTGGGGAACTCTCATGGAAATTCTAATCCAGTAAATAAAATAACCATCAGTTAAATAGGTTTATTTATTGTTAATCTGTTTCTATCACAGGAATAGAATACATGCCGAAATGCTTGTTTTTCCTTCCGAAATTAGTAATGCCTGGATAACAACTTACCTCTAAATTAATTGCAGAGTTAAAACACAACTTCCTATTATAAATCTAAGGCCTATGCGGTTTGTATACAGCTAGAAGAATGATAAATCCCTTGAATTTCATTAATTTAGAAAATGATAGAAAATGGTATGGACTCAGTATTTCAAAACTTCCAGCAACCTGTACATCAGAACCCTCTGTTACGAACAGGTGAGGAAGAAGTCTCAGGCTCCCTCTTGCCCCTTTTCTGGTTTGGCTGGAACAGGGATTAACTTTTAAAAACAGTGTTTATAGCTTCCCCTCAGTGATATGCGATGCAACCATGCTAGCATGCATGCGTGATAAACACACACACAAATAGACACAGAGGAGGAGAAAGAATTAAAGGGGGAAGGTTTGAAGTAGTAGATGGAATTTAGTTACTGTTTTTGGTTTAGATGTAAAGGCCTTGATTGGAGTTAGGTCTTGCTGTTCTCGTTGGGGCCCAGTGCACACTTCTAAACTTGTTTCACTGGTACCAGAAGGCTGCAGGGGTCTTCTGTCTTGAGGCTTCATTTGCTTCCAAGGGTCCCTGGAACTTTGCATGAGAGAGAGAGAAAGAGAGAGATCTTGCTTCGCTTTGGTCTTCAAAATTGCAGTCTGCCCAAATCTTTCTGCGAGGCACAATTTAATCAATTCCCAGGTTGGCCAGTAGGTTAGCCACGTGACTAGCTCTTTGTTTAAAACAGCATCGCCTGCGAAGATTGTTGATTCTTCAAAGCTTACTAGACGCACTCAGTGGGGGTGGGGGGTGGGTGTGGGGCGTGGAGTGCTGGCTCTTACACAGACAATGACTCTCAATGTCTTTTGAGCATCACTATTGACAAAACCCATCTGGCTAATAGAATCAGGGAGCACTCCCATTGTCTCTGTATGTTACTGTCTTTCAGAATGCAAATGTGCAGCCATGTTTTCAGCTATTCGGTTCTGTGCTCTTTTTAAACAAGTTATGTTCAATATTCAATAAACATTCAAATATTGTTCCATATGATGAAATTAATATGTTTCCATTTGGCAGGTGTGGTTTCTGTCCCACCTCCATGCCGATTCATTCATACTTGAACTTCTTGGAGGGATGAGATTACAGCATATCTTCATTCATACCTTCATTTACAACAAAATATAACAAAATCCTACTGTTTTTCCCATTCTTTAGTTTGTCCTAAACTCTTCAATGCCCTATGGTTATCCAGAACTCTCCATTATGGTTTCCAATCTATCCCTAAGTACTCTTTTGTGCCATCCTATTTTTGCATGTTTTGTATTAGCAGTTGTCTTCTCTTTCTTTTGGGCCTCCTTATCTCGAGAGACAATGGATACGCGCCTGGAGGTGGTCAGTGGTTTGTGAAGCAGCGCCTGGAGTGGCTATAAAGGCCAATTCTGGAGTGACAGGCTCTTCCACAGGTGCTGCAGAGAAATTTGTTTGTTGGGGCTGTTGCACAGTTGGCTCTCCCCTTGCGCCTCTGTCTTTTTTCCTGCCAACTACTAAGTCTCTTCGACTCGCCACAATTTAGCCCTGTCTTTATGGCTGCCCGCCAGCTCTGGCGAATGCTGGCAACTGACTCCCACGACTTGTGATCAATGTCACACGATTTCATGTTGCGTTTGCAGACGTCTTTATAACGGAGACATGGACGGCCGGTGGGTCTGATACCAGTGGCGAGCTCGCTGTACAATGTGTCTTTGGGGATCCTGCCATCTTCCATGCGGCTCACATGGCCAAGCCATCTCAAGCGCCGCTGACTCAGTAGTGTGTATAAGCTGGGGGTGTTGGCCGCTTCAAGGACTTCTGTGTTGGAGATATAGTCCTGCCACCTGATGCCAAGTATTCTCCGAAGGCAGCGAAGATGGAATGAATTGAGACGTCGCTCTTGGCTGGCATACGTTGTCCAGGCCTCGCTGCCGTAGAGCAAGGTACTGAGGACACAGGCCTGATACACTCGGACTTTTGTGTTCCGTGTCAGTGCGCCATTTTCCCACACTCTCTTGGCCAGTCTGGACTACGATACACATATTAACACCCAGTGAAATTTAAAAAATGTGTTCCCTGCAGCATAGTCAGATGCTGGTTTTAAAGCTAGTCTTGGGAACAACAGTAGTCCAACTTGCATAGACTTGTATTCTCTTCAATATAAAAGACTAAGGGTGATCTAACTGAGGTATTTAAGATGACCAAAATAATTAAAAGGGTGGACAGAGTAGAAAGAAAGAGACTATTTCCTCTGGTGTGGGAGTCCAGAACAAGGGGTCATACCCTTAAAAACATAGATAAGCAATTCAGGGGTGTTATCAGCAAGTACTTCTTCACACAAAGGGTAGCGGAAATCTGGAACTCTCTTCCCCAAAGAGCTATTCAGACTGAGTCAACTGAAAATTTCAAAACTGAGATTGATAGATTTTTGTTCGGTATGGTATTCAGGGTTAGAGAACCAGGGCAGGCAAATGGAGTTAAGGTACAGATTATCCATGATCTAATTCAATGCCAGAACAGTTTTGAGGAGCTGAATGGCCTACTCATGTTCCTATGTTGCCAAGTGTTGGGTTGTGCAGTGGACAAAAGGGACTTTCTTATGATTGGCTTCCACAGCATGATTCGAAATTCCCTCTGTGGGTTACATTAGCAATGCCGACTTAATACAAATTAAAGCTTGATGCTCCATGATAATAGCAGTAATAGTAGTTGGCACGCGCAACACTATTGCAATACCTTAGAATCTTATGTGAATGGAAGTTCCAACTAAAAAGTCTGATCCTCAGAGTGCATGCCACCAGCTGTAAAACAGAGAAAGAAGGATTAGCTGAGAGCAACTACACGAACCTATTGAACAGACCTATTGTGACAATTTATTGGAATGCACCTGCTATTTAATACATGATTTGCTTACCTATTTCTTACAATGGAAACTTCTGTTTTGTATCGGTCACTGTATTGTCACCATTGTCATTGATGTTGGTTAAAAACTGCAGTGATTGTCCAACAAGATCAGCAAGCTATTTGGAGTTCGTGGATATTATCAACTACCATTAATCTTTCCACTCGTAAAAGAAAACGTCTGCCCTTCAAATTACAATGTGTGATTGTTGATAAATGGGCGGCACAGTGGCGCAGTGGTTAGCACCGCAGCCTCACAGCTCCAGGGACCCGGGTTCGATTCCGGGTACTGCCTGTGTGGAGTTTGCAAGTTCTCCCTGTGTCTGCGTGGATTTTCTCCGGGTGCTCCGGTTTCCTCCCACAAGCCAAAAGACTTGCAGGTTGATAGGTAAATTGGCCATTATAAATTGTCACTAGTATAGGTAGGTGGTAGGGAAATATAGGGACAGGTGGGGATGTTTGGTAGGAATATGGGATTAGTGTAGGATTAGTATAAATGGGTGGTTGATGTTTGGCACAGACTCGGTGGGCCGAAGGGCCTGTTTCAGTGCTGTATCTCTAATCAAAAAAAATAAATGAATACTTAATAAACTCACATGACATGCATTTGTCTGCTTTTTTAATGGAGACAGTAGTCATTCCCAATGGAATTCCACTTTTTTTTTGCAGAATGTAGTGTCAATTTCCCTGTGTCTTAGGTTGAACTTATACTGCAGCTGTCAGTCGCAGACTAATATCTGTGGACAGTGGGACCCTGCTAGCAGACTGGGATATACAGCTGACAGTGCAACCTGAATGATGCACAAAGGTCAGCCACAAATGATGTCAGTACTTTTGGACCTGGATGCATACAGGCATGGAGCTCTGCTCCCTGTTCGTTAATTGTCAATGCCAGAAAGGTAGTATACTTGTGTTCACTTCTTTCTGGCATTGAAAAAATTATAAACAACTTTTTAAGATTCCTAGGAGGTCTCATCTTGGGCTCTTTTGGAAAGTGTTTCATGCCATGTTGACTTCTGCTGCAAACAGCAGTGCAGTCTTTGAATCCAGCCTATGGTTCAAGGTTGAGATATTGGGCTCAGTTATGATTACAGGCTGTGATATTGGTGAAGCCTTGACTCAAGGTTACTGTTGTAGGCTGGAACACTAGTAAATCTTTGACTGGGAGCTATGGTTATAAAATAAGATAGTGCTGAGTTTTTGACTCCATTATAGACTGGGATGTAGTAGCAATTTTCTTGGTTCTAACTGTAAATTTGTTTTCAGGTATATCCACTTTAATAGCAAATGGAGTTTATGATTCGGCTTACCCTCTTCATGACGTATGTATGATATTTATTGCGGTACATTGTTTTCTAAAGGGGATGACGTAGAAGTACACAATGGGCTGAATTTTATCCAGACGCTGTGCTCCGCGGCAGCGCCCTTTAAACTCAGCGGGATGCCCGCATTTAGGGGCTGTCGCAGAGCCCCTGCGATATTATGCACGGGGGCTCATTAGCATCAATATACTGAGCCCCCCCCCCCACCCCCCAATATTACGTGGGGAGAGGTGGGACATTCGGCGCAGTGAGGAACCCTTTGACAGCTGTGCAGCAGGTGCTGGGGCCCTATTTTAAGCGCGCCAGTACCTGCTTCCTGACAGCTGTCAAAGAAATACTTACCTGACGGCTGAAGAGTGGGGCTGCTGTCAATTTGGCAGCAAATCAGAAAGTGCTGGAGAAACTCAGCAGGTCAGGCAGCATCTGTGGAGAGAGAAGCAGAGTTAACTTGACCAAGTTCACAGACCTGAAAGTTAACTCTGCTTCTCTCTCCACAGATGCTGTCTGACCTGCTGAGTTACCCCAGCACTTTCTGCTTTGCTGTCACATACTTACCCTGCTGTGTCCCAGTGTCCTGTGAAGTTGCAAACCTCTTCTTCCACTCAAGTATAGGTGTGCCGCAGCTGGGTGAATAATCTTAAATTTGCACATTCCAGGAATGAGACTTAAATGTGCCATAAAAGGCAAATACACAACAGAAATAAAACCATAATTGAAGAATATTTACATTCTATGGGCTTCTAATCATTTGACTGTGAAAAGCCGTAGACTAATATGCATTTGGAGTCTGTATTCATTTCACTGCCAAATGTTATGTAAAAATCCGTGTGACTGCAATTAAACAATCTGTGTTAAATAAAAACAGGAAAATACGTTCATATTCTAGCTGCATTGCCAACTAAAAATATTACACCAATAAATATGATCAGCTGCTGCAGAAGCAAAGTGTTCATGAACACACGTCGATGTGCACTAGTTGAAAAACCATGACAACAGCATTAGTCCTGCATAGGTCTTCAAACATGTGCAAGACAAACCTTGCAGCCAGAAGTCAGAGCAGTAGCACGGTGGAGTCACTTTTGCATTTAAAGGACCACACCAAAAACCAAGGAGGGCAGAGGGGTGCTCCAGGGTGGCCTCATCGTGTAACGAAGCCTCCCTGCTCACTCTCCTCCAGGCTGTGCAGGCAAAACGGGAGGTCCTTTTCACCAGCTAAGGTAAGAAGAGGCTTTCCCTCCTGAACAAGGCAGTCTGGCTAGAAGTGGCAGAGGAGGTGAGTAGCCATGGGGCTATCCGGCATCAAAGGGTCCAATGCCGGAAGGGGATGAACGATCACTCTCCCAGCCAGCTTTTACCCTCTAGGCTTCATGCGCACTGGGTACGACCGCCAAAGACATCCACAGCCAAAGGGCCATTATATCAGCAGCCTTCCTACAGCCGGGCTGCTAGTGCAGAAGTGGCACCACGTAAGAGAATCTGCAAGCATTTCCAAAAAGCATCCTGGCACAGATGGGTCTGCATTGGTGGCACAACACCCTAGAAAGGCTAGAAACAAATTCGTCTTCACTAACTTTGCAGCGCTTTTACTGTGTGAATGAAGTGTGCCAGCATGTACTGATCAGGGCTGCTCCCATTATAGCATTGACCTTCCAGAATTGCCAATGTATGGAATAACATCATTGCCATGCCAGTATCACTCATGTGCATCTCCATGGATTCAATAATATGGAAAATGGCTCAGTATTCTGCTGCCAGTAATGGTGCATGCAAAGATGTTGCAGATGCGGACTGCTGCACAACAGGTGAATGAGAGTGATGTGTGGCGTGTAGTTACTATGGCGTGCAGAACCTTTGATCGATGAGGTGCTGCCATGCATCCCTAGCTCGCTGCTTACCCTGCATGCTGTGCCTGGATGTTCTCTGTCCTCCCATGTGCCTTTCTTGCTGCAAGACCTCAGCGTCATCATCATCCAAGAATGAGTCCTGCTCATGTCTCTCCTCATCCTGCAAGGCCTCCCCGCTATTGACTATGTAGTTGTGCAGAGCACAGCAAACAGTAATGATGCGAGCTACCCTTTTCGGCTCGTACTGCAGGGCACCACCCGATCTATCCAGGTAGCAGAATCGCACTTTCAGCATGCCGATTGCCTGCTCAATAGTGACTCTTGTACCTCCATGGCTGGCATTGTATCGCTCTTCTGCAGCAGTGCTGGGGTGTCTCACCAGTGTCAGGAACCATGTCTGCGATGGGTAGACCTTGTCTCCAAGAAGCCACCCCTCCATCTGAGCCATTTCAGTGAACAGCAACGGCAACTGCGACTGGCGCAGGATGAAGGCATCATGGCAGCTGTCTGGAAAGCAGGCACATGTTTACATGAATCACTTCCAGTGATCACATACAAGCTGCACATTGATTGAGTGGAAGCCCTTATGTTTTACGTATTCAGCTGGTCGCCCGGCAGGAGCCTTGATGGCCACATGAGTGCAATCTATGACCCCTTGCACCTGTGCGAATCCCACAATGGAGCCGAAACCGGTGGCTCTTTCAGCTTGGCTTTCAGGGTCCGTCATGAAGTGGATATAGTCACCAGCCCTCCGGAACAGGGTGTCGGTGACCTCCCTG
Source organism: Heterodontus francisci (assembly GCF_036365525.1). Taxonomy (NCBI): domain Eukaryota; kingdom Metazoa; phylum Chordata; class Chondrichthyes; order Heterodontiformes; family Heterodontidae; genus Heterodontus; species Heterodontus francisci. The sequence continues at coordinate 23,466,464 of NC_090397.1, forward strand.
ATGCAGCGGTGCACGGCTGACTGTGTGATCCCACAAAGGTCTCCTGTGGGCCCCTGAAATGACGCAGAGGCATAAAAATTGAGAGCTGCTGTCACTTTGAGGGCCACAGGCATAGGATGTCCCCCGAAGCCCCTGGGCTGCAGATCATCATTCAGCATGGCACAGAGATGTGTCACCGCCTCTCTCGACATCCGCAGTCGCCTCTGACGCTGGCGCTCTGACATCTGCAGGTATGTCATGTGGGACCTGTAGATGTGCTGTGATCTGTCGTGGCAAGCTCTCCTTGGCTGCTGCTGCTCACGACCGGGGCCTCTATGTGGGCTGCATCTGCCTGTTGGTTTTGCCTGCGGTGCATTTGGATCCTCTCAAGAAGCACATCAATGAATATAGGGTGAACCACCCCATCTTCAAGTTTCAATTCAACTTGGTTCCTTCAATGCTTCGAAGGTTCCTGACAGGCAGAGATTGATGCTGAGCGGTATATCAGGTGCTTTCATGCAGCAACTGTGTGGTATGGCATAATATTGCCCATCTTAGCTCCCACTAAGAGTGGCACCGCATGACCACATAAACATTGAACAAGCTGCATCGATTGACCTATAAGACATATAAGCTTCACACGCGTACTGTCTCTGGCACGCTCCCCACATATAGGTGACTCGAGTGCCATTGCTCCTTCACTGACAGAGGCAGTCAATGGCACAGAGCTGCCAAACATTATGGAGGGCGGAATTGCAGTGGATCCCTACACGTCTGTAGAGTGAGACCCCTGACTATCCCCCCACCCCCCTCCCTTCCAGTATGCAGAGTGAGACCCCTGAATATCCCCCCTCCCTCCTCCCTTTAAGAATGCAGAGTGAGACCCCTGAATATCCCCCTCCCTCCTCCCTTTAAGAATGCAGAGTGAGACCCCTGAATATCCCCCTCCCTCCTCCCTTTAAGAATGCAGAGTGAGACCCCTGTAATCCACCCTTCCTCCTCCCTTCCAGTATGCAGAGTGAGACCCCTGAATATCCCCCCTCCCTCCTCCCTTTAAGAATGCAGAGTGAGACCCCTGAATATCCCCCTCCCTCCTCCCTTTAAGAATGCAGAGTGAGACCCCTGAATATCCCCCTCCCTCCTCCCTTCCAGGATGCAAAGTGAGACCCCTGTAATCCACTCTTCCTCCTCCCTTCCAGTATGCAGAGTGATACCCCTGAATATCCCCCCTCCCTCCTCCCTTCGTTAATGCAGAGTGAGACCCCTGAATATCAGAACTTACCTTCGCTTGCGACAACTTCTGCCTCTGAGGACCCAATGGCATTTCAAATTGTGAACGGGACGGCATGTTCAGTGAAAAATCTGGAAGTGCCCATGGAGAGGTGGCGGGCTGCAGAATCTGCAGCGGAAAGTACCGTTTACATATTCTAATTTGGATGACACCGCCGTGCGGGGGTGTGGGGGGGGGAGGTGGGGAGGGGCTGCCGCACCTAGGTCCCCCCGCTGCTGGTAATTTGTGGCGGGCCCTTCGCAACGTTGCAGGTCGAGGCAGGCCTCTCCCTGCAGAAGTTTACCGGCCCCCGCACCGTGCCCTGCGGCGTCAAGGGGCCGATAAAATTCAGCCCAATGTGTGGCTTGGTGCCCAAGCATGGAGTTGCTCCAGCGAACGATACAACACCATCATGGGCAAGTGGTGAATGAAAGCAAGAGAGGGGAGCAAGCTTAAGGAGAGATTTTTAGATGGGGGTAATTCTGACTTTATACGAGAGTGTAAAACTGGCAATCCATGGAGAAGTTGCCTGTTACACATCTCTACCGATTTTCATTTCCATTGCGGTATGTATTTTCAAGTCAAAGGGTTGAAGAAAATGGAATCGCCAATCGGGAGAGATGTATATCGGGTGGTTGATCTGATATTGCTTGTGTCACACTATCAGCCAAAGTCAGAATAACTCTTCAGAGTCCAGATTTGTCTCTGACCTAAGTGCTGTACCTTGGCAGAGAAACCTGGGAACACATTATGAAATGGTGCATGGTGCCTGCAAAGCTATGAAAATAAAACTGTTTGGATAAGGGAAAGAAAAATATATAGCAAGCAACAAATGTTTACCAAGGCTTGTAGCGTCATTTGTTACATTAACTCACGTTAAGTAATATATTTAATATTTGGATGTGGAACTCACCACTGAATGTGAAACTTGCCACCACAGGAGCAGTTAAGGCGAATACCATAGATGTATTTAAGGGGAAGCTAGATAAACACATGATGGAGAAAAGAATAGAGAGTTATGCTGATCGGGTGAGATGAAGAGGAGTGGGAAGAGGCTTTTGTAGTTGGGCCAAATGGCCTGTTTCTATACTGGACGTTCTATGTAATTCTATGTAATATTTGTTTGTTAAAGGGTGATTATGAAGACACTGATCCAGAAGAGAATGAACGCAAGGTAGGGTCGTCATCAAATTGATTTAGGTATAATAACATCTTTCTCCTTAAGTGTTTTCAAAGGTGCAGGTGCAAATGAATCGACAATATTTTAATGACTTTGAGCAGCACTTTGCTTTACAGTTTTTTTTCTTCGTTCATGGGATGTGGGCGTCGCTGGCTAGGCCAGCATTTATTGCCCATTCCTAATTGCCCTTGAGAAGGTGGTGATGGTGAGCTGCCTTCTTGAACCGCTGCAGTCCATGTGGGATAGGTACATCCACAGTGCTGTTAGGAAGGGAGTTCCAGGATTTTGACCGAGCAACAGTGAATATCTGTGCAAGTATATTGACCATTCAGAGAAAGGCATCATCTGAAAGGAGAAGACAGAATTATCTGAATTGTGCTATGTTTTGGCATCTCTGATTTATGCCCAATTTTAGACAATTTTGATTTGCTTCTGGGCAAAAGAATGTTTTAAGAAAACCTGTTTCACATGTAGGAAACTACAGAATTCTCTTGTAATGGTGGATGATAATTGCATGACAATATCTAGGGCCATAGAAGAAAATTAATTGGTTCAAGTGGGTTAGTACCTCTATCTATCTGTATGTTTCTATCCATTTAAAATTCAAAAAATGGTGGGGATAATTTTCTTATCCCTAAGTGCCACTTCCTGGACGTTAACGACAGGGAAACATTTGTGCACGACACACATTTCCAGGGCCAAAAAAGGAAGGTGCAGACCAAATATATTGGAAGCAGGTGGAGGCATTTAAATTACAATCCTTTCTACATCATTTTCTTCCCTGAGCACTGGGTATTCACCAGTTTTTAGCACATAAATATTGTGTCATTTACTTATGATTTCAATGCTTTCCCATGAGAGTTTTATATGAGAGTTTTTGCCCATGTCAGAGATGCCCCAAAGAATATGCATCAACACAACCAGTATTATAGATCTTTGCCACATTTTCTGTTGTCTAACACTCCAGAAACAGGTGAATAGATTGAGGAAAATTAGTCTTAAATGTGTGAGGGCAGAAGAGAGACAGACATGCAAAGATAAAGGGAGAAACTGAAACGATGGGCTGGATTTTACCAAGTCCTCGACGTTAGGTTCTGTGACCAGGGGGGGTGCCAAAAGATGGGCTGGCAGCGGTCCACCATGGAGGCTGATGCTGGAAGGGCCCGGCCCAATCCTCCCGACAATGGTGAGGCTCCGTAGCGCCCCCACCCCCCACTGCTGGGCGATGGGACCTGAATTTTAATATTTAAATTAATGACATGCATAAATTTAATTGTACTTACCTTCAATCTTCTGGGCCCACCATGATCTTCAGCACAGCAGCCGGCACTCCCGCGCCTTCAATTCCCTGTCTGGTGAAAGCCGGCATGACACTGGTGGGGAGGTGGGAGGAGTTAATATTTTCATTGCGGGGTTGGGGGGGGGGGAACAGGGTCAAGTAAGTGCAATGGGTGTAGGGGATGGTGGGAAGGGGTGAACTTTAACCCCACAGTCTTGTGGGGTGAAGGTCAAATTAAAAAGCTGTGTTCTGGTGGGGGGGGGGGGAGAAGGGCAAATAGTAAATGTAATTGTTATTGGGGAGTGGGAAAGGGGTGCTAGAAATTTATGTAATACATTTTGGGGGGGGTGTTGTATCTTTAAAAATTCAAACTGACCGGCAGGGCTGGCTGCCCGAGATTTGGGGGGGTGTGCGGTGTGGTGCGGGCCACCCTGGCTATTTAAATGAGCTTCCGTACCTAAGGCCCGCTTTTGAGCTCGTTGCCGAGATTGGCAGCGGGCTCTTAAAATCCAGCCCAATGTGAGAGACATATAGAAGAGGAGAAACAGAATCAAGATTAAACATACAGAGGGAGACAAATAACGAGAGAGAGTCAGGCAATAGACCCAACTTTAATGAGCAGGATCTTTTAAAATGCTCATATTCAGCTTCTGTCAGCCTGTCTAATGTTGAAGTAGGTTTCTAGCTGGTTACTATAACAGTTGGTCTATTATTGGCAAGCACTCAGCTCACCACACTGGCACCCGTTTATCAAAAGACTGAAGAACTAGATATTAAGTTAACTTTTGCAATGCGTGGACACTCAGTTGATAGGATCAAAGCAGAAAACGCTGGAAATGCTCAGCACGTCCAACGTTTTGGGGTTTTATTTCAGATTTCCCGGATCTGCAGTATTTTGCTTTGCAGCCAGTGGGATCATTGGCAGAATTGGCCCATAGGGTTATAATCTACAGTTCGTCATACATTTCCATCTAACAAGTCTTTATACTGGAAGCAAAACCTCTCAAAATTTAACCTTAGTATTTTTACATTGGGCCCTGACCTCACAAAATATCATCAACTTATACTTTATCTTAAAATTCTATTTGTGAAGATACCAGAAAACTACTTTTGTAAAGTATTAATGTCTTTTATTGACCTTACAGCTGCTGTATCAAGAATGGGCGCAATATGGAGCATTTTATAAATACCAGCCGATTGACTTGATAAGGTAGATTTGTTCTTTCTTTCTTTGGAGATTAATTGTAATGACCATATTGCTTGAAAGCATCACATATTGGTACAGTTGTGGAGGATGGGAAAGTAATAGTTCACTAAAGGTGCATTGGTATAAATGGTATAATTAGGTGTACCCAGTGAAGTGCTTCATGTAATGGGAGTGCATATCTGGAATTCATTCATGGAACTTGGTCTGCCTGATTCCTGGCCTGCATAACTCTCTTTCCATTAATATTAATAACCTGTAAATGGTGTAGCTGGTGTATCAGTCATGCTGACTTCTGCATCTGAATTCCCAATGTGCATTCTGTTTATAATTGTGCTGTTCTCTTAAGCGCATGGCTTATAATTATTACATGTTTAATTAAGTAATGTACAGAACTATGTTTTGTGAATTGTGAAATGCATTAGGTGATAAGTCAAAGTGATAAGTTGTTTGATTGATGTCTGCGTGAGTTAGCCAAGTAAAACAGATAATGTTTCTGTTAATTTTTGGTGAGTAAATTCTCTGATCCATGTTCCCATCGAGGGACCACTCTCAAAGGGAGGGTGAGTCAGAGAACGGACTACATTGTAGAATGGATCCTCCAATGTGTGCTTCCCTTGAGCACAATTATTTACTGGGAATTTATGATCAGCGAATTTAATCCAGTCTCTTTTGTTGCACCTTATACTGGTTTAATGATATTTCAATTGGACTAAATTGTTTAGTAGTTTGTTAACATTCCCGTCTTTCATAGGAAGTATTTTGGAGAGAAGATTGGACTGTATTTTGCATGGCTGGGACTATACACTCAACTGCTGATGCCAGCGTCACTGGTTGGGATCATAGTGTTTTTTTATGGTTGTGTTACAATAGACAATGATATACCAAGGTAAGGGTTTATTCTAATCCAAAAATGAGACACTCCTTACAATCTAATTGTTTAATAACTGAAAATAAGAAATGCTAATTCTACTAAATTAATGCAATTACGGTCTATTGTGTGGATTTAAAGTCCTGCAGTTCCATAAATTGAGAACAAAATTTTCAGGACCCATCAGAAAATATTATTACATAGAATTACATAGTATTTACAGCACAGAAACAGGCCATTCAACCCAATGAGTGTTTATGCTCCACACGAGCCTCCTTCCCCCCTACTTAATTTCACCCTATCAGCATATCCTTCTTTTCCTTTCTCCATCATGTATTTGTCTAGCTTTCCTTTAACTGCATCAATGCTAGTCACTTCAACAACTCCATGTCATACATTGTTAGCACTCTCTGGGTAAAGAAGTTAGTCTTGAATTCCTTATGATCAGTAAATACAATTGGAAGTTTATACTGATGGTATTTAATGGCCTAGAAATTGGTTTGCTCAGCATTCATTTTTTGGGCATTGCTCAGATAACTAAGGCTCCAATATGGCAGGTAGTAAATACATATTTCCAGCTGAAGTGTGCTGACCCCTTTACTATCTCTGCCACATACTGATATCAATTGCTCAGAACAGTTTTGTCACTATTTAAAAGAGAGAAAATAGGAAATTGCAGTTTTACCAGGACAGAGATATAACAAATTAAAGACAAGGTAGTCAAGAATACAAAGAAGCAGAATTGGGTAGAACATTACAGTTTCTCTACAGTACAGGCTATACAGGCTATCATCTGTAAGGCATGTAATTGAGGCACTACAGTGTCACCATTGGCAGGAATGTGTAATTATAGCATGAGGAGTTTAAAAAAGAAGCTTTTGGTAAAGATATAGGCCTACAAAGTAGCATACTGTCTCAAAGTTGACAACAGGAAGTAAGGTTTTGTAGGAGGCATATCCCTCTAATCTTCTGTACTGTGTAATTTATCTATTAATATTAATCTTTTGCCTTCATATACAACCTGCCTCCAAAACCTGACAATTGATGCAATAGTTGCCTTTTTCCAGTGAGAGTAGATCACCCTGTCATTGTGCAATCTGGTCATCTGGTTCTCACAAATTGCTCAAAAAACTGCTTTGATTTTTTTCTGCCATCCAATTTTTTTCCTCAGTAACTCAAATTTCTAATATCAAAAATGTTTATCATATATATTATATGTATACATATATAAAATTACACGTTTCACAATAACATGATTACATTGAATTGTCTTTTGTGTATTCTAATGCTGTTGTTAATGTTTTTAATTGAAGGCCTCAACTGTTCTCGAAAGCCTAGGCTTCCACTTGATCATTTTTGTGCAGTCCATCATTTCATCTCTGTTTAAACCTCTTGGGGTTCTCATCTCTTTCCTGATTGTTCTTTTAATATTGCAGCAATTCAAGTGAGAGTCAACCTGGGCTGTTGTCTTTACCATCCTCTCACTCATAGAATAGTGGGTAGCAAAAGAGAATATAATAGGAATTAAAACAGCGATCTAAAACATGGAGGGGTTTGAAAAGAACTTTCTTTTTAAGCATTTGCAACCTGTACCAGAGGTTGTCTATTTAAATTAAAATAATATTTATGATTAAGCACAAATTTTCAATATTCTTTCTCTTCTGTATTGCTTCAGTATAGAGATGTGTGATGAGCAGAATAACTTCACCATGTGCCCACTCTGTGACAAGTCCTGTGACTACTGGTACCTCAGTAGTGCTTGTGCCACAGCACGTGCCAGCCATTTGTTTGACAATCCTGCAACTGTCTTTTTCTCCATATTTATGGCTCTCTGGGGTAAGAAAATGTTTGCTGCTGTTCAGCTTCTAGTTAAACAATGAGTATGTAGCACGAGAGGGCTGATCTTTCTTGTCATAGAGCTCAGTTGCTGAAAATATATATTGGGAAATTGCGGGCAGTGTGCCTGTGATTTCCTAATATGTTCTCCCAGCAGGTGAGGCAGTATGTTTGTTTAGAAATCCAGCCCTTACTGTTTGAGAAAATTAACTATTGATTAAAAGCCTTAAGAGAGAGTATTACAGTTTGAAACACACACCCATGCTTTGTTTTCGTTTCAAATTACTGTCCAGGTGGTGAAGTTGAAACTTATCCCCTTGTAGCGTGCAGAGTGCTTGCACAGACTGACACTTGCTCATTCTTCGAAATCTCACCTGCTGCTTTGTTAAGCCTATTAGTTTGGCTGAGGGAGTGATAGCCCTGAGAAGCTTCATGAACTGAAACTTCAGGTTTCTTAAAGGGACAAGCGTTCAATATTAGTTATTTTTATATTTGAAAAGCTACTCAATCCCAATGTATGTAAGAAAAGTTGCAGAAGCAAATATTCTATTGTGTGAAGTCATACTTTTGTTTGAAATCAAGTAATTTGCATTCTCCCTCAGGTATTTTTGCACTGCTGCGAACAAACTTACCTGATTTACATTTAGGATTCAGATAGCGAAGTGATGGGCACACTGCCAGACATGTAGTTATACCAGCTTTTCTTCTAAAAAGGATCATTTTTTTTCCATGAAGTGTAATGAGATGCAAACTGACTTACACACTGCTATCATCTACCAATACATTCTGCGAAGGGAATACTGTTTCTGGAGGGTTCATTGTGCATGGAGACTTACTTCCCTGCAGGTGGATGTGGGTCTGTGAGCTTGGAGAATGTGACATATCACTCTTAAACCAAAGGACCTATTAGCCCTGAAACTGTGAAATGCTGCTCCTGGATTGGTGTCCTGCTTGCTTAGAATACCATTCAGACAAACAGGCACAGCGATTATCAGCCTGATTCACGGCATTCCTGATTTTACAGATGTTGATTTTAATGTCAGGAAAATTTGGAGCCTGCAAATTGGACTTGTTAACCTCTGTGTCCATATTCTCCTGATAAGGGAAACTCTCATTTTATTTTGTATAAAAATCCTTCCCTTACAAAGTACTTTTTAATATTTTATATGCTGTAATTACCACAACCAGCCCTATTTAAAAAACAACAGTAGTTAATGAAGCTAGGTCACTGGTTGTCAATGAAACACACGTCTGCTTATAACACCTATTTAAATCATAATACCTCCCCTTTGTAATTGTGATGCTTAAATATTGAAACCTTGGGGAACACTATGCGACAGCATCAAATCTTCATAAGGATTAAATCACCATGAATTCAGAGAGTATGGTTAATACACAGGATTTTGGAAGTTGACATATGACAATATTACAGCAATAATCATCAGGGTAGGCGGTGGCTTAGTGGTATTATCGCTGGATGAGTAACCCAGAGACCCAGGGTATTCCTCTGGGAACATGGGTTCGAATCCCACCACAGCAAAAGGTGGAATTTGAATTTAATTAATAAATGGAATTAAAAGCTAGTCTAATGATGGCCATGAAACCATTGTCGATTTTTGTAAAAACCCATCTGGTTCACTAATGTCGTTTTGGGAAGGAAATCTGATATCCTTACCTGGTCTGGCCTACATGTGACTCCTGACCCACAGCAATGTGGTTAACTCTTACATGCCCTCTGAAATGGCCTAGCAAGCCACTAACCGCTACAAAGTCAATAAAAAGGAATGAAACCGGACGGACCACCCGGCATTGACCTAGGCATCGGAAACGACAAAGGCAAACCCAGCCCTGTCGACCCTGCAAAGTCCTCCTTACTAACATCTGGGGGCTTGTGCCAAAGTTGGAAGAGCTGTCCCACAGACTAGTCAAGCAACAGCCTGACATAGTCATACTCACGGAATCATACCTTACAGACAATGTCCCAGACACTGCCATCACCATCCCGGGGTATGCCCTGTCCCACCGGCAGGACAGACCCAGCAGAGGTGGTGGCAAAGTGGTATACAGTAGGGAGGGAGTTGCCCTGGGAGTCCTCAGCATCAACTCCGGACCCCATGAAGTCTCATGGCAACAGGTCAAACATGGGCAAGGAAACCTCCTACTGATTACCACCTACCGCCCTCCCTTAGCTGATGACTCAGTACTCCTCCATGTTGAACACCACTTGGAGGAAGCACTGAGGGTGGCAAGGGCACAAAATGTACTCTGGGTGGGGGACTTCAATGTCCATCACCAAGAGTGGCTCGGTAGCACCACTACTGATCGAGCTGGTCGAGTCCCAAAGGACATAGCTGCTAGACTGGGTCTGCAGCAGGTGGTGGGGGAACCAACACAAGGGAAGAATATACTTGACCTTGTCCTCACCAATCTGCCTGCCACAGATGCATCTGTCCATGACAGTATTGGTAGGAGTGACCACCGCACAGTGCTTATGGAGACGAAGTCCCGCCTTCACATTGAGGATACCGTCCATTATGTTATGTGGCACTACCACCGTGCTGAATGGGATAGATTTCGAACAGATCCAGCAATGCAAAACTGGGCATCCATGAGGCGCTGTGGGCCATCAGCAGCAGCAGAATTGTACTCAACCACAATCTGTAATCTCATGGCCCGGCATATTCCCCCACTCCACCATTAGCATCAAGCCAGGAGACCAACCCTGGTTCAATGAAGAGTGCAGGAGGGCATGCCAGGAGCAGCACCAGGCATACCTCAAAATGAGGTGTCAACCTGGTGAAGCTACAACCCAGGACTACTTGCATGCCAAACTGCGTAAGCAGCATGCGATAGACAGAGCTAAGCCATCCCATAACCAACGGATCAGATCTAAGCTCTGCAGTCCTGCCACATCCAGCCGTGAATGGTGGTTGACAATTAAACAACTAACTGGAAGAGGTGGCAACACAAATATCCCCATCTTCAATGATGGGGGAGCCCAGCACATCAGTGCGAAAGATAAGGCTGAAGCATTTGCAACAATCTTCAGCCAGAAGTGCCGACTTGATGATCCATCTCGGCCTCCTCCTGAAGTCCCCAGCATCACAGATGCCAGACTTCAGCCAATTTGATTCATTACGTATGATATCAAGAAACGACTGAAGGCACTGGATACTGCAAAAGCTATGGGCCCTGACAATATTCCGGCAATAGTACTGAAGACCTGTGCTCCAGAACTTGCCGGGCCCCTAGCCAAGCTGTTCCAGTACAGCTACAACACTGGCATCTACCCTGCAATGTGGAAAATTGTCCAGGTATGTCCTGTAAACAAAAAGCAGGACAAGTCCAACCTGGCCAATTACCGCCCCATCAGTCTGCTCTCAATCATCAGTAAAGTGATGGAAGGTGTCATCAACAGTGCCATCACGTGGCACTTGCTTAGCAATAACCTGCTCAGTGACGCTCAGTTTGGGTTCCGCCAGGGCCATTCAGCTCCTGACCTCATTACAGCCTTGGTTCAAACATGGACAAAAGAGCAGAACTCAAGAGGTGAGGTGAGAGTGACTGCCCTTGACATTAAGGCAGCATTTGACCGAGTATGGCATCAAGGAGCCCTAGCAAAACTAAAGTCAATGGGAATCAGGGGGAAAACCCTCCACTGGCTGGAGTCATATCTAGCACAAAGGAAGATGGTTGTGGTTGTTGGAGGTCAATCATCTGAGCTCCAGGACATCACTGCAGGAGTTCCTCAGGGTAGTGTCCTGGGCCCAACCATCTTCAGCTGCTTCATCAATGACCTTCCTCCAATCATATGGTCAGAAGTGGGGATGTTCGCTGATGATTGCACAATGTTCAGCACCATTCGTGACTCCTCAGATACTGAAGCAGTCCGTGTAGAAATGCAGCAAGACCTGGACAATATCCAGGCTTGGGCTGATAAGTGGCAAGTAACATTTGCGCTACACAAGTGCCAGACAATGACCATCTCCTACAAGAGAGAATCTAACCATCTCCCCCTGACATTCAACGGCATTACCATCGCTGAATCCGCCACTATCAACATCCTAGGGGCTACCATTGACCAGAAACTGAACTGGAGTAGCCATATAAATACCGTGGCTACAAGAGCAGGTCAGAGGCTAGGAATTCTGAAATAAAAACAAGAAATGCTGGAAATACTCAGCAGGTCTGGCAGCATCTGTGGAAAGAGAAGCAGAGTTAACGTTTCGGGTCAGTGACCCTTCTTCGGAACCATATTTCCAGCATTTCTTGTTTTTATTTCAGATTTCCAGCATCCGCAGTATTTTGCTTTTATGCTAGGAATCCTGAGGCGAGTAACTCACCTCCTGACTCCCCAAAGCCTGTCCACAAGGCACAAATCAGGAGTGTGATGGAATACTCTCCACTTGCCTGGATGGGTGCAGCTCCAGCAACACTCAAGAAGCTCGACACCATCCAGGACAAAGCAGCCCGCTTGATTGGCACCCCATCTACAAACATTCAATCCGTCCACCACCGACGCACAGTGGCAGCAGTGTGTACCATCTACAAGATGCACTGCAGCAATGCACCAAGGCTTCTTAGACAGCACCTTCCAAACCCGTGAGCTCTACCAACTAGAAGGACAAGGGCAGCACATACATGGGAACACCACCACCTGTAAGTTCCCCTCCAAGTCACACACCATCCTGACTTGGAACTATATCGCCGTTCCTTCACTGTCGCTGGGTCAAAATCCTGGAACTCCCTTCCTAACAGCACTGTGGGTGTACCTACCCCACATGGACTGCAGCGGTTCAAGAAGGCAGCTCACCATCACCTTCTCAAGGGCTAATAGGGATGGGCTAGAAATGCTGGCCTGGCCAGCGTCGCCCACATCCCATGAATAAATAAAAAATAATCTGGTTTTAGAATTCCGAAGTTACATTTTGGGAGCACCCTTCTTAAGTTACCTTTACTTTAAGCTGTGAATATCACATTCCTCCTCGAAAAGCTTACTCCCAGCATTCTTGTCCTTCTGACCTACTGCCCCATTAGCTTCCTTACCTCGCTAAGTCCTTAAACATGTTGTCACCTCCCAAATCCTTTAACATCTTTCTCGCACCTCTAGGTTCAAACCTCCCCAACCAATTTTCCACCCCTGCTACAGAACAAGTAACATCGTCTGTGACTGTGACCATTGTGCATTTTCCCTCCTTGTTTGTCTTAACCCTTCTGCAACCTTTGACATGGTCAATCTCCCACCTCCTCCAATCTCTCTTCTTCATTGCCAGTTCAGTGAGACTGCTGGTGCTTAGTTTCACTCTTAGCCATCCAATGACAGCATCTCCAATGGTGGTTTCTCTTTCTGCTAGCAACATCCAGATCTATGTCTTCACCACCTCTCTCGACTCCTCCACTGCCACCCTGTCAGCAAATTGCTGGATGAACCGCAAGTTCTTTCAGTTAAATATTGAGATGACCTAAGACATTGTCTTCAGTGCCTGCCACCAACTCTGTACCTTTTACATTCTCCTCCCTGGCCAGTGTCTCAGGCTTAACTAGATTGCTCACAGCCTTGGTGTTCTATTGGACCTGAGCTGAGCTTCCAACCCCATATCCTCCCTATCACAAAGACCAGTTATGTCTACCTCTGTAACATCAGCTGCCTCCACCTATCTGCTGCTAACACACTCATCCATTCCTTGATCATCAACTATTCTAATCCTCATTTGGCTGGCCTCCTATCCTCCATAAGCTTTAGCTCATCCAAATTTCTGCTATCTATATTCTAACCCACACCAGGACCTATTCACTTATCTTTCCTGACCTTTATTGGCTCTTGTCCTCCAACACCTCCAATTTAAAATTCCCATCCTCGTGTTTAGATCACTTTGGCCCTGTTTCTATTTCTATGACCTCCTCCAGCCCTACAACTCTCCAATAACTCTGCATTCCTTTGATACTGATCTCTTGTGCATCCCCCACACCCTTCACCTCACCATTGGCAGCTGTGTTTCCAGTTACCAAAAATCTGAAATTTCCTCCAAAAACCTCTCTGCCTTGCAAATCCCTCTACTTACAATCCTCCTTGAAAACCACCTTTTTCATCAAGCTTTCTGCCTATTTTATCTGATTTTGGTCCAGTGAAGCATCATGGGTTGTTTTTATACATTAGAGACCCGAGAAAATTTGAAAATTATTGTTGTTAATGATTATACAATGCATTTTCTTTGCAATTTTTTAATACTTAATATCCAAAATAGGATTTTGTTAAAGCACAGATTCATCAGTAATAGTAAGATCACAGTTTAATCTTCTGAAAGTCAATGAATGAGAAATTACTTTGGCTGGAATTTTACGTCCCCCCCACCCCGCCCCAGAGCAGGTTGGGAGGTGGGAAGAGGGGTGTAAAATCAAGTGGGAGGTGGAGTGCCGTACCCAACGCCTACCCACCCCTGCTGCTATTTTACCAGTGGTGGGGGAGATGGCAAACAGCCCACCCACTCCAGGCCAATTCAGGCCCTTAAGTGGACAATTAGTTGCCACCTAAGAGCCTCGTCCCATCAACGCTGATATCTAACCAGCGGCGGGCCAGAACCTCAGCACCTGCGGAGGCCATCCAGTAATACTTGGCGGCCTCCTTGTGGGCTGGGAGGGTCCCTCCTGATCAGGCACCCTGTGCCCCATGGAGGGCCCCCCCAGCAGCACGAGCTGCCCCCTCTAAAACTACCACCCTGCCCTAGATTCCGATTCCCACCCTCCTCACTGGGGCTCAGTTGATGGTCTCCGACGAGGCTCGAATCCCACTTACCTTTTTGAAGGATGACTTCTATTGTCCTGTTCTGGCTGGCCACTGCCGGTGGCAATGCTGGGACTGAGGAGCTGCTGGTCCTCTGATTGGCCAAAAGCTCTTGGAAGCAGGACTTTCTACCTCAAAGGCCGAGGCCAATTAAGGGCCGGGGTCACGCAAAATTGCTGTGTGGCTTCCAGGCCCGATGGAGGCCGGCTCTCCCCCAACTTTACAGCTGGTGGGCGAGGCCACTGCCTCAATGTAAAATTCTGGCCTTTGGATAACATTCAAAGCTGGCATTTGAACCCATGTTTCTCCACAAGTTTGCATTGAAAGGACTTGCTTTTAAATAATACTTAATCACACCCTCAGTACACCCGAAAACATTAAATGTGAAGTATGTCATGATAGTGTAGTTTAAATACATCAGTTAATTTCCAGACAGCAAGGTACCATGATCAGCAAATTAGGTAAATGACCAGTTAACCTATTTCTGGGGAAGATAGTTGAGAAAGGAATGTTAATGGCACCACTTTTGAAACTGATGTATTGAATATATTTTCATACTTACTGTTAACGTCTTTGATCACAAATGTTGTCTTCACAGCAACCTTGTTCCTTGAATCCTGGAAGCGTCGACAGACGAGATTATGCTACCAGTGGGATTTAACAGGCCTGGAAGAGGAAGAAGTGAGCAAACATTAGCATCTTTTTCTTTCACTGGTTGTATGTCAATAATTTAAGAGAACTACCATTAAATTCAATGGTTTCACATTTCCCAGCAGGGAACCTTGTTCTACAGGAACGTAACCAGAAATAGGGCTACAATACTAACACTGATTGTCTGCTCTCCTTGAGCAAGATTTCCCACTGGAAGGATTAATAAATATAACATAAAAAGGACTGCATGTACTCTGTACCTTGTAATTCAGAGGGTGTCTTTATTTGCCCAATATCGAGGTAAGTGTAGTGAGTCTTTGCTGACAGTTCTGACACCTTGATGGAAGCTCAGACTTCCTCTTGGCTCGAATGTCCAGCATCTCCTGTGGTTTACAATGCCTAAAGGAGAGCATAGATAGGGGCATTGCGAGCCACCCAGAACATTTGCACTATTCTCACGCAGTGTGGTGCGAATGCGAGTGCTGAGGCTCAGGCACCTGTGAATGACATTGGCTCCATGGGGGAGATACCTGCAGTCCTCTCTCAGGATGGCTCCATGCCTGCTTTGCCACCAGCCTCTCAAACCAGTGCCCCGGTTGGGCACCAGACAACCAGCTGGGCCAGACAACTCCAGCTGAAGCTGAGTTTCATCTGGCGGCAACCGGGCTGTCAATGGCCAGAGATCCTTTGAGGCCGTCAACCACCTCAGGTGCCATCAGCAGAAGTTCAGCAGCCTTCCACCTCCCAAGCTGTAGCTACTGGACAGCAATCTCGTAGAAGCACCAGAATAGGTAAAAGAGCACACAAGACAGGGACTAAGGGCTTTTGACAAGTGTAATTTGTAGACATGTAGCAGTCAAGTAACTATTTGTGAGATCATGAATGGTATCTGTTGGAAGTAAAGATTCTTTGTTTTGGTTTATCTGTTGGTCTTCATAATCTTAGAGATATAACAGAAACATCCATAAAATTGTACTATTTGAGCACATTGATATAGTGGTTGTCTGGATTGGGTAAAATAGAAGGAAGCAGTGTTGGTGTTCTGGGTATGGAGGGACTATTTAGGCAAATCTCTCCTCAATAATTTGCTGCTATCCAGCTCTCAGAGCTCAATGTACTACTGTGCCATGCTCCTCATCTTCACTGTCTGGCTCCTCATCCCCTTGTTTTTGAAATCATCCAATCCACTTTTTTTTTTATCTTCCTGCTCCATGTCTTCCTCCTGAGGCAGCTACAAACAACTCCCCTTTGGATAGCAAGATTGTGACGTATTCAACAAGCGATAATGAATCCCGAGACTCATACTGAAGCCTTCTTGAGGGCTGGCACAGTATGAAAGCGCCAGGACTGCGGGAAGGAATACAGACACAGACCTGCATGCATCGTTGCCTTTGGTCACAAACAAGTTGAACAATGAGTGAATGAAAGCCCTCCCTTTTGCCACTCAGAGTTGGTTTCTGATGGAGAGCACACAGGCACGCAATCTATGGTGTCCTGTACCTGAGGGAATCCAGCAACCCAGGCAAATCCCAGTGTTTTTTCTTCCTACTTTTCAGCCTCCATGGGAAGATAATGAAATGTTATTGCCTTGAAAACAGTGCATCAGTGACCTGGCAGATAGTCATGCACACAACAAACTGAGCGATGTTGACTGTAACGCAATCACCTGAAGTAGTTTGCACCAGTAATATTACATATTTTGTGAATCAGCCTCTTACAGAGATTATAGCAAAAAGACAAAAGGTATACAAAATTCTTACTGGAGTGAGAGGGTGATTTATTCAGATAAACCTCTCTTTGAGTTAAATTTAATAATACAACCCAGGCGCTATACCATGGTACTATCTCATAAAAGTTAAATGATCGTCACTATGTTTGTATAGGGAGTTCCAAGTGGAAATGAGGAATTTGCTTAAAAACAAAGGGCAAATCAGAAAAAAAGACTTTTCCCATTTTGTTTTATCCCGGCAATTTTCACAAAGCAGCATTGGGAGAGAGCAGGAGCAGATTTTCTGCACACCTATCAGGCAGGAAACTTCATGTGATGCACAAGGCTGTTGATACATCCAAGATGGGAGTCATACACTGTTAATTTAATCCCACTACTCCACAGGTCACAGCATATTAGTAAAGTTTCCCACCTGCCGGAAATTAGCCAAATTGAACACGTTATTTATCCCCCAGAGTAAAGCACACCAAACCAGGGGCTGGATTTTATTCGCGCGCTGTGCTGCGCGTCAACACACTTTGAACTCGGTGGCCTTCCGACATAGAAGTGCCGCTGCACAGCCCCCGCGATATTACGTACGGGGGCTGATTTAAATAGAGAGGACGGAGCGGCCGCCCCCGATCACACAGAAGGGGTGGCCACTGTGTCCCCAACAACGGCGTCCAGCGGCACCACGCAGGCGTGGCACCATTTTTAAAGGGCTTCAAGCCCTTCAGTTATATTTTAAAATTTAAAGGTCCCGAACTCCGGGAAATAAAAATAAAATGTTATTTCAACTGTAAATGGGTAACTTATACATTAATTGCCCTCTTCCCCCATAATAAACTTTTATTAGTATCCCGAACGCTCCCCCCTGAAATTTGTTCAATTTGACCTTCAACCCCTTCCCACCATCCCCACAGCCAATAAAAATTGTTTTCCCCGCTCCCCCACCCCTCCCGCTCTGAAAATTCCATTCCACCTCCCCCCCACACCCCCAGGTTCTCACCTCGGAACTCCATACGGAGTTCTGAAGGCGCGCAAGGTATGAACGACAGCCGTAAAATCACCATGAGACGGTCGCTGCCACCAGGTAAGTACATTTACATATAATTTACGTTGATTTGCATATGTAGATGAAGGCCCCGCCGCCGCACCGAGGTTCCCCCGCCACTGGTAATATGCGGCTGGCCCTTCTCGATGTCTGGGGTCGAGGCGGGCCTTTCTCCGTAGAATTTTATGGGCCCCCCTCGTCCGCCGCAACCCACGGCATCAAGGGGCTGGTAAAATGCAGTGCCAGGTTTCTTTAAACAACAACAAAATTAACTACTTATTAGTAAACCAAGTTTTAAATGATAATGAGATAAATCTATATGTATGAAAAGATTTTATAACTTCTTATTCTTCCTAACCCTCATGCACACACATACATTCAAAAACCAACTGTTAACCAGTTTTAAAAGATTGTTTTAAATTATAACTGTTTCTAAGGAATAATAAAATAACTGGGTAACTTCCGGTAAGATATTTCCAGATCTGTGAGGTGTCCCAGAGTCAAATATTCAGATGCCACTCAAAGTCTCTCCAGGTGAAATTAATGAACAGTCTGTGATGGGTAGGTGTTCAAGGCAATTCATCTGCAGCAGGTGTCACACAGATCTTTCAGAAAAAGATGTAGCAACAGATCTACTTAAATTTTAAAGTAGCAGTCAAACAGTAGAAACTTTCTTGAGATTTCAGGATCTCCAAAAAACACAAAAGGCAACAGGACTCACTCTTGAGGAAGGGATTCTTGAAACTGGAGACAATAGCAATCTGCCACACCCGAAACACAAGGCTTGCTTTCTCCAAAGCAGTGTTCCTCCACAGAGTGTAGCTACTCTTCTTTTCCGTATTTTCTCTCTTCAGGCAGGTCAAAACCACACCTTAAATTTAGAATTTCTTTCTAAGAGATGATAAGCTTCTTTTTCAAAGAGAATAGGTCTTTTTTCTGGTCTATCAGCAAATCACAGGTCCCAGCCAGCTCACTGCTAGCTGCTCCCAGCTCCCTGGTCCATTTCACTCTGCAAAACTAAAACTGAAACTGAAACTCTCCAACAACCAAGTCACAAGACAGTCATAAATCTTCCTGTTGCTTGGTTACAAGTTTTACAGCCTGCACACTTCAAATGCCAAGTCAGCATTCAGTGTCCACAGTCCCTTTTTCTCAGTCTTAAAGGCACACAGACCTTAGTTTAAAAAAAACTCGTGACAATGTGAAAGAGGAAGCCAACAAGGTCTTCATAACGACATTAACACAATTCAGTTTTTAGTATTCTGTCATAAAATAGTGTTACAACTGACCGCTCAAGACAAAGCCCCCAATCATAATATATAATTCTGATTGCGGTGGGAGCAACACACTGTCAAATCAGTCCCACCACTCCACATCACTTTAAACTTTCCAAATTAAAGAAAACCACAGCCAAATTGTACCATCTATTAACCCCTGAATGAGGCAAACCAGTTGTCTTCAGAGCAGCAAATTAACTGTTTAATTAGAAAACTAAATTCTTAAACACTACTAAGATATAAGCAACATTTAAAATAGAAAAAAATTAGAGTCCTTGCAGATTTACGCTCCTGCTGAAGTAGAATCTTCCAATGTGGAATAGTCCAAGGTTGCTTGAACTTCTCCCAGTCGTCCAATGGGGAAAAAGAGGTTCTTCAACAGTAGGACAGTCAGTAGCTTTAGAGAGGGTGCAGAGGAGATTTACCAGGATGCTGCATGGACTGGAGGGCATGTCTTATGAAGAAAGGTTGAGGGAGCTAGGGCTTTTCTCATTGGAGCAAAGAAGGATGAGAGGTGACTTGATAGAGGTGTACAAGATGATGAGAGGCATAGATAGAGTGGATAGCCAGAGACTTTTTCCCAGGGCGGAAAGGGCTATCACCAGGGGGCATAATTTTAAAGTGATTGGAGGAAGGTTTCGGGGAGATGTCAGAGGTAGGTTCTTTACAGAGAGTGGTGGGGGCGTGGAATGCACTGCCAGCGGTGGTAGTAGAAGCAGATACATTAGGGACATTTAAGCGACTCTTGGATAGGTACATGGATAATAGCAGAATGAAGGGTATGTAGGTGGTTTGATCTTAGAGTAGGTTAAAGGGTCGGCACAACATCGTGGGCCGAAGGGCCTGTACTGTGCTGTACTGTTCTATGTTCTAGTCTAGTTCCAGTTGAACTGATGCCCTTCTTTTTCCAGCAATGAATTCAACAATTACAGTTCAGTTGTTAAAGTAATTGGTTATTTTCATTGAAGAAATTAATCTAGCTTGACTTATCAGAATTCTGATAGTATAATAAAGAGTTTAAATAAACCGAGGGAGAGCTCTCTTTCCTTCAGTATATGCTGGCTAAACAGCTGTCCGTCTGTCTGTTAGAACAGTCTGTCTCAACAAATAAGCCAGTTCAAAAGATAATTGCAACATTGTATATCCAGTCCTTGGTCTCTGAATGGTTGTATCCTACGGCAACCAGAATGCACTTTCTCTAATTCCTGCTTGCTGGTTCTTAAAGCAGTACTGATCCTTTTACAGCCTGAAAGGCACACTGCATGCTTCCCAGAAAAGAAAAAAAACTACAGGCTCATAACAATAGATACACCAGTATAAGAAGAAAGCATGAACTTACATTTTTTCTGGCACATTTCACAACCTCAGGACATTCTAAGGCACTTCATAGCATTAAAGCGTCAGGACAGATACACAATAAATAGGAAAATACTGAGTAGTGTGGAGGAACAGCGGGACCTTGGAGCGAATGTCCACAGATCCTTAAAGGTAGAAAGACAGGTTGGTAAGGTGGTGACAAAGACATATGGCATGCTTTCCTTTATTAGTTGAGGCATAGAATATAAGAACTGGAAAGTTACGCCACAATTGTATACAACAATATCTTTGTCTTTCAACACACCATTAACATATTGTTTTCCTTTGCTCCATCACCTTCTGGTCAGCTATTCTGTAACCTTGTCCTATCTACACCTCCTTTGTTATTTCTTGCCCCACCCCCGCTTTACTTGCTTATAACCTTTTACATTTCTAATATTTGCCTGTTCTGAAGGGTCACTGACCTGAAACGTTAACTGCTTCTCTCTCCACAGATGCTGCCAGACCTGTTGAGTATTTCCAGCATTTCTTGTTTTTATTTCAGATTTCCAGCATCGGCAGTATTTTGCTTTTATATTATGTATGCAACAATAGTTAGGCCACAGCTTGAGTACTACATACAGTTCTGGTCACATTACAAGAAAGATGTGATTGCACTGGAAAGGGTGCAGAGGAGATTTATGAGGATGTTGCTAGGACTGGAAAATTTTAGCTATGAGGAAAAATTGGATAGGCTGGGGCTGTTTTCCTTGGAACAGAAGAGGCTGAGGGGTGACTTAATTGAGGTGTATAAAGTTATGAGGGGACTAGAGTAAATAGGGTGACCTATTTACCTTAGCAGAGGGGTCAAAAACCAGAGGACATAGATTTAAAGTAATTGGTAGAAGAATTAGAGGGGAGATGAGAAAACATTTTTTTCATCCAGAGGGTGGTAGGGAACTGGGGCTCACTGGTTGAAAGGGTGGTAGAGTAAGAAATTCTCAGCATATTGAAAAAGTAGTTGGATGTCTACTTGAAGAGCTTTGACCTGCAGGGCTATGGACCGAGTGCAGGAAGGCAGGATTAGGTCTGGGTAGCTCTTTGTTGACCCGCACAGACATGATGGGCCAAATGACCTCCTTCTGAGTCATAAATTTTCTATAACTTCTGCTATTATGTGCTCACTTGGGGTCGGTCTTGACCCTTGACCTTCTGACTCAAAGGAATGTGTGCTAATCCTGAGCCGAGGCTGACACAAAATGAAAGATAATCAAAGGTTGTGATTGAAAACCGCAAAAATAGACTGAAGATAAATTAGTGCAATTTTAAAACAAGAAACAAAACTGTGTCCTCTGACAATGTATGGTCTCCATTGACTTAGTGACGCAACTTAACAGATTTCCCAGAGAGGCTAGTCAGCAAGTGAGTCTCCCTACCAGGAGTTAGGGTTAGGATATTTATTGCATTATAGTAGGGTAGCTGTACTGTGTGTTCTTTCTCTGCTATATCTGATGAGGTAGCATCTGCCTCAAGAAGTTGCTGGTCAAAGTGGAAGCATTCTGTTCTTCAGCACTGACATTCACTTCAAACAAGACCAAAATCCATCAAAAATCGACGTGGAAAAAGTCTTTGAGAAACTAAAAGAACAGTTACAGTTCTCTTCTATTTTGCTTTGCAAATCTGGATCCTGATCTCAAGTCATAAATAAACAACTATACTGTGATTATTCCGAAGTTACTGCAGTTGGAGTATACCTGTAGTAGCAAGTACCAATTAAATGTTGCAGAGGGTTTAAGAGCTGATTATAAGAGAAATTACAATTCAGCCAAAAGACAGATGTTGGAAACTTTGATCAATGAAGCTTCACATGTTTGTGTTAGATTTCTGTGTGCACTAGATTTACATAAGCCTTGGCCCAAACAGGTTAAAAGTTGGGTGCAAATAACATGTGTAGGATGATAGTATAAGCACATGTACTTTACCAAATGAATTTCTACTATTTATGGTTTATTCATGCAACATCAATCAGTGTTGTAGCCAACAGTATTATTGAAATTGGGGCAACTAGACTGCACCCAGTGCTAGCAATGGGAATGGTTTTTAGATTTCTGAAAGTTAGTTTTAATATGTTTCCCTTCTTTCTTTTGTTGCCAATACTACATGAAGGAACGTATGCAGGTTTGAGATCTTTTGAATACAGACATCAAGCTCGGCTTTATTTTGCACTTTAATGCTTATACCAGAAAACAGATAGTATTTTGCAGCATTTTGCTGCTTATAGCATTCTGGAGTATCTGTGCTGCAATCGTTCCTACTGCCTGAAACTGTACACAGTACTCCAGATGTGATCTAACCAAGGCTTTGCATAACTGCAGCAAAACTCACCCCCCCCCCCTCCGCCGCCCCCCTACCTTTATATTCTATCTTATTGCTTTTTTTTGTACCTGAACACTATATTTTAGAGATCTGTGCACACGGACCACCAAATCTCTTTGGACCTCCAATGAGCTTTTCTTTTCCCCATTTAAAAAATTCTATTAAAAAAAATCCGTCCTTTTATGGTCCAAAATGAATGACCTCACACTTATTTGCATTGAAATCAATCTGCCACCATTTTGCTAATTACTTAATCTATTAATGTCCTTTCAAAATGTTATGTTCCTGTCTACACCAATTACTCTCCTATCTTTGTGTCACCGGCAAACTTGGATATATGGCTCTCTTTGCGTTACCTAAGTCATTAATAAATATATTGAATAGTTGAGGCCCCATCACAGATATTTGTGGGACACCACTAGTTACTTCCTTCCAATTTGAGTACATACCCATTATCCCTAATCCATCTTCTACTGCCTAACCAATCTCCCAACAAGCTCAATAATTTGACTTCAGTTCCATGAGATTTAATTTTGGTTCTTAAGTGGAACCTTATCGAATGCCTTCTGGAAGTCCATAAACAATGCATCCATAGACATGCCTGTCTACTGGTTTAGTTACTTCCTCAAAAATGTAATAAGGTGTGGCAAACTTTACCCAACCTTTATAAATCTGTGTTGGCTCTCTCTAATCAGCTCAAATTGTTTAAGTGTTCAGTCACTTTGTTCTTGATTCTAGATTCCAATGACTTCCCCATAACAGATGTTAGAGTAATAGGTCTATAATTTCCTTTTCTGTCTCTCACCTTTCTTAAATAATGGAGTTACATATGCAATTTTCTAATCTAAAGGGACAATTCCAGAATTGAGAGAGCTTTGGAAGATTATAGCTAAAGCATCTGCAATTTCCTCACCTATTTTCCTTAAAATTCTGTGGATTTGCCAGCCTTTTGTGACATTATTTTTCTTAATCCTTTTTCTTTCTTATTATAACATCAGTTTTGCTCCATTTTAAGTGCTTATACCTGAACAGAAATGGCATTTGGCAGCATTTTTAATGCTTATATCAGAAGAGGAATAATATTTCATCAGTTCAGTCTTCTAGTGTTGTCCTTACCAATGTTGTCTGTTTTCAGGAGCATCCACGACCAGAATATGAAACCAAACTTTTACAGAAGAAGATTTTAAAAGAAGAAAAGGAACGAAATGTAAGTTATTTGATTATATTTTTACAATAATTAAATTATAGTTGTTATAAATTTGACATTTGTACATGGTGAAAATTAATATCAATGCTTGTGTTATTGTGATCATTGTTTGACTTTTTGAAATCAATACTTGTCTTATTGCATCCTGTAGTTATGTACTTGTACTTATTGTTATTATGATCACAGTTTCTCTTATTACAATAGTAAACAACATTATTTTGCAGCAACAAAAGAAGGCACAGGATGGCCACGCAAAAGGCAAAAGCAAAGGGACAGACAAGGTCTTGTCAGCCATGGGAGGGATAAACTTGGTAAGTTTAATCCTTTATAATGGCCATACTCTGCCCTCAGGCAAGAATGCCTAACCTAAACTTAATTTACAGCAGCAGTTATTGAGTCATACTTAAGATCTAAATCTTAGGAATTAAAGGCCTGAAAGGAATAGATTAGGTTTTGGTTTACAAAAGTGTTTCCCATGTTTAACATCCAGGATGCATTGAGATGAATAGTTCTGTAATTATCTCATTGCATTAATGTTTGGGGCAGTCGTGACAAATTAATTTTTTGTCTTAATTTTAATCAATTCAAGACAAAACAAAAACACAAAATTTGATGCTGTAGGTGACATAAGAACAAATTCAGTGAAGCTGGCCTTCCAGAACCGTGTCTCGCTGTGTTGAAGCAGGAGGTGAAGAAAGGGCTATAACCTGTGCACTCATCCAGCCAGGCTCAACTTCAGGAGTACAGCTACACTCAATTTTCCTTCTCAATTGAATTGTAGATAAACATTTCCTTGGGCAAGCATAGCAGGGCAAGTATTCCTCTGTGCTATCTGTGTACTTAAATTGTAATCCTTATCTTTATGATTTTGCTACAGATAGATATTAAGAGCAAATCTCAAAGCAGCCTGTTTAAATCTGTCTCAGGCATGAACCTGCACAAAAACTGTCTAATTTGTTTTTATTCGTTCATGGGATGTGAGTGTCATTGGCAAAGCCAGCATTTGTTGCCCATTGCTAATTATCCTTTAGAAGATGATGGTGATCTGTTTTCTTGAACTGCAGTCCACGCCTTGTAGGTACACCTGCAGTGCTGTAATGAAGAGAGTTCCAGGTTTTTGACCCAGCCACAGTGAAGGAACAGTGATATAGTTCCAAGTCAAGATGGTGTGTGGCTTGGAGGGGAACTTGTAGGTGGTAGTGTTCAAATGCATCTGCTGCCCTTGTCTTTCTAGGTGGTAGAGGTCCAGGGTTTGGAAGGTGCTGTCAAAGGAGACCTGGCGCGTTGCTGCAATGCATCTTGTAAATAGTACACACTGCTATCACTGTGCACTGGTGGTGGAGGGAGTGAATGATTAAGGTGGTGGGTAGGGTGCCAATCAAGTAGGCTGTTTTGTCTTGGTTGGTGTTCAGCTTCTTGAGTGTTGTTGGAGCTGCATTTATCCAGGAAGGTGGAGACTATAGCACCATAATCCTAATTAGTGTCTTGTAGATGGCGGACAGGCTTTGGGGAGTAGGAGGTTGCTCATCGCAGAACTCCCAGCCTCTGACTTGCTCCTGTAGTCACAGTATTTATAGGGCTGATCCAGTTAAGTTGATGTCAAGGGCAATCACTCTCACACTCACCTCCGGAATTCAGTTCTTTTGTCCATGTTTGGACCAACGAGGTAATGAGGTCAGTAGCTAAGTGACCCCAGCAGAAAACCCAACTGTGCATCAGTTTACAGCGTATTGCTGAGTAAGTGCCGCTTAATGGCACTATTGATGATAAGCTTACATCATTTTGCTGATAATTGAGTGTACATTGATGGCGCAGTGATTGGCCAGATTTGATATGCCTTGCTTTTCATGGACAGGACATAGCTGGGCAATTTTCCACATTGTGGGGTAGGTGCCAATTTTGTAGCTGTACTAGAACAGCTTGGCCAGGGGCACAGCTAGTTCTTGAGCAGGTCTTCAATACCACAGCTGGGATTTTGTCAGGGCTCAGAGCCTTTGCCATATCCAGTGCTTTTGGCAATTACTTGATATCAAGTGGAGTGAATAAACTCCCTTTTAAAAAGGGTGTGAGGAATAGGCCAAATAATGATAAGCTGGCCAGTCTGACCTCGGTGGTAGGTAAATTATTAGAATCAATTCTGAGAGACAGGATAAACTGCCACTTAGAAAGGCACTGATTAATCAGGGATAGTCAGCATGGATTTGTTAAGGGAAGGTCGTGTCTTACTAACTTGATTGATTTTTTGAGGAAGTAACAAGGAGGATTGATGGGGGTAGTGCAGTGGATGTGGTCTACATGGATTTTAGCAAGGCATTTGACAAGGTCCCACATGGCAGACTGGTTTAGAAAAATAAAAGCCCATGGGACGTAG
This sequence comes from Heterodontus francisci, assembly GCF_036365525.1. Taxonomy (NCBI): domain Eukaryota; kingdom Metazoa; phylum Chordata; class Chondrichthyes; order Heterodontiformes; family Heterodontidae; genus Heterodontus; species Heterodontus francisci. The sequence continues at coordinate 23,492,804 of NC_090397.1, forward strand.
GGGAATGTGGCAGGTTGGATCCAAAATTGGCTCAGTGACAGGAAACAAAGGGTAATTGTCGACAGATGTTTTTGCGAATGGAAAGCTGTTTCCATTGGTGTTCCATAGTGTTCAGTGTTGGGCCCCTTGCTGTTTGTGGTATATATTAATGATTTGGACTTAAATGTGGAAGGCATGATTGAGAAATTTGCAGATGACACAAAAATTGGCTGTGTAGTTGATGGTGAAGAGTATAGCTGTAGACTCCAGAATGATATCAATGGTTTCGTTGAGTGGGCGGAAAAGTGGCAAATGGAATTCAATCCGGAGAAGTGTGAGGTAATGCATTTGGGGAGGGCAAACAAAGCAAGGGAATACACAATAAACGGGAGGATATTGAGAGGGGTAGAAGAAGTGAGAGACCTTGGAGTGCATGTCTATAGGTCCCTGAAGGTGGCAGGACAGGGAGATAGAGCGGTGAAGGCGGCATATGAAATGCTTTCCTTTATTGGCTGAGGTATAGAATACAAAAGCAGTGATGTAGTGCTGGAACTGTATAATATGCTGGTTAGGCCACAGTTGGAGTATGCATACAGTTCTGGTCACCATATTACAGGAAGGACATAATTGCACTGGAGAGAGTACAGAGGAGATTTAAAAAAATGTTGTCAGGGCTTGAAAGTTGCAGCTAAGAGGAAAGATTGGATAGGCTAGGGTTGTTTTCCTTACAACAGAGGAGGCTGAGGGCTGACTGAATTGAAGTGTACTGAATTATGAGGGGCCTAGATAGAGTAGACAGGAAGGACCTGTTTTCCCTGGTGGAGAGATCAATTACCAGGGGGCACAGATTTAAGGTGATTGGTAGAAAGATTAGAGGGCACATGAGGAAACACTTTTTCACCCAGAGGGTGGTGGGTGTCTGGAATTCACTGCCTGGATTGGTGGCGGAGGTAGAAACCCTCAACTCATTTGAAAGGTACCTGGAACTGCACCTGAAGTGCTGTAACCTGCAAGGCTACGGACCAGGTGCTGGAAGGTGGGATTCGATTGGGTGGCTGGTTTTTTTGATGGGCTGAATCGCCTCCTTTGATGCCGTAACTTTTCTATGGTTTCTATGAATCGAATTGGTTGAAGACTGGCATCTATAACGCTGGGACCTCAGGAGGAGGCTGAGATGAATCTTCCACTTGGCAGTTCTGGCTGAAGATGGTTGTAAATGCTGCAGCCTTGTTTTTTGCACTGACATGTTGGGCTACCCCATCATTGAGGTTAGGATGTTTGTGGAGCTTTCTCCTCCAGTTAATTGTTCAATTGTCCAAAACCATTCATGACTGGATGTGGCAAGACTGTAGAGCTTTGATCTGATCTGTTGATTGTGGATTACTTAACTCTATCAATCGCATGCTGCTTCTGCTGTTTAGCATGGAAGTAGTCCTGTGTTGTAGCTTCGCCAGATTGACACTTCATTTTTAGGTATGCCTGGTGCTGCTCCTGGCATGCTCTCCTGCACTCCTTTTTGAACCAAGGTTGGTCCCCTGGCTTGATGGTAATGGCAGAGTGAGGGATATGCTGGACCATGAGGTTACAGATTGTGGTTGAACAGATTGTGCTGCTGCTGACGGCCTACAGCACCTCATGAATGCCCTGTTTTTAGCTGCTAAATCTGTTCTGAATCAATCCCATTTAGCATGGTGGTAGTGCCATACAAGAAGATGGAGGGTATGCTCAGTGTGAAGACAGGACATCATCTCCACAGGATGTGTGGTGGTCACTCCTACCAATATTGTCATGGGCAGATACATGATTTTTAAAAATTCATTCTTGGGATGTGAGTGTCACTGGCAAGGCCCGCATTTATTGCCGATCCCTAATTGCTCTTGAGAAGGTGGTGGTGAGTCACCCCCTTCTTGAACCACTGCGGTCCATGTGGGGTAGGAACACCCACAGTGCTGTTCAGGAGGGAAATACAGGATTTTCACCCAGCGACAGTGAAGGAATGACGATATAGTTCAAAGTCAGGATGTTGTGTGGCTTAGAGGGAAACTTGCAGATGGTCGTGTTTCCATGTGTCTGCTGCCCTTGTCCTTCTAGGTGGTAGAGGTCATGGGTTTGGAAGGTGCTGTCAAAGGAACTTTGGCAAGTTGCTGCAGTGCATCTTGTATATGCTACGCACTGCTGCCACTGTGCATCGATGGTGGAGGGAGTAAATATTTAAGGTGATGGATGGGGTGCCAATCAAGTGGGCTGCTTTTTCCTGGATGGTGTTGAGCTTCTTGACTGTTGTTGTTGTCACAATCATCCAGGCAAGTGAAGAGTATTACATCACACTCCAGACTTGTACTTGTAGATGGTGGACAGGCTTGGGAAGTCAGGAAGTATGTTACTCGCCACAAAATTCCCAGCCTCTGACCTGTTCTTGTAGCCACAGTATTTATATAGCTGGTCCAGTTAAGTTTCTGGTCAATGGTAACCTCCAGCACAGTGGATGGCACAGTGGTGCAGTGGTTTAGCACCGCAGAGTCACAGCTCCAGCGACCCGGGTTCAATTCTGGGTGCTGCCTGTGCGGAGTTTGCAAGTTCTCCCTGTGACCGCGTGGGTTTCTGCCAGGTGCTCTGGTTTCCTCCCACAGCCAAAGACTTGCAGGTTGATAGGTAAATTGGCCATTGTAAATTGCCCCTAGTGTAGGTAGGTGGTAGGGGAATTGAGGGGATGTGGTAGGAATATGGGATTATTGTAGGATTAGTATAAATGGATGGTTGATGGTCGGCACAGACTCAGTGGGCCGACGGGCCTGTTTCAGTGCTGTATCTCTAAATAAATAAATAAATGTTGATGGTGGGGGATTCAGTGATGGTAATGCCTTTGAATGCCAAGGGGACATGGTTATATTCCCTCTTGTTGGAGATAGTCATTGCTTGGCACTTGTGTGGCGCGATTTGCCACTTATAAGCCCAAGCTTGAATGTTGACTGGGACTTGCTGTATGCCCTCATGGACTGCTTCAGTATCTGAGGTGTTGCGTATGATATTGAACATTGTTCAATCATCGGCAAACATCCCCACTTCTGACCTTAAGTTGTAGGGAAGGTCATTGATGAAGCAACTGAAGATGTTGGGCCTATGACAGTGCCCTGATAAACTCTTGCAGCAATGTCCTAGGGCTGAGATGATTGGCCTCCAAAAACCATGACCATCTTCCTTTATGCTAGGTATGACTCCAACCAATGTAGAGTTTCCCCTCCATTTCCCACTGACTTCAATTTTGAGAGAGTTTCTTGATGCTGCACTTGGTCAAATATTGCCTTGATGTCAAGGGCTGTCATTCTCACTTCGCCTGCGACAGATAGATTGGTGAGGGCGAGGTCAAATTGGTTCTCTCACCACTTGGCGCAGGCCCAGTCTGGCAGATATATTTTTCAGGACTCAGCTAGGTTGGTCAGTAACAGTTCCACCAAGCCACTCTTTGTGATGAACATTGAAGTCCCCCATCCAGATTACATTCTGCACCCTTGCTACCCTAATGCTTCTTCCAAATGATGTTCAACATGGAGGAGTACTGCTTCATCAGCTGAGGGATGGCGGTAGTTGATAATCAGCCAGAGGTTTCCTTGCCCATGTTTGGCTTGATGCCATGAGAGATCATGCGGTCTGGAGTCAATGTTGAGGACTCCAGGGCCACTCCCTCCCTACTGCGCACACTGTGCCGCTACCTCTGGTGGATCTGTCCTCCCAGTGGGACAGGACATACCCAAGGTTGCTGATGGAGGATTCTGGGATATTTTCTGTGTTATGGCCACGTGGTGTGACATGGGTGGTTCCTACTGTTCAACTCCCCACCTGACCGCAGCAAGTGTATTTGTATTAGAGTTTAGCCCAGCAACAGGTTTTCTTGTAGGTTTTCAAAAACAGAAAGCCAATTGTTTATTGATCAATACGGCTCATTCCGAAATTGTCGCAACCGCATCCACTCATACATTCACTCGCGCACACACACACACAAGAAGAAACAAATAAAGAAGGGAAGTGTGGGGGAAAGGTTACAATAAACATGTTGAATTCTCTTGGAACTTGAGTTATAGAGAGTTGTAGGCCTGTGATGATTGTAGATTTCTCTCTTGATTGAACACTCTGTTGAAGATGGTGGGTTACTTCTAGCTCTCACTGCTGTATACCGTAGATGTCATATTTTTCATCAGGGCACTGTGCTTCCTGGCTTGGCTGGAACTCAATTTGTTACAAGTAGCTTCACCTTCTGGGGCAGTCTCTCTCTCTCTCTCTCTCTCTCTCTCTCTCGCTGTCTTTTTTTTAAGGTAAAATTGTGTCCCCTCTCACCTTCTGGTATGTGACATTCTCCTCTCTTCCCCATGGCCCAGGCCGTGGCTACTTCACACCTCCTTTATTTCCGAAGAAGACATTCATTTCTGAATGTTTTTAGGATAGGCGTAAGATGGGTTTCATGAACACTTTTTGGCTTTGAAGATTTGTCCTTTGTCTTTGTTAGACTGTTTGAATACACAAAGGCCAGTCTCCTTTTCTTTGGTGGTCATTTTGGACCATTGTTCACTTTTTAAAATAAAGGTTAATTTTTTAAAGTCAAAGTCCGTTTATCATAACTCTTCGGAGTTAGTCCATGATTATTGTACCATCTCATTTCCAGTGTGTGTGACGGCTGTAAGGTATGATTCTGTTAGGATGACTGTGTCATGCTGATGCTTGACTTGTCTGTGGGACAGCTCTCCCAATTTTGGCACAATTCCCCAAATATTAGTGAGGAGGACTTTGCAGGGTCGACTGGGTGGGGTGCGCCCTTTTTGTTTCTGGTGCTTAGGTCGGTACTGGGTGGTCCGTCCAGTTTTATTCTTAATGTAGCGACAGTAGTTTTATGACAACATAGTTTGGTCTGTTTTTTAGCTTTTGATCTATGATATGTGGTGAGATGCAAACATTGCTGATTTTTTTGTAACTTTCTTTAATAAATGTACTGTGAAAAATGATAGAGATTAGACAAAGGATGACAGAATTAAGTTTACAAAATTTTCTTTTAGGAAAGTGTAACTTACATACTTTTATTCTTTTCATTTTGTATTTGCTGGATAAATTGCTAAATTCATGGTGAAATCATGCTTAAAGTTCCTTTCAGGAAAAGCTGTTAACTCAGCTGTGGCCCTTGTTTTTGAATACCGGAATTCAGAATGTAACTGCCTCTCAGCAAATACAAATTGGTTTTGTTGTTGTGAATATACCTGGGTGAATCAGGAAAGTGATTTTCCTGGAGGCTTGGGAATGCAAGAGCTTGGTCCATTGTGTCATGGGTAGTTGTATGTTTCCTGTCATATAGCAAAGCCATTTAACTTCTTTTTAGTGCATATGTAAAAGATATGGACAAGCTGTAATAGTAAGTCTAATCAGTGTGAAAAAACAGACCCAAACTCCCTTGTAGAGTTACTGAATTCATTGCCTCCATATCGTAAGGCCTGAATCTAGTTTAATGAAGTTCTAGATTTACATCCATCACACGCGAGAGATTTGAGTGGTGCAAATGCCTAATTAGCAGCATCAAAATAGACATCATAATCGTCTTTCATGCTACTGTATTGGATTAAGAGACAAGATTACAATTTTGAAGATTTGAAGCAATGGCTGAGGAACAGTAAGGGTAGTAAAAGAAAGAAAGACTTCCACTTAGATAGCGCCTTTCATAACCTCAGGACATCCCAAATTGCTTTACAGCCAATCAAGTCATTTTGACATGTAAACACTGTTGTAACTTAGGAAACACCAGGAACTCATAAATCTACCATCTAACATTCTGAGAACTATCTCTAAACAAAACAGTGTTGTAGTGTTCTTTAGTTTTTCTTTTATTAACTTTGTGTATCACATAGTTATTCACAGGCTGTGAGAAATACCTCACCAGAGACTAGGCCTCATAGTTGAAGACTGATAATGTCACTGGCAGATTATGTAGTCAGGTGACTTGTGTATTCATTTAATTTTTTTTAAAGTTTGATTTCTACTGCAAATATACTCAGCCTTGTGGAGGTGGCTGTACCAACCGATGGAGTCAGACACAATTTGCTGGTGTGGTGATCCACTTCTGCATTCAAAACAGCCTTTGAAGGTTATAAGGTTACCAAGGTGCAGGGGCTTTGCTAATTTGCTTCGCTAGTTCAGAGGTCACGGAGAATAGATGGGTTACCTCCTCTAGACGGCAAGGAGCTGGGAGCAGACAGGCATGAAACTGCGAGTATTATGGGGCAGGTGAAAAGGCACATTGTCCATCATGAAACCTAAGGGAATAATCTTTACCTTCACCACCTGAGGGGCCGATCCAGTGGAGCCAATCATCCATCCATACTAGAACCTGCCTAATTCTCATCTCATTGATTTCTGCACTCCCTCAGGGCTGTTACTTAAGCAAACAGAAAGAGAGGACCGCAGGGTAAATTTTATGATTTAACACATTCTGCTGATACAGCCACCTCCACAAGGCTGAGTATATTTGCAGTAGAAATCAGACTTTTAAAAAAATTAAATGAATACACAAGTCACCTGATTACATAATCTGTAGAGTTTGGCAGCTTGATTTCTGACCCGCACAATTTTCCATCCATTAAAGATGAAATATCATGCAAGATATAAATTGTATTGGTTTTTATGCCCACATTCCACTGTAGCTCTGCACCAGGAGCACGAAATCCCAACATTTACCCAAATTAGACAGTCGTCTAACAATATGAGATATTGCATAGTTCATAGAAATGTACTTTAAGTTTAGTTTTTAGAGGTACAGCACTGAAACAGGCCCTTCGGCCCACCAAGTCTGTGCCGACCATCAACCACCCATTTATACTAATCCTACACTAATCCCATATTCCTACCACATTCCCACCTGTCCCTATATTTCCCTACCACCTACCTATACTAGGGGCAATTTATAATGGCCAATTTACCTATCAACCTGCAAGTCTTTGGCAGTGGGAGGAAACCGGAGCACCCAGAGAAAACCCACGCAGACACAGGGAGAACTTGCAAACTCCACACAGGCAGCACCCAGAATTGAACCCGGGTCACTGGAGCTGTGAGGCTGCGGTGCTAACCACTGCGCCACTGTGCCGCCCTGTGCTGTTAGGCAGAGTAAATAGAACTAAAGAAATCACCCCTCTATTGCTTTATAGAAAACTGAGAGTATGATGCCCTATACAGATAAATCATTTGTGAATAGGTTTTTAATTGGTGGATGAGATACAAGGTTCTCAGATAGGCATCTTTCACCTTATAATTGAGATGACAGTATAACAGTGAAGGCACGGTGAAACTGTTATCAAGCCACCAACTAGTCAAGTTTAAAAGCAAATGTGGATCAGCTGAAAGTCTGTGAGAGACTTTAATAGCTTGCAAAATTGCCCCAGGCAACCTACCCTCAAAACCACAAATAGAGGGCGGCACAGTGGCGCAGTGGTTAGCACCGCAGCCTCACAGCTCCAGTGACCCGGGTTCAATTCTGGGTGCTGCCTGTGTGGAGTTTGCAAGTTCTCCCTGTGTCTGCGTGGGTTTTCTCTGGGTGCTCCGGTTTCCTCCCACAAGCCAAAAGACTTGCAGGTTGGTAGGTAAATTGGCCATTATAAATTGTCCCTAGTATAGGTAGGTGGTAGGGAAATCTAGGGACAGGTCGGGATGTGGTAGGAATTTGGGATTGGTGTAGGATTAGTATAAATGGGTGGTTGATGGTCGGCACAGACTCGTTGGGCCGAAGGGCCTGTTTCAGTGCTGTATCTCTAAACTAAACTAAAGAGAGAGAAGCTTTATATAATTTTTTCCCAATGTTTCCGATTTCCACTCAACAGAGCAGATAGCTTCCATAGTCAAACTGTTGTGCCTAACAGGCACTCTACTCTTAAAGAATCCACGGAATCCGATTGTTGAAAGGTATATCAATATTTCATTCACACACCAAATCATCAAGTACAAGTTCTCACTACTTGCACGGTATACTACCCGTCAAGACACGAGGTGATCAGTCTCGGACTTGCGGCTGCTCTTCTGTTCTCTGAGCCCCTGGCTCAGGGTATCTTCTCGAGTGTTCTTCCCCGGGTTCTCATACCTTCCTCAGTTTCGGTCAGGGGTTAAATCTTGTTTCTAAGACCTGCCCCTCTTACTTGCTCATTGGGGTCTGGTATAATGACATAATGATAATTCCTTATTTGGCTCAGTGAGAACCTGTTCAAAACTTCACAGTTTCCCATTGTCTATTATGAGTTTAATCATATCTGGTGTCCATGACGACTCCTAGTTTCTGGGATCCTCCTCATACCTTTTCTATAATCATATCTGCAATTCCTCGGCTATCTGTGTGCTGTGCCCCTCTGTACTCATCCCGCTTCAACACACTGTTCATCGTTGTGTTACTGGCCCCTTGGTTTTAATTAAGTTCTTATGTGTTTTTGCCATAGATGTTTTTACTGCATGTGTTTTTACTGCATGTGTTTTTACTGCATGTGTTTTTACTGGGTCTACAAAACCCACACATCCTATGAACCAAAATGCGACTTTATGCATGAAATATATAGCATGGTGCTAGAGCGAGAACATTACCTCTTCCGCTTTTGAGATATATAACAAGAAATATTATAGCCTACGAAAGTGCTCCAGATTTCTGAGTGATAGACCATGTAGCTCAGGCTAAAAGCTACGATGGAGGTAACTAAGAAGTAAGATTATACAGAGGCAAAAATAGATAAGTAGATTACAGTGCTTAACTTTAAATGAGACTTTCTGAATTTCTGAATCCAATTATAGAGAGATGCTTCTAGATTTTAGCATCTTTTTACCAAGTCTTTTCTGTGTTCTAGAAATACGTAGCACTCCCGACTCCATAGGGTCCCAGCTCATCTATCCCAATGTGGAGCGAAACAGCAGATTCACATGAATTGAAGCTATTGGCAGCATTCTCAATCCAAGTTGTCTTTGGAGACAAATGCAGAGCAAAGACACAATAGCAGAAGAGGCTCCCGTTCCATGTTAATGAGCAATAGATTTTGGCATCAACTCTGTCTAGTAGATGTTAATTCTGACATATTGCACAACCACCTAGCTATTGAAAAACAAAGCTTATTTTTGATAGGTCGGCTATTAGCAGAAACGATGGCATCTCCTTTCATGGTGGCAACCTTATATATATTAACAAATCGCAATCCAGAGATATCTGGCTGACCAATCTAGACTGACTGAACAACTGTTTGCAGATAGAGGTAAACAAAAGACTTGCTAAGCATCCCCATGCAGCTCAGCACACTAACCTGTCAAACACCTTTACAAAGACAGGAAAATATCTCCTAGACAGAAACCATTTAAAAATTGTTACCATCCTGCCACAGCTGCTAATTTTGATTGAAATAGATAATACATAACTTGTGCAATCAAAAACTGGATCTATTCCTGTGTCTGTTACAAAGCCCATTGATAAACCATAAGCTTCAACATGTGTGGATGCTGTCTACTGCACTTCTGAGGTGTGAAGTGAAGTGTTTCCATGGTAGGGAAATGCTTTGAAATAGAATACTGCACCTTCCCCAGAATCATCCAAGAGAGTGAATAGGAGTGTGAAAATGCAACAAAAGGACAGGAATTCCTCCTGGAAGTTGCTTCTTAATAATTTTGACCAATCAGTTTCGAACTCTGTTCCAGAACAGATGTGACAGTTATTCCAGAATCCCAATTTCTGGACCAGGTAGTGAGTACACCATGGCAACTGACCAAAGGAAGCTTTATTAGATCGCTTAGCAAACCAAATTCTCAGACTAGTGTCTGGTAGACAACACCTTAAACCAGGGGTCGTCAACACGTTGATCGTGGGCTACTGATAGCTCTTGTCAGCCTTGCATAAATCTCCTGACAATGCAGTCCGATCGCCTACATCATCCTGCCAGCATTAATCAGTGCATGCGCATCCTGATGTCACCGCACACTAACGTCACCATGCACACTGTCACTGTGTACTGACATTACAACGGGATGAGTGGGCGGCAAGGAGCCAGGGAGAAAGCGGGTGGGGGGGTGTGCGCATAGCGAGGGGAGGGGCGGAGCAGCAGGGTGGGGAGGACAGGGAGGGCGAGCAAGCGGGGGTGGTATGGCTCGTGATATGTAGCAGAAGTAGCTCTCACTAAAGAAAGGGGGTTGGCGACCCCTGCCTAAACCCTGCTCAAAAAGCAAATATGAAACTTTGGGCTCCTTGATGTTCGAAGTACCATTGCTACTGTCAACAGTATAAAGCTGTCAGCCATAGCTCATTGATAGCACTTTTGCCTCTGAACCAGATGGATGGGAGTCGACGTATCATTCCAGAGACTTTAGCACAAAAACTAGCATGGTACTCCAGTGCAGTCCTGAGGAGTGCTGGGCTGGTGGAGGTGCCGTCTTTCTGATGCAACATTAACAGTGAAGTTCCATTTGCCCTCTCAGGTGAACAGAAAGGTTCCACAGGACTATTTTGAAGAAGAGCAGGCAAGTTCTCCCCAGTGTCCTGGTCAATATTTATCCCGTAACCAGATTATCTGGTCATGATCTTATTTCTCTTTGTGGGGCCTTGTTATATGCAATTTGGCTGCCGTGTACCCTACATTACAGCGGTGGCAACACTTAAAAAAGTACTTCATTGGCTGTAAAACACTTTGAAGCATCCTGAGGTTGTGACAGACTGTATTTAAATGTATACCTGATATATGAACAAAATACTTCACAATATGAAATATAAATAAGGACAGTGATAGGGCTGGAAAATTCCACTCCTAACCAGCCTGAGGGTGAGTTACATTCCAGCCTTAGTGAGCACTTAAGAAGCTTAAATATAAACCAACTCAACAGCTTGAATTAACCTCAGAGCATTTATCCCTCCATCTCCAATCCAATTCTGTCTGCATTCCTGCTGTACCTGATCCTTTGTGGCCCATTTCAGCTTTTTCTTATCCCCTGTCAAACTCCTCTTCCATGACAAAGGCATAATCAATTCTTTTAACTTTTCATTTTTTTTCACACGCGTTCACAGAGTAGGTTTTGACCAGGGAAGTGTTTGAGCTTTAAAACTACTTTTTGAATTGGTAATGGTCAATATCAGTACAATCCGACCTATTAGCCTTCACTCTTTGAGACATGCACAATTTTTCTGCTTTATAAATGTTATCCATTTCGATGTATACATACAAATAGACACAACTCCAATCCTTAAATAGATGTAAACCAGCCTACTCTTTCTGATTACAGGTCTCGCTCCTTATATTTCTAAGCAGTTGACAGCTCTGAGCACAATATAATCAGTAATGGCTTTTATTTAAAGCCCTTCCTTTGTGAGTATTTTCTGCTGTTGAATTGAGAATCCCTGACAGGTGCTATGACACCAAAGGATGAATTCATTATGGGAGAAACTTCCATCTCGCTGAGTATATGGGGTCTGTTGCAACAATAGGGTTGTTATTGGAAGGAAAATGAGAGATAATTGTTAAATCAGACCTTGCCTCCTCCCCCTTCCCCCACCCCATGCCCTTCCACCAACAAAGTATCATCATCATAGACTTTGAGCTAGAAATTCACCTGCCCGCTATTTTGTGCTCAGGGATCGTGATTCGCAATCTGCTGGCACTAGTTCTGTTGAAGGTGGGCAGCACATAATCTTGATACTCCCACCTCATTACTGTGATTATAATGGGGGATTGAGTGGGTTCCTCATTGCCAGTTTCCTCTGCGCTCAATAGAGGACTGACCAGCATTATGCTCAGAGCACAATGAAAGAGTGCAGTCCAGACCATGGCACCAATGGGCAACAGACTGTACAGGAGGGAACGGCAAAATGTAGAAATGTAATCGTTATAGGAGATTCCACAATCAGGGGGACAGACAAACATTTCAGCAACTGTCATCGTGAGTCCAATTTGATGTTTTGCCTCCCTGGTGCCAGTGTAAAGGGCGTAATGGAGAGGGTGCAGGATATTCTGGTTGGTACCAACAACATAGAGAGGGCAGGTATTGAGGTCCTACGGTCAGATTTTCATGAGCTAGGGTGGAAGTTAAAGAGTAGGACCTTGAGGGTTGTAATCTCTGGATTATCCCAGTGCTACGCTCTAGTGATAATAGAAATAGGAAGATAGGGAGGATCAATGCATGCTTTGAGGCATGGTGCAGGAGGGAGGGCTTTAGATTCTTGGGGCAGAAGGCACCTATTCAAAAGGGACAGATTTCGCCTCAACAGGACTGGGACCAATGTCCTCACTGAAAGGTTCACTAATGTGGTTGGGGAGGGTTTAAACTAAATTGGCAGGGGCAGGGACACAGCATATAGAAGTAGAAAAGAGGAATAAAGTGCGTTATGTGAGAGTGTTAGACAATACTAGAGAGGGGAGTAGATCCATATTAGATAGGAGAAAGGCTGCGAGGAATGCAAAGACAGGATTACAATGCATGTATGTAAACGCACAAATTGTGGTGAATAAGGTTGGGGAGCTACAAGCACAAATAGAAATATAGCAATATGATGTAGTGGCAATAACGGAAACATGGCTTAAAAATGGTGAGAATTTGACACTTAATGTACAACAATATAAAGTGTTCAGAAAAGATAGCAAAGGAAAAAAGGGAGGTAGGGTGGCAGTATTGATTAGGGAAGACATTGTAGTGTTGGAAAGCGGAGATGTCCTTGAGGAGGCAAGGACAGAATCCATTTGTTTAGAGTTGAGAAATTAAAAGAGTATGACCACACTACAGGGGGTATTCTATAGGCCTCCAAATAGTCAGAGAGAGAGAGGAGCAAATCTGCAGGGAAATCACAGAGATGTGCAAGAACAATACAGTGGTGATATTGGGGAATTTTAATTATCCAAATATTGATTGGGATAATGTTAGAGGAAAGGGAAAGGAGGGGGAGGAATTTCTGAAATGTGTTCAGGAGAACTTCCTTGATCAGTGTGTTCTTGGCCCAACTAGAAAGGAGGCATTGCTGGATCTGGTGTTGGGAAATGAGGTGGGCCAAGTGTCTGTGGGGGAGCACTTGGGTAAGAGTGATTATCAGATCATAAGGTTTAGACTAGTAATGCAGAAAAGCAAGGAACTAAAAAAGGTAGATTGGAAAAGGGCTAATTTCAATGCGATGAGAAGGGATCTAGTTGGGGTAAAATGGAACCAAAGACTGAGAGGAAAAATTTTAATGGAACATGGGTTATCTTTAAGGAAGGGATGCTTCAGGTACAGGCTAGGTACATTCCAACAAGGGCGGAAGTTAGGAACCAAAAACAGGGTTCCTTGGATGACGAGGGAGATAGAGATTCTGATGAAACTGAAAAAGACAGTGGATGATGCATGTCAGATAAATTCTTCAAGTTAGAACCAGGCCAAATACAATAAATTGAGAGAGGAGGTGAAGAGGAAAATAAGACTGGCAAAGAGCGAATATGAAAGTAGAATGGCAGTCAACATAAAAGAGAACCCAAAAATCTTTTCCCAGCATGTAAATAGTAAGCGGATAGTAAGAGGTGGCGTGGGGCCTATTAGGGGGAAAGAGGGTAATATATGCTTAGAAGTACAATGCAAGGCTGAAATATTTAATGAGTACTTTGTATTGGTGTTTACTAAGGAAGAGGAATCTGACAAAATATCAGTAGAATCAGAGAGAGTAGAGGTAATGTATAGGGTAGAAATTGACAGTGAGGAGCTACTGGAAAGGCTGGCTATGCTTAGGGTAGATAAGTCACCTGGTCCGGATGGCTTGCATCCCAGGTTGCTAAAGGAAGTGGGAGTGGAGATAATGGAAGCGCTTGCCATAATCTTCCAATCTTCCCTAGATACAGGGGAGGTGCCAGAGAGTGGCAAATGTGAAACCCTTATTCAAGAAAGGGTGTAAGGACTGTCCTAGGAACTGCTGGCTAGTTAGTTTAACGTCAATGGTGGGTTAGGTTTTAGTAACAATCATCAGGGAAAAAATCAACTGGCACTTGGATAGGTTTGAGTTAATTAAAGATAACTAGCAAGATTTTCACTAATCTAATTGAATTTTTTGATGAAGTAACAGAGAAGGTTGATGAAGGGAATGCGGTGGATGTTGTCTATATGGATTTTGAGAAAGTATTTGATAAAGTACACATCAAAGGCTGGTTAACAAAATTGAGACTCATGGAACAGGAGGCACAGTGTCCAATTGGATAAAAAAAAAAATTAGCTTAAGGACAGACACGCAGGTTGTGATAAGTGGTTGTTTTTCAGACTGGAGGATGGTAGACAGTGGTGTTCCCCAAGGGTCAGTGCTAGGACCACTACTTTTTTACTATATATAAATTACTTGAATTTTGGAATACAGAGTATAATTTCAAAATGTGCTGATGATACCAAACTTGGGGGAGTGGAAACAGTGAGGCTAATATAAATTGCCTGCAACAGGACATAGGTACAGTATCAGAATGGGCAGACAAGTAGCAGATGGAATTGAATACAGAGAAGTGTGAGGTATACATTTTGGTAGAAGGGTTAGAGTGGAGCAATATAGACTTTATGACACAGTTATAAAGTGTGTGCAGGAAGAGAGGGACCTGGGGATGCACTTAGATAGACCTTTGAAGGTGGCAGGACATATTGAGAGAGTGGTTAGCAAAGCGTATAGGACCTTGGGCTTCATAAATTGAGGCGTTGAGTACAAAATCAGGGAAGTTATGCTGAACCTTTATAAAGCTCTGGTTAGGTCACAACTGGAGTATTGTGTCCAACTCTGGTCGCCATACTTTAGGAAGGATTTGAGGGTCCTAGAGAGGGTGTGGAGGAGATTTACCAGAATGGCTCCTGAGATGGGGGATTTTAGTTCCAAGGTTAGGTTGGAAAAGCTGGTGTTATTCTTCTTGGATCAAAGGAGATTGAGGGGAGATTTGATAGAGGTACCCAAGATAATGACAGGCTTACATAAGTTAGACAAGGAAAAATTCTTCCCATTAACTGATGTTACAAGGACTAGGGGACACATTGAAGGTTTTGGGCAAAAGATGCAGGAGGAATCATAGAAAGTCAACAGCACAGAAAGAGGCCACTTGGCCTATCATTTCTATGCCAGCCCAAAAACGATCCACACATTCTAATCCCACCTTCCAGCATTTGGTCCGTAGCCCTGCAGATTATGGCACTTGAGGTGCATATTCAGACTTCTTTTGAATGAGTTGAGGGTTTCTGCAGTGAGTTCCAGACCCCCAGCACCCTCTGGGTGAAAAAGCTTTTCCTCATCTCCCCTCTAATCTTTCTACCAATCACTTTAAATCTGAGCCCCCTAGTCACTGACCTCTCTGCTAAGGTAAATAGGCCCTTCGCCTATCCGTACTTTTCACAACTTTGTACATTTCAATCAAATCTCCCCTCAGCCTTCTCTGTTCCAAGGAGAATAGCCCCAGCCTATCCAATCTTTCCTCATGCTGAATTTTTCCAGTTCTGCCAACATCCTTGTAAATCTCCTCTGTACCCTCTCTAATGCAATTACATCCTTTCTGTAATGAGCTGACCAGAACTGCGCACAGTACTCAAGTTGTGGCCTAACCAAGGATTTATATAGTTCCTGCGCTTATATTCTATACCTCAGCTAATAAAGGAAAGGATTCTATATGCCTTC
This sequence comes from Heterodontus francisci, assembly GCF_036365525.1. Taxonomy (NCBI): domain Eukaryota; kingdom Metazoa; phylum Chordata; class Chondrichthyes; order Heterodontiformes; family Heterodontidae; genus Heterodontus; species Heterodontus francisci. Next base: position 23,508,408 of record NC_090397.1, read on the forward strand.
TTAACCAGCTTCTCAACCTGTCCTCCTACCTTCAGGGATCTGTGGACATTTACTCCAAGGTCCCTCATTTCCTCTACATCTCTCAGTTGTTACGACCCAGTGAGAAAGAGGTCTAGGGGTCCCTCTCAGACTTCACCTGGTCTTACCATGACAGGGTTTAATTTTTAAAAACACTGTGTTTTTAGCTCCCCTTTGGTGAATCCTTATTTACTGCTTTCCAATTATAAGGCAAGGAAACCAGCACAAACAGGTTTTCTTAGGTTTAAAGAAAGGTTGAAATTTATTAAACTTAAACTCTAATTCGGTTGACGCACACGGATACATGACGCGCCCACGTTAGCATGCATATGCAATACACACATGCAAATAGAGACAGAAAAGAGCAGAAGAAAAATAAAGTGGAAAAGTTTGAGACAATCTGAAGAGTTTTTGTTATGGTTCGTTGAGTTCACTGTAGAATTCTTGACTGTAGGTAGTTCTTGTTTTTTGTTGGGGTCCAGTATTCTTCTTAAACCTTGTTTGCTGTAGGAGAATTTTCTCTCTTGGGGTTCATGTGTCTTCAGTAGATTCAGCGACTTGTGAGTAAGAGTTGGGAGCAGACAGGAGAGATCTTCTTAGTCCAGTAGCAAACAGTCTTTCTATTCAAACTGTCTGTGGCTAGTTCAAAAAACCCTGGAACAGCCAGTTAGTCATGTGACCAGCTGGTTTAACCAGTCCTGGATTGTATCACCTTAGCAGTCTCTGGAATGCTCCTCTTACACACAATACATGGTGATCAAGGTCCATTGTGGGTTGAATGTGTCAGGGAATCGTCCTTGCACTGCCTGTTAATATGCAAATGTCTTTTCCAGCCACAGCCAATCTGTTTAACAAGTCATTTTCTCACTCCAGCAATAATTTAAAATCAATATTCATGACAAAATTAATGTGCTTCATTTTTGGCAGGTGGGGGCCCTAGCATGATACAATATTTTCCCATTAATCGTGTATTCCTTTGCCTTGTTTGACCTCCCCATATTGGAATCTTGTTAAAACTCTTGCGAAAATCCATGTAGACCACATTAGTTGCACTGCCCTCATCTACCTTCCTTGTTACTTCTTCAAAAATTTCTATCAAGTTGGTTAGACAAGATCTTCCCTTAACAAATCCATGTTGACTATACTTGATTAACCTGTGACTTTCTAAGTGACAGTTTATCCTGTCTCTCAGAATAGTTTCCAGTAATTTGTTCACTACTGAGGTTAGACTGACTGGCCTGTAATTATTCGGTCTATCTGTCGCTCCCTTTTTAAACAGAGGTACAATGTTAGCAGTCCTTGCATCCTCCAGCACCACGCCTGTATCCAGTGAGGACTGAAAAATGATGGTCAGACCTTCCGCTATTTCCTTTCCTGCTTCTTTTAACAGCCTGGGGTACATTTCATCTGGCCCTGGTGATTGATCAAGGATGCTAATTTCATTAATGCTTCCTCTCGCCCTATGTTGATCACATCCAATACATCGCACCCCTTTTCCTTAACTACAATATATTTTGTGACGACAGATGCAAAGTATTCATTAAGAACTAAACCAACATCTTCAGCCCCTACACATAGGTTAACTTTTTGGTCTTTTATGGGCCCTACTCTTTCCTTAGTTATCGTCTTACTGTTAATGTATTGATAAAACATCTTTGGGTTCACCTTGATTTTGTTTTCCAATATTCTTTTATGCCCTCCCTTAGATTTCCTAATTTCCTTTTTGATTTCACCCCTCCACTTTCTATACTACTCTTGGCTTTCTGTAGTATTGAGTTCTCACTGTCGAAATAAGCTTTCCTTTTCTGCCTTATCTTACCCCGTAAGCTCCATGGGCCTCTAGATTTGGCTGCCTCTTTTTCTTTGTGGAAGCATGTTTACTCTGTACTCCTTGAATCTCCCCTTTGAATGCCTTTCACTGCTATGATTGATTTACCTTCAATTAGCTGTTTCCAGTGATTTTGTTCAATCACTCCCCAGCTTAGTAAAATTGGCCTTGCCCCAGTTGAGAACTCTAACTCCTGTTCTGTCCTTGTCCTTTTCCATAATTATGTCAAAACTAACTGAATTATGATCACTACAACCAAAATGCTCTTCCACTGTCACCCCTTCCACTTGACCATCTTCATTTCCAAAAACTAAGTCTAAAACTGCACCCTCTCTTGTTGGACTTGCTATATACTGGTCAAAATAGTTCTCCTGAATGCACCTCAAGAATTCTGCTCCCTCAATTCCTTTCACACTAAAACTATCCCAGTTATTATTGAAGTAGTTAAAATTCCCTACTATTACTACCCTATTGTTTTTGCACTTCTCAGAAATTTGCCTAGATATCTGCTCTTCTATCTCCCTCTTACTGTTTGGGGGTCTATAGAACACTCCCAGAAGTGTGATTGCCCCTATTTTGTTCCTTAGCTCAATCCATATGGCCTCATTTGTTAAGCCTTCCAACTTATCATCCTTCCTCACAGCTGTAATAGTTTCTTTGACTAAAATTGCCACTGCCCCTCCTTTCTTATCCCACTCCCTATCGTGTTTGAAAACCCTGTAACCAGGAACGTCGAACTGCCATTCCCGTCCCTCCTTAAGCCATGTTTCTGTAATAGCTATGATGACGTACTGCCACGTGCCTATCTGTGCCCTCAGCTCAACTGCTTTATTTACTATATTCCTTGCATTTAAATAGATACCCTTGAGCACTGCCAAACTCTTTTTATTTTCTAACCATTATTTCCCCTGTCTTCTAGAATCATCCATTAATTTTCTGCCTTCCATTTTCATTTCTGAATTTGTCCCAAGTGGGTCTACCCTCAGGTCCCCATCCCCCTGCCAAACTAGTTTGTGAATGTGAAGAAGAACTTTTTTATGCAGCAAGTGGTAATGACCTGGAACTTGTTACCTATGAGGGTGGTGGAAGTGGGGACAACCAATGATTTCAGAAGGAAACTGGATGGGCACTTGAAGGAAATAAACTTGCAGGGTTGCGGGGATTGAGTGGGGGAGTGGGACTGACTGGATTGCTCTGCAGAGAGACGGCATGGACTCGATGGACTGAATGGCCTCCTTCTGTGCTGTAAAGGACTCTATGACATGGAGAAACCAGCACTCTGTTCTTAAAGGCAGGCTGCCCCTCTTAAAGGGAAGCTGCACTGAATAATATTGCCGGAATTTACATGATGGAAAATTGAACATCAGGGCAGAGAAGAGGGTACCAGGGAGATGTATGCAGCGCTGGAGGCATTAATGGTGGGGGTGGGCAGGAGGAGAGACGCAGTGGTTCTGCGGGGGGCCAAGGAGGCCCTCAAGGACCACCCTCAGAAGGGAGTGAGAGCAGGTGTCCAGGGAGATCCACTCCCAGACTCTGGACCCGAAGATCTGGTAGCAGTACCACATGACCGCATGTGGGTGGTGAACACATCTACATGTGACAACTCCTACCCATTACACCAACAATCTCTCATGCTGGTCAATGCTTCACACCCCTATCACCCATCCTGCAGCACCCTCTGTCACTCAGGCCTCACACCTCACTTCCAGATGCTTCACCTAACCCTTACACACCTACCAATGTTGCCAGCCTCATGCCCACCACTTACTTCCTCCACATACCTCCAGCTATTCAGCTATGGCATGCACATCAGAGCGCTACACAATCATTCTGCCCTCTCCCTCACCAAACAAGGTGGTACACAAGAGAAGGGAAAAGAGCAGAACTGGCGGGGGACAAGGATGCCTGCATCTCCTGAGCCCTACAGAAGAGATGGCTCTCCACCTCATGGGGCTGACTTGATCTGACACTCACAGCCACCAGCTCAGATACTAGCACTGCGCATACCTTGGATGCAAGTTTACAGTTGGATGCAGGACATGGTGAGCACGAGTGGCCTGCAGCAAGTCCAGCGGGAAAGGATGGTTTATTTGCCAATTCACCAGAGGGCGAGGTCGCAGACAAGTTCTGGGACAGCATACTGGAGAGAGCTGATGGGCATGTGCACCGAGGTATTGGGTGCATTGGCAGGCCTACCATTCAGCCTGCTGTCACCGTCAAGGAACATTGGGGACTATGACTCCAATTTAGCGAAGGTCATTGCTCAGAGCTCACCTTCTCTGCAGTCTTTGCTCTGTCTCCCTGTCGTGGGTCAGTCTCAGAGGTATTGACACTGCTGCCCCCCCCATTCCTGTTGCAGCCTTTGTTTGGACAGGTCACCAAATCCTCTGCCACACCTGTGATGATGCAGCAACATTCTCTGGCAAATCTCAGAATTCACCACAACACCTCCAAAAACGCTCCAGAATACTTCCAGACACGTTGCAATAGAAGATGTTCTTAAAAAAATATTACCTTACCTGCAATTTGATTGCCTGGCCCTTTAAGTGCAGAGCCCACCTTACAGCTTAGCGCTTGTTATATCTTTGCCTGGATGTGTGATCCAAATTGGGTATTGTAGTATTGCATCAGCTGGTTGGGTTGTGTGACATCCGGATAGCGCTCCTTCACAGCCTTCTGGCACAAGCTAGGGTGGCTAGTGCGGGCGCCCTTCTCTAGAGGGCGTGCCCCACAATGCTAGCCTTAGTGGTGTTATGGAGATGAAATTCTCGCCCAAAGCCTTTGAGAGTTCTTTTCCTTAGGTACAATGAGGTGCATCCTGGTGGAAGTACATCATCATGTATACATGATAAGTGTACAATCTTACCAGCCATGGGGATACAGATCTCATTGAACCATAATCTCATTGAATGGTGGAACAGGCTCAAGGGGCTGAATGACCCATTCCGGTTCCTATGTTATCACAATGAAAATGCTGTGTGCATTATTTGTCTCTTTCAAACACAGTTTTGGTAAACAATTTTCTTTTCCTAGAGACACTGCACATCTCTCAGTCTAGTTCTTTACCGTTGAAGAAAATTTAAGGGTAAATTTTACAAATCTAGCACAGAACTTCAGGTGATAGGGAGGCTGGGAGTGCGGAATATACATTGGGAATTTGCGCCCCGAGGTTGGTCCTTTCCACATGATTCTCCATTCCCAATGGACAAAAAAAACCATGTGACGTGGCAGCAAGATTTCCAAAATGTGCTCTAGTCACACAAAATTCAGTGCCGTGAGCACAAGTTCGCAAAATTGAACTGATGGAGTTCAGCTTTAGTTAATAGATTATTTTTTGGATAGGACCCAAGATGTGTCAGTTAAATGACTTGTCAGTCAGTATTGACATAATTGCCTAGCACACCTGAGACTGGAGTGCAAATCGATTTAAAAACAAAACTGAGTAGCTTAAAGAGCAATGCTCTGCTATGTGACCCGATGGCTGTAGCAAAAGCATCTTTTCGATCGTCACCCAGTGTTTTGAATAATAGAAAATGAATACAGAATATCGTTGGGCTCTGCCGATAACTTTCTTTGGTCTGTAGTCCTTCTGAAGTTGACAAACTCTGGCTCTGCATTGCAAGGAAAGATACAAGCTGGTTCTCCAGCCAGTCGGTTACTATTCCTCCCTGACCATCACCATATTCTCTTCCTCACTCAGGCTGACTGGTTTATCTGGTGTTCCCTCCTCAAACCTACCATCTAAATCCCCCGGGGTGGATGTCCCTGTGCTGATGTTTGTTAAAGGTGGTGTGAGAGATACAGGGTACTGAGAGGTGCTAACTTCTTCCATTTCAGAGGGAGCTCAGGCTGGTCTTTGAGAGAACCCGATTAAAGAGGAACATATGATATAATACTAACCTGGCAGCACACCTTCAGACATTGCTTGCATGGCAATGCTCTTGGTGTTGTAAGTGACTAAGTAGGGCAGAAAGAAAAAGAGTAAAATTATATTAGTAGTTCAGAGCTTTAGGGAGGCCTTCTGCACCCCTTCTCTGTTCTTAATTCTTAGAAATTTGAAAAGGGCCTCTACAAAGGCACTTAAAGCCTTAACATTGGGGAGCACACTTCCTGGGCAAGCTTGTGCCCTCTGGTTATCTGTAGGCAGGGCAGTATTTCTGTGAAGTTGAAAGTTTGAAGAACACAGAGTGACCTGAATGTATCTCACCAATGTGTGTGAATAAATGGACATGCATGTTTCAACTAGGTTTTGTTGGAAGTTTTTTTTTTATGGACTCAACTTTACAATGTTTGTGTGACAATAATCCTATTTTGAAGTTGCCATCAGTAACTGTGTGGTACTGCAGTGTGGACCATGACTGTGTTACTCAGAAAGAGCTGTAAGGTTGACTCTGTGTTTCACAAGTCGCTGCAGTCAAGTTGCAATAGATTGAAGGAAACACTTAGTGACATACATGCTTTGCCCATCTGCTTGGCATAGCCTTACCAGATTTTCCCTAATGGGAAAATTTCTTTCACAACTGCTGGCAGGTCCTCTGAACATACTGAGACGACATTGACCCTTTCTGCCACTTCCTCATATACAGTCAGCATCACTGTCCTGCAGGGAGGGTGCTGAAGGGGGTGATGTCCTTCTGCTTAGTGCCTGACAAAGCAACTCCACTGCTACATTAGTGAAGTGGCTAGTGGACTGCTGCTGCTCCATCATTCCAGCACCAAAGATATGTAGGCTCCGTTTTAATATTTCTTCTTCGCAAAAAGACCCAGTTCCTTTCAAATGCCTGCTGTGCCCATTATTCCACCAATTCCCTGCCCCCCACCCCCACCCCCCCAGCAAGCCTTGCCCATTGAGTAGGGTGCTATAGGAGATGCAGACCAGGAACTCACTATAAATTAGGGTTAAACTTAGTGGTCTGTGAATGTAGGCAGAATGAAGATCACAACCAGCAACAGAAAATTTGCTTGATAAAGGGTGACAGCTTATTTGGGGAATAAAGCAGGAGCATGTTTGGGACTTTTGGGCTGATTTCCCAATCAGACAGTCTGGTGAGGAACATTTAAACAAGGAGCAGTGCTTGAGAACTTGCAGGCCTTATTTTCCATCTGTTCATTTCATTGGCTGTATATTCCGGGGCTGTGAGCCTATGATTTCCTGACCAGTACTCTCTGTGAATGCCACTCCTCACTGGAGTGTCCAATCAGGACATCAGTTCTTTGAAGTCTGTGTTTTTTTTTATTCATTCATGAGATGTGGGTGTCGCTGGCTAGTCCAGCATTTATTGCCCATCTCTAATTGCCCTTGAGAAGGTGGTGATGAGCTGCCTTCTTGAACCGCTGCAGTCCATGTGAGGTAGGTACACCCACAGTGCTGTTAGGAAGGGAGTTCCAGGATTTTGACCCAGTGACAGTGAAGGAACGGCGATATAGTTCCAAGTCAGGATGGTGTGTGGCTTGGAGGGGAACTTGCAGCTGGTGGTGTTCCCATGCATCTGCTGCCCTTGTCCTTCTGGTTGGTAGAGGTCGCGTGTTTGGAAGGTGCTATCTAAGGAGCCTTGGTGCATTGCTGCAGTGCATCTTGTAGATGGTACACACTGCTGCCACTATGCGTCGGTGGTGGAGGGAGTGAATGTTTGTGGATGGGGTGCCAATCAAGCGGGCTGCTTGATGTGTGTCAAGCTTCTTGAGTGCTGTTGGAGCTGCACCCATCCAGGCAAGTGGAGAGTATTCCACCACACTCCTGACTTGTGCCTTGTAGATGGTGGACAGGCTTTGGGGAGTCAGGAGGTGAGTTACACGCCGCAGGATTCCTAGCCTCTGACCTGCTCTTGTAGCCACGGTATTTATATGGCTACTCCAGTTTAGTTTCTGGTCAATGGTAGCCCCTAGGATGTTGATAGTTGGAGATGCAGCAATTGTAATGCCATTGAATGTCAAGGGGAGATGGTTAGATTCTCTCTCGTTGGAGATGATCATTGCCTGTCACTTGTGTGGCGCGAATGTTACTTGTCGCTTATCAGCCCAAGCCTGGATATTGTCCAGGTCTTGCTGCATTTCTACACGGACTGCTTCAGTATCTGAGGAGTCACGAATGGTGCTGAACATTGTGCAATATCAGCGAACATCCCCACTTCTGACCTTATGATTGAAGGAAGGTCATTGATGAATTCAGGATAACAGTGTGCATTACTCTGGGGACAGATGATGAATAGTTATTGAAGATTTAAAGGAACACAGAACATTCAGAACCACATTTCCCATGCTCTAGTGCTGGAATCATGATGTGTGTGAGAATCAGAACAAATAGCAGTAACTGGCATTGAGTAGATGTTCTTCTTGATAGATTATCCCCTTGAGGTGTCCCAGGTACAGTTCCAAGACCCTGCTGCTTCCCTGGTGCCATGTGCTACAGCAGCTTTATTTATTTAGAGATACAGCACTGAAACAGGCCCTTCGGCCCACCGAGTCTGTGCTAACCATCAACCACCCATTTATACTAATCCTACACTAATCCCATATTCCTATCACATCCCCACCTGTCCCTATATTCTCCTACCACCTACCTATACTAGGGGCAATTTATAATGGCCAATTTACCTATCAACCTGCAAGTGTTTTGGTGGTGGGAGGAAACCGGAGCACCCGGAGAAAACCCACGCAGACACGGGGAGAACTTGCAAACTCCACACAGGCAGTACCCAGAATTGAACCCGGGTTCTGGAGCTGTGAGGCTGCGGTGCTAACCACTGCGCCACTATGCCACCCGCTTAATTACTGGATTGCTGGTGTTTACAAGGCCAGACAGCTAATTGCCTGCTTTCAAGCAGAATGTTACAGTGAGTCTGCTGCTCAAGCTTTAAGGATCTGTTGGAAATGACAATACAGAAAGCAATCATCAATAAGGCAACAGTGTCAACCTGACATGCAGGTTCCTATAACTGCAACAGGTTTGAATAGAAGAAGGAGAGGACCATTTTGAACACACCTGCTTCTGTATTGGCTTATTAATTCAGATTCAGGGATGTCCAGTGTCAGTGGGTTGGCTCATTGCATTTATACTGTCAGATCCAGTTTCTGTAGGCCAACAGCTGACTTGAAGACCTGGTTAAGTCTGCTAGTATTCCATGGAGACTGAATGGCAAACTATAAACACCAGGAGCTGGCACCCAAATTCTAACTGAAAGACCAATGGAGAAGTCTTGAGTCAGCATTTTAATCAAAGAATGAAGCTTTATGTGGCCATATTTTCGACAGTAGCCTCACCCGACAGGAGTGTCCATTTGGAAATGCAGGTGTGCGCTGCCCTTGATTTTCAGATCAATGGGTTTATAAAACTGGGACTTGAAGGAAACCCCAGAGTGAGAATCCCTGGAGATAGGATTCCTCCTAGAGTCAAAGCAAGCCCTAATGTTCGGATTACCCCAACAGGCGGTAGTTGAATGCTTGAGGAATGAATAATATAAGAAACGCTACTGATGTGGTATTGGTTTGCCTGTATGGTATTGGTTTGTAGTTTGACTCGTTATTCTGTCATGAAGTTTCTCAGTATTACTTGACAAATTGCAAAATAATTATTAGCTCAAGATGTTAAACCCATCTACCACTCTCCCACATTCATGGAGCATTAGATTACAATTTCACAACTCAAATGGGCTCAGTTTCCCTGCAGATGTACAATTCTATTTGTACTTTGGGCCGCTTTGGGCAGGGGAAGAATGTCATTTTATGTGGATCCTGCCAGTAGGGGGCGTGCATGTGCAGAAAATCTTTCTGTCCTGTGCAGCAACTTGGAAAAAAAAGCCAAGCTGCTTTTAAAACAGCTACTCCAGATCGCTGGATTGTAAGAGGCTCCATCCTTTGGATACAAAGCTAAGCCAAGGTCCATTCTGCTTGCTTGGGGAGATGTAAAAAATCCCATGACACTATTTGAAGAGGAGCATGGAATTCTCTGGGTGTCCAGGCCACGTTCACTCCTTAAATGGCATTGCCGACAAAATACTTGCTGTTTGTGCGATCTTGCTGGGTGCAAATTGGCAGCCGTGTTTTCCCAAGTAACAACACTGACTGCATTCAAAAGTCATCCATTTGCTGTTAAGTAATTTGGAGCATCAGAAGGCCATGGGTGCGCATCCCACTCCAGGACATGAACACACCATACAGTACTGAGAGAGGGCTGTAATATTGGAAATGCTGTCTTTCAAATGAGATGTTAAACCAAGGCCCCCTCTGCTACACACTGTCTCTCCTCCTTATGGTTTATTCAATCAAGAAAAGTAAGTGTACTAGGAGGCTGAGAAGGGAAGACCACAAGGAAAAATTAGGTATATACTGAGGGAAAACAAGTTGGGAAAAAATGGATCATTTGTTTACCGACAGATTAATTGGGAAGAACTTGTTGCTTTGGGAAGTAGTAGCCAGCTAGGGAAACAAATCAGGGAGTGCACATGAAAGGGTTGAAAGTAACACCTGTGCTATATAATCTTTAACATTTGAGGGTTGGAGAGGCACAAATCAGAATTGGATATTTACTTAGAATCATAGAATCTTACAGGGTAGAAGGAGGCCATTGTGCCTGTGCCAATTCTTGGAAACATAGAAACATAGAAAATAGGAACAGGAGTAGGCCATTCGACCGTTCAAGTCTGCTCCACCATTCATTATGATCATCCAACTCAGTAACCTGTTCTCGCTTTCGCCCCATATCCTTAGATCCCTTTAGACCCAAGAGCTATATATAACTCCTTCTTGAAAACATACAATGTTTTGGCCTCAACTGCTTTCTGTGGTGGCGAATTCCACAGGCTCACCACTGTCTGGGTGAAGAAATTGCTCCTCATCTCAGTCCTGAAAGGTTTACCCCGTATCCTTAGACTATGACCCCTGGTTCTGGACTCCCCCACCATTGGGAACATCCTTCCTGCATCTACCCTGTCAAGTCCTGTTAAAATTTTACAGGTTTCTATGAGATCCCCCCTCACTCTTCTGAACTCCAGCGAATATAACCCGAACCGACTCAATCTCTCCTCATACGTCAGTCCTGCCATCCCAGGAATCAGTCTGGTAAACCTTCGCTGCACTCCCTCTATAGCAAGAACATCCTCAGATAAGGAGACCAAAACTGCACATAATATTCCAGGTGTGGCCTCACCAAGGCCCTGTATAATTGCAGCAAGACATCCCTGCTCCTGTACTTGAATCCTCTCGCTATGAAGGCCAACATACCATTTGCATTTTTTACTGCCTGTTGCACCTGCATGCTTACCTACAGTGATTGGTGTACAAGAACACCCAGGTCTCGCTGCATATTCCCCTCTCTCAGTTTATAGCCGTTCAGATAATAATCTGTCTTCCTGTTTTTGCTACCAAAGTGGATAACCTCACATTTATCCACATTATACTGCATCTGCCATGCATTAGCCCACTCACTCGACTTGTCCAAACCACCCTGAAGCCTCTCTGCATCCTCCTCACAAATCCCCACGTTCCCACCCAGTATTGTGTCATCTGCAAATTTGGAAATATTACATTTAGTTCCCTCATCTAAATCATTAATATATATTGTGAATAGCTGGGGTCCTAGCACCAATCCCTGCGGTACCCCGCTAGTCACTGCCTGCCATTCGGAAAAAGACCCATTTATCCCTGCTCTTTGTTTCCTGTCTGCCAACCAATTTTCTATCCATCGCAATATACTACCTCCAATCCCATGCGCTTTAATTTTACACGCTAATCTCTTATGTGGGACTTTGTCGAAAGCCTTCTGAAAGTCCAAATAAACCACATCCACTGGCTCCCCATCATCAACTCTACTAGTTACATCCTCGAAGAAATCTAGTAGATTTGTCCAGCATGATTTCCCTTTCGTAAATCCATGCTGACTCAGCCCGATTCTACCGCTGTTCTCTAAGTGCTCTGCTATAAAATCTTTGATAATGGACTCTAGAATTTTCCCCACTACCGACGTCAGGCTGACTGGTCTATAATTCCCTGCTTTCTCTCTATCTCCCTTTTTAAATAGTGGGGTTACATTAGCTACCCTCCAATCTGCAGGAACTGTTCCAGAGTCTATAGAATCTTGGAAGATGACCACCAATGCATCCATTATTTCTAGGGCCACTTCCTTAAGTACTCCGGGATGCATACCATCAGGCCCTGGGGATTTATCGGTCTTCAATCCCATCAATTTTCCCAACACCATTTCTCTACTAATACTGATTTCCTTCAGTTCCTCTCTCTCACTAAGCCCTGTGTTCCCCAACATTTCTGGTATGATATTTGTGTCCTCCTTTGTGAAGACAGAACCAAAGTATACATTTAGTTGGTCAGCCATTTCTTTGTTCCCCATAATAAATTCCCCTGTTTCTGACTGTAAGGGACGTACATTTGTCTTTACCAATCTTTTTCTCTTCACATACCTATAGAAACTTTTACAGTCAGTTTTTATGTTCCCCGCAAGCTTGCTTTCATACTCTATTTTTGTCTTCTTAATCAATCCCTTGGTCCTCCTTTGCTGAATTCTAAACTGCTCCCAATCCTCAGGTCTGTTGTGTTCAATGCCCCTATTTACAAAGCCACACATCCCATACACTTCCTTACTTGCCTTATCAACTTGACCTGCCACCTACAAGGATTTGTGAATATGCACCTCCGGGTCCCTTGACTCTTGTCCTCCTCCCACCTCAAAATAATACCATTTACATTATGCTGTTTCTCCTTACATTATATTGTTTAACCTCAAGTGAATCATCTCACACTTATCTGCATTAAATTGCATCTGCCATATGTCTGCCCATTTCACCAATCTGTCAGTGTCCTCCTAAAGTCTGCTACTTATCCTGCTCAGTATTTGCTGCATTGCGAAGTTTTATATCATCTGCAAACTTCGAAGTTGTACTTCCTATAGTCCAAGATCATTTACATACAGTATAAAAGAAAGGTAATGGTCCTAATTACAACCCCTGTGGGATTCCAACTGTGTACTTCTCTCCAGTTAGAAAACATCCCTTTACCACTACTCTCTTCCTCCTATCCTGTCGACAATTAATACTTGAAAAGGAAAATTTGCTGGGCTATGGATAAAGAACAGGGGAGTGAGACTAATTGGATAGCTCTTTCAAAGAGCCAGCACCAGCATGATGGGCTGAATGGGCTCCTTCTGTGCTGTATGCTTCTATAAAATTAGCTTTGCTTACATTTCCCTCTACTACAAACTATTTGATTACTCGTAGGCAGCAGCAACTCATTAATAGTTGAAAGAAGGAATTGTCTTGTGTTGCGTCTGTGCTTCACTCGAAATAAATAACTTGCTGGCAATGGCTGAAGTAGTGTAATAATGAGATTTTTACATGGTTGAGATACCAAGACAAACCCTGCTTGTGGTTGTGTGTGGGAACAGCTGTGCTTGTAAGTTAAGAACAGGGAAAGTGGCTCAAGCTGTTTATTTAACCAAAGGATATTATTTCGGTTGATTTGATTTTTAATTTTGCCTGAATTTGCAGCTTCCTTTCAGGCAAGTGACTTGTAAAATGTGATGAGCAGAATGTCAGACAAAGCCTATTGCTTGGCATTGAATCGTTCATGATTTTCAGCTGAGTGCGTTGCACAAAGGTAGTAAATAAATGCCACCAAGTACCAAATTACTGCAGCTTTCCTTTGTATAAGCATGTGCATACTCAAGGTTTTTTTAATATTATTGTGTAGTGTCTGGAAAGAAAAGACAGATATTTTCCTTCATAAATATCCTGTAATTCTTAGTGTTAGCCTGAAAAGGAAAGGAAAAACAAGGAAAAACTTTGGATTAATTGGCCTCTCAGATCAAAGTTAAACATCAATGAGATTTGGCAGCTAAAGGCTTCTGGAATTACAGAAGCCACTTTCTCTTAATGTACCCATAACCTTCTGTGCAATAAAAATTCCATCAAGTGAGCTAATATCAAGTTGGAGATAGATCTCTCTGTGCTGGTACAAACTTTCCATCTTTGTCATTTATCTGTCAGTCTCTATCTACATATATCCCTCTCTACATCTCTTTCTGCATGGCATTCTCTTTTTGCCCTTGTCCATTTCCTTGTGATGAGCTCCTTCAACTGATATGTTATTGTTTTTTCATATTCCAATTGCTTCTGTACCTCCATGCTCCCCTTCCGTCTCCTCTAATCTTCTAATCACAGTCAAGATGCTTGGTGTACTGCCACCACAACAGTGACTTGTATTTATATTGCACCTCTTAGCATTCCAAAATATCCCGATGCTTTACAGAGCAAATAAAAGCACAGATAAAAGTAATATTGAAGGGACCATGATGTGAGAGTTAAGAGAGGTAGCCAAAAGTTTAATTGAAAAGATAGATTGTTGGAAGGTAATTGAAGGGGAGAATGAAACGGCAGAGGGAACTTTAAAGACAGAGAAATCCACAATTGCGATAAAATAATAGCTGTTGCAATACTCCCTCTAATATCGTGCTACCCTTGCAATTATAAACTTCACTCTTTTTTTCCCTATGCATTAGTATTGTCTGCATGCTTTTAATATAGTTAATCAATATGCTAGTTATTGAAGTCAGTGGTAGATACATAAGTGGCCAGTGATAAACTGATAGACAATTATAGAACCACAGATAGACAGTTATAACTGCATAGATAGACAGCCACAGACAGATAAATAATCAGTGATAAACACACAGCCAATGTTAAGCACAAATAGATAATGATAAACATAAACAGTCAGGGGAAGCTCAGCAATTAGTCTCCTCAACTTTGTTTGAAAAAATAATTGTTATAGAAATTCTTGCGGGCAGAAATTGTGCAGCTTGCTCTCTCCAGATGTGAGCACGATTTGGAGGTGAAGTTACAACACTGTAACCCCTAACACACCTCCAAGCCAACAGCATAGCCTCTCAACTTCTGCCCTGTGCTGTGTTTGATATTAAATGATTGCTTTGTTTCTTCCCCTCCCCGCCACTGTGCAGGCAGAAAATGAAAAGCTGACCTGGAGGGACCGAGTTCCTGGCTATCTGGGGAATTTTGTGTCAATTCTGTTCATGGTAGGTATGTTTATTCTAGTTAAAGATGGGAGGTGTTGTGACTGAGGGTGACCTGGGATTCTGCAAAGTTCACGTTTTCAATGATACGCCTAACCATGAGACAATAATCTGGAGACTGTACACATCAGAGTTATTTATCACAATATCATGTGTAAAATCTAAACCTGTTCCTTTTAAAATAGGCCCCACAATATAGAAAAGTCAGAAATTTCTAAATATAACACCGCGATTTTGACGAGCATGAAAGGACTTAAACCTCAATCACCACAAAATTCAAAATGACTAACAGTTGGACACATTTTCTTGCAAAAGATCTAGAGATCACTTATTTCCTATAGACCAATCAGCTTTACTGAGGTAGATTGACAGCAGGCTTTTTTTTTGCAGTGTAAATTCTGAGCACAACAACTTTTATTTCTGAATAAAATGAGTTTTGCTTTTTGAAAAATGTCAGAAATGCAAAGCACCTCAAACCTTAATAAGGGCTTATATTATTTAGAGTCATTATCGAACAGAGAGATTTGTGATTGCAGCTAACTTTATAAAGCGTTTTTATTTCTCTGCAGATTGGCCTGACATTTTCTGCTGTCTTTGGAGTGATCATATATCGAATCTCTATAGCAGCGGCCATGGCGATGAGTACAAATGAGAGCACAAAGTCAAACATTCGAGTCACAGTAACCGCGACAGCCGTCATCATTAATCTTCTGGTGATCATCATCCTGGATGAGATCTACGGCGCTGTGGCTGAGTGGCTGACCAAAATGGGTAAGCCTGCATTCCAAGATAGTGGTAATTTTGCAGTGCAGAGACAAAGATTCATCAAAACCACTCCCTGATGAGAGAGTGGCTCTGGAGAACATTCCCTTGAAATCCATGGTGAAAGTATCATGGAGAATAGGACAGCTATTCCTAAAACCCTGAAGAATATTGGTGTGTAGGAGTTTATGAAGGTCTTTGTACTTAGCTGGTAGAAGAGATTTGGAGGCCATGATTTTCAAATAATTATTTTTGGGATTTAGGCATCATTGCCAAGGATTTATTTCCCCATCATAGTTGCCCTGAGAAGGAGGTGGTGGGACTTCTACTTAAACCACTGGTAACAGATTGATACAACTGAGTGGACTACGTCAGAGGGTGGTTAAGAGTCAAGCATGTTAGTGTGGGGCTGGACTCACATATAGGCCAGACCAGGCAAGGACAGCAGGTTCCATTTCCTAAAGGACATTCATGAACCACTAGGTTTTTTTACGACAATCCAACAATTTCAAGGTCACTTTTGCTCATACTGCATTTTATTTTGAGACTTTTTTTAATATGAATTGAAATTTTCAAACTGCCGTTGACCTTCTCTGGAATATTCGTCTAGGCTTCTAGATTATTTATTCATCCAGCAACATAACCACACCATTACTGTAACCCACTTATTTTTAGCTCAGCAAATCTTGTCAAGATTCACTGAAGAAGCAATTAAACTCCTTTTATGGACTATGCTAATTTATAGAATTGTCTACCACCCAGTATAACATGCATCTGTGGGAGCAATCAGAATACAAATTAACATATTCCTGATTAAAGAGGAGACAAAAATTTGAAAGTTTAGATATAGCTAGGTTATGAGGGGTGTTGGTTAGCTCAGTTGGTTAGACAGCTAGTGTATGATGTAGAATTAAATGGCAACAGCACGGGTTCAATCCCCATACCCACTGGGGTAATTCATGGAGGTCTGCTTCTTTGCCTTGCCACAGGCTTGAGGAGTGGTGACCTTCAAGCTATGTATCACAAACTGTCTCTCTAATGGGGAGAGATGCCTATGGTCCTTTGAGACTATGGCTAGAACAAGCAAGATAGGTTATGTCAGTGGGCAAAGATTTGGCAGATGGAGTAAAATGTGAGGTTGTCCACTTTGGCAGGAAGAATAGAAAAGCAGAATATTATTTTAATGGAGAGAGACTGCAGAATGCTATGTACGGGGGGATCTGAGTGTCCTTGTACACGAATCATAAAAGGTTAGCATGCAGGTACAGCAAGTAATTAGGAAGGCAAATGGAGTGTTGGCATTTATTGCAAGGGGGATGGAGTATAAAAGTAGGGAAGGCTTGATATAACTGTACAGGGCATTGATCGGACCATACCTAGAACACTGCGTACAGTTTTGGTCTCCTTACTTAAGGAGGGATATAGTTGCATTGGAAGCAGTTCAGAAAATGTTTAAAAGGCTAATTTCTTGGATTAAGGGGTTATCTTATGAGGAAAGGTTGGGCCTATACTCATTTGAATTTAGAAGAATGAGAGGTGATTTTATTGAAGCATACAGGATTCTGAGGGGGCTTGTTATGATTGATGCTTAGAGGATGTTTCCCCTCGTGAGGGAATCTAGAACTAAGGGCACAGTTTAAAATATGGGGTTTATCATTTAAGATGGAGATGAGGAGGAATTTCTTCTCTGAGGGTCGTTAATCTTTGGAATTCTCTTCCCCAGAGAGGAGTGGAGGTTGAGTCATTGAATGTGCTCAAGGCTAAGTTAGACTGATTTTTGGCAGACAAGGGAGTCGAGGGTTATGGGGAGTGGCAGGAAAGTGGAGTTAAGGCCACAATCAAATCAGCCATGATCTTATTGAATGGGGGAACAGACTTGAAGGGCCGAATGGCCTACTGCTGCTCCTATTTCTTATGATCTTACAATCTTATGGAATCAAACAGCCAAAATGGTCAGAATCAATTCTGTACTTGGATCTAAATAATGGAGAGAGGACCAGATGGGATGAATTGCCTGTTGTGAGCATGGTCCAAACATAGCTCATTGATTAGAAGACAGTTTTTTTTACAATTAATTTTAGGTGAGATTTTATTAGTGATGTTGCATTCTTGTCACCATTGATGCTAAGCACAGCTGTGGGTGACCTGCTACAATAATTCATTTTTGCTTATTTATTGAAACAGGTAGGAAAATCTTAACAAATGTCGATACTCAAATTTATTTTGCGCTTACAAAAAATGCCAGGGCCAAAATGGTCTCACACAGGGAAAAAAAATTTAAAGGGTCTTGCAGGGGTTTAAAATAATCAACGCTTTTCAAAATGGCACTGATGGTATTGGTGACATGCTATGTTAGGGTCAGTGAGTACAAATTTTCAATTTCACATTTTAATAGTAAACGTGGTTGTGTAAGTTCACAATGAAGAGGTGAAGTTGCTCAAAAACTCTAGTTAAAGTTAGTTTTACCTGTCAGCTTGGCTGTCTTCATAACATGCTCATCTATGAGTGAACACACATCCTATGCTGACATTTCAGTGCAGTACTAAGGGAGTTCTGCATTGTTGGAGGTGCTGTCTTTCAGATAAGACATTAAAATGAGGCTTAGTCTATCTCTTCAGTTAGGTAAGAGGCCAGGAATTCTGCAGCGAGTAACTCACCTCCTTACTCCTACTGTCCACTATCTGCAAGGCACAAGTCAGGATTGTGATGGAATACTCTCCACTTGCTTGGATAGGTATAACTCCAACAACACTCAAGAAGCTTGACACCATCCAGGACAAAGCAGCTTGCTTGATTGGCATCCCATCCACTAACATTCACTCCCTTTACCACCGACGCACAGTGGCAGCAGTGTGTACCATCTACAAGGTGCACTGCAGCAATGCACCAGGGCTCGTTCGACAGCACTTTCCAAACCCGCAAGCTCTACCACCTCAAAGGACAAGGGCAGCAGTTACATGGGAGCACCACAACCCGCAAGTTCCCCTCCAAGCCACACACTATCCTGACTTGGGACTATATCACCATTCCTTCACTCTCACTAGGTCAAAATCCTGGAACTCCCTTTCTAACAGCTTTGAGGGTATACCTACCCCACATGGACTGCAGTAGTTCAAGAAGGCAGCTCACCACCACCTTCTCAAGGGCAATTAGGGAAGGGCAATAAATGCTGGCTTGGCCAGCGATGTCCATTTCCCACGAACAAATTAAAGAAAAATGTAAAAGATCCCAGGGCACTGGCACCAAATGGAAAGTTTTGTTAGTGTCCTGGTCATCACTTCTCCCTCAAACCACACCACCAAAAAACAGAGTAACTGGTCATTCATTTCATTTGCTGTTTCTTTGATCTTGGGTTGCCACCTTTTTCCTGCAGAATAACTTCGGCTAAAGTTCAGAAATAATTTATTAGTTGTGAAGCATTTTGTGATGCCCTGAGGATTTGATGAGGTTCTATATAAATGCAAGATCACTCTTTGTTTTCTGTGTTTATAGAGTGTGGTTCATGATGGTAGCAAACTAAAAGACCATGGAGATGTTGTTGCAAATTGTGTGAGTGAGGTTATAAAAATTATTGCAAGACTTGTTTGTTACTGAACAACATTAAGGGATGGTGGTTACTTCAGGTTAGCAATGGGGAATAGTAAGAACATTCGCTCAGACTTGATAGAACTCCACGAAATTCTGCATGTTCTTCTTACTCAACTTTCATTTAAACAAGGGAATGCTATGAAACTTGACAAGCTAATAAAGGAAACAAACTGATTTGATAGTCTTTACACACGTTTTTTCATATTAATAGTTCTGGTTTAAATGGTGTATATACTTATAATTGTTCTTTTTTTTTGCAGAAGTTCCCAAAACAGAAAAGACCTTTGAAGAGAGATTAATTCTGAAAGCCTTCCTATTAAAATTTGTTAACTCTTATGCCCCTATTTTCTATGTGGCCTTTTTTAAAGGACGGTAAGTTTCAGCTGGTTAATGTTTTCAGAAAAGACTAAGGGATATAGCTTCTTCTGGGTGTTAAACGTAACAAGTCAACATCAGAAGTTCCCTCGGGAGTACTTCAGATCAGTCAGAGTAACTTTGCCGGGAATCGGTGAAAGCCATGTGATGTGTCTGAGATTTGCACCAATCTTCCAGCGAAGCCGGATAGCCACCAAGGAAATTTCAAGCGATAATGTTAAAAGGAATGGGAAAATGGTAAAGCATATTATTGGACATGCCTGCTGTGATTACCAGGATTTAGAATTTTCCTCCTGTTATAAATTACGTAAGCTGTCATTAAGAAATAAATCGCTATTCTTGCGTTACTCAACTTTTACTTCAATTTGATTGATCTGAGCTTTCAGAAATACTAAAATTGTTACAGATGCTTTGAACAGAAAAAAAATTGATTAAACTATTGAGAGTATGAATTTGTCTTGGGTGGGAGGGCTAATTGGGAAGTATCACATGGGCCACCTCTTATACACCCCACTTGATATTCAGTCTTATTGCTGTCAGTGGAATTGAGCATCAGGCTGGGGTATAGCAAGCAGTTGATATAATACTGCCTGTCTTGCACTACTGGCCAAGATGACCAAGATAACCCAGGGTAACATTTATCACCTTCAGAATGAACATAAAACTGCTTGTAATTCATTCTAAGTTGTCAGTCTCAGTGAGGAGTGGTTGTGTGGGAAGAGGAAATGTCAAGCTGGTGCAGGTGGATATGGTCTGAGTTCAAAAGGAAAGCATAGTATTGGACCGAGGAGAGGGACTTTTGCATCTGGCCATCCTCCAACTGATCTGTTTGATGTACCTAAAACTCTCAAAACCCCTAAGTTATATTGAAATAAATAAATGACTAGTTTGTTGACAAGGCCTAGGTTTCTGTTGAAGGATATGATAAGTGGTCTGTTTTCTTGGCAGGTTTGTTGGCCGACCTGGAAGATACGTTTATGTCTTTCATGACTATCGTATGGAAGAGGTAGGGGGAAGTATCAGAACCAAATATGCAATGTTACTGCAGTGCAGAATTTTGTTGAATTTGACATATTTTCTTGTTTGATAATTTAAATATTGTACTAAAACTGTTTTTTTAAAGAACATCATTTTCACTTTCTCTTCATTTCGAACCAGTGTGCCCCTGGAGGTTGCCTGATGGAACTCTGTATTCAGCTAAGCATTATTATGCTTGGGAAACAGCTCATTCAAAACAATCTCTTCGAAATTGGTATTCCGTAAGTACTGTGACTGGTTCTATTTGCCTTTCAAGTGCTTTCTGACTAAGGGGATCTAACAGAATGTTTCCCTGATTTCCTGTAAACAAATTTTACCATTTAGATGCTACTTCCTGCATCTTATACACCGCAACCAAGCAACATAGGTGGTACCTCGGTGAGCTTATCCAGTGACGAGTTGATTTGTACAGGCCAGGAAGGTATCTGGTTTGGTCTTTGATGTGTGCTGCATTAACTAATCTCAACCAGGACAACAGTGGAGGATGATTTTCATCACATTTTAGGTGACTCCATGCAGTCAGTATTTGGAAATACATAAATCAACAAGTTAATTGTCTCATTAAACTGCCTTGTTGTGAACAAAACTTTCACTATCAGTTAACGTAAATATTTTTAGTCAATCAATTCTAGTTAAGCAATGTTGATTTTTACAAATTAGATTTTGATTCATCAGAGTTCAGCAGTAACCATAATTGACTTCCCCACAGCAAGCAGCCTCAATGGATGAGCCAGTTGCCTCGAAATACCACAGTTCTCTTCCACATGCATAGATGTCAGTTTATTTTGTACACACATCATATTGCTGTGTCATTTAGAAACAAGGTTCCATTTATGGATGGTGCATAGTTTTTACTAAACATTTATGGCCAGAATACAGATATGAGAGGTTGGAAATGGACATTGTTACATGCATTTGTCCAATTTTTGACAACAGTTTGGAGAAGGTAATCTGTGGACAAAAAGCTGGGGTGTGGGACTAAGCACAGCTGCTCTTTCAAAGAGCCAGCACAGGTACAATGGCCCAAATGGCCTCTTTCCATGCTGTAAGTTTCTATGATTCCATGACTCAGAACTCCTGGGTTAGGGGGAGAAATTTGGCCAAAGTTCTACTCCTGGTTGCTACCCAGTGACTTATGTTGGCAGTATCTAATATATGGATGTTAGGTAAGGAGAGGACTGGACTCCTAAATGATGCACTACACAGTTGAATATCCTGCCAATATCCTGGTCAGCACAGCAACAGAAATATCGGCAACTTGAGAAAGGTACTGAAGGGAGCGCGTGGAATTATATCCTAGCAAACACTCAATGCTTTGAGGAGGGAGGAGAGCAAAGGAAATTAGCAAGAAAAGATATGGCAAACTCGCAAGTGGGACGAGA
Organism: Heterodontus francisci; assembly: GCF_036365525.1. NCBI lineage: Eukaryota > Metazoa > Chordata > Chondrichthyes > Heterodontiformes > Heterodontidae > Heterodontus > Heterodontus francisci. The sequence continues at coordinate 23,530,435 of NC_090397.1, forward strand.
AAAGAATAGAAGGCTTTTTTTTGCAACAGAGAAATAAGAATGACAACAGCCTGAAATTAAAAAGCATCCTTAAGATAATAAAATATCTCATTGTTTTCATCCCTGTCAAATGCTATCAGGTGCTGAGCAGCAAGGGAGAAGTATTAGAAGTGATAATTGAAGGCAAGATCAATGAGGGAGATTCTGAAGGGCCTATTGGAGAAGTGGAGACCAAGGCAAGGGGTTCAGGTAGGGTGTTCTATTAGCTAGGGTGTTGCAAAGTGCAGGCCCCAAATGGAGGAAAGCTCTTTGAGTGAAGGTAGGGCATTGTGAAGCTAGGATGCAAAGGAGGTCAAAATTGAAAGAGAGAAGGGTGTATACTGGAACATAGGACTGAAGGAGGTTGCAGCGGTAAGGGGGAGTAAGGCTCTGGAGGCACTTGTAGACAAAGACAAAGATTTTTAAATTAGTGCTTTGGGGAACAGGGAACCAATGAAATTTGACATGGACAAGGATGATAGAGAGCAGCAAGAACAACAGCTAAGGCACAAATAAGAAAAACATTTCAAATGTAACTGCTGCATTTTTATTTAGACTTATTACATGTACAGTATACTTTGGAGGTAATTTTGACATTGGGTGATGGTATAAAATTAGCAATAGTGAATCAACAGCCTGCATTTTCTGATTTTCAGTACTATTGAAATCAACTGACATAAAAATTAGCAGAGATGTAAAACAGGCTTCCAATTCAGTATTTTTTCTTTTTATCCAAACTCACAAAATCAAAATGACCCCCAAGGATTCCATGTATGGAATCTCATGTGGACTCTCACTGCTTCCCACTCAATACACTCTTCACATTCTAACTAACTCCACAAGCCAAGATCATTTCACACTTTGCAAAGTGCATACTATTCATTTCGTGCCTTTGACCCATCGCGTCCTGATCAGAGAACTTCTCTACACTAATGATGCTGCACTAGTCACTCACATGGAAGTGCCACTACAAAGACTCATGGTCTGTCTCTCCCATGCCTGTAACTTGTTCTGCTTGAGTATATAAGTATCAAGAAGACTGTGGTAATGGGACAAGATGTTGCATCTCCGCCCCTGATCACACTAAATAACACCAAACTGGAAGTGGTTAGCAAATTCTGCTACCTTGCGTCCACAGTGACAGACAATCTGTCCCTTGTTGCAGAGCTCGTTACACGGCATAGAGAAAGCAGCTACCATCTTTGGCCAACTTATGGAACGTGCACGATATAACACCAAGCTGGCCTTTAGGACCAAGCTGATGGTTTATAAGGCATGTGTTCTCAGCACCTTGCTGTATGGCTGTGAAACATGGGTGACTTACAGCTACCAGGAAAAGAAGCACAATAATTTCCATCTTCGCTGTCTGTGGTGCATTACGAGTATATCCAGGCAGGACAAAATCACAAATGCAGCAGTCCTCTCAAAGTCAGAGCTCCCAAGTGTGTTGACACTAATCAAACAGAGGCAGCTTCGGTGGATTGGACACATCCGCAGGATCAAAGATGGTCGATTACTCAAGGACCTTCTTTACGGTGAGGTAGTCGGGGCCAGACGACCACAGGGATGCCCAAAGCTCCGCTTCAAGGATGCTTGCAAGCATGACATGAAGGCCCTAAATGTTGACGATCACACTTGGGAGTCACTAACTGGTGAAAGAGAAATGTCGACACATCCTGTGGACTGGCATGCACTACCAAGATGACAAGTGGCTAGAGCAGCTTAACAACAGGCGCCAGTGCCGAATACAACAACTAACAGCGTCACTTGGCAGCTTCACATGCAGCACTTGTGGCAGAACACGTTTCTCAAGGATTGGCCTTCACAGCCATCAGCAAGAGAAGACACCCCACCTAAAAGGATTGTTTGCTTTATGCCTATCTTCTTTTGTAGATGGAAGGATGCCAACAACTCAATACATAATCCACCCAAAGGCACTGAAATTCTTTCTTGGCATGATACCATCCACAGAGGTAACCAGTAATTAACTCAATGCCAACACTTTCCTATGTCTGGGTTTATATGAAATTCTCTGGATGAGTTTGAACTTTGCTCATATTTAAATGGCTATCTTTGGGGTAATATTAACTTTGAGCAAGGGTGTAAAATGGGGGATATTGAGTTGGCCGTCCATTATTACACCATGCCTGATTTTCCCTTTCATTGCATATTACTCCTGTCAGCTTTTATTTGTCCAGGAACAGTAAAACTGCAAGGGGGGAAAGTGAAGGGGAAAGGTTTTCAATACCTGTTCAGTGAAAAACATTTAGGGTCTTAACTATGAAGGAAAATGGAGATAATAGTAAAATAATGGTCGGTACTTTGCAGTAACAAAAATGGCGAGGTTATTAGTACTTGCCATGATTACAGGGTAAATCTGACAGCAACTTTTAGGGCTGGATTTTATGGATCCTCCTCAGGCAGGGCTGGAGGTGGAGGGGCACGGAGAATCGCGATGGGTGGTGGGAGGTGGAGGGCCCGTCGCCTCCCCGCTGCCAAGCAATCTTACGGGGGATAGGCTGATGATGGCCTTCCCACCCAGAGGCCAATTGAGGCCCTTAAGTGGCCTATTAACTGCCAATTAAGGGTTTCTTCCCACCGCCGTTGAGATCGTACCAGTAGCGGGGATGTCTACGCCATGATGGGAGGGCGCCTTATAAAATGAGGCAACCTCCCTGGGAGCTTTGGGGGGGGAATCCCTTCTCATTGGGATATCTGCAGCCCATGGAGGACAACCCCCACCCCCCCCCCCCTCCCCTGGACTGCACGATGAACCGCCACCCCCTCTTTCCGGGGTCTTCCAGACTGGCCCCAGCGACCCACCTCATCTATCTTTGGTCTGGGGTTCCAGCACTAGGCCTGGATCCAAGGCCTCTGCAGTACCAGCAGTGGCCACCGCTCCCACTGGCGCTGCCAATATTGCTGAGCTGGCTGCCCTCTGCTTGGCCGGCATCTTGGAGGCGGGATCCCCATCTTTAAAGGGACAAAGAACCCAACTCGTGAAACTTTGATATAAAAAGACTGGAGGATCTCTCTGGGGTGGGAAGGGGGATGTGGGTAGGAAAAGGCTGGGCAGGGTACCCCCTGCCTTTTCGTCCCGGCTCCGGGAGCCCCACCTCTTATACAAAATCCACCCATAGTGTCCGCACATGAGTAGTTGAATGCAGAAATCCAGCAGTTGCTGTTAGAGATAGCGTGCTCCTTCATAGGGTGTGCTGCTCAAGGCCTCGCCGGTGGACTTGGCACTGAAATCACTAATGGCATAAACTTGAAATACTTGCTAGTTCCACAATAAAAATGGCTGAGAAAGTTAGGGTTAGTACATTTGGAAATAAGTGAGTTTTTAATGATGTTGTAAGTGATAATTACTGTGGAGCAACCTTGCTGGGCCGGAAAAAATTATTTTATAAGTATAGAGTCTCATTCCCTCAGAATAAAATTAATATTGCAGCTTTTAATAATTTTTTTGCTTTTTTCTGTGTTACGACCAGGTGAGAAAGGTATCCAGGCTTTCAGCCTTCACCTGGTCTTACTGTAACAGAGTTTTATTTTAAACATCCAGTGGTTTGAGTTCCCCTTGGTGAATCCTTGTTCATCGCTTTCCAATTATAAGGGAAAGAAATGAGTACAAACAGGCTTTCTGAGGTTTAAAGAAGAAAAGGGAAATGTATTAAAACTTAAACTTAACCTCTAATTCAGTTGACACCTACGGATACACGACGCACCCATGCTAGCATGCATACGCGATACACACATGCAAATAGAGACAGAAAAGAGCAGAAGAAAGATAAAGTGGAGAGGTTTGAGGCAATATCTGAAGGGTTTGTTACGGTTCTTCAAGCTCACTGTATGGTCCTTGCTTATAGGTAATTCTTGCTTTTCATTGGGGGCTGGTATTCTTCTTAAACCTCGTTCACTGTAGGAGATTTCTCTCTCTTGGGGTTCATGTGCCTTCAATGGATTCTGAAGCTGGTGAGAAAGAGATGAGAGCAGACAGGAGAAGTTGTGGTGAGCCACCGAAGAGAGGTGTTTTCAGTCCAGGAGCAAACAGTTTTCTGTGTTCAAATTCTCTGCGGCCAATTTAAAACTTTCAGTTCAAAACTCTGCAACAGACAGTTAGTCATGTGACTAAACTGGTCTGACCACATCTTCTGTGTATTGGGAGCAGGGACTGGTTCCTTTGTTCCAACACTGTCTGCTAGTTTGCAAAAAATGTCTTCCTGGCTAGGGGCCTGGCAATTCCTTGTGATAGGCCCTCTTTTCTTCCCAGCAACAATTTGAAGTTTAATGTCCGTGTGGTGAAATTAATGTACCTCATTCTTGGCAGGTGGGGGCCTGCATGACATCTGTTTCTCATCTATCTCTCTCCCTTAATCCCACCTTTATTCCCCAATTTTATCTGATTCCTGAACATGATTTAAATGCAATATATATTTCTTGTTTTTTACGTATTGGTTTGGAATCTGGATATCTCGGCATGGATATGTCAATCTGATTGATTGTAAGAGCCTCACTGTTGCTTGTCCTGTTCAGAGATGCCACAGATCCCTTGTAAAAGGCACCAAACTGAATTAGACTCTGGATTAGTGGAAACTTCCTCTGAAGAACGCAGGAAAGCTCTGGGCAGTTGTACACAAGGTGAACAGTGAAGACTGTTCCCTCGCTGCTGACAGCAAAATCTGGCCCTATAATGATAATCTATTTAATAAAGAGTGTCAAGAAGTTGAAAGAACTTTCACAACATAGAATCATAGATTCATAGAAATTTACAGCATGGAAGGGGCCATTCGGCCCATTGTGTCCTCGCTAGCCTACAAGTAGCATCCCAAACTCAATAATTGGGAGAGTGTTTACATAATTGGTGCAATCACTAAAAGAGCAAATTAGCCAACATTATTTGCTCTGTTCTCCTGAAGGAATTTTATACTGCGGACTGAAAAGATTTGTATGATAGAAAGCTCTCTTATTCCGTTTCAATTTAAAATTGTTTTGATCATTAATGGAAAGTTTCAGATCTGAGTTGACATTTCTACCACTTCAGATGTTGCTTATTTTAAACATGATCTTGTCAATTGGCAAGTTCCCATTTCATACCTGAGCTATGATGTGATTAAATTGGGTTAATTTTACAGAAGAATGAAGAAGTTGTTCAGGAAATTGAAGGATGAAAGGGCTGAACCTAAAGAATCTAATAATTCCAGTACTACTAGACAACCTCAACAATGGGATTTAGACTATAATTTGGAGCCTTTTACTGGCTTGACTCCTGAATACATGGAGATGAGTAAGTTGATACAATGTTATCTTGCTTGTTACTTTTATTTATATAGCTTGAAATAAGATCTGTCAAGTTTAAGATGTGGTAACAAGATAAACCTGTCGACGTCTGAAGATTCTAAAAAAAGATTCAGACCTGCAATCAGGAAATGTGACTAGCTTATTTTTTGCAAATGAATTTTAATATTTTTAGGAAAAACCTCACAGATTTTTGAAATTGAGTCCGATTTAAGGTACACATTGGGGTCATTTTGACTTTGTGCAACAGTGTACAATGGGTGAGAGCAAATCAACAAACCAGTCTATCTCTCCCCATTTTTATTCCAGTTGACTTCAATTGAAATAAAGATTGTGGCATGTGTGAAATGGCCTGCTGACTTGCTGTTATTAATTATACATCAGCACACAAAGTCAAAATTAGCCCCAAAGAAGCAATGGGCACAAATTTGTAAAATTGAACAAAAAACATTTGAACATCAAAATAGATCTGTGCCTCTTTTTCCAAAACATTCCTGTCACAAATCATTAAAATTATGGGAAAATTATTTCCATGACAACTTATCTACCTGTGTTTCATTTTAAGACAGGCAAGTGACTTTGGCCTCCAGCCTCCATCATTGGCACTTTGTACCACCTCCCAGGGGCCACAGGAGTAAGTTCCAGTGGCAGCTTTCCTCCTGATTTATCCCCCAGTTCTAACTGTGCCGAACCCCCCACCACCCTACCCCAAGAAGAAACACATCATGTGCTCTGTAGCTCACCACAGTGGTGCAGCTGAGGTTAGAACTCAGTAGAGTTTTTGATGAAGCCTAGCTCATCATTCTGTTCCACCACACAATGATATTCCAGCATGCTGTAACAGCACTTGTATTACTTTTGTCAGTGTGTATTATCCTTCAGAACATGTGTGCTTTAAGCCTGTAGAATATTGCTACATACTAATATTAATGTACTAGAGATTTATTTCAGGGTTTCTGTGGATTTGACATGATCAGAGCTCCCAAAATAGAGTTGTGTCTTATAGTGTATGCTGTCAATATAAATTCCCCATCAATTATTTGTTAAGTACCTGACAGGTTGGTAATAATGTCACAATCACTTGTCTATCAATGTAAATGATGTAAATGATTCAGAATACAGCTACTGTCTGCATTGAGAGCTGTAGATAGCAATAGAAAAAATTGATTCAGAACCTAATCAAAACCATCCCATCAGTTTCACACCATGAAGAACAATGTGTATACTCTTGACCAGTTAACACCAACTTGTACTTATTTAGGACTTTAAGGGTTAATACTGCAATGTGAGCCGCATGAAAGATGGCAGGATCCCCAAAGACACATTGTACAGCGAGCTCGCCACTGGTATCAGACCCACCGGCCGTCCATGTCTCCGCTTTAAAGACGTCTGCAAACGCGACATGAAATCCTGTGACATTGATCACAAGTCGTGGGAGTCAGTTGCCAGCGTTCGCCAGAGCTGGCGGGCAGCCATAAAGACGGGGCTAAAGTGTGGCGAGTCGAAGAGACTTAATAGTTGGCAGGAAAAAGACAGAGGCGCAAGGGGAGAGCCAACTGTGCAACAGCCCCGACAAACAAATTTCTCTGCAGCACCTGTGGAAGAGCCTGTCACTCTAGAATTGGCCTTTATAGCCACTCCAGGCGCTGCTTCACAAACCACTGACCATCTCCAGGCGCTTATCCATTGTCTCTCGAGATAAGGAGGCCAAAGAAGGACTGCAATGATCAATATGATCCCCTGGACTGGTTCTAATCACCTGAGGGAGTCAGCGAACAAGTTTTCAGAGCTTTTCTTTTGATAACTTCATTGCCCTTTTTTTCCTGTTTTTGTTTACATCCTCAGGAAATTACACAGCTGCTGGGGTAGGAAGTGTCTAGTCATGATGCTTCAGGTATTGTGAGTGAGGGGCAGGCTTGATGGACCAGCTGTCTTTCCCACCCATCATTTTCAGATGACCCCATCCTACACTCCCCCATTGTGAAAGCTGCATTTGAAGGGAGCATAGGTAGGAGTTAAGCAATATAGCTGCAAATCTGTGCCTTGTGCTCTTTACAAGTGCAGCTCCCTGCTGGGAGAGTGGGATTGTGGTGAAAACCCTAGAATTCCATCACAGGGTCTGTTGACAGTAATAAATCATTTACGATTTGGTTTTGTGGCTTGGGCGGCACAGTGGCGCAATGGTTAGCACCACAGCCTCACAGCTCCAACAACCCGGGTTCAATTCTGGGTACTGCCTGTGCGGAGTTTGCAAGTTCTCCTTGTGACCGCGTGGGTTTTCGCCGGGTGCTCCGGTTTCCTCCCACAGCCAAAGACTTGCAGGTTGATAGGTAAATTGGCCATTATAAATTGCTCCTAGTATAGGTGGGGAATTGAGGGAAGGTGGGGATGTGGTAGGAATATGGGATTAATGTAGGATTAGTATAAATGGGTGGTTGATGGTCGGCACAGACTTGATGGGCCGACGGGCCTGCTTCAGTGCTGTATCAATAAATAATGCGATCTGATGCCTTTAATTAAATTGTTGTATTCATCCTTAGGTATCCATTATTCTCCATTTAATCAATGGCAAATTTCCTATATCCGTATATACTTGAATTACATAGAGAAGTGTGACTGTGTTGCTGTCAATGGGCTTTAACGAATGCTATTTTCCTCAGTTGTCCAGTTCGGCTTTGTGACACTTTTTGTCGCGTCCTTTCCCTTGGCTCCCTTGTTTGCTCTTCTGAACAACATCATTGAGATACGGCTGGATGCAAAAAAATTTGTCGCCGAACTCAGAAGACCGGATGCAGTGCGGGCAAAAGACATAGGTACATCAGCAACCTGAAAATATACATCAGCAATTCATTCGGAATTGAAGTTAATTTACATCGAATTTCTAGCATCTTTATTGAAGTGTGTCTTCTTTGTCCACTAGGAATTTGGTATAACATTCTCAGTGGGATGGGGAAAGTCTCAGTAATCATCAATGTAAGTCAATGAGCTTTCTGTTACCTTCTCTAAATGTACAGGATTTTTATCTATAATGAATAGGGTTTAGCCATAATTGAAGTGACAAAAAGATGTATATATTTTTTGACAATTTATAAAATAAAATCAGATTAGTTGCTGTTTTTTTTCTATTCTGTGACTAGAAAATAATATTTTATTTTTTATTTGCTTTTAGCAACCACTTGTATAGCAATTTTACCTTTGCGGGTTTAGAAAATTCAGTTTTTTATTTCAGTAATGTTGAAAATCTGACTTTTTTTCAATTTTCTTTCGGTTTAAGTTTTATCAAATTTAACACAGGCTTAACCTGCTCAGTGTTCATCAGTTTCCCGTATTATTCCCTAGTTTTTTAAAAAATTATTCCATCAAACACCAAAAATGCCCACTGAAATTGAGAAGTGAGCTTTGCTGACCTACAATAGTTATGAAAACCCTGTAATCCTGAAGCACTGAGGCGATTCTTTGTTTTGTTGATTTAAGTCATGCTGTAAGTAACTTTTCACTTGAGAATGTAACATCAACAATTTGGCAAAGCTTGTTGTAAACTTCCTTGTAAGAAGTGAAGTATATTTTGTTCATTTCACAGATGGCTGAGAAATCCCAAGGCAGCTTGTGCTTTGGGAGGCCTTTCTTTATTGTGAGATCAGGCACATGAATCAGTTTGTAGGATGTACCTTTTCCTATTAGATAGTGGCAATGGTACTTCAAGGCAGAAGAAGAACCTCGTTTGGAGCAGAAGGATGGCATGAATCCCAGGTTTTTCAGACAGTCAGTCTCTGCATCAGACTTTTCAAGGTCCCCAGCATTCACAGATCATTATCCTGGAATATTAAAACAGTTTCACAGGAAATCCGAGGCCCTGTTAACAATTAAAGGAAGAGTTTGTACTTCACAGAAACAAATGTCCAAAAGTTGTAAAATATTACATACGGACCACTGAAATTTATGTACTGTAACTAATTGTTGTGACTTGTATCTGCATGGCAAGGTTTAATTTTAAATGATTTTGCATTGTGCAGACTTTTATGTCTAATAACATAAATAATTGAGAAGCTATTGGTGTTGGTGCTATTTGTAGCCTGGAGCTTCTTGTGACATTAGTAAACAACCACTTCATACATTTGATGGCCATCCTCTCTCCATCATTTAGCAGGGACATTAACCCAACTTATTTTAACTGTTGAATTTATATGACATCTATTCATTTCCAGTGTTAATCCATCTTCTTTGTGTGTCATCCAGGCATTTGTAATCGCCATTACATCAGACTTCATCCCTCGCCTTGTTTACCAATACATGTACAGTGATGATGGAAGTATGCATGGGTTTGTTAATCACACCTTGTCATACTTCAATATCAGTGAATTTCTACAGGGTACACATCCACAATCATCACATTTCAACAATATTAAAGTCTGCAGGTAATTACTGTCATCTATCTATAATAAAGGCTGTTTAGCCTGTGGAGTTGAAGTAATTATATTCCTGTTTTTCTTTAGGTGTGCAGAGAGATGTGATCCAAGCAGCCTCTTTCTGTGCCTTAAACTTTTTTTGATTTTATGATTTTCACTTAGTTGGCAAAAAAAAAATGCTTCTGTGTAATATTTTAGATGCAAATGGGCTATGGAAGTGTGCCTTTGACCAAGTGATCTGGTTGTAATCTTACCATCTCTTACCAAAATACAGAAAGATTTAAAACAAGCTGGGCTTAGAGAAACATCAGCTTGCATAGTTGGGAATAAGACCACATATGGTACTGTATATGATCTTATTTGTGGTTTTCTCTCTGTGACTCGATTGTTTACAGATGTAGAGTCTGATTCCACCTAACAACCACACTTCTGGTGTTATTTTAAGAAGCATTTATCTGAGACTTGATATGATTTGGAAAGTTTTCTTTTTCACGACGGAGCAAATTATTGCAACTCACCTGAACTAACTGCCCATTTCTTTACCTCCTACATCCCCTTCTGCCTCCACTCCCCACCCTGGAACTATACCATAGGTACAAGGATTACAGGGAACCACCATGGTCTGATCATGCCTATGATTACTCCAAGCAGTATTGGGCTATTCTGGCTGCACGCTTGACATTTGTTATCATCTTCCAGGTAAGTGATGGGCAATGGGAATTAATGGTACAATTTTTTGTTAAGTGGAGCAATATCTATAAATAATTCATTAACATGGAGTTGAAATTAAAATATACTTTGAAAGAAAAGCAAAATACTGCGGATGCTGGCAATCTGAAATAATAACAGAAAGTGCTGGAAATACTCAGCAGGTCTGGGAGCATCTGTGGAAAGAAAAACAGAGTTAACCTTTCAGGTCTGTGACCTTGGCCCTGTCGCCGCATGGGAAGCATGGCACGAAAAACTGTGCGGGCTGCTTCCTGGCGGTGGGTTTGGTGTGGGGTAGGTGGGGGGGGGGGGGTGGTAGGGGAGATGTGGGCTACCTCTTTCAATAGCGCTTAGTGCCTGAATGAGGGACCCAGCATCAGGAAGTGGGGGGCCCTGCTGAGGGCCACCCACCTGCCCTTGCTGCCGACTCCACTCCACCTCCCCCCGCCCTGCGAACCCCCACCCTGCAAGATCCCACCCACCCTGATCTACCTTAAACTTGGTTCCAGCGCCCATTCCTCGGTGTCTGGTTGCTCCTTGTGATGGAAAATTCTGAAATTGTTAAGTTAAAACACAGCAGTAGTGTAACTAAAGAGCAGATCATTTTGAAAACAGAAAGAGAGATGCATTGGATTACAGCAATATCAATCAGCACCATCAGCACTTTATCAATAGTAGGCTATTCTAACAGAAGCACATTATTGCACTGCTGACAGTGTGCGATAGTATGAAGGAGACAAACTCTGCATCTCTCCATCATGCCCAGGACCCAATGGTTTAAGAGCAGAAATTGAAGGCACAGTTCCATCTTTTTATTGTCCCTCCAACAGGAACTAGTGGGCCATAGGACTAAAAAGGGCAAAGAAATGCTTGAAAGCCTGAGGTCTCCACTGGAGACTTCACATCGATATGAAGGTATCTAGCAATTGGTTATTATAGTGTTGTAAAACTTATTCACTTAGAACATTGAGTTTTTAAACATTATTGTTGTTTATTGTGCTGCGTCTCTGCCTCTGGTACTGTGAAGTGCTGCTATCATTCTACCTTCCAAATAGATCAGTCCTCAAGATTCAAACCGCTTTAACAAGAATTGACATGAATGAGATAAAGATTTAAGGCAAAAATGGATGAGATGCTGTGGATGTGCCAGAACTCTGTGCCTTATGTCAGGGTTGTGATACCATTCAGCTTTGCCTTTTTTAATGTCAAAAAAGCCTCAGTATGGTAATCCTTCTCCTCAAGTATATAATATGAGCATCAGTGCTAATCCAATGCATTCACCCAGTACAGACTGCCACTGTGGTATTGCCAGATGCAGATTATATTCACTCCACACAAATAGTGCCCTTTGATGATTTCCTTGAGCATACTGGTATTTTAATGGAAATAATACAAAATGTGTCTTTAATATGGAGCAAAATAAACAATATTAAACTTATTAATAAACATAAAAAGATCCTTCTTTACATAATGGCAGGTACACTTCCACTGTATTACAATAGTACACCATATGATAGTAAGATACAATCCCTCATTCCTGACCCACCTTTACTGCCTCCATCTTTGTCAACACACCCAGTTCCAGTCTGTTGCATAGGTGATCCCTGATCTATGATAATTCATTCATGATGGTAATGTTACGACTGATGAGTAATGCAGCAACAGCCATTTTGATATGCTGTCGGATGGCTGATACTGAGGCTTATGATGAAGTAAATGACATGGAAAGACATTGGGCTGAATTTTACAGCCCCCCCACTGCCAATGTCGGGGGTCGTGGCGGTGGAGGGAGGCCAGAAAATGCCTCCGGGACAGGGCTGCCATGCACCCTGGCGCCGGGAATACCCAGCCCGATATTGCCGGCAGCGGTGAGGCCTCATGGTGACCCCCACACCACTCGGCTAGGAAAGCCCCATTTCAATATGTAAATTATAAAATTTACTCTCTGTCCCGGAGCGCTCTGCATGCCGCTGGCCGGCACTCCCATACCTTTGGATCCCCGTCTGGGGAACCGAGGCGGAACACTGGTGGGGGGTGGTGGGGGGCAGCAGATATGTTTCTCAGTATGGGAGAGCGGGGGGAAGCAGAGTCAAAGTAATCTCATTGGTGTAGGGGATGGTGGGAAGGGTTATAGTTTAAAGTTTATGTACTTTGTGGGGGGGGGGGGGGGGGCGCCGGAAGGTCAGGTAGACAAGGTAAGTGTTTTGGGGGGAGAGGGCAAAAAATTAATTTATTTGTTAATGGGGGTTGGGAGGAGGCAGAAAAATGCATATCATTTTTTAAATTACATTTTTCTTTAAATATTTAAATTGAAAGTTAGGGGTCGCAGCCCTTTAAAAATGGCACCCGCGCCTGCGCCTGCGCCAAGTCAGCTGACGCCATTGCCGGGGACGGACAGCCCGCCCCTCTTTGTCATCGGGGTGGGCGATCCACCACGGCTATTTAAATGAGCCGCCGCGTTTAATATCACAGCAGCTCCACAGCCTGTGGCCCACGTAGGCTGACGGCCATTGTTTTCGTCCACTGCTGAAGTGTAAATTCCAGCCCATTATATTTACCATAATGTTTTCAATCATGGAAATCATAGCACAGAAGGAGGCCAAATGGCTTATTAGACCTGCACTGGTACCAGATCTCTAACCAGAACTATCGACTCTAGTCTCATCTCTAGAACCATAGAAATTACAGCAGAGACAGAGGAAAATCAGGACAGACCATAATTTTACTGCTAAACTATTGGGGAAGGCTTATTTTAGGAGTCTATAACAACAAATTTCACATCCATTTTGATCCAATCAATCAAAAAAATCAACACTTGTTTCATTTTCTCAAAAAATTCTCATTCACGGAAAAGGAACCGATCACATCCTCAGCAAATGTTTTCACACTCCTTTCAGTGACCATTATTGGTTCTCATGACCCCACCAAATACCCTCAGGAGTTTCAGTTATAATATAATAAGCACATTAAAAAAAATCAAGAGTTTTGGAAAAAAGGCCCAATACTTCAGCACAAACTTAACCAGCCCATTTTCCAATCCCCGAAATCAACTTCCTTGCAAATGCCTACTCCTATCTCAGGTTCTCAGTTGTGCTGCTGCTCTGTTCTATGAGCTTGGATCACTATTTCCCAGGCTGCCACAAGTATTCATCCTCAGTGCCCTTAGCTCCAGCAGGCCTTTGTTGAGGCACCAGTGCTTTAGTTTTGCCCCAAGCAACCTGCTGTCTCTTTCCAAACTCCTGTGGCCACTGTCTCTGCTCCCAGTATTGCTATCTCAGTCACTGTGCATGTAACACCTTTCAGGCCTATATGCTTTATATGCACCTATATGTTTCTGACCATTAACTTTGTTGTTTGCTTCCACTGCATCCACAGTTACTCTGTCTGCTCCTGGCCTGAGTGCCAACATTATGTTCATTCCCTGGCAGTTTCCAGGCAATCTTCCCTGGGCTGATTCAAGATAGGCTCCTCCTGGCTGATGCTGATACCCATCCCAAACTAATACATGTGGCAACCTTCTTCTGCTAGCGTTGGCTTGAAAAAGAGTACAGCATAGAAACTGAGTGTATCAATAAAGGAATATATGTGGAAATCACAGAGATTGGGAAACGAGTAGACCAAAATAGAACTCAGTCTTGCATCAAACTATAAACTTCTGTATTACATCTTTTTCACAACTAATCCATGTATCTTAAAATGGTTCCTTTGCATGTGTCTAGCAGTAGCTATTAGTTTTGTGCAAATTATCTGTCATTGGTGAGGCCACTGACTATAATCAGAACTGAATAATGTCTAGCTTGTTTAGCTAGTACTCCAGGTTTTTGAAATGGGATCGGCCCTGTGTTTACTGGGAAAATAAAAGTGAGTCTAATAGCACACACCATTATTAGTGTGCAATTAACCCAGTAATTCGTGGTGAGGAAGAGGTATGTCATGAGTTGCAAATCGCTCGGTGATTTGCATCGCTCTGCCGCTCGATGATTGAAAATTGGAGTTCATTCTCAGTAAGTGTCAAGAAATTGCTGCATTTGAGCTGTTAAAACAAATTAAACGCACCACAGAAAGTTAGGGCTGGTATTTAATAATGTGAGGACCCTTTCAATGAGGAGATTTATGTTTCTGCAAAGCCACTGAACCTCTTCAGCCGAGAAAAGGAACAATTGAAACTGTGGCGCCTCAATCCTGTGGGTAGTAAATTGCTCTTAGAGGTTTTAAAATTCAAATTTTAATTTTTGAAACATTTTTCTTGCCTCTTTTCTCTCTTTCTTTCTTTCTTAATCCAATTTTTCCTTCCCGCTCATTATTTCTCTTTTTGTGCTTGATTTGATTCTAATTCACCCTATTTCCTGCTCCATCATTCCTCTGGCCGTAATTTTTCCAGCTCTCGGCAGTGAGCTTCAAAGATGGCGGGGCGCATGCGCGGGAATTACCTCGCGGAGCCACCGCAATATTTAGCGTGGCGGCTCATTTGCATGGCTGGGGCACACCGTACACCCCAATGACATAGAGGGGGCAGGTGCTCCATCCCCACAACGGTACCTGTGCCACCACACAGGCGCCGGCGCTATTTTTAAAGGGCTTCAGGCCCTTCCAAATCATTTACATTTTTGAAGTTATAGGGGATAGAAAAGTAAAGTTAAAAATGTATTCAAAGTTTCAATCCCCTTTCCCACCCCCCAATGACTAATCAAATTATCTATTGCCCTCTCCCCCCTAAAAGAAATTAATTTTGCGATCCTGATCTTCACCCACAAAGTTTAAAACCTTTAACGTTCCCACCTTCCCCTCTACCAATCGCTTTAGTTTTCCCTGTTCCCCCCCACCCGCCCTGAAAACCTGGCTGCTCCTCACTCCCAGCAAGTGTTCTGCCTCGGTTCTCTGAATGGAGATCTGAAGGCGCAGGAGTTCTGGCAACCAGCTGGAATATCGCAGCGGAATGGCCATCGCGACGAGGTAAGTATTTATTCAGTAATTAAAATAAATTTACATATTGTAATGAAGTTCTTGTCGCCAAGCGGCGGGGGGGGGGGGGGGGGGGGTGGGGGTGGTGGTGCCGCCACGAGGCCTTGCCACTGCTGGTAATATGGGGAGGGGCCTTTCCAGCATCGAGGCCCATGACAGGCCTCTCCCGGAGGTATTTTCCAGATCCCCTCGCGATGACCCCCAATGTCGGGGGCCCAGCAAAATTCAGCCTTCTGTTTCTTTCTCAATCTTTAAACATTGTTGGTTAAGGAGATTAATTGTAGGTCCTATCACTCATCAAGGTCCCAGATGCCCCGTTGACCTTGCCATGTCATTATCAGCTCACAGCGTTTTTTGAAGAGGGAGGAAAACAAATCTAATGAGTGGTGCATGCTGTTAGATGCCCACTCCAGAAGATTCTGTGCCAATATTTTATGCATGTTTTCATCTGTGAGAGAAAAGATAACTCATTATCTATGATTTCTGCCATCATTAAAGAGACTTTAGGGAAGATGAAATTCCAATAGATTATGTTTCCGGCCTCAGTCAAGTAAATGACTCACCAGACAGCTAAGGGACTGCTGTTCAGTGTATCTACCCAACCGGCACAACTGATTAATAGCACGGTTGCATGCCTAGTGGCTAAGGACTGTTTGGATCTTTGGCATCCTTCAAAGAAACCTGCTTCTACTTCAAAAGAATTATATCCTAGGAAGTTTAGCCCTTTGTTTGTTTGCCAGTTGCCATGTTCAAGCAGTGGGAGGGGCTCCATTTAGCTGAAGTACCCACATTATATGCGTCAAAAGTTGAGTTTTAAGATTCTGAAGTGCACTGTATTGATGGTGATTAGCATCATTCTTTTGTTTCTGTGTAATCATATTTCTTGTAAACAAAAGTAACTTAGTTTTGCCCTGAATGTTGCAATCCAGCAATGTGGTGTTTTACATCTTTCAGGGTGTACATGAGAATTGGTGAGCAGGGCACACAATCTATGGTACAGAAGACCCCAATTAAAGATTAATTATTCATCTAGTGACACAGCATTCAGATCATAGAAATCAATTTGCACGCAGCAAGCTCTCACAGACAGCAAAGTGATAATGGCCAGAAAATCTGTTTTTTGTGATGTTGATCGAGGGATAAATATTGGTAAATTGATAAATATTGATAATACTGGGGAAAACTCCCCTGCTCTTCTTCAAAATAGCATTGTGGTATCTCTTGCATTCATCTGAAAGGACAGATAGGACATTGGTTTAACATGTCATCTGAAAGATGGCACTTCCAACAGTGCAGTACTCCCTCAGTACTGCACTGGAGAGTCAACTTTGATTCTTCTGCTTAAGTCCTGGTGTAAGGCTCAAACCCCCAACCATCTCACTTAGAGGTGAGATTGCAAGTAACTGAGTCACAGCTGGCATGAACAATGAATAATGTTGCAGTGTCCAGGAAAACTCTGTTTGAGTGAGTGATAGTGAAAGTAGTTTAAAATACACATTGAGGAGCTGGAGTGTCTCGGTTTCTCACTCTGGTGAAAAGCTTTCCTGCCCTCTGTACTGTAGTAACCATCTTGTAATGTGCAGTTCTTCAAGTGGAAATCTTAGGAACCGGAAGCGGCCATTTGGCTTAGCAAGCTGTTACAAGATGTTCAGTACAAGGAATGATGAGCACTTTCACCACAGTTAATTAAAAACAGAAGAGTTTGAAATCTGGCTGAGAGTTGACGTGATGGAAAAATAAAATTTGACCATTTTCCATTTGCTTTTTATTTGCAGAATTTTAAGAAATGTTACTGCACTATCAGCTAATTCTTGTTAGCTGCTAGTTATAATAGTTAGCAGCTCATGTGTTTTCCTTGCTTGGCTTGGCTCATTTGCTGTTTCATCCTCTGGTTGCTCATTAAGTCATGCTCAATTGCCAGCAGAGGAACGATCACACCCAAGTGACTATTGTTCAGGGAGCGGTGTCACAGGATGTCGCTTAAAGGGCACATTTGTCAATAATGCTTCCATTATATTTTAAAGATCTAATTGTAGAGTGAAAGCCGCACTAATTATATAGCCCTTGTTCAAGGAACAAAGGAACAGAAGTAGGCCAATTAGCCCCTCAGGCATGTTCTGCTATACAGTGAAATCTGTGACCTAACTCAATATATACCTGCCTTTGCCTCATATCTCTTAATACCTTTGGTTTACAAAAATCTATCAATCTCAGATTTAAAATTAACAATTGACCTAGCATCTATTTCCATGAGTGGAAGAGAGTTCCAAACTTCAACTAGAGCTTGTGTATAGAAGTGTTTCCTATTGTAACTTCACTCCTGAAAGGTCTGCCTCTAATTTTTAGACTATGCCCTTGAGTCCGAGTCTCCCCAATCGGCAGAATAGTTTCTCTCTATCTGCTCTATCAGTTCCCCTTAATATCTGGAAAATTTTGATCAAATCACCCCTTAACCTTCTAAGTTCCAGGGAATACAGCCTTAATTTGTATAATTTCTCCTCATAATTTAACCCTTGGAGTCCAGGTATCATGCTGGTAAATATACACTGCACTTCTCTAAGGCCAATATATCATTCCTAAGATGTGGTACCCATAACTGCTGACAGTACTCCAGGTGTGGTCAAACCAGGGCTTTGTATAGTTGTAGCATAAATCCTCCCACCTTGTATTCTAGTCCTCTAGATATAAAGGGCAACATTCCATTAGTCTGTTTTATTATTTTCTGTACCTGTCCATGACATTTTAATGACCCATGTTGCTGGACCCCCAACTCTCTTTGGACATCCACTGTTTCTAGCTTTTCACAATTTTAAAAAGTAACCTGTTCTATCCTTTTTAGGTCCAAAAGGGATGACCTCACATTTGCCTACATTGAAATCCATTTGTCGTAGTTTTACCCATTCACTTAACCTATCAATATCTCTTTATAATTTTTGCTTCCATCTGCACTGCTTACAATGCCACCTATCTTTGGGTCATCAGCAAACTTGTATATGTGGCTTTCTATCCCATCATTAATAAATGCAGTGAATAATTGAGGCTAAGGACAGATCCTTGCAGGATACCATGAGAAATATCCTGCAAATTAGAGTACCTCACCATTTTCCCTACTCTGTCACTTGCCACTCAGCCAATTTCCTAACCAGGTCAATAATCTTGCCTTCAATTCCATGAGCTCCAACGTTAGCTAACAGTCTCTTATGAGAGACTTTATCAAATGCCTTCTGGAAGTCCATATAAATAACATGCATAAACACCACCTCTTTAAAACATTCAGTCAGGTTCAGCAGGCATAACCTGTCTGTTACGACCAGGTGAGAAAGGGGTCTAGGGTTCCCTGTCAACCTTCACCTGGCCTTACGGTAATAGGGTTTAATTTTAAACACACCATTTTTTTCCTTGTTCACTAACTTCCAATTGTAAGGCAAAGAAATGAGCCAAACAGGTTTTCTTAAGTCTAAAGAAAAAAGATTGAGCTTTATTAAACTTAAACTCTAATTCGGTTAACGCCTATGGATACGTGACGCGCCCACGATAGCATGTATATGCGATATGCACATGCAGATAAAGACAGAAAAGAGCAGAAGATATAAAGTGGGAAAGTTTGAGGTAATATCTGAAGATGATTTTGGGTACTGTTCTTTGAGCTCACTGTAAAGTCCTTGATTGAGGTAGGTCTTGCTTTTCATTGGGACCCAGTATTCTTCTTAAACCTTGTTCGATGTCGGAGACTTTCTCTGTTAAAGATCGTGTGTCCTCAGTGGGTCCAGAGGCTTGTGAGAAAAAGATGGGAGTAGGCGGGGGAGAGGTCTTCTCAGTCCAGGAGCAAACAGTCTTTCTGAGTTCAAAAACTCTGGCTAGTTCAAAATACCCTGAACCAGCCAGTTAGTCACGTGACCAGCTGGTTTAACCAGTCTTGGCTTTTGTGGATTGTATCACCTCAGCAGTCTCTGGAAAGCTCTTCCTTACACTGTCAATGTCTGGTGATCAAAATCCATTGTGGATTGAATGTGTCAGGGAATAGTCCTTTTGTCTCCACAAGCACTGTCTGTTAGTATCCAAATGTTTTTCAGCTAAGCGCCTGGCAGCCCTTGTAACAGGCCTTCTCTTCTTCCCAGAAAGTTCAAAATCAGTGTTCTTATGACAAATTTAATATGCCTCATTCTTGGCAGCTGGGGGGCCTGCATGACACTATTGTTACAACCAGGTGAGAAAGAGATCTAAGGGTCCCTTTCAGCCTTCACCTGGTCTTACTGTAACAGGACTTTATTTTTAAACACTGTTTTTAGCTCCCCCTTGGTTCACCACTTTCCAATTATAAGGCAAAGAAATGAGCACCAACAGGCTTTCTTAGGTTTGAACAAGAAAGGTGAAATTTATTAAAACTTAAACTTAAACTCTAATTCAGTTGACACCTACAGTTACACAACGTGCCCACGCTAGCATGCAAATGTGATACACATATGCTCATAGAGACAGAAAAGATGAGTAGAAAAATAAAGTGGAAAGTTTTGAGTCAATCTCTGAAGAGGGTTTTTTTTGTTACTGTGCTTCGAGCTCGCTGTAGTCCTTAAATGTAGGTAGATCTTGCTTTTCGTTGGGGCCCAGTATTCTTCTTAAAGCTTGTTTACTTTAGGAGACTTTTCTCTCTTGGGGTTTATGTGTCTTCAGGGAGTTTCAGTTCCATGAGAAAGAGATGGGATCAGACAGGCAGACAGGAGGTCTTCTTTGGTCCAGGAGCAAAGAGCTTTCTGCCAGTTCAAACACTGTCTCTACAATTTAAAACTCCCCAATTTGGCCTGCAGTGTAGTCATGTGACTGGTATAACCACTTTTTGCTTTGTATATTGGGTAGGTCAGGGAATGGTCCTTTGTTCCAAGTAGTGTCTGTTAATATGCAAAATTGTCCTTCCAGCCAGGGGCTTGGCAATCACTTGTATCAGGCCTTCTCGTCTTTCCAGCAATGCTTTGAAATTTAATGTCCATGTGGCAAAATTAATATGCCTCATTCTTGGCAGGTGGGGGCCTGCGTGACACTATCCTATGCAAATCCATGCTGGCTCTCTCGAATCAGTTGAAAATTTTCAAGGTGCTCAGTCATTCTATCCTTAATTATAGACTCTAGTAATTTCCAGACAACAGATGTTAGGCTAACTGGTCTATAATGCTTTGGTTCCTCTCTCTCATCTTCTAGCTCAAACATCACTAGAGTTCATAAATGCCAACACTTTGTTACCTTCAGTGCCTTACAAAATATTTAGTGTGAAACTATTTTTTAAAGGTAGAATCAAATCAATATGTGCAGTGTATTGGAGAAATGGGAAAGATGTAGCATAGATTTACCAGTCTGAGGGCGGGGACCAGAGAGGATATAGTTTTGACAACAGACTTAGAAAGTAGCGGATTATTTTCAGCTTCAGGTTTTAGGGGTAAACTGTCAGAGTGGATCACCTGCCTGTTGTAGAATCTGCACGATCCACACCGACAGTTTACTGCCCAAGCGGTGAAGATTACTATTACCCCTCGGACTATATTCACTGGAACACAGAATGCTAAGAGGGTATCTAATGTAGGAGAGGGTTTAAGAGATCAAACCACGAAAGATTATTTTCACTGGTCAGTGAATCACTAACAAGGGGCAGAGACTGAGGATTAGTACAAAAATCATAAAGAAGGAGCTTGGATTATATTACTGCAAAGGGTTTATTATAGCATGGAATACATTGTTACAAGTGCCTATTAATCAATCACTAAGCTGCAAACCCATCCTCCCAGCAAAGAAGGTGGCCTCAAGGGAAGCAAAGGTTACAGATAGAGCTGAAAGATTGTAGCTTTCAGTTCATTGATCCATACTTCCCATGTCTGCAATTTTCCAGTAGGAGTACCAGACTGTGGTATTAGTGCTTAGAAAGAGACGTGAAGAGGAGAAATGATCGAATGGTGTGGGGAAAGAACAGGGAATTGGGATTAGAGGAGAGCCCGTTAATACAGAAGTCACATTAGTATAAGCACGATGGAGGTAGTGGCTCCCTTCTACGTGAAGATTTCTATGATTCTGTGATTTTATGAAACTAATAATGGACCAGTGGGAGAAAAGGACATCATAACTAAGGACAGACAACTTGATTGAAGGAGCAAACCTGCAGTCTCATCCTTCAGTTACCTTGGCTGTCCTCAATTACAGCTCAATTGCTTCTACTTTCCATTATTGCTGATTATTTCTGATGGCTATTTCGGGCTACAGTTGATTTCACAAAGAAGGTAGGTGACCATCTGATACCTTTTGAAGGTTGAAAGAGTACTTGTGGAAGGAGGCTATTCATTCCTGGAAGAATAAATGTGATTGATGTTTCACAAGATATCCTCTCATGTGCTGTGTCAGTGGTTCAGATAACTGTAAGCAGTTGATTATCTGTTAATCAGTATTCTTCTATGAATGATGGTGGCAGTTTGACGCAGAGCAATGGTAGTGCAGCATACAAAGTGGGAGAAGCTAATTCCTTGTTGTTCCTCCAATTTGAATACTAAAGTTTGCATTTTCCAAAGCAGTCACAGACATTTCCACACAGTCTCACAATCTGCTGTGTCCCACACTCTCTTGGCCTCATACTTGTTCGTTTATCCCTGCTCAGGCAGCTAGAGGTACAACACTGATTAACTACTGTTTATCTCACAGGCGGGGAAGTCAGATGGCTTGAGAAAACTGATCAGGCTGACAATCCTCATACAAGCATCTGGAGTCTGTTTAGAATTCTGTTATTTAAAATGGAGCAACCCGGTTTTAATTTCACTAAATGTTTCTATTCCAATCGATTCAAACTGCATGTTGCCTTTATTTGTAAGTGCAAAGTTCTGTGCTTTCCTGGGTGGATTAGCAATGGAGAGGGTGTCTGAGTGGGCTCATATTACTGATCTGGGCTTCCTGCATGCTTGCAGCGTGCAACAGGCTACACTGCTGCTAAATAGCGTATGACTAGGTGCACGAGCCAGAGCCAAGGGGACTTGGAAAATAAGGCAACAAAGCAAGGCGAGGAGTAAGTTAACCCAGTGAAGGCTCGCCACAGGTGAAAGTTAGAGTTATAGAGTTATACAGAACAGAAACAGGCCCTTCGGCCCATTGTGTCTATGCTGGCCATCATGCACCTAACTATTCTAATCCCATTTTCCAGCGCTTGGCCCGTAGCCTTGTATGCTATGGTGTTTCAAGTGCTCATCTAAATACTTCTTAAATGTGTGAGGCTTCCTGCCTCTACCACCTCTTCAGGCAGTGCATTCCAGATTCCAACCACCCTCTGGGTGAAAGCATTTTTCCTCAAATCCCTTCTAAACCTCCTGCCCCTTACCTTAAATCTATGCCCCCTGGTTATTGACCCCTCCACTAAGAGAAAAATGTTCTTCCTTTCTAACCTATCAATGCCCCTCATAATTTTGTATACCTCAATCATGTCCCCCCTCAGCATTCACTGTTCTAAAGAAAACAACCCTAGCCTTTTCAGTCTCTCTTCATAGCTGAAATGCTCCAGCCCAGGCAACATCCTGGTGAATCTCCTCTGCACCCTCTCCAGTGCAATCACATCCTTCCTATAGTGTGGTGCCCAGAACTGTACACAGTACTCCAGCTGCAGCCTAACTAGCATTTTATACAGCTCCATCATAATCTCCCTGCTCTTATATTCTATGCCTCAGCTAATAAAGGCAAGTATCCCACATGCCTTCCGAACCACCTTATCTACCTGTGCTGCTGCTACAGTGATCGATGGCCAAGTACACCAAGATCCCTCTGACCTGCTGTACTTCCTAGGGTCCTACCATCCATTGTATATTCCATTGCCTTGTTAGTCCTCCCAAAATGCATCACCTCACACTTCTCAGGATTAAATTCCATTTGCCACTGCTCTGCGCATCTTACCAGCCCATCTATATCGTCCTGGAATCTCAGGCTTTCCTCCTCACTATTTATGACACCACCAATTTTCGTGTCATCCGTGAACTTACTTATCATGTCTAAATCATTAATGTACACTACAAACAGCAAGGGTCACAGCACTGATCCCTGTGGTAAACCACTGGTCACAGGCTTCCACTCGCAAAAACAACCCTTGACCATCACCCTCTGCCTCCTGCCACTAAGCCAATTTTGGATCCACTTTGCCAAATTGCCCTGGATCCCGTGGGCTTTTACCTTCTTAACCAATCTCCCATGCGGGACCTTATCAAAAGCCTTACTGAAGTCCAACTGCTTTACCCTCATCTACATATCTAGTCACCGTCTTGAAAAATTCAATCAAGTTAGACAGACACGCTCTCCCCCTGACAAAGCCATGCTGACTATCCCTGATTAATCCCTGCCTCTCCAAATGGACATTAATCCTGTCCCTCAGAATTTTTTCCAATATTTTCCCAACCACTGATGTTAGAAGTTGGAGGTGAGGAGACTGAAAAAGAAAAACAAGTTGAGTATATTTTTTTATATCCTGTTGGATTAATCCTGGGCAGATTTTGTTGATTGTGATGCCTGGGTAACTAGCAAACTCTGGCCATTGGGAATTAAGAAGCGAACTTCTCACAATTCCACTTCTATACTTTTATGCTGCTGACTTCAAGTTGGGAAGGTGAATACTCACAGCCACTCCCTCATTGTGATAGTTATTAAATTCACCAATGAAAGAGTAGCTTGAAGAACAGGTCATTCCAGACGTGCTCAATAAAAATAAGCAAGTAGAGTGACAGCAAAAGCATGACCACAGCAGACAGGACAGCTACAGAAGGTAAGATAACATTCATGGGCTGAGAAGCAAGGACTTGTGACCATAGTCTGGATACCTTTGAGGTAGATTTGGTAGAAAGAAGGGAATAAAAAAATGAAAGGGTGGGGGTGCGATTAAACATCAGCAGTAGGTGAGGGTCTAGTCGTGCACTGCCCTTTAGTCCTGTTTCCACAAAAGCAAAGTGGTAGGATGCAGGTTCAGGTGCAAAAATCTCTTTGTGAAAAAGCACCATCAATGGCAAATGGTAATGGAAGTTTAGGGGAAAATGAGTAAAGAGCCACCCTGGTCAGTTCTTGTGTATCTTCGACCAGGTGTATAAGAACTTTGCAGCAGGGTGTGACCAGGAATTTCAGTATTGATGAATCAAACTATGTTAAAAGTTAGCATCCAGATTAACATCTACATGCTGCCCCCTGGTAATATCTTCCGAAGACACATCAGTTTCCACATAGACACTGAAGATACCCACCTTTTTTTTTTGTTCGTGGTATGAGGGCATTGCTGGCTAGGCCAGCACTTATTGCCCATCCCTAATTGCCTTGAGACGGTGGTGGTAAGCTGCCTTCTTGAACCGCTGCAGTCTATGTGAGGTAGGTATACCCACAGTGCTGTTAGGAAGGTAGTTCCAGGATTTTGACCCAGCGACAGTGAAGGAACGGCGATATAGTTCCAAGTCAGGATGGTGTGTGGCTTGGAGGGGATCTTGCAGTTGGTGATGTTCCCATGCATCTGCTGCTCTTGTCTTTCGAGGTGGTAGAGGTCGCGGGTTTGGAAGGTGCTGTCGAAGGAGCCTTGGCGTGTTGCTGCAGTGCATTTTGTATGTGGTACACATTGCTGCCACTGTGCGTCGGTGGTGGAGGGAGTGAATGTAGAAGGTGGTAAATGGGGTGCCAATCAAGTGGGATGTTTTTTCCTGGATGGTGTCGAGCTTCTTGAGTGTTGTTGGAGCTGCACCCATCCAGTCAAGTGGAGAGTATTCCATCACACTTCTGACTTGTACCTTGTAGATGGTGGACAGGCTTTGGGGAGTCAGAAGGTGAGTTACTTGCCACAGGAGTCCTAGCCTCTGGCCTGCTCTTGTCATCATGGTATTTATATGGCTACTCCAGTTCAGTTTCTTCTCAATGGTAAACTCCAGGATGTTGATAGTAGGGGATTCACTGATGGTAATGCCATTGAATGTCAAGGGGAGATGGTTAGATTCTGTCTTGTTGGAGATGGTCATTGCCCGGCACTTGTGTGGCACAAATGCTATTTGCCACTTATCAGCCCAAGCCTGGATATTGTCCAGGTCTTGCTGCATTTTTACACAGACTGCTTCAGCATCTGAAGAGTCGCGAATGGTGCTGAACATTGTGCAATCATCAGCGAACATCCCCACTTCTGACCTTATGATTGAAGGAAGGTCATTGATGAAGCAGCTGAAGATGGTTGGGCCTAGGACACTACCCTGAGGAACTCCTGCAGTGATGTCCTGGAGCTGAAATAATTGATGTCCAACAACCACAGCCATCTTCCTTTGTGCTAGATATGACTCCAACCAGTGGAGAGTTTTCCCCCGATTTCCATTGACTCCAGTTTTGCTAGGGTTCCTTGGTGCCATACTCGATCAAATGCTGCCTTGATGTCAAGGGCAGTCACTCTCACCTCACCTCCTGAGTTCAGATTTTTTGTCCATGTTTGAACCAAAGCTGTAATGAGGTCAGGAGCTGAGAGGCCCTGTCAGGACCCAAAGTGAGCATCACTGAGCAGGTTATTGCCAAGCAAGTGCTGCTTGACAGCACTGTTGATGTCACTTTCTATCACTTTACCGATAATCAGGAGTAGACTGATGGGGCAGTAATTGGCCGGGTTGGACTTGTCCTGCTTTTTGTGTACAGGACATACCTGGGCAATTTTCCACATTGCTGGGTAGATGCCAGTGCTGTAGCAGTACTGGAACAGCTTGGTTAGGGGTGTGGGATGCTCTGGAGCACAGGTCTTCAGTACTATTGCTGGAATGTTGTCAGGGCCCATAACCTTTGCAGTATCCAGTGCCTTCAGTCATTTCTTGATATCACGCAGAGTGGATCAAATTAGCTGAAGACTGGCATCTGTGACACTGGGGACTTCAGGAGGAGGCCGAGATGGATCATCCACTCGGCACTTCTGGCTGAAGATTGTTGCAAATGCTTCAGCCTTATCTTTTGCACTGATGTGCTGGGCTCCCCCATCATTGAGGATGGGGATATTTGTGGAGCCACTTCCTCCAGTTAATTGTTTAATTGTCCACCACCATTCATGACTGGATGTGATAGGACTACAGAGCTTAGATCTGATCCGTTGGTTATGGGATCACTTAGCTCTGTCTATCGCATGTTGCTTATGAAGTTTGGCACATAAGTAGTCCTAGGTTGTAACTTCACCAGATTGACAACTCATTTTGATGTATATCTGGTGCTGCTCCTGGCATGCCCTCCTGCACTCTTCATTGAACCAGGGTTGGTCTCCTGGCTTGATGGTAATGGTAGAGTGGGGGTTATGCCGGGCCATGAGGTTACAGATTGTGGTTGAATACAATTCTGCTGCTGCTGATGTACCACAGAACCTCATGGATGCCCAGTTTTGCATTGCTTGATCTGTTCGAAATTCATCCCATTTAGCACGGTGGTAGTGCCACACTGGCGGGCAGCCATAAAGGCGGGGTTAAAGTGTGGCAAGTCGAAGAGACCAATTGGCAGGAAAAAAGACAGAGGCGCAAGGGGAGACCCAACTGTGTAACAGCCCCGACAAACAAATTTTTCTGCAGCACCTGTGGAAGAGCCTGTCACTCTAGAATTGGCCTTTATAGCCACTCCAGGCGTTGCTCCACATACCACTGACCACCTCCAGGCGCTTACCCATTGTCTCTCGAGATAAGGAGGCCAAAGAAGTGCCACACAACACGATGGAGACTTTGTCTCCACAATGACTGTGCTGTGGTCATTCCTACCAATACTGTCATCGACAGATGCATCTGCAGCAGGCAGATTGGTGAGGACAAGGTCAAGCATATTTTTCCCTCTTACTGGTTCCCTCACCACCTGCCTCAGACCCAATCTAGCAGCTATGTCCTTTAGGATGCGGCCAGCTCGGTCAGTAATGGTGCTACCGAGCCACTCTTGATGGACATTGAAGTGTCCCGCCCAGAGTACATTCTGTGCCCTTGCCACCCTCAGTGCTTCCTCCAAGTGCTGCTTAACCTATACCGCAACATCACCTCTCTCAACCCCTCAACTGTCTCTAAATTATCAGATGGCTTGTCTGACATGCAGTGCTGGATAAGTAGAAATTTCCTCCAATTAAATATTGGATAGACCAAAGCAATTGACAAAATCCATTCCCTAGCCATTGATTCCATTCCTCTTCCTGGCAGCTGTCTGAGGCAGAACCAAACTGTTCGCAAGCTTGGTGTCATATTTGACCATGAGATGAGCTTCTGACCACATATCCGCACCATCACTAAGACTGCCTAATTACACCTCCATAACATTGCCTGACTGTGCCCATTAGCTCAGTTTATCTGCTGCTGAAACCCTCGTGCATGCCTTTTATTACTTTCAGACTTGACTATTGCAATGCATTCCTATCCAGCCTCCACATTATACCTACATAAACTTGAGGTCATCCAAAATTCTAACTTGCACGATGTCCCATTCATCCATCACCCCAGTGCTCACTGACCTACACTGGCTCAAGGTAAAGCAACGCCTCAATTTTAAAATTCTCAAACCTTGTCTTCAAATCTCTCCATGTCCTTACCCCTCCATATCTCTGTAATCTCCTCCAACTCCACAACCCTCTGAGATAGCTAATTCTAATTCTGGTTTCTTGAGCAACCCTGATTTTAATTTCTCCGCCATTGATGGCCATGCCTTCAGTTGCCTAGGTCCTAAGCTCTGGAATTCCCTCCCTAAACCTCTCCACCTCTCTACCTCTCTTGCCTCCTTCAAGCGATTCCATAAAATCTAACTCTTTGACCAAACTTTTAGTCATCTGCCCCAATGTCTCTTTATGTTGCTTGGTGTCAAATTTTGCTTTATAACACTCCCGTGAAGCACCTTGGGACGTTTTATTATGTTAAAGGCACATTATTGTAATGCTAAGTCAATTAATGGCTTCCAGTCCTCACAGAAAATAATCTTGACCATGAAAGCCAAGTGTGGTCAATATGAGTCAGGAGTATGTCTTTACCTAAAAGTACTGAGGGATCAAAGGACAATTCCTTCATGAATTTGAGCAAAGATGGCCAAATAATCTGCAGCTATGAATCACAATGATGGATTCGACCCCTTAAAATGGGCACATATAACATTTGCCACCTGTAGAACCGAATGTTACTACATTATTTTTTATGGAGGCAGGACTGTATTATTGTGTCTAATGCTGCAGATCACACCTTTCGTAAGGATGTCAAGGCCTTGGTGAGGGTGCAAAGGAAATTTCATAGGAATGAGGGACTTCAGTTATGTCGAGGGACTAGAGAAGTTGGTATTATTCTCCTTAGAGCAGAGGCAGTTAAGGGGAGCTTTAATAGAAGTGTTGAGAATTATAAAGAGCTTTGAGATAACTAATTAAGGGGAAACGGTTTCCGCTGCCAGGAAGGTCAGTAACCAAAAGACACAGATTTAAGATAATTGGCAATGGAACCAGAGAGGAGATGAGGAGAAATTTTCTTACGCAGAAAGTTGTTATGATCTGGGGTGCCCTGAAAGGATGGTGGAAGAAGATTCAATAGTAACTTTCAAAAAGGAGTTGGATATACAATTGAAAAGGACTAAGGGGAAAGAACAAGGAAGTGGGACTAACTGGAGAGCTCTTTCAAGGAGCCGGCTGTGGCATGATGAGTTAAATGGACTCCTTCTGTGCTGTATGATTCTTTTCTATGCTACTTTAATGGATAATATTCTGCCCTCTGTAAATTACTGTATTATGCAAATGACACTTAGTCTCTTACCCTTGCCCATCCTTTTACATGAAGCCTAAGTACAGTCAGCATAGAGAGGAATTGTTGAGCCATCACAAATGAATCTTGTCATCATTCTGTGTTCCATTCATTGAATTTCAGAATCTGGTGATGTTCTTAAGTGAGGTACTTGTTTGGCTGATGGCCGATGTTCCCAAAGACATTAGCATACGAATGAAAAAGGAGAAAACCCTGCTCGTTGATGTGTTCCTGAAGGAAGAGCAGGAGAAGATTAATCTGATCGAAAGTTTTCTAGTGCGGGACGGGCAGATGCAAAAGCCCAAGAACGAAGCACACAGGGCTCGAAAGGCCAGCTTCGATCAGATAGCCAGAAGTCAGCGGAGCAGCTTCGCGTCATTTAGCTCACAGCACACAGACGTCTGAGCTTAGGAAGCTCCAGAGGACTAACCACATGTGCCCTTGATACCAGCAGGAAGAAAAGCAAAGCTCGCTGCTTGAAATAAACTGCATTTAATAATGTTACCCCGAAAGCAAAGAAAATACGAGCTATGTCGTGTACAAGCAGTACTTCAAAATCACAGAACAAAAAAAAAACAGATTGCACTGAAATGCAACTGTAGATTAACTTGCACTTATGGAAAGAGTGGGTAATTTTCTGGGTTAAAACCTGCTTGAAAAGTAACATGAAGGTAGCAATGGAAGCAGAGGGTCATCCACTGAATGTGACTGAGAGATTAGAAAGCGACCTAATGGAAGCTTGATATGATCAGAACTATTAGGTTTAGTTGAGCTCAGTCATGCGATGTATGTAAATGTTTGCTACATCTGTAATATACTGTTCATTGTCAAAATAATAAGAAAAACTGCTGTTTGTGTTTTTAAAGAGATTTTAATATTTACTGTGCAGTGTACTATGTTACTTTATGCTTAGATACAGTGATTATAATGATAACATTGGGTGTATGCGTGCTATGCCTCCTAGAACAAGTCTATGGTGGATAAAATAAACACAAATTTTATTTCAAATTATTTTGGTATTTTTCAAAATTCTATTTTGTTAAAGTCAACAATGGAAGATGCAACATTCAAAATCACGTTCCCTACTCGGAGCCTCATCTACTCAGAGCGCATCTAGGCAAATTTGCTGTCTATATTCCTCCTTACAGGCAGAAATTACAGACGGCGTATGTCCAGATTCCCAAAATGTGATCCTGGCGGGCAAGGCTCCATGGTGAGAGTGCAGCTTCATATACTTACCCCTTATCTTAATGCATGAGATGGCAGAGTATATACACTTAATACACTCATCTGGAATTTGTTTCCCTGCTATTTCAGACGAACATATTAAATGTCTGTAAATTACTGTCCCACCGCAACATTTCAGGACGGTTTACTTAACTGTGTCCCAGTGCATGATAATATCTCATGAATGATTCGGAAGGGGTTAATAAGAAGGGATCCATATTCTGTGAATGAAGAGTCTCAAAGATAGAAGTGAATTTTTTTTTAAACTTCCATTTTCCTGGGTCAGAGCTTTGTGATGCTCCTGCTCCGCAGTGACAATTTATTTCTTGTAGTTTAGCTGTGAAGCTGCCATACAATGTTATCTATAGCAATTAGTGCTCCCAATAAATCAACCCTACTCAGGAGCACAAAATGAAAGCATGATACCTAACTCAAAGAGCCAGGCTAGAGATGTGCCTACCTGAATTTTCAGCTGCAGCAATAGTTGTATGGCATTAACTTCATGTGTTCCACCACACATAGCATTGCCCTACTACCTGTTGACATGCCATCCTGTAGAGCTGTCCAATCTGCAGCCATCTGCCTCTCCACTGCAGCACCACCCCTCTCTCTCCACTGCCACATACTTGGGCAAGCTGACCCTCAAAATAAATTCCAATTAACAGTTATTTCTTATTTTCTGTTTTGTCCTGTACAGATGTTGTGGGCCTGTAGATATAGAGAGTACTCTCCTTGACCCTGTTGCCTCACTGATAGCTATGTTCTGAATAAGACAGATCTTTTAGTATCAGCAACTTGAGATGCATGTACATTAATGGGATTGTGGGTTTCAACTTTAAATGTGGCTGTGTAAATACTTAATTTTAGACCACCCTATCTTATTGCACTGATATCCTTTCACATTTCATGTCAATAGTCTGTCATTTTATCCAGCATTTCATAACAACAATGGACCAAAGATTGAAAGAATTCATGTTATTAAAACTTCATGCAAATACAGAACCAACACACCTGAGAATATGTATAAGATGCAACTGACTAAAAAGCAGTCAATGGGCGGCAAACATGCCACTTGATATCATCTACTAGCTCTGTCTTGGCTTGCAGAAGGTGAATGTCTGACATAGGCTGGCTTATAGAGGACTATTAGAAAGGCTGACAGCTGAGAGCTAAAATCTCTCCATGCCTCAGCGTGCAAGCTCATCACTCACCGTGATCCCCTCCCACCAGTACCCTCTTCACCCCCCCCCCCCCCCCCCACCTTCCACTGATCTCACTGTGAGTTAAAATTGAAGCCTTTGTGTGTGTGTGTTTATGTGTGTGTGGCCAAACCAGCAACAAAGCATTTGATCACCCCGACTGCCTTCTATGCATACCATAGAGAGCATGAAGTGGTGTGATTGGAGTGGTTCTGATGAACCGTCCAGTATAATGTTTGGTCAGATATTCATGCAGGATCTGCTTTTTGAGAAGCAGTGCGTACAGGGGCTGCAAAGTGAGTTAATTTTAATTCTCTGCGGACACAGCATTGTAAGTGCTTGGGAAGGGCTCAGAACACCTCTTCAGCACCCTGACCTATTTCACCTCCCACCATTCTTCTGAACATGCCAACTTGGAGAGACCCATTGGTATCAATAAAGGGAGCTGGGAGCAAAAAGATAAACATTTAATATAATAAAAAACATTTAATAACAACTGAGACAATAGGCTGAATTTTATTCCCACCTTGGCTCACAGTCAGACCCCTGTTTAAGTCACGGCAGGCAGCCAATTAACTGCCCATTGTTGACGATGCCATCCCTTTAAGGAATGAGCTCTCACCTCCAGAGCTGTGGGTCAATTACAAGGCCGGAAGCTCTGCAGTACCAGCAGCGCCACCGAGAGTGGAGGCTGGAATTATCCACTTAAGGCCCTCAATTGGCCTGGGGTGGGAAGGCCACCCTTGACCTTCCCCGCCATGGACAAAATGGCAGGGAGCTCAGGCAACGTCGGAACGGCACCCCTTTCCATTTTGTTTGCACCCCCTCCCCCCACCCCCTCCTCTGTTCCTGTCTCCAAGGGAAAGATAAAAATAAATTATCTTTTTTGGTGGTATTGGTTGAGGGCAAAATGTTGGCCGGGATACTAGGAGAACCCGCTGCTCTTCCTTGAAAGATTGCCTGAAAGGGAAGACAGAGGCTTTATTTAACGACTTCTCCAAAAGCATAGTAACTGATATTACAGCACCCAATCAGTTAACTCTTTCCCCAGAGCTCATTGAATTTCATTTGGTGACAGGACAAATGTTGATGAATCTCGCATTTCCAACAACTTGCAGTGCAAAGTATCATGGAAATTAAAAAGGCAAAAGCAAGTGTAACTAACTGCAGATGCCATTCATTGACAGGTTACAGGAATTTTTGGGCCATTATATATACGTGTGTATATGTGTGTGTGTGTGAATGCACATGCATAAAGCCCAACAGAAATGAGGCAGAAGAAAAAGATGTTGCAAGTCTATGACTGAGTTTTGTCAGGTACTCTCATCTTTTTAGCTAAAAGCTGCGAAGTCTACTTACATATTAAATGTAAATCAGTGTAGATATTCCTGTGGTACTTAATAAAGTCTCACACTTCTAATTTTGGGGCTCCATTTCGGGATTACAGTACCTACTAAAGCATTTAGAAAGGCCAATAAAGAAAAGCAAATCTTGAGCATGACCTCAGAGAAGGCTCCATGAAGGAAACATAAGGAGCCTGAAAGGACATTTGAAATCAATTATAACAAAGGCTATGAGAAATAACTTGCAGCTTTCCTCTAATTCCCACAAACCAAGTGACAGTGGTCACTGGTTGGATCATTTTTTTTGCAGCAGAGCTAACATCTGTTTCCAGGAAAATGCCCCGTGCTTCACACCATAGAAAACAGCGGAATATCTTCCGAAAGGAACATGCCTGTGCAGGATGGATACCATCATGTGGACAGTACTGTTGCCAAGAGGATTGGATTCGAGCAGTTGAAGTCCAATCTGTGGTAAAAACGACTGCTCACTGCTCAGCATATACTCTAAGGTGACAGCAAATGTATTTTCTTTACAACAAAATAATGTTTAATATTCAGGGATTTAAACTCATTTAAATCTTAGGAAAGTTCAAGGCCAGAAATAAAAATCAGTCCATATAGCTAGGTCCAAAAATGAATAACTATCAATCTTCCATTCTCCCAAATATTTATCCTTTATACTGTTCCTAACTATCTGCCTGCCTGTTTAGTCTCTTTCACATAATCATGATCCTCTATATAAAGTTGTTAATTCCTCCTTCTAAGTTTCAGCTCTCGAGTTTGTGGCAATCTCCAACATATTTTCCGTTGATGCATTCCCTTAACAACATTCACCAGCAATATCACAGGGATTCTCCTGATCTCCCACTTTAAGTTCAGTAGGGAATTGGTGGTAATGTCATGGCTGTTCAAACTCTCCTAACAGCCCAGATATCTAAATTGAGATGTCTTGAAGTAAACTTTCACACCAATACCTTATTGTAAAGTTATTTTTATTGAATACAGCAAACTAACACATGCATTGCTGCAGTGCAAAAAGTAAACAAAAACTAGCTGTATTGTTTTAAGTGCAAACATGTGAGAGATCAGTCTTGAAGCAATTAAGATGTTAAAGTTCTAAAGCATTGTGAAATGATGCAGAGTCAGATTAATCTTGGAGTTTGGCGGATCTTTCAATATTTATAATCGTCATATTTTTTGAATAAATCAGAGTGTACTATGATAAAGATGACTATGGTATGTGGACAAATAATATGCTGGTTATTAAAGTAATGTTATAAATCCTTTGAAATATATTTTGTAAATTATTTCCATTTTTCAAGACTTGGAACCAGTCTCAGGAACAACTGATTCTTCTTTGAGTACTTTTCTTTGAAATACCTATAAAGTAAAATTGGAGAGAATGCACAGTTAAACTGAAGTATCCCAGGATGATAGACATTATAGCACAGAAGGAAGCCATTTCAGCTTATTATCAGTGATAACTCTTCAAAGTGGAATGAAGCAATCAGACTCAGAGAGTAAACTGCAGGCCATGACATAATATCATGCATTGATGACAGAGTTTTATTAAAGATACTGCCATACAATTTGTTCACTATTTTTTATTTTCCTCTTTAGTAAGCACATCCCACCAGATGGGAGAAGGAGCCAGTCTGGTAGTGGTGAGGGATCAACCGCAGCGCAATGAACTTCATTAGCCTGCTCCAGCTGGGATGAATGACTAAGTAATGACTATCCCCCTTGAGTGGGGGGAGGTAGGCAGGGTGTGAGCTCTAGGAAGATGTTAAGATATTCAGGCTCCAGCAATATCCTTGCCCACTGTTCAGTATTAAGAGCTCCTTAAACCTTTGCTGCACCAAACTACACCTAACTAACTAAACTAAACTAAACTAAACTCCATGGCACCCGCCTCATGGGGAGGCAATAATTTGTGACAGCTTCCTTAACCCTCTGTTGCAAGGAGAAACTGGCTGTTCCGGCTGACGATTAGAACTTATTTAAAACACAGGACCACTAGTAAACCAGCACTAGTATACTTTCCATTGACTGCAAGAAAGACAGATACCTGGGTTTCTGGTGGGTTGTGTCATCCCAACAGTCCCAATCCTTTCGGTAATGTCAGAAGAAAAGGGGGCAAGAAGTGCCTGCAAACACTCCAGCCCCACACTATCTCCTTCCGCAGCATCCATTAGAATATTTAATGCCCCGAATTCTGGCTCCTCTACCGCAACATCCAGTACAAACCTTCCAGGCCTTGGAATTTCCATGCACAAAGTTTTAAACGTCAAAAATAAATACATTTTTAAAAATTAGCCTTAAAACTTCAGTCTTTCTTGGGATGGATTCAAGCACAGGCTTGGAAGAGGGATTGTAAGTTGATGCAAAACATTTCAGTCCCTCCAGTAGGTTTCCATCCCTTCAGCCTAGAAAAAGTATATTGATGTGTGAGTGTGACTGGTAGGGACAGCCTTTATTGCCCATCTCGAATTGCCCTGTTACAACTGAGTGGCTAGCTAGGCCACTTCAGAAGGCAGTTAAGAGTCAACAACATTAACACGGGACTGGATTCACATCAGGTAAGGAGGGCAGGTTCACTTTTATAAAGGACATTATTGAAACAGTTGGCTTTTTACACCAATTCAACAGCTTCATGGTCACTTTTCTGATGCCAGCTTCTTACATCCAGATTGTTTTCAAATTCTCCAATTGCCATGGTGTGGACTGAACTCATGTGCTTTCAATTATTAGTCCGGGTGTCTGCATTACTAGTCCAGTAATATAACCACTATGATGCAGGAAGGAGAGCACTTCTTCTGCCTGTCCTTCCCACCTCCCAGTTGTAGTCTGGGAACATTTCTGGAGGCATTCCTCTGTTATCTAAATACATTTTAATTCCATGCATATTTTCTGATTTCTTAAGTATTGTGCTCTAGGGTTATTTTCAATGTTATTATACAGTTATTTTCTTGAGGTTTTTGCCCGTATTTTACTTGCCAGAAATTTAATTGATGCAATTCTAATTTTGAAAATTGGCACATAATGAAAATTCCTCTTTTTTATGTTATTTAGAAGATAAAGGAGAGGATGAGAGGTGGGATGCGAAGTAGGTCAGATTGTCTGAAGGGACTATAATCACTTTTAACTACCTTTGCCATTATGTCTACAAGAGCTTGCCTACCTTGGATTGGAGGAAGAAAGCTACCTTCACAGGACCTGCTTCACTAGAGTTGCAGTGACAGAGTTGTGCTGTCTCTAAGAATCTGTCCTCCAGCCAACCTGCACCATAGAGCTGGAACTGACACTGACACTCAAGAGGTGTGGTACCATAGTGGTTCTATTACTGAATTGGTAATCCAGATACCAGGCTTGATAATCTGGAGATGTGAGTTCATATCCCACCATATCAGTTGGTGAATTTAAATTCAGTTAATTAAATAAATCTAGAATTAAATAGGCGGACGGGACTTCACTACCGATGTAAAAGTCGGTGGCAAACCCTCTTCCGCCCAGCCCAGGAATCCGACCTTTACGGGTCCCCGGGCTTTAATTGGCCCGAGGCGGGACTTCCGCCCGCTTGAGGGAGGAGGTCCCGCCTCAGTGAGCTGCCGGCCAATCAGCGGGCCGGCAGTTCTTGGGCCCAACAGCGCCACCGGAATGGGTGGTCACTGCTGGGACTGCAGCCCAGCCAACGCCATGGAGCCAGGAGACCAGGTAAGTTGGACATGTCTCGGCGGGGGGCGGGGGAGGGTGGTCGCTCATGGCGGCGAGGCAAGGGTAGTTGTTTGGGGGGAGCGGGGGCATCTTGGGTCCAGAGGTGGGTTGGGAGGTGGGGGCGGCCCTCAATCTGGCACCCTGTGCCCGACTGCTGGCAGCTATCGCTGGGTGGCCTTTCATCTCCTCAGCACACCCGCTTGCAATGGGTAAAATACCCGTGGAGGTGGGCGAATGTCCTTAAATGGCCGTTGTGGCCACTTAATGGCCTCAATTGGCCTGGGGCGAGTGGGCCGTTTGCCTCCCACCCCCCCCCCCCCCCCCCCACCACCACCCACTGTAAAGTTGATCGGAGGGGGGAGCGGGGCGGGAAAGCCTACCGGAGCCGCCTGCTCAATTTTACGCCGCCCCATCTGCCCCCATGCCACCATCTGACCCACTTGGGCAGCGTAAAATTCAGTCCGATGTGTGGGGTGCCGGTCAAGTGGGCTGCTTTGTCCTGGATGGTGTCGAGCTTCTTGAGTGTTGTTGGAGCTGCACCCATCCAGGCAAGTGAAGAGTATTCCATCACACTCCTGACTTGTGCTTTGTAGATGGTGAACAGGCTTTGGGGAGTAAGGAGGTGAATTACTCACTGCAGAATTCCTAGCCTCTGACCTACTTTTGTAGCCACTGTATTTATATGACTGGTCCTGTTTAGTGTCTGGTCAATGGTAACCCCAGGATGTCGATGGTAGGGGAGTCAGCAATGGTAATGCGATTGAATGTCAAGGGAGGATGGTTAGATTCTCTCTTGTTTGAGATGGTCATTGCCTGGCACTTATGTGGTGCAAATGTTACTTACCACTTATCATCCCAAACCTGAATGTTGTCCAGGTCTTGCTGCATATGGGCACAGACTGCTTCACTAACTGAGGAGTTGTGAATGGTACTGAACACTGTGCAATCATCAGCAAACATCCCCACGTCTGATCTTATGGTGGAAGAAAGATCATTGGTGAAGCAGCTGAAGATGGTTAGGCCCAGGACACTACCCTGAGGAACTCCTGCAGCAATGTCCTGGGGCTGAGATGATTGGCATTTAGCACAATCATCTTCCTTTGCATTAGGTATGACTCCAACCAGCGGAGAGCTTTCCCCCTGATTCCCATTGACTTCAGTTTTGCTCCTTGATGCCATACTCGGTCAAATGCTGCCTTGATGTTAAGGGCAGTCACTCTCATTTCACCTCTGGAATTCAACTCTTTTGTCCATGTTTGGACCAAGGCTGTAATGAGGTCAGGAGCTGAGTGGTGCTGCTGGAACCCAAACTGAACAGGTTATTGGTGAGTAAGTGCCACTTGAGAGCACTGTCAGCGTTACCTTCCACACTTTGCTGATGATTGAGAGTAGACTGATGGGACAGTAATTGGCCAGATTGGATTTGTACTGTTTTTTGTACCTGGGCAATTTTCAACATTGTTGAGTATTTGCCCGTGTTGTAGCTGTACTTGAACTAGTTTGGCAGGGGGATGGGAATCTGAGGGTATACTCAGTTGGGACAAAATCAGAAATGAAAATGGAAGGCAGAAAGTTAACAGATGAGTCTGGAAGACAGAGGAAACAAAGGTTAGAAAATAAAAAAAAGAATTTGGCAGTGCTCAAGGGTATCTATTTCAATGCAAGGAGTATAGCAAATAAAGCAGATGAACTGTGGGCACAGATAAACACGTGGCAGTGTGATATCATAGCTATTACAGAAACATGGCTTAAGGAGGGACAAGAATGGCAGCTCACGTTCCTGGTTCTAGGGTTTTCAGACAAGATAGCGTGGGGGATAAGAAAGGAGGGGGAGCGGCAATTTTGGTCAAAGAAACTATTACAGCTGTGAGGAGGGATGATATGTTGGAAGATTCATCAAATGAGGCCATATGGATTGAGCTATGGAACAAAAAAGGGGCAATCACACTGCTGTGAATGTACTATAGATCCCCAAACAGTCAGAGGGAGATAGACTGTAGGCAAATCTCTGAGAAGTGCAAAATGCAAAAAACAATAGGGTAGTAATAGTAGGGGATTTTAACTACCCCAATATTAACTGAGGGAGCAGAATTCTTGAGGTGCATTCAGGAGAACTTTTACGGCCAGTATGCAGCAAGTCCAATAAGAGAAGGCACAGTCTTAGATTTAATTTTAGGATATGAAGATGGGCAGGTGGAAGGAGTGGCAGTGGGACAGCATTTTGGTAGTAGTGATCATAATTCAGTCAGTTTTAACACAATTATGGAAAAGGACAGAGATAGAACAGGAGTTAGAGTTCTCAATTGGGGCAAGGCCAATTTTACTAAACTGAGGAATGATTTAGCAAAAGTGGACTGGAAATGGCTACTTTGAAGGTAAGTCAGTGTCAGAGCAGTGGGAGGCATTCAAAGGGGGGATTCAAGGGGTTCAGAATTAACATGTTCCCACAAAGAAAAAGGGTGAGACAGCCAAATCCAGAGCCCCATGAATGTCAAGGAGCTTACAAGGTAAGATAAAGCAGAAAAGGAAAGATTTTGTCTGACACCAAGAACTCAATACTACAGAAAGCTGAGAGGCATATATAAAATGGAGGAGTGAAATCAAAAAGGAAATTAGGAAAGCAAAGAGCGGGCATGAAAACATATTGGCAAGCAAAGTGAAGGTGAACCCAAAGATGTTTTATCAATACATTAAGAGTAAGAAGATAACTAAGGAGAGTGTAGGGCCCATAAAAGACCAAAAAGATAACCTATGTGTAGGGGTGGAAGATGTTGGTATTGTTCTTAATGAATACTTTGTGTCTGTCTTCACAAAAGAAGGGGACGATGCAGATATTGTAGTTAAGGAGGAGGAGTATAAAGTATTGGATGTGATAAACATAGGGAAACAGGAAGTATTAATGAGATTAGCATCCTTGAAAGTTGATAAATCACCAGGGCGAGATGAAATGTACCACAGGCTGTTAAAAGAAGCAAGAGAAGAAATAGTGGAAGGTCTGACCATCATTTTCCAGTCCTCACTGGATACAGGTGTGGCGCCAGAGGATTGGAGAACTGCTAAAGTTGTACCTCTGTTGAAAAAGGGAGCGAGGGATAATTACAGGCCAGTCAGTCGAACCTCAGTAGTGGGCAAATTATTGGAATCTATTCTGAGAGACAGGATAAACTGTCACTTAGAAAGGCACAATTCTGATGAAGGGTCACTAACCTGAAATGTTAACTCTGCTTCTCTCTCCACAGATGCTGCCAGACCTACTGAGTATTTCCAGCATTTCTTGTTTTTAATTACAAATTAATCAAGGATAGTCAGCATGGATTTGTTAAGGGAAGATCTTGTTTGACCAACTTGATTTTGAAGAAGTAACAAGGAAGATAGATGAGGGTAGTGTAGTTGATGTGGTCTACATAGATTTTAGCAAGGTTTTTAACAAGATCCCACATGGCAGACTGGTTAAAAGGATAAAACCCCATGGGATCCAGAGAAATTCAGCAAAATGGATACAACATTGGCTCAGTGGCAGGAAAAAAAGGGTAATTGTTGACTGGTGTTTTTGTGACTGGACGGCTGTTTCCAGTGGTGTTCCGCAGGGCTCAGTACTGGGTCCCCTGCTTTTTGTAGTATATATTAACGATTTAGACGTAAATGTAGGGGGCATGATCAAGAAGTTTGCAGACGACACAAAGATTGGCCATGTGGTAGATAATGAGATAGGAAGATATTGATGGTCTGGTCAGATAGGCAGAAAAGTGGCAAATGGAATTCAACCTGGAAAAGTGTGAGGTGATGCATTTGGGGAGGTCAAACAAGGCAAAGGAATACATGATTAATGGGAACATACTGACAAGTGTAGGGCATGTGAGGGACCTTGGAGTGAATGTCCACAGATCCCAGAAGGTAGCAGGACAGGTCCATAAAGTGGTTAAGAAGGCATATGGAATCCTTTCCTTTATTAGCCAAAGTATATAACATAAGAACAGGGAGGTTATGCTGGAACTGTATAACTCATTGGTTAGGCCACAACTTGAGTACTGTGTGAAGTTCTGGTCACCTCATTACAGAAAGGATGTAATTGCACTCGAGAGGGTATGGAGGAGATTTATGAGGATGTTGCTGGGACTGGAAAAATGCAGCTATGAGGAAAAATTGGATAGGCTGGGGTTGTTCTCCTTGGAAGAGAGAAGGCTGAGGGGAGATCTGATTGAAAAGTACAAAATTTTGAGGGGCCTGGAAAGAGTGGAGGTGAAGGGCATATTTGCCTTAGCAGAGAGGTCAGTGACTAGGGGGTATAGAGTTAAAGTGATTGGTAGAATAAATAGAGGGTAGATGAGGAAATATTTTTCACCCAGATGGTGGTGGGGGTCTGGAACTCACTGCTTGAAAGGGTAGTTGAGGCAGAAGCCCTCAACTCATTCACAAGGAGTCCAGCTATGCACCTCAAGTGCCATAATCTGCAGGGTTGCAGACCAAATGCTGGAAGGTGGGCTTAGAATGGGTGGATCGTTTTTTGGCTGGCACAGACATGATGGGCCAAATGGCCTCTTTCGGTGCCTTAAATTTTCTAGGATTCTATGATTGAACAGCTTGGCTAGGGGAACAGCTAGTTCTGCAGCACAAGTCGTCAGTACTGCAGCCTGAGAAATGTCCCGACCTTTGCACACAGGATATTGTGCCCCAAAATTGACACTTATGATGAATGATGATTCTGGACCTGCTTCAGAGAATTTCATACAAAACATAGGTGCTGCATGAGATTAATAAGGGCCAGAGTGATCTCCTGGATTGGTTTTGATCACCCAAGGGAGTCAGAGAGAAATTTTCCAGATTTTTTCCCCTGAACGACCTTGGCTTTTGTCTGAACTTTTACCTCTCTTAGGAGATTAGTGGGTTCTGATTGGAGTGGGAATGTCTACATTTTGATGCATAAGGCATCACAACTTTATGGAGCAGGCTGGATGGACCAGTAGATCTATTTTTGTATTCACCGAGGAGAGGGACATGACGGATGTTGAGGTTAGGAACAGATGTTTGATTACTCTAGGTCAAGTCGGCATAAGGAGGGAGGAAGTGTTGGGTATTCTAAAGGGCATTAAAGTGGACAAGTCCCCAGGTCCGGATGGGATCTATCCCAGGTTACTGAGGGAAGCGAGAGAGGAAATAGCTGGGGCCTTAACAGATATCTTTGCAGCATCCTTAAACACGGGTGAGGTCCCGGAGGACTGGAGAATTGCTAATGTTGTCCCCTTGCTTAAGAAGGGTAGCAGGGATAATCCAGGAAATTATAGACCGGTGAGTCTGACGTCAGTGGTAGGGAAGCTGCTGGAGAAGATACTGAGGGATAGGATCTATTCCCATTTGGAAGAAAATGGGCTCATCAGTGATAGGCAACATGGTTTTGTGCAGGGAAGGTCATGTCTAACCAACTTAATAGAATTCTTTGAGGAAGTGACAAAGTTGATTGATGACGGAAGGGCTGTCGATGTCATATACATGGACTTCAGTAAGGCGTTTGATAAGGTTCCCCATGGCAGGCTGATGGAGAAAGTGAAGGCGCTTGGGGTCCAAGGTGTACTAGCTAGATGGATAAAGAACTGGCTGGGCAACAGGAGACAGAGAGTAGCAGTAGAAGGGAGTTTCTCAAAATGGAGACGTGTGACCAGTGGTGTTCCACAGGGATCCGTGCTGGGACCACTGTTGTTTGTGATATACATTAATGATTTGGAGGAAAGTATAGGTGGACTGATTAGCAAATTTGCAGACGACACTAAGATTGGTGGAGTAGCAGATAGTGAAGGGGACTGTCAGAGAATACAGCAGAATATAGATAGATTGGAGAGTTGGGCAGAGAAATGGCAGATGGAGTTCAATCAGGGCAAATGCGAGGTGATGCATTTTGGAAGATCCAATTCAAGAGTGAACTATACAGTAAATGGAAAAGTCCTGGGGAAAATTGATGTCCAGAGAGATTTGGGTGTTCAGGTCCACTGTTCCCTGAAGGTGGCAACGCAGGTAAATAGAGTGGTCAAGAAGGCATACGGCATGCTTTCCTTCATCGGACGGGGCATTGAGTACAAGAGTTGGCAGGTCATGTTACAGTTGTATAGGACTTTGGTTCGGCCACATTTGGAATACTGCGTACAGTTCTGGTCGCCACATTATCAAAAGGATGTGGATGCTTTGGAAAGGGTGCAGAGGAGGTTCACCAGGATGTTGCCTGGTATGGAGGGCGCTAGCTATGAAGAGAGGTTGAGTAGATTAGGATTATTTTCATTAGAAAGACGGAGGTTGAGGGGGGACCTGATTGAGGTGTACAAAATCATGAGAGGTATAGACAGGGTGGATAGCAAGAAGCTTTTTCCCAGAGTGGGGGTTTCAATTACTAGAGGACACGAGTTCAAAGTGAAAGGGGAAAAGTTTAGGGGGGATATGCGTGGAAAGTTCTTTACGCAGAGGGTGGTGGGCACCTGGAACGCATTGCCAGCGGAGGTGGTAGATGCGGGCACGATGGAGTCTTTTAAGATGTATCTAGACAGATACATGAATGGGCAGGAAGAAAAGAGATACAGAAGCTTAGAAAATAGGCGACATGTTTAGAGAGAGGATCCGGATCGGCGCAGGCTTGGAGGGCCGAAGGGCCTGTTCCTGTGCTGTAATTATCTTTGTTCTTTGTTTGTTCTTTGTTTGTCATTTTTTTCATGCATTCATATAAGGATTTCTGTTGATTACCTATACACTAGCACTGGCACTCAAGGCTCCACAAACCACTGACCACCTCTAGGCGCTTAACCATTGTCTCTCAAGGCCAAAAAGAGCACTGGCATCATCAGCCTATCAGTTCAATGCAAAATACCAGTTACCAGTCCCTTCAAGCTGATAATCAATTTACAATAAGTGAAACCCTTCATTGGAAAAAGCATTTGTATTTCCTTAACATATTAATGATGAAATATAATAACAATATGAGTGACCACCATTTTTCTGTGTATTGAGCCGTGAAATGGGACAACAGTTAAGAGGAAATCAGGAATACTGTATAAT
The DNA here is from genome assembly GCF_036365525.1 of Heterodontus francisci. NCBI lineage: Eukaryota > Metazoa > Chordata > Chondrichthyes > Heterodontiformes > Heterodontidae > Heterodontus > Heterodontus francisci. The sequence goes on from NC_090397.1 coordinate 23,574,072, forward strand.
GTGAATGCATTTTATACACTGAAACAGAATTATATGAGGATAGGCATCTCATCCTCTGTGTTTAGAAGGCTCTTATTTACTGTGTACTGTGAACATACATTGTTAGGGTTTTTTGAATAATAATGAACTTTGAAGTGTTAGATTCGCAGTAGTACTGGGAAATTCAAGGGTTATTATTAAAGAAATTATATCTGACTGTATCCTAAAAAGTGCTTGTCCAAATTAATCAGAATAAATGTGTTTGCCTGGGTTGTTAATCTAGCATGTGGACAATAGGATACAACAGCACCCGAATAGATTTATTACTGGGAGTGTCCACTTCGAGATCAAGGTGCCATTCAATTTTTAATGCCATGGAAGCAAGTCCAGGGGTAGCCTTAACTGGCTTCATCAGCGGAAATGAAATCTCATTGAAAGATGACAAAACAAAAGGCTTGTCCAAACTGATTAAATTTAATGATGCTGCTCCTATAAATTGAGATCTCTTCAACATTACAACAAAGCTTTTCAAAGACCGGTTAATCAGCTCATCTGAATTGCCCTAGGGCATTGAGCAAGGTGGGTGAAAGAAGTCAGTGGAATGGTGCATTGTTTATATATATTCACTGAACCGCCTTTTTGCCAAACATACTAAGCCCACCAGTGCCAATCGTTAAGAAGTCTGAATGACAGTGGTGATCAAAGCAGCATTCAGTCAGCAAATTCACGATCACCATTCATTTTAATGTGGAGAGGAGGAAGGGAGATATTAGAATTAATTCTGACCTACTGGCGCTTCCAGCCTGTCCCTCGCAGTTCTGAGGAAAGGTCATCGACCTGAAACTTTAACTGTTTCTCTCTTCACAGATGCTGCTTGACTTATGAATATTTCCAGTATTCTGTTTTTATTTAAGACTTCCAGCATGTACAGCATTTTGCTTTTATTATAATTAATTGCTCACTGTTTCGGTGAGGGATAAAGAGGGAGCAGTACAAAAGACCCAGGAAATTACGGCATGGCCTAAGTGCCACAATTTCCTGGAATTTTTGTATCATAAAACAGGCCGTGCAATGTAGATGCCACCTTTACAATGGCGCAGGTCTCCAGGAAATTCTGGGCCAAAGTTTATTTCAATATAGAGCAGACTAAACTGAAAAAAATAGAGTATTCCAGGGATCATAAGGTGCCCATATAACTGCCAGTAGTCCACAGTACTAAGAATCATTTGCAGATAACGATATTTCCAGGATTGTCAGATCAAGAGCAACAGCTTGTTAAATTAAGATAAATTTATGATGGGTAAAGAACTGCTATTTTACTAAAAGTCATTCCCACCATTGCCCACCCCCTCCCCGCACCATCCCCACCCACCACCCCCCCCGCCCCTCCCCTCCCCCTGCCATCGCCCCACACCCCATGTTTGAGGCCATAATGCAGAGAAAAAGGAACAGAAGGCTATTTTTGAGGTCAGAATTTAGATACACAGTTCAGGGTCACAAGCCAATACTTTCCTCTGTATAGCAGAACCCAAAAGAGTTTCTCCATTGCTTGGTGTGAGGTCTAGTGGGGCCATGATAAGGTATTTGTTGAGTTTTGTGCAAGCTGAGAGTTCCACCTGGTGTCAGACCACTAACTTGACACAGTACTATCCTTCTACCACATCATCAAGCGCATAAGGCTTCAGACTACTCCCTAAGATACCAGAAGAATATAAATTTCTATTCTGGTGTAAGACCCTGAACAAGGAATAACTACAGCATGGACTGATTAGTCCAATTCATAGCAAGTAAATTAAGAGGGAAATACTCTAGATTTACTCAGAGTATAGTTCTCTGCTCACAAATAAGCTTTCAGGACCCTGTAATACGTGTAATATATATATAGCCTTCCATTTTGAATATGAATAAGCTTGCTTGCTCATCTTTAATATTTGTGAACTTGGTTCTTGACTGACTATTCACACAGTCCAGTATTATTACAAGCACTGGACGAACCATTCTCACTAATCAATGTCAGCTCTCTGATTTTCACTCAACTTTCCAATGTTATGCTCCAGGATCATATAGCAAACTGCTACAGGTGTCTCATTAAAACACTAATTCCCACAGGAGCTTTCTGTCTGCTTCCACCAGTTTTGTATAAACTGACAAATTTCATTAAATGATCTGAATCTCCCAATGATTACACACAATATGGTGGAATGGAGGAAACACAGCTGGCTGAGGTGAAAAACCCACAGGCCTTTCTGCTGACAAAGACCCTGTGGGTGGTAGCTTTCTGTGGAGTCAGGCTGAGGCTGAACGACTGGAGACAGATGCCAGTGATGACTCAGACCTGGAGGCAACCTGAGCAGAGGCTGCAGACTGCTTCAGGAGAAGTAGCTTAATGAGACTCCGCACCTTAACGCCCCAACAAAAACTTCCCATGTGTACTGTATGTGAGAATGTCAAAAGTGAAAAATAAACAGACACTCAATTTTGTCTTTATTTGCCTTTGCTGCACACATGACCTCTGCTAGAAAAACATATTTGACTAACTCACACGATTATTAAAGGAACTTCCCCTGATCACAGTCCTTATGGAAATGAGGACATGTACTACGTATTGATGTCATAGTTGGAAAAGCATGCACAGTATGCGTCCACTTTTCCGATACATATTGTCAGTGCGTAACTTCCCCTGCTGGAAGCGTGAAATCTGAAAATTACCCCTTAGGTGAGAGCTTAGCATCAACTGGGAAGAAACGGAATGTTTTGACTTTATTGAAGGTGTATCTGTGTTGCGATCAATGAACCAGTATATATAACACTGAGTGTATTCATTAGTATTAATATGTATTCATTGTGTAATTTGTATTCCATGTGGCATTCAAAGAAAATAAAATCTTTTCTGCAATTTTATAAAACGTTACTTTACAGGGCGGAATTAACGATTGGGCACTACAGGTGGCAAGCTTTACCCAGTGGCAGGACACATGATTCATATTGAAATGTAAGAATTAAATGTTTGCAACTGAGGCAGAACTGGAAAATTCCACTTCTGCATAAGCCTGAGGCAAGTTACTTAATAGCTTTGTGAAGATGAAAACTAAGCCAGTTCATCAGCTTGTTGGCAACATTAACGTGTTTATCTCTCCGTCTCAAATTCAAATTCTTTCTTTGCATTTTTTGCTGCATCCAGTGCTTTGTGTTTTTTTTTCTACCTTGCCGACCAGTTCCTTATTCATGTCAAAGGTGCATTTTAGACATTTTGGGAACTCGTTTCCTCTGGTTACAACTCATGTATGTGTTTTTCTGAGGGAAAAGCTCATTGAAACAAGATTCAATGAACATTGTAAAAATGGCTGAAATAACTATTTTTGATCTTCATTAAAGCACCACTCCCAGCCTCGGCAGCTGTTCCAGCTGTGACTAATGATCAGCTGTTTCATGTCAGTTGTCATTAGTGCATTTTTAGGTCTTTGGTACCTTTTTAATCTAGATTATTTCAGCTCTTGTACCTGAGATCTTGCTCATGGGTGAGTCCAGGTAAGTTTTCATTCACACGCCCAGGATCACAAAACAGAAGACCCTGTTGGTTAATTGCTTTTATCCACTGCATTTACCCTATGCCTTCTTAGGATCTCTCTCATCTCTGATGAGTGAATACAGCAACAAACCTTCAGCCCCCGTTTTAAGTTTAAACCATTAAATAAATTAGTTTAACAGAAGACGAACAATCAAGTAAGTAACAGCTGTATCATACAATTAGACATTTACATTTAAAATCCTTCCACCAAGAAGTCCTCAAGTAGACACATAATAAAAAGGATCAAAACTCTTTGCAAATACAAACATACGAACTATGACAGACAGGTGAAGACTCTCTTGTTTATCCAGCCTGTCCCACACAAATGTGATGCCTGTGTATTACAATGTATACACTACCCCATCCCACCCAAAACCATGTGATCGCCTGAGGATGTGAAAAACCAATAAAAGGCCAGGACTATTGGAGGGAAGAAAAATCTTGGAAATTCCTTTCTAACCCACCTAGGTAATCAAAACAGTCTCAGGAGATCGCCCTGGCTGTCCCTGAATTCTCCGAAGTACCAACCTTTTCTCAGATGCTTGGCCTAACCAGAAACAGACTCAAGTCTCACTTGAAGGAATTCAGTGAATTGACATCCACCACATGAGACTGCAGCTTGTCCAGAGGTCCACTATTCTCTGGGAAAAAAACCACCTTCTGACATCGAACTGTCTGGCCCTATACAACAAAGACAACTTATTTTTATATAGCACCTTTAACACAATAAAATGTTCCAAGGTGCTTCACAGGAACATTATAAAACAAAGTATGATACTGAGTCACATAAGGAGATATTAGGTCAGATGACCAAAAGCTTGGTCAAAGAGACAGGTTTTAAAGAGTATCTTAAAGGAGGAAAGCAAGGTGGAGAGGCAGAGAGGTGTAGGGATGGAATTCCAGAGCTTAGGGCCTAGGTAACTGAAGGCACAGCCACCAACAGTGGAGCAATTAAAATTAGGGATGCTCAAGAGGTCAGAATTAGATGGTTATGGTGCTGGAGGAGATTACAGAGATAGGGAGGGGTGAGGACATGGAGGGATGTGAAAATAAGGATGAGAATTTTAAAATCAAATCTAATGTAGGTCAGCAAGCACAGGGATGATAGGAGAATGGGACTTGGTGCGTGTTAAGACATGGACCGCAGAATTTTGGATGACCTCAAGTTAACAGACAGTAGAATGTAGGAGACCGGGTACAGTGCATTGGAATAGTCAAGTCTAGAGGTAACAAAGGCATGAATGAGGGTTTCAGTAACAGATGAACAGAGGTAGGGGCGAAGTTGGGTGATGTTACAGAGGTGGAAGTAGGTGGTCTTAGTGACGGCACGAATATGTGATCGGAAGCTCATCTCAATGCCAAATATGACACCAGGCTTGCGAACAGTCTGGTTTAGTCTCAGGCAGTTGCCAGGGAGAGTGATCTAGTCGGTAGATAGGGAACAGAGTTTGGAATGGGGACCGAAAACAATGGCTTCAGTCTTTCCAATATTTAATTGGAGGAAATTTCTGCTCATTCAGTACTGGATGCCAGATAAGCGGTCTGATAATTTGGCAGCAGTGGAGGAGTTGAGAGAGGTAGTGGTGAGGTAGAGCTGGGTGTTGTCAGCATACATGTGAAAACTAACGCTATGCTTTCAGATGGTGTTGCTAAGAGACAGCACGTGGACGAGAAATAGGAGGGGGCCAAGGATAGACCATTGGATGATATCAGAGGTAACAGTGAGGGAGTAGGAAGAGAAGCCATTGCAAGTGGTACTCTGGCTACGATGAGATAGATAAGAATGGAAACAGGTGCATGCAGACCCGCCCAGCTGGACAACAGTGAAGAGATGTTGGAGAAGGATAATGTGGTCAACCATGTTACCAACATACAATTGTGACCCCTGGTCCTCCCTAAATTATTTAAGTGGACCTCAATCAGAGCACCCCCAAGTCTATGCTTCTCTAAAGTGTATGTTAGAAGACCAAAACTGGAAACAGTATTCCAAGTGAGGCCTGACCAAGATCTTGTACAAGGACAAAATACAATGCCTCATCTTCTAGTCAATTGTCATATCAACGCACCAACACTCTATTTGCTCTAACTATTGCTTCAGAGCATTGCTCATATACTTTTAGCGATCTATGCAGCAGAATGTCCAAATCTCTTTCCTTCTCCACCTTCTTTAAGGGAATGTTACACATTCTTCCTGCCACATTCAAAATATTGCACTTATCCAAATTAAACATCATTTTCCAGTTATAAGCCCAACTCCCAAAACATTAGGATGCACCTGAAGCAGTTGAACATCATCTACAGTCCTAACACTCGCACAGATCTTTGCATCTTCTGCAAGCTTGCACATCATGGCCCCAACACTGACATCCAGATCATTACTAAAAATAGTAAAGTGCAATGGTCTCAACACAGTTCCCTATGGAATACCACTGGTGATTAGTCTCGAAACAGATCCAACTCCAACTACAACTACTTCTTGTGTATGTCCTGCCAGCCAGTTCTCAATCCAGTTCAGTAGATTACCACTGGTACCAAAGGCTGTAATCTTGTAGAGAAGCCCCTTGTGCGGTACCTTAACACAAATATTTGCTAGTCTGTTTACTGGGTGTCCCTTATACATCATATAGTATACACTGTTTCTTTTTAGAGGCCATATTAACCTAAACTATTTGACAGGTTCCTCTTCCTCTAGGATTTTCAGTTTATTTCCATTCTTCTTGCAGAGATTTCCAAATTCAAACAGAACATCTCTTTTCATAATCCAAAAAATTGTTACTCAGTCTTCCTGGATTTTGAATATTTGACCTCACAAATTTAAAAAGGAACTGTCAGTCATGTAGCAATTGAACCAATCACATAACATTCTTTGGTTTGAATTGTGTCTCACTCCAGCCTGCAACTGACCAACACTTCCAATTTTATAGAGGGATAGGCAATATAAAAATCTGCATGATATTTTGGTAAACTACTTATGCACTGTGATTTAGAGTTGTGATTTGACAACTACATTGTCAAACTAGATAAAAACATTTCATTTTTGTCACATAGCTTTAAGTTGAGGGGTGATAGATATAGGACAGATGTCAGAGGTAGTTTCTTTACTCAGAGAGTAGTAGGGGCGTGGAACGCCCTGCCTGCAACAGTAGTAGACTCACCAACTTTAAGGGCATTTAAGTGGTCATTGGATAGACATATGGATGAAAATGGAATAGTGTAGGTCAGATGGTTTCACAGGTCGGCGCAACATCGAGGGCCGAAGGGCCTGTACTGCGCTGTAATGTTCTAATTCTAATTCTAAATATCCTCCCTTTTTAAACTTGTATTAAATTTTACCAATACAGTAGTGGCAAAGATCAAAACTGTACTTATTCCTGACATGATGGTGTTTTGGTGTTCGTATTTTGGGAACTCCACTGATCATGGGCGGCCATGTTGAATCCTTGAAAGGAATGGGCCAACACAGCACCTGCCCATTATTGTCATAAGTTAAATTTAAACAGATTAAGGGGTTGTAGTTTCCGTGATGCTCAGCAGACACTTAAATGTTTCTTTTCAATTGTGGAATAGCCATCTCTCATGGAACAGTTTATGACTTAGATAAGTGTATGGGTTTCAGCATGGCAATAATTCCTCCATCTGATGCATCAGTGTGCACTATGAAACCTTGAAAACAGTTGGTAAAAACTAGTATGAGGTCTGCAGATTGCACAAAGAGCAATGAGGTGAATGACCATGTAATCTATTTTAGTGGTGTTGGTTGAAGGATAAATCTCAATCAGGACACCAGGAGTTGGATTTTTGTTACAGAGACAGGAAACGGGAGCCGAAGCTGATTATGGGTCAGAAACACACCTCTGTTGGGAAACTGATTCAGATTCAAAATTTCAAATGAGTAAGCCCTTAATTGGTTTGGAGGCAGGTTTCCTGTCCACTTGCAGCCACTTGCAGGAATGGAGGCAGGTCAGATCAAGTGTGGGACTCATGTTGACTCCCACAACAGCAGCTGGTTGCTGGTTGCCCTCAGCAAGAAATCTGCATTTTGTGCCAAAACCTAGTACTTCATCAGAGGGAAGTGTGCTGTCACAGGGGAGTTGGAGGCCTAGCACTAGGGGCAGGACAGACCCTCGCTTCATCGATGCCGACTTCGATCTCATGCTGGAAGCAATGAGGGAGAGGAGGGAGGTCCTCTACCCGGAGGGTGGCAGGAAGAGGCCACCTTATTGTGCAACAAGGGCACCTCTCTATTCAGTGAAAGCCCCCTCCATCCCCACTTTCTCTTCCTGTCTTACCTCCTGTTCCTCCCCAATGAGCTGTCTCCTTCCAGGGACTCACTGTCCTCAAAGTCCACACCTGTCTGGAGGGCCATGTTATGGAGAGCGCAGCAGAACACCACAATGCCCGAGACCCTTGCAGGAGGATATTGGAGGATGCCACCCGGCCGGTCTGGGCACCGGAATTGCACCTTCAGAAGCCTGATGACCTGCTCAATGGTTGGCCTGCTGAGTAGGTGGCATTGGTTGTTTGGCCGCTGTGCCTCTGTCTGGGGCTCCTGTAGAGGAATCGGTAGCCATCTCTTCAAGGGATTTCCCTTGTCCCCTAGAATCCATCCACACACTTTGGGGGATGGGCTGAAGATCCTAGGCAGCCTGGACTGTTGGAGGATGAAGGAGTTATGGCAGCTGCCAGGAAAGCAAGTGCACAAGGGGGAAGTTCTTGTTGTGGTTGCAGACCAGTTGGACGTTGAGGGAATGGAAGCCCTTCCTATTGATGGATCTCACTTACTCACTGGGTGCCTTGATGGTCACATGGGCACAAGCAATAATTCCCTGCACCTGGGGGAATCCTGCAATGGAGGTGAAACTCAATATCTTCTGTGCTGTGCAGGCCCATCAGTGTCAAAAGTGGATTTAGTCCCCCACACTCCTGAAGATGGCATCTGTGACCTTCCCTGATGGCATGATAAGCTGCTGACTTCGAGATGCCATCTAGGTCCACAGCTGATCCCTGGAATAATTCAGTTGCATAGAAATTCAGGGGGATAGTGACCTTGATGGCTGCAAGTAAGGGACTACCATGGGGGCCGCAAGGCGTCAGTTCATTATGTATCAGAGCATAAAGGTCCAAGACTATCTGCCTGGATAGACATAGCCTCCTACGCACTGGCACTCTGTCATTTACAGGTAGCTGACTCTTGGGCGGTAGACCTGATGTCTTAGGTAGTGCCTTCTTCCCCTTGCAGTCCCCCGCTGTGCTCCTCTGGCCTCCTGCTGTCCTGGCTGATCTGTCCAATGTCAAGAGTCGCCTCTTCCCATCTGAACTCCCTCAGCTGGGGTTCGTTTGACCATCAAACCTTCCCCTGCCAACCCCAGCTGTCCTAATGATGCCAGCGGGCTCACATCTCTCTCCGGATTCCTGCCATTCACCACAGAGAAAAGCAAGTCTTCCAGCTGCAGCAATGATTACTCTGTGGCACTTTTGAAGCAGCTGAGCTTTATTTTGTGCCTCTGTATTATTTTAATCAGCCTTTCCCATGCCCTGATGACCCCCTGTAGTATTTACGAGTTGAACACCCTCCCGTATTCCAGACATGGCGTTCTCCCCGTTCCCTTCTTTAAAAATTCAAAACTGCTGCTAGCAAGTCTGTTATTGAGCTCCTCAACTGGAGTGCGAGGATGCCATTTCCTCCCTCCTGGCGTCGCTTTAAAAATGGTGTCACATTCTGGAGGCAGCGGAACCCAGTACTGACCCCTGAGAGCGCGATCTTTAAATTGTGTTCACAGCTGTCCCCACACTGAGCGGGCTTTAAAAATCCGGCCCCAGAACTCCTGTGCTCTTTTTCAAATCATGTTATGTGATCTTTAACATGCACCTGAGAGAGCAAATAAGGTCTTGGTTTAACACCTCATCCAAAAGGCAGCACCTCTGATAATGCAGTGTTCCCTCAGTAATACACTGAAGTATCAGCCGAGGTTATTTGCTCAAATCTTCTGACCTAATCCATGATTTTCTAGCTAAGAGCCAAGGATGCTACTACTGGACCTTGCATTGTTGCTCCCTGTCCTATTCCTGACATTGTAAACATGAATAAACACAGATGGATGTCATGCTGTAGACAAGAGAGAACTGTTCTAGCAACTATTGCCTAAAAGTTGCTGTTAATCTTAGTCTGACAGTAACTGAGCATTTTTAAATGATTTGCAACTTTATAGCCTACTTGTTTGCTTTGCTATTGCTATATTGGCCACGAAATTCAGCTCCATTACACCTGTGGGGCTGAATTTAGTGAGCCCATTGTGGATCTAGGCGGCAGACCCGAAGTGAGCGCTATTCCCGATAGTCATGTGGACGGCCGGTCTGCGCGATCACGTGGCAGGTGGCCACTTTAAAAAATGGAGGCATGGGGCCCGGCCAATCGTGTGGTGGGGCTGGGATGCGAGACGCTGAAAACGGCATCGGATGACTCCGGAGCAGGTGCTGGCACCATCTTTAAAGCCCTGTCAGCCCTGCATGCATTGCTGCCTTGGACTCATTTGTGGCTTGCTGATCACACCGGTGAGCAGTGTTGCAGTGACTCTGGACCCCCCCCCCAAGCTCTGGAGGTGGACCCTGCAGGACAGCAGAGGCAAGACACAGGGTGGCACCACAGTTTAGCAATGCCTCCCTCAATATACTCCACCAGGCTGCAAGGGAAAGGCGGGTGGTCCTCTTCCTGAGCAATGGTAAGAAGAGGTCCTCCTGCCTGACCAAGCAAGCCTGGGTGGACATTACAGAGGAGGTCAGCAGCTGTGGGGTCATCCCTCACATATGGGTACAGTGCCACAAGAGGGTCAACGACCTCTTTCTCTCTGCCAAGGTGACTGCTCCATAACTCTCTCCTTTTTAGGAAACGCAGGAGGAAGTGGGACATGGGGAGGGAGGCACTACAAATCTGCTGGCAGAGGGGGTTACGCCTCACCGCAAATTGGATAAGTATTTGGAAAGGAGTAAATAATAGCTGTTATGGGGAACGGGAAGTTAAATGGGACTAGAGGAAACAGGTCTTGTTGAAGAGCTGCCACAGGTATGAGCTAAATAAGCTCATTCTGTGCTATAATTTCAATGATTCTATGTGAGGGCTTTAAGCACCAAGGATCACTGGAATTCATGGCCATGCTCGTCAGTTCCCAGGCATAAGTTTACCTGTAGTCTGGTAATTAAGGATTAGCGTCACAAATGAACCGATCTGTCGGTTACTCCCCAAAAAAAAACACACTCTGCAGAATGTTTGGAATGCTGGAACTTGCTGCCCTGCCCTAACATGTATTTTATATTTGATTTTCTAATCTGAACTTCCAAACAACCCAAGCTTGCTTAAAGCTGAAGGAAATCCTATATTGTACAGCCTTCACAAAAAAATAGGCCTGTCAGCTTAGATACTTTCTAAAAAGGATTGCCCTTTTAAATCTCACAACACAAATATTTGTATTTTTCATCAGCTGGAGAATTCTAGTTAAGCACTGGCAGTAGGTACAAAGTCTTCTAGTTGTCTTCACAGCCATACATCATTGCTTCTTTTCTTCAACCATAATTGAACATAAAACAGATGATATCAGTTTGCACGACACATTGCCAGATTTATAATCAATTTTCAGTCAGAAATCAATAGCCGGCAAGTGGTAGAGCTCAACCTGCCACTCTGCTGAAGATTGCAACTTGAGCACATCCACCTGCAGCTATTTTGCTGTTAGATCAGTAAGGTTAATCTTTTTTTGAAGTTGGTTGCTTTTAAAGATACTTACACGAAATTGTTTCAGTCTTTCTGCTCTCTCCCGCAGGACTTGTTCTTGCACTGCTGTCTTCTTTGCTCGTTCAGTTCTCCATTGTACCTGTTTCTTCTGGATCAAATCAAATATTATTTGAATCAGAAGCTAAAGTTCAGAGTTTTATTTGCCGGAGCTGACAGCAATGAAGTTAGCTTGCTGTTGAGAATGCTTTTCACTGTCTGGCAATAAATGCTGAAGATTTTTAAATAATAAATAAAGATTTACCTATTGAAACCCTGGTGTAATGAGCTTTTGGTACAATATAAAGTTTTACTTTAGATCTAAAGTATGGTATGTGATTTACAATGACTACAGAAATCCAAGTAAAATATATCATTATCTTTAGACAGGTCATTTTCATGTAAACAGTTAGAATAAAATATATGTAATATTGCATTTAGAAATTCAGGGAAAAGGAGGCTTGGAGGCCAATTCGTGTGACCATCACCATATGTCATGTAAAAAGCCTCTTCTGCCTAGCTTCTAGTGCTGGGGATAACTCAAAAAGTGGTTAGAATTAAGCCCAAACAATACCATCTTGTTTTTCTTTATGCCTCCTAATAATTAGGACCTATCAGACTCCTGGATCATTGCTCTCAGCTTCTTCATGTTAGATATTATGCTAGGTTGTGAAGTATGGCAAGTTCATAATGAGAGTGGAGTGTACTTGTTAATTCATGGTGGCTTGAGAAATATGTGGTTTAAATTATTCAATTATTCCTAGATAATAGTCTTTATCATCAGAACTGCAGAATGAAGCTATCACTATGGTTTTCACCTCTACCATGCTCACCTCAGACATAAACTGAATATTCATCCTAGATTCAACCTAGCAGAGATGAGTTGGTTGGAGGGATACAAAGATTATTTAGGATGAAAGGAATCAAGAATGATCTAATAAGACGGTTTGGTCCAGAAACAATGCTTGTACAGAAGATCCAAGAAAGACGATAGCGATGGTTTGGGCACAATGGAAACAGCTAGAATACCTGCAGAGATACAGAGAACAAGAAGCCAAGGAAGACCAAGGAAGACTGGATAGGCAATGTCAAGAGTGACTTGTCATAAAAGGGGCCCAGATGACTGAAGGATGATTCAGAAGCATTAACAGTGGAATGAATTTCTTTGGCCCCATTATCACTGCTAACCTGACAGATGGAAATTTAGTTGCAGTAATAGTTTATCCTGGAATGTGCTCTGCTCACAGACGCCTAAAAATGTCATGAGTTCTCCATAGCTTTGACTCTGAGTGACTGACATTCAGTTGCTCATGGGTCTGTGAGCCTGCTATTGGATACAACAGTGTGAGGGTCTGACTCACAGACATCAATCTCAGGGAAATCAAACTCAAAGTAACATGTGCTTTGACTGGCATTCCTCATTTTCCGTGATGCAAATAGATAGTTTAAAAAATCTATTCACCTCAGTTTGTGCCCTGAATGGTAGCTGCAACCACCAACTTACTTAAAGTTAAGACATTATTCGTGAATAAAACATTTGTTGCAAATCATTTGATTCTGGAAAGGGAGAAGAAATGAACAGGTGTGCCCCATTGCTTACCTGTGAAACAATGGCACCTTTGACACAACTACACTTTTTGGTGAATTTTTCTGCAGCAACTGTTCATTTCTGCTCCTTTCAACTCCATGAAATACAAAAATCATGACTTACTTGCCCTTGTACTCCGTGCCTCTTTTTATGAACCCCAAGTGACCCTTTTATGACTTTATTTGCCTGCTTTGTACTTTCAAGGAATTAAACATTGAAACTCTCATGTTTCTCTGTCCTGCCACACCCTTCAACATCTTTCCATTGAATGTAACATCCATTCTTTATTTTTCTTCTCAAAATACAATATCTTACGTTTAAGTAAATTATTGATTAAATTGTCCCAGGCAATAGGTTGCCAACAGTTGAAGTACTGTGCAGTGTTAGGTGCTCCAATATAGAAAGAATGTTAAAGTTACAGGGTGTGTAGAACATAGCTTAGCCAAGATGCTTCCAGGGCAGAGAAACTATAGTTCTGAGCAGAGACTGAGGATACTAGCATGATTTCTACTAGAACAGAAGGCGAGAAGGCACTTTAGTAGAGGCTCTAAAGTTATGCATAGTTTTAATAGGGTGAATTAGGAAAGACTATTTCTTCTGGTTGGCAAATCCAGAATAAGGGGGCACACTATTAGAGTTAGGCCATTCATGGGTGAGATCAGGAAGCATTTTTCACACAAAGGAAATCTGGAATTCCATCCCCCAAAAGGCTATAGGTGCTGGACCAATTGAAATTTGCAACACAGAGATTGATGGAATTTTATTAGCTAAGGGCATTAAGGAACATGGTACAGATTAGCCACTATCTAATTGAATGACAGGCTTGAGGTGTTGAATGGCCTACTCATGTACCTATGCTCCTACATTCCTATATTCCAAATTAAATTGCATTTGCCTCTTGTTTGCCCATAGCACTAATCTATATCTTCCTGCAGTCTTTTACAGTCTGCCTTGCTGTTTACCAAACCTACTCTACTTTAGTGTCAATAGCAAATTTCAATATCATGTTCTCAGGCACAAGCCCAAGTCAATGTGATATATCTAGAACAAAAGTGGAGCCAGTGACCCCTGGGGTACACCATTTCCAACTCTTCTCTAATACAAGCAACACATTAACCCTAAAGTACTACAAAAGCAAAATACTGCAGATGCTCGAAATCTGAAATAAAAAAGAGAAAATGCTGGAAATACTCAGCAGGTCTGGCAGCATCTGTGGAAAGAGAAACAGTGTTAAAGGCTAGGATTTTGTGTGGCCCGCTGAGGCAGGGTCGGAGGCGGGGGGCATGGACCATTGAGACGGGTGGTTTGGGGGGGGGGGTGGGAGGTGGTATGGAGGGCCCATCACCAAGCGATCTTCCTGGGGTTGGGATTGGCTGTTGACGCCCTTCCCACCCAGAGGCCAATTGAGACTCTTAAGTGGCCTATTAACGGCCAATTAAGAGCCATTTCCTGCAGCCGCTGGGATCTGGCCAACGGCCAGTGTGGGGGTGGGGGTGGGGGGGGCTGCTGAATCTGCCACATGGAGAGATTGCCGTAAAATGAGGCGCCCTCCCTGCGGGCTTGAGAGGGAGTGGTCCCAGCTTCATGGGCAATTTGTGGCCCATGGAGGGCCCCCACTGGGAACTACTTAACCCCCCGTGAACCCCCATCCCCTGGACTGCACAATCACACCCCAGAACCCCCTCGCTGGAGCGTTCTGGACTGGCTCTGGCGACCCTGCCTCACTTACCTGAGCTCTGAGGTTCCAGCGCTGGGGCTGGGTCCGATGCCTCTGCAGTACTGGCAGTGGCCACCACTCCCGTTGGCTCTGCCGATACTGCTGTGCCACCGGACCTCTTTTTGGAGACGGGATCCCCGTCTTTAAAGGGACGGGAATCCCGGCTTGTGAAACTTAGCAGTTAAAACACTGGAGGATTACTCCAGGGGGCATGATACGCCAAGGCAGGGATCCTCTGTCTTCTCAGCATGGTCCCAGGAGCCCTGGTTTCAGCACAAAATCCAGCCCAATGTTTCATCATCAGTTCTGATGAAAGGTTATCAACCTGAAATATCAACTCTGTTCCTCTCTCCAGAGATGCTGCCGGACGTGTTGAGTATTTCAAGCATTTTCTGTTTTTATTAACCATAAGAACATAGGAGTAGGCCATTCCGCCCCTCGAGCCTGCTCTGCCACTCAATAAGATCATGGCTAATCTGATTGACCTTAACTCCACTTTCCTATCTCCCCCCATGACCCTTCACTCCCATGTCAATCAAAAATCTGTCTATCTCATCCTTGGATACATTCAATGACCCAGACTTCACTGCTTGCTGGGGAAGAGAACGCCAAACACTAATGACCCTCTGAGAGAAGAAATTCATCCTCATCTCTGTCTTAAATGGGAGACCCCTTATTCTGAAACTGTGCCCCCTAGTTCTAGATTCCCCCATGAGGGGAAACATCCACCCAGCATCTACCCTGTTAAATCCTCTCAGAATCATATGTTTCAATAAGATCACTGCTCATTCTTCTAAATGCCAATAAGTATAGGCCCAACCTGCTCAACCTTTCCTCATGAGAAAAAGCCCTCAGCCCAGGAATCAGCCGAGTGCACCTTGTTGAATAGCACCCGTTTCCAGGCCTTCGGCTAGTCTCTTCAATTCAGCTTTTTTGAGCTGCAAAGCTTCCAATAGGAAAGCTTTAAAAACTTTTTATTTAGTTACTAAGAATCTGATCAATGGAACTAATAAATTGTACACCAATAAAACTAATAAATAGTTCTGTATTGTTTTTTAAAGTTACTTTCAGTCATTTAAAATCGGGTAACTCACAGGTGATAGAGCACTCTGATTAAAAATACCTTTTCTCATAATAAACCTATTTCAACTTGCATTAATAAAGCTGCAGGAGGTTACCACCCTTAAATATATCAAGGAATATTTTTAAATGCAAAATTACGTTCTAAAACACTGTCCGATTGAGCTAGTTGGCAGTGTGAAAATACGTATGAGCAGAAACTTGAGCAAAACATTCTTCTTGCATAACTAGGGCAATTTTGAGAGCAATTTATGCTCAGATCGTTAATTGCACCCAATGTGGAAACTCTTGGCTGTTGTTGCTGTAGGGCTTGGCACACTTGGGCTTGGTGATTGTGTACTAATAAACTTTTGTGAAAAGCTCAGGATAGTATCACTACATTGATAGTGTGAAATGCCTTCATTACATGTGTACGTTGTGGACCATCAGAAATTATTCCAAATGCTATTCCAATACCTCTTTAAGTTCCTTTTGTTTCTGCCTTTCCTCCTGTTCTCTTTGTTGCCTCCGTTTCATCTGAATGAAATAGAAAAAACTAATTTGATTCTCAGATAGTTCAGATGACTTCTAATAAACATCAGTACTTAGAAGAAAGATGCTGGGTACCCTTTCCAGATGCTGTTGACTGTCTAATTGTTCTGTTTGCTGGATATTAGATATTAACTGAAGCCTCTTTTCATCCAGTGTCCTCAGAAATGCATTATCCTCCTCCTTATTCTCATCCTTCACTGCCTGATTGAAAAAATACAAATAAGGCTAAAATCATACCAATCATTGTGAGAAATCCTGGTAAAATCAATTCAGTATTGCCAAAGGGAAATAATTCTGAAAGAGAGAGATCATAAGGAGTGAATTTATTTCAAAATTATTTGGAGACTCGATTCCGGAGCTTAGGCATCTGGTGGTTGTAAAGTTACATTTAACCTCAGTAATCTTGAGGCTATCAGTCAGGATTCCCACTCCGGATCCCTGCTTGAAAAGGGTCAGTATCAAGTAAGGACAGACTTCGCTGTTATATGTTCCCAATGGCGAATGATCTTTCTAGGATCACATGTGAAAAATGGCTACTGAAAGAATGACCAACTAAGCAATGTCAGAGGAAGCCCACCATTGTGTGTATTAGACCTTTAAGAAGAAGATAAGGGAAGAAAATTGGTTACAAAAATTAGTTAGAAATACTCACTAAAGAGCATTTAATCCATGAGCCTTAACAAATCATGATTGATAAATCTGACAGGAACTCTTCTTCACCAAAAAAAATAGAAATACCCTTTATTGGTAATTTTCCCACAAAGTATTTATTTTTATATCACAGTGAATAGTAAACAACATTCTATGTGCTATAAGGCTTATTTCAAACATAGTCAGTATTTCAATGGGATCTTATCTCTATCCTCGCGGGAATTGCCACCATCTTGAAAATCCACACAGCCAGAAGTGAACAATTACATTTAAACAGCAATCATGGAGCAAAATAGTACAGATTGTGGCAGTGAGCCTCATAGATAAAGTGAAGAAGTAACGCTGTGATTTCATATAAAGATTTGACTGTGAAATGCGTTTAAAAAAATCTAAATTCAGTCCCTGAATGAAATTAAACTGACAACAGCATGCTTTATTTCCATATCAAATCCAAAATCTAATTATTGTTAAAGTATAAAACAATATTTTTTCATCTTGATGCATTGCCACGAAGCTGAAACTTTGCTCTGGAACTATGATGCAACTTTTTCATGTTAGGCTGAGAATGTTCTGTCACAGACAGTTAAGAGTAATTTCAAGATGGCAACCATAGAGTTCATTAGGGAGGGAAGTGATGGCAGAGTAAAATGCAAATAATGGAATTTTGTACAATTTTTGAATGAAAAGCATTTTATTCCATTGTATGTGTGCATAGAACAAGCTCCAAAAGTTAGAGGCCAACTGTGCTCATAAGGTTGTACTGTACACTCAGGTGTTATTGTATATATGGCAATATAAAGATTGAAATTCAGAGAAATTAAAGGAGGCCAATTGGCCCACCACTACTGTGCCAATCCTAACTCTTTAACAAGAGCTGTCTACTCTCATCCCATTTTCCTGCCTTTTCTGTGTATCCTGTTATGGTCTTCCTTTTCAAATACTTACCAGTTCTCTTTTCAAGTGGGAATAATTAGACTTGAGTTTATTGTTCAACCTTTTAATTTAAAATGTGCAGAAGTCTTCCCACTAGATCTAAGGTAACATATGGGTGTGTTACATGACTCTAAAATAAAACCATAAGACTACAGCCTACAACCTACAATGCATATGTCCACTTATTATCTATCTGGACACCTATCTGCAAAGAAAAGGGCCCTGTGTATTAATATATGTAGCTTTCAGTACACGCAAATGCGCCACACTGCGAGCACTACTGACAATCTTAAATTGGTTGTCAGTGTAATTCTTAGCACACTGAGGATTATTTAGCAAATGTTGTCCAAACAAAGAATCACATCTAATGTTAGACACTGTGTTTTGAGCTTTGCAAGCACGGGCTGGTTGGGTATGGCCTGTACCTTGCCCATTGCGAACAGCGGAAGGGACATGTTGTTTGATACGAGCCGCCAGTCTTTGGGATGTATGGCCTATATACCTAGCATCATACTGGCAGACAGAAAGAACATGTACAAACATTGCGCCTGTTCCAGCTAAACAAAATAAGGGACAGCCATTCACTGGCTCATTCCTCAGGGCAATGCCTTAACCTTAACCAGGCATAAAGATGCCTGGTTTAAATTTCAAACAAAGCTTGGCAGTTAACTGTCAGTCAGTGTAAACTGGTGCATTATTCATGGCAACACCTCTACCAATCAGAGTTCAATTGCCAACAAATTAGCACTCTCTTCTCATACAGTATAAAGTCATTGTTTTCCCTTACATTGGTATTCTTGTGGATTGTCCTGATGAGTGCAAGATGAAAGGCTTCGACAACATGTCTCTATTTTCAGCAATACTCAAGTTCTGAACTACCAAATGACTAATCACATTTTTGTTTTATAACGTAATTTGCATGAATCACTTAACTAACATTATTCATTTTACACCATCATCCTTAGCAAAAGGGATGAAACCATTTTTAAATTAAGCAGTAATAGATGGCCACTTGTATCAAGCAGGAATAACGAAAGGAAAGGTTTGTTATCCTCATATCCTTGGTATAGGATCGACAGATTCCACTAATGCCATCTCATCAAAGTTTCAGCTCTCTCTTGAATTACTCCACCCATGCTTTTCTTGTTGTTCTTTGCAGATTTCAAAAAAAGCTGAGCAGAGAATTATCCATTGTCACTGAAATACTGAATGAAGTGATGCCCCATTATATATGTATGTGCACTCTGAAATAGCTTTAATTGAACTAAACTGTCCTAAATTATGTTCAAATGTATCACCTCCAGTCACCTTCTGCTGAATTGTTTCAGTGTCAGCACTTTAACATCATGTGTTATTTCAGTTCCAACAAAGAGACCAGGATTCTCTGCCAGGCAGGACGTGGCAGAGAATGGTACATTTCTGATCTGTTACTTAGCAGAGCAGAGGTTGTGAACTAGGATGCGGAACTGGAAATGATTGCAGATGTAGGCTGATGCAAGGCCGTCGAGGAATTTGTAAAATGGTTCCAGATGTAGGCTGATGTAAAGACCTGGAAGAATTTGGTTGCCGAGCTAGGCTGATGCTAGACCATGGAGGAATTTGACTTTAAGGATGCAGAGTTTGACTTTAATGCACCAGGGAACCAGGATGCTGGGAAGGATGTGTTCATTAGTGGGCAGGGTAAGATGCAAGTAATGGAGTTCTAGATGAGTTGGAATTTGCGAAGGGTGGAGCTGGGGATGCCAGAGAAGAAACTGTTTGGAAGGTCTATACTGGAAGTCATTGAGCATGGGGAAGGGTTTCAGCTGGGTTGAGTAAGTGAAGTTAGGCAACATTACAGAAATGAACTAGTTGTGAGGTTTGAAACTAGGTTTAAAGTCAAAAACAGTACATTGAGCTTACATACTGACAGATTAAGCCTCAGAAAAAGCTGGGAAGGGGGATAGAATTGAGGAGGTGCTGTGGTGAAAAGTTTCTGACAAGAGCTGAAAAGAATGGCTTCAGCTTTGCCATTGATCAGTGGGCAAAATTCTGGCTTCACCACAACTTAATATTGGACAGTTACACGACACAGCAAGGGTCATGAGATCAAATGTGATGGTGGAGACACACAGCTGGGTGTCAGCACTTCAACCCCTTCTACCCACTAGCACAGACTGGGTCAAGTGACTTGTTTTTGTGCTTTACCATTCTATGATTCTATTCTATAATTGATGCCAAATTCAGTTCTAATAGTTTATTTTATACACTTTTATTGAAGTTTCCATCATATTTAATTGGTCAGAAATTCCATAACCATTTTTACTCAAGGATGCTTACTTTATATGAACATAGATTCTCAGCACGTTAATTGTCTTTTGCCCTTTGCCACTTTGTCTGACACTTTGATCACATGACCAGTCAGTTGCCATATCTTTCTCAGTTAACGCTATTGCCATCTGGATTAGAAATAAGCACAAACTGATAAAAATGCTGTTGTTTTAATAGTATACCACCTACCTGTGCACCAAGGGTATCTCCCTTTAGCTTTGGGTTGTCCATCTTGATTTTTCTCCTCCAAACTGCAGTAAACATATATACAATCAAAAGTAATGACAAAATGTACCTGGCTCAGAAAAGGGATACAGAGACAAACTGCTCAAATTTAACACATATTGTAAAATACAATATGCTTTCTTTCCTGGCTTATATATGAAGAAATTAAGAAGAATAACGTTTTGAAGAAAACTCCCCTCAAAATGCTCCTATCTTTCAAAAAAAATCGTATAGCTGTTTTTGTATTATTCTCTGGCCACTGACTCCTGTAGGACAGGTCTTTCCTATCAACAAAAAGCTGTCCAATTTTTTTTATACTTGAGTCTTATTGGTAATCATTGATCTTACTGGGGTTAGTCTTGACATCACTACTCCCCTCTCATGCACCAAAGTGTCATGGTCAGCCTTATGCGTGCTCCGAGAAATGTGCCTTTGCATTTCATCTCGTTTACAGGAAGACTGACTGCACATTGGAGTCATTGAGTCATAGAGTTATACAGCACAGAAACAGGCCCTTTGGCCCATCGTGTCTGTGCCAGCCATCAAGCACCTAACTATTCGAATCCCATTTTCCAGCACTTGGCCCGTAGCCTTGTATGCTATGGTATTTCAAGTGCTCATCATTAGAAACTAAATGCAGGACAGGGCAATGCCTAGCTCACTCTCCGAAGATCCAAGTGGCAAAGTAGAAGTGGCTTCCATTCCAAACAATATTCATGGTGAAAGCATTTTTGTCAAACCTTGCTTTGTTAGTTTGAGAACGGAAGAATCTAAAGAGCCATGCATTATCTTTGCTGTGATGTGCAATGAAAAGAATAATACTCCATAATTGAGCTATACTTAATTAATACAATCATGTGACCTAATGTGATTTACATCAATGCATCGTGTTTGTTGTAAACAGATGCGGAATCACCAAATGCATTTTCATGATAACAGTGCCCCTTTAAAATACAAGCCAATTCTGGAGGCTAAAACTGAAAAAGGATGATCAATTAAATTTAAACAGAAACCTGTGAAAGATTATCAGATAAACTGACTCATCCCATCAGAAGAAAAGAAACCATTGCCAAGACTATACTTACCCGGAAGAGCTTAATAATATTGTGGCATAATAACTCTTGAGTTTTAATAATAGGTCATCCAGGAGATTAAAGTGATATGTTGATTGTTGCAATGCTTTGAAAACTGCTTCAAATAGGGGGTGGGGGGTGGTTAATGATTGTGAGTTTACAAGACTACCAGCATGATAAAAGGAGAAAGTAACTGAGAGTTGTTGCCTGTAGCTGGAGGATTAGATTAAGCTGATAACCTGCAGTTTCCTCTGGAGTGGGATCAGATAAAAGCCTGAAGAGCCAGCAGGCCTCGCTCTTTGCCAAGGAGGCCTCCAAGATCATCTTCCGGTCCAGAGTCCGCTCCATCGAGCAGGATGAGACGTGCTCGCGTTACCTCTTCCAAAAGGTACACAGAGAGAGCTCTGTTATCAGCAGCCTGAAGGGAGAGGATGGCTCGGTAACGTCTTCGCAGTCCGACATACTAAGGATCAGCAAATCCTTTTATGCTGGGCTGTATGACGCGAAACCCACAGACTGCAGAACCTCCCAGTCCTTCCTGTCATCTATCACAGAGGTCTTAGATGACAGCAGGAGGGAGAGACTGGACAAGCCGCTAACTCTGGACGAGCTGACAAAGGCCGTCGAGTCCTTCGAGACAAGTAAAACTCCCGGAAGCGACGGCTTACCAGTCGAGTTGTACTCGGCCCTGTGGGTCTGGGTCGGACCGGACCTGCTGGAAGTATACGAGAGTATGCTCCTGGCCGGCAGCATGTCAGAATCCATGAGGAAAGGCATCATCCCCCGCATCTACAAGCGGAAGGGGGAGAGGGCAGAAATCAGCAATTGGCGGCCCATTTCACTGCTTAATGTTGACTGCAAGATTCTGTCCAAAGTCATAGCCAGTCAAGTCAAGTCTGCTCTGGAGTTGGTGATCCACCCCGATCAGACCTGTACTGTACCCGGCAGGAAGATCTCTGAAAGTCTCGCGCTACTCAGGGATATGATCGCCTATGTGCGGGACAGGAGGGTGGACACCTGCCTCATCAGCCTGGACAGGAGAAGGCTTTTGACAGGATATCGCACACCTACATGATGGACGTGCTTTCCAAAATGGGGTTTGGGGAGGGAATCAAACTGCTCTACGCAAACATCAGTAGCGCAGTCTCAATCAATGGGTGGGAATCGGAAAGCTTCCCGATCCAATCTGGAGTCAGACAGGGCTGTCCTCTCTCCCCTGTCTTGTTTGTTTGCTGTATTGAACCCTTTGCTGAGTCTATTAGGAAGGATGCGAGCATAAGAGGGGTGACAATCCCAGGCAGCGGAGGCACTCAGGTTAAAACCTCCCTGTACATGGACGACGTCGCCGTCTTCTGCTCGGATCCGCTGTCCATGCGCAGACTGATGAGCATCTGCGACCAGTTCGAATTGGCCTCGGGAGCCAAAGTTAACCACGGCAAGAGCAAGGCCATGTTCTTTGGGAACTGGGCTGACCGATCGTTTGTCCCCTTCACCGTCAGGTCTGACTACCTGATGGTGCTGGGGATATGGTTCGGAAGGGCCGGGGCGTGCACCAAAACCTGGGAGGAGCAAGTAGCCAAGGTACAACAAAAGTTGAGCATGTGGGGGCAGCGATCTTTCTCCATTGTGGGTCAGAACCTGGTCATCAGGTGCGAGGCGCTCACGTTGTTGCTGTACATGGCGCAGGTCTGGCCCATACCCCACTCCTGTGCTGTGGCGGTCACCCGAGCCATTTTCCGCTTCATCTGGGGATCTAAAATGGACCGGGTCCGGAGGGACACGATGTTCAAATCTCTGGATAAAGGTGGGAAAAATGTACCCAACGTGGCCCTCATCCTGTTGACCACCTTCGTGTGCAGCTGCATCAAGCTGTGTGTAGACCTCCAGTACGCAAACTCCAAGTATCACTACGTGCTGAGGTTCTATCTGTCCCCGGTGTTGCGAAGGATGGGCCTGGTCACATTGTCGCGGAATGCTCCATGCAGTTGGACCGTGCCGTACCACCTATCCTTCGTGGAGCAGTTTCTGCAGGAAAACACCTTCGACCACCGATCCATCAGCCAGTGGTCTGCACGGAACATCCTCAAGGCCCTACGGGAAAAGGAGACGGGGGATCCTGTCGGATGGTTCCCCGAGCAGACCGCCAAAGTCATTTGGCGGAATGCCTCATCACCAGAACTTTCAAACAAGCACCAAGATGTAGCTTGGCTGGTGGTGAGAAGGGACCTCCCCGTCAGATCCTTCATGCACGCCCGAAGTCTCGCCCCCTCCGCGCAATGCCCCCGCGGGGGCTGTGGTGGGGAAGAGACTGTTGCCCACCTGCTCCTGGAATGTGTCTTTGCAAAGCAGGTGTGGAAAGAGATGCAGTGGTTTTTGTTGAGGTTCATCCCAAGCAGCTCTGTAACACAGGAGTCTGTGCTCTACGGGCTGTTCCCAGGGACGCACACCGAGACAAACATCAACTGCTGCTGGAGGACTATCAATTCGGTGAAAGACGCCCTTTGGTCTGCCCGAAACCTGCTGGTCTTCCAGCGCAAAGAGTTGTCCACGACCGAGTGTTGCAGACTGGCAACATTCCAAGGTCCAGGACTATGTGCTGAGGGACGCACTAAAGCTTGGGGCAGCCACAGCAAAGGCTCAATGGGGAAAGACCACAGTGTAAGGTCCCCCCACCAAGCTGAATTGAGGGGCCGGATCCATGGAAAACCCCTCGAACTGTATCCGGAAAATTTTCATTTGCTGTAAATGTAAAAATGTAATTGGCATGACAATTGTGAAATGGAAGGGTTGTGAAGCAACTCATGATTGTATTGAAAGAAACTGATCTCCCTTGGAATGTTTGTATTTTTTGGTGCTGTTTGAAACTGTTTGGGAATGTAATTTTTACAGATTTTTATGAATAAAGTATATTTTGGAAATAAAAAAAAAATCAGATAAAAGCCTGCCTGAAAATGTTTGGCACCTTACTTTCACCATATGTGTTTAAGCTTTAGATCGCAGCAAAATACTAAAGTGTTGTCCTATGACCATAAAAAGCACATCCCTGACCCCCACAATGTCTCCTGTTACACAGTGACCTGGTTCCACGACTCAGTTACTTCACTTGTGCATGTCAATGAAATACTGGAATGGCAGGATAAATCTTGAGAATGTGCACTCCCTCCACGAAGACTCACCCACCAGGTGCCCATATTGGGAAATGGTGGGTGCGGTACTATGACTTTTAAACATGAAAATTGTGAGCTGTTTGTCCGTGATTTCCATATAGGTGGTCCCAGCAGGGAAATTTTGTATTGCGAGCTTGCAAAACAAATATTCAGTTCTTTACAAAATCTCCATACATATGCTTTGCATAGTGCTTCATGCACTAAACATTATATGCTTTAAGTTTGCAAGCTTGACTATGCAGACTTCGCAGAGTGGAATGAATTTATCAGATCAATCATACCTCCACCCCCCGCAATCCCCCCACAACATGCTACCCTCTTTTCAGCCAATTGTCTTATGGATAAAGGCTCCGCTTTTTGGTATTGTTCTGTCATACAGCGACCAGAAGGCCCTAAGCTCTAATCCTGCTCTATGCTGAGTTAGCTAATATCAACACAGAATCATAGATACATGGAAAATCTACGGCACAGAGGGAGGTCATTTGGCCCATGGTGTCTGTGCTAGCTGAAAAAGAGCTATCCAGCCTAATCCCATGTTCCAGCTCTTGGTCCATAGCCCTGTAGATTACAACACTTCAAGTGCATATCCAAGTATTTTTAAATGTGATGAGGGTTTCTGCATCTACCACACTTTCAGGCAGTGAGTTCCTGATACCCACCACCCTCTGGGTGAAAAAAATATCTCCTCAACTCCCCTCTAATCCTCCTTCAAATTATTTTAAATCTATGCCCCAAATAGGAACTTCATATCCACTTTATCTAGGCCCTTCCTAATTATATACACCTCAATTAAATCTTCCCTCAGCTTCCTCTGTTTCAAAGAAAACAACTCCAGCCTATCCAATCTTTCCTCATGGCTAAAATTCTCCATTCCTGGCAACATCCTTATGAATTGTCCCTGTACTCTCTCTACTGCAATCACATGCTTCCTGCAATGCTGTGACCAGAACTGTACGCAGTACTCTTGCTGTGGCCCCAGCCATTAATCTCAACAGGAGTGGCCCAATTGATTTCATTGTCCCTGGAGGCGTAAAAACAGCCAGTGACCTCTGCTGGAAAGTGCTTATGTGGATATAGGGTAAGAAGAGAATTAGCCTCGGCTGTGGTACTCACTGACACTCACTATCTAGATTCAGACATGAAGGTGGTTATATGTTAGTTATTGGCTGCTTGCTGGTTGGTACCCATTATACAGACACCTTCAAAATAGGATGGAGAGCACTGAGAGAAATTGAAGACCTTGGGCTGAACCTTTGCTTTGGGGGCAGCAAACAGGAGCCGGGTTTGTTTCTGGGTTGCCAAATCTGTCCTCGGGAGAAACAGTCACTGGTTGGAATTTTGACTGGGCCCCCCTTTAATTGGCATGGCGATGGCTTCCCCATTCAATTAAGGGTGGCGGCCAGGCTCTCAAAGCTCAGGGTCAATCAGAGGCTTTCCAGCTGCAGAGGAACACCTGCCTGCAGTAAATGGTAAGTAACTGAGAGAGTGCTTCAACAAGAAGGTGACCTCTCAGCTACTTCTTAAAAAAAATTAATTAAAAAATAGAGAAAGCAGCCAGGCCACCACTGTTAAGGGGGAATCCCTATACAGTGCGGCCTTTGGCTGCACCCACACCCAGGCAGGCAGGGAGGGCCTGTCGGCCTCCCTGGAGCACTGGCACCCTGGCCTGCTGCTGGGTGCCCGCCTGCAGGCAGTTGATCTGGCTCACTCTGTCATGTCGGGAAACTGGAGGCCGACTGTAAAATCACAGTTGGCCTCCTTAACTTATCTTTAACGAGTCTCTTATTGAGCCTAATTGGCTGCCCCCTTGTGGGGTTGGGCAGCCCTGCTGGACCCCAAACCGGTTCCACCAAAATGGTCACACCAAAAGTGGGGTCGGGAAACCAGCACGCTGGTCGGTTCCAGTATTTTCGAGCCTTGTCCGCCTCTGTTTCCGAGCTGAGCTGGGCCTGACAATCCAGCCCTTTTTCTCATTTAGGTACTCAGGGTCGGTATCAGGTTCTGGCAGTTCACAGATCAGATACAAAATAAGGTTTTGCTTTGTTTGAAGTGTGTGCATCAGTCTAGCACAGCTTCTGTCCCAGTAGTGTGACAATTCAAACTTCAAGGCTTGTGATATGATGTCTAAATTGTGTGTGCTAGTTTTAATTACCTTTATTGAAATATATAGGAGGAAGATCTGCACTTACACCTTTTGTGGTCTCAGAATGTCGGAAAGTGTTTTACAGTTAACAAAGTACTATTTTGACATGTAGTTTGTTGTAATGTAAGAAACACAGCAGCCAATTTGTGCACAGCAATGTCCCACAAACAGGAATGAGATAATGACCAGTTAATATGTTTTTAGTGATGTTGGCTGAGGGATAAATGTTGACCAGGACCAGGGAAAATTCGCCTGCTCTTCTTTGAAATAGTGTCACGAGATCTTTGGAATCCACCAGAAAGGGAAGACAGGACCTCAGTTTAAACATTTCTTCTGAAATACGGCACCTCAGACAGTGCAGCACTCCAGCAATACTGCACTGGGATCTCAGCCTAGAATTTATATTCAAATCCCTGGAGTGGGGCTTAAATTGTGACCTTTTGACTTAGAGGTGAGAGTACTACCACTGAGGTATGGCTGACAGGAGAACAAATAAGACTTTGGTCATTCTCACTAGTGAATTTGCAACATCTAGACAGCATTGAGAACAAACCAGCCAGGCCCAACAAGCTCAGACACTGGGCTGGATTTTAAAGCCTCTCCGACACTGGGAACGGTGACGGGGAAGCAATGAAGATCGGTACAGAGGAGGCCCGCTACCGACCCCGATGGCGGCAGGCCCCTTACCGATCTCGGCAGTGGCGGCGGTAAGGTCTCGTGGCAGCCGCCCCGCCGCTCGGCGATGGGACCCACATTAAAATATATTAATGCCTACTTACCATGCAGGCCGCAGCGATTCTTCCAGCACATTTCAATCTTTGTTCTGGTGGCCGGCAATGCCGTGCCTTTGAATCCTATTCGGGGAAACACAGTGCAACACCTGTGGGGACGGGGGAGGAGGTGATTTTCTCTGTGCAGGAGTGCGGGACAGGGGTTAGAATGCCTCGGATTGGTTGGTGGGGGGCGGTGTTGTTGATGGGAAGGGGTAAAAGATAAAGGTTCCGACCTTTTCAGGGGGAGGTCAAATGTTCACGTTAGCAATTTTGAGAGGGAAAAGGGCAAGAATGTTGTGATATGCCATGGTGGGGGGGAGGGAGGTGGGTGGGAGAGGGAACGGAACGGTTATTTTGTTCATTTTTAAAGAACTTTACACTAACTGGCCCTTGAAAATTTAAATGCACATTGAGGGCTGTAAGCCCTTTAAAAATGGTGTCGGCGCACATGTATTGGTGCCGGACGCTGTCCATCCCCTCCATGTCATCGTGGGGGGCGGGCTCCGTGGCCATGCTAATGAGCCACTGCATTTCAAATCGTGATCCCTGTGCATACGGGCCACATTTTTTTACACCCACTGCCTGTTTCGGCGGCAGAGTCTTAAAATGCAGCCCAGTGTGTTATTTGGCAGCATAGAAGATAGATTGAAAAACACAAATAATGCTCTCCACAGATCTGGGGGTTGGAGGATAACAATTCAATATTTATAAAATCCCGGTAGATCACAAGCAGGGCTGATCATATCATACAGCACTTTGAACTCATTTCCTCCGTGAGTTGTACTGGAAAGGTGAGTCCGTGGCACGACACAAATAATTTAAGAAGCTTTTATTTTCACCGGTAACAGTACAACAACAGCTTGGCCGAACACATTCTGTGAAGTTTATCCTTTCCTAATTAACACAAACAGCTTAGAAGCACTACAACAACAACTTATATTTCTATAGTGCCTTTAACAATAATGAAATATCCCAAGGCACTTCACAGGGGCATTATAAAACAAAATATGACACTGAAACACATAAGGCGATATTAGGGAAGGTGACCAAAAGCCGGGTCAAAGAGGCAGGCTTTAAGGAGTGTCTTGAAGGAAAAAGTGAGGTAGAGAGGCGGAGAGGTTCAGGGAGGGAATTCCAGAGCTTGGGGCCTAGACAACTGAAGGCGCAGCTGCCAATGGTGGAGTGATTAAAATCGGGGATGCTCAAGAGGCCAGAATTAAAGGAGCGCAGACATTTCAGAGAGTTGTGGGGCTGGAGGAGAATACAGATATAGGGATGGGCGAGGACATGGAGGGATTTGAAAACAATGATGAGAATTTTAAAATCAAGACGCTGCTTGACCAGGAGCCAATGTACATCAGCAAGCACAGGGGTGATAGGCAAACGGGAGTTAGGACACGGACAGCAAAGTTTTGGATGACCTCAGATTTACAGAGGGTAGAATATGGGAGACCAGCCAAGAGTGCATTGGAATAGTCAAGTCTAGAGGTAACAAAGGCATGAATGAAGGGGTCAACGGCGGATGAGCTGAGACAGGGGTGAAGTTGGGGGATGTTACGGAGGTGGAAATAGGCGCTATTGATGGCATGAATATGAGGTCGGAAGCTCATCTCGGGGTCAAATGTGATACCAAGGTTGCAAACAGACTGGCTTAATGTCAGACTGTTGTCAGGGAGAGGGATGGGGAACGAAGGTTTCAATCTTCACACTATGTAATTGTAAAACATTTCTGCTCATCCAGTACTGGATGTCGGATAAGCAGTCTGATTATTTAACAGATTAGAAATAGCAGGGGACCAAGAGAGGGGCCAAGGATAGATCCTTGGGGGATACCGGAAGTAACAATGAAACGTTGAAAACATAAACTGAAATATCCAGGTTTACAATGATGGTCTTTAAATATTATACAATATATTGTTTAAGGACGTGGGAGTCAGTTGCCAGTGATCGCCAGAGCTGGCGGACAACCATAAAGGCGGGGCTAAAGAGTGGCGAGTCACAGAAACTTAGCAGTTGGCAGGAAAAAAAAACAGAAGTGCAAGGAGAGAGCCAACTGTGTAACAGCCCCGACAACCAATTTTATCTGCAGTGCCCGTGGAAGAGTCTGTCAGTCTAGAATTGGCCTTTATAGCCACTCCAGGCGCTGCTCCACAAACCACTGACCTCCTCTAGGCGATTACCCATTGTCTCTCGAGACGAGGAGGCCAAAGAAGAAGAGAAGATTGCATAAGACCTTATTCCTTCCAGCACTCACTCAAAGTGGCCACTAGTTACATATTACATATCATTTACAGAACTGAAACAGGCCATCTGGCCCATTAGTGGTGTTTATGCTCCACACAAGCTTCCTTCTACTTCATCTCACCCTATTGATATAGCTTTCATGTCAGTCTTAACAGTGAGTGCTGCCATTGTATTTGATCTTCCGGAAGAGGCATCACAACTGAGATTAATCCTGACCTTAGCTGATGCCCAAGCTTACATGCTTCTGGCAGGGGCTGGTGGATAGTGCTCAGGAGCAGGAATCCTAGCCAATTTTAAGATCTGTAGTCCAGAGCACCGAGGCCACTTTCAGCACTGCCACTTACAGCCTGGCTGAGACGCAAGCACAGACTGATGAGTGAAGCTGCCAATGGGAGGTCTGGATGGCTTGGTGACTCACTAGTTAAATTGACTGAGCCTTTTGTAAACTTCTGTAGTTAGGTTGCAGTTTTCAGCCATGATACAGACATGTGCTTGTTTCTTTTTGGTTGTCATTATTTTTGGGTCATTCCTGTTAGCAGAGATTGAATCCCATACAATACATATTTCTCAGGCAGTTTTCATGTTGAATGTTGTGCTCACACATTTATTGACAGTGTTCACTTCCTGACTACATTTTATTACATTAAAGGTGCTATATATACGTTGTTATTGTTTCCACTGACAACACAAATCAGTTAGTTTGCTGAATCAGTCCATTGTGTGGTGCAGTATAGAGCCACACATCCTAAGTTTGATTCTTGACCTGTCCTAGGCTGACTAATCTCAGCTGTCAGTAGCACCAGCACCAGTAGCGCCAACAGCAACAGCAGCAACAGCACCAACACCAGTGCCATCACCAGCAGAACTACCAGCACCACCCAATTCCAGCAGCACCAACACCAGCACCAAAGCTAGCAGCAGCAGGAGCACCAGCACCAGTAACACCAGCAGCACGAGCATCAGCAAATTATAGCTAGAGTTAGCACTCACCATCAACGAGAGGAAAATTCATTTCAATTTCCTGTAGCTGATTCCTGTCCACCTGATGGAAAATATGCAGTCCGCATGCACAGGATTTTCCACCTAGAGATATAGAGTCATTTACGGCAAAGAAGGAGGCCACTCGGCCCATCAATTCCATTCTGGCTCTTCACTGATCCATCCAGTCAGTCCCACTCCCCCGCTCGATCCCCGTAGCCTTGCAAGTCTATTTCATTCAAGTGGCCATCCAATTTCCTTTTGAAGCCATTGACTGTCTCTGCTTCCAACACTCTCATGGGCAGCGAGTTCCAGGTCGCTACCACCCGCTGCGTAAAAAAGTTCTTCCTCATATTCTCTCTACATCTCTTGCCCAAAACCTTCAATCTCCGTCCCTTAGTCCATTCGTTAATGGGAACAGTTTTTCCTTGTCTAACTTATCTAAGCCTGTCATAATCGTACATTCTATTAACTTTCCCTTCAATCTCCTTTGTTCTAAGGAGAACCACCTCAGCTTTTCCAACCTAACCTTGTAACTAAACTCCCCCATCCCTGGAACCATTCTGGTAAATATCCTCTATACCCTCTCAAGGACCCTCACATTCTTCCTAAAGTGTGGTGACCAGAACTGGACACAATAATTCTGTTGAGGCCTAACCAGAGCCTAATAAAGGTTCAGCATAACTTCCCTGCATTTGTACACCTCTATTTATGAAGCCCAAGATCCCATATGCTCTTTCAATATGTCCTGCCACCTTCAAAGATCAATGCACATGCACTCTCTCTGTTCCTGCACACTCTTTAGAACTGTGCCATTAAGTATATATGGCATCTCCCTATTTCGCCTTCCAAAATGCATCACATTACGCTTGCCGGTATTAAATTCCATCTGCCACCTGTCTGCCCATCCTGCTCGTTTATCTATGTCCTGTTGCAGATGGTCATATCACCCTCACATGTTTGGTATCATCAGCAAATTTTGAAACCTTACTCTGTATTCCAAAATCCAAATTATTTACACAGCAAAAAAAGCAGTGGTTCCAGCACTGACCCTTGGGGAGCACCACTGTCTACCATCCTCCAGCCTGAAAAACAAACATTTTCTACGTCTCACTGCTTTCTTTCTTGAAGCGAATATTTTATTCAATTGGATGCTGACCCTCATTCCATGAGCCTCAATTTTGTTAACCAGCCTTTTATGAGGTACCTTATCAAATGCTTTCTGAAAGTCCATATAAACAACATCACCTATTAAAATCGATTTACTGCAATATGCTTCCTGTGAATGCAGTTCCACGCTGGACACTCGATGCCTTGGCAGCAGCCCTTACAAAAGTGACTACACTTCAAACATATTTCATTGGCTGTAAAGTGCTTTGGGAGGTCCATTAGTCATCAAAGGTGCTATATGAATGCAAATACATGACAAAGAAAGTAAAGATCACACACACATAGACTCACACACACAATAGATTCCATACTTTGAAACAAAAAAAATCTGTCAAAGGGTTGTTCGGGATCAAAGTCGAATATAACACAAAACCAACATTGTCAATATTTTCAACTCCAAAAGACCTTTATCCATTCTCACATCAGGTGCTTTCGCTTGTTGACAACGAATTATTAAATATTTTTTAAATATTGTAACTCATGGTTTGACCCTAAAACACAGAAAATATGTCCTTTTCTACAAAGTAACTTTTCAAATTGGGAAGAAAACAATAACTTACATCAAACAGATGGTTGTCTGAAAATCATGTGAGGATTCGGCTAGGGAGAGGAAGCCTCCACTCCTGTGCAAGTTACAGTGAAGTGGAACTGCAGGGAGACAGTTTTTCAATATCATGACTTCACCTCAGGGATCCAACCATTCGATTCATGTTGCTATCGCAGCTCTATACTAAAAGTGACAGCTATGTGTTAATAAAATGCCATGAGTTTGCTTGGACTTCTCCAGTACCTCTAAAAATAGAAACATTACATATGTAACATCTTACTAGATGCTTGGTCACCTAGAACCCTGGACAATAATAATGTTTCATATTCCCAGAAAGCAGAACAAAAACACGGCCCATTAATACAAACATATTCGTCTGGAATTTGCAGCATTTTTGACGGAAAATTGTCAGTGTTCGCCAGCATTACCCCTACGAATCCGACCATGAATTCAGGATTTAGCACAAGTGCAGATAAACACGGAAATCCTGAAGTTGCGGTCTGTCATTCCCATAGGCGGCACTGTGGGGCCCCAATGTACCCCCACCCACCCCCCCCCCCCAACCTGAGCCAACGATCAGCAAAATCAGTTGATCTGGTGAGAACTTCCTCTTTTCCCAGCTTCATATTACTGTTAGAAACCCCATAAAACATTAAACCTTGTTCAATGAGGCGTAACTGGGTTTTTAACAGCGATCTGAGTAATAACTACCGCTGATCAACTGATATGACCCTGAAAAATATATGGAATGCTGTTAAATGTCTCCATTTTGATTAATTACTAGATGGTTTAAACTAGATTTTTAAAATAATTAACAATAGTGTTTTCATGATATTTCAGCTTCTATCTTCACCTCATGTATATGTCCCAATTTTTATCTCTCTCTGTAAAATGTTTAAATAGTGATTTGATTATTCGTGCTTTTCATTTCCTGGCTGGTTTTCTGTGAGAATTCTTTAATATGATTTGCTGATTGGAACAGCTAGATGACATCACTGCAACTGCACGCTGGGAATCCCCATTAAACAACAGTGTAATCAATTGCACATCAACAGAGATAACAACCTCACCACATAGATTGCTAGATCTTACAATGAAACTTCCTTTGAGGTTGGCAGCGAGTGCCTTTGCTTTGCTGCTGAATGAAAATCCAGGCCTATGATGGTGTGGTAGAGTGGGGTTATGGGGAGGCAATTCACTACATCACCTACAGTGAGCATTTTCTCTGGCTGTGGTACAATTGTGGCACAGTGGCGCAGTGGTTAGCACCGCAGCCTCACAGCTCCAGCGACCCGGGTTTGATTCTGGGTACTGCCTGTGCGGAGTTTGCAAGTTCTCCCTGTGACCGTGTGGGTTTTCGCCGGGTGCTCCGGTTTCCTCCCACAGCCAAAGACTTGCAGGTTGATAGGTAAATTGGCCATTATAAATTGCCCCTCGTATAGGTTGGTGGTAGGGGAATATAGGGACAGGTGGGGATGTGGTAGGAATGTAGGATTAGTATAAACGGGTGGTTGATGGTCGGCATAGACCTGGTGGGCCGAAGGGCCTGTTTCAGTGCTGTATCTCTAAATAAAATAAATTCCTGGAGGGCAGTGCAGGAGCTGGGTATCATATTTACTTTTGATTCATCATTCTTGGACACTCAAAGCCTCCAGGCCTTCAACTAACAAAAAACATTAGTCAATCTGTCACTAGGTCCTGCTGCTTCACGTCTAGATCTTTTAAAAGTGGCAAGTGGGTTAATGATAAAAGCAGTCGAGCCATTAGAAGGTTGTTTATGGACATTAAATCTTAGCCACTGAACAGCATACTGAAATGGAAGTGATTGAATCAAGTGTCGATCTACAAAGCAACATTTTGAATAATACTCAGCCACAGGCGGCTCTGCATAAAAATGGACTTCAGGCAAAAAAAATCCCAACCTTTGACCTTATAAGTCACAGGTTAAACTCAACAATGGATTTCAATCAAATAGAGGTCATGGCTTTTCTTTTTTGTTTTTTTAAATGAATTACTATTCTGGTTTGTTCAACTCTTCCAGTTTTGACTTCCAGCTACATAACAAGAATGGGTCTGAGCAGAATCTAATTGGCTTAACCCATTATACCTTTCACCTCAGGCAAAGGGGGATGAAAAGCAAAGTATGAGTGAGATTTGTTTTTGAGATCCCAGTGAGCGACATAGTGAAAAATCACAGAGGGCACAACTATTATTATTCGATAGGCTGCTCATTGCATGTGAGGCCATACTAGGGGCATAGTATCTGAGATAAATTTGCCCTCGCTTGTGAAACTTAGGCCAGGATTTTACCAGCCCTCTGGCAACAGGCACCAGCAGCTTGGCTGCCCACTAACTGGAGGCGGGCAGCCAATTAAGCTAATTAACTGGCCGATTAATGGCCATTTTATTCCCTCCCTTGCATTTTGCAGTTGTTGGAAGGGCCTCCTGCTGCATGGGGAGACTGACAAGTAGAACGAGGTGGCCTCCAAGTGGCTTCCTGGAGGGGGGGGGGGGCTTCCTTCCCAAGGTTCCATGTCCCATGGAGGAGCCCCCCAGTGACAATGGCTGCCCCCGCAATTCCAAGCAGGGTGCTCGAGGGATCACCCCTCTGTTCGCCAGGACCTGCCTGCCTGGCCCTGGCACATTAAACAAAAATTCTCTCTGGCCCTTCGAGGGCACCGCAACATGGAAGCGCCCTCTCCTTCTTCTGCAGCCTCAGCAGGGCCTCCTCTA
The DNA here is from genome assembly GCF_036365525.1 of Heterodontus francisci. Lineage (NCBI taxonomy): Eukaryota > Metazoa > Chordata > Chondrichthyes > Heterodontiformes > Heterodontidae > Heterodontus > Heterodontus francisci. The sequence continues at coordinate 23,609,244 of NC_090397.1, forward strand.
TAGGTGATGCTACTAACGCTGTCGAGCTGCTGGATCTCTGATTGCAGTTCATAGAGGCAGGCTGCTTACTTAATGTGACGGTAGTCCTGGTGGCAGCCTCTTAGTTAGCTGCCACAGTAAAATTCCCTCTGCAGTCCTGCCATTCACCCTTGTGGGCTTGGGACCTGCATTTGGTCCCGGAGGCGGAACCCACAGCATGCCGGCAAAATTCCGGCCTTAATCCGTCACAGTGGATAAATGATACCAGCAATGAAACCTATAATATGGCCCAAGTCTCAATCAAATAAGTGAGAAGGACAGCTTGAGAAAAAACAGAGATGTAAAGCTGATTTTCCTCTGCTTTTTTCTTATTCGTTCATGGGATGTTGGCGTCGCTGGCCAGGCCAACATTTATTGCCCATCCCTAATTGCCCTTGAGAAGGTGGTGGTGAGCTGCCTTCTTGAACCGCTGCAGTCCATGTGAGGTAGGTACACCCACAGTGCTGTTAGGAAGGGAGTTCCAGGATTTTGACCCAGCGACAGTGAAGGAATGGCGATATAGTTCCAGGTCAGGATGGTGTGTGACTTGGAGGGGAACTTGCAGGTGGTGGTGTTCCCATGTATCTGCTGCTCTTGTCCTTCTAGTTGGTTGAGGTCGTGGGTTAGGAAGGTGCATTCTAAGGAGTCTTGGTGCGTTGCTGCAGTGCATCTTGTAGATGGTACACACTGCTGCCACTGTGCGTCAGTGGTGGAGGGAGTGAATGTTTGTAGATGGGGTGCCAATCAAGTGGGCTGCTTTGTTCTTGAGTGTTGTTGGAGTTGCATCCATCCAGGCAAGTGGAGTGTATTCCATCACACTCTTGACTTGTGCCTTGTAGATGGTGGACAGGCATTGGGGAGACAGGAGGTAAGTTATTCACCGCATGGTTCGTAGCCTCTGACCTGCTCTTGTAGCCACGGTATTTATATGGCTACTCCAGTTCAGTTTTTAGTCAATGGTAGCTCCTAGGATGTTGATAGTGGGGGATTCAGTGATGGTAATGCCATTGAATGTCAAGGGGAGGTGGTTAGATTCTCTCTTGTTGGAGATGGTCATTGCCTGGCACTTGTGTGGCACGAATGTTACTTGCCACTTATCAGCCCAAGCCTGGATAATGTCCAGGTCTTGTTGCATTTCTACACAGACTGCTTCAGTATCTGAGGAGTCACAAATGGTATTGAACATTGTGCAATCATCAGCGAACATCCCCACTTTTGACCTTATGATAGAAGGAAGGTCGTTGATGAAGCAGCTGAAGATGGTTGGCCTAGGACACTACCCTGAGGAACTCCTGCAGTGATCTCCTGGAGCTCAGATGATTAACCTCAAGTATGTTTTGTCTGCCAAACACAAAGCAGGGAAAGGGTGGTGGAGACCTGTGGTGCCAGCTCTGTCCCCTTTGTGCTTTCTAAGGAGGAGACAGGGTGGAACTCTCACTTGAAACTGTTGGAAGCATGTACGTTGAATGATAATGAGGCAGGAGTGAAGTCAGCATGCCACCCCTCCCCCTTAGTTTCCTAGCTCTGAGCTCAGTGGAAGCCCAAACATTGTGGCACCCACAATAGGTTTCCTTAGTGTTTGTGCCAAGTCTCCTTTGTTGTGTGATTGCCTTTAAAAGTGATGTCCCTGGAAGAGCTTAGTATGCTAATGAGACAAGTACCAGGATGCAGTCTTATGACTCGGATCCAGAGTCACTCTGCTACTGTAACATCAAGAGACAAATCCTGTAAATAGTTACCTCTGCGCTGTATATATTCGTTAGCTGTTTAATTAACCTGTTTGAGATCTTCAACAACAAAATATAAGATTGAAGACCACAGGAAAACAGCTTTAAAAAAAAAACTACCTTCCTACAGAGAGAGGAGACAAAGCTTCTCATTACACCCTTAGATAAGAGGATCTGGGAACGGACAAGCAGCAAACTCTTACCGACTTGACAGACTTGAAAACTCCCTTTCTTTATGCCGGGCAGCACGAGCATTGAAGCTGGATGTGTTTGGCTCTGAAGATGATGGGTATTACTGCTAATGCAAGCTTCCTAAAAAACGCCACTTGATGTTTTACACCCATCTGAACAGGCTTTCATTTAACGTATAATTTGAAAGACAACAGGCAGGATTTTGAGCCTTCGCTAGGGCAGGGACCGGAGCGGGTGGGAGATAAAAATTGCCCCACTGGCCAGCGTGCTGGTTCTCCAGCTCCATCACATGGCCTGGGCCATTTTGTGTAAGCAGGATGGGGCTGGACCGCAAGGGCTACCTGCCTGCACGTGGTGGGTAGCCAACATGACTCTATGGAGTCGATTGAGGCCAATTAAAGCAGGTCCCCTCAGGTGGCGGGGGCCAGTTTAGGAGCCTGGAGGCAGCCTCCCAGCAGCAGACCCGGGAGGGGATGGTCAGTACTCCAGGCAGGCCTAGAAGCTCTTCCTGCCTGTCTGGGTGCAGGAACAGCTACATCCTGCTCTGTAGAATGGCTCTGCCCCCATCAATTCCACACCCCGACACCAACTGTGGTGGCCTGGCTACAAGATCCATTTTATATTTTAAGTTTCAAAAGGTTGGACAGAGAGGGCCTACATTGCAACCCTCCATTGCATCCTGCTGCTCCTTTCAAGCTGGAAGGCCTCTGATTGGCCCTCCAACTTCGAGAGCCTACCCACCATCTTTAATTGGATGGCGAGCCTGTTTCCATGCCATTTATGAGAGGGTTTCTGTGAAAATCGGAGCCAGTTACTGTTTCCCCCAAGGGGTGAGTTCGGGACGCAGAAACAGACCCAACCTCTGTTTTCTATCCCAGAGAGAAAATCCTGCCCAACACTGTGGTATTCTCGGGATTAGAGTGAGGTTTAGCTGAGTTTAGTCAGAGATATGAGATACAAACAGAGACAGCATGCTGTTGAGACAATGGATTCTTCTTCATTTCCTTTTTACTTTCACTTTCCCTTTGTTGGCTCGTGTGTGGTGTACAGTAGCCTCAAATGTACAAAATGTACAATGCAATTTTCAAAACACTACATCCCTCCCTTTCTTAGTAAGTGAAAGACATAGCATGTTTCAATGGTTTGTTTCCAAATTGTAAACAAAGAACTTAAACATAAATAGTTCACTTCATAACGTAGTCACTTAGGTATGATAGACATTTTCTCTCACAAGTAGGATATTGTCTGATGTCAGGTGTAGTCTCATTTGACAAATGTTCTTCATCTGAGGTGTTGATGTCGGAATCGGATTCAATGCTTGCGAGTGATGTTTTCAGTGCTTTGAAGAATGACACATTTCATGTGATGATTTGTGAATTGCCAATAGCAGTGATCATTGATCCTTTTGTGTTGGCCACAACAAATGATTACGAACAGACATACGAACATATGAATTAGCAGCAGAAGTAGGCCATTTGGCCCCTCGAGCCTGCTCCGCCATTCAATAAGGTCATGGCTGAGCCATTTGTGTTTAAAATTCTACACTCCCATCTATCCCCGATGACCTTTGATTCCCTTGCCTAGCAAGAATCTATCTACCTCCACCTTAAAAATATTCAATGACCCCCACCTCCACCACCTTTTGAGGCAGGGATTTGCAAAGTCGCACAACCCTCTGAATGAAAAAAATTCTCTTCATCTCTGTTCTAAAAGGGCAACCCCTAATTTTAAAACAGTGTCCCCTAGTTCTGGACTCACCCACAAGAGGAAACATCCTTTCCACATCCACCTTATCAAGATCGTTCAGGATCTTATATACTTCAATCAAGCCTCCCCTCACTTCTCTAAACTCCAGTGAAAACAAGCCCAATCTGTCCAACCTTTCTTCATAAGACAACCCGCTCATTCCAGGTATTAATCTAGTAAACCTCCTCTGAACTGCCTGCAACACATTTACATCCTTCCTTAAATAAGGAGACCAAAACTGCACACAATATTCAAGATCTGGTCTCATCAATGCGCTGTATAACTGAAGCATAACATCCTTACTTTTATTTTCAATTCCTCTCATAATAAAGAATAGCATTCCATTAGCCTTCTTTATTACTTGCTGTACCTGCATACTAACCTTTTGTGACACAGGCGCTAGAACACCTAGATCCCTCTGCACCTCGGAATTCTGCAGTTGTTCTCCATTTAGGTAATACTCTGCTTTTTTATTCTTCCTGCCAAAGTGAGCAACTTCACATTTTCCCACATTATAGTCCATCCACCAGATTTTCCCCCACTCACTCAACCTATCTATATCGGTCTACAACCTCCTTATGTCCTCATCACAACATACTTTCCTACCTATCTTTGTGTCATCTGCAAATTTAGTTACTATTCCATCGCTCCCCTCATCTAAGTCTTTGATATAAATTGTAAAAAGTTGAGGCCCCAGCACAGACCTCTGCAGGACTCCACTCATCTCATCCTGCCAATCAGAAAAGGATCCATTTATACATATTCTCTGTTTCTGCCAGCCAGCCAATCTTTAGTCCATGTTAATATATTACCCCGCTATACCATGAGCTCCTACTTTGCGCAATAACCTTTTTTGCGGCACCCTGTCAAATGCCTTCCGGAAATCCAGGTACAGCATGTCTACGGGCTCCCTTTTTCTACAGTGCATGTTACTCCTTCAAAGAACTCCAATAAATTGGTTAAACATGATTTCCCTTTCGCAAAACCATGCTGACTATTCCTGATTACCTTGAGTTTTTCTAAGTGCCCAGCTATAGCCTCCTTAATGATTGATTCTAACACCTTCCCCACAACAGACATCAAGCTAACTGGCCTATAGTTACCTGTTTTCTGCCTCCACCCACTCCCCTCCCCGCTTCTTTAATAGAGGATTTATATTTGTTACTTTCCAGTCTGATGGAACCTTTCAAGAATCTGGTTGGATGCCATAAAGGGTTGTTTGTTTTCCAATATGACCATCATGTTTCAAAAATACTTTATCTCCTGGCTTAATCGGTGTAGCTCTTAATTGCATGTTTTGCTCCGCATTAACCTTAATTAGATCCTTCTGTTCTCGAGCACGTTCTCATACATGTTATTCATTAGCTCCGCGGGGTAGCTCAGGCAGACATGAGTGCATGGGATGTGCAAAGATGAGTGTAGCTTGAGGTTTTCTAGTAGTTGAGTGAGGAGTCACTCTGTAATTATGAAGAGAGTGATATAGCTCTTGCTTCCATGACTTGCTCTCACCTCTCGCTGTATGTATCACATTTTCAAGGTTTGCATAAATCTCTTGACTTCTCCATTAGCTCTTGGTCAATGGAGTGTAATTTTCCTGTGAATGAACCCGAGGTAGTTTGCGAATTTGCTGAACTCATCGCAGTTGGATGGGGGCTCATTGTCACTTCTTATCATTTGAGGGATTCCAAACAATGCGAAGATCTGGTCAAGCTTTGGGATGACTGTTTTCATTGAAGTTGACATAACAAATTCCACAATTGGGAATCTGGTGTAGTCGTCAGTGGTAACAAGTAGATGCTCACCTGTGGGCAAATCTGTGAAGTTAACGTTAACTTCAATCCATGGTCCTGGAGGTAGTTCAGACATCTTGAGAGGATCATGAAGATTTGACATTGTGGTTGCTTGACATGGCAAACACTGATTGATTTTATGCTCTACCAAACAGTCAATTCCTGGGAAACATACCTTTCCCTAAGGAGTTGTTTGGTATTGCCTATTCTTTGGTGTCCTTCATGTGCTGTATTGAAAAAACACATTCCCTCAATGAGTGTGGAATGACAATATAGCTGTTGTGTAATATGAGATCAGATGTGATTGTAATGGTGCATTCATTTCAAGCATTGTGAAGACCTTGTAATGAACAATTTTGTCTGTAGGTGCTTCCTCGACCATGTCTTTTCAGTTTTGTGATTTAATAGCTTTCTTATATAATTGCAAAGCCTCATCTTGTTTTGTTGCTACTATGATGTCAGCTAGTTTCAGCAACTTTGGCATCGCATTTCTGCTTATGTAGTTAAGATGTTGTTCGGCAACCTTTTCCTCACGACTAGAAGGACTGACTGTCGGCAATTGATGTCATGAAAGGTAGACCACTGGGTTGAGCTTGCCTGGCTGATACTCAACATGGAACTCGCACTCTTGTAGTTTGAGTGTTGAACGTTTTACTCGAGTGGGTGGTTTGCTAAATGGATTGTTGAACAAGCTCTCTAGTGGTCTCGTGTTTATTACTTTAAACTCACTTCCATATAGATGAAAGTGTAAGATACCCCATGTGATTGAGAGTGCTTCTTTCTCTGTTTGTGAATAACATTGCTCTACAGGCATTAACGATCTGCTTGCCAACACAACAATTGGTGGGTGACCTTTATTTCCTTTCTGTACAAGAACCACACCAAAACCAATCAGGCTTGCATCCACGACTAGCTGGGTGGTTTTCTCAGGGTTGAAATACGCATTTGTGCAACTTTCTGACAAACATCAATTGAACTTGTGTACTGCCTGTTTGTGTGATTTAGTCCATTCCCACTTGGTGGTCTCTTTTGTCAGATTACGTACGGGGACAGATAGTGTAGTGAGATCAGGAATGAAACAACTACAGTACATGTTGAATCCTACCAGACTCCGGACTTCCTGCACGTTTATAGCATCAGCAGCGTTTGCAATGGCTTCAACATTCCGTGGATCTGGTGATACTCCTTCACTGCTGAACACATGATTGAAGAATTCAATTTTGCTTTCATTGAACAAGCACTTGTCTTTGTTCAAGGTGAGGTTACATTCTCTGAGAAGTTGTAGACATGCATGTAGGAGTGTCTCGAGTTCCTTTTCGGTGCGATTATAGATGACAATGTCATTACTGATGTTCAGCCTGCCCTCAGGTCCTTGAAGTGCAGATTGAATCATGTGCTGAAATGCCTCATCTGCTGAATTGACTCCTAAGTTGAGCCTCTTGTATCGAAAAAGGTCGAATGTAAGTAGAGAATACGTTAAGATATCTCGATTCTTCTGCAAGCCCAATTTGATGGTAGCCTGCATTGAGGTCAAGTTTAGCGAAGTGTTTAGCAACATTCACTTTCTCTGTGATATCATCAATTGTCGGTGTCAAGTGTCTTTCTTGTTGTATGGCTTGGTTTGGTGATCACATATCAGCGCAGATTCTAATCTGGCTCTTGCTCTTGGGATTCTTGACGATTTGTATTTGTGAGACACAAGGGGTAGGCTTATCCACAACTTGCTCAATAATGTCAAGGTCAAGTAGGCATCAAAGTACCTTCCCTGACTGTTTCCTGACATGAAGTGGTATTCCTCGCCATTGACGTGCATCTGGGGGCACATTAGGATCTACATGCAACTTGCATGTAACACCTTTCAGTTTGCCAATACCAGTGAAGCGAGCAGCACACAGTTCGAGAATGTTTGTGTTATGCGAAGGAATCGCGTGTTATGTAACTGCAATCATGTGCAAATCTGTTGTTGTGTGGAAACTGATAAGCGTGTCACATTCTCCAGATATGACATAGAATACAGATTTCATACTAGTGTCTTTGAATGAGACTGGCATTTCAAAGGTCCTGAAGATTTTCAGCAGTTTGTCACTGTTGTAAGGGAAAAATTTTTCGTATTCCCTGGTTTGCAGAGAATGGGGCAATCCTGAAGTTTGTTGAATGTTTTGTCTCCCATGACTTTGACAGATGTACCTGTGTCTATTAGAGCATCTACATCCAAGCAGCCAATGGTTTCTGTCACACATCGCTGTCTGCAGTGTCTGAGAGGGAGCTCAAAAGTATATTCAGGGTCATCCATCTCTACTTTGGCTACATTCTCTCGACTTTTTGCTGTGGTACGCAAACGTGGCACCCTTCTGTTTGTATTTGTCTTAGTAATTGATTTTGCTGATGAGCAACTAACACGAGCAAAGTGGTTGCGTTTTCCACAGGCTTTGCACTGTTTACCAGTAGCAGGACACTCTATCCGGTATGGGTAAGCACAGCTACAGTGGAAGCATTCTTTGAAAAAGTTGCAACTCTCCTTGTGAGACAGCTGTAGTTGCTTTGCAGGTGGTTTCCTGACACGCGAGTGATGTATAGTGTTCACAGGAGTTGAAATTGGAGTGTGGTAGTGCCTTCTCATCTTCAGTAGCTCTGGACTCTGAGAGCAATAGTGATCTTGCTAATTCTAACAGCTCTGACAGCTTTCTATCTTTCTCGAGTGCTTTTCTGCATAGTTGACCAGAGAGACGGCCTTCGATTATTTATGTTTTGATTTCCCATTCGACATGTTCAATATCACTAAAGTCACAGTTGGTTGCCAGTTGCTTCAATCACGTGCAATATTGGTCAGTTGTCTCGTTTGCTTCTTGCTTAGTGCATCGGAAGATAACAGTTTTGTATATGGTATTTTTCTTAGGCATTAAGCAGGTTGTCAGTGCATTTTTTGCTGAGTCATAGTCATTTTGCTCAGGCATAACTGTCTGAAAGATATTGTTTAATTCTTCACCTCCATAGTGGAAAACTAAGGCCTTTTTCCTTTTGTCATCTGTGATTGTAAAATCTGCCATTGCACTTTCGAACCATCGCAGCCACTTTTACCAAATGTGGGGATTCTGATGCTGGCTCTGAATATACATCAAAAGGTGGTAGATTGTGCATAGACAATACCATGTTGATCAGTAACTCAGTGATAAAGTGTGATCAAGGATCTGGGATTGCGTTCCTTTCAGAGGAAAACTTCTCTGGAATGATCCAAGATTAAATTTCTTTTTGATTTATCATGAAGACCCCCACCTGCCAAGAATGAGGCATATTAATTTTGGCATATGAACATTAATTTAAAACTGTTGCTGGAGTGAAGAAATGACTTGTTTAAAGAGATCACCAGACCTTTGGCTGGAGAACATTTGCACATTAAGAGACAGTGCTTGGAGAGATAATAGAACTGCTCACTTAACAATTAACTGCGATTGGTCTGGGCAATGGTGATCCACATCTTGTCGGTGTAAGAGACAGCACTACACCCCACCCCACTGAGAACTTTGAAATCCACATGACTAACCTGCTGGCCAACTTGAAGTTTTGAATTCTGCTCACAGGACAGTTTGAAGACAGAGTGCAATTTGCAACGGAACCTGGAACAAGAGAGCCTCTTTCCTGGCTGGCTCTCTCTCACAAGCCTCTGGACCCACTGAAGTCATTTAAGCTTCAAGAGAGAAATGACTCCTACATCGAAACAAGTTAAAGCGTGCACTGGGCCCCAACGAGCGGCAAGACTTACCGACAACCAAAGACTCCACATTGAACTCAAAGCACTGTAATTACAATCCAGCTTTTGCCTCAAGCTTTTCCCCTTTATTCTTTCTACTTTTTCGATCTCTATCTGCATGTGTGTTTATCACGTATGCATGCTAGCGTGGTTGCGCCGCATATTCGTAGCCATTACCTGAATTAGAGTTTAAGATTAATAAACTTCCACCTTTCTTATTTAAATCTAAGAAAACATTGATTTCTTTGCCTTACAATTGGAAAGCGGTGAACAAGGATTCACGGAGGGGGAGCCAAAACACGATGTTTTTAAAATTAACTCCTGTTACGGTTAAACCAGGCAAAGGCTGAAAGGGACCCCCCAGACGCCTTTCTCACCTGGTTATAACAGAAATTTGGGGGCTAGCGTCCTGGATTTGACCCACAGATAAATGAGGAAATTGGAAGTGGGAAGTCAAATTGATCCCAATCAAAAAAGAGAAAAGATTTCAATACAGGTTTTCTTGTGGTTGTGTGTGCTAGAATACTAACATGTCTATGACTGAAGCTAAGCTTCCCAAGCCAGGGTGAAGTAACTTGGGATAAGTTAAAAGCACTGTCTACGGAGGAGTTGAGGAAAATGGCTGAGCAGTGTGGGATCACTGTACGTGGCAAGGTTAGGAAGTCTGAACTAGTAAGACTAGTGGCCAACCATTTTTCCCTTGAATCTGAAGAAGCAGAAACAGGGTTTCTCCAAACACTGTTGTTAGTAGCAAATGTTTTTCCAGCCAAGTGTCTGGTGATTTTTTTTTAACAAGTCATTTCTTCACTCCAGCAACAGTTTAAAATCAATGTTCATATGACAAAATTAATATGCCTCATTCTTGGCAGGTGGGGATCTGCATGACACCGTTATGGTTAAACCAGGCAAAGGCTGAGTGGGACCCCCTCAATCCCTTTCTCACCTCGTCGTAACTGATTGGGTGGTTATTTTGGAGAGATCAGTGTGCGTATATAATGTACAAGCTTCCTGTGTGTCACTAACACAATCGCCAACTTAAAATACTGTCTTCAGAGAGCAGAAAAAAACCTTCTAAAAGTTTAATACCTGAAAGCAATGTTTCCTTTTTTCACCATCTGTTTTCTATTTACCGCATCGTCATTCTGATGTTCTCAGGACTGCAGTGAGGTTTAGCTAAGTTTCGTAAGAGATATGAGACAGAGACAGCATGCTGCTGAAACAATGGATTCTTCTTTATTCCCTTGTTACTTTCTCTTTCCCTTTGCTGGCTCATGTATGTTGTACAGTAGCCTCAAGTGCACAAAATGTACAATGCAATTTTCAAAACACTACAAACATCGCAGTACAGCACCCAGATTATATGCTCCAGCCTGGAGTCGGGCTTTAACCCATAGCATCGTGATCTGGAAGAAAGAGTACTACCAATGAGCCAAGTTAACATTAACAAGTCAAGGAAGCAATTACTGCTGCCATTGAACATAACCTTAAGAATGGCACCTTCCGCAAGTGAAAAGGAATGCGTACACAGCAGCTAACTGATTATAAGAGGTTGACTGCTTACTTTGATAAAAATCAAACCCATGTGTACTTGTGACTCAATCTAGAGGTACCCTAGTACTGGCAGTTCCTTTACTTGTACACTGACAGCAGATGTGCCTTCATTTATTTCACATGGCACAAGTGACCACCCTCACGCAGCTCTTTGGTTCCTGGTGCTCAGTCAAAACAGCCCTGAGAATAGATATCATTTGCTTACAAGCATTCCTAGAGAACTTTAAGTTATGTTACTGTGAAGGCTATGAACAATCTGGGTAGACCGACATAAGACCAAAATATTCCAAATAACCAGCAAGCTGAGTTAATGCCTTGCTGCCAACAAAAAACATATACCATCTATGTCCCCTGGAAGCACAACATAGTAATTTAATGTGAAACCTATGTGTAAAACAAAAACCTGTTCAAATATATGAGAGTTGGTCCATAAGGGAACTTGGAAAATACTCCCAACCCCTCACAACAAACCCACACGTCTTAATGAATACAGATGTTAAGTGCCACTTCCAGGCCACATTATTGGTCAGTGGTGAACCAAAATGATATCAATTTATTATTGTGTAACATAATTTCCAATTCATGCAGCCAGAATGTAATCATGTGTTACAGAGTTAATTTGTTTTCTAGGGATCCATTTTCATGCAGAACAACCCTAGAATAGCGAGATTAGCACTCTTTCAGCACACACCATTCCGAATATTGAAGAATGCTTGGTGGATTCATTCACAGCCATCAAACAGGGAGGTTCAGGTGCTCTGCTACTGTATCACTTGTGCACATTCATTTTACCTTCCCCTGGGTGTTTGCCAGTCACTACTTTTGCTCCATATAGCCCTTGGCAGAATACATTTAAAATACTTGCAACCTTCGGAAAGGCAGAATTTTAAATTTTTTTTCCAGCCATGCAGGCATTTATTGTTAAATAAAACCAGACTCATTATAGCCTTGAAATTTCCATGAGTAAGTGGTTAGCCTTAATCCCAGGAAATCCCGATACGTCCGCTAAATACAATAACATTGAGTGCTAGGCTTGATGTTCCATGGCCTTACTATTGAGCCAATCCATCAGCAAATTCACCCGAATGTTGGGCATGAAAAAATGTTACATTTATGTAGGCTCTTGTAATTGGCAAAGCTATTTTTTAACAAAACGTGAAGTGATAGAGTTTTGACGGATATTCCAGGACATTTTTTTTAGAAATATGCAATTGGATAAGGAGTAGGATTTTCACCATGAGCTTCAAGACCCAGCTGTCAGACTCAAAAGGGGGTCAGAAGCCCGCACTGTGTGGGAACCAGTCACTCAGCTATGATTTTCCTTGAATCGGTAATTGGATCACCATCCAATTAAGGATGGTGGGTGGGCTCTTGAAGTTGGAGGGCCAATAGGAGTCCCTGCAACTCAGAAGCAGCAGAATTTGACCTTTCAAGTTAAGTGAGAGAGAGGGCGCCCCAAGACGGAGCAGCCGGGCCACTATTGTGGACGGGGAGGACGGGAAGCCGTCTCCAGGCTGCTGGGCTGTTCCCCAATACCTCTGGGCACCTGGAGGCTGACTTGTAAATTTCAGTTGGCGTCCAACAATAGGACTTAATAGGCTCTTAACAAAGCCGCTTTCTGGCAGGTAGCCCTGCCGGCCACATGCCTCCATGCTGCCTTCGGGAAAAAGGCCTGGGGGTGGGATGGAGCCAGGGAACCGGTACAATGGGCAGCGGTGCAAAATTCCGTGCCTGCCCTCTGTGCCCACCCCCATTGGGGCCTATAAATGTAGCTGAAGATTTTCTGATGGTTGTATTTGTGTCACAAACACAGTCCTCAACATGATGCAGCAGTAGCCTGTGACAGTCTGTGTCATCAAAATAATCCAGGACAAGAACCTTCAACAGTAACTTCTTAGAAGTTGGCTTTTGGCTGGAGAAAATAGAAAATTGTATATTAAAGTGCTGAAGAGTACAATGACTGCTTTTCTCGGCAAAGTAATCATTTACAAAATACATCTGAAAGCAATGCATTGTATATGGTGCCTTTTGTCCTCTGAAGTAACACTTTTCTTGAGGAATTATCTTATGTATTTGTAATATATCCCAATGGTACTGCTCACATTGAGTCAGAGGAATGTTTGCTCCTGTTCCTCTATCCTCCAGGCCTCTGTCTAACTACGACCCCATCTCCTCATACATCAGTGGTGTGTGTTCTCTATTATCCCAATGTCTTCTAATCCAGCAAAACTCACATGACTCCCATATTCAGCATCTTCTCCATGTGTCACCGCTCTGCCTCTTGTTTAGTAGTCTCCTGCCTATCACTGCTCTGTGACCCTGCTCTACTTTTATCTACCAATGGAATCTCTCTCTCCAGATCACCCTAACCTCCCTGTCTGCCCATAATGTAACCTACATTTGCTGTTGGGTTGGATTTCCTGAGGAATCTGACTTTATGGTCCTCAATGCAATTGATACATCAGAAATATACCTAGGCACAGGGCAACATCTTTGGCCCATTATTTTGCATTATTTGATAAGATTCTCATAGTTAATTCACAGCTTCTAATCTTTCTGCCTGCACATGATTGTACATGGGCACGGTGGTCTGCAAACTGATAGAAATCTGTATATGAGCTGGTGACGTCCATTATAGAATCATAGAAGTTACAGCATAGAAAGGGATCGTTCACCCTTGATGCCTACGCTAGTTCTTCAAGTGATGCTTTCCACTCTAATCCTATTTCTTTGCTTTTTTCTAGTATCCATTTATAAGCTTCCTTTTCAAATACTTATTCAATTTCACCTTAAGTGATGCTTAAGGAATAATTTTACAAACTCAAACCCCTGCCTTGGAGCCTCACCCATAGTGAGTGTATATCAGGAATTCAGAGGTGTGGTCACCATAATTTTACATCCATTAGAATGAATGTATGGAAAGCTATGGTGAGTGAGTGCCTGAATTCCTGATGGACACTCAGTGGGCAAAACTCAGTGGCTAAAGCACAACTGGCAAAGTTAGCAGATATTCTCTATCTCAATACCTACTTGTGGTACAACATTCCGCCCTCTGAGAGACATAACTCCATAGCACTCTTTTCATTGCTGATGGGCTTGTGCTAGCAGCAAAAAGCATTCCAGATTACAATACAATGAGCTCCAGTGTACAGTGTTAAAATTATAGATAATAGGAATGGTTTTAAGGCTATAAGCTCATCAGGTAATTCAGAATGGGTACATAAAATGATGAACTTTCTTTTACTAGTTTTGAGATTGTCTCATCAGTACCAAGTGTCCAATATATTTTCTGTGAAAGTACTTTGTGGGATTATAGCAACCAAATGCTTAATACATTTGTTTGAAATCCTTTTCTGTGCTCTTTTAGTGTTTCACGTAATGGAGTTAGCAGCTCCACTGAAACAGCCAACAAAGCAATGTCACACAAGTGCAATAAGAACATGGACACTGTACCTCACAGAGTCATTTCAAGCTCTTGTTACAGTCAAGTTAGGAGGGGTTGAAGTGCTTCCCTCTTTTCCCTCTCCTTGTTTGACCACAATAGGTTTAATTCTTTCTTAAAGTGGATGTACTGGCCAAGCAGTAGGTGTTTAATTATTTGCTTGCTATGATCATAACCAGAACCAATCGGTTTTCTTGAGTTAACAAAGAAAGATGCTAAGTTTATTGTACCTAAACCAAACTAATACAATAATAAACAACATGCCAACTTGCACTCTCACACACACACTAGAGGTTTACACAGACAAATAGGTTACAGAGTGGGGAAATGTAGATTGGTTGAGTTAGAGCCCATAAAAAATGTATACGGTCTGTGGAGTTTGGTGATTTGGCTGACTTCTAACTGAATTCAATGATCCTGAGGTTTTTAGTTTGAAGAGGTGGATGATTGGTTTGGTTAGTCTCTTGGAGATAACGATGCAGATGATTTCCTCCAATGGGGTTTCGGATTGTAGCCAGAGTATGCAAAGGTGGTCAGTCAACAAGCAGGGTTTGAAAGTTTTCAAGCTGGAATGGAGAGAGAGAGAGAGAGAAAGGTGGGGGGGGGGGGGGGGGGACGAGATCCCCACTTGGAATCTGCTCATGTCAGAGTCCAGTTGCTTCTCCTCTGCTGCAGAGAAAAACACCAGCTTAAAAACCACAGCTAGGGGTGGGGGGGCTTGTCTCATGCCAGTCACTCAGTGATTCAAACATAACAGTTAGCAGTATTTCTCTGCTTGCTGAAAAGAACAGGTAGTTCCTTTAAACTTCCTGGGTCTTGGTTCTTGCTGGGAAATGCACAGACATTTCATCTCCTTCCTCACAGTCCTTTGCAATGCAGGATACAGTGTAGCAAACTGGGTGATCATCTTAAGCTGACAGAAATCATCCTGTTTTAAATGTTCTTTTTAAATTTCTTCACAAAAATATAAATTCAGATCTCCAGTCAGTGGACCAAAGAAAATTATCATTCAATAAAACACATTGGCATAACACTGTGTTTTGATTCATACATTTTTTTCTTTTCTCATAGCTATGTAAAATTTTATTCTTCTTTTGTCTAATGCATTTATTTATCTTTCTTTAGTTTTATTGATATATATTAATTTTTCATTGAATTCTTTTTTTGGTTGCTACCTCCTCACCTTGATTACTTGGTGAGGCAACATAACTTTTTAATTGTACTACTTCATGTTTATTAACTCTTTTTATCTTAAGCAATTTTGGCAATGCACTGGAGAAAAATGATACCCCGCAATCAACAAATGCTAGGAATGCTCTGTCTTTCTTTATTCATGTCAACAAATGTGTCTTCCTCATGATACATATCTGGTGATTTGAGAGATCACGTGATGGTTTAAGGAGTAATTTGCAAGTGACTCCTCTGCTGGTGTGAAGCCTCACTTGGACGGACAGCAGAGCCTTGTGAAACATTCTTTTAGCAACTAAATTTTCATTCAAGTTCATATTCAAGGTTCAAGATTCTGGCATGGACTCGATGGGTTGAATGGCCTCTTTCTGTGCCGAAAATGACTCTAAATCACTCTATGATTCTAAATAACTTCTTTCAAATTCACAATATCAATGTTTAATGTTTCCTCAATTTTGCTCCATTTTATCCTGAAGTCATTTTCCAAAGCTTCACTGTTAGGACAGTAAAGACAAGCTGTGCATCTGCCTTCATTGGTAGATTGCCTCCAGCAATTTATTCATCATGAATTATATCCACTTTACTCAACAGCATGCTTTCTTTTGTGCAAGTCAGATTAACCTCCAAATTGCCCATTTGTTTTTTTGTTTTGCAGACAAAGCCTGTATGTGGAAAGTTTTGATCAACTTGACTCCCCTCCAGAAGCATCAAAACAATCCTCAACTTCATTTTTGGCTTCTTTAGTTCATAACAAACAGGATCAGAGGGGTAATTTTGATTTTGAATGATAATGTAAAATGGGCCATATCGGATCACCTGTCCCTGCCCCCGTTTTCATTTCCTTCTTCAATTTTACAATTTCATTCGTATTTCCATATTTTAAAAAAAATTATCCATTGAATTGTCTTTAGACTCTTTTAATGCCTGCATTAAAGTTTTTACTTGAAGGCCTCAGCCTTTCTCAAAAGCTTAGGCTTGGACATGATATTTTTGCCAGACACTGTGAGTTGAATTTGCTTTTTGCAGTCTCAGCTTGTGCAGTGCAGCTAATTTCCTCAGACGTATCAGCACCATGCAGTCAGCTGTTTTTCTTTAACTTCCAGCAACTTCCGCTCAGTTGCTTTTCTTCAAATAGTTTTGAAGAAACAAGAGGACAAATTTTATAAGCTCTATTGAGGTAAGTTTATATTCAATTTTTTTTTAAGTACATATGATGGGGATAAATTGGTTTGTACCTGAAAATGGGTGTGAACTGGATGGTGCAAATGGCTGGCCCAAGGACTATCTAAAATTGGTCCTGGGGCCTCATCTTAATATTCTGGGCACCTCCTAAGGCAGGCCATCTATGTTGAGGAATCCAGTTTCAGGCCGTCTACCTCAGACAGTGCTCCTGATGTAAATGCTGGGATGGGTGAAGATTGGGTGAGAGTGCAGAAGAATAGGGGGGAGAATTTGGGGGCCTGTGCAGCCCACAGGAGTGCTGTGATCTCCATATATAGCTCCAAATCAAAATTTTAAAAAGTGATTATCTTTTTGTTGGTTGTTGCTTGCTAGGCCCTATCCACATGGGTAAAACACTCAACTTAGGGCAGCCCAGTCTCTTAGAGAGGTCACGAAACAGGTGTTATCCCCTCATTATAATTTTCAAGGGGCATAGCACCTGTTTGACTTGTGGCATAGGATGCTGGTTCTGCATTGTGCTTGTTTTATGCCAATTAACCTGTGTGATGAGTTCCAATTTTTACCCTGATGTGTGTATTTGTGTGTGAATGTGAGGCACTGTTAAAAATGCACATCTGTTGCAGCATTTAGTTTGTGTTCTATATATTTTAGAAAATGTATTAGCTGAGGAAATGATAACAGAGACTAGAGTAGCATAAACTGTAGATTAGAGAGCAAGAGGAGAGACAGATAAAGGCCGGGATTGTCAATCGTCCTTGGGAGTGAGATCGGTGTGGGTGCACTTTGAAAATAGCACTCTCGGATGGTGTGTCAGGGCTGGATTTTTGTTACGGAGGCAGGAAACAGCAACTGAGTCTGGTTTTGGGTCAGAAACCTGCCTCCCTTGGGAAACTGATCCAGGTCCAGATTTTCAAATGGGTAAGCCTTTAATTGGTATGGAGATGGGTTTTCTGTCCACTTAGAGCCAGAGGTGCTGGGAGTGGTGTATGGGACTTATGTAGATATCCCATGGCAGCCATCACTAAGGCTGCTGGTTTGTTGAAACTCCAGAAAGCTTGTTGCAGAAGGATAATGCTGGAGCCTATCTTTACTCAGTTTCACATTTATTGTGCAGAATAAAAGGATTACAAACATTTAGTTCCTCAATCAAACCCTCCACCAGTCTCAGTAAGTGTCTGCTTATAAATGCTCAAGTAAGACCCCAGTTAACACCCTCCACCTGCATATATTCAAACAATTGATACACGATTAACAGATTAACATAGTTGTGCTGAAGGAGAGATCTGCGATTAGTGCCTAAACCTTCCACAGCACCAGAGAGAAGTGAGATGTCACAGGGGAGCTAGAGGGCTGGCACTAGTTGCATGGCAGACCCGCGCTTCATCGATGCCAACCTGGATCTAATGCTGGAAGCTGTGAGGGAGAGGAGGGAGGTCCTCTTTCCAGAGGGTGGAAAGAGGAGGCCACCTTGTCATTCAGCAGGGGCACCTCTCTGTTCAGTGTGATCCCCCTCCGCCTTCTCTTCCTTCTCCTCTCTTACCTCCTTCTCCTCCCCTTGATCAGCTGTCGCCTTCCTGGGCCTCACTGACTTCAAGGTCCACAACACTCTGGAGGGCCATGTTACGGAGAGTGCAACAGAACACCACAATGAGCGAGACCCTTGCAGGAGGGTATTGGAGGCCACCACCCAACCTGTCCAGGCACCTGAAAGGCATCTTCACAAACCCGATGGCCTGCTCAATGGTTGGCCATTCTGACCTGGCAGAAGCTCTTGTTGTGCTCACAGACCAGTTGGATGTTGAGGGAGTGGAAGCCCTTCCTGTTGATGGTTCTCACTGGTTGGGCACTGGGTGCCTTGATGACCACATGGGCACAATCGATGATGCCCTGCAATTGGGAGAATCCAGCATTGGAGGCAATATCCAATGCCCTCTGTGCCTACGCAGGCCCATCTGTGTCAAAGTGGGTTTAGTCCCTTGCCCTCCTGAATATGGCATCCATGATCCGCCTGATGACATGATGAGCTGTTGACTGCGAAGATGCCACCTGGATCCACAACTGATCCCTGGAATGACCCACTTTCACTGAAATTCAAGGCAATGGTGATCTTGATGCCTGCAGGTAGGGGACTGCCATAGGGACGTGAGGCCTCAGGTCATTGTGGATCAGAACACAAAGGTCCACAGGATAGGTGCAGCCTCCTATGGCACTGGTGCTCTGTCATTTGCAGGTAGCTGAATCTTGGGCGGTAGTCCCGATGTGTTATGTAGTGCCTTCTTTCCCTTGCAGCCCCCCACCATCCCTCCCCCTCCGCCACCGCTGTGCTCTTCTGGCCTCCTCCTATGCAGGATTTTACATCTGCTGAAGCTCATCCTGACTGCTCTGTCCAATGTCAGAGTAGCCTGTTCCCATCTGATCTCCCTCAGCTGGGCTTTGTGAGTTCACAAGGCCTTCCCCTGCCAACGCAATCTGCCTCAGTGATGCCAGCAGGTGCACATCCCTCTCCAGATTCCTATCGCTCACCACTGAGAAAGACAAGTCTTACAGCTCTAGCAATGGCTACTCTGTGGCACTTTTGGAGCTTTATTTTGCACCTTTGTATTATTTTAATCAGCCCTTCCCATAGCCCTCATGGCTCCCAGCATTGTTCACATCTAATACACCCTGCCATGCTCCAGACAAGGCATTTTCCCTGTGTCCTTCCTTTAAAAATCACAAACTGCTGCTGAAAAGCCAGTTAATATGCTCCACAATGAACTCATTAGGCGATCAATTAGGGAAACAGTGCCGACCTCCAAGAACAGGATCCCGCCCTCAGCGGCCTTGAACAATATGGCCCTCAGTGTCCCGACTCCTCCGGGATATGCTCCTATTTTCAAAGCGAAGGTGCTGGGGGAAGAACCAGGAACTCGCTCGCCTCCAATTAACTAGTCATTAAGCTCCTTGAGGAGCTTGTTAATGGGCTGGGGAGGGCCAGAAGGTAGTTTTAAAATCACAGATCAGCAAATCCAAATGGTCTGGTGCACGTTCGTGCACAGCCGTCGGGTTCATATTAATGGTGAAGAAAATCTTTCTGGCAGAAAGGGTTATTGTGTCAGAGTAGGTTTAATACCTTTTCATGGGCCATTTGTCCACTTCTGTGTACCATGAGACTGCTGGACCTCTTATCTCCTGCCTCCTCTATTTTGCAAGGTGGTGCCTATCCCTGGTCATGGCTGCCATCTGTCATTGAGGATTGTACTCAGCAGTCAGTTGCCACCTCCTGGCTGCATTCGACACCACTAACTGAGCGCTGAGCTCGCCTCCAGCCCAATTAAGGGATCTGCATTTGAAGATAGTGTCTTGTTAGTAACATAGATGCGGCCTGGGGTTGGGACCCAGAAATTATCTGGGCGTCAGGCTCCCGACCGCGCATTGAAAATCAAGCCCCAAAAGTGTGTCTTTCTTCATGTCAATAGTAATTCAATTTACAAAGAAAAAATGTTGGTATTTAAAGCCAATTAATTATCGCTCCTATGTATTCTTGACAGTTAGAAAAGATAGCTGATAACTGCTTTCTGTATGACAGTGGTTCTAACGAAGGTGTGGAGAGAAGCACAAATGATTGGGCATGGGAAGACAGATGCTAAGAACCCACCTCTCACCTGAAAACTAAGAAGGAAAAGACATATTAAAAGCAGGAGAGCACAGAGAGACAAGCAAATCGAGAAAGAAATGCAAAAGAGAAAGAGAGACAGAAGCAGAAGAAGAAAGATAGTGAGAGAAAAAGCAATATGAAGACAAGAGTCAGGGAAGAGAGAGAATATACTCTCAAAGTCATGGCAGATGGTATTTATTTTTTCCTCTTGTTTGGATCTTGCTATATTTGCATGACCTGAGACAGCAAGTAGACATGATCTGATCCCACGCAACCACCTAGAATTACATGAATGTGACCACCTGAATTCTTGGCCTTTATTTTCCACTTAGCCTTGCTGGCATGGGTGAGATTAAGAGCCACTGTTTAAGGAGCTTTGTGCTTGAAGCAATGCCAGCCTGTACTAAATAATTGCCTTTCTAGATAATGTCAGAATTGTTTCGCTCTCCGTTACCCTAAATTTTCTGATCTTAATTGTGATACAAGTAGAACCCATAGATGAATGCCCGAAGCATTAATTATTTTTCACCGTTATAGTAATAGTTGGCCAGTGCCACCTCCAGCCCTTTTCAACATGATTAATTGCTGCTTTTTATACACATGTTTCTCTGGTAAGAGGTAGTTCCAATTATCCCTCTAACATTTACCCTGATGATTTTCTTTTGAACGTGCCTTTTCAGTTCTTGTGATTTCTTTACAGGAATGCTTTCATAAGAAGGTCCAGTGCCTCTGATGTACCTGTGTTCATGATGGAAGTCATGCAGAAAATTATTATTAGACCAATGTCAAGTGTTTTGTATGCTCTTTTGTCAGGCTCCTTTGGAGCACATTAGTCCTGGCTAATGCACAACTTTATTCCAACATGTTATGAATGCCAGGTTCCTCTTGGAAGCAGCTTCTTATCCAATAGCAATGCACAGCTTTACGACAATGCCTGACTTCATTGGCATGTTTCCCTTGAACTCTGGAATTTATTAATGCAAAAAATTATTTTACCAATTGCCAATATAATACACAATAAGAGTGCAACAAATCTTTGTGATGTATAATAATAGGCTGTGCTGTAATACATTGATTACTTTAGATTTGTAAACTTTACAACAAATCTCAAGATATTGGGTTCATATTGTACAATAAATTTATGGAAGTAGTATAGTAAACAGCCAAATCTGCAATTCATTTAGAATAACAGCTACAAGGCAAAGTGTCATGCTAGCACGTTGAATCTTTGCAAAAACCTTTACCACTTTATTCATTGAGAATTGCTGAAAATAGAGACATGTTGTCGAAGCTTTTCGACTTGCACTCATCAGGACAATATGCAAGAATACCAATGTAGGGAAAAACAACAACTTATACTGCATGAGAAGAGAGTGATGATTGGTTGGCAAGTGAACTCTGATTGATAGAGGCATTGCCATGGAGAATGCATCAATTTACGGCGACAGACAGTTAACTGCCAAGCTTTGTTTGAAATTTAAACCAGACAGCTTGACTCTGATTGGTCAAGGCATAGCCCTGAGGAATGCACTGGCGAATGGCTGTCACTTATTTTGTTCAGCTGAGACGGGCACAATGTGTGTACGTGTTTTTTCTGTCTACAAAGATCAGGGCCCTGTGCATTAATCTATGTACCTTCCAATACGCGCAAATGCGCCACACTGCGAGCCCTACTGACAATCTTAAATTGGTTGTTAGCGTAATTTTTAGCACTGCGTGTTGTTTAGCAAATGTTATCCAATCACGGAATCACATCTAATGTTGGACACTGTGTTTTGAGTTTTGCAAGCACGGGCTGGTTGGGTATGGCCTGTACCTTGCCCATTGCGAACAGCGGAAGGGCCATGTTGTTTGATACGATCCACCAGTCTTTGGGACGTACGGCCTATATACCTAGCATCACACTGGCATTGAAATTCATATATCACATTACTCATTTGTGTGATAGGCAGGACGTCTTTTTGGCTTGACGGCAGCATCCTGTTAGTGGCAAACACCACACGTATTGCTACTGCATTGTAGCAGCATAAAACAGCTAGCTTTACCTGTTGCTTAAATTTTTGGGATATATTATCCTTCCAGGGTAATTTGAGGTAGACTGGGCACTTTTCAGGGCCGAAAATGATGGCCTTAGGTCCGTTCATAAGTTTGCACGATATACAGCGAGAAATGATCTGATCAGGATAGCCATTTTCACACAAGATGTCTTTGATTTGCCCTATTTCAGCATCAAGCTTGCCCGGTGAGCAAATGGCTCGGGCCCTATTTATGAGGTTGCCGATAAGACCCACCTTATAGGAGAGAACCCCTTAACAAATTTCTCAACTAGCATGTCAAGGAAAGGGAGCTCATTTGACTGCTCCGTTTCAAAGGTGAATTTGAGTGCAGGATGGAGCCCTACATTGGTATTCTTGCATATTGTCCTGATGAGTACAAGCTAGGCAGTTAACTGTCAGTCACTGTAAACTGGCGCATTCTCCATGGCAATGTCTCTACCAATCAGAGTTCACTTGCCAACCAATCAGCACTCTCTTCTCATGCAGTATAAGTTGTTGTTTTCCCTTACATTGGTTATTCTTGAGTTTTGATCTGATGAGTGCAAGATGAAAAGTTTCAACAACATGTCTCTATTTTCAGCAATTCTCAAGTTCTATACTACCAAACGACTACTTTATTCATTAGTGTACCCAGACAGTGCTAGGAGTCAAGGTTTTATATCTCTGTGAGCCATTTTACTTCTTATAACCTGGAGAAATTCTGTTATATTTAGAGGGATTAGCAGCACATGTTGGCCTTTATTTAAGTTGAGGCCCTGGCCTTTGCCTTTCCTCTTGTAGATGTTCAAAAGGTATAGATTCATTACAAATCTTTCACTCTACACAGTTTTGATCTGGTAGTACTGGACTTGTGCAAAATACACAATGAAGTACTAGGGACTGAAGCAAAAGGTTGCACTCAAATTTAGCATAACATCAGGCGAGATTTTGTAAGACCCTACCCCACCAGAAATATTTTGCACACAAGCCGTGCATATTTTTGATATTTGATAATTGATGGTCTGCTCACTGTAATTTAATGGTTTCAATGGATGGACAAATCACGGGCCTGTGACTATCCAATATGCACTGGCTGTGCATGAGGCCCTAATGGCAGTACTTGGCCTCACAGAATGTACTTTGAGTGCAAAACTTTCTGAAGCTGACTCAAATGTGGAACAGCAACAATGTGTATTTCTATAGCACGTTTAATATCAGAAAACGTCCCAAGGGGGTCAATCAGACAAAGATCGACATGGCGCCAAAGAAGGACTCATTACGACAGGTGACCAAATGCTTGGTCAAAGAGGTGGGCTTTAAACAGTTTTAAAAGAGGAGAGAGAGGCGGAGAGGTAGAAAGCTTTGGTGAGGAAATTCTACAACTTAAGGCCTAGACAGCTGGCAACAGGGAAGCAAAGGAGGTGAGGGACGCACAAGAGGCCAGAATTGGAGGAATCCAGAGTTCTTGAAGGGTTGTAGGGCTGGAAGAAGATACAGAGATAGGGTGGGGCAAGGCCATGGAGGGATTTGTATACAAGTATGTACATTCTGAATAAACGATGCCCATCTTTAACATGAATAGGTTAATTACCTTGTTGATATTTGTGGGTGTGCTGAGGTACTGTTTGGAAAACTGATGAAGCTTTTCTCTAACACCACATGATAGGAGCCATGGTATAACTTTTTTTGACTGTATTCTAGTTATTTATAAATGATGGAACAGAACTATAAAAGTGTGATGACATACTTCTGAGTTATCTAAAATCTTATGGATAGGTCTTAAAAAAGAAATAGTATATTTTTTGACTGTTACTTAACATAGAATTGGTCACTGTGAATTAGAGCTTTCAGCACTGACCCATGCACATGTAGTTAAGCAGAAACAGTCAGTTTTTCCAACACTATGCTATTTAAGCACATAATAAATGAAGCTATACATCAAAACCTGTTCTTGTTTAAAAACAGCCCCTTGATTTTCTTGGAGTGAATAGGTTTATATATAGAATGATGGACGCAAGCAATGATTACACAGCAGTTTTTCATTTAGAGGCTCAGATAATGTCATAAACTATGAGATTACAGTCTTGAAATCACTCCAGGGCATAGCTCATTTTCTGAAATATATACTGAGAAGCTTCTGGCCATGGGATTGGGTGTCAGCTTGGCTCAGTTACCAGCTTTCTAGCCTCTAATTCAGAAGTTTATGGCTTCAAGTCCCACCCCAGGAATTCAGCACATAGCTAACACTCTAGTTCATTACTGAGGGAGTGTCAGCCAGGGCTCACTAGGTAACACTCTCACCTCTGAGTCAGATAGTTGTGGCTTCAAGTCCCACTCCAGGACTTAGGCACAAAAATCAGGGCTGACACTTCAGTGCTGTACTGAAGGAGGGCTGCACTATCCGAGTTGCTGTCTTTTGATGAGACATTAAAGCGAGGCCCCTTCTGCCCTCTCAGGTGGAAGTAAAAGAAATTCAGGACATGATTTCAAAGAAGAGCAGGAGAGTTCTTCCCAGTGTCCTGGCCAATACTTATCCCTCAATCAACATAACAGGAACAGATTATCTGGTCATTGTCACAATGTTGTTTGTGGGAGCTTGCTGTGCGCAAATTGGCTTCCATGTTTCCTACATTACAACAGTGACTACACTTTAAAAGTACTTCAGTGACTGTAAAATGCTTTCGGATGTCCTGTGGTCGAAAAAGGCACTATATAAATGCAAGTCTTTCTTTAATGCTACGTTGCCATGGAGGCCATTCTCCTGACATATTAAACCCTTGGCATTACTGAGAATAGTGTTATGAAAATGGATTTCTGTCGCAATCATTCATCATCAGATTTCCTGCTGCCACATGCCCAGGTTAAGCCAGTTTACCACAGAGAAAATTCAGGCTCCACATTGCTCGAGTGTTTTGTGACCAAATTTCAACCTATTATTTCCTGCGTCATTATCCACAGGGATGACATGGCCTAAGCTATTAGCTAAAATTTATTCTAAAAAAAAGGCAATGGGGGCAATGTTTACCTAACTGACCTGCCAGGTTCAGGTGGAACATTGTTTTTTTCTCCTACCTGATTTTAATCTCTGTAAAATTTCAACCTGATCCTGATGGTTACCCACCTGGTGAAATTATTTGCGCGCTCAGTTTTATGGGTACCTGTTTAAAAATAATTTCTCACTGATTGCTTCCCCCACCACATTCCTTCTCTCCTGCAGGAAGTGATACCATGCTGGGATGCAGGTTCATATATGTGTTCTGGAACCTTGTGCAAGCCTCCACAGTGTAAAACAGTATGCTATTTAACAATGGGGATGGTATTACAGCTGATCCTGATCCTGTCTCATCCAACACCCACACTGATGCATCTCCAGCCAGGTTTACTGGTTAGAAAACAGGATAGGAACTTGAGCTGAATTTTCTCTCCCTAACCTAACCACTGCTTATTTATAGCACCCGTACCAACCCAAGGTCAACAAGCTCAATAATGGCTGGGGGTCAAACCTGGGATTTTCTTGATCCCTACTAGGCAGTTACTGACTGGATGAAGAGATTGAACCACCAGGTATGAGGCACATGGGGCCTATTTTTATTGATTCTATATTCAGGATTAAATGCTTGATCTTTATGCAGAGCCATTGGCTGCAACTCCAGGGTGATTTATTTTTCAATTTTTTCCAGTTTACGATTCCTCACCCTATCAAAAAAGGCAATGCAGCAAAAAAAAAGCTCCTTTGAGGATGACCAGAGTCACAGCGGAACATGATATTCAATGGAATGGATGATAAATTCTTCCAGATGTTTCTTGGATTCTTAGTGTATCAGCTTTCAGTGATTGTCAAGAAAAATATTACATTTTAGACCTAAATTTTCACTTCTGAAGTGAAGCTAAACCCCTCCCATTATATGACCGGCACAGATTAGGGGTTCAGCAAGAAAAAAAAAGACGTACAACTTTTTCATCATATTTTGCATTTGAAACTGCAATTGTACAGTAAATGTTCTATTTAATATTGTTATTGATATTTTCTGGATTTTTTGTATGGAGGTAAGGGAACGGCATTTTTTCATGCAACTTACTCAGAGACTATGCCATTGTGATTCAATAGGCTAGAAATCGGGCCACCTGGCACCCATTCTTCGGGTATGATGCGGCCTCTTAAGTCTCTATAACGGTGGGCAGGAAACACATGCATCCTTCCAACTGCAGGTGTGCCACCTGCCATATTGGATAAGGAAAAACCAAAGGCATCCTTCACCCCTGTCTGAAGCAAGCATAAGACCCTTTGCATATTCAAATAAGGGCCTAAATTCCTGCTTGAGATCTCTGCTGCAAGATTGGTTTGCCCTAAGGCAGCAAGCATCATTGCTGGCTCCACTCAAGGAAACCAATCCTGCAGAAAACCTGGAACAAACAAGGGTTGGCTACTCACTTGAATGTAAGTAATCTCCTTCTCACACCACATTAAACTCCCTTCCTGATTGTCACCACTCCCAGCTTCAGGATCCCCAACCTCTGACTTCCAGGCCCCCTGACCTCAAAAATCAATCTCCTGCCAACCCCCAACCCTGACATTCATACCCCCATCCCCGATCCGGAACTCCCTCCCCCTGCCTCAATCTCCAGGATCCCCAGACCTGATCCTCAATCTCCTTGCCCCCTGTCCCTAGATGCCTGACTTAGGCCCCTTAGGCCCATGATCCCTGACCTCCTGTGGGCCACTTCCCTTCTTGACCTCCTCACCCAGGGTCATTCCATTGTAAATGAGGTCTGGGGCCCAATCTCCAGCGGTGGTGGGAGCGGGGGTGTGGTTGGGGTCAGGCACAGACCCTACCTGTGTTAGGGGTGAAAGTGGCCACCCCCCAAATTTCGAGGCCAATATCTTGGAGTAGTGGTTCATTTTAATCATCTTCATTGCAAATCTATACCTCTATTTTTTTAGAGACTAGGCAAAAGCAGACCTGGGATAAAGTGGCAACAGCAGAACTGAGATACAACAGAAATTGAACAAGTGGCATCAGAACCAGCACAGAGATAAAACTTAGTTTTAAAAAAGTAGGCAGTTAAATGAATGTAAGTGAAAATCTGAAACAGTAGCATCACGGTGAGGACAGAGAGGAAGCTTTGAGGGTGAGTAGATTGGTTGAATAAACAGTAAGCTCTTTTAACAAAAGTCGTTGACCTAATTTTAATTCAGGCTATCAATAAACAAGTAAATTAAAAAGACTAGAGATGACAGAGCAGGCTATGTGTCGAAACTGCGGTATGTGGGAGATCGTGACAAGCAAGACTCTCTCAGATTCCCACATCTGCAGGAAATGTCTCAGCCTTGAGTCGCTCTGGGTCAGAGTTATTGAGCCAGACAGTGAGTTAGAGAAACTCCAAAATGTAAAGGAGGGGAGGAATTTCTGGATAATTTATCTGGAACTCAGTCACACCCCAGAGGAAAGCACAGATTCAGGAAGGGGAGCGTGTGACTGTCAGGGAGCCTGGTAGTGGGGACTTAGGAGAGGTTGAGAAGGGGGTCCAGCAGTGACTGGTCCTGTCCAACAGGTACGATGTACTTGCTACCTGTGAGGTCAAAGAGAAAGACTGCAGAAAGGACAGGTATACTGCAGATCAAGGCACCGTGGTTCAGAAGGCTGTCCAAGTGGAGGGAAGAGCAGAATAGAAATGTGATAGTGATAGGAGACTCTATAATTAGGGGAGAGAGATAGCATCTGTCGCAGCCACAAAAAGAGCCTTGAAGGATGTGTCGCCTACCTGATGCCAGGATAAGGGTTATGCCAAGTCAGCTGGAAAGGAATTTGGATGGTCTACGTCAGAACAAATGATGTAGGTAGGAACAGGGAGGAGGTCCTGCTGAGGAAATATCAAGAGTTAGGAGCTAAATTAAAAAGCAGGACCTCGAGGATAATAAACTCTGGATTATTGCCCAAGCCACGTGCAAATTGGCAGAGAGACAGATGAATCAGATGAGTTAACACATGGCTTAAAGACTGGTGTGGGTAAGAGAGGTTCCTTTTCATCATGCACCAGTACTGGGGCAGCAAGTAGCTGTACTGACCAGTGTCCTAGTGGAAAGGCCAAATAGGGAGGTCATAAAGGCTTAAAACTTTCAGATGGGATGTTAAACTGAGGCCTCATCTGCCCTCTCAGGTGGATGTGAAAGATCCCATGGCACTATTTCGAAGAAGAGCATGGGCGTTATCCCCAGTGTCCTGGACAGTATTTATCCCTCAATCAATATCACAGAAACAGATTATTTGATCATTATCACATTGCTGTTTGTGGGAGTCTGTTGTGGGCAAATTGGCTGTTGTGTTTCCTGCATTACAACAGTGACCAATTGGCTGTAAAGATCTTTGGGACATCCTGAGGTCATGAAAGGCTGTGTAAATGCAATGGGAGGAAAGATCTACAAGAAATAAACAAGCTTAAATATAAATGAAACACGGAAGGAGAGCATGGGACAGACTAACTTAAGGGAGGACACAAATGGCCAGGGAATGACTAGTTATATAAGTCTAAAAGATGGTTAAAAATAAAATGAGAGGAACTGCTATTAAAAATAATTTAAACTGTCTGTACAGAAATGCACAGTGTCTGTGTCACGACCAGGTGAGAAAGGTGTCTACAGGTCCCTCTCAGCCTTCACCTGGTCTAACCGTAACAGGGTTTATTTTTAAACACACCGTGTTTTTAGCTCCCCCTTGGTGAATCCTTGTTCACCGCTTTCCAATTATAAGGTAAAGAAACCAGCACAAACAGGCTTTCTTAGGTTTAAAGAAGAAAATTTGAAATTTATTAAAATTAAACTTAACTCTAATTTGGTTAATTCCTACGGCTACACAACGCGCCCAATGCTAACATGCATATGCGATACACACATGCAAATAGAGACAGAAAAGAACAGAAGAAAAATAAAATGGAAAAGTTTGAGGCAATATTTGAAGAGTTGTTATTACCTGTCAGCCAGCCAGCCCAGACTGCGCTGCCCAGGCCGAGATGGTGCAGTTTGCAGCCGGATATCTAGGCCCACAGCTACTCAAGGTTGTCTTCCAAGGTTATTTTTTGTTGCATGCGACTGCTCATCTTTAAGTGGATGCATCTCTCTAAATCTTTTCAGTAGCTCATTAAGGCTGCTTTTCCATATCATTTTCCCAGCTAACCTTTGGTAAGCTTCTACTTTCAGTCAGAAACTAGGCAAGGAGCTTGTGTATCAAATGTAAATGGTTAAAGCATATATAGCACCGAAACACAGAAAAATGTTCCAATGTTCATCGCTGCAGTTTGTGAGAAGATTGGATGTCAAAAGGAGATATTAGCAGGAGTTGCCAAAATCTTGTTCAAAGAGGTGTGTTTTAAGAAAGATCATTTCTTTTGCTAGGGCACAGTCCCAGAGGAACAGGAAAACCTTTGGCACCGCACGCAGCTAAGCGAGAAGTCATGGTGTATGTGCTTGGGCAGTGAGTATTGGTGGGGTATTTGCAGTGATAGGTGCATCTGTTCTGCAATGTAACTGTCTAAATGTTTTATACTTAATTTAATACGCTATGCTCCGCCAACACCCACATAATTTACCAGGTAAAATCACCCAACGCCCACACAACTTGCATGAACATCCACTGGCAAAGAATCAGGAATGGGACCTGTGGTTGATTCATCCTGTGACCAGTCCTGTGTTCCTGAGGCTAACGACAAGATCCCAACTGCTGCTCTGGATGAGATTAGCCAGCTCAGCAAGGACTGGGCAAAAGAATTTCATTGAATAGTTGGATATTAAATTAAGTATAAAACATTTAGACAGTTGCACTGTAGAACAGATGTGCCTGATTACATGTGGGTGCTGAGTAAAACATCTGCATGCCTTGTGAAGCTAAGTACAGCGTCACATGCAAATGAACTGTTGTATTGAGTTCAATCCTCCTCACTTTCCATTTTAGTTGAAAGGCTTTTGAAGGTTTTTTTGTAGAATGTAATATTACAGAAGATGAAGATTGGGTAGTTGGCCAATTGACTTATCAGTTTGTCTGATACAGCGGAGTGTGTGAAGGATTTTCAGGAACTGTGAGTGCTTGAGTTTGGATGCTAGAAACCATATGATAGTTGTTCTCTGATCATTTTAATAGTATTAAAGTTCCTCAGCCCTGACAGCCTTGACAGATGATCTACCAACTTCGGCAATTGTAGTAATAGATCCTTCCATTTTTCAGTAAATGTGCTTTTTATTTAATGAAATTCCTCGTTGTTTCTCAGGTTGGTCTCTCCCAGTCTTATACTTTTGTAATGTGTTGATTTGGTGAGGTAAAGAGGGAAAAGCAATTTCTTCTGATTGATGAGTCAGTAACTGAAGGGTGTAAATTTATGGTCAGCAGCAAAAGAACAAAAGGAAAAGTTGCCAGAATATTTTTTTTGCAAAAGGATTGGTATGACATAGAATACCCTACCAGAAACTCTGACGGAAGCTGAACCCATAATTTATAATATAATTTTAAAAAAATCTATATGTACTTCCTGTCTGTAAAACCTTATCGTCACATTTTTTGTCACACTCTTATATCAATGTTTTCCATTATAAATTTCTATGTCCATATTTATAATGGAGATAGCCTATGGAAACTGATCATGCTGTAACACCTTCTCAGCAATGGGGGCACTGCAATTTTGGGCCTCTGGGCACTTTCTGTTCTGTTGAAGTCTGTACTTCAGAGAAACTCTGATGCTCCAACTAACTCTATCTCCCTCTCTCCCTATTTGCTGCATATTTTGCTACTTAACTATAAATAATAATATAAAAACAAAGTACTGTGTAAAAATTACAGAATGTATGACTTCAAAGTGGCAATTAAATTACATCAGCACTTTGTAGTCCAAATCGAGAGTACTGTGTACAGTATTGGTCTCCTTATTTAAGGAAGGATGTCAATGCATTGGAAGCAGTTCAGAGAAGGCTTACTAGACTAATACCTGGGATGGGCAGGTTGTCTTATGAGGAAAGGTTGGACAGGCTTGGCTTGTATCCGCTGGAGTTTAGAAGAGTAAGAGGTGACTTGATCGAAACATATAAGATCCTGAGGGGTCTTGACAGGGTGGATGTGGAAAGGATGTTTCCTCTTGTGGGAGAATCTAGAACTTGGGGTCACTGTTTAAAAATAAGGGATTTTTTTCACTCAGAGTGTCGTGAATCTTTGGCAGTCTCTTCCTCAAAAGGTGGTGGAAGCAGAGTCTTTGAATATTTTTAAGGCAGAGGTAGGTAGATTCTTGATAAGCAAGGGGGTAAAGGGTTATTTGGGGTAGGTGGGAATGTGGAGTTGAGGTTACAATCAGAGCAGCCATGATCTTGTTGAATGGTGGAGCAGGCTCGAGGAGTCGAGTGGCCTACTCCTGCTCCTAATTTGTATGTTCGTATGTATGTTTGTATGTTCATATGTAAATATCTGCTCCCCTCTAACCCTTCACTCTAACCCCTCATTACTTGAAGACTGCATTTGGTCCTGAGTCCCCATGCCCACTGCTGAGGCAGATCTGCTCGTACCTTTTAAAAAGAATGGATAGATGTTTGAAAAGGTATGGGCAAAACGCATATGATATGAGGTCAAATCGATAGCTCTTGAAGAGTGATGGACTGAATTGCCTCCTTCTTTGCTGGGAAATTCTACGGCTCTAGATTGATGAGTACAATGGTTTGTAGTGTAGGAGAAGGTTGTGTAGGAATTCAGAAGTGACTATTCCATGCAAGGACTGATTGCGTACTGTTGAAGTGTGCTATAGTATAGGGAGGCAGTGCTGGCATGTTGTCTCTGCTTTACTGGGTTTAGAGTTATATCTCACTTCCCTTTTTCTCAGTGCCTCGCCATGTACTCAATGTGTTCAAGTCCCTCAGGATTCATAGATTGCAGCAATGTCACTCCTAATCCACTCACACGGGCCATTTTTTGGGCATCATTGAGAAAAAAATGTCATTCCAATCCATTGGGAAATAAAGCTTTAAAATTATTGTTCAAAGGTAAATACAGGCCACTCCCTTGAAGTATAATTCATTGGCCATCAGACATTACATCATGGTTGGGTCTACAAGCACTGAAGGGAGTTGGCCGCCACTTCCATGCTAGAACATTTGGGCTTCAAACTCTGCACACAGCCCAGTGCCAAGTTGGTGCTGGATTCCTCCATCCTCCTTAACATTGAACGCAAGCTTTCTGACAGACTTTCCAATACACCAAGCATTTTGTTATGCATATCCATCAGCATTCTTCTGTAAGCTGCCCCATCGAAGTCCTCATTTGAATCTTCTACAGCAGAACCCACATGTGACCTTGCCCTCTGGTGAGCTGCCATCTGTGCTATCCTTGCCTCCTGCCGTGGCTGCAGATCACTCATCTCCATGTGCAGATCCCACCTCTAATCTATCCTCTACGATAAATGCAGCGTCAGTATCTGAGATGGTGGCTACAAGTGTGAAATCAAGTGACAGTGCTGTGTCTTCCTCATCACTCTTTTCTTGGTGTTCCTCCACTGTCTGGCCAGGTTGCACCTCTTAGATATCTGAAAGGGAAAAGGCACAAGGGTAAGTTTGTAGTGAGTGGTTGGGGGATAATTAAGAGGTGCACATTTACACCATCTGCAGCTTGTAAATCAGAAGAGTGTGTGGGATATGAGAAGGAGAGGATTAGGTATGAGGATATATCTTCAATGGTTTCAGCCCTGCTATTAGCTGCAGCATCAGCAATGGGCCATTTGGGGATTAGGACATGCAGGCATGTCTGTCCTCCTCTGGCCAACTCCTGCCACCTCCGGTTGTGTGCCACCTTGCCCCGTAAGAGAGAGGGAAGTATGTCAGTGTCATGCAATCTGTTTGGCTGATGTGCCTGTCATGGTTGAATAACTGGTCGAGTATGCAAGCTGTGAGATTTGAGTGTGCAATTTGTAGTAGTGCTAAGTGCACAGGGTGAGGTGAAACTATGAATGTTGGGTATGAGGCATGATTGATAGATTATTGGTAGGTGACCGATGGGGATGTAGTGATTTGAGCAGTGGCTGAGGCTTCTGGTACAGTCGATAGGATATGGCAGTTAAAGATGCATTTACTGACCTTAACCACACTTGTGAGGTCATTGAACTTCTTGCAGCACTGCGTCCAGGTCCTTGGGCTTTACTCCTGGCATTGGCCTCTGCGGCTATCTGCACCCACTGCCTTTTGACCATGTGTCCGGAGGACCTCCCTCCACACTGAGGATTCAGGTCATCTCTCCTCCTTTCCACCTCCTCCACCAAGACCTTCAGTGTAGTCTCTGAAAATCTTGCAGGCTTCTCTCTCCCCTGATGTGCTACTCCTCACTGTCCCAGACCAGATGCTCTTCAACATGACTCCCAGAAGCTGCTCCAGCCACTATGCAGCTTCCCTTTAAGAGGTGCAGGCTAGCTATAAGTGCTGTTAGCCACGCATGATATTGGCCCTCTGCTGATGCATCCAGCCAATAAACAATGCAGTTAGTGCCAGCTGGATGCAGAGGTCATTCAATTGTGCAGGCAGCACGAAATCGGCATGCTGCATACATCACAATTAATGGTGCAGTTTAATCGTGCATCGTGATCCCTGTGCCCAAATTTGGGGGGGGGGGGGGTGGTTATCCAATTTAGCCCCCTATAAAGGCCAATATTTTTAATGAAAACCCATGGCGTAGTCACAATGACAATCTATGTGAAGCT
The DNA here is from genome assembly GCF_036365525.1 of Heterodontus francisci. NCBI lineage: Eukaryota > Metazoa > Chordata > Chondrichthyes > Heterodontiformes > Heterodontidae > Heterodontus > Heterodontus francisci. Next base: position 23,643,213 of record NC_090397.1, read on the forward strand.
GCAGTTAGTTTGACTACTCGATTGCATGCTGGAGCCGTCATTCATGTAATAGCTCATTGCAAAATTTACATATTTCAGAATGGTGTTGTTGATCTGTGTCTAATTTCTTTCACAATTTAAAAAATTCCAATAATTTTAATCTTGCAATGATTCCCACTCCGAGCTCTTTTATTTTTATTATTTGTTCTCAGAACATGGGCAATGGCTGCATTCCTAGTTACCCTGAGAAGGTGGTCATGAGCCCTTCTAGTGTTTACTTGTACGACTGAGTGGCCACTTCAGAGGGTATTTGTGGGACTGGAGTCACATCTAGCCAGACTGGGTAGGGGCGGTGGCTTCCCATCTTTGAAGGACATTAGTGCGCCAGTTGGTTTTTGATAATCTGAAAGCTTTAATTATCATTTTTATGGGGTTAGCCCACAAGTGAACAGGTTCTTTAAACTCAATTTCAAATACTTTTCATGACATCTGGATTGCTTCCCAGCATCATAACCACTACATTACCTTTCTCTCTCTCATTTATGTGGTTTATTGTATGTACCCATGGTCATTGTTAACAGAGTTCACATAAAGGAATTAAATGGTTCTGGGTCTTGAATCAATGAGCTTTGAAGAAAGGTGAATGAAGCTAATGTGTAGCTGGCAATCAAAAATAGTCGAAGGAGAGGAAGATGGTGGTTTCAAAATTACAAAGAGCATGATAGATGTGAAAAAAATCTTTGGATTTATCTGGAAAAAAAGATCTTAGAGATACGGCAATAAGGTAACAGCACCACAACGCAAACATAAGAAGTAATTTCATTCCAATTCGAACTGTTGTGGAATAAATTTCTAGCCGGCATGTGCAAATTTGATTGAATAATTCCAAAAATAAGTTGACAGAATCCTGATTCAGCAGAAAGTATGGGATACCAGACTTGATTGCAAAAAAGATGAAAAGGAAAAATGGCCTGCATGATTCCTGTAGGTGGACATACAATGAGAGGGTGAACTGGGATGAATGGCCTTTTTCTCATTTTTAACATCTTGTATTCATGGACATCATCACAACACCTAGAATAGCCTTTCTCTTTAATAACAAGAATCACGAGTCCAAGATCTATGGGCAATTTCCGTGATCCTACTTTATTTCGAACTCGTGCTCCCATTGAGCACGGTTTCCCTAATGGGACTGCAGAATCATGGAAATGCTAAATCATAATAAAGAAATATATATATAGGAACACACATAAAGAATTTACAGTAGGGGTGAGACTTAAAATTCATTTTAATCTGAACCCCTACCAATCATTATGTCTTAACACACTGTTAAGCTGTTACTGCCGAAAGATGCTCAAAAGTAAGAAAAAATAATTTGTTACTTTCTGTATCTTTATAAACCAATATGGAGGTACAAGCAAGCTTGCTGCAGCAAGATTATGCAGGCTGATTGCATTCAGACCAAACATGAAAGCCTGCCATTCCTTTTATGCTAAGACATCTCATCGACAATATCATTGCAGTTTTGTTATTTGACTTGTTGAAACACACATTGGCACAAAGTTTAGGACTGATCTCGCAGTGAAACTGGGAGCTGGCTGCTTCATGGGTTAACTGCAGCTGCCCTGAATGACTAGAGTCTGGTCAACATCTGTATCTCATTAATCTGCAAGTTGGACTGGCATTTCATAAAATACACTTAACTCTGGCTACATTTTCAATGAAGGAATGGTCTTCAGAAATCATTGTCAACAGATTTCATCCAAAATTGCAAGCCCTTGATGTATAATACCAAGACAATCAGCTTATTCAAATCTTGTCTGAGCAGTCTGATACTTACATCCACTCAGCAGATATTTCACACTGATCCTATTTCCAGTATATTGATGGTGTTGTACTTTTTCCAATTAGTTTTGAATTAGTTGGCAAAATCTGATAAATTTTTATCCCAGCCCATTTATATATAGCCCAGCCTTTGTTGATTTGTGTGTCTGGAAAAATGCCTAGTTATGGAATTTCCTGACATCTGGTCAAACATCTGGTCACACAAAGGCAGCAGACCTAACAGCTAATATCTGCTACCATTGAAACCTAACAATTATTATTGTGATAAAGAGAAAAACACTGCAAATTGAAATTAAAATGAAAAAAAAACCCTGTAAATACACAGCACATCAGTTAGGGTGGCCCTGTAGAGGGAGCATGGCAGTCCATTGATACACTTGAGGCCTTCCCTGACCAGTGGGCACCACAGGGATTAGAGCATCTATTAGACACAAAGAACACCATTATGATTTGTTATAGATTAGATTTTTTGTTTGAATTATTGTAATAGTTGTGCCTCCTCACAAGGAGGCACCTATACATTTATTTTCTCATTGATGGCACCAGGGCTAAACCAATAAAGGCACCTGAAAAGGAAAAATAAGAGATTAATGTTTCCTATGAAGTCAGGTTAATTTGTTGACTGGTTTCTCTGATTCGTCAGAATAAGATAAGCCCCAAAGCAGCCATTTTCTGTAAAGAAATCTGAATGATTTTCTGGACTTATTTTCAGAATTTGTTGACAAACCTACTGATCTTGGTGATCAAACAGTACATCCACTGTCATAATTAACTGTATAATCCAATGATTATGCTTGCAAAATGTCACAAAATTAAAGTTCATCTCTCCACAATGGTTAACACATTTTTCTTCCTGGATACATTATTTTAACAAATACAGACAAAAATGAGTTCCATCCACCCCTTAGAATGAGCTGACAACTTGCCCAACTGAAGATTTTTCACAATACAATCATTTAGAAGAGAAATGTATTCTACAGAATTATCACTTCATTATAAGAGGTACCAGCATTTGCTGTCACCTTTATTGAGGCAGCTGGAGGGTGAAATACACATTAATCTGTCCTTTGCTATGGCTTTCCAGACATCAGAGGCACAAACCCAAGCTCTGCCTTTGATAACCAGCATCAGCTCTGAAAGTGAAAGAAAGCACACAGCAAAATAAATAGCAGTCACAGCATGAGTGACTAAAGCCTTCTGCCCTTCTTTACGTAAGTAGCGATGTTTTCCTGTTAGCTATTTGTTCAGTTTTATCAGTGACCTGGAAAGTTGTTCGCACAAACTGAAGACTTTTAGAAAATGAAAATGCTGACTGCATAAGCTGAATTCTCAAGTGTGTAAGCTGTTACATATGCTTTGAGAAACATTTCTAAAAATATCATTGTCCATTAGCATTCTCACTTACTAAGGAGACTATATAAATTACATCACAGAACAGAAAGAATTGACAATGTGATACTGGCTGTCACTGACTGCAAAATTAATGAACATCAGAGTATTTGTAGCAAGATTTCATAACAAAACTTTAAAAGGTGTATCGCATATATTTCTATTCTGTTGCTTCTAAAACATCTTGGAATTATCTTATAACACTTGCAATAGAATGACTCCTGACCCCTTTTTAGTGCATTTCCCAGTTATTAATTTGCTTCTGTCTGATTTTCATTCAGGCAGTGTCGTTCAAATCTATATTATCCAAAAAGATTGAAGTATTTGCAAATACAATAATATATTCAACTAGAATTCAGCAGAAGTGCTATGACCAGGAACATGATAAGAACAATCTGCCATTTACAGAGTTTCTTGACACTATTCACATGGGGACACTTAGAACTTTTTATTTTTGTATGGTAGATATAAATAGTGCAGTCACGTGGAGTAGACAGTTGATCAATACTAGGATGCTAATAATAAATCTTTTAAAGTTACACGAGGTACTGACATTTGGCTTTTTGTACAGCAGTGGGGCTAAAGGTGCATTATTTTCCATAAACATCACAACCAAGTCTTAGTTTCTTAAACAGAAGAACAGTGAATATAAACAAGAGGTGCCATTATTTCACTTGTCTTTTTTTAGCAGAGGCCTCTGTATTGAGGCCTCATGCTCCACAATGCTTCAGGATGAATGCCAAGCTTCTTTCAGGCTCACAATACAAGTGGTACTTTATTACATGTTACAAATCAGGAAAACAACTGCAAGCAGGCAATACATACAAAATAGAGAACATACAACTTCTGTACTAAAATAAAGAATTTCAGTTTCTCAGATACTGAAAAAATAAATTACAATTTGAATAAAAGCTATTTACATACCTTTTTATTATTTTGCACTTAAACAACTTGGCTATCTTTTCAGAGGGGTTACTGTATTGGGATTAAACTAGCTTTCTACACAGCAGACAACATTCTTTGACCGATTCACTCATCAGGAGAATAACAACCATCATTTTTGGAAAAAAGTGAATGCAATCTGATGGGGTTTGTTGTCAATAAAACAGTGTGTGTTTCTGTATATTATGGGAGGTTACAGAGCAATGTACAAACCCTTCCAAACACAGGCATAGTGTACCAGAGTCTGCAATGAGCCAGTTTAAACATGCTCCATTTTAGCATGTTCATTAATGTTTCATAGGAATGATCCAAAATAATTAAAAAGTGGCCAGCAAGATGTAGACATAAACAGATACTCACTGCTGTTAATAACTGAATATTAGTTCTGCAATGGTTATTAGGCTAATAATGTAACACAACCAGTAACAGTTTGCAAAAGGGGGTTTACTTTACTGATGAATAAAATAAATTAGGGTTCAAAATATTTTTTTTTTAAATGCAGAGGTATAGATAACTGTATAAAATGTGTGTACGTGTAACAAAATTGTTTGCAGATGTTGGCGGTGGCTCTACAATAGTGACATTTACAAGATTTAAATTAATCAACTGGGGCCTTAAATGATTGACTTTGCATCGCACTGCCAGTTGCTTTGAGGTAAAGTTCAAAAATCTAATTATTTCTACCATAATGTAACATTGCACAATGGTTATAGCTGCATGGTTTATACAATAGTATTATAATCTAGTAAGAGAGTTTCTCAGTGAAATACCATCTTTTTGACATCCGATTCCATTACAATCTTGGCCAAGTATTCAATTATAAAAACACCTTTTCACATAACACAAATCCATATGGTAAACATAGGTGATTGGAGTGGAAACGGTTATCAGTGGAAAAGGAAGTGACATTCTGTGACATATAAACACACATTACAAAACTCAAAAAGGAGAGCGGATATGGCAAAAATTGAAGACTTGATTATATTATAAAGAAAAGGGTGTCTAGAAATGAGTTCAAAGATGGCACACTCTTACAAAATGTAGTTTACATTCATAAATTCCTCAGCTTCCCTTATAGTTATGATGTCACCTGAACCTCACTTAAGTCACTCCTAGACATCTATTATTCTCTATACACTGTGGTTTACATTGAACTGACAAAGGAAAGAAAGTAAGATGTGAATAATACAGATCCATGGTAAGAGAATGCCGTGGAAAATTGTACACATTATATGGACATTTAATGGTTGTTTTCCTGATCTAATTCTTACCATACTAGATTTCACCAGTCATATATTAAATTCAAAATATGCTTTGGTTTTGGAAAATTGGTTCTACATTTTTCGATATAAAATCTAAAACACTGAATAATTTTATTTAATATGATAAATTAAATTTGAATGTCTCTTTTGTATTGGTGGGTGATTTGCTGTTTAAGGCAATAGAAATGGAACCTCAAGGTATCAAATAACTTTGTCAAATAGCCCATTGCTCAAAGCTAGGGAAATACTGCTCTCTAGTGGTCCTGCTTGTTTTTGATTGTCAACGGCACCAAAATAATTAGATCATGGCAGTAGCAGTGGTTGTACCTAAACTGTCACCACAACTTATTCTTTTGGTGAAATATCGAATGCATTCTTTTCAGGCTATTGTTTAACACATTCCCTGCTCTTTCAAGCCATGTGTCAATTGTAGCTAATGTGTTCCCAAGTCTTTGCAAAATCGGTTCTAAAGTGGATTTAAGGGGTATAGAAGGTTGGTCTAGTGAAGACTTCAAGACTTCTCCTCCCTACATAAGGAAACGCCCGCCTCTGCTCAGCAGCTCTTTACAATGACATTTATGAGATCAGAAGCCTGTCAGCATGGGGATAACAGGTGTGAACCCATGTTACATGGTGCTACATGTTGGTGCTAAGTCATACTGCCTCATCATACTGTCAGCCATTCCTATGATGTACAAACCTGGCTTTAAGAAATGATCTTTTTACTAAATCTATAGTAAAGCATTTTTATACATCAAGAAGCTGGTTCTCCTGAACAGGGCCATAAAGCCATTAATGACTAATAGCCTTAGGCTTGTGGCATCTGCAGAAGATTTTCTTGCAAGTTTTAGGTGTAACCAGATGTTTTGTCTCATAAATAAATTATTTAATTTTATTATTAAGAAGAGAGAGAAATGGATAACAACCTTACACTTCTATAGATTCAACGGAGGGATTCAAAGAAGAAATGAGCAGACTCCTGATTCAACAGGAAGTAAAGTAATATAGGCTTCACAGTCAGGGAGGAGGGAAATGAAATGCCCAACCAGATCCTGCCTATGGACCTGTATGGCAAAGTGAAATCAATCGGCTAAATAACCTTGCTTCTACCAACTTATCTACTTTGCATTGGCACAGTTATACTGCTATATTTTTGCATTTGTGAAATCCATTCACATTCCATTAAAATGATTAAACATTATTTATTAGTGTTATTGCCAGATGGAAGAAATTAAGAATTACTTTCATCTTGAAATTACTACATCTCTTGTCAGTGTCCGCTATGTAGTCACATGACAATATTTGCATTTTTGGTAATCTGCAATGTGTCTAAGCAGGTGATGGCCATTCCTAAGGCCAATCCATAGGCAGTAGAAGATCAAAATGATCTCTATATGCTGACTGTAATGTTCTGGATTTCATACTAAGAACATCTGGGTTCTCTAGTTTGAAGTATGTATCCATTGGATACTGATATAAGTATCAACATAATAGCTTATAATTACTTTTCTCAAAAGCAATCATATTTTCCATATGTAAATGACTGAGGTTAGAATTTAGAGGTTGTTATTGGAAATGTTAATTCCTCTATAAACATAGATGTACCAGCAGTCATCCAAAGAGTACCATCAAAGGGTAATGGATTAGATAAACCAAGAACTTGGATTTATATAGTGCCTTTCACTATCTCAAGATGCCCCAAAGCACATTTACTGTAGGGAAGTACAGCAGCTAATTTGCCCATAGCAAGGTCCCACAAACAACAATATGATAAATGATTAGATAATGTGTTTTTAAATGATATTGGTTAAGGGATAAATGTTGGCCAAGGGACTGAAGAAAGTCCCTGCTCTTTTTAAATGCTGCCACAGTATCTTCTACATCCACCTAATAGGGCAGATAGGGACTGACTTAATGTATTTACTGAAAGGCAGTACTCCCTCTATAGTGCACTGAAGTGTCAGCCTAGATTAAGTACTCAAGTGACCGGAGTGGGGCTTCAAAACTTGACCTTCTCACGCAGAGGTAAAAGTGCAACTTCTGACACCACAGACCCAAAATTGGTACTGATGTGTACGTTATAGTGACAACCTGAAATTTGGGTAAAACAGAAACCATAGAAGAATGCTTAATTGAAGAGCAAAGTACTGCAAATGCTGGATATCTGAAATAAAAACAGAAAATGCTGGCAACACTCAGCAGGTCTGGTAGCATCGTTTTACAGACGCTATCAGATCTGCTGAGTATTTCCAGCATTTTCATTTTTTATTTAAGAATGTTTAACAGTTTGTTCCAAATTTAGGACAATCATGTTGAATGTATAAAATTTCTTGGCTACAAAAGTTATTGCAAAGTTGTCATCTACACTATTTGATCTGTGTTTAGTAGTCTTTTCCTGAAGGAGGTCACCAATTCTGGTACAATTCCACAGGGGCTGTCCATCCTCTGATACTTCACCATCCCCAATTGAGAGCAGCTAATTCAAGACAGAACATTGGCCAAACATGGAACCTTCTGGGCTTGAGTTACTAAATTCTACAGTGGGAAATTTATTGAAGAACCAAGCCAATACTGCATTGTATCAAATCATGTTCAGTTTTGTCATATTTATGTTTACTTGGATTAGGGATAATGTGTTATGTCTAGGAATGAGCACTTTGTTGAGATGTGATACGGCATACATCAACAGCAATGTTTGATTCCTCCATATCACCTTGAGAATGTACTCACATATGAACAGAAGAATAGTACTGTTCAACTACACCAACATGATGAATGGGTGTATTCTTTGCGTTTCATCTACATTTTCAGTGCTTCACCTGGCAAAGCAGGAACGGCAGGGTCAAGTGTTAAGGAACCACTCCATTGTGGGCAAGTAGAACTCATTCATTTGTAAAGGCAGTTATTCACCTGCATCTATGCTTGAGTTTGACCCAGATCTCCTATGGCCAAAGTCAAGCGCTTCTATGATCTAAACCAGTCTCATACACACCAGCTGGAATTTTACCCTAGGCGGACGGGAGCTGGCCATCGATTGAAAAGTCGGTAGCGAACCTGCTTCTGCTTCGCCTGGGGATCCGACCTGTATTTTGCGGGTCCCCGGGCTTCAATTGTTGTGAGGCGGGACTGCAGCCCAGCATGAAGAGAAGATGCCTGGGAGCCAGGATGGAAGGTAAGTTTTGGTTGCCTCGCCAGGGATAATTGGTTAGGCCCCGGCGAGGCAAGGGTGGTCATTTGGGGGGTAGAGAGGTGTGTTGGGTCTTGGGGGTGGTTGGAGTAGCGGAGGCGGCCCGCTATCGGCTGCCCGACCATGAGGACCACCCCAGGACGCTGAGAAGCCAGGTGGTTTCATTAGGCGGCTTCTCCTGGCTCCAGGACACCCGCATGCCGCACATAAGATCCGCATGGAGGCAGGCGAAGGCCCTTAAGTGGCCGTTAAGTGGCACTTAAGGGCCTTGATTGGCCTGGGGTGGGCAGGTTGTTTTTCGCTGCCACCGCCCTGCATAAAGTGGCGGAGGCAAGAGCAGGTTGGGAAGGTCTTCCGGTGCCTCCCACTCCATTTTACACCGCCCCCCCGCCACCTTCCCGCTTGCCGGGATGGCGTAAAATTCTGGCCACCATTTTACTTTCACCAATTCACCAATCACAATTAGTCTGCACTAATGGGAGGGGAGATTACATATGCTCCTTATGCTATATTGTGATCGTATTTTTCTGTGGGAGGAATTTGAAAAAATAGCATTTTCCACTCTAGGCTATAATCATTGTTTAAGGAGCAGTCACTTTTGTTAAGGGACCTTGTATGGATGAGACTGTTACACTGGATCATTGGCAGAACTTCAAGTTACTCAGGGTGCAGAGCCTGTTTGTTATTATACTGATAAGAGTGAAAAAACAGCCTTTTGCCTTTGTAACACAGCTACCATTGTGACATATAGTAGGCAATTTTAACTTCTTTCCACAGCCATGAGTCTCACTGAACAGTTCACTGGAAATTACAAACCGTTTGCAAAAGATAAAGCATTCAAATATATAGCACCACATAGCAGTTTCCCTTCAGCAGACCAGAATATTTAAAGATGGTAATCATAGACTGGCTAGATATGGAATTTGGTGTAAAGTACGATGAGGGAAATTGACAAAAGAGGAAAACAAATAGTTCAGTTCTCCTCAAATACAGTCCCAGCTTATGAGGACTTACATTTTGAAGAGGATTTATTGTAAGGAGGGTCCAATTCGGTGAAAACAGCAAACAGTACATTAAAAAGAAAATCACTTTGAAATTGGTTGCTGTGCAGAGTAATTTTACAAGAGTAGTATGGGGTGGGGGAGGGGAGAGAGAAAATTCACAGCAGTCTTTTTTCCAGTACTGCAAAGATCATATAATTCCCTGAAAGAACAACTCTCTGGGACTGAGTGAAACATATGGAACAGCTTTATCTGTGCAGATGGCGTTGCCAGCCTTCCCTCTGATCTCAGCTTCCTTCTCTCAGTCTCACTGCAAATGCCACTCAAGATGCAGCATGCATTTAATGGTATATGTGCACTTTTATGACTGGCAGCCACTGTTCGTGCTTGAGTTTTAACTGTGCCACCAACCTTCCAAAATCCCATTTATAAATCATTCACAACAATACTGACTTCAAAGTGGCTGGGAGAAATAGCAAGGGGAGGTAAACATTTGGACCAGTTACCAATGCACAACAACACGGGTCCAATGACTTTTAAAGATGCTGGAAGCAAGGCACAACTTAGATATCTTGTTTTGGTGAGTTGTAAGAAGCTTTTTTTGTCAGATGTATTGACCTTTTGTTTAATAAATAAAAATTGTGAACTATACTATAATATAAACATTCATATGCTACATGCAAAGTCATATAATTTAAAGTAATAATTTATATATTCACATAGAAAGAGGAAAAGGGGAGGGGGCAGGGAATCATGATTTGCCTAGTTTTCTGGATAATGCACAGAGGCAGGAGGTGTCTATCCTGATCCACCTCCAGCCCACATATTTATTGTTCTCTGTGCTCAGTGCCCTGACATAGGTCTGGCTGGTTTTACATTGGGAATTCCAGTGTTTGTCATCGATGCCCCTGCAGCCGTTCTTGACCGGTTTGGCCTCTCTGCACCGCGTCTCATAAAAATATTGTTTGATGGGAGAGTTGCCCGTTTTAATCTCGCCCAGGACGGTCACCTGCTTCCCTCGGATGTCGATCGCAGCTGTTTTGTCCGTCACCCAGCGGCTCTCACTGTCACACACTGAGTACTCGCCACGGTGGCCCCTGCGGTCTGCATACCGCTTCTTCCTGGCTGTTCTATTGTCCATCTCCAAACTCTCTGTGAAATCCTCAATTAAATACAAAGGAGGCGGTTGTAAAGGTGGCCGGTCACTCAGCAGCACTCGGGGCGAGTGGTAGCGCTTCTTCTGCCTTAGTAACTCGGCATCAACCGAGACAATCGGCTGGAAGTCAGATATTGTATTTCCCAGTGAGACTGTATTCCTCTGGGTATCACCCTTCTGCTTGGTGTCCTGGTATTTCTCCTTCACCTCTTCGTTCTGCTTGGAGAGTCGGCCCTTCAGGATGTCCGCCTGGAGGATCTTGATGATGAGCGAGCTCACGGAGTCCTCGGAAGAACTTCTCTTGTCCATGGTTGTAGCTTGGATGCCACTGAGATAAGTGAGAAGCATGCCGTAAAACAGGACAGACATTACTTTGTTCACCTGTAAAATCTGAAAGAAAGCATGCAGGGGGTCAGTTCAGGTCCATCCAGAGATAATGTGCAGATCACTAGTCTTACAGCACAGTTTTTACATGGAAACACCAAAGGAATCATACACTGACCTTCACATCAAACATCTGTCCTCCACTGAGTCTCACTGTGCTTTTAAGTTATTCTCACAATTCCACTCAAAGTGTCTGAAACCTCATTGTTTAAATCCCCTCAATGCTACACTATGTGTATTTCAATCTGTAGTATTGTATCATAGTGTTGTGTTTGTGCTACCCAGCATGATATAATCCCCCTTAAACATGACTCACATTTAATCAACATAACCACATATTTGAACACAAGGGAAAATACAGAAGTTTCACAGTGAGGTAACATGAACTCATGATCCACATGACACTATAATTTGCTTTACTATGAACATATGCAAAATCAACACATATCTACTTCTCATTTTGATTATTTATGCAACTGCAGATATAAATGTCCTGTAGCTTGCAGGAATTAAAGATTAATGTCCAGGACACTGCTGCGAGCAGCCAGGAGAAAAGTCATAGGGGCATTAAACAAAATTGAGCGATTTTTTTTTTCATTTCTATTAAAACACTTCTGTTTATTATCAGAGGTGGGGAAAAGTCTGTTTGACTGGACGGGGCATCTGTAGGTGCAAGGTCATGTGATGAGATCTCCTTGAATACATACAAGTAGAGTTGGCAATCCTATGTAGAGCACTGTCTTTAATCCATTATTGTATAATTCTTTATTTTCACAAAATACTAACGTCAAACTCTTGATCCAGTCAAATATCTTACTGCAATTTATTTCTGGAGCTTAACAGCTCAACATGCTTTTGTACTGCAGCAGTTCTATTGACCCACATTATTTGGGTGCCACACATCTAATAATACTGCCAAATGTAAACTTATCAATTTACACAAAATTAATGGTAGCGAAGGCTCTGCGTTTTTTGTGTCTCCTGAACTGCTGCCTGATCTGGGTGCTCCCTGAGTGGCCTAGTAAAGACACCAAACCACTTCAGGATGTCAGGGTGAATGTTGTGATGTTATGGCGTCATGGTGTTGCAGAATGAACCATCCGCACATGTGCAATTATCAAAGTCTCACAGCTTATCTGCACAGAGTTTGTTCCAGGAACCAGCCTAGGTAGAAGGGTCACTGACCCGAAACGTTAACTCTGCTTCTCTTTCTACAGATGCTGCCAGACCTGCTGAGTGAATCCAGCATTTCTTGTTTTTGTTGTAGGTAGAAGTCAGCTCTGATTTAATATATAAACAACCATCGACCACTCTCCTGAGACCTGGCCCTTGAGCCCGTTGCAGTGCTCACCAGACACACTGACAGATATACATCTACATTCATTTATGAGTAAGCATTACTGACATCCTGCACAGAACTTAGGTAATTTGCATGGCAGTATTGTGTGAAAACCACAGGGGCATTAAGTAACACCTGTGGAATAATACTTCCACACTAAATGTGAAATTTTTCCTTCACCAAAAAATAGGCAATGCCCATTTTACAGAAGTAGGAATTCTATAGCGTTTCTGCATTGTATTTTTTCTCATGTCTAAGCAATATATAATACTTCCTAGAGTCAGCAAATAGTTTCAAGGAAAGGCACCTCTGTTTATCTTATTGTCTAATAATCTGATAAGGCCAAAGTTTTCTGGCTAATATCTCAGGTATGAAGAAAAGATTATACATGCAAGTCTGTGAGGGAACTGGACTTTGTTTCCTGTGATTGCCAGAACCATTTATGGGATGTCACGATAGATGGAAATGTATGCCCAGCAAAGTCCCACAAACAACAATGAGATATTAATCAGACAATCAGTTTTAGTGGTGTTGGTTGAAGATTAAATATTTGCTGGGACACCATGAGAAATCCTCCTGCTTTTCTTTGAAATAGCGCCAATGGTTCTTTTACTTTCACTTGAGAAGGCAGACAGGGCCTCAGTTAAGCACCTATCCGAAAGATGGCAACACAGCACTCCCTGTGAAGATAGCATACATATTTAAGAAGGTTTTACAATCTACTCACAAAGTACATGGTATCTTAGCCACTTCCCTGATGCTGCTGAGAAGTAATAAAGCACCTAGTTTCTGCATATATAAGTTGCATGAAGTGAGAGCAGATAGGAGTAGTGAGTTCTTATAAACCATTTAAAATTCTTTACACAGATATTTTAGGGGCTTTTTTCCCACTTTCTGGGAAAATTTGCTCTGTAAACCCCTCTGCCTCCACATCTCCCTCTGCTCTTTTAAGACCTCATTTAAAATGCATCTGTTTGATCCTGCTTTTGGTCAAGTCTCCTAATTTTTCCTGCTTTGACTCAGGGGTCTAATTTTCTTTCCACTGTAAAGAAGCTTGGAAAGTTTTTCCATGTTAATGACACCATATAAATGCACATTTCTGCTTTAATTTGTTCTTCTTGTGCTTGTTGATCTACCTGGCCAATGCTTGCAGCAAATGCTACTCTGAAACCAGTGCTTAGGAGGTGCATGAATGTGACTGTCTCCTAGCTTTCTTGCTTGTGATGTAAAGAAAAGTCTTGCTTAACTCCCTTGAAACCTTTCCAAAGTAGTACCTGCAATGAGTAATTCAGTTTATGGAGGCAAATTTAGTGATTTAGAGCTGATCAGGAATTTGGCTGTGGCAGTGAGTACACTCAGTTTGTGGCCATTGCAATTGCCCATTGAGGATGAAAAACTATGCAAGCGCGTGGGTCAAACGCACTGACTTCAATGCCTTACTCCTTTCATACAAAGCTCTATGCCAGGAGAGCTAAAGTGCAACATTTATCTAGTGGAGTATAACAGGATAAATCTTCTGGTGTGTGGATCATGGGGGTATGTCATGGTGCGAGATTTGCACCCACCTGAGCCATGCACATCAATACCAATGAATTTTCTGGGATAAGACTTAATTATCTATTTCCAAGAGTTTCTGCAATTAGTCAGTTACATGGAGCTCACAGACTTAGGGCATTACAAATCTGGCCCAGAAAGGGTTTGTCTGTCCTCTAAAGAGCAGGCCAACTTTTCCTTGAAAATCCTGGGAAACAGACTTAAGAAGAGATTTTCTGCACATGCCAGGAGCATCAAAGTAAATAATCTTCCCCTTTAGCCCTTCGTAGACACAGCACTCAGATTCACTGACACTGCTGCAGATCTGCACCTGTAAGAAGTGAGGGAAAGGGAGGTAGCACCATCTGGGATGCACGGCATCCTTCCTACAAGTTAACTATGGTGTGCAGCACCGAAAAAGGATGGCACTAATAAGGAAAAAAGTTTCCAAATCTGAGGAAATCAACTATGGTAAGGCTATCCATCAGTATTTTGCAACAAGCTAAGATTTTATAACATTTTAATTTATAGCAACCTAAAGACACCCACCAGTGCTTTATCAACATAGAATACCCAGCAACACCTTGTAATAAGGTAACATACCAAATAGTATTCCATACCAGGACAACATACCCACCAGTAACATGCCAACCAATACCTTATACCAAGGTAACATACCCATCTGTACCCTATACCGGTAGCATACCCACCTGTTCCCTATACCAAGGTAACATATCAACCAGTACTTTACACCAAGGTAACATACCCACCTGTATCCTTGTAACAAGGAAACATACGCACAGATACCCATACCAAGTTAGCATACCAATCAGTACCCAATACCAAGTTGATACCTACCAGTAGCTTCTACCAAGATAAGGCTACCTGCTAATACCTTAGAAGAAGGAAATATATCCACCAGCAAATTATACTCAGTAGATGGGCAAGGTGTGATATCACAAAGCATTTTCATGCAACTGTTTAACATTGACTGCTGGCCCATACAAGGCACTCAGACTACTTTTAAATGAAAAATAAATATATTTATTAAAAATATCTCTGCCCCTTTAAGAACTCCTTTGTCTATTGAGCTACAGTTTGCACCCACTCCAGTACCATCCAATCAAGGATGATGAGAGTTTGTGTGCACTTTAATTTGCATAGATGATCTGTTTATTTGAATGTTACAAAAATATGAGAGCAATGCAGACACGTTAACCTGAATGGAAAGCTCACATATGGATTTTGTGCGAGGACCAGGTGAGATCACATGATGCCCAATTTTAGGATCCTTGCAAGCCAAATAGCCCGTCGGAACAAAAGGACTTTTTTCTACACAAATTGTGCAGCAGGTTAGAGCTCTAATACACAGCATCTGTGCTTTGCCTTTGAAATAGAAGTCTGCTTTTCAACTGAATACTTGAGGATAAGGCTTTTGTCGTAACTTGTCCTGAAGAATTATTTTAACCGTTACAGTACTGCAGATGAGTTCACTTGTTTGGGAGATGTCAAGAAGTTCACTCATCTACTGGAGGCACGCCCTGGTTTGTACACACTTTGAACATTAAAGAGTGACCTGGTCACACCTACTAGGGGCCACATCAGTCTAACAGAACTTCACTGGCTGCTAAACCAGGATTTTCAATCAAAATAGAAACCTTTTTGAAACAGCTACTCCCACCTCCAGTGAAATGGGCGGAAGAGAACAAGTATGAAAAAAAGAACAGTTATAATCAATGGTCTGTGATGCTAGGCCCCCACCTGCCAAGAATGAGGCACATTAAATTTGTCATGAACATTGATTTTAAACTAAAAGCAAAATACTGCGGATGCTGGAAATCTGAAACAAAAACAAGAAATGCTGGAATCACTCAGCAGGTCTGGCAGCATCTGTGGAAAGAGAAGCAGAGTTAACGTTTCGGGTCAGTGACGAAACGTTAACATTGATTTTAAACTGTTGCTGGAGCGAGAAAATGACTTGTTAAATGGATCGACCGTGGCTGGAAAAAATATTTGCATATTAACAGACAGTGCTTGGAAGGGCAAAGGATCATTCCCTGACACATTCAACCCACAATGGACCCTACTTACTGCACTGCGTGGTACATTCAAGATTGCAGCTCGCCCACATACGCACACGTCTTAGAGAAAACGTTGGTTGTGTGCAGCCTGTTTACTGCACTGTGCAGTGCATCCCAAATTGCTGCAAGGCTGCACAGCCATGCAGATTAGTGGGAACATTGGTTATAATAGAAACCACTACAATGACAAGAAAAGAGAAAGGAGGGTGAAAGGAACAATGGAGCCAGCAAAGGTCCAGTGTTTACCTTATTAATTTTTATTTAAAATTGGAAGCATGGTAACATAGACAATTTCACACATTAGACAGCCTATTGCCCATTCTTGCCTGCCCTGAAGTTAGGCCCCTCACAGGGCCTGATGTTGCAAAGCCCCCATTTCCTGTTTTCTCTTTAGACTCTTTTATATACTGTTTCTTTAAATGATGATCCTATAGATTTTTTGAATGCTATAATACATTTAGCACCATACATTACTTGTAGCAATGCTCTCTGCTGCAGTGGATTCAGATGAGGACTTTGATGGGGTAGCCTACAGAAAATCACTGATGGGTGTGTACAACAAAATGCTTGATCCATTGTGAAGCCTGCCAGAAAGTCTGCTGTCAATGTCAAGGAGCATGGAGGAGTCCAGCACCAATTTGGCACAGGGCTTTGCACTGAGCTTGGAGCCCATCCTTTCCAGCAAGGAAGTGGTGGCCAACTCTGTTCACACATATGGAACCAACCATGCTGCAGCATCAGATGGCTGATGTTGCAGCTTCCATTGCAGCACAAGCACTAACCAGCCAAAGTCTGAGTCCTGCAGTGATGGCTCAGACTGCTGCCATGCAAGGTCAGACTGCTGCTCTCATGGCTGTGGACTACAGTGTGCAAAGGGGCTTGCAGAGTATCACAACAGCCCAGCAATCTGTCCTCCAACAGATTACCAGGATTGCTGAGGCACTGCCTCGGGGGAATGTCAGTGGCATCATGAGACTCAAACCAGCTATCCTCTCTCAGGAAGACGACTTTCGTCCTCCTACCACTGCCATTCCACCAGTGCCCTCACTGATGGGAAATTTCAAAGATGGGACCCTCCATCCGTGGTTAACTAAACCAGTTAAAGATAGTATCAAACTTAAAGAAATAGCCTATAATTGCACAAAGATGGGAGGCAGGTCAGAAGATTGGACAGAATATAAAAAACAGCAAAGAATGACTAAAAGATTAATAAGGAAGGGAAAATTAGAGTACGAGAGAAAGCTAGCTAGAAATATAAAGACAGATAGTATGAATTTCTATAGATAATTAAAAAAGAAACGTTAACAAAGTGAGTGTTGGTCCTATAGAAAGTGAGTTTGGGGAATTAAGGGAAAATATGGCAGATAAATCAAACAGATATTTTGCATTGGTCTTCACTATTGAGGATACAAGTAACATCCCAGTATTAGCTGTACATCAGGAAATGGAAGGGAGGAAGGAACTCAAGAAAATTACAATCACCAGGAAATTACAATCACCAGGGAAGTGGTACTGAACAAATTGTTGGAGCTGTGGGCTGACAAGTCCCCGGATCCTGATGAACTTCATCCTAAGGTGTTAAAAAAAGTGTCCAGTGAGATAGTTAATGTGCTAGTTTTAATTTTCTAAAATTCTCTAGATTTGGGAAAGGTTCCATTAGTTTGGAAAATAGCGAATGTAACTCCTTTATTCAAAAAGGGAGGGAGACAGAAAGCAGGAAACTACAGGCCAGTTAGCTTAACATCTATCTTAGGGAAAATGTTAGAAGCTGTTATTAAAGACGTTATAGCAGGGCATTTAGAAAAATTGAAGGTAATCAGGCAGAGTCAACATGTTTTGTGAAAGGGAAATCATGTTTAACCAATTTATTGGAGTTCTTTGAGGGAGTTACATGTGCTGTGGATAATGGGGAACCATTGGATGTATTGTACTTAGATTTCAAGAAGGCATTTGACAAGGTAACACATCAAAGGTTATTGCAGAAAATAAAAGCTCATGGTATAGGGGGTAATATAAGCATGGACAGAAGATTGGCTAACTAACAGGAAACACAGAGTAAGCATAAATGGGTCATTTTCTGGTTGGCAAGATGTAATGAGTGGTGTGCCACAGGGATCAGTGCTGGGGCCTCAACTTTTTACAATTTATATAAATGACTTAGATGAAGAGACCGAAGGTATGGTTGCTAAATTTGCTGATGACACTAAGATAGGTAGGAAAGTAAGTTGTGAAGAGGACATAAGGGGCCTACAAAGGGATATAGATAGGTTAAGTGAGTGGGCAAAGACCTGGCAAACGGACTATAATGTGGGAAAGTCTGAAATTATCTACTTTGGCAGGAAGGATAAAAAAGAAGCATATTATCTAAATGGTGAAAGATTGCAGAGCTCTGAGATGGAGAGGGATCTGGGTGTCCTAGTGAATGAATCACAAAAAGTTAGTATGCAGGTACAGCACGTAATTAGGAAAGCTAATAGAATGTTACCGTTTATCGCGAGAGGAATTGAACACAAAGTAGGGAGGTTATGTTTCAGCTATACAAGGTATTGGTGAAACCACATCTGGAGTACTGTGTACAGTACTGGTCTCCTTATTTAAGGAAGGATGTAAATGCTTTGGAGGCAGTACAGAGAAGGTTTACTAGACTAATAGCTGGAATGGGCGGGCTGTCTTACGAGTAAAGATTGGACAGGCTAGGCTTCTATCTGCTGGAATTTAGAAGAGTAAGGCGACTTGATTGAAACATATAAGATCCTGAGGGGTCTTGACAGGGTGGATGAGGAAAGGATGTTTCCTCTTGTGGGAGAATCTAGAATTAGGGGTCACTGTTTAAAAATAAGGGGGCGCCCATTTAAGACAGATGAGGAGAAATATTTTCTCTCAGAGGGTTGTGAGTCTTTGGAATTATCTTCTTCAAAAGACAGTGGAAGCAGAGTCTTTGAATAGTTTTAAGGCAGAAGTTGATAGATTTTTGATAAGCAGGGGGTGGAAGGTTATTGGAAGTGGATGGAAATGTGGAATAATCAGTTCAGCCACAAACTTATTGAATGACGGAGCAGGCTCGAAGGGCCAAGTGGCCTACTCCTGCTCCTAATTCTTATATTCCTATGTTCATATGATGCCTGTCAGCTAGCCAACCCTGACTGCTGCCAACCATGCCAAGAAGGTGTAGTCCACAGACACGCATTCTAAGCCCAGAGCTGCACAATGTTGAGGTCATCTTTCAAGGCCAAACACAGTCTCCCACAGTGAAAGTCAGCAGCCTTCCACTAGCCATGCTGCAACCACTAAGGCAGCACTGTTTAGGAGCACTAAGACAGGCAAAGACACAGGGAAGACAGGTGCTAAGGGAATGACGAAGGGTGGTCACTTGACTTTTGTATGCATTATGGCATGCTTTGATTTATAAATTTAGTTTGGAATGTTTATTATGTGGTGGCTTTTATTTTTGCATTGTGCTCAAGCAGACACAGTGATGGTCAGTGACAGAGGGAAGGTAAGCTGTGCAACTGTTGGTGAATGGGGCGTTGAGGTTATGGTTATCTGGGCTTCCTGGACCATGCCAGTGAAAGCAAGGTGAGAACACAGCACCAAATGAGGGGGCTGAAGGCACGACAGGGAAATATGCCAAAAGATCTAAAGCCTCACAGCTGCTTTCTTGCCTGCTTGTGTGAAAGTCTTTGTTCCTGTGTTGAGGGGTAACTTTGACAACTTTGGAGGTTTGTACATCTGATCTGCAAATTGGAGTTCTAATCTGTCAGATCAGCATGGATGCCTCTTATGCTGTGTTACGTTGGACATCAGACGTGGCACAAGATGACCACATTGTGGCACCACCAGAAGCGGGAGCAGCAATAACCTACTCCTCACAGACCTGGAGCTCCACAGGCCAGAGAAGATCTGAAGACAGGTGCAGCTTGCAGCAGGCCATACTGCAACTCAGGGTATACGAGCAGAGGATAAGCTTCCTCAAAATATTGTAACACCAGTGTCTCAGGGGGCTCAGGGGGCTCACTGTAAGGTGGTGTCAGATATTTGCAGCCTACTAGAACAAAATGTGCTGCCAAGTGGTCCTGGTGACCATGCTTTACCAGTGACTGTCAATGTAACCACCGCCTTCAACTCCTTTGTGTCTGGACTTTTCCAGGACTCTGCGAGAGATATTTGCAGGATCTCACAGTCAACAACCCAATTATGCCAACTTTGCCAGCGATGATGTTAGTCAGAAAGAGCGTGCACTCGGGTTTGCGGCTCTAGAAGGCTTACCACAGGTGCAGGGTGTGGCAATTAAAGTACCCCTGGATCACCCAGGAGTATTCATCAACCAGAAGGGCTTCCACTCCGTCAACATACAGCTGACGTATAACCACAAAAAGGTGTTTATGCAGGTGTGTGCAAGATTCCTGGGCAGCTGCCATGATGCTTTCATCCTGGGACAGTCTGTCTACCCTGATCTCTTCGTGCCTCGAAGCAGACATACTAGTTGGCTGCTCAGAGACCAGGGGTACCCACTTAAAACATAGCTGACACACCCATGAAGAATCCAACACTGAGGCCCAGCAGCAATACAATGAAAGCCATAAGTTAACCACATGTGTCAATGAGTAAGCAATCATCAGGCTGAAGATGTGCTTCAGGTGCCAGGACAGATCTGGAGGTGTCTTTCAGTACACACCAGGCACGGTCTCCAGAACTGTCATGGTGTGCTACACTCTGCACAACATTGTACAGCAGTGAAGTTTGCGCCCTGCAGGAGGAACAAGGCACACAGCACAGAGCCTCTTCAGATGATTCCGAGGAGGAGGAGAAGGAAAACATGGAGGAGAAGGAGGTGTAATGTTATGTGCCCAATTTACCAGCAGTGACACACACTGCTGCCTGGGATGCACTTATTAATGCGAGGTTCCACAAGAACACCCATCTGACAGGTACATTCAAAAGCCACCACCCCCTCCCCTCCACTGTCCCCCACCACCACCACCCCTCCTCCGCCGCCACCTTCCCCAACAGAAAGCAGTCCTGCAAATAACCAAGCCTCCTATTCAGAGCCCCACATTGCTTGGTCTCAATTCATGTCACCATTCATCACAAGTGAAAAGGCCTCTTTCCAGACAGCAACCAAAGATGTGCAATGCAGGAAAGTGGTGGAAAGAAATAATATTTACATGCCTAGAAAATAAAACAGAAACTTAATAATCTAACATTGTGTAAAATACTTATGTGCTTATCCTAGTGTATCTACAAATCTTTATTCTTCCTCTTCCAGAATCTCTATGTGGTGCAAACCCTGTGACTTCACCAGAGGTACAGGCAGGTGCTCAGATCCCTGCGCTGACTGTTTTGATGCTCTTGGCCAATGCCCTCTGGGATTTGGAGCTCATGAGGGTCCTGTCAAAGACTGCCCCACCTGCACCTGCACAGAGGTAGACTCAGCAATTGGGACATGAAGCAGCATGTGGGATACTGACTGATGATAGAGTATCATTCATCCTACTAAGGTGGCATCATGTGCAAGCCATTGGTGAATGCCTGGATGCACTCATGAGATTGCCGTGTTTGATGCTCCACACAGATGGCCACTCTTTCCATGGATGAAAACATCATCACAAAGGCCTGCAACATCATCACTCATTCTTGAGACAATCTGTCAAGCAAGCATGCACAGTGCAACTGGAACACCGGCCAGTAATTTGCACACTACTGCTGCTCCGGATATATCCTCTTTGTCGATGACCCCAAGGTGCAGCATCCTGTGGCCTCTGTTGCAGACTCTCCAATGCTATCCCTGTCTCCACCATCTGCTCTTGCTCACTTGTGATGTGTGGGTCTCTTGCCTTACTGGTTCCACTGAAGTGTGAGTATCTGAGCTGGGGCATGGCCTGCATGAGTCCTGTGTTGCTTCACCCTCAGAGTGAGTGACCCCCTCTGAGGAGTTGTCATCGTCCTCCTGCACTGCCTCCTGTGGGACGCTTGAAGGCCCTCTGACAGATTAGAGCCATGAATTAAAGCTGTCAAGGTAAGACTGTTTTCTGTGATCATTATGCACATGATCATATTTCACCTGCTGCTGACTTCAAGTCAACGTCAGTGAGTGCTTTCTGCCATGTGGCTGTCTGATATTTAATTCTGTAGTTAGGAGGCCCTGATCTCCCTTTCTGTTCCTCCTTTTTCCAGCTGCTTGTCCTGCTCTGCATGGCCTCGGTTTATTCTCCAAGTCATGCTGTATTCCAAGGGAATGCCTACCAATGGCTGAAAGCAACTGGCTTGAAGTCAGCAGAAAGTCCTCCAGCACTTGCCACACAACCCCCTATAGATTTTTGTAACTTGAAACAGCCATAGAAAGCACCAAATACTTTTTTTAAATTGTAGCAATAGCCAGAAGAAATCAACCAGCAACTAAGCTGTAAATAGCTGCTGATCCTTTTAAACAGCGCTGATGGGGGTGGGGGGGGGGGGGCAGTGAAGGGGCAGTGGGGGACGGTTCCTTCCCCCTGCTGTTCTGCTTTGCGAGGTTAAGAGACAGCGTTGGCTGGAGCATTGAACTCCAAAATGGTGTCAAATCAGTGTTGCATGTTAATTGACAACATGATCTGCCAGCTCTACATTCTTCCATCAGACATTCACTGCATGTGTGCTAAAACCTGCACCAATATGGCATCCCACACAATTTTCCCAACAAGTGTGCGTGCATGCTGCAGACTCCATTTTGGAGCTGGGTCAACTGTGTCCAACCTGAAGCCCTACAACCATAAGCAGCCCACAAACCCAACCAATCTGACTCTCAAAGCTTGGGCATCTCAATATTATCTTTGCTTGCAATTCTTATTTGCTGGTTTGTCTTCATTGAATTTTGAGCACTTAAGAGTTTTGTCAATGGCTGTTTGCAATACAAGACCGTAATAATGGGTGATTTTAATTATCCAAAGGTGAACTAGGGTAGGAGTAATATTAGCAATAAAAAGGGGGAATGGTTTCTATCCTGCATCCAGATTTTTTTAGTCCAATATATAGTCCAATAAGGAAGATGATCGTACTGGATTTAGTTCCAGGTAATGAGGTAGTGCAAGTAGATAAATTAAGGGTAGGGGAATATCTAGAAAACAACAGCCATAAAGGTTTGATACAAAAATTGAAAAAGGACCGAGAACAAAGATAAAAATTATTTACTGGAATAACGCTAAGTTCAATGAGAGAAAAGGAGCTAGATAAATTGGAAAGAACAGTTTAGCAGCCAGACTGGGTACAAACCATGAGAAACATTCAACCAGAAGAAGATTAGAATATGGACAATGCATATATCAACACAACAAAACTATAGTGCAACAAAAGTTTGTGCTTTGACATGGACTTGATGGGCCAATTGGCCTCCCTCTATGTCTGACTTCTTGGAAGAGTTGTAAAATTAAATGAGCCTTGAAAAAGAGGCATATGAAAAATCTAGAGCAAATAATACAAAGCAGAATTTAGAAAATATTACAGGGCGAGCAAAAAAGATTAGAAAGACTGACAGAGGAATCAAGAAATACTATCAGATAACATAATGGTAAGTAGCAGAGAATTTTATAAGCACATGAAAAGTGAAAGAATAGTTAAAGGCTAGGGCCATTCAACCTGAAAAAGAAAATCTACTTGTGGAGCATGACGTAAGGACAGAGATACTAACTGAATACATTGTCTCAATTTGCACAGAAGAGTATAGTGAGAATGATACAGTCTAATGGAATAGGTGGAACAATCAAATAGTATAACTGTGGATAAGGAAGCAGTATTGAAAATATCGGTGGAACTCAAACTGGAAAAGGTAGCATGCACTGATTACTGGGGGACAATTAGAGGAGATGGTAGAGGCTGTGACCACAATTATTTTTCACATCTTTGAATATACCAAAGCACTACAGGACTGTCATTGTAACACCCGTGTTCAAGAAGGGAGATAGTGATAAATTGGGTAACTTCAGACCAGTCAGCCTATGTTAACAGGTGGTAAGATTTTAGAGGTCATAAGACCATATAAAACTATATTTACTTAGAAAGACACAAACTAATTAGGGACTGCCAGCATACATTTTCAAAAGACATGTCATGTCTGGTAAGGCTAATAGATGTGTATGACGAAATAATGGAGTGTATTGAAATCAGAAATGTAGTGGATATGTTATATGGACACATAGAAGAGCGTTGATAAATTTAAGGTGCATGGTGTTAAAAAAGTGAGACAGCATGTGAAAGCCATTGTTTAAATGAGAGTAAAAATGGAATAGTGGTTAATGGATGTTTTACAGTGGAAAAGAATATACAATAGTGCCTTCCAGTAGTCAGTGTTAGGACCACTGTTTTACTCACTATATATAAATGTTTTGGGCTCTAGTATCGGATGCAATATCAACATTTGTACATGATGCAAAAATAGGGAGAGAGGCTACCGATGAAGAAGACAGTTAGCTAATTCAGGAGGAAATAGATAGGTGAGTAGATTGCACAGAAGAATTTTTAGTGTGTAAAAATATAGTATAAAGGAAGAATGAGAAGAAATATACACTAAATGATAAAATGAGTAGAAAAACAGAGACTTAGGGATTCGGATACATAAATCTTCAAAAGTGGAAAAACAAGTCGACAAAGCCAGGACTGCCAGGTTTTATAAATAGGGGCTAGGATTACAAAAGGAAAGAGATAATGCTGGAAATCTAGATAATGCTGAACCATTACAAATCATTGGTTAGGCCACAGTTAAAGTATTAGGCTACAGTTTGCTGTGGCAGGACATCTAATCATGTCTGCTATTAGTTAGACTTGCCTTTGCATGTTTCGTTTCTTAAATGTTTTGCGTGGCAAGTTGCTGAAAGTGCGAGCTTATAATGTTATAGTGAGGGAAACAGGGCATCTGGGCTTTGACAGAAAGGGGAAAGCAACCATATATCTTTTTAAACAATCAGATTGAAAGATTAGAAAATAAATAGCGCAAGGACCAGTAAGGAAGTATAAATACCAAATCAGGCACAGGAAGAGAAATAAAGAGGGGGAAAGAAAGACTGGATTAAGAGACAGAGAGAAAAAAGACAGACAGGAAAAGTAAACATTTTCTTTACAAATTTACAATTTTACATTTTTAAAATCTCCAACACCAATTAAAAAGAATTAGTGCAAGAGAGTTTAACCAGCAGTAATTAACTTATATCATGTCATTAAAAGTAAACTTAGACTGAAATGGAAAAGACTTAGCTTTTTGTGGTGAGCTGAGTTTGTATCTACCAAGCAGATTGAGCAACCTCATGCCATTCAATGCATTTCAATGATGAGGCAGCCAATGCGATGCTGTTTTCATGAAGCTAACAGTGGAGTGACACATCTTGTACAGCAACCTTTGGATGTTTGAGTTTAACTGCACAGCTGCCCATTGCCAGAAGTTGCTGTCCAGTTAGCGCATAAATAACAGTATGCGCCATTAGCTTCACCATTATTTTGACGGCAGATGATGGCCCATGTGTCCACTTTTGAGCACTCTCCTTTAGGAAGGAAGCCAAAGCTAAGAGAGGTTACAGAACAAATTCACTAAGATGATTGCGGGTATGAGAGGCTTTAGTTATGGGGAGAGACGAGAAAAACTGGAGCTCTTTTCAAGAGAGTGGAAAGGTTAACAGGAATTCAAAGTTAAAAGGAGTTTGCTAAGGTAAATGGAGAATAAATATTTTGGAGGATTGTTTTCCACACAAAGGATTGTTAAGACATTGAATATCTACCAGAAACAATGGTGGAAGCAGAATTCATAACAGCATTTAAACATGAAGTGGATATATATATTTATATATTATGTATATATTATGTATTTTAAATTGAAAAGTGTACAGTGAAGGGCTGGGGAATGGGACTAAGTGGATAGCTCTTGCAGAGAGCTGTGGCAAACAGAATGGGCATTGTCATCTCCTTCTGTACTGCAAGATTCTATGATCCCATTTTGCCTCATTGGTGGCTAAATGTTAAATCAGAACAATGTTTTCTGTTAGTATTAGCAAATTGAAATATATGTATCTTCAGGGAGCATTTAATTTAAACTCCACAGTACATACCTATAAGGTCCAAGAAGACAAAATAACTTGGACACCCCTGGACCAGATAGCTCCGGGTGCAATAAGCTGAAATTTATTTGTGAATTCTTCTCATAGTTCAGGTTACACATTTCAATGCTGTGTTGGAGAGGAATTTTAATCCTGGGGTGTGAAATGGAACAAATCTTTCCATCTTGATCACCCTGTACCAGCATCAAGCACTCCCATGTAAGGTGCAGCATGACAAGATCCAAAATAAAAGCTTGTCTGCTTTTGCCCCATCATATAAATTAGCATACTACACTCTATATCCCAAAATGTTCTTTAGCTTTCATACTATTAGAACACACGGGCTTCAATCCTCTCATGGCACTGTGGTTAAATAATTCTATCTTATATTTCTCCATGCACTTTAATGGGTCAATTAAAATCTTCCTTCAATTTTTCTTCAAAGATATTTTATTTCTCACAAGTCCAGCCACTTAGTCTTTCTTCATTTTGTGACATTTCTTTATGTTTTATGCCTCTTTTCCTCCAAACAACTCCTAACTAGATCAGTCCAAGTCATGAGTAATGCTACCCCCAACACCCCACCACCACCACCACCACCACCCACCCCCCCCCACCCCCCACACCAAATTTTTCCCTTCTATAGTTGACAAACTTTTAAAACTCAAACCTGGCATTATTTAATTGCTGACTTAACTCATTTTCTCGATCACCCCCTTAAGGTTTGGCGGTGATCTGCATAATGAGCCTTGGCCCTTCAACTTGATTTCTCAATTTTAAAAAAAAGTGCCATTTTGGTGTAGTTTTGTGCCCTGAGCTTCACCCATTAGGTGTCAGGTATTTTTGCCTCAGTAACCTCACTGAAGAGTATTGTTAAGGCTAAATTATCCAGTTACTTGATATGGGTGCAGTGTATCAGGCAGTTAATGAGGACATTTGAAAAGGATTACAGCAGAGTACAAAACAGAGACAAGAGAAGTAGCAGCTGGAAAGAATGTTGATTGTCCATAGCAAAATTCAATGCCCATGGCAAAATTCAAACAGGATTGAAGCTATTCACTTGCCTTCTCTGTATTTCACCTGGCAAAGCACTTCACATTCCAATCTCCTATACCTATTGGCCTCACTATTATCCACATAGCTGATCTCTTTCAATGTACAGGATAAAACTACAGTTAATTTGTGCCACAGGCAGGGGCCTTGATGTGGCATGTCCTACGTGAAGCTCTTACGCCCTATGAAAAGGTCAGGGTTGAAACTGTTCATGGCCTAAGGACACTGAGCTTGGTGGAGTTAACAGTGCAACTGTTCTGTCAAATAATAATGTATGTACATTCACTGCACAAATGACATATATTGATTGTTTGTATAATGCCACTAAAAATAACCACCAACTAGCTACCTGTCAAATTCTGATTATCAACAGCATTGCACTGATATAGTTCCATTTCCACAGAAGGTACACAAGCTAAAGAGGAGGAGGATGAAGAAGAGGAGGAGAAGGAAACCTATAGCTCAGCACATCAACTTTCACCTCAGCACTCAGTGTCACTCAAAATATCTGTAGTAGAATCACTGAAACACAGCACTCAGAAGACTATACTGAGTTGCAATAGGGAAAACAAGGTGAGTCATATTCTCAGTTGTAAAGGGACAGAGAGGTTGAAGAAAGACTGTTCATTATAGCAAAGAGGTTCTCCATGGTCATGAGTCCTACAGAGTTGCTCAGTGATTCCAACTGTGTGATTCTTGGATCACAGAGGGAAAGAAATGTGAACAACTGAAACAAGTAGCTTGTCTCAATACACAATGCTGTTAATCACCTAATCACAATGATGAAGCAATAGTTCTCAGATAGGCAAGCTTTCATGTTTCTCCATGCAACAGCAGCTTAAAACCCATGGAAGCAAACTGGGGATTACAATAAAGTGGTCATGGACCTAATGGAGGTGCAATTGTCTACGTTCATGAAAGACCTGTGGCCACCATTAGAACTTAGCCTGCAGCACGCAGATGCACAGGAGCAGCTGTGTTTGCTGCCTTATCTTCAGCTGTCACTGGGCAAGTGACAGAGGTGTTCAGGAGCAGGCTGTGATATTCCTGGCACACTGACAGATCCGTCAGTCTGCTACACATAGCAGGACCAGGCCAACATGATCATAAGCTCCATAGGAAACTTATGGTGAAGACATAATCTCTCCTCTTACCAAAAAACTATCGCTTTAAGCTAGTTCACAAGAAAAAGCATGGAACAATTACACATCCATAAAAGAAAAAAAAGGAGCAGTACACCACATCACACAAAGCAAATGCAGGTGTGGTTCTTCATTTCTTAGTAAATATTGCCAGTATATGTAAATTACATACAAAAGACTTAGCGAATAAGAATAAATACACTGTTAAGGTTTGTGTGAGCTAAAGGTAAGAAAAATGTGGTGACCTGCTGGCATACTTGGATCAAAATCTATTTACATTTTGTGCTCTTTATACTACAACAATGCTGAAAGAGTGCCTGCGTATTGTTATAGCTTTACCTACTGCTTTGTGTCTGTTTCTCTATCTTTTTCCTTTTGTAAAATCAACTCAATTTACCTCCCTCCTCCCAACCAATGATGGAACAGCATATTTCATGTCTGTGTTATTCCAAGATATCCATAAGGAGTACTGGCAGGAAAACAAGCAATCAGAGGATATATTTTTCTGGTAATTACATGCTATCTGAATATTCATTAAGTAGAGCCCTTTCTGGTAATAAAAGGCAGTGTATCACCTCCAGTTGCTCTAATGGGGAAACCAAGGGTCTAGTGAGAATGAGGAACTTAGGAAATCAGTTAAGTGAAGAAATAGTACTAGAGAAATTAATGGGACTAAGTAATGACAAATCCCCTGCATCGTAGGGTTTTAAAAGAGGTAGCTGCAGAGATAGTGGATGCATTGGTTTTAATCTTCCAGAATTCCTTCAATTCGAGAAAAGTTCCCAAGAATTGGAGGGTAGGAAACATAACCCTGCTATTTAAGAAAAGAAGAGAGAAAATGGGGAACTATAGGCCAGTTAGCCTAACATCAAGAGTAGGCAAAATGCTAACATCAATGATAACAGGTCACTTAGAAAATCATAATATGATTATGTAGAATCAATACATATTGATGAAAGGGAAATCATGTTTGACAAATCGGTTAGAAATTTTTGAGGATGTAATTGGTAAGATGGATAAGGGGGAACCAGCAGATGCAGTGCATTTGAATTTTCAAAAAGCATTCAATAAAGTGCCACACAAAAGGTGCCACACAAAATTAGGACACATGGGATTGGGGATAATACATTAGCATGGATTGAGGATTGATTAATGGATAGAAGATACAGAGTAGGAATAAACGGGACATTTTCGGGTTGGCAGGCTGTAACTAGTGGGTTACCACAGGGCCTCAGCTGTTTACAATCCATATTAATGACATAGATGAGGGGACTGAGTGTAATGTATCCAAGTTTGCTGATGATATGAAGTTAGGTGGGAAAGTAAGCGGTGAGAAGGCTGCAGAGCGATACAGACAATGTTGGAGACCAGGGCAGATGAAACACAATTTGGCAAAGTATGATGTTATCCACCTCGTTAGGAAAAGTTAAAAAAAGCAGAATATTTTTTAATGGTGAGAGACTGGGAAATGTTTGCATTCTGAGGGACCTGGGTGTTCTTGTACATGAATCACAGAATGTTACCATGCAGGTACAGCAAGCAATTCAGAAGGCAAATAGTTTGTTAGCTTTTGTTAGAAAGGGATTGGAGTATGAGTAAAGAAGTCTTACAACAACTATATAGGGCATTAGTGAGGTCCACCTGGATGGAGTATTGTATGAAGTTTTGGTCTCCTTACCTAAGGAAGGACATACTTGCCCTACGGAGAGTGCAATGAAGGTTCACTAGATTGGTTGCTGAGGAGTGGATTGTCCTATGAGGAACGATTGAGTATACCAGGCCTATATTCCCTGGAATAAAAACAAGAAATGCTGGAACCACTCAGCAGGTCTGGCAGCATCTGTGAAAAGAGAAGCAGAGTTAACGTTTCGGGTCAGTGACGTTAACTCTGCTTCTCTTTTCACAGATGCTGCCAGACCTGCTGAGTGGTTCCAGCATTTCCTGTTTTTATTTCAGATTTCCAGCATCCGCAGTATTTTGCTCTATATTCCCAGGAGTTTAGAAGAATAAGTGGTGATATAATTGAAAATATAAAATACTTAAGGGGCTTGACAGGGTAGGTGCTGAAAAAATGCTTCTCCTGGCTGGGGAATCTACAACACAGGATCACAGCCATTGAATTAGGAGCCTGCCATTTAAGACTGATATGAGGAGAAATGTCTTCACTAAAAACATTGTGAACTTTAGAATTCTCTATCCCAGAGAGCTGTGGATGCTCAGTCATTGAGTATATTCAAGACAGAGGTCAATAGATTTTTTGGTACTAAGCAAATTAAGGGATATGGGGGTAGTGCAGGAAGGTGAAGTTTGAGGTAGAAGACCAGCCATGATCTTGTTGAATGGTGGAGCAGGATCAAAGGGCCAAATGGCCTAATCCAGCTCCTTTTTTTTAAGTTCTTACATTTTTATGTTCATGCATTTGGGGAATGCTGCACAACTCAAAATGTTGTGTCAGCTTCTTCAATTGACCACATCTTGAGATTCATCATAATATATGCTGATGCATACTGAAGCAGGGTCCCAGTTAGCTGCTTGATGCAGCAGTGTACAACATAATGTCTGATCTTAGTGATATCCCCAGTAGTGCATGGAAGAATCCAATGGTGTAGAGATTTAGCACAGTGGTGACTTTGACTTCCAGATTCTGCACAGTGAATTTGCTACAGGAGCTGGCAGAAGTCTATGATCGCATCCATCACGAGATAGAATTTTCTACACATTGCTTAAAGTAGCTGGCACGTCTATGTTATTCAAAATGCCCTTGGTAGACGGAAATGCAGAGGTTGCACCATTTTCCCCTAAGGTCTCCTTGGCTTCACTCTCCTGCCCTTCCACTAGTTGTTCAGCAAATACACGATAGCTGTGGGGGACATGCTGCAGTGTTTAAAGGTGACTGAGTTTACTCTATTCACTCTATTAATCCCCGAAATTCTTCTGACATGTTCTGCTCTTTTAACAAGATTTTTTTAAAAAGCTATCTCTGTATATGTTGGAGAAAGATAACATTACATTTCTACATAAGTTTATCACTTTGCTCAGCACATTGCATGATGCTTTGCAGCCAATTAATTACTTCTGAAGTCAGAACAGAAAATGGCTGGAAACACTCAGCAGGTCAGGCAGCATCTGTGGAAAGAGAAAGAGTTAACATTTCAAGTCGATCACCTTTCATCAGAACCTTTCTGATGAAAGGCCATTGATCTGAAACTTTAACTCTGTTTCTCTTTCCACAGGTGCTGGCTGACCTGCTCAGAGTTTCCAGCCTTTCAGATTTCCAGCATCCGCTGTATTTTGCCTTTGTTTAGTTACTTTCGAAGTACATTTGCTATTGTTCTCTAGGTAAACATGGCAGACAACCTGCATGCAACAAGCTCCCATAAACAATATGGAATAAATAGCCTGCTAATCTCTTTTGGTCGCGTAGGTGGGAGATGAATGTTGGTCAGGACACCAGGAAAACTCTCTGTTCTTCACCAGATAAGTGACACGAGAGGGTAGAAATTCCACTTCTTTGTCCTGCAGCTCAGATTTCCACCTTTTCATTTTAATGACCTGAAAATCACAAGTCGGTGAGTATAGAAGTGGTCTTTCTACCCTAAGATCTTTACAGCCACCTGAACAGTTTTAATATCTCACCTGAAACTTGGTGCCTCTGACAATGCAGTACAATTATTTGTAAGCACAGGTTATATTTTAGAGTGAATGACAGCTGCTAACTCAACAGCACAACAATACATGTTCAACACACATGATTAGTGATATAACATTCACTCCAATAATGCTAGCTCACTAATTTTGTAGAGCCATAGAATAGTATAGCACAGAGAAGTCCATTTGTCCCATCAGCCATGTGCCAGCTCTTTGCAACAGTTATCCAATTAGGGTCCCACTCTCCTGCTCTTTCCGCATAGCCCTACATTTTATTTTCCTTTTCAAGTATATATCCAATTCTGTTTTGAAAAATTATTGAATTTGCTTTCACCATCCTTTTGGGCAGTGTATTTCAGATCATAACAACTCACTGCAGAAAAGATCTCCTCACCTCTTCATCTGCTTCCTAGCTGCCTTTGCCAATTATCTCAAATCATGGAAGTGTTTTTTTTAATTTAAAAATTAAGGGGAAGTCTGTGTGCCTTTAAGATTGAGAGAAGTTTTTATATTCTCTGGGAACAGTGTGCGAGCAGCAAGCCTGTTCCTAAGCAATAGCAAGAGAGAGAGGTCACATGCTGTAGTATATTAGTTTGACTATGTCTAAAGACTGGCCGGAACTGGTTTGATTTGGCGGACCAGCGAAGCGTGCTCTCTTTGGGAGGAAGGATTTGTCTCTCTCTCTCTCAGCAGAACATCTACATTGGCCTACAGGCTGTATTTCACCGAAAGACGAAACAACCCCTAGAAAGGAATCTTTGCATTATTGGAAGTAGCAAATTCCTTTTTACTCCTGTCTCTAAGAAGTCTCTGCGTCAGGAGTGACTTTCTGTTGTCATTTGTGTTTCTGGGAGTTATGGAAACTTAGTAAAGTTTCTACTGATAGACTGCTAATTCAAAATCTAAATAGAGCTGTTTTTATACTCCTCATTGAAAGATATGTGTGATGCCTACTGTAGCCGATGTGCCATCAACACCTATCCATTAAAGACTGCTCATCAAACTCGCCTGGAGACTTCGAGTGGCATCTGACTATTCGACTCTGGGACACCTCAATGAATCGGGAACATAACCCATCAAGCTTTACAACCCAGTTGTTTTATTATTTCTAAGAAAATATAATTTAAAACATCATTTTTAAAACTGGTTAACTTTTGGTTTTGAATGTATGTGTGTGTGCATGAGGGTTAGGAGGAATACGAAGTTATAAAGTCTTTTTAGACATAGATTTATTTCAATATTGTTTAAGATTTAGTTTACTATTAAATAGTTAATTTGTTGTTGTTTAAAGATATCTGGTTTGGTGCATTTTATTCTGGGGTTAATAAAGTGTTTAATTTGGCTAATTTCCAGTAGGTTGGAAACTTTTAATAATATGCTGTGACCTGTGGAGTAATGGGACTGAATTGACAGTGCATTACTCCCGCTTCAGTCGTCACAGTGTCCACTGGTTTTCAACCTTCCTGCCAATGAAAATAATTTCTCCCCATCTACCCATCAAAACCCCTCATAATGTTTAACTTCCTCGATTAAGTCTCTCCTTAACCTTCTTTGCTCTAAGGAGAACAATCCCAGCTTCTGTAGTCTCTCCACATAATGCACAAGGTCACCCCTAATGCAGCTCACCACCACCTTCTCAAGGCAATTAGGGATGGGCAATAAATGCTGGCCTAACCAGCGACACCCACATCCCACAAAGGAATAAAGCAAAACTGAAGTCCCTCATGCCTGGTACCATTCTAGTTAATCTCCTCAGCGTGCTCTCCAGTTTACTGCACAATAACACACCTTAATGCATACACTCTCAGTGATGTAGCACAATACCCACTGATGCTATAGCAAGGAGCTAACCCTGTGAGAATATTGAAAAAGTAGATGTTTAATCCCATCAGTCTGGTCAGGTCTCGATGTCAAACAAAAGTCAGTTTGCAAACCAACTCCATTACTCAATCTTGAAATCCCTGAAATTCAAAGGTCGTAACCTTATAGAATGCCTGATGCAGACAATTGTATCGGAAAGTTAAAGTCCAGATTTCAGCCTATTTCCAGCCGATTTAACAAGTGTTTGTAGTATTCTATATGGTCAGCAAGCGCATGCTTACGTGGCTGGAAGGACAATTGAAAAGATTGGGAATAAAGCGGAGACCCATGCTGAGCAGGGCGGCAACCTTTGCACAGTTCACTAGAAGTGCGTACAAATTGTGTAGGAAAGAGGCAATATGTAAATAAAGAGAGCTTTTAATAAAATCGTATATAAGGAGGAAACAATACTATTTTGGTTTCTAAGCAGTTACCCAAATGTAACTGATTAGCAAATGACATCATGTAAAAACATGTACTTGGACATTTTTTGTCAGGTCTGAGGCGCAGATTTGGGTTGATTGGTCGAGAGGTGTCGCTCTTTTCCAAAGAAACACTTTCCTATCTAAAGTCCTACTTTCACTAAGTGAAGACGGAAACCCAACATTCTCTTACATGTTAAACCATTCAAACAGCTTTCACACGCGATAAGGTAATGATGCAAAAGACGCTAATGGTCATTCTTATCCGAGGGGCATGACAGCTTAGAGTCTCAAGATTCATCTATCCTTTTCTTTAACACGTTTTACTTAAGTATTTGGTGTTTTGTGTTCAAATTAAGGAGAAGCCAGCCCAAGTCTGCAGGAATAGTGGCGATACACATTTCTGTGTAGAATTGAGTTTGTTTTTAACCCGAATCAGTCCGAAGCAAATTTCACAGCATCACAAACGTATTATTAAAGTATTATTTTGGTTCTTACTTTCGTACTCGCCTTTCTGCATCCTAAGTACTGAACATATCTAACTTTTAGGACCCCCGATTTTCTCACAATCCCCTTCACTCGCACAGGCAAACCAACTGTAGGTTAAAAGTCATCTTTAGAATGTCCCCCAAAATAGAATGATACTGTAACAAAGGATTATGAAAATCCACTGTAGGAGTCTGGTAATAATCGATTCTCAAATCTGGAATCAATGTATTAAAGATCCATCTTTAACCGGTGCAGTGTTCGCCTCCATTAGTCTGAAATTCCTATTGCTATCCAAACAATCGTGTCACTGGTGATCGGGGACTAGTTGGCAACTCTGGCATCTCTCAACTCATCATTGGGATTAGAATGTTTTTCCGTCGGGGATTATGGCTTTCTCGGTCACAGAGATTTGTGTTCTCTGAACTCTTGTGAACCCAAGGTACTGTTCTGGGATTTCACCCTCTCTTCTCCAGTCTGGTCTATTCGTATTTCTGAAGTTGCACTTTCACATAACGTGATAATGATTCATTAAAAAAAAAGTCTATTCGAACCTTCGTGATGTGAATGGGGCGGGGATGAGGGGGAGGGGGAGGGGGCGTTTGGAAGAGGATTTCCACAGGATTACTGAGAACATAGTTGTGGTTGCTTTTTATTTCATTCTCGTTGACCTTTTGCTCTCATTATTCGAAGCTTTCTCAGACAGAAAGCCAAAGTTCTGTCTGTATTGCATGTATGGCAACGAATGACAAAGCAAATAGTCAGTGCTCTGTGCTCCTGATGCTTTTAGTACAACCTCTGGCAGATCTGGGGTTTGAGGGGGTGGTCGCCATTCGTCATTTTTGTTCAAACGTGTATCTACACAATGTAGTTATGCGGCCAGTTTAGCATGAGTGCAAAGGGGCTCCAGGTGCACAATGATGCATAAGTGACATGATCGTGTATTTCTGATTTAGCTCTTCCACATCAGAGCCTCCCTTGACGGGTCCCTATGGGAAGCTGGGTCCATAGACGCCAATGCTGCCGATACCCTGATTTCTGATGCATTAAAAGAAATGACTGGAATATCGTCCCCTCCCCGCCTTCATACAAATCAGACCCCAATATACCTTCCGCTTATGAAGAGCTTGATGGAAAGACTAAAGAGTAAAAGTTAAAGCTCAGGAGTCAGACCTGATCAGTACAGTCAATTTGTCTCTCCAGGGACCACCTGATACTACTGTGAGTTCTACCCAAGTTCCAGTATAACTTCAGGCTGACTTTAAACCTCATTTAAAAATGTCCTAATCTGACCCCGAGTGTCCTCTGGCAGCTTTGACAAGTGCCTTTGGAAAGGGGTGATTCAGAGTCGTTCAGATTATTCTCCCACTGCCGAGATCTTGCCCACGAATTTCCGATGTACTGTTAGCACACTGTCTCCTTTAAAAATGATTTCCTTCCCAATCTTTTTAGTGGTCAGTTTAAGCTCCTTAACCATTAAAATCAGTCATCGAGGAGTGAGGCTCTTCCTGTTTGGCCAAAGGAGACGTATGTTGAGCTTGCTTGTTACTGATCTATTAACTCCAGTCTGTCAACTATACATTGCTCTCCCCAGATATCGGTCTCTGACTGGTTCTTGCAGTCGAACTGAAGTCCAGCTGGGGCTCCAGTGTACTGAAGCTGGAAAATATAAAACACCGCATCACCTCGACAAGTTACTGCCTTACAGTGCGGATAAACTGCGGTGAGTAATTCACCTCCTCACTCTCCAAAGCCTGTCCACCATCTACAAGGCACAAGTCAGGAGTGTGATGGAATGAATACTCTCCACTTGCCTGGATGGGTGCAGCTCCAACAACACTCAAGAAGCTCAACACCATCCAGGACAAAGCAGCCCGCTTGATTGGCACCCCATCCACAAACATTCACTCCCTCCTCCACCGACGCACAGTGGCAGCAGTGTGTACCACCTACAAGATGCACTGCAGCAATGCACTGAGGCTCCTTAGACAGCACCTTCCAAACCCGCGACCTCTAACAACTAGAAGGACAAGGGCAGCAGATACATGGGAACAACACCACCTGCAAGTTCCCCCTCCAAGCCACACACCATCCTGACTTGGAACTATATCACCATTCCTTCACTGTCGCTGGGTCAAAATCCTGGAACTCCCTTCCTAACAGCACTGTGGGTGTACCTAACTCACATGGACTGCAGCAGGTCAAGAAGGCAGCTCACCACCACCTTCTCAAGGGCAATTAGGGATGGGCAATAAATGTTGGCCTAGCCAGCGACACCCACACCGGGCTGACCTACTTACCTCCTAGTGTGGGGTCATGTTTTAAACATGTCCAGATGTGGAATATATTGAATGTTGGTGAGAGGAGTGGTGCACGATTAGCAGCCTGGGGAGAGTGGACTTCCATGCATGGTTCCACTCTCCTGGCTGGCCAACCGTAGTTTAACATGCGTCTGCCAGCTTTGCATGGAACTCCAGACGAACCAGTCTGAGCCAGTGTGGTGACTTAACAGCAGCATCCTTGGGCTTTGATCTGTTAAAGAAAAACTTCACTACTTTAGAACTAATTCAGGGCGGAGTTACCAGCTGCATCAAAAGTCGAACGAAAGGTGCTCCAAAGAATGATGTCACTCTTACATTCATGTTTACATATCTACTTAAGTCTGAATTGCTTCCAAAGTACAGCA
Source organism: Heterodontus francisci (assembly GCF_036365525.1). Lineage (NCBI taxonomy): Eukaryota > Metazoa > Chordata > Chondrichthyes > Heterodontiformes > Heterodontidae > Heterodontus > Heterodontus francisci. The sequence continues at coordinate 23,680,663 of NC_090397.1, forward strand.
CGCAGCAAAGAACACAGTTCACTGGTTTAAGCCCTAACTGCAAATTGGGATCACCACGGTATATTAAAGCCTAAACCACCCTCAAAGAGATGTCATGTTTAGTCTTGGCCAAGCATGTCCAATTCAGGATTAATTGCCAGAAATAGGATATGCAATTATGCCTGTACAAAAAAAACTGGGTGAAAGAGTCTGCCACCATATGTGTTACTGGGCTCACTGCAGTTCACGGCATTTTCAATCACTCTGGTGCTCTGAGATGAACAATAAATTAGCCTTAAAGTGTGGAAGGAGCTTGACCTGATAAACGACAGTGTCCAATGTTCTTGATACAGGCCAGACATAATTGAGTATGTTTGTATATAAATAATCCTGAGTTTGAACGTCATGCGGTTTAAAATAGAAATAAGCAAACGCTCACCTGTTTAAAGAGTTATAAACACGGGCTGTTGGTAATGGGTTCGAGTGTTTTGGGTGTGAGTTTCTACATTCGGTCTCACGAACACCCGGCTCTGCATTTACTGAACTGAAATGACACACGGAACTTCCTTCTACCCGCCCAGCTCTCTGAAGCATGTTGAGGCCCTGACTGCTGCTAGCTTTGCTGGTCTGTCCCTGAGCTTGAGTCCAATGCTGAAACGAATCTGCAGCAAACAGACAGGATAGGCCGAGTGCAGGTACTGATGCTGCCCAGTGGCTCTGAGATCTGGAGAGCGCATTAATCTACGGCGTGAGTGTTTACCATTCTCATTCTGACCACCGCCTTAAATATCGTGCTCGAGACAAATGGTTTCTTTTAAAATTCACATTAAACGATTGCATGAAGTTTTATGTAAAGGTGAAGTCGTGGCGCAGTGTCCAATGCTTGCTGTTTCTGTTTTTTACCCCTACAGGTTAGTTTGAAATTTTTTTTAAAAGTTGTTTGCACTCAAACCGACTTCAGCGACTAATTTTCTGGGAGGGGAAGGCGGCTATTCGGATTTGCAGAAACCTTCCCTCCAGGGGTCTCCCTCATTCCTTTAGCCTCGCCACACGCTCCCCCACCCAGCCGAATCCTTTAAGGGCTGAGAATTGTATTTCATGACCTTAAGGCGCGCTCTCAGACTGGGACGCTTTAGCGTTGACAAAGCCTGCTGGATTTTGTGTGGAACAAACCGGCAGTTCATTCCCCCAGTCCCGCTCCAGTGCAGATCAGTCCTTTCCCTGTCTGACCTCTGTTATTTTACTGAATTCTGCTCCAGCCCAGCGTCAGGTCCACCTTCCCTCTTCCAACTTCGTGTATAGTTGCAGGCACACATAATCACACTTTCCCTCCACCTATTTTGTCTCTGCAGTCCATCGACCCCCCTCTCTTTATACTGGTGGACTTTTCTGCTGATCTACTTGCTCCTAAACCCCCATGAATCCTGCAATCTGAAGAGAAACTGTAGCTCCCAGCGCCTTTAATGCAAACCGTATGTTTTTCCGCACGAACCGCCTTGCCCGCACTGTATATATTCCAGACATCTCTTCCAAGTATTTATGTTAAGAAAAACGAATGCACGGAACTCCACCGTGCAATAAAATAAACCATTTGTCCACTCAATTCACTTCTAACCCTTTTCTCCAACTTTGCCCCACTCTGTGTATATTAAACCAGGCTTAGAACCATGAAAACGAATCTCCTTACCGTAACAGAGCTGACCATGGCATCCGTATGTATCCGTGGATGCGCGCCGACATGAAGGTGAAAATTTTGACTTCGTTATAAAAGCGTTGGCTTCAATGATCTGAGCTGGAGACGGAGCCGAACTGGCTACGGCTCATCTTGTGGATGAGTCTCAGTGACTGGATGAATGTGAGTGAGTGAGTGTGAGAGAAGGAGAGAGAGAGAGAGAGATCTGGGGAATGTGCTGCTTTACAAGTAACCAGTCAGATGGTTCTGTGCTCTGAGCATTAACACACAAGCTGCCGTGACCTTTAACGTTTGACACGGACACAAGGGCCAGTGGCAAACTGACGCCAACCGCTGTCCTGGGTACTGATCGGCTGTCCGGTCCCCTTCAAAAGCAAACACCCACTTCCTTTTGGACAAACATTTAATCATCGCAGATCCGGCGCAGACGGAGCTCGGACACGTAATTCGGGCGCGATTTCGTGGATCCGCCGAGGATGAATCTGTTAGTTACCAGGGGCAATGGGTTTCTGGAGCTGGGAAAGCGGCGCTACCGTTGTAGATTGGAGAAATACTCCGTCTTTTTTCAGCATACTCACACATGCCCCCAATGAGTCAAAATGCAGCTGTTCGGCGAACTCCTGCCAACTCGCAGCAATGTGAGAACACATGAAACCTTGCGTCATTAACTTTATACCTCAAGGCTGAAGACTGTAGGGTTTGGACCAAGCCTTTGACACAAACTCTTATCTACTTGCTTGTTTATTCTCTCACTCTCTACCTCCCTTCTTGTCTGTCTCTTTTTCTCCTGCTGTCTCTCTCTCTGTTGTCTTTATCTCTTGTTTCCTCCAGCTCTCTCACTGTTTGTCCTCTATCGATCTCTCGCTGTCCATGGCACTTTCTCTCTGTCTGTCCCTCACGCACACACATAGATCTTAAGTAATGGCAAGAAGGGGACTGAATAATCGTTTTCTGATGTGGGGCAACATCCTCCCCATGCAGCATGGAGCATTCCTCTTTGATGCAGCTGGGCTGTAAACCGGCTCTGAAAGGATTTCACCAATAACGCACTTTCTGTTTCCCTTTTGCTGTTTGTAGGACCAACAGGGTAGCATTTTTGTTTAAACTCACCGATCGGGGCACGCGAAAGGAGGAAGAGGCATCTGGCCCAATACGCTTGTCCCAAGTGGATACTTAAATCCATTTTAAATTGCCCCAGAAAATGTGATAATTATAAACGATATCTGCTTCCATTTTCACCCAGTCCAGTTCAACCAGATATTTCAGGCACTCAGGTAATATGAGTCAGTTTCTGTCTGTATATACACTTAGCATGTCATTAAAATACCACCTTTCAGTCAGTGCAAAGCAATTTTGGACGTGCAGCAATATAATAGCTGCAGTGTCATTTGACAGTCAAGTTAAAAATCTAATTCTTGATTTCTCTGAAGTTCAGCAGTAGTAGTTTGCCTCCAGGAAGTAATCTAACATCGTTTGGCCTTTTCAACAGGTGTAGTAGAACTCCATTTCAACAACACCGAAATACCCAGGCAATTTCATGCACGGGCTGGCACTTTAAAAAAAAACTTGCTTTTGATACTGGGAAAGAACTAACATAGCATTTTAAAACTGCTGGATTACCAGAACTGTAGTGACAGATCTGTTTAATAGAGCAAGGAATGCAGGATGAGGTGCATGGGGCAAAGCCATGGTGATTGTTTTCCAACCACCACCCCCGTCCCCAACCCCACCACAAACCCCGCTGTCTGATTTCCAATCCGAAATTTGCAACAAAAAGAAAGGGGTTATAAACATGGAGCCACAGATCGCTTTGTGAATGACCAGTCTTGTTCCAACCATTAAAAATTCTCTCGTTTGAAAGTCATATCTCAATCAGGAAATTGGAATGTCTTTAAAGCACTAGTTTTTTTTAAAAAATGGTTGAAAGCAAGTCCGTAAATCAAGAGCCAATTATAATTTCCTGTTTATAATCTTCTTCCCACCTGGTCAGTACTGTGTTGATTCAAGAGATTTCAGTAACAGTGCAGCAGTCTGTTAGTGAGCTGCACATTTTCAGCCTCCACGGTACAAGGGAAGAAGCTGATTGGCAAATAACTGGTATGTTTTTCTACTTACATTTGCAATAATTGCTTTGTAAAGCTAAGGTATGGCAGGGCAGCTTGGCCGAGTGGAATGTGCCTTGTGTGGTATGTGGAAACTACGTGGATAGCACATTTCAGGAGGTAGTCAACCTGGTGCTTAAGAGAGCGCAGGCAGGGAGGGACTGGGTGGCTGCCAGACAGACAAGAAGGTCAAGGAAGGCAGTGTAGGAGTCCCCAGAGGGCATCCCACTTTCTAAGCAGTATTCAGTTCTGAGTATCGATGGGAAAGAGGGTTCCTCTAGAGAATGCAGCGAGAGTCATGACCAGAGGACTTTGGGTAGCTCAGCTGTGCAGGGAGGGAGGAGAAAAGACAGGAGAACAATAGTGGTAGGAGATTCTATAGTTAGGGGAACAGACAGGCGTTTCTGTGGTCGCAGACGTGATTCCAGGATGGTATGTTGCTTCCCTGGTTCAAGGGTCATGGATATCACCAAGCGGCTACAGAGCATTCTGGAGACGAGGGTGCACAGCCAGAGGTTGTGGTCCACATTGGTACCAGTGATATTGGAAGAAAGAGGGATGAGGTCCTGCAGGCTGAGTTTAGGGAGTTAGGAACAAGATTAGCAAGCAGGACCTCAAAGGTAGCAATCTCCAGATTCCTGCCAAGGCCACGTGCTAGTGAGTATAGAAATAGGAAAATACACCAGAAAATGTGTGGCTGGAGAGATGGTGCAGGAGGGAGGGCTTCAGATTTTTGGGTCATTGGGGAAGGTGGGACCTGTACAAGCCGGATGGTCTACACCCGAACAGGACTGGGACAAATATCCTTGCAGCAAGGTTTTGCTAGTGCTGTTGGGGATGGTTTAAACTAGTTTGGCAGGGGGATGGAAACCTGAGCGCAGTCTTAGATGGGACAATTTTAGGGCAGGGAAAGGGAGGCAGAAAACTGTGTCTGCGTGGGTTTTCTCCGGGTGCTCCGGTTTCCTCCCACAAGCCTAAAGACTTGCAGGTTGGTAGGTAAATTGGCCATTATAAATTGTCACTAGTATAGGTAGGTGGTAGGGAAATATAGGGACAGGTGGGGATGTTTGGTAGGAATATGGGATTAGGGTAGGATTAGTATAAATGGGTAGTTGATGGTCGGCACAGACTCGGTGGGCCGAAGGGCCTGTTTCAGTGCTGTATCTCTAATCTAATCTAATCTAATCTAACTCAGAAAGACAGAAGAAACAAAGGTTAAAAAGTGTGCAGCACAGGAATTTGGCAGTGTTAAAGGGTACTTATTTAAATGCAAAGAGTATAGTAAATAAAGCCGATGAACTGAGGGCACAGATAGACACATGGCAACATGGTATCATTGCTATAACGGAAACTTGGCTTAAAGAGGAGCTAGAATGGCAGCTCAACATCCCTGGATATAGAGTTTTCATGCGGGATAGAGAGGGGGATAATAAAGGAAGGGGTGTAGCATTATTAAATAAACAACAGCTTTGAGGAGGGATGATATGTTAAATGAATCATCAAATGAGGCCATGTGGGTGGAGCTCAGAAATAAAAAAGGGGCAATTTCACTACTAGGAGTGTACTATAGACCCCCAAATAGTGAGAGGGAGATAGAAGAACAAATATGTAGGCAAATTTCTGAATGCAAAAACTATAGGGCAATAATAATTGGGTATTTCAACTACCCCAATATCAACTGGGATACAAACAGTGTGAAGGGCACAAAGGGAACAACATTCTTGAATTACATTCAAGAGAACATTTTTAGCCAGTGCATAACAAGCTGAACGAGAGGAAGCACAATTCTAGATTTAGTCTTTGGTAATGAAGCTGGGAAAATGGATGAAGTAACAGTGGGTGATCACTTTGGAGATATTGACCATAATACAGTTAGTTTTAGCAAATTCATGGAAAAGAACAAAGAAAAAACAGGAGTAAAAGATCTAAATTGGGGGAAGGCAAATTTTACGAAACTGAGAGGTGACCTGGCGTAAGTGGACTGGATACAGCTACTTGAAGGAAAATCAGTGGCAAACCAGTGGGAAGCATTCAAAGGCGAGATACTACAGGCACAGTGTAGGCATGTCCCAGCAAAGATAAAGGGTGGTACTGCCAAATCCAAACCCCCTTGGTTATCTAGAAGCTTACAGGGTAAGTTAAAGCAGAAAAAGAAAGCTTATGACAATCACAAAAAACTTAATATTTTAGAAAGCCTGGAGGAGTATAGAAAGTGCAGGGGTGAAGTAAAAAAGTAAAATTAGAAAAGCCAAGAGAGGACATGAAAAATTATTGGCAGGTAAAATCAAGGAAAACCCAAAGATGTTTTATCAGTACATTAAGAGCAAGAGGAGAACTAAGGAAAGGGTAGGGCCTATCAAAGATGTACAAGGGAACTTATGCGTGGATGCAGAAGATGTTGGCAGGGTTCATAAGGAGTTTTTTGTCTCTGTCTTCACAAAGGAGAGGGTTGATGTAGACATTGTAGTTAAAGAGGAGGAGTGTGAAATATTAGATACGATTAGCATAATGAGAGAGGAAGTACTAGAGCATCTGACATCCTTGAAAGTGGATAAATTGCCAGGGCCGGATGGATTGCATCCCAGGCTGTTAAAGGAAGCCAGGGAGAAAATAACGGATGCGCTGAGGATCATCTTCAAATCCTCACTAGATACAGGCGAGGTACCAGACGATTGGAGGTCTGCGAATGTTGTACCATTGGTTAAAAAGGGTGCGAGGGATAGACCAAATAATTATAGGCCGGTCAGTCTGACCTTGGTGGTGGGTAAATTATTAGAATCAATTCTGAGGGACAGGATAAACTGCCACTTAGAAAGGCACGGATTAATCAGGGATAGTCAGCATGGATTTGTTAAGGGAAGGTCATGTCTTACTAACTTGATTGAGTTTTTTGAGAAGTAAAAAGGAAGATTGATGAGGGTAGTGCAGTGGATGTGGTCTACATGTATTTTGGCAAGGCATTTGACAAGGTCCCACATGGCAGACTGGTCAGTAAAATGAAAGCTCATGGGATACAGCGGAATGTGGCAGGTTGGATCCAAAATTAGTTCAGTGACAGGAAACAAAGGATAGTAGTTGACGGATGTTTTTGCGAATGGAAAGTGGTTTCCAGTGGTGTTCCACAGGGCTCAGTGTTGGGGCCCTTGCTGTTTGTGGTATAGATTTATGATTTGGACTTAAATGTGGGGGGTATGATTAGGAAATTTGCTGATGACACAAAAATTGGCTGTGTAGTTGATAGTGAGGAGGATAACTGTAGACTCCAGAATGGTTTGGTTGAGTGGGCGGAAAAGTGGCAAATGGAATTCAATCCGGAGAAGTGTGAGGTAATGTATTTGGGGAGGGCAAACAAAGCAAGGGAATACACAATAAACGGGAGGATATTGGGAGGGGTGGAAGAAGTGAGAGACCTTGGAGTGCATGTCCACAGGTCCCTGAAGGTGGCAGGACAGGTAGATAGAGTGGTGAAAAGAGACATATGGAATGCTTCACAGTGGCGCAGTGGTTAGCACCGCAGCCTCACAGCTCCAGGGACCCGGGTTCGATTCTGGGTACTGCCTGTGCGGAGTTTGCAAGTTCTCCCTGTGTCTGCGTGGGTTTCCTCCGGGTACTCCGGTTTCCTCCCACATGCCAAAGACTTGCAGGTTGATAGGCTAATTGGCCATTATAAATTGCCCCTAGTATAGGTAGGTGGTAGGGAAATATATAGGGACAGGTGGGGATGTGGTAGGAATATGGGATTAGTGTTGGATTAGTATAAATGGGTGGTTGATGGTCGGCACAGACTCGGTGGGCCGAAGGGCCTGTTTCAGTGCTGTATCTCTAAACTATCTAAAAAAAGCTTCCCTTTATTGGCTGAGGTTTTGAAGACAAAAGCAGGGATGTAATGCTGGAACTGTATAAAATGCTGTTCAGTCCACAGTTGGAGTATTGCATACAGTTCTGGTTACCACATTACAGGAAGGATATAATTGGCCTGACGAGAGTACAGAGGACATTTACAAGAATGTTGCCAGGGCTCGAAAGTTACAGTTATGAGGAAAGTTTGGATAGGCTAGGGTTGTATTCCTTAGAACAGAGGAGGCTGAGGGGTGACTTAATTGAGGATACCAAAGTTATGAGGGGCCGAGATAGAGTAGACAGGAAGGACCTGTTTCCCCTAGTGGAGAGGTCAATTACCAGGGGGCACAGACTTAAGGTGATTGGTAGAAGGATTAGAGGGGACATGAGGAAAACCTTTTCACCCAGATGGTGGTGAGTGTCTGGAATTCACGGCCAGGAATGGTGGTGGAGGCAGAAACCTTCAACTCTTTTAAAAGGTACCTAGACCTGCACCTGAAGTGCTGTAACCTGCAAGGCTTTGGACCAAGTGCTGGAAGGTGGGACTAGATTGGGCGGCTAGTTTTTCCAGCCAGCACGGACATGATGGGCTGAATGGCCGCCTTCTGTGCCGTAATTTTTCTATGGTTCTATGATACCAATGCATTCGCGAAGTTGTAGTCTGTCAATGTGACATAGTTAGTAACACTGATACATACATTCTGGCTGCTTGCTACTTGGTTGTGCTTTTTCAGTTGGCGACCTGGAGAGTGGAACAGACCTCAAGCTCCAGACCTCTGAGACAATGCCAGGCTTCTACAGGTAAACTTAATGACATTGTTGTGAACTATATAAAAGAGAGTATGCTTATTGTGCTAGAAATCTCATGTTAGTATGATATCTCCTAGTTATTGACAAAACAGATGATTGCCAGTGTTTTGAATGATTTCATTGGTTCACATTCTCTTCATTGTTTGTTCTTACACTGGTAGCTGTTTGCAGACAGCTGAGGATCCTGATTTATAATTTTCATACATCCTTGGAGTTTTTTAATTGAGAGATTTTATTCACACTTGTGATTTGTGATTTGGTGTTTTGACATGTTCCATATCTTAAATTCCGACTCATTGATAATTTATGAAAATTATATCTGAGCCAATCAGCTGCAAATATGGCATGCACTTTCAAGTGTAGTGCTTTGTAAATGGTACACATTAAAATGTGACACTGAGTTGGCTTCTGCCTGTGCTACAACTGAAGCTGAGACATCAGCCACCAGACGCTGCATCACGGCTGAGACGGCAACTACTGTCTGTGAGTGAGCCACCACTTCCATGCTGGAAAGGCAGGGCTTCATGCAGTGCTCGGAGCTCTGTGCCATGTTGGAGCCGGACTTCTCTATGCTTCTCGACAGTGACATTAGGTTCTGTGGCAGGCCTGCCAATGCACCAAGCATCTATGTATGCATATCTATCATCCTTCCCCTGTACACTACCTCATTGAAGTCCTCATCTAGGTTCTGTGCAACAGAAGTCATCTGTGACTTTGCCCTCCAGGGAGCTGACACAAATGCTATCCTTTCCCTCTGACCTGGCTGGAGCCCAATTGTGTCTGTTGACATAGTACATGCTGATCCTGCCTCTATACTACCCACTTTAGTATACGCAGTGATAGTATCTGACCTGCTAGCTATAAGGGTCAGATCAAGTGATGGTGCTTCTTCATCAGACATATGGGGCTGAATTTTACCGTCCCCTCAACGCTGCTGGTTGCAGCGCGGGGGCCGGTAAAATGTTGCGGGGAGAGGCCTGCCTCGACCCGCGATGTTGAGAAGGGCCCGTCACATAATAACGGCGGCAGGGGGACCTCGGTGTGGCCCCACCCCCACCCCCCCCCTCCCACCGGCTGGCAGCGGGCCCTTCATCTGCATGTTTAAATTGACAGTAATGATATTCAAATGAACTTACCTGCTGTCCCACACCGATTTTACAGCCTCCATTGGGCCTTTGCACGCCTTTGGAGCTCCACTCGGAGTTCTGAGGCGCGAACCAGGTGGGGAGTGGGGGAGCAATAAAAATTTCAGGGCGGGAGGGGTTGAGGAGCGGGGAAATCACTTTTTATTGGATGTGGGGATGGTGGGAAGGGGTTATAGGCCAAATGTTATAAGTTTAGGGGGTAACGTTCGGGTAAGAAAAAAGGAATGTGTTGGTCATTTTGGGCATTGAAATGACCATTGGGGGTTGGGGAAGGGCCATCCACATATTTCATTTTCTTGAATAAAAATTTAATACTGCTGCCCGTTTAAAAATGTAAAGTAATTCTAAGGGCTTAAAGCCCTTTACAAATGGCACTGGTGCTTGCGCGGTGGTGCTGGATGCCATTGCCGGGGACGCGGAGGCCGTCCCTACACATCATCGGGGGCAGATGCTCCACCCCCACTATTTAAATGAGCCCTCGCATGAAGTGGTGCAGCAGTGGTAAGTGTGTGAGGGTTAGGTGGAGCATATGAATGTTAGGCATGAGCCCTGATTGCTAGAGATTGTTGAGTGTAAGTAGTGTGTGATGTTGATAGTGCAGTTGGTAGAAGCTGACCTTTGAAGATGCATTCACTGACCTTGACAACTCGTGTTAGTATTAAACTTCTTGGAGCACGGCAGCCCGATCCCTGGGGTCACACGTCTTGAATTGACCACCATGACTATCTTCTCCCATTTCCTTTGCATTGTAAGCCTTAAAGGCCTCCTGGTCACTGCAGAAATATGACCTCTCTTCTCATTCCCACCTCCTGGACTAAGGCCTCTAGAGCTGCATAAGGGAATCTGGGAGCCCTCTGTCCAGCTTACTGCTCCATTGGCACTCTTATTATTTCTGAGAAACACTTTTGGAGACATTGTGCTGTAGCCAGAATGCACCTTCCCTTTAAGCAGTGCAGGCTAGCTGTAACACATGGCAGCCATGCACATAACTGGGCACTCTGCTGAGTGTGCAACCAGTCAGCAGTGCATTTAGCACTGGGCTGCACAGTGCAATCATGCTCATAAGTAGGTAGTTTGTGTGCTGCCTGCATCCAGATGACTGGGCAGCGGGTAACCATTCATTGCAATCCTCACGCCCGAAACCAGCACTACTGAATTTTTAACTCTTTGTATCTGTACCCAAATGCGCTCTGTAGATCTGAAGTGGACTTTTAAACTGCTTTTCTTTATACCTAGAGGAGGCATAGATTCAAACATTTTCTCATGGCTCATAATGTAAGTGTATTCAAACTGTTCTCTTTTTTCATGTCTTAGTAACCAAGGGAACAATGATATTTTACTCACTGCCATATAAAACTCAGTCTTAAAGTTCCCCATACCTGAAGCTATTTTTCAAATATAGTTTGTTTATTTAAAAATAATTTTTACACATTTTGACATTAATTCGCTCCTCCTCTCACTCTTGGAGGCATTGACTCCTTGTGGTATGGTTCCAGAATCACTTTTTGCCCTCCAGTGCAACATCTGAATGGCCATTTTTTATTCATGTTTAGTTAGCCTAAGTTTTAATATCTGAATATATATGGTCTGAAGCTGGACTGCTTAAAAACTGACTTATAGTTAGGAAGATGCTCCCTGCTCCTTGGGTTCATTCAGTAATACAAATTTAGCCTATTGTCATTCTAGTTTTTAAGGAGTTAAGTTTGGGCTCCCATAGAGGTATTTTATGCAGACACAACAACTTTAAAATAACATTTATTTTGAGCAGTCCAACTCTCCAAAGGACAGCATTATTAAAGGTCATTACTGCTGAAGGTCTCTAAGTACTCCTCTCAGCCAGGGAAAATTCAAGTCAGATGACTTTGAGAGGGGTTTATTGCAATAATTCCTAAACAGAAAAAAATCATCTTCCCCCAGAAAGGAAAAGCCTCCCAGATTGTTTCTGTGCCCTCTATATTTAAAACTATTGCCTCAGTCTTCTCCATGTTTTTTTTGTACAGTAGGCATTATGATATACCCACAGTAATGAAAGGACAAACTTGCATTCATATCACCTCAGGTTGGCCCAAAACACTTTATAGCCAATGAAGTTGGCAGACAGGAAACAGAGTTGGAATAAACGAGTCTTTTTCCAAGTGTCAGGCAGTGACTAGTGGGATACCGCAGGGATCAGTGCTAGGACCCCAGCTAATCACAACATATATTAATGATATAGATGAGGGAATTAAATGTAATATATCCAAGTTTGCAGATGACACAAAGCTGGGTGAGAGTGTGAGCTGTGAGGAGGATGCCGAGAAGCTCCAGTATGATTTGGACAGGTTGAGTGAGTGGGCAAATACATGGCAGATACAGCATACTGTGGATAAATGTGAGGTTATCCACTTTGGTGGCAAAAACAGAAAGGCAGATTATTACCTAAATGGCGATAGATTGGGAAAGGGGGAGGTGCAGCGAGACCCGGGTGTCCTTGTGCGTCAGTCAGCGAGAGGTTTCGAGTACAGGAGCAAGGATGTCTTGCTGCAGTTATACAAAGCCTTGGTGAGATCACATCTGGAGTATTGTGTGCAGTTTTGGTCTCCTTATCTGAGGAAAGATGTTCTTGCTATGGAGGGAGTGCAGCGAAGGTTCACCAGACTGATTCCTGGGATGGCAGGACTGATGTATGAAGAGAGATTGGGTCAATTAGGCTTGTATTCGCTAGAGTTTAGAAGAATGAGAAAGTGTAGTTACTGTTATAATGTTGGGGAATGTGGCAGCCAGGTTGCATACAGCAAGATCCCACAAACAGCAATGTGATAATAGACCAGATAATCTCTTTTTGGTGTCATTGGTTCAGAGATAAATGCAGGCTAGGACACCCTAAAGGACTCTGTTAGTCCTCTTGGAATAGTGCCATGGGGAGTGGGTTATTTCTTTAGGCAAAGAAGTCACAGTTCATGTGATATAGCAAAGCGCTGTCCGCATAAAACTGTCTCTTTACCTTTGCTACTATTGCTGTTGGATCTAAAGTCTTGACCAAGACTGCCAGCAGCTCAACTGTGATCATGAGGGAAAGTATTGTTGATGGGCATCTTTGCTGCATGTTCGTGTTGGGGCAGAAGTGATTGCTTCTACTCTGTTGGTTTGAATATGTGCTCTAGGAATGGATTACCAAATGTTAACCTGTACAACATGGTTTCCCTCAAAATGGGGATACTTGACTGAGCCAAAAAAATATACTGTATAATCAAACACCTTTGTCACTTCAAGAGAAAGCATCAGGATGTCAACCATCCTGTACTGGATGTATCAGACTGCCAAAGTGATCTGTATTATCAATTATTTGTAATCACTGGTTTAAACTCGCATATGATCTATGAGTAATGAAGAATGGAATGTGGGTTAGACAATAAACCAGAGCAATAATTGTTATATTAAAGCAAGTAATTCATTTTTTACTGGATTCTCACCCTTTTAACAGAACAGACATTATCATTTTCTGCCCTGTTCCAGCTTCAGCAAGAGTATCTTATAGAACTTTAATGAACATCTGCCCAGATACCGACAACTTCAAACATCTCTGGTTTCAAAATGGAAATTGAAATTGTGGTCTCCTCCTCAGTCGGGCATAACATTTAATTGGTTGATGGTAAGTTTCAATTTGCTCCAAATAGCCATTATTGAGCAAAAGAAAAAAAATGATGAGCACCAAAATTAGGTTATTAATTTGGATCATACAGATGTGGCTGATTAGCTGGAGCCAACAGTTCAATCGAAGGGAGTTCCTTACTTTAGCTTTGGGGAACCATACTTTTACCTGTGGGACCTGTGCTAGTTGGTCTAGTCCAGTCTTAAAGGTCTGAAATGCAATGTGTTTGTAAAATTTCAACCTAAGTTAGAGTGGACACAAGCACATAACACAAAATTGCACCAAATACTTCACTAATTTGAACTAAGCTGGTAGCCTCAGCCAGAGTCACCAAAGAATGGAAGTGTAGGAACTACAAAATGTCACAATAACACAATGTTATTTTGAGAGTGTCGTTAAGGTAGATTACTGAGGCAGAGTAAAAAGAACTTTATTGTGTGACTGTACTTGATGCTGGCACTGCATTCTTGAAATGGGACACTTTCATTTCCCAGCAGAGCATCCTTTGCCTCAATGAGCATGAAATTCAAAAAAGAGGAAGAAATGGTTCTGGTCCAAAGTCATAGTCAAATGCTGAAACTGATGTCATCAGTGCATTTTGAAACTAAATAACTGTCAGAGTTCCAGGAATTGCAGAAAAAGAAAGATATGATCACCGCAGCTGTGCAGTTCCTCGAACTCTGATTCAGTAGCAACCTTAGCATGGATGTTATTACATCAATTTTACAATTGTGTGCATAACTACGGATGCCGTGGGCACGAGAGATTGTCTGGCTGATAAAAACTAGATCAGCAGCGAGTTCCTGAGTGAATTTCTTTAATGGTCTTTGCACATCACCAGTATCTTCACTACTGGTTGTTGCATTAGGGTCAAGTGGCACCCCCTCTTGTGCTTTCAGGATAAACTCCATATGTGCTTCATGATAATGAAAAGTGGAACTTTGTCTCCAACAATTATGCAAACAGAAAAAGTATATAACATTCCACCCAGTTACAAGGATAGCATCTAGGAAACCTAATTATTTGGAACAGTGCTATTTGTGCAGTAGCACTTACAAAGCAATATTTTAACCTTGCCTGGCCTGGGAAATTGGTGACTGATCTATATTTGTCGAAGAAGCCAAGCTCAACCAGGATGAGGGAGTAAGGAAAGGAGAGGAGATTTTTATTATTCCTCCCAATTTTTTCTCCATTGTCAAAGACATTATTCATGTGTCAACCCACCATCCAAGATTGACAGTAGTCCCTATTAACTGCTCACCTTCAAACAACATAACATATAAAAGTAGTACAACATGGAGCAAACTAAGGGAGACTGTTGTTGAACCTGTTTCACTTAAAAGTCATAGGGCTGAATTTTTCCACTGTGGCCTAAGTCCTGCCCCTGGGGCTGAATGCAGAAGGCGACCCTGGGGAGGCATATTCCCAGTGTTATAGACAGAAAGTGCTGGAAATACTCAGCAGATCAGGCAGCATCTGTGGAGAGAGAATGATGAAAGGTCACAGACCTGAAATGTTAACTCTGCTTCTCTCTCTACAGATGCTGCCTGACCTGCTGAGTATTTCCAGCACTTTCTGTTTTTATTTCAAATTTCCAGCATCTGCAGTATTTTGTTTTATGTTCCCTGTGGTGGCCAATTAAGTGGCCACTGGCAGGGCTGCTGTCCCTATTCAGGATGGTGGTCTGCCTCTAAGAGTTGCTTGCCCAGTCAGAGGGCCAGCAGCCCTACAGCCTCAGCAGTACCAACGCTAGTAACGAGCATTTCTGAGGCTGCAGCTGCATGGAGAAGGCACATCAATGGCTGAGGTGCCCTCGAAGAGGGGTAAGGGGAATCGGGGGATGCTGAGGCCAGGCAGGCCTCGGCGATCTGGATGGTTGGGTGTGAGCGCCGTGCACATTGGCACTGTTGTCAAGGGGATGGCTATTGCCACCATGGGGCCCCTCTGTGGGTCATGGAGTGCTCAAAAGAGAAGCTTCCCTCAGCCCTGAGTTTTCACTGGGTGGTCTCCCCATGCAGTTGCAGGCCCTCCGACACAGGCAAAATGCCTGCGGAGGTGGAAAGTGGCTCTTAATTGGCCACTTAATTGATTCAATTGGTCTTTGAGGAGGCAGCTGATCTGTCACATTTTCCGCCACTGTCAAAGTGGCATAGCAACGGGAAGGCGTTGGGCTTGGCCCCCTGTCGCCTTCCTGCATTATCTTTCTCGCCTTCCTGTCTCCTAACCTGTTCTTAAAGGCCTGCTAAAATTCTGGCCATAGTCTCCCATCAAGGGAGATACATTTTGCAGATACTTATCCAAATATTGTTGGTAAAGTTCACCAAACACTTTTGCATGTATGAACCTTGACTTTAGCAGATTATATGCTGGGAACAACCAAACAGCTAATTTAGGCAGAGAAGAAATTGTATCACTTGATTCCCACAAAAAAACCTTTTAAAGGCATCTTAGTGTATCATCTTCTCAGTGAAAGAGGTGGTCTTTCCAGATACAGGGTTATGTTAGTAAAGTCATCTCTAGCTTCATGGAATTCTTTGATTGTAACTTGTTTCCATCCAAACAGGATATATATTGAGCACAACACACTCCACTCCTCCTATTGTTTGTGCCTCCACTGTCTTAAACACCTCCAGGATGCAGGTAGGGAGAAGCAAGCACTTCAGTCAACAGTAGCTGTTTCATGTTTGAAGCAAGAATTATCATTCCCCAATCCATTCACATTGTCGATAGTACTGTCAGCTGTCAGGGCTTTATTAATCCTTCTCCCATTGTAATACTCATTATGGAAAGCATTCTGGATTGCATTGGGAATGCTTTGTATGTCTGCAATGGACATCCTTTTCCTGCCTTGAGAAGGATGCCACAAATTGGTGGTCAACCTTCTTAAATTGCCAGAGGCTGAACCATTATCTCTCAAAGAACTCCTACGTTCCAAATGATGCAGTAGATATGTAGTCAGAAGCTCATCTCGGGGTCGAATACAACACCAAGTTACAAACAGTCTGGTTCAGCTTCAGACAGTTGCCAGGGATGGAAATGGTGGTCAGGGAGTGGAGTTTGTGGTGGCTTCAGTCTTACCAATATTTAGTTGGAGGATATTGAAGAGTCTGAGGTAATAGACTCTTATTTACTATCTCTGTCCCTTCCTCTCTATGTCTCTCTTATAATTATACTTTTGGAAATCCAAGCACAACCTAACTATTACTATTACTTGATCATTTTCAGCATATATTTTCAAGTTGGTGCTGTCCTACACACTTATGATAGCCAACGCTCCAGGATTGTTCTGGAGTCTCCAGGAATTAAGAAAAAATCTCCTGCACATTGTTATGAACAACCCAGGAAGGTAATTTGGGCATTAAAATAAATCCTTTTTTCATTTTTTAATACTTTATTGATGATGGCCAATGAACCTGTTTGACTAGGCAGGGTGATTGGGGGCAGGAGGTCATGTGATGAAAGCATCTACCCAGAGTTGGCAACCCTGTCCATAGGCCCTGACCTGCAGCTCTCTTTCTCAATAGTAAAAATGTACTATTTTAATGCTTGTTTTGTGTTTCCAGGCACATCCAAACACTGGAAGATTTATTAATTATAAGTAATATTAGAAATGGAAAGTGTGTTATTGGACCATAGGAGGGCTGTTAGACCTCTTTCTCTTGAGGTAGTTCCAGAGGATGATTAAAATCTTAAAAATTTGAATATAAATATGAGACTTGTGACATGCACCAAAACTTTGTGCCAACATTTTTGTGAGGGGATATAAAGGAGCGAAAATATTTGATAAGACAGATGCAAAAATGCCAGTTGCTATATTTTCAAGAACAGGGTGAAATGTTTATGGCTGTATTTTACCAAGCCTATGACATCGGACTCCGTGGTGGGCGGGGGGCCGGAAGATGGTTCTGACAGCGGTCTGCTATGACGGCCGAAACCGGGAGCACCCGGCCTGATCCTCCTGGCAGTGATGAGGCACCATGGCGGCCCCGCCGCTGCTGGGTGACAGAACCTGGATTTAAATAATTACACTTTTGACATACATAAATTTAAATCAACTTACCTTAAATCTTCTGGGCCCGCCACAATCTTCGCCGCAGCGGCCGGCACTCCTGCGCCTTCAATTCCCCATCTGGGGAAAGCCGGTGTGACACTGGTGGGGAGAGGGGAGGAGTTAAGATTTTCAGTGCGGCTGGGGGGAGACGGGGTCAAATAAATGTAATGGGTGTAGGGGATGGTGGGAAGGGGTGAATTTTAAACTTTGTACAGTCTGGAGGGGAGATGGTCAGATTGAAAAGTTAAGTGTTTTGTGGGGGGAAAGGGCAAATAGTTAATGTAGTTTTTATTGGGGAGTGCGAAAGGGGCGTTAGAAATGTATTTGATAACTTTTGGGGGGGTGGGTGTAGCTTTAAAAATGTAAGTTTGCTGGCAGGGCTGGCTGCCCTTTTAGAATGGCACCAGCGCCTGCACACAGGCAGCTGACGCCATTGCCAGGGATGGACAGCCCACCGCCTCTACGTGATTGGCAGGGGGTGCGGGGTGAGCCACCCTGGCTATTTAAATGAACTGCCGAGCGAGAGATTGCAGCAGCTCTTTGGCGCAGACCACCATTTTTCGAGCTCGCTGCCGAGATTGGCAGCAGGCTGTTAAAATCCAGTCCTTAGTTTTAGTTTGTGTGCTGGTTTCTTAACTGATAACTATTGCTCATTGTCCCTTAGAAGAGGACTTTATCCCTTTATAAACCAGGGAGAAGATATGGTTTGAACCCATTATTATTGATCTACGGACAACTTACTTTTTTTTTGTTGGATTCCATCTTATCATTCTCTATCTGCCCTCTTGTGATTCTTCAGTCTGATCTGGATGAAATAAAGTGCTAAATCTGTGCCATCCATCCAACTAAGTATTTGTTCAACAGCATGTTTATTTTCAAGTTTTAATGGGAACATCCTGTTATTGTGGTGAGGTTAAGATACAATCAACTGCAAGACAGAACTCAAAGACACTGTCATAGAATCTGGAAGAAATTATTTTGAATTTCAATTGATTGTGAGGTTGAGCTCACAGATGTGCCTGACTGCTCTACAATATCAGTTTATGTTTAACTCAGGCAGTAGTCTACTCCTAAAACTTGGGGCTGGATTTTGAGATTGCGACGCGCTGGGAGCGGGGGTCCAGTAGTATGCGGGAAACCTGGAAGGAAATGCACCATGTATGTTTGTGGCTTCTTAACCCAACCTCTGACTTACCATATCATTTCCGTTTTCCTAACCAATTAGCATCGGTAGGTGGGATGACAACCTGAATGACATGATTTCAACTCCGGTATTTAAAGGGACACTCCAAACATGCACTTTGAAGGAGTTTGGAGTTGGGAGCTAAGGGAAGGGAGAATGGAGTCAAGAACATCAAAGGCTGCACCTTGGTTCAATGAACCCTCCACAGAAGTGCTGCTGGAGCCTGTTGGGACCCAAAGAGGTGAACTGTTCCTTAGTGATGTGAGGAAAGGGCCAGTTGAGGACACCAAGAAGGCTTAGTTGGAGGTGGCAGAGGAGGTTAGCAGCAGCAGCATGGTGCTACATTCCTGGATACGATCTAGGAAGCAGTTCAATGACCTAAGCAGGGCAGCAAAGGTGACAGCAATGGAACATCAACCTATATCCTGATGTGCGTATCACCCCAACCCCCTCACTCTGTCTTCTCAAGCCTACTCCAGCATATCAATGCTCATATCAACTTGCTTGCTGTTACACCCATTCCTCTCTGTCTGCACTGCCTCACATCTCCATCTGTTCATCCAACACTGGCACTCACCCTCATCTTTATGCAATGTCATGCCTCTCCCTCATAGTCACCCTCACAAATGCTCTCCATTCATCTGATCAATACATGCCATAACTCTCATTTATAGGTCCCTTCTTTACCTCCTTACAGGGGAAAAGAGCATGGAAGACAAGTCAAAATCAAAGAACTGGATGTGGCTCTCCATAGATCTCACAGCTAACCAGTGCAGGGGAGGAGGAAAGTGAAATAATTGGAGTCTCAGTGTGTCTGGCCATTGGAGATGGGGCCTCTCAGCTATCTGGTGACAGAATTAAATATCAGACAGCCAGATGGCATATAATACTTGATTTCAACAGTGAGTGAAATATGATCATGTGCATCATGATAGCATCAAACTTTCCGAATTGACAATACTCATTCATATATTTTATTTCCCACAGGGTGTTCACGCGCCCCAGAGGAGGTCGTCCAGCTGGCAGATGATGACAGTGACTCCTTAGAGGAGGTCACTCCCTCTGAGGGTGCACCGGCACAGGACTCCTGCAGACCATGCACCAGCTCAGGTACACACATATAGGTGAGTCCAGTAATGTGGGGAGTTGGGCATTCACCTGGTACTCACACATCACAAGCGAGCAAGAACAGGTGGTGGAGACAGGGACAGCAGTGGAGAGTCCCTGCTGGCGGGCGCAGGACGCTGCCAGCTCTGCTCAGCTGGACACAGCTGCTGATTCTGGAGCAGCAGCAGAGAATGTACAATGTACTGGCAGGTGTTCCAGCTGCACTGTGCGTGCTTTCAGGGAGATTGGAAGAGTTTGTCTCTGAATGGCACGATATCTTAGGCCTTTGCGATGCTGTATTCATCTATGGGAAGAGTAACCACCTGCACAGAGCGTCAAATGTGGCAATCACATGAGTGCATGCAGGCATTCATCAATGTCTTGCTCACTATGAATTGCACCTCAGATAAAATTGATGATACCCTAGCCTTGGCCATTCATCCACCCATTGATTTCCAGCTCACTTCTAGCAGGGAAGTGCAGGTTGGGCATGAGAGGGAAGATGGTGAAAGGGCAGATGGAAGTGGGGTCTCAGCTCAAAGCACTTCCACACCTCATCCTCTGCCTCCCCGCCACCCCCCCCCCACCCCCACCACCACCCTCAGTCAGGACCCAACATGTTGCCTCGTGTCCCAATGGTTGTGTCGGCCCTGAACAGGTGTAGATGAAGCAGTCTTTAGTGGGGCCCTCTTGGGTTCCAAAACCCAGAGGACACCAGCCAAGAGCATCTCAGCTGTCAAGGCAGGGATCTGAGCAGACTGCCTCCACAACAACAGCAACAACTTCACAGGAGCATTATCAAACAAAATTTGACACTGAGCCACATAAGGCAATATTATGGCAGATGGCCAAAAGCTTTGTCAAAGTGGTAGCTTTTAAGGAGGAAAGAGAGGAAGAGAGACAGAGAGAGTTAACGAGGGTATTCCAGAGCTTAGGGTTTTGACAACTGAAGGCATGGCTGCCAAAGGCACAGCAATTAATATCAGGGATCTGCAAGAAGCCAGAATTGGAAGACAACAGAGGGTTGTAGGGCTAGTTGAGAATACAGAGATAGGGAGGGGAGAGGTCATGGAGGGATTTGAAAACAAGGATGAAAATTTCAAAATTGAGATGCTGTTTGACTGAGAGCCAATGCAGGTCAGCGAGAAGGGGGTTGACGGGTGAATGGAAATTTTTGCAAGTTAGGAAATGGGCAGCAGAGTTTTGGATGACCTCAAGTTTATGGGGGGTTGAACATGGGAAAGCAGCCAGGAGTGCATTGGAACAGTCAAGTCTCAAGGTAACAAAGGCATAGATGAGAGTTTTAGCAGCAGTTGAGCTGAGACATGGGCGGCATCGGGTAATGTTACAGAGGTGGATCTTAGTGATGGTGCGGGTATTTGGTTGGAAGTTCATCTCATGGTCAAATCAAGGTTCCAAACAGTCTGGATCAGTCTCAGACAGTTGCCAGGGAGAGGGATGGAGTCAGTGACTAAGGGAGGGAGTTTATGGTGGGAACCGAAGACAATGCCTTCAGTCTTTCAAATGTTTAGTTGGAGGAAACTTCTGCTTAACCAGTACTGGATGTCGAACAAGCAGAAAAATGTAAATGCAGTGGAGGGGTTTAAAGAGATCGTGGTGAGGTAGAGCTGGGTGTTGTCAGTGTACACGTGGCTGCATTTTCAGATGATGTCACTAAGGGGCAGCAAGCAGATGGAAAATAGAAGGGGGTCAAGGATAAATCTTTGGTGGACTCCAGATGTGGAAAGAGAAACCATTGTAGGTGATTCTCTGGCTACTACTGGATAGATAAAAATGGAAGCACGCAAGTGCAGCTCACTCAGCTGGACGACAGTGGAGAAGCATTGGAGAAGGAGTGTGGTCTACCGTGTCACAGGCTGCAGACAGGTCGAGAAGGTTGAGGAGGGATAGATTATCTTTGTCACAGTCACATAGAATGTTATTTGTGACTTTGATAAGAGCTGATTTGGTACTGTGACAGGGCAGAAATCTGATTGCAGGGATTGAAACTTGGAGTTCCAGGAAAGATCGGCATGGATTTGGGAGGCAACAACATGTTCGAGGACTTTGGAGAAGAAAGAAAGGTTAGAGATGGGCCAGTAGTTTACAAGGAGAGAGGGGTCAAGCACTGTTTTTATGAGGAGAGAGGTGATGATGGCAGATTTGAAGGCGTGGGGGCCAATACCTGAGGAAAGAGAACCATTCACAATATCAGCGAACATGGGGACCAGGAAGGGAAGTCCAACTTTGCGGAAGCCACAGAGGTTGTACCTCATAGAAGTGTTAGGAAAAGGAAGAGTGAAGATTCGTGGCCACACAAGGGTATGCATATGGGTGAGTCACACATTGCTGGAATGATAGGTTTCGGTTTTCTGTGTGAACCACATAAATATTATTGTTTTGCACCACTTTCCTGTCTTGCCCATTTTTGCTTGCTGACTGGCAAGTGAAATTTTCAGTTGTGTGATGATGAATAGGAAGACATGAATTGATGCCAAGCATGTGAAAGGGAGGCTTGGTTGTTTGCAGGACTGCTTTGTGTTAGTGGTATTGGCGGATGGGGCACAAGAGGTGGGGGATGAAAGTGGCTTTGGCAAGTGGCTGTTAAATAGGAGCTCTGGTAAAGTCTAAGTGAACTTCACAATAATGAGGGCAGCACTGTCCATCGCTGGTGGTGCATTGACCATGGCACATTCCACCTCACCCTCCACCTTCTCCCTCTCTTCCTCATCTTGGCCATCCTCCTTGGAATCATCTGAGGAGGCTCTGTGCTCTGTGCCTTGTTCCTCCTGCGGGTCCAAACCTTGCAGCTGTGTAATATAGTGCAGAGCGCAGCACACCGCCAGTCTGGAGACCTTGGTTGGTGCGTACTGAAGGACACTTCCAGAACTGTCCAGGCAACCGCACATCTTCAGCATGATGCTGGCCGGAGTTTTACACCCCCTGGGAGCGGGCTGGCAGGAGGCAAGGTGAAGGAGGGCATAAAATTTGGTGGGATGGTGGGAGGTGCTGTGCCGGTCGCCTACCCACCTCCGCTGGTATTTTGCCCATGGCTGGGTGGGTGTCAGGTGACCCACTTGCCTTTGGGCCAATGAGTCCCTTAAGTGTCTAATTATTGGCCATTTAAGGGCCTCTTCCCACTGCTACTAATATACCCTGGCAGCCTCCCAGTGGGCTTGGGGGTGGTGTGGGGGGGGGGGGGGCGGTGCGGTTTGCCCCCCACTTTGGAACTTTTGGAATTCTGTACCCCAGGGGATTGTGGATGCTTCATCATTGAATACATTTAAGGCAGGGATAGATAGATTTTTGATCTTGCAGGGAATCAAGGGACATGGGGAGCGGGCAGGAAAGTGGAAATGAAGCCCATGATCAGCCATGATTGTATTGAATGGCAGAGCAGGCTCACTGGGCCATATGGTCTACTTCTGCTCCTATTTCTTGTGTTCTTCTTGACCCTCCTATTTGGGCACTCTGTGCCTCCCGCTCGCTGCCACCCCAGTTCCCCCAGCCTTGCTGAGGCCTGACTGACCTTGGAGAGTCTGCCCCACTTTACCTGAATTCCAGACTTCCATCGCTGGCAGGGTCCCGGGCCGGATGCAGTCCCAGCAGTGGCGCAGCTGGGATTGAAGAGCTTCCGGCCTCTGATTGGTTGACAGCTCTTGAAGGCGGGACATCCTGCCTCAGGAGGGCTGAAGTCACGACCTCAGGTAACTAATTGCCTGAGCCATACAAAATTCCATCATGGCATCCTCGCTGGTGGAGGTGTGCTTGCCCCTGGCTTTCCAGCTTGTGGGCGGGGCCACCACCTCCGCATTAAATCCTGGTCGATGGCTTGATTGATGACATATCTGGTTGGCATATGGCTTGTATTGCTTCTGGGCCTGATTCAACCGGTTTCTGAGGCGTCGTCAGACACATTTTAAGCAGGTATCAAATGTCTCCGAGCAGCCAACCAGTAACTCTGCTTCTAGGTGCGAAGACGTCAGGGAGCTTGGACTGCCGCAGGAAGAAAGCAATGGAAGCTCCCAGGGAATCTTGTGTACACCGATATAAAGATCTTTTTGTGGTTGTACACCAGCTGCACATTGATGGAGTGAAAGCCCTTGCTGTTGGCGAACACTTCTGGGTGATCTTAAGATGCGTTAATTGCCACATGTATGCAGTCAATGATGCCCTGTGCCAGTGGGAACCATGCCTGAGCCACAAAGCTGAGTATCCACTCATTCTGACTGGCTTCATCGCAGGGGAAGTTGACATAATTGCAGGTCCTGGCAAAGAAGCAATCTGTCACCTATATTACGCATATGTGAGCCACTGCCTGCAAAATCCAACAGATGTCTCTGTCAGAGCCCTTGAAAGATCCAGCACCAAAGAATTTGAGGCAGTGATGACTTTGACAGTCACTGGTAAAGCTTGGTTACCAGATCCAGCTGGCAGCAGATGTTGTCCAGAAGGCAGTAAATGTCTGTCTCCACCGGATGTCACAGCCTAAGCCTCCTTGGACGCTGGTATTCAACATGTCGAGGAAGTTGATCCTCTGCTTGTCGATGCTGTGTGCCTGATATGACCTCCTGCAAGCTGCACCTTAGGAGGTGGAGGTCTGTGAGCAGTAGACTGTTGCTGCCGGTGCTCCTGCTACTGCAGGTGCTGGTGGTCATCTTAGTCCTCATCTGAAGTCTAAAGTAACACAACATAAGCAGCATCCATGTTGGCATGATAGATCAGACCCCAAAGTGCAGGTCAGACCTCTGAACCTCCAAAATGTAGATGACACCTCCAAAGTGTGAAATGTATTTTGGGAAATAGTGTTCCCTTTTTTCCAGTACAAATCCTTGTTAATTGCTTTTGAAATGTCATTTAAGGGGAGATTTATTTAAATTCGTATGTTGGTCACAATTATATTATGATTCTCTCCAAATAAGAGAGGGGACTCTATCTACAGACACTGCTGATATCGGTGATGCAGGGTCTTCAGTGACAATGCTACTTTGTTCAATCACAGTCTGTCTGCCTGGACAGCATGAGCACAGAGGAGCCGACCTTTAGGAAGTGCGGGATCAAGAGGAAGAGTTGATGATTTTGGAACACAGAGGCTGTTGCAAAAGGACACATCCCTATTGTAGCCAAAGGGTCAGCTATCAGGGGTTCTCTGAGGAACAGAAGGTTTGGTTTAATATGGGAGCCTGCCACTGACATACAGGGGCAATTTTAACCTAACTTGCTGGGTGAGAAGCCCACAGGAGCAGGTGGAATGCTGATATTACACCCGCCCAATATTAATCATTGATTTCAATTGAGACTGAAGCTGGGCGGGTGTCAAACCAATATTGCATCCAATCCTGTCAGTTTCCTGACAGACAGGATTGGTTAAAATTGCATCTCTCCCCCCATCCCCACCCCCCATCCCCGCACCCATGAAATCTATTTCGAGAAATAATTTCTCGAAAAATCAGTGAGGAGCAGTAGCCGATAAAGCTGCTGGGCCTCAAGTAGCTGAAGCAATTGACTACTTTGCACACTATCAGTGACAATATGGCAATGTTGGTGGCCTCTGCAAGTCAAATGTTTGTCACATATCCACCTAGTACATGATGACCAAACACTTTACCAGAACATTGCCAGACAATTTTCACCTATATTTTCATGTACACTGTCAGTATCTGTCCATGTGAAATACTTCCTCTGTCTCAGAAGATGTCCTGAAAGTGAAGAGTACATTGTGGAATGAGTGCTGCTGTTCTATTGCTGGCTGTTGATGGAGTTCTGTGCTGGACTCCACTGAAAAAGTTGTCAACGGGTGCCTGATGCACCAACCTCCCTTGCATCTGTAGCTACTGAGCTGCTGGTTTATAATGCACACTCCCTTCTCCATCTGCCTGTGCTCACAAAGAATCAACAAATGACTGCCTACTTTGTCGCTGTTCAAGAACTATTCTTCTTCTGAAAGCAAGGCAAAAAGTTTCTGATTCCTGAATTTCCTTTGGCCGCCCTTCAGCCTCTGATGCTCCTCCTTTATCATCGGTGCCCAATACATCATCTAATGACTCCAATTCAATGTTAACAATTAACAATTATACCTTCCAAGGTACGTGTTTCTGAGCATGTCAGATTGTGATGCGGTCACAGTGTGATATGGTGCAGCCAGATCCAGAAAGGTTCTGTCACTGCACACAAAAGCAAAATACAGCGGATGCTGGAAATCTGAAATAAAAGCAGAAAATGTTGGAAATATTCAGCAGCTCTGGCAGCATCTGAGGAGAGAGAGAGAAAGAGTTAACATTTCAGGTCGATGACCTTTCAACAGAGGCGGCCTAGTTGCTTTTTCGATTTCTTTTAAATTAAAAAAAAATGTTGGTGAGAGGGCACCTTCATTTTCAAGCACCCTCTCAGTTACTTACCCTTTACTGCAGCCAGCTGCTCCTCTGAAGCTGGAAGATCTCTGATAGGCCCTCCAGTTTTGAGAACCCGCCTGCTGCCCTCCTGGACAGGGAACCTACCTTCATGCCAATTAAGGAGGCACCCCAGTCAAAATCCCAACTAGTGACTGATTCCCCCTGGGGGCGGGTTCAGGACCCGGAAATAGACCCAGCTCCTGTTTCCAGCCCCCAAAGTGAAAATTCTGCCCCAATGGTGTATCCATGATAAAATGCAATTTCAAATGTGAAAGCATGTACTATCCCCTGCAAAGGGAGGAAGAGCCACATGGTTTGTGTATTCACTGCTATGGGAATGAATAACTGTAGCCTTGTGCTGTCGTCATATCTAATCTACATAACAACAGTCACTGCACTCAAAATTACAACGCTATTATGTGAAATGCTTTGAGATGTTCTGACATCATGATAGGGTGCTAGAGAAACTCAAGTAATTCTTTCATTCCTTTATTTTATATCTGGCCATGTGTCTATTTCTTTACCATCTTCAGTAGCACCCGGGATCTTGTCAAAATCCTTCTGCAAGCTTGCTACTCTGCATTGCGAAATTATTCATGTTCTTCAACACCTTTTTAAGAACCATACAATTACAATTTTTGGATATAGATGTAGCATGCCAAAAGATCAAAAGGAAACAGCTCTGCTTACATTCACCTCAGGACCTACATCTGAACACTTGTGGTAACGCGTCATAATTAAAGTTGCTCAACAGTTTCAAATGCCCGACACTTGGCCTTCCGATAACAAGTTCCGCTTGATCTGTTAATTTATGACTCAGGGAAGACTTAAGGGGTGAAACTGGTCTTTTTCCAGTAGTGCGACACAGGTCAATGGAAAATAAAATAATGTGCAGTGGAAAACCCACAGTCGTTTCGCTATGAGACAGTTTCGCAATACTGGCGAAGACCTAGTTCACCCTCTTAATTTATTACAAATAATTTAAAAGTACAGACTATCAGGGCTGTATTTTTACTTACCTGACCTGCCGGGAGCTAGTGATGGGGGGGGCGTGGTCTGAAAGTCAAGGGGAACTCAGAAGTTGGGATTCCGATGCATGTTGTGGAGGGAGTCCTGGTGGGGGAGGTCAAGGGCATGCGGGGCATAGAAACATAGAAAAATTAGAAAATAGGAGTAGGAGTAGGCCATTTGGCCCTTCGAGCCTGCTCCACCATTCATTATGATCATAGCTGATCATCCAACTCAGTAGCCTGTTCCGGCTTTCGCCCCATACCCTTTTATCCCTTTAGACCCAAGAGCTATATTTAACTTCTTTTTGAAAACATTCAATGTTTTGGCCTCAGCTGCTTTCTGTGGTAGCGAATTCCACAGGCTCACCACTCTCTGGGTGAAGAAATTTCTCCTCAACTCAGTCCTGAAAGGTTTATCCCATATCCTTATCCCTGGTTCTGGATTCCCACACCATCGGGAACATCCTTCCTGCATCTACCCTGTCAAGTCCTGTTAGAATTTTACAGGTTTCTATGAGATCCCCCCTCACGCTTCTGAACTCCAGCGAATATAATCCTAACCGACTCAATCTCTCCTCATATGTCAGTCCCGCCATCCTAGGAATCAGTCTGGTAAACCTTCGCTGCACTCCCTCTATAGCAAGAACATCCTTCCTCAGATAAGGAGACCAAAACTACATACAATATTCCAGGCGTGGCCTCACCAAGGCCCTGTATAATTGCAGCAAGACATCCCTGCTTCTGTACTCGAACCCTCTCGCTAGGAAGGCCAACATACCATTTGCCTTTTATACCGCCTGTTGCACCTGCATGCTTGCCTTCAGCGACTGGTATACGAGAACACCCAGGTCTCGCTGCATATTCCCCTCTCTCAGTTTATAGCCATTCAGGTAATAATCTGCCTTCCTGTTTTTGCTACCAAAGTGGATAATCTCACATTTATCCACATTATACTGCATCTGCCATGCATTTGCCCACTCACTCAACTTGTCCAAATCACCCTGAAGCCTCTCTGCATCCTCCTCACAACTCACCCTCCCACTGAGTTTTGTGTCATTTGCAAATTTGGAGATATTACATTTAGTTCCCTCATCTAAATCATTAATGTATATTGTGAATAGCTGGGGTCCTAGCACCGATCCCTGCGGTACCCCACTAGTCACTGCCTGCCATTCGGAAAAAGACCCATTTATCCCTACTCTTTGTTTCCTGTCTGCCAACCAATTTTCTATCCATCGTAATACACTACCCCCAATCCCATGCGCTTTAATTTTACATGCTAATTTCTTATGTGGGACTTTGTCGAAAGCCTTCTGAAAGTCCAAATAAACCACATCCACTGGCTCCCCCTCATCAACTCTACTAGTTACATCCTCAAAGAATTCTAGTAGATTTGTCAAGCATGATTTCCCTTTCGTAAACCCATGCTGACTCTGTCCAATTCTACCACTGTTCTCCAAGTGCTCTGCTATAAAATCTTTGATAATGGACTCCAGAATTTTCCCCACGACCGACGTCAGGCTGACTGGTCTATAATTCCCTGCTTTCTCTCTACCTCCCTTTTTAAATAGTGGGGTTACATTAGCTACCCTCCAATCTGTAGGAACTGTTCCAGAGTCTATAGAATCTTGGAAGATGACCACCGTTGCATCCACTATTTCTAGGGCCACTTCCTTAAGTACTCTGGGATGCATACCATCAGGCCCTGGGGATTAATCGGCCTTCAATCCCATCAATTTCCCCAACACCATTTCTCTACTAATACTGATTTCTTTCAGTTACTCTCTCTCACTAAACCCTGTGTTCCCCAACATTTCTGGTATGATATTTGTGTCCTCCTTTGTGAAGACAGAACCAAAGTATGCATTGAGTTGGTCAGCCATTTCTTTGTCCCCCATGATAAATTCCCCTGTTTCTGACTGTAAGGGACCTACATTTGTCTTCACCAATCTTTTTCTCTTCACATACCTATAGAAACTTTTACAGTCAGTTTTTATGTTCCCGCAAGCTTGCTCTCATACTCTATTTTCCCCTTCTTAATCAATCCATTGGTCCTCCTTTGCTGAATTCTAAGCTGGTCCCAATCCTCAGGTCTGTTATTTTTCCTGGCAAATTTATATGCCTCTTCCTTGGATCTAATGCTATCTCTAATTTCCCTTGTAAGCCATGGTTTGGCTACCTTTCCCATTTTACTTTTGCCCCAGACAGGGATAAACAATTGTTGCAGTTCATCCATGCGCTCTTTAAATGTTTGCCATTGCTATCCACCTTCATCCCTTTAAGTAACATTTCTCAATCCGTCATGGCCAACTCGCGCCTCATACCTTTGTAGTTTCCTTTACTAAGATTCAGGACCCTTGTCTCAGAATCAACTACGTCACTCTCCATCTTGATGAAGAATTCTATAATATCATGGTCGCTCGTCCCCAAGGGGTCTCACACCACTCGATTGTCAATTATTCCTCTCTCATTACATAATACCCAGTCTAGGATGGCTTGTTCTCTAGTTGGTTCCTCAACGTATGGTCCAGAAAACCATCCCTTATACACTCCAAGAATTCCTCTTCTACAATATTGTGACTAATTTGATTTGCCTAATCTATATTTAGATTAAATTCACCCATAATTACAGATGTTCCTTTATCGCATGCATCTCTAATTTCCTGTTTAATGCCATTCCCAACATCACCACTGCAGTTTGAGGGTCTATATACAATCCCCACTAACGTTTTTTGCCCCTTAGCGTTTCTCAGCTCTACCCAGACAGATTCCACATTGTCAGAGCTAATATCTTTCCTCACTATTGCATTAATTTCCTCTTTAACCAACAATGCAACTCCACCGCCTTTTGCTTTTTTCTGTCCTTCCTAAATCTTGAATATCCCTGGATCTTCATTTCCCATCCCTGGTCACCTTGCAGCCATGTCCCTATAATCCCGACTATATCATACCCGTTTACATCTATTTGCGCAATTAATTCTTCCACTTTATTGTGAATGCTCCACGCGTTAAGGCACAAAGCCTTAAGGCTTGTCTTTTTAACATTACTTGTCCTCTTCCCAATATTTTTCACAGTGTCTCTGTTTGATTCTGGCCCTTGATTTCTCTGCCTATCACTTTTCTTATTTCCCTTACTGTCTTTTGTTCTTGTCTTTGATCCCCCCTCCTCTGACTTCTTGCAAAGGTCACCATCCCCCTGCCATTTTAGTTTAAACCCTCCCCAACCACTCTGGCAAATACTCTCCCTAGGACATCAGTCCCAGTCCTGCCCAGGTGTAACCCGTCCAGTTTGTACTGGTCCCAATTGATGTCAATTGATGTAATCCTGAGATCACTACCTTTGAGGTCCTACTTTTCAACTTACTTCCTCGCTCCATATATTCTGCTTTTAGAACCTCATCCTTTTTTTTCACCTATGTCGTTTGTACCAATGTGTAGCACGACCACTGGCTGTTCACCCTCCCCCTTCAGAATGTCCAGTAACAGCTCTGAGACATCCTTGACCCGAGCACCAGGGAGGCAACATACCATCCTGGAGTCTCTTTTGCGGCCACAGAAATTCCTATCTATTCCCCTTACAATTGAATCCCCTATAACTATTGCATTCCCACATTTTTTACTCCTCCCCTGTGCAGCAGAGCCAACTGTGGTGCAACGAATTGGGCTGTTGCTGCTTTCCCCTGAGAGACCATTCCCCCCAACAGTATCCAAAACAGTTTATCTGTTTTGCAGGGGAATAGCCACAGGAGATTCCTGAACTACCTGCCTAGTCCTCTTGCTCTGCCTGGTGGTCACCCATTCCCCTCCTGCCTGTGGGGTCTGAGCCTGCGGTGTGACCACCTCTCTATACGTGCTATCCACGATACTCTCTGCCTCGTGGATACTCCACAGTGTCCCCAGCTGCCGCTCCAGCTCCGAAACCCAGGCTTCCAGGAGCTGCAGCTGGACATACCTCCTGCACACATGCTGGTCCCAGGCACTGGAATTGTTCCCGGCTTCCAACATGGAGCACGAGGAGCACACCACAGCTTTGAGCTCACCTGCCAGGACTTAACCCTTAATCAGTTACTCTCGGGTCATTCTTCCCTGGTCCTCATTACTACAGAATTCCCTAAAAAAAAATAAACTTTAAACTTTTAAACTTTTCTTACCTGAGATACTTGCCCAGCTATTTCGAGCTATTCCCTAACAGCAGTGACTCATCAGCCAATCACCTTGCAGCTCTCCTGTGACATCACTGTTGGCTTTTGTTTCAAAACATCGGCGCGCTGGAAGTGGTCTGACTGCTCTCTGCTCCTCTCCCGGAAGGTAAGAGACTGGGCCTCGATCCTCGGGTTTGATTTATCGGCTCCGCTCTCGGCATTCTCCCCACAGGTCCACTCCACTCCTCTCCCGGAAGGTAAGAGACTGGGCCTCGATCCTCGGGTTTGATTTATAGGTTCCGCTCTTGGCGTTCTCCCCACAGGTCCACTCCTCTCCTCTCCTCTCCGCTCCCGGAAGGTAAGAGACTGGGCTTCGATGCTTGGGTTTGATTTATAGGGTCCGCTCTCGGCGTTCTCCCCACAGGTCCACTCCTCTCCGCTCCCGGAAGGTAAGAGACTGGGCCTCGATCCTCGGGTTTGATTTATAGGTTCCGCTCTTGGCGTTCTCCCCACAGGTCCACTCCTCTCCTCTCCTCTCCGCTCCCGGAAGGTAAGAGACTGGGCCTCGATGCTTGGGTTTGATTTATAGGGTCCGCTCTCGGCGTTCTCCCCACAGGTCCACTCCTCTCCGCTCCCGGAAGGTAAGAGACTGGGCCTCAATCCTTGGGTTTGATTTATAGGGTCCGCTCTCGGCGTTCTCCCCACAGGTCCACTCCTCTCCTCTCCTCTCCACTCCCGGAAGGTAAGAGACTGGGCCTCGATGCTTGGGTTCGATTTATAGGCTCCGGTTTTGGCGTTCTCCCCAAAAGTCCGCTTCGCTCCTCTCCGCTCCGCTCCCGGAAGGTAAGGGCAGCGGTGGGGGCTATCAGAGTCCTGGTTGGGGTGAGATCAAAGGCCTTGCGGTGAGGTTAGGGGTGTTATGATGCTGGATTACTCAACACTCAGGAAACCAGGCTGACCAGAGTTAAAGTTGAAAAGTTGAATGACTACGAGGCTCACAGCCTCATTACCATACTTAAAGTACTGACTTGCCTCCTTGAAGTGAGTTGGCTGCCCACCCACCTTCTGCCTCAGTTAAAGTCGGAATTAGGTGAATTAGAGGTGGGTTTCAGTTGGGAATCTGATTTTTAAGACTTTAAACCCCCGCCCAACCCAAACCTGCCCATCTTTTAGCTTAAAATTCTCCCGCTGTGTGCTGTCAGATTGCATATTTGACATCAAGTCTTAGCCGAGTCATAACTTAGTTCAGCTAAGTGTTAAGAAGATCAAAACCATTGGCTTTGCTCCCTGTCATAAACTCCTCTTGCCTTGCTATTGACCTCCTCCATGATCTCAGGGTAAACCAGAGCATTTGCAGCCTTGGTGTGTTGTTCAACCTTGGCCAGAGCTTCAAACCTCACATTCTATCCACCACTAAGATTGTTTATTTCCACCTCCACAATAGTGTGCACCACCCTCTCTACCTTATCCTCTCTATTGTTGAGATCCTCATACACGGCTTTGTCACCTCCATTTTTCTGATGTCCCACCCTTCACCCTCCATGAACTCCAACTCGTCCAAAACTCTGCTGCGTGTATCCTGTTCTTGCTAAGGGTCGCTCACCATCACCCCTGTCCTTGCGACCCTACAATGGCATCTAGTTACTCTGTGCAGTAAATTTAAAATCCCTGTCCTTGGTTTTACCCCAGCCTACCTCTACAATCTCCTCCAGCACATATAACCCTCTAAAACACTCCATTAATCTCGTTCTGGTGTTCTGTTCATCTGCCTTCCCTTTCACAACATCAACAGTGGAGCCATCAGCAGCCATGATCCCACACTGTGGGATTCGTTTTTTAAACCTCTCTGAGTCACCACCTCTAGCTCCAGGCTTAAAAGTATTCTCAAAGCCCTTCTTTTCAACCAAGTTTTTGATCACGCCATTCAATATTGGTGGCTGTTTCCTAATACCTATTTACAAGGCATCTTGATATATTTCTTTACCTTAAAAGTATTATTTAATGAAAAGTTAGTGTCATTGATGCCCTAAAGGCTTGTACCTCCCACATGTATTATGGCCTGCTCCTTTAGAACAATTGTAAGGGCTTTACTTGGTGTGTTTTTTCAAGTCAAAAACATAGTTCTTCGATTCATCCTGGACACAGCCACAGTGTCTTATGTTTTCATGTGTCTGGCCTCCCCAACAGTGATTTGTGCTACATTACCAAGGCTGCACATGCCCACAGATATGTTTTGTCCCAGAAATGCCATTAGTGGCAGTTATTTTAGATCACTCAACTGTTGTCAGTCCAACCTTTAAATACTGAGTAAGTGCTTGATGATTGCTTCAGCAACTAGTTAGAGGGTTTTATTGCATCCATGTTTACATTAGCTGCAGAAGAATTTGTGGCCAGTAACAAAATGGAAGATAAATGGTGAAGAGGAACAAGTTTGTGATCCGAAAATGATCATAAGCCAGTCGACTGAACACTTTTTTCACTTGCAAGGAGTAATTTAGTAATTTTTAGGCCTTTAGTCTCAACCCACTTTGGGCCCATAGGTGAGGACATTTAAATAAAATGTTGCTTTGCACTGCAGGCAGTGTACTGCACATCATGCACAAGTTAAAACATGCACAATTGTGACAAAATAGCCTGCTTCATTAAACAAGTGTTATGCACAAAAAGACTACACCTAATCTTTTGATAACTGCACAAACACTGTTTTTTTATTGTGACCAACAAAGCCAAATAAACAAAAATCTATACTTTGAAAGAAAACTAAATGGAAAATGACAAAAATTGTCAGTTGATGTCAGTCATTGTAACTACCATTGAGGGTCACAACAAAAATCCCCCCATTAATAAAGCCCCTGGAGCTGCAAATATTCCCACAAAGTGCTAGGTTGTAAGAACTACAATGAACAATTCCCGGCAGTGGATCAGGACCTGTTAAACTGTGCATTTTTACCCTTCTCACAATTAAGTTTTCATTATTAAAAGAAACACAAACTGTTTCTGTAGGCAGATCAACTCCCAAGCATACCATCCAACAACAAGTAAATGTTACAGGGTACTACAACCTCTGGCCTAAATAACCAATTGCAGGCACCCATTTATGCAGATAGTTTTTTTTCCTCCTTATGGAAAGTTAAGTATTCCTGCCAGGGAAAAACAGCATGTTGAGAATGTGTACTGGCTGATGTTCCAAACCACTTGAATTTCTTCATCCGAGTCAGTATTCTTGTCTTCAAATCCCTCCATGCTTCGCTCCACCCTATCTCTGCTATTTTTCCAGTCCTACGTCTCAGGACATACTCTCCACTCTCTGACCTTGGTCCACTGCTCATCTCTGCCATCTTCCCCTTCACATCATGAGCAGAGCCTTTGGCTAAGCATGCCCTGCATTCTGAAACCACTTCCTTAATTGTCTGCAATTTACTATCATTCTCAAAACAGTAAGAATGGCAACTTGTATTTTTTACAGCATGTATGCCTTCTGGTTGTGGGTTCAGGTCCTACTCAAGAGATTTGAGCACATAATCTAGGCTAACAGTTTAGTGTAGTACTGAAGGAGTGCTGCACTGTCAGAGGTGCCGACATGCAAATGAAACATTAAGCCAGGGCCCTGTCTGCTCTCTTAGGTGGAGGTATAAAATTCTATTTTGTACACGAGCAGGAGAGTTACACCTGGTGTCCTGGCCTATATTTATCCCTTATCTAGCATCACTAAAGCAGATTATCTAGTCTCTAGCTCATTGCTATTTGTGGCTGTACACACATTAAATGCCATGCTTTCTACATTGCAACTGTAACTACACATTAAAAGTAGTTCATTGTTGTTGAATGGCAGATCAGCCTTGCGCAGCCCTTCTCTATTCAACCATTTATGATGTTCTTTGCAGCCTCTTCTGCGGAACACCACAGATGTGCCTCCTCTCTGGCCCGAGGACAAAGTGTTAATATTTATTGATTGGTTATTAATTATATTCAAGTTGTAGGTATTAATTGAGGACTTAACTGTGTATTATATATATATTGAAAGAGGGGTTCCTTTGGGTGGAAATGTATGGTATGCAATGCATGTCTCTGTAAATAAAGACTTGAAAGTGAATAAAAATTAAGTTCCAGTATTCTATCCTTAACCACCAGGCTACTTGAGTTTTTGACACAAAGATCTGGTATTCTTAGGCATGCTCTCTGATCCTGTAAGCTTTGGCATGGTCAATGCTTATGCATTTTTGGGTCACTTACTTTGCCAAACATCTTGACGATAGAGAATTTCTTGTATACCTGAGTTTCCATCCTCCTTACTGGGAACATAGCATTGACCTGCTCGGTTCCCCTCAGATCCAAATATGAGAACTTCTCTGCACCCCCTACACTATCACCTGGAGATTCTGCATTGTAAAAGGAACAATTCTCCCTCTGTTCTACTGTCTTGTACTTACATGAAACATGACCCATTTTCTAGCCAGGAGCAGAACTGCCAAACCATTTCAATGTTGGTTAGTTCCCCTTTAAGGCAGAGTTGCAACCTTTTAAATGTGCTACTGTGCCACACATCTTGCGCAATCCATGCAGGGAGTGCAACATTCATGGTTAAATGAGTGGACCCCAAAAAATGTTTCATGTGACAGAACTGCATTCTGCCCAGCAATAGGACCAAAACATTTAGTCCATAGTGCTTCTAAGATCAGCCACCAATGATGGAGCAGAGGGATTGAGGAACCAGCAGTATTAAGGACAGGAGAGTGGGGAATTCAGGTCGAGGCAAGCACTCAAATAGAGTACAATGAGATGGTGGAGGGATTTGAAAATGAGTATGAGTTACTTAAAATTGATGTGTTGGGGTATAGGGGAGTCAGCAGAAATTGCCAAGGACTGGGAGTGATGGATGTGCACAAAATTGTGCAAGAAACAATTTTGATCACAGAGTTCCGGATTAACCATAGATTGTGAAGGTTCAAGAGACCAGGTCAGAGGAGAGCACTGAATAAACCTAGAACTGACAAAAATGTAGATTCTGGTTTCAGCAATGTAACAAGAGGGGTAAAGGGTTATGTGGAAAATATTTAGGGGATGGAAAATTGCACTCTTGGTGACTAGCTGGATGTGTGTCAGGAAAGTCAGCTCTAGGCCAAGCAGAATGCTTGGATAAACAGTGCCTAGACCAGCATAAGTGGACTGCTGGGGAGAATGATGGGGCAGGAGCAGGAAATACACTTGGAGACAAAAAGGAACACTTTGGTTTTTCCAACATGGAACTGAAGAAAATTTCAGCTGATTCACAACTTGATGTCAGACAATCAGTTAGGTAGTGCTGCAACAACCTGGGAGTAGATGGTGGAGGAAGACAAGTATATTTGGATGTCACGAGCATAGGTTTGAAAAGTGACTTCACTGTTGTGAATGATGTTATTGAGGATTGATGCATGGATGTTAAATAAGAGGGGACCGAGGAAGGAGCCCTGAGGGACAGCACAGAGGACAAGGTGGGCAGAAGCAGAGGTAGATACAAGACACAGCATTAGACCCAGCACCATATTAAATATTCAGCAAAGCAGAGCAATTTGGGGAGGGTGGAGTTTTGTACATTATCTGACCATTTATTACATGGCAGCAAAGTACTGTGGAAGAGAAACAGCGTCCATGTGCCCCTGCTCGGAAGGTGTGTGTCATGCTTGTTGAGCTGGTTCTTGCTGGGATTTTAGGTCATTAGGGAGAAAACATACCCGAGGGTAGAAGATCTGACCAAGTGCACAGTTGCACAGGCACAGTGGGAATCGGGAGTTTGGACAAGTCAGCCTTCATCATATCTTATCTGATTGCTTCTGTGTTTGATTTTCTGTCATGAGTTTTTTGTTTGGACGAATATTGGCAGCAGAATACATGCAAAATATTTAAATAAATACCTACATAGTTTCATAGCTTCAATGGCAGAATTGTGCTTTTTGCCTTCAGGGACCGTTTTGAATGGGCACATGGGAATCACCATGTATGCTGGAATTCTTAAAGATGACTAGACTTGAGATTTTTTTGTTGCAGTGCCGTACGTATTAATGTGTTTGCTGTTTCAATGGACATATTTTCAATATTTCTGACATTTGTGTTAAGATGCATTTCTGAAATGATTTTTTTGAAAGGAGACAAGTTTTATTTACTTATGCTGATAAGTCTGTTTTTAGATGTCCAACTAAAACAGTCCATTATTGCCTGCTGGAAAGAAGCTGAAGTATTTACAGGAGAGGAGCAGGAGACATGAAAAGCAACTCGACCAATACCAAGTTTCTCTGGAGCCATAAGGCATCTAAGGCAGCTAGTGAAGGTAAAGTGAACTGTGAGGTTGGTGTAAATGTGACCCAAATACAGATGAAAGAATACATGTGAGAGAGACCAGCAGGCACTGGCTGAACTGACCTCACCTGCTATTATGCCATCAACCATACCTGCAGGCCTTGGCACACTAGGTGCTAATGACTGGGGACAGCTGCCTCCATGGGCTCTGGGCCACTAGGGAGTTGATTGCTGACCTTTTCCATCTGCTGCAAGGATACATACAACCAACCTGCAAAGGCAAGGCACTTTCAACGGCTTTCAAAATCATCAGTACTTTCAATGATTCTGCCTCAGACTCATTTCTTGGCTAGCACATCCATATCAGTTAATTTACTAAGCACACTTGTATCAGCATTTAATTCTAGTTCCAAAATACACCTGCAAATGGAAATTGCACTTGAGAATACTGTGTGGGATTCTTATGTAAATGCTTGGTTGCAGGATGCAGGTTGGTGTTAGGCCCGAGTTTGGAGGCTGCCTGCTGCTTCAACTTTCCCCTCTTGCTCCATGTTGTTGTATGCCAGGATGTCCAAGATGGCCTCCTTTGAGCCCTTCTCCAGTTTGGGTCTGATCCATCGTGTCTTGTATTATGTGCCATCTTGTTATGCAAACAGAGAATTAGGGGCCGAAAATCCCCAGATTTACTCTGCAGCTGTAAGTGTGACAGAACGGAAATCTCACTGTGTTAGTAAGCACTGGTCCTGATCCCATCAGAGTATCCAAAGTTAGGAGAATGTCAGCCAAATGAAATAATCCCAGCTCGCGCCAGTGTGGGTGCATCTTGGCACCCAGTGAGGAAGGAGGGAAAAGATGTGATTGTATAGCCACATGGGGTTACCACAAGTGGTCCCATACCAAAAGTTGCTACTCTCATTCTTCTACAACCTGAAACTAATAATCAACTGAGATGCGTAATGAAATAGTTTTGATTTTCAGTGCATGGCTTCTGCATGAGGGCACCTGGCTGGCATTTAATGAAATGAAACAATACCATGAGTATCACCACAATTGATTGCTTTTAATCCCAACATGACGCTTTGTCTAGTCAATCCAGCTTTTTAAAAATAATCAATTGTGACCTGCCCAGACCAGATCTGAAATTAGTTAAAAGAAATGTATAAAGCAAAATAAATGGAACTGCCCAACCATCACAGGAACTGATATTGTCGCAAATATAAAATTCTATGTAAATACTTTTATTATATGTGGTCTGCAAATTACTACATGCAGTTAAATTAAATACACATATTATATGAAAATATTTCCTCCACACAGATTATGTAGAGCTAGGCCCTCAAATTACAAGGGGGTTACATCCTATCTAAACGTAGGATCTAGGCAGACCTCCCCCCTCAAGAGATGGCAGTGACTTGGTTACACTGAAACTCTACCATTTTTGGGCCTTCCTCAGTTCCTTGTAAGGGGTGGAGCTTTCCTCTACCTCTTTACAGTGCAAATGTCAGGCAGGTTTAGTGCTTGGGTCAGGGTGGGGGAGGAGGGACTTGGCATTTGTGTGATTGCCTAGATGTCCAAAGTATTAAGTGTTTTTAGAATTTTGTTTAACCTGATTGGTCCCCTTTGCTCAGGACGACAATTGTAATTTTGGCTGGACATTCTACCCCAGGGTGGACAATTGTAGGAGTTTCTGGGGGCATGAAGCAGGTAAGCGCTAGAGATGTGCCAGCTTGCACCATATAAATAAGGTAACCTCCCCTCTGACCCTGAAAACTACAGGTGGGGGGGCAATGTTGGAGGATTCTATCAGAAACAGTGGCAGACTAACCACTGACATTGTGACTCATGGAGTTTCAGGGCCATACACATTTCCTATAGGCATTTTGTACATTGGATATACTTTAATAACTGTGTGATTATCACTTCAATTAAGTATTGTAATAGAGCATTAATAATTGTGTGATGTGTAACCACAGAGATAAACATCAGGAAATATTTATTTTAATTCTATTATATGGAACACAGCCACTGTCTTCTGAGATACAGCTGGTTGCAGATGAAGTACGGTTGAGAAAAGTTCTGGTGTCACAGTTTTAGTATCCTGTGCTGTACAGTCAAAGTGTGATGGAGATTTAGTGCAATATGATAGAATATAACTGGATAAAATATGTTTTGTCTCCTGGAGTCTGCCTGTTTAAGTTGATGAGATTTCCCAGCACTGTCTGCCCAAGAGGGCCATTTACCAGAGATCCTTTGTGGTATAGTGACTGATGTAATGTTGGTCAAGATGTTCTGCTCCACTGAATTTCACATGTATGCAGACAGAATTGATTCAATGTATAACTCTGCTGGGCCTCAATTCCATTGTTTTAACAAAAGCATTTTTTCCACATTTCAGGAGCAATGGTTGGAATTGCAAGTAAATCTTCCAATTCCAGCTGATTCCCCCATGTCTTGTCCCCTTAATGTCCTCTTGACTCCTTTTCCCCTTCTAACCTCACTCCTGTCCATATCCCTTTCCCCTAGGTTTTTGCTGCTCCCTCTGACTGACCCCTTATTGACCTAAGTAATCTAATCTTAGCAAGAACTTAACCTTCATTTCCCTATGGTTACATCTCTAACATTTCCAAACTCCCATACGAAGCTGAAGCCTTTGGCTGTTACTTTCATTTCTGTGCTTTTTTGGGATAGGAACACCCTATTCCTACTTCCCATCACCCTGTGAACATTATTAGAGAAATCTCCAAGCCTGTTTGTGAAGAAGACACTGAGACTAGGATGCTTTGATGGAGATTGTTTATTGCTTGCCACAGAGCTTACTTCTGCTCACCAAATAACACCAGCCACAAGTGCTGGCTGGCTCTTTATATATACACACTCGAATACAATTAACAATTTAACACCAACACCTGTTCACCCTATTATCTTGAACGACCAGGTATTTATCATCCATTAACAGAACTTCAGACCCTAACAGATTTCCCCTTTTTTCTTCAAATTAAATACGTATATATATATGTGTGTATAAGAAAAAGAAATAAAAAATAATGACAGATTTTTCTTTACATTATTTATCATTAACTTTCAACAACACCAGCCATTAACATGTTGTTTAAAAAAAACTTGTTTAAAGAAAAAGCAATCTTATTGTAAAAAGAATTTTCTACATTTTCCTAACTTATAACACAAGATATAACTCTTCGAGGACATCCAGCAATTTTTTAAACAAGCATCTCTTTTAGTAAAACAATCCGACAACTGATGACTTGTGTCAACCCATTTTATTTTGGAAATTTCTTTTCTTTCCAACATTTATTTTATACTCACGGGATCAATTCTCAACCTCTTTTCTGCGACACTTTTTGTCGAATGGACATTGTCCCAGAGAGAATGGTTATCTATGTAGCATTCTATAGGAAAACCCTTCTCCGATTGCCCCTTATACAAGAGTTCCTTTAAAATACTCGATAAATACATACCCATATCTATTGCTTCTATCAGTGTAAGTGTTTCAGCAGCTAAGGTGCTTTTAACTATCCTCTTTATTTTCTTCGATTCCCAGGCTAACGAACAACATTTATCATTTCTTCCCATCAAAAATATAATGAACCCTGCTGCACTCGAATAATCGGGAAGATTAGCATGTGAGGCGTCACTAAAAATGACCAATGTCATCTCTTCTGGGTCACCCAGTGCTGGAAACTTAAGTGTATATTTATCAAAATTCAATCTCTTCAATGTCTTATTTGCTTTCAGCACTTCCCCAACAGTAGCATGTTTCAGCATGATGCTCAATTCTAATACATCATAGCAAGCATCTGGCCTAGTTTGTGCGCACAACCAGTTCAACTGCCCGATTAAGCTCCTTAACTGGTCTTTGTCTTCTTCCTTGGTTGCAGAGTCTTCCTCTTGTGAAGGTCTGGCCCAAAGTATTGGGATCCTGTTAACATTCTGTAGGTAAGACTGTTGATTTAGGGTTACCCCCAACTTAGTCTGCCTAATATTCAACCCTATATATTTAAAAGCTCCAGAAGCCTGACTTCCAATTTAAATTCCTGCAGAACTTTATCGACCACAAATTTCTCAAATGCCTCAGATCCTCCCCACAGAAAA
Organism: Heterodontus francisci; assembly: GCF_036365525.1. NCBI lineage: Eukaryota > Metazoa > Chordata > Chondrichthyes > Heterodontiformes > Heterodontidae > Heterodontus > Heterodontus francisci. Next base: position 23,722,134 of record NC_090397.1, read on the forward strand.
TAGTCCACATGCATCAAAAAAATGCCTGCTAGTTTTTCTTCATAGCACCAATAAAACATTGGCGGATCCACCTTTAGTTGAATACAACCAGCTTTTTGTAGGACGGACTTAACTGAAAAAATACCACACCCTGGGTGCATCATTTAACCCTTAAACACACTTGTTCAGCTTCCATAATTTCACTTCAATATCTCCAGCTTCTTTTGGTGGCTTTAAAAATACTTCCCTTTGAAATTTCTCCCCTTGCATAAATGCTGCTTTGATGTCAATGGACTTACATACCCATGAATGTGTCACTAAAAGGGCGAGGAAAATCCTTAAACTTGCTTTTCCTGCTGTTGGGGAGTCCACTCTAACGTCCTGGTTGCCAAGTTGTTCCTCAAATCCCCAAGCTACAAGTCTGACCTTCGCTTTATATGTACCATCGGGAAGTACTTTCTCTGTACATTTCCATCTATGGGACAATGCTGGTTGTCCTCTATCTGACACCTCCATGTATATGCCAAACTCTCTCCAACTGTCAAGTTCTTTTTTCTTGGCATCCTTTATCAATTTACCAGCCACTAGAGCTTCTCTATTGTAAGGGCTCCTACTTCTTGTGGCACCCCTCGCCTGCTCTCTGGCCCTTGCTCTTGTGAAACCACGTCCCCTGCTAGAGTTCCTAACCCTTTCTGGACTGCTACTACTCGACCTGTCCCTGCTACAACCAGACTTCCTTTCACAAGTTCGTGACCTTTTCCTTTGACTATGATCATCTTCAGGCCCACTGTCTGAACTTATACTACGTTTACTGGCCTTCCACATTTTCACTTCCTTCTGCCAATCTATAGGTCTGATATCCTGTCCCTTGTCTTGCACATTCAGCCAATGTTTGCATTTCCCTATGGCCTTTCCTGCCTTTCCTATAATGGTGGCTTCCCTCCATTCACTAGTCCCTCCTGGCATATATATCACTCCAGTCCCAACTATTGGTAGTTGACCTTTGGGATAAATGGCCTTATCTGGATCTTCACTATCACTTAATCCACTCTCAGTCAACCCATTATCTGCCACAAACTGTTGCTTGCAAAGGTCTGACATATGTGTTTGCGAAGTACATGGTGTATCATCAGTGTCCAGCATTTGTTCAGATTCGGTCAATGTATAATCAGTGCCAATAAGCCGCGAGGAATGTACTATAACGGTTTGGTTGCCATATTGCAAAATCACCCTTTTGCCATCAGTGCCTATAACTTTTCCTGGGCCTCCCCATTCTTTCTGCCCTTCTCTTTTGTAATACACTATATGCCCGATATCAAGATTCTTTTCTGACGGCCTGATCCTATATCTCAAAGCTCTCCTTATATTTTCTGAAACCTCTGCCTTAATAAATGCTCTTCTCCCTGCATGAATGGCATTCAAATGTTCTGCAAAAATTGAACTAATTGTAATTGTCTCTTAAGCCGGCGCAGGATCCCACATTACTGAAGCTATTTTCGGATTCCTGCCATAAACTAATTGATATGGGCTGTAGCCCCCAATGATTTGAAGTGTGTTTTTCGCATGTACTGCCCATGCCAGAACAGTAGTCAATTTACAATTTGGCTGGTCTGCTAAAATTTTTCGGAGCATTTTGTCAATCACGGCATGATTTCTCTCACAAATCCCATTCCTAAAAGGACTTTCTGCTGCTTTGTGCATTGCTACAATATTCATGTTTTGACACATACTCCCGAACTCATCATTGGCAAATTCTCCTCCATTGTCGGTTAGAAACCTAGCTGATGCTCCCAGTCCTGTTCCTATCCACCTTTCCATTATCTTGTCCACTATTACTGTTTTTTTTTACTATAAATTACCGTTGACAGACTGAATCTAGTCACCACGTCTATAAAGTGTAGAATAAAAATGTTTTCTTCTTTATCCCATACCTTCAAGTCCATTGCTACGGTTCTATTAAAGTCCCTTGCTAATGGGAGACTCACTATGGGTCACGATGGTGTCCTCCTGTATTTTTTACAGAATATCACATTTTTCACTGATATCTTTGATAAGTTTAATGTAGTTATCATCTATTACCCCTGCATCTTTTAACAGAATCTTCAACCTATGACAAGATGGATGTGTAAACTGTTGATGTAGTTTTGAAATAATTTGCCTTTTCTTCTTTAAATCCCTACCCCCGGATGCTATTTATACTTCTTTAACATCCTGCTTAGAGATGTTAGGTCTTGCTAAAGGAATACAATAATCTCCCGACTGTGTAAACCGCAAAGCTACAGATTTCCCAAAGACAATTGCATTATCATGTTCCATATCCAATTTCGTCTGAGCCTTTTTCATAGACAGTTTACTTAACAGCAAAGATATATCACTGGATACTACATCCATACTAATAAAATGGTTCACCCCTGCTATTTTATATGGAATTACCAATCTTTTTAGTGATTTCAACGTGTTGTCATCCCCAAACCTGAAGCAGGTAAAACTGTCGTATTCTTTGACCTTATTTTGGTCTTCCTTACTTAAAGAATCCATGTAACATCTTCACCAGTCCACTCCACATACTGTGAACATACACCCACTGTCTAGTTCTGCGTAATTGAACAAATCTGTGACTAGGACACTCGATTACCAGACTGAAGTTTCTCATGACCAGTACAATTTCTTCTGATTGATCAATAGTGTCATCCTTGCCTTCCGAACCTTCCACGTCATGTGTCATCTCAAAATCCCTTATATTCCTTTTTGGACAATGCAACACATAGTGATACTTTGAGTCACATTGGAAACACCTGTTGACTACCCCTTGGTTATTCCTGGCGGTCATCCTTCTGCTATAATTACCCAATTCCTACCGTCTGTTATAGCTGCTAAAAAGGTCTCTATCCTCATTCGTTTTGTATGTGTTTCTCCTTTAGTACTGTTGCTTGGGTCCCATATTTGAATGGCCTCGAAATGCTGCTAGCATTGTATCCTCCACCTTCGGTGTCGCTGCTAAAGAGCCTATCTGCGCCATGAAAGCGGCCAGAAAGGAATGTTTTCCCAAAAATTCTTTTAGGGCATCAGATATCTGATCAAACAGCGTAACTTTTTCATTGACTCCAACTCCATTTAATACCTAGAGTCTATCCATGTTTGATATCCTAGCACAATCCAACAATTTGAAGGCAAGTACTGATCTAGGAATTTCCAAGCCGAATCGCTGGAACCTTGCATATAGTCGGTTAAACTCCATAATATATTCTTCAATGGAAAAACAATCCACTGTTCTAAATTTATCAAAGTCCGACCACACCTCATAGGCACTCAGTAAGTCATCTTTCATATAAATTTTATCCATATATTTCAAAAGTTTGTCCAAACCTTCCTCCCTTCCTCATCGTCCAAAAGATAAGCCTCTAGCTCCAAGAAAACTTTGCCTTTGTCTTGCTTCTGGTGGGAAGTGAAAGTACAAGGGCCATTCCTCCAACTGGGTCTGATGAGTCCTCCTATCTCTCCCTGGACCATGACAAAACATATTTCCGAGTTTATAAAATATCCAGCCTCATTTCCTGTCACTTCGCTCTCATCTCCTCTCCCTCCTGTCACAATGATTTCATCTCCTTCCTGTCACAACGCTGTTATCTCCTCTCCTTCCTGTCACTGCGATCTCAAGGTACCTCTTGCTCTCATCTTCCAAACATCCACATTTTCCTTCACATTCACCAGAGAATCTTCCACCATTTCTGCCAACAACATTAAGCACATCTTTCCCCCTTTTATCTGCACTTCCTCGGACTTAATATACTGTATTCACTGCTCACAGTGCTCTTCTATACTGGAGGGACTAGATACAGATTGGGTAACCATTATGTGAAACATCCCTGGTCTGTCAGCATGTGTGATCCTGATCTCCCTGTACATCAGCACTTCAACTCCCCTCCCTCACCCCCATTCCTATTCTGACCTTTCTATCTTTGACTTTTTACACTGTCCCAATAAAGCTCAACGCAGCTTTAAGAATAGTAGGGACCAATTTTCCAGAGACAGTGAGCTCAGCTCACAGCAAACATTTTTATGTTCCCTGTTTCTGCCAGACACTGACTTTGCATGATTTACTTAGTTAAGCCCATGTACTTGTGGCCCGCAACTTTGTTGCCAAGTTTGTGCCTGCAGTTGGGAGTCTGCCAAAGGAGTAGGAGGATGGGAATTGTCGTGATTTACCAGTCCCTAAAGCAAATATTTTTCAGCCTTTCCAAAGACTGAGCAAACAATTTGCATGAGCTGGGGAATACGAGAGCGGAATAGAAATTCCATAGTGCTAGCCTGCTGGGGTAAACTGGGCTCAGGGAACAAGGTCAGCCCGAAGGCCAACCAAAATTGGGCCTTGGGCATCATTTAAATCAGATGCCTCCTTCTCACCCCCAGACAACTCGGCGGCAAAGCAGACATCAATGTTGGGCCTCTACCTTCCTGACAGCAGCCCTCAGGTAAGTCTTGCAAGGTGAGGGTTCCTGTTAATCGTAGGGGTAGGTGGGGGGTGGTGGTGGTGAGAGAGACAATCATGATGCCTGTGGAGTTCTACAGGAAGCTTTAAAAAAAATAGAAATTTTTATAATTTACTTGTATTTGGTGGCCTTTGAAGAGATCTGAGTGAACTAATTTTGAGAAGTGGTCGTTCAACAGGTGCTAGACCCTAATTTACATATTCAAGCCAAAAGGCCTGCCCTAGGCTTCCTCAAAGGACGCATAAAGAAAAGGTCTCATGAATCTAGTAATGGGACCAACATCTGCACAGATTGGGCCCAGGATATCCCACTGCTAAATCTATATGCTTTGTGCTCATTCTACCCAAAAAATGAGTACAACATATACCAATTTCTACCGCATTTGCATCTCAAGGAAGCTGCCAAAGTAACATTAGCCAGAAGTACCATTTAGCAGGTAGATGGCCCAAGGTGAAATACCTGTCATTCAATACAGGTATTGATTGGTGATTTAGCAGTATGCAGGTGCTCCCTATTCTAGTCTGAATGAACATACAAGCATAAAATTTGAAGCTTTTGGTGACACTGACACTGCTATTCCTAAATTTTAAGCAGGTTGCAGTTGTCCTTGAAGTAGTTGGCACAGCTATGGAACTGGTTTCATGTTGACCTGAAGCCTGCAGAAACTGTTCCCCTTGGTCATTGATATGTAGGTGTGCCCAGTCTTGCAGATGTAATTGATGGCATGAGTGGGTAGTCCAGCTCTGGTACATGCTGATCTCTCAAGTATGCCTTCTTTTATCTGGCATTGTTTCAGTCAGAAAATACTATGTTTGCAGCAACTCTGAATCAATCCTTATCATTAGCAAGACCTTTAGTTGCTCCTTGGAGTTGGAGTTGAAGTGTGAATCAGCCATAATCTTATTGAACAACAGAACAGCCTCAAGGGTTTGAATGACCTAGTCCTTTCCTATATTCCTGTTGCCATGGGACATCCCAGCTTGCCCCAGATTCCTTGCAGATCCCTGTGATCCTGTTAAAGCTGGCCTAGGAAGAACTTTAAAAAAATGATACCCTCTGTTTCATCTGTTCCTATTCTAATTATGCCCTAAAAATACTTGCAATCGGTTTCTGGTGACTAAGTGGACAATAATTAGCTATTTTTAGGGTCATCTTAAAATTATATACTGTTATTATAAAACAAAATATGCAACAGAAATAGATTAAAATGGCATAATAATAATAGCACTGTAAGACTTGATTCCAAAAAAGAGTTGAGGAGTTCCAAGTGGTTTATTGAGAAGTGACAGTTCAAATTCAGAATAAGTAGACATACAGCTTGCAAAGGGTGAGGACAGTTTACCGGTTGCAGATCGGAGTGACGGATAGCAGGCAGAATAGTCTAATCTCTGTAGGCTGCCATGATGAATTCTTCTTCTTCCGTCGTCTCTCAAGCTGGCTGAGGGGTTAAGCCGAAGCTGGCATGGAACCACCTCGAGGATGAGAATCCCCTCATCTGCCAGCTTTCCCTTCTCGACTGCCCATTTTCATACCTTTTGTTCGGGGCCGGTAGATATCTCACCTCAATAATTCATTTAATTATCCTCGCTCATTCAGTTGTCCATTTACTGGAGAATAGTTGCTCAAGGCAGACCCCTCCCCACCTGGCTTCAGTCCCATTAAATCATCTTTGCTTATCTCTTGTAAAGACATGCTGTCACCTTCATCCAGGCAGCTTGTTTAGATATGCAGATTAGGATGCCTTTTCTCAACCTCATATCAAACTCACACAAAGGCCTGTTTCTATGTTATGTCCTTGACTGTATAACAAGCTGTCGTGAAAAAACCTCATATATTCTAACTGTGCTGTTCGGTTCTTGTGTTAGCTCTAGTGGTCTGCGAAAGAAGCTTTCTTAATTAGAGAGAGGGAGGGAGAGAGAAAAAGCACTATTTCCAAAGTATTTAATTCATTTCTTAAGATTTAATAAGGCCATTAGACTGCCATTTCTTACAGCATAACCCAATCCTTAAAATATATTGTGAAGATGAAAATTAGCAATATGTTTAAAGAAATGTTGCCTCTTTAAGTACTCCATTGACCATGGAGTGTTGCTGAAGCCTAGTCCAAGGCAAAAAAAAAAATTCCTGGCAATAAAATGGGAAATTATATGATTAACCTATTTAAATATTTTTTAAATCATCTTGGGCCCCTTGGGAACTGATCAGAACTTCGTCAGTTCTGATGAAGGGTTACTGACATGAAATATTAACTCTGCTTCTCTCTCCACAGATGCTGTCAGACCTGCTGAGTATTTCCAGCATTTCTTGTTTTTATTTTCCAGGTAGTTTCGAATCAGATGAGAAATGGCTCCTCAGTCTGCATGTCAAATTTCTCAACCCCTGCTATTTCCAATCTTTTTTCACTGCCATAGCTATTTAATGATTTTTAGTGCTTTTCCATTGCCCAACTGGGATGGCCATAGTTTATCATCCTCCACTATTTCATGAGGCATGTTTCTTTATTGCTACCTGTTGTCCTTCTGTTCCCTCTTTTCACAAATACCTCTGGGAGCCCATCACTAGTTCAAGAGAACCTGACGGGGGGGGGGGGGGGGGGGGGTATTTGCCAGGGTCAGGAAACAGGGGAATGAGCAGGTGGAAAGGCCCCAGTCACTGATCCATCAGGAATCACACCAGAATAGAAAATCTAGCCAAGCATCAGCAGACTATGGGAACACAGGCAGCATTACAGGTCAGCCCACGAATGCACTTAACCAATCTCCACACTTGTGGATTTCCAGCAACGATTGCTGCAGAGTGATCAGGAGTTTGAGTCCTTGCTGATCATCCTCTCCCTAAACCAGAGACACTGAGAGCAATGGTAACACACCTCTCACCACTCCAGCTGAGATCAACTACACCAGTGCAGACTGAGGATTGTATCTGCGACCTCCCAGCCTCTATGACTCAGTTACATACTGGATAAACTTTGAGGAGTTGGAAGAAATGTGTTAACAGACATGTTGAGATAGTCATGCTGGTTATTTATTGTTAGTTAATAAATGAGGCTCAACTTTCAACTAATTCGTGAGTAATGCTTTTAATTGTGGAATTTTATTGTTGACTTAACAAATTAGATTTTGCTAGAAAGCATACATTTCTCCTTATAATTTTATGCCTATTCTCCCATTTTAAATATTTCATCATTCTCCAAAAAGCATGTCATATTACTGATTAACACCATTTAGCTGTCTTTTTATTGATTGGCTTGCAACACTAGTTAATACATATAATTATCCCAGTACTGAGGAAGCTTGTCACAATTTATGGACAGAAACAAGCTACCAGAGAGCATGGTTAACACCAAACTCACATTGTCAATATTCCTTTAAGCCCAGAGCCTCCAATTAACAGGTGTGAAATGAAGTGCATTGTCTCAATTCATTCTCCCAATTCAAGTCATTGAGCTAGTTAGCTGGGCAGAATAACGGGCACTTCACTTAAGGTTGTTTTGTAGTGTTTGGTTCACTAACCAACTGGGGCAATATACGTAGAAGGGCAGAGAAAAAAGCACTGTGTTCACCATTTTAGGGAAACGCAGAGAGCTGTTACTGAATTTTTTCGCCTTTCCTTTTTGAATTTTCAACTGAACATGATAAAAGATGTGTTAGCATTCAGTGATGACTTATAAGATTTTGTTAAAGCTGGGTAATATGAGTCCTCTTACATTTCCAACAATTTGTATAATTGAGTCAAGAGGTTTCCAATAAATGCTTTTAAAGGGCTTGTATAATATTATCATAGTATTTCTGCTGATAGATAGCTTCATTCTGCACTGGAAACAGGTGCACCATGTGCTGCTCTGTTAAAACAACTACTGTTCCTATTTATTTATTAAAGAATATTTTTACAGGATAAGTTACTATGCTTTAACAGTGGAGAAATTTAACATTTAGATGACCTAGAAGGATGCACTTCACTGCTCCAGTAAATGGTGTGCTTAATCAAGTTATGAATGTCCTTCTTACTGTCTGGCCTGTATGTACATGCTATGTTCATTGTGCTGCTTCCATTCTTTTAACAGCATGTCAATAAAAAGACATTCTAATGCCCATGTTAGTGCAATTTGATACACAGCCATCTCTCTTAAATTGCAGCAGGATCTCTGCAATAACATCTACATGGGGGCTGACATTTCTGTTTGATGATCTTAATGAAAAAACAGACATGCATATAGAGTGGTGGAATGTTATGAGTAAATGCCAACTCCCTCAGAAAACTTGTGCGGCAGGTTGGTGAGATGTTATAATAAGATGAATTTAACTTGTTTCAGGCCAATTTCACTTGCTATGTGCCTTATCCTATACATTGGGCATCAAGCCATGTTTTTTCCTCCCCTGTTCCTATAGTTGCAGTGGGTGTTGAAGAGCATCTTTAACTAACATGTGTAATGTGGATTTGCTCCCTTATTTATCTACACAGCAACTGCTGCACTTCAAAGTAATTTATTGTTTGTGGTATTTTGGGATGCTCCTGAGATCTGAAAGGGTGCTATGTCAATATAATTTAGCTTTGCTAATGGTATTGAATAAGATACATTCTGCAGCTTCTTCAGAAGGCCACTAAGGCCAAAAAGTTGGATTTTTACCCAGAATGCACAGCAAGTCAGTGAAGTGATTGCTTCACACACTATTCCCAATGTTCTGGGGCTAATCAAAATTGGGCCTGATTTGCATTAAACAACGGACCTACCCTGCCAATCAGGCATTTTGATGTAGTTTACCCATCGGGGCCTGTCCAGTTCTGAGACTCTCTGATGCTGAGCTGTCCCCAAGGTAGCTCCTTGGGACTGAGGGATGGGTAGGCCCAGATTGGTAGTGCCCTGCGGTATTTATGTGGAGCCAGAAGGAGACAATTTGGCAGCAGGCACACCTATGGGGAAGATTAGGCATGGGAGATCATGACCCAAAGGTTATCCTCCAACCTCACATTTTCCCCCAAAAAACAGTCAAAACCATGTTCAATTTTTCAGAGTATTTTACTCCTGGCATCACTGAGTTTAAGAAAAGGGAAGACTTTGAAGTATCAGCACAACTATGATTGATGTGAATAGTATAGAGGGGTTTACCACCAAACTGGGCAGAAACATCAACATACAGGAAGTGGAGGACAGGATTGGTTGTGAATGCAGAGGTGCACGATTTGCAGGTAATAAATACCCTAGACAGCAGGTTTTATTGCATTAGAGTCAGCTACCTAGAACATAGTGATGGAGCAGTGCATTTGAGCTCTCAAGCTCAATCAGCAGAATGTGGCATTGATGTTCCATCTGGTCTAAAAGGGCCTGCAGAAACAGTCAGCCATCTGCACTGCGCTAATGCTGCTCGCAACATTTATGCCACAGGGACCTGCCAGGCATCCAGAAGGGAAATCTTCGGGGTCAGTCACTTGTCATTTTCTACCACCATTCCTGAGATCCCTGCCTGACTCCTTGGCCAATAGATTTGGCTCCATAGCGACACTGGAGCCACAGCTACAGAACCTACAGGTCCTCCAAGTGGGGCATGAAGCACTTTGGCCACTTCCAGTGCGGCCCAGGCAGCAGCCCTTGCTGGGAAGGGTGTTGACATGGGCATGCCACGCATGCGCTGGAAGCTTCCCAAGTGGCCAGATGGTGACATTAAACAGCCATGCTGGCTGATTTGATGTACGAATACCAAACTTGGACCACGCCAGTCCACTTACCACATTTGCTTGCCACTCGCAAAAAAACATGTGCTCAGGTGCAAGAGGAAACCTTCAATTAAGTTACTTAAAGGACCAGCTATCTGACATGAAGGTAAGGTGACTTAGAACAACTCCAGTTATTGCAAAGTTTGTGGAAATACTCTGGACTGTTTTTGGAGGTGTTGTGGTGAGTTCTTGGATTTGGCAGGGAGTGCTGCTGCATCCTTACAGGGACAGCAGAGGTTTTGGTGACCCCTCCATACAAAGGCTGCAATAGGTATGGGGGCTGCAGTTAGCTGCAGTGCCCTGGGTTTGCAGCACAACAGGGAGATGGAGCAGAGACTGCAGAAAAAGCTCTGCACAATGCCCTCTGCTAACTCAGAGCTGAACACTTCCATGCTCCTTGACAGGAGTCTGTCTGACAGGCCAGCCGATGCATCCATCATCTATGTGTGCATGCCCATTAGCATTTTCCTGTATTCCGCCCATCTAAGTCTTCATCTGAGTACCCTGTGGTAGAACTCGTCTGCAACCTCGACCTCCAGTGAGCTGGCACATGAACCATCCTTTGTCGCTGTCCTGGCTGAAACTCACTCATGCCCGGTGACTCACTGGGCTGAATTTTGTTCTCCCATTTAAGGCGGGTTTGGTGACATTGGGGGGATCTAGAATTGCTGCGGAGTTGTCCTCCACAAAACCCACTGCCGTGCTGCACTGTCCCAGTGATATCAGAGGCAGGGAAGTACTGTGGCGGTAGTGACGGCAACGTAATTTAAATCGCTGAAGTGCTGTTTAGCATTAACTTGAATATAATTATTTACGATTCTACGAATGGTCCGTAATTTTGCAGGTGACATGTGGCAATAACATGCCCTCATAATCGCAACCCTGAAAAGCTGGCGGCACTGAGGCAAGAGTTCTCGGTGTCACGAAAGGGAAGGTAACTGAACTGGAGTAGCATAGGAGAAGTTTGGGGGGGTGGGGGATGGTGGTGGGGGTACAACGGTCATTGCCACTATGCTGAGTGTCCAAGGAGGTTCTTTGTACCGGGGAGCTCAGCAAGAGGGATGAGTTTACTGGAGGGGGGCTCTGCCAGGGGGTTCTGTGTACTAGGAGAGCTCTGCAAGGGGGATGAGTTTACTGGCGGGTGTGCTCTGCAAGGGGGATGTGTGTATTGGCGGGTGTACACTGCAAGGGGGATGTGTGTATTGGGGTGCTCTGCAAGGAGGATGTGTGTATTGGGGTGCACTGCAAGGGGGATGTGTGTATTGGGGTGCACTGCAAGGGGGATGTGTGTATTGGGGTGCACTGCAAGGGGGATGTGTGTATTAGCGTGCACTGCAAGGGGGATGTGTGTATTGGGGTGCACTGCAACGGGGATGTGTGTATTGGGGTGCTCTGCAAAGGGGATGTGTGTATTGGGGTGCTCTGTAAAGAGGATGTGTGTATTGGGGTGCTCTGTAAAGAGGATGTGTGTATTGGGGTGCTGTGCAAGGGGGATGTGTGTATTGGGGGGCACTGCAAGGGGGATATGTGTATCGGTGGTGCTTTGCAAGCGTAGAGGTTGTGTGTGTTGGGGAGCCATTGAAGGGTATCAAATGATGTTGTAATTTGTGTGATGTCTTACACAGCTGGAAAAGATGGTAGACCAACATTTAGTCTTTGAGGCACATCAGGCATCCCGATGAGCAAAGATTGACAAATATATTTGGCTAGACAGGCTCAACTCTGCATCGGAAGAGAGCCCAAGGCCCCAGGGCACCTGCCATGGGTCTCATACGCCCTGTGTTTCTGGATCCCCTTGGTGTGTTGAGGCGCCTCCGACAAGGGTGGGCCCAAGAGGCAGCTGCGCCTGACTCTGAGGCTCCAAGACGTGAACAGCAGCAGCCAGTAGACCAAGAAGGGCCCAAGTACACCAGAGAGTCTACAGAACTTGCATCACCTACCTCCAGATGTTCGAGTGACACCGTCAGCGAAGACTACAGCTCTCCAGACCTATGCAGCCTTCTGCAGGACAATTTGCGATCAGTGGGATTTGATGGTCATGCTATGCCTGTGGCCCTAAAGATATCTGTGGTGCTGAACCTCTATGCATAGGGATCTCTCCAGGATCCACCAGGGACATGTGTGGGGTCTTCCAGGCCATAGTGCACTGCTGCATCAAGGAGGTGACCAATGCCCTGTTCATGAGGGCTGGTGACTACGTGTACTATTGGACAGACTCTGACAGTCAGGGCAAGAGGGCCATCTGATTTCGGGTGATTGCTGGATTCCCACAAGGGAATCGAAAGCCTTTCATGCAGGTGTGTTCCTACTTCCTGAGAAGCAGCCATGATGCCTACAAACTTTGACAGTCCCAGGTACTTCTGCTTTTCACTTACCCCGCTCGCCTTCAGGGGTGGATTCTTGGGGATAATGGCTACCCATTTAAGACATGGCTTCTGACACCTGTGAGGAACCCTTGCAAAGTAACGGAGGAGAGATACAACACTTGCCACAGCTCCCCCAGAGCAACCATCGAGCAGGCCATTGGGCTGCTGAAGATGAGGTGCCACTGCCTTGATTGATCTGGTGGAGCCCTGCAGTATGCCCCAGTGAGGGTTTTGTGTATCATGGTGGTTTACTGTGCTCTACATAATCTAGCACTTCAGAGGGGGGAGGCCTTATATGAGGAAGACGTGCGTGAGTGACAAACTTCCTCTGATGGAGAGGTCTTGGAGGAGAGACAGGGCCAAGCAGCTATGGAAGAAGACAACACAGTGATGGAGGCCAGACATAGTGAGCGACACGTAAAAGAGGCAAGAGACAATCTCATAATGACTTGCTTTCAGCCACCCTGATTTCGACTCGATAATAGTGCAATAAAGACTCACCTTCATGCATGTAATCTTCCGCCTCCTTTCCATCTCTGTGACCTGAATGCAGACCAGCTACATTTTGTGCTACGGCCCACGGGAGAGCATATGCTGATTACTTCTTCACTCACATTGCCATGATAATGAGGTTTGTGGTCATATTGGCACTGCACTAAGGGAAGAGTTCAGAGGGTCACAATTAAGGCATGGTGGAAGCTGGTTTCCACACAATGAAGGCTAATAATTGGCACAAAAGAGGATTTAAATTAAATTGTACATAACATAGTTGTGTCACCCGTGAATACCCATATGTAGCTAGGTGATTTTTTTAATATGCTTGCGGGTGCTCTTACGCAGTGTGATCCCTATGCTAGGAGTTGTGTTGGAGGCAGGCTGCTAATCAGGACACCCCTTTGCCTGGGATGACTTTGGCAGGTATTCTCTGTCTGCCTGAGGCGTGGAGGGCTCCAGCTGCCTGAGGGTCTCCTGTATTGATGCAGGACTCTCCTCAGGTGTTGTGCCTGCTGGAGTTGGGCTCACTGGCAGAGGGGTTGAGGAGTCGGTGTCCACACTCTAAATACTCTGAGGGGAGACTCTAGATGTGGAGCACAGCCTTTCCTCCTCCCTCTGAAGGCTTGCTTGAATCTCTCTGCTCACAAGAGAAGGACTAGGAACAGGAAAACTCTCCAGGCTCCTGGTCCTTCTCTCACCCTGCCACTGCCGATCTGAGCTCATGGCCAAGGTAAGGTTTTGCAGGTCGTGGTGCAAAACACTCCTGCAAGGGATGCAGAGACCAAGTGGGCCCACATCAGAGACGCCATCTATGACTCAGCAATAACCACCTTTGGCAAACGTGAGAAGCAGAATGCAGACTGGTTTCAATCTCACATTGAAGAGCTGGAACCAGTCATAGCAGCCAAATGCACTGCACTGTTGAACTACAAGAAAGCCCCCAGCGAGTTAACATCCTCAGCACTTAAAACCGCCAGAAGCACTGCACAAAGAACAGCCAGGCACTGTGCAAACGACTACTGGCAACACCTATGCAGTCTTATTCAGTTGGCCTCTGACACCGCAAACAGAGGAATGTATGACGGCATTAAGAGAGCTTTTGGGCCAACCATCAAGAAGATCGCTCCCACCCCCCTCAAGTCTAAACCAGGGGAAACGATCACTGACCCAAGCAAGTAAATGGATCGCTGGGTGCAGCACTACATAGAACTGTACTCCAGGGAAAATGATGTCACTGATACCGCCCTCAATGCAGCCCAGTCTCTGCCAGTCATGGATGAGCTGGACAAACAGCCAACAAAATCGTAGCTCAGTAATGCCATCGATTCTCTAGCCAGGGGAAAAGCCCCTGGAAAGGACGGCAGTACCCCTGAAATAATCAAGAGTGCCAAGTCTGCTATACTCTCAGCACTCCATGAACTGCTTTACCTGTGCTGGGACGAGGGAGCAGTACCACAGGACATGCGCGATGCCAATATCATGACCCTCTATAAGAACAAGGGTGACCGTGGTGACTGCAACAACTACCGTGGAATCCCCCTGCTCAGCACAGTGGGGAAAGTCTTTGCTCGAGTCGTTTTAAACAGACTCCAGAAGCTGGCTGAGCGCGTCTACCCTGAGGCACGGTGTGGCTTCTGAGCAGAGAGATCCACTATTGATATGCTGTTCTCCCTTCACCAGCTACAGGAGAAATGTCGCAAACAATGGATGCCCCTCTACGTTACCTTCATAGATCTCACCAAAGCCTTTGACCTCGTCAGCAGACGTGGTGTCTTCAGACTACTAGCAAAGATCGGATGTCCACCAAAGCTACTAAGTATCATCACCTCATTCCATGACAATATGAAAGGCACAATTCAGCATAGCGGTGCCTCATCAGACCCCTTTCCTATCTGGAGTGGTGTGAAACAGGGCTGTGTTCTCGCACCTCCACTGTATGGGATCTTCTTCTCACTGCTGCTCTCTCATGCGTTTAAGTCTTCAGAAGGAATTTTCCTCCACACAAGATCAGATGGCAGGTCAAGGCCCGTCTTAGAGCGAAGACCAAAATATGTAAAGTGCTCATCAGGGAACTCCTCTTTGCTGATGATGCTGCATTAACATCCCACACAGAAGAGTGTCTGCAGAGACTCATCGACAGGCATGCGGCTGCCTGCAACGAATTTGGCCTAACCATCAGTTTCAAGAAAACGAACATCATGGGACAGGACGTCAGAAATGCTCCATCCATCAATATCGGCGACCACACTCTGGAAGTGGTTCAAGAGTTCACCTGCCGAGGCTCACCCATTACCAGCAACCTGTCTCTCGATGCAGAAATCAACAGGCGCATGGGAAAGGCGTCTGCTGCTATGTCCAGACTGGCCAAGAGGGTGTGGGAAAATGGTGCACTGACACAGAACACAAAAGTCCGAGTGTTTCAAGCCTGTGTCCTCAATACCTTGCTCTACGCAGCGAGGTCTGGACAACGTATGTCAGCCAAGAGTGATGTCTCAACGCATTCTATTTTCGCTGTCTCCGGAGAATCCTTGGCGTCAGGTGGCAGGACCGTATCTCCAACGCAGAAGTCCTCAAGGCAGCCAACATCCCCAGCATGTATGCCCTACTGAGCCAGCGGTGCTGGAGATGGCTTGGCCATGTGAGCAGCATGGAAGATGGCAGGATCCCCAAGGACATATTGTACAGCGAGCTTGTCACTGGTATCAGACCCACTGGCTGTCCATGTCTGCGCTTCAAATCCTATCCACCATCTACAAGGCACAAGTCAGGAGTGTGATGGAATACTCTCCACTAGCCTGGATGGGTGCAGCTCCAACAACACTCAAGAAGCTCGACACCATCCAGGACAAAGCAGCCCGCTTGATTGGCACCCTATCTACAAACATTCACGCCCTCCACCACCGACGCACAGTGGCAGCAGTGTGTACCATCTACAAGATGCACTGCAGCAGCGCACCAAGGCTCCTTAGACAGCACCGTCCAAACCTGCGACCTCTGCCAACTAGAAGGACAAGGGCAGCAAATGCATGGGAACACCACCACCTGCAAGTTCCCCTCCAAGTCACACACCATCCTGACTTGGAACTAAATCACCGTTCCTTCACTGTCGTTGGGTCAAAATCCTGGAACTCCCTTCCTAACAGCACTGTGGGTATACCTACCCCAAATGGACTGCAGCGTTTCAAGAAGGCAGCTCACCACCACCTTCTCAAGGGCAATGAGGGATAGGCAATAAATGCTGGCCTGGCCAGCGACGCCCACATCTCATGAATGCATAAAAAAAAAAAGATGTTTGCAAACGCGACATGAAGTCTTGCGACATTGACCACAAGTTGTAGGAGCCAGTTGTCAGCGATCACCAGAGCTGGCGGACAGCTATAAAGGTGGGGCTGAAGACAGGCGAGTGGAAGAGACTTAGCAGTTGGTAGGAAAAGAGACAGCAGTGTGAGGAGAGAGCCAACTGTGTAACAGCCCCGAAAAACAACTTTACCTGCAGCGCCTGTGGAAGAGTCATGTCACTCTGGAATTGGCCTTTATAGCCACTCCAGGCACTGCTCCACAAACCACTGACCACCTGTAGGTGCTTACCCATTGTCTCTCGAGACAAGGAAGCCAAAAAGGAAAAGGAAAGGTGCATCTGTGGAATGTGTCTCTCCAAGAGGAAGCCGTGCACTCATATGCCTGGGATATGGCAGCAGTCATGGCATGGATGACTCACCCACAGTCTGTTCAAGGCTGCGCACGGCCTCTAACAACTCTGCCAGATGTTGCTTTACCTCTCTCTGCAACTCCAGCATGCCTTCTACTGTCAACACCAGAGGCTTGTAATCAACCTGGAGCTCAGTATGGGCCTGGCCACCCACAGTCTTCTGACTGTCAGAGGCCTTGGCTGTCTCAGCCTCAGCCAGCTGCTCGGGCACGTGTGTGGTGCTCTCACCCACCTAAAGCCAAGCGGATGCCCACCAAGGTGAAAGTATCTGTGCTGGTGGTAAAGTGATTTATGACTTTAGCCCCTTATAGGGACTAAACCAAATCAGGAGTACATCCCTATGAATCTCCTTTAATGAAGTTCAAAACAGACAAACTCTTATAGACACTTATTTGGGTCCGACGAATTGAGTGAGTTTTCCCTCAAAGAAAGAAAATTAACAGAATATTACCATCTTTCAGATAGCCTATGTTTTTTAATAATTCTGGCTGTCATAAATATCCCAGATATAAGGGTCTGGAAAACTCTCTTCAATATGAATCTCTCCACTTAAAGAGACGCAGAGAGGGGGTTCTTATAGTTGTATACTGAATGCTATATGAGACGATTTATTAACTTTGATATATTTATTAAAGAATTTAACTTGCACTTTTAAGTGGATAAGTATACTACAATATCAAAGATTACTAAGAGATGTAAAACAATCTTATTTCTAAAATAGAATCCAAAAGTTCAACCTTGACAATGTTACAGCAAAATATCTTAGAATATGCATCAGAATTCAAAAGGAAACTGTTACCTTAAATTCCCCGAGTAAGCCGCCTGCTTAACAAAACAAAACATTCGGTTAAGAGCAGAATTCTCTTGTCATGCAGTCAGCTGTTCTTCCGGTTGGTTGAGAAGCATTGATGAGGAATTTCAATACCCCTGATTTTTCGATTTAAAACTCTCATGTTTATACTGTTTCTAACCTATTAACTCATCGTTTGGAATGTAGGTGTTACCTTTCTGTCCTTGTTCTTCCTGCTTTTGTTATCCATATATGATAATATCATTAGCTACTTATTCCCAATTATGGTAATATCATTAGCTAATTCCCAATTAATTATCTGCTGAGAATTCCCTTCTCATGAAGTTGTGAGCTTTTATTTGGTCAAATGTTTGTAGTGTTTTATAGTAACACTAAGACTTAACTTTATAAATGTGTTTTATACTTAAAAGATTTTAATTACATTTGTGCAGTAACTGTTTTTTTCTTTTTGGGTTAAATTGGGTTTACGTGGCATCTGCTTTTCTATAGGTAACATTCCATCTTGTGATTGATCATCTGTGATGGTTCTTTGATGGTACCTTGTACCATCTCCTTAAGTCAGTCTGTCTATATCATTAACATTATCAACTAATTAGGATTACAGTTATCAGTATGGACCATGTATAGCCTGTCTCATTTAACTTAAAAGGTGTTTCTGGTACACATTCCATTGTAACAGGGATATTTATGGATTTTTAACGCTGCCCTTAAAGGAAATTTCAGTAAGTCTTCAAAACTGACCATTTATTCAATTTTTAATTCCAAAAGGTATAATTATATCTAAATTCTACCTAATCAAGCCTATTATACCTATATTTCATCACAGTGGAAGGTAGAGGAGAGACAAGGGACGGTGCATCCTCTGAGTGTTGCTTCTCCTCAGAGGTTGACGGGAGTCCCTCTGGGGCTGCAGTCACTTGCAAATGCCAACCTGCAAGATACAATGAAAACATGTGTGGATTAAACTACACATATCCTTTTAAGGACAGCATGGCAGAGCTAACTCTCCGTTATTAAGGAATTTTTAACTGATTGGCAATAATCACTCTCCTGCACAGGGATCCCGATCTCCCCATCTGAAATAGCATGTCCACCTTGGCGCCCTACTAGTTCTAGGGTCTCTTCTATGGCCTGGCTGAGAGGACGTATGTCTGGCACACTGCCACCGGTCCTGGCCAGCTCACCTTTGTTATGCATCCTCTTCTCCTGCAAGAGGAAGGATTTAACAATTATAAATAGCCATATGTTCCACCATGTTTCTTCTAACATGCATCCCTTGTCAATAGCTGGGGGATGTAATGTATCTCATACTGACTCACCCTGTCGTCATGTGATTTACTTGGGCTGAGGTATAAAAGAGGGAGGCATGTTTCACTGATGCAGCCATGCATCTGTCATAAATCCATTGTTACCTCCCTGTCTTTGGAATGGCAGTAATACCCTCACCATGTGGCACACCGTCTAGTAACACACAAATTACACAAAGCAATTTTGGAATGCTGCACTTACCTTGGCTGAACGCAGAGGGTCATTGACCCTCTTCCTGCACTGCACCCAGTTACATTGGTGACCCCACAGCTGCTGACCTCCTCTGAGATCTCCATCCAGATTTGCTTGGTCAGGTGGGAGGACCTATTCTTGCCATCACTGGGGAAGAAAATCTCCAGTGTTTCCCTTGCAGCCTGGAGGAGAATCAGCAGGGCAGTATCACTGAAGCATGGGGCCACTCTTGTTCTGACCTGTGACATTCTCAACAGTCTTCCCAGGGGGATGTTTGTTGAGGTTGGAATTGATGTTCATGTAGAGACATTTCCGATGAATGAGCTGCTGTAGAATGCAAGTGAAGAGTGAATACAAAGCTGGCAGGCTTTTAAAGATGGTGCCAGCATCTGCTCCAAGATCAGCTGACGTGTGAATGGAATCTCGCCTGCTGTCTCCACCACTATTATGTTAAATGGTTGCCCGCTGCATAATCGCGGTGGTGTAGCCATTCACGTGACACGCAGGACCGCTGCCATTTTGCGTGCCAGCCCCGAGGAATGGCACTGGATCATTAAATTCAGCCCACTATGTGCCGATCCCGACTCTATACTAGCCTCTAAGGTATGTGCTGTGCCACTATCTGAGCTGGTGGCTGCAAGTGTCAGATGTAGTGACGGAGTCTCTTCATCAGTGCTGTTGCTCTCTCTCTTCTTTCTCGTTGGGCTGCTGTGACTGGCTAGCCAGCAGTTTTTTGGGTGACTGAAAGCAGGAACTCGGAAGGGGAACATTGGTTTGAAGGGAAGAGAGGTGGTGTTGGTAGCAAGATTCATTGTCACACCATCAGCAACTTGCTTATCATGCCAGATAGCAGGCTGAGGGTGAGCTGGGTTTTGAGAAGGGGCATAAGACAAGAAAATAGCAACACTGGATGCCACGGGCTCTGTCAAAGCTGGCACCATGATACAGAGAACCATCTCATTGATCCCCTACTGGCTCTGCCCTGGTACTGGCAAGTATGGGCCACCTCATCCTACAAGAGAGAGTGAAGAATTTAATTGATTGTATTCCACTGTGTTTGGTTGATGTGCCTGCCACAGCTGAATAGCTGCTGGTATGTGGAAGCAACAGGAGTTGGGTGTGAGGCTGACATCTTTAGAATGCATATGAGAGTGAGGTGAAGTACGTGGATGTTAGGCCCGAGTCCCAAAATGCTAAGGATTGCTGATGGGTTAATGATGGGGGTGTGATGCATCGGGCAGTGTGAGGTTGGTGGCGGGGTGGATTGGTGATGTCCTTTGAAGATGTATTCACTGACCTTGACCACCCGAGTGAGGTCATTGAACTTTTTCTGGCACTACTGCCAGGTCTTCGGGGCCAGTCTCTGGACATTGATGTCCCTGGCAATCTATTCCTGTTCTCTTCTGAGGGTTTGCCTTGAGGGATTCCTGGCACCCTGTGGAATCATGACCTCTGTCCTCCTGTCAACCACCACCACTCAGGCCTCCAGCACCACATTTGTGAGCCTAGGAGCCCACTAACTCACCTGGTGCTCCATTTGTGCAATTCCTACTTCCAAGCCAGTGTCGGTACAGGCAGTCAGCAACAGTTCCCTTCCTCTGAGTGAAGCTCCCCTTTAAAAGGGGCAGACTACCTTTAAGAGGAGCAGGCTGGCTGCATTATGTAATATCAGCATCCTGCTGAGCACTCAGGCAGCCGCAGCATGGGGCCTGCTTGGGCCGATGCTACAATCATGTAAACGAGGAGGCAGCATCAAGTTTGCTTTGCTGCCTCCCTCAAAGGGATTGTACATGGGCAAATTGCAAATTGCAACCCCTGTTCCTGAAAATGGACCTTAACAAATTTTTAGTCCCTTATATCACGACAAGCTCTGCTACAAAGATAACAGGAAGCAGTGGTCAGCTTGCCAGTGCAGTAAGAGAGCCAGGTATGTGAGGGTCTCATGGCTTATCTGCAGGTAGCTAGTGTTGCTTTCTTTGAATCACACTTACAAGCACATATTTGCTGTTTGCCATCACTTTTAGATTTTGCTGTAACTCCTGAAGGGAAATTTTGAGAGTCTCCCAAGGTACTGGGGTCATAGCAAGCTTAATTTTCTGGTGATTAATTTTAATGACTAGAAAATCAGGACTGCCCATGAATTGGGTGCACCTGATACTGCGACCAAGTGCCTGTCAACCATTCCCCTTGCCAGCAGTGGAGCCTCTCAAAATGAACCTTCATATATTTTGTTTGACTTTTGGAGAACTGATACTTTGTTTACTTCATAATGAGAAAAAAGGGCATGTCGAGACTGAATTTAGTTTATCAAGTTGTGCAAAGTAGTGCGTACATGCTTCATGTATTGTGGTTGCATTTTCACCTGTATGGCTCATTTTCTGAGTGCCCATTGTCCTGTCGACTGCCTGTCCATGTGGGGGATATGCACAGGTTGCACAGGAAACTCCCCACTGGTAGCTCACATTAGGAATATCTGCCCTTGTTCATCATGGAGTTCTCTGTTTTTGGTTGTAAATGTGCCCTAACACTCCTAGATGAAGAAGTAACAGTGTAGATGGTCACATAGCTCTTGGGTAAGCTGTCAATAATACAGATATCTGTTGCTGTGACTAACCCTAATGGGCCTGTATTAGTGCCAGGGACCTCTGGTGGGGTAGTCAGCATGAGCTCCATGCTTTGAGGTGTTGCCTACTGTTACTTGCATAAAGAAGTTGCATGATGGAACAGAACTGATACTGACTTGAGTACCAATCCACTTTTCCTATGCTACTCCCTAAGCCATCACCTCACGGTACTCATCTATGGGGTTTCAGAATCTCTCCATTGTGGTCACTTGTACTGGTTTATGAGTGAGCTGAAATAACCATGAGTACTTCTTTAAATTTCAACCCTAAAGCCTCCAATAATAGTAGTGGGAACATTCTTGGGAAATATTCCTCGTGTGTTTACTGTCTGGGTATTAAGCTCCCCACTGCTGGTAAAGCCGCTGTTGCAATGCAGACAGCCATTGTTTTATGACAATTCTTATGGCAGATGGCAGTGCATATTTGTGCATTGGATTCCTCCACACAATCTGGACCATCTTTTAGGGTTGTCAGGAAGGCAAGTAACTTTTTAAAATGGTTTTACTACTGTACCATCCTCTATTTGATAGTTGTCTCACTGCCCACTAAGAGCTATATTGCCAAACAACTCATTAGGACATGCAAAGTACTAGGCTTCTGCAGTGGACAAGCTGCTCCCTCTTAAACCACTACCAGTGTTATCCTTCTTTACCAATACTTGGTTCCTTACCCTGCAGTTCTTCATTATCATCACTATCTGCTTATCTCACATAATAAGTTTAGGTATACTACTATCTACTTCAAGTGGGGAATCATGCTTTTTAGGTGTGCTCTGTTGGCTGATAAGGTAAGTTTATAAGTAAACTTAGGCTTTTGGATATTCTAATATTCTTATCTATCATGAATTTGTTCATAATCAATATGCATAGACACATTGGCATAACACTTACTGCAAACAGTAATAGCCAAATTGCTTTTGCTCTGTTTATGGTCCATGCTCAATGAACTGGTGTGTCTTCCAGTAGAGAGATTCAGACACAAATGCAGCATTTTGCTATATGGCAGTTGATTCTTTCCAACTGTCTATAGGGGAAGTGCCTGCAAGATTGCCAATCACATAGAAATCCAGTGCAGTTGTTACATTGACTTGTAATGACAGTGCTGTTATTGTTGTGACCTTGGCTATAGATCTTTCCGCACCAAGTAGCACAACTCAGTGATGGCTTCTTTCCTGAGCCTTCGCCTCATCAAATGCTGCTCCTTGGTGAGCATCAGATAGCTGTGTCAGCATGGAACTGTCCTGCCATAGTGATACTGGTATACACAGTGATGAGCCTCCTATGCCTTGACACTCCCTTTCTGCAGTCTAGTCCATCTGTTCTTCCATTATGTCATAGGCCATAATTGGTCCTGCACCAATTCTGCTGCTAGTGATTATGCAGAAGAAACAAGGGCAGTAGATATGTAGAAAATTCTGAGCTTCAGCTTGTAAATACTACTCCAGAGAATCCAAAATGTCCGATTTGAAAATTATGGCTCTGGTACCCAAATGAAAAGAGGGTGATTTTGTGAAAAAATTATTCACACACTGAAACTACATTTGTTTGTATGTGGTGGTACTTGATTCACAAATCACATAATCAAAATACTATTCTATTCATGTCCTAGGTGTTTAAGGAATTTAGTGTAGATTCTGACTGCAGTCCAGTTGAAAGAAAGGAACAAATGTATGATGATTGTACAGTTAAGGGATGAGACGCAATGACATTACTTGTTAAAGTGCATGACTTTGGCAGTCTGCGCCTTTGAATAAAATTTATTGAAGGCAGTAATAATTAATGAGGCCAACAGTATGATTTGCACGTGAACTCTCAGCAGTCTTCCACAGTCCTTACTATGTCTAGAATATAGCTTAGTCCAGCAAAGAGTATAGATCAAGAGCTCTTGTATTTCTGATTGAGCAGTTGCTCCATGTAGCTGATAGGGGTCAGTGGCAGTGGCGGGGGGGGTATTGTGAAGGAAAATAAGGGGGTTGGGTTAAGGGAGGTGGGGGGGGTGGGTGGAAGATGAGTGCTGAGGCTGTAGTAATGAAAATTAAAATTTATTTCTGGTTTTGGTTTGTAATACCACATTTAGAACGAAGGTTACACCTTCATCAAAGTCAGCCCGGTAAATTCTTGTCTTTACCGCCTGGCAGGTAATTTGGCAGAGCAGATCACCAGGTTTAAGTGGAATGAAAATCAGACAGGCTGTACAATGTGTGGGTTATTTCTCTGCCAGGCAGTGAACACGAGAATTTACCATAGCATGTTTGCACAGACATCAGATGTTTACAGTGCTAAATTGCTACAGTGCCTCTTTGAACGAGGCTTAAACCCATTGGGGAAAGTTGTGGGAAAAATGTTGCTTACTTCTGGTCAAAAGAAAATCAAGTAAGGTTATGCGTGGAATTAACTGAGTATAGATAGAATGTGTCTAAGATCTGCTACGGGTTGAAATTGTGTAAAATTACCAAACATAGGCATTGGTAAAAGAAAATACTGTGGATGCTGGAAATCTGAAATAAAAACAGAAAGTGCTGGAAATATTCAGCAGGTCTGGCAGCATCTGTGGAGAGAGAAGCAGAGTTAACGTTTCAGGTCGATGACCTTTCACCAGAACCCCAAGGAAAGGATGAGGAAAGGTCGTCGACCTGAAACGTTAACGTTGTTTCTCTCTTCAGATACTGCCAGACCTGCTGAGTATTTCCAGCACTTTGTTTTTACAACATATATTTGTGCTCTCTATTAATATTGCCAGATGGATTTTGTGTTTCTAAATTGTACACAAGAACATAATAGGAGCAGGAAGTAGACCATACGTCTCGTCGAGCCTGCCCTGCCATTCAATATGATTACGGCTGATCTCGGGCTTCAATTCCACTTTCCCACCTGCTCCCCATATCTCCAAAGGGTTATTGGTATCCAGCCATCTTTACCTGACAATCCGGCCATTAGAACATAGGAAAAGGAATAGGCCATTCAGCCCCTCAAGTCTGTTGCGACATTCAATTCGATCGTGGTTGATTTGTACCTAAAATCCAATTACCTGGCTTTGATTCATATCCCTTGATACCCTTACCTCACAAAAATCTACCTTCAAAACAAAGGCCTATATTCACACGAATTACAGTATAAGCAATAAAAAAAGCACAGTTCATGTGTTGGCAGTTCAATTTATCTTGTCATGGAGTGTTGGAATGAATTAATCTCCATGCTGTATGAAATTTGTACAAGGACTTTATTCTGTTTTTGCAGAGATACAAGGTTGCTTATTTTGATTCTGGGGACAAATTATTTCCCTGCATAACAGCAGTGACTATACTTCAGAAGTAATCCATTGGCTGTAAAGTCATTTGGATTGTATGGAGGATGCAATAAGTCACACTGATGGTGTCAGCCATGGTTCAGTTGGTAGCACTTATGATACTGAGTCAGAAGATTGTGGATTCAAGTCCCACTCCAGAGACTTGAACACAAAGGTCTAGGCTGACACTCCAGTGTAGCACAGACGGAGTGTTGAACTGCTGGACATGTCATCTTTTAGATGAAATGTAAAACTAAGGCCCCGTCTGTCCCTCAGGTGGATGTAATGATCCCATGACACTATTTTGAAGAAGAGCAGGGGAGTTCTCCTCAGCATACTGACCAAATTTTTTACCCCTCAATTGACATCACAATAACAGATTACCTGATCATTATCACATAGTTGTTTGTGGGAGCTTGCTGTGCACAAATTCCCTACATTACAATAGTGACTACACTTCAAACATACTTCATTGACTGTAAAGTGCTTTGGGATGTCCTGAGGTCATGAAAGGTGCAACATAAATGCAAGTTTTTATATATAGATTATTTCATATTAAGCTGGTAAAACAATGCATAGGATCGCTTCTGAATAGTCGCTAAATTCTTAGACTGTCACAGTACAGAATCTGCCCATTCAGCCCTTAAAAAACACCAGCATTTTTCTTCATAAATCACCTCGTCTTATCTCACACTCCTGCTCACTCCTTTAATAATCTTCATTTTCTGACAGCCATCTAGAACATTAACTTTAATTTATATAGCATCTTTAATATAGTAAAATATCCCAAGATGCTTCACAGGACCGTGAACAAAATTTGACACCGAGCCACATAAGAACATAAGAACTAGGAGCAGGAGTAGGCAATTCAGCCCCTCGAGCCTGCTCCACAATTCAATACGATCATGGCTGATCTCATCTCGGCCTCAACTCCACTTTCCTGCCCGTTCTCCATAACCCTTCAACCCTTTACTAATTAAAAATCTGTCTATCTCCTCCTTAAGTTTACTCAATGTCCCAGCATCCACCACACTCTGGGGTAGTGAATTCCACAGACAATGAAGTAATTTCTCCTCATCACTGTTTTAAATCTGCTACCCTTTATCCTAAAACTATGACCTCTTGTTCTAGATTGCCCCACCAGAGGAAACATCTTCTCTATGTCTACTTTGTCAATCCCCTTAATCATCTTATATACCTCAATTCGATCTCCTCTCATTCTTCTAAACTCTAGAGAGTAAAGGCCTAAACCGCTCAATCTCTCTTCATAAGACAAACTCCTCATCCCTGGAATCAATCTAGTGAACCTCCTCTGAACTGCCTCCAATGCAACAACATCCCTCCTCAAGTAAGGGGACCAAAACTGTACACAATACTCCAGGTGCGGTCTCACTAATGCCTTACACAGTTGCAGCAACACTTCCCTACTTTTATACTCTAATCCTTTAGCAATAAATGCTAAAATTCCATTTGCCTTTCTTATTATCTGCAGCACCTGCATGCTAGTTTTCTGCGATTCATGCACGAGGACACCTGGATCCCTCTGCACTGAAGTACTAATAATTTGCCTTTCTATTCTTCCGACCAAAATGGATAACCTCACATTTATCCACATTAAAATCCATCTGCCAAATTTTGGCCCATTCACCTAACCTATCCATATCCATTTGTAAATTTTTTATTTCTTTATGCAACTTACTATTCCAACTATTTTAGTGTCATCTGCAAATTTGGCGATAGTACCTTCTATCCCTGCATCCAAGTCATTAATATAGATTGTAAATAGTTAGGGCCCATGGACCAAACCCTGTGGCATCCCACTAGTTACATCTTGCCAGCCAGAAAAAGACTCATTTATCCTGAATGTTTTCTGTTGGTTAATCAATCCTCTATCCAAGCTAATAAATTGTCCCCAACGCCATGTGATCTTACCTTGTGTATTAACCTTCATTTACTTTTTACATAAGGAAATACGACAACAGATGACCAAAAGGTAGATTTTTAAGGAGAGAGGAGGCTAGGAGGGGTAAAGAGAAATGAAAAAAAGAGGAAGAAAAAGGGGAAAATAGAAGTGAAATGCCTTTTTAAAACATTTATCGGGAGCAATCTTCCTCTTCCTTCTCTGTCTGAGCACACCAGACATGTGCAATGCCTAATCTCACCTGGCCTGTCAGAGTGCATATTTCCAGGTTCAGGTCATTTAAATCAAACTAACTTGCCTCAGATGAAGACATGCCTCTTGTGTTTTCAGTCCACTTCTATCCAGGGCAAGCCACATTTGGTTCCATGTACTAACTCACAGGATAGAAAATAAATCTTCTAACTGCTACCTTCCATCTCTTCCAGTGACTATTTGCAGTCCATACTTTCTTGCTACTGATTCATGAATTACTGGAGAAAAATCACTCACCATTAACTCTCGTAAAACCTTGGAAAACCTTGGATAATTTTGAAAACCTGTAACAGATCTCTATTAGCCTTCTCTGTCTCAGAGAAAAAAAAAACCCTGAAATTTTCAGGGCTTTTCTCATAACTATAGCCTTTCATTCCTGGTATAATGCTAATGATTTTTCACTGTTCTCCTTCATGTTTTATATTCAATGCTGCTTTGTATAAAACCCTGAATCACATTTACATTGGTCTCCTTTATTCATCTGCACTTGCACTTTTAAAAATCATTGTATATGCACCACTAGATCTGTCTGGGTATTCCACTCTGTTAGAAATCTTAACAGTATTAGTGCAGGTATATTTCTTTTTAATATTCTATTTTTTCCAGAAATACTACTTCACATTTCTCTGACTGAATTGTACCTGCCATTTATCTTACTCACACTACTAACTTGTCTGCGTCCTCATGAAATCTCTTGCTTTCTTTCTCATTTCCTAAAGTTCCAGCTTAGCTCAGTAGTGGCACACTTGCCTTTCAGTCAAAAAATTATGGTTTTAAATCCCACTGTGGGACATGGGTACATAACCTAGATTGATACGAAGGTGCAGCAGTATAGGTGCCATCTGTTGCACAAAATGTTAAACCAAGGCCTTAACCACCTGTCTGATTAGACATGAAAGATCCCATTATACAATTTGAAAAAAACCCCACTGAACTCTCCTGCAGCCCTGGCCATTCATTCTTCAACCAACAGCGTCAAAACACAGATTAAATGGCCATTCATCTCATTTGGGATCTTGCTATGTGCAAATTTGCTCCTCCATTTAGCTACATAGTGATTACACTTCAAAGGTAATTATTGAATTTGAATTCTGAAGATATGAAAGTTGCTATATTAATGCAAGTTCTTTCTTCCCTGCAGTTTGCTTTGTCACTATGATCATACCTATGTCCAAATTATTTCTGTAAATGGAAAACAAACGTGGTCCCAGCAGATTCTTGAGGCCGCCACTACTGACATTCTCTCAACCCAAAAACATCCATTTGCAATGACTCTTTGCTTTCTGACCCCCAGCCATCGCTCTGTTCATGGGGTTACAGTCCCTTTAATATCATGTGCCTTATTTTTTATAAGGCACCTTATCAAACACCTTCTGAAAATCTATATATTTATATTCAATTTATCTATACACTATAGACAAATAAAAACTGTCAGCCACAGACTGTGGGGCCAGTTGGGGTTGTCAAGGTGTTGGGCCATGACTGGCAACTAACATCCCTCAGAAACCAGGTGTTGTGCTTCAGATAGTGTTGCCTTACCTGAACTCAGGCATGTATTTTGCCTGTGTGTGTATATATAGGTGAAGGCACATTATTTAAGCAACTGTAATTGACTTTTAATAATGGTTTAGACAGTCAGAAAGATTTTCTCTTTAATTTTACCCTTTTGGACCACTGCACTGCAGAGGAGAAAATTAGCATCAGGTCTGACTAAGCAAGAATGTCATTTTGTCCAAAACATTGCTACGTTGACGAAAAGACAAGCTGTTTTAGCGCAAATAGTTACACCGAGCCTGTGATTAACAAGCAGTGAACAAACCCTTCACAAGTTTCCCTTTAGAAACAAGAGAAAATCATCTTTAGCTGATAATAATCCAGTGTTGAGGCATTTGAGAAAAAAAATACAAGATCTCCTCACTGCACCTTTCCCATAACCCTGAGAAAAGCATGAGGTAAATATTTCACTTCGGTGCTCCTGGCATAGCCTCACCCCCACCGGGAGAGCATCCTGGGGAATTAAACACCTGCAGCCCATCATTTTCTAATGTATGGAAACATCAGCAAGTTATGAATGAGCAACTTCATGATGCGTGTCCCTGCTGAGCACGGTTGAACACGTGGACTGCTAAAACAGCATATTTTCCCTATAGATTCCTTGGATTTCTCAACATCAGTATTTCAGAGATCAATGAAAATTTACATTGCAATTCTATTTCATCCAGTCAGTGCATTTGGAGTTTTTCTTTAAATTATATTTCCCTATGTGCATTTTTCAAAGTGAAATAATTAAAAAAGAACCACAAGTATTGAAAAACCAAGAAAAATTTAGGTCACAATCACATGTAAAGTGAAAGATATATTTTTTAATTATTGCTTCACCCGTCCTGGTTGCTATTTTAGATTCCGCACTGCTGTCTTTCAACACCACGCTAACTCCTATAGCCAGAAGGGCAAAGCCACCGGGTTCTCAAAGCTTTCCTTGGCAGCTGTCGATGTTTTGCTCTGATTGGTTAACAGGAGGTGCAGCTCTGTGGGAAAGGACCAGTCCTGCCACTTTTTCCTCCCCGCCCTCAAACAGCTACATTGCCATGCAGAGCTCCATCTAGTGGTCTGACAGAGAATTCAAAAAATGGATGCAATGAAGGCAGAGATGTCCCAAAGCAAATCAAATGTGGGACCCTTGAGGCCTGAAGGCCATTAGGACTAGAGTTTCACATGAACAAAAATATTAATAGCTAGAAAACCACTATTGTCAATAACACAAAATCAAAAGCTTTTGCAAAGTGGGCTTCAATTCCAGAGTAAATTTATGATTTATGATATAATTTTATGATATTTAAACTTGTTCCCCATGTTATAAAATCATCTGCAGTTCATTTCACTGAAAATAATAGGAAGTGATCAGTAAAAAAGGGCACATTTCAGATTAGTGCTGTGTCCTAAACACTTTGTAAATCCAGATTTCTAATAGCAATTTTTATTAAAGTTTAATGGATATCAATTTTTTTTTTTTGAGCATGGTTGTGGTCTGTCATTATATTGAAGGTCAGTTATTCCCATGACCTGTGCATGTTGTGTACAGGCTTTTTCTAAGACTATTTGGCTTTCTCAGCAGATGGATCTGCACAGTGACACAATTTTGAGCCATGAGGGATCATTTTGCAAGGCTCCACTTCTGGCGTGGATCAAGGTGAGGTCTGTAAGGCTGATTCTGTGTCTCATGCTCCTGATAACACAGGCTCCACAAAATGAATTTGCAATGGAAATATAGTGAAATTTTCATTTTTTTTCACTGAAGGCCACAGAAAGGAAAATATTTCGCATATTGTATCTGTGTCTGGCTATATTGTATGTGTGTAGAAATTTTCTCCAAGTATTGAGAGCCATCGTCTTCGGTCTGCGCCACTAACTGCATTGCCTAGACACCAACTCCATCCCTCTCCTTCGCAACTGTCTGAGGCTGAACCAGACTGTTCGCAACCTTGATGTCATATTTGACCCTGACATGGGTTTCTGACCACATATCCGCACCATCACTAATACTTTCCACCTCCGTAACATCACCCAAATCCTCCCGCCTCAACTCATCTGCTGCTGCTGAAACCCTCATCCATGCTGTTGTTACGTTTAGACCTGACCATTCCAATGTTCTCCAGGCTGGCCTCCCATCTTCTACCCTCTATAAACTTAAACTCTATAAACCTAAAACTCTGCTGCCCATGTCCTTACTCACACCAAGTCCCAGTCACTCATCATCCCTGTGCTCACTACTTACATTGGCTCCTGGTTGAACAATGCCTTGATTTCAAAGTTCTCATCCTTGTTTTCAAATCTCTCCATTGTCTCACCCCTCCCTATCTCTGTAACTTCTTCCATTCCTACAACATTCCGAGATATCGGAGATCCTCTAATCCAGACCTCTTGAGCATCCCCGATTTTAATTAAAAACAAGAAATGCTGGAACCACTCAGCATGTCTGGCAGCATCTGTGGAAAGAGAAGCAGAGTTAACGTTTCGGGTCAGGGACCCTTCTTTGGAACCCGATTTTAATTGTTCCACCTTTGGCGGCCGTACCTTCAGCTGCCTTGGCCCTAAGCTCTGGAATTCCCCTCGCTAAACTCTCCGCGTCGCTATCTCTCTCCACCTTTAAGATTCTCCTTAAAATCTACCTCTTTGAACATGCGTTAGGTCATCTGCCTTAATATCTCCTTAAATGGCTTGGTGTCAAATTTTGTTAGATAATATTCCTATGAAGCATCTTGGGATGTTTTATTATGTTAAAGGGTGCTATATAAATGCAAGTTGTTGTTGGTGTATTCATTGTTGGTGTTATGTATTGCATGTGTATGACTAGTGTATATCTATAGCTGCATTGTAGGTCTATGGCTGTATTATATGTGTATGACTGTTGTATATGTCTGACTATTGTATGTTTATGACTATTATATGCACATTTCTGTATTGTAGGTGTATGTCTATAGTGGATGCTATGCCCAATATAAAGACAACCTTTCATTTCTATAGCACCTTCACATCATCGGGACTCCGAAAATGCTTCTCAACGAACAAATACTTTTTAAAATGCATCTATTGTTGTTATGTAGACAAATACAGCAGGCAATATGTACACAGCAAGATCCCACAGACCCGGATGATATAACTGATCAGTTAATCTGTTTTAGAGACTTGGTTGAAAGATGTATGTTAGCCATAACACCAGGAGGACTCCCATGCTTTGTTCTGAATAGTGCCATGGGAATTGCATCAACTAAACAAGCAGACAGGGTCTCAGTTTAACATCTCATCCGAAAAAACAGTACCTCCTACAATACAACACTCCTCAGTCCTGCATTGAAGTGTGAAGCTAGATTTCAGACACGATTTCTGGAGTTGGGCTTCCCTCCATGCAACCATGTTACTTTCCCCCCACAAATTCACTTCCCAGCTTAAACCTGTGATCTCACATGAGCCAAAAGAAACTCTTCCTGGCAGGCAGTAGACTGCTGCAACTCAGCATCCTCAAAGCCTAGTATCAGCTTGCTGTTCTAACACAGCTAGGCTAAGGAGAGGCTATTACAGCAGGATGGGCCCAGGGTCTCTCAGGCACCAGCAGCAAAATTTGAGCTTCTAAAGAGTCTTCTCTCACTGATCTTTGGCTTATTCGGCCTCCTGGTATCACTGCTGTGCCAGAGTTGGTCAATTGTGCTGTTGTCACGTCAGCCATGACTTGCTGCTGTGCCCATCTGCGCAACCTGAACATTCTTGTAGTAGTAATTTGGAAGAGGATAAGATAATCCAGAGCCTTGGAACCCAAGCTAACCTGTCCATACTAAATTGATTTTTTTTTGCCAGTAATGTCATCTGGACGGCAATGCCTCATGCTCCAGATTCCTTTCCCGTCCTTTCTCAGTTGCTATAAAATACTCCATTCACCTGAGGTAGTCAGTGACGTGGTTAAAAGACTTGTGCAACTGGTGTTCAATTTGATTCAATTTTGTCTTCTATTGCATGTGGCTGACATAACGATTTGATGCAGAACATCCAGATCACATGCTGACTTAGCTTAGCAGTAAATAGATTTTTGGATGTTTAACTTGGGGTCTGGTGATGCATTATAGCTGTGTACTAGTCTTTTAGTTACTGCACAATGATGCCTGTATACTGACAATGACTTTATAACTAAAAATATATACAATACAGGTGATTTTATTGATCTTGGGTTTCATAATATTGTCGCCTTCTCATTGATCCACGCTCCCTCCAAGTTTGGTTCCTTCCTGGAGCCTGGATCAGTGAAGTTAACCTTGCATCGATTAGTAAAAATTTTATTTGAATATGACAGCAATAAAAATTTGATGAGCAGTACTGAATTTCATTAAGGAGTAGACAGAAAGTCATGTATGGCTGTTCAGCAATGCATTGCCCCAAGTTTCTCACTCCCAATCATGTCATTTTGAGGTGGCATATACTGAATTTTGGGCTGAATTTTACCAGCCCCTTGACGTTGGGATCATGGCTCGGGGGGCCCGTGAAATACTTGTGGGAGCGGCCCGCCATGACTCCCGACGCTGAGAAGGCCCTGTCGCATATTACCTGCGGCAGCGAGGCGTTGGTGCGGCCCCTCCGTTGCCAAGCAGTGGGGCCTTCATTTCAATATTAAAATGCATTAAGATAAATGGTAATGAACTTACCTAGACTGGGCGACCGTCCCATGGAGATGTTATGGGCGCCGGCGCAACGCGTGTGCTTTTGGAACGCTGAATGGAGTTCTGAGGCGAGACACTGGTGGGGAGGGGGGAGGAGTGCAGATTTCAGGGCGGGAGGGTGGGGGAGCGGGGAAAACACTCAAGAGTCATACAGCACAGAAACTGGTCCTTTGGCCCACCGTATCAGTGCCAGTCATCAAGCACGTATCTATTCTAATCCCATTTTCCAGCACTTTGGCCATAGCCAAATGCTATGGCATTTCAAGTGCTCATCCAAATACTTCCTAAATGTTGTGAGGGTTCCTGCCTCTACCACCCCCTGAGGCATTGTGTTCCAGATTCCAACCACCCTCTGGGTGAAAATTTTTTTTCCTCAAATCCCCTCTAAACCTCCTGTCCCTTACCTTAAATCTATGCCCCCTGGTTATTGACACTTCTGCTCAGGGAAAACGTTTCTTCCTATCTACGCCCCTCATAATTCTACCTCAATCAGGTCTCCCCTCAGCCTTCTCTACTCTAAGGAAAACAACCCTAGCCTCCAGTCTCTCTTCATAGCTGAAATGCTCCAGCCCAGGCAACATCCTGGTGAATCTCCTCTGCACCCTCTCAAGTGCAATCACATCCTTCCTATAATGTGGTGACCAGAACTATACACAGTACTCCAGCTGCGGCCTAACTAGCATTTTATACAGTTCCATCTTAACCTCCCTTCTCTTATACTCTATGTCTCGGCTAATAAAGGCAAGTATCCCACATTCCTTCCTAACCACCTTATCTACCTGTGCCCTGTGCTGCTGCCTTCAGTGATCTGTGGACAAATACTTTCTATTGGCTGTGGGTATTTTGGGAAGGGGTTGAAGGGAAAATTTTATGAGGTGGGGGGGGGGGGGTGGGGGGTTGGTGGGTGAAAGGGCCTCCAGTTTGTAATAAAATTTTAATAACAAATGGACTCAAATTCCCCTTTAAAATATTAAAATTTCATGTAAGGGCTTGAAGCCCTTTAAAAATGGCAGCGGCCCCTCTGTGCCGACGCCCGACGCCATTGTCAGGGATGTGGCGGCTGCCCCTTTACATCATTGGGGGCGGCCACTCCGCCCCCTCCATTTAAATGAGCCCCAGTGCGAAATATCGCGGGGGCTCAGCGGCAGCGTTTCCATGTCGGAAGGCCACTGACTGCAAAGCGCGCCATCACAAAGTGCGGCGCGTTAATAAAATTCAGCCCTATATGTTGATTACACAATATCTATAAAAGTAAAAAGCCTGGTTCCTACTGTACACTTCCTGTAATGGTCACACTTATTTCCTGTAATAATTTCCTTTCGTGTCCATTTCTGTCACACCGGTCTTCCATTCTTTACTGTCACAAATTTCTGCCATGTTTAAATTTATTTTTACTTATCTCTGATTGAGTCATCAAACTGCAGTCTTCTAGGTAGCTCTGATGTTGTATCCTCAGCTCAAAGACCTTCCACCTCTATCCCCAAGATAGATGGACCACTTGTCCACAGTTCCATTTGCATTGGAATTGCTAAAATCAGGCTGTGGCTGGATTATCCTTGCCGTCTTTGTACTTCAAATAATCGCCATTCTATCGGCCACTGCCACCTCCTGCCCCCTCCGCTCCCCCTGGCTACTTTCAGAACTTTATATTGGTGCTCAGGACTCATGACTTTTGAAATTCAGGAGGGTGGGAAAAGGCTCAAGCCTCAGAATTTCTGGCAGTTGGAGTCTCACGGGTTTAAGACTGGGTGCTGATGGGTTGGGGCATGGTAGCAGTCGGGAGGATGGCAGTGGCAGAGAAGGATTTCTAAAGAGTTTCTACAACAGTGCCCTAGAGGAACCAGTATTATTAAATATAAATGTAAATAGTACATAATTTAAATAACACAGGTTTCCCCTTTTCTTTATTTCAGCAGGAAGAAGCAAATCAATTCTCTTTCACTTCTCTTTTTCCTCACTCCCATCCCAAATCCCCCAAAATCCATACCTTGAGCCATTTCTAAAACCAATTCATTCAAACATCAAAATTGCCTCTCCCAGTATTCCCATATCTTTCAAATCCTTCCTGGTTCTTCCAGACCCTTGCACACCCAAATATTCCTAAAAGCTTTGATACTCGCTGATAATGTTTCCATACCTCAGTACCATGCTCCCAACACTATAAACTCAAATGCCTTCTCCCATCCCACTAACTAGTAATACCACACACACAGTTCCGATAACCCAGCTCCTACTTATTTCTAATCTACCATATTGCTCTGTCTCTGAGGCGATATATAAAAGGGTAAGAGATAAAATTACTACAGTTAAATAAACATTTAGTATTAATCCATTAATTCACATTACTTATTCAATGACCATATATCAGTGACCTAACACATTACAGATCATAAAAGAACCTTACTCTTACTCACCATGAACAATGCAGAGATTAGCTATTTGTTTAAAAGCTAAGCTGGAATCTTTTGTAAAGACAAGGTTCAAAATGGCTTCAATGTGAAAGAGAGAGCGTGAGAAAGAGAGCGCGAGAAAGAGTTGCATAAATATAATGCTTTTCATGACCACCGGATGTCTCAGTGCTTTAAAGTCAATAAGTACTTTTTAAAGTGTAGTCACTGTTGTAATGCAGGAAATGCGACAACCAATTTTGTGCACAGCAAACTCCCACAAACAGTAGTATGATAATGACCAGATAATCTACTTTTGTGATGTTGATTGAAGGATAAATATTGGCTAAGACACCAGGGACAACTCCCCTGCTCTTCTTCAGAATAATGCCATGGGAACTTTTACATCCACTTGAGAAGGCAGATGGGGCCTTAGTTTAACATCACATCTGAAAGACGGCACCTCAGACAGCACAGCACTCCCTCAGTACTACAGTGGAGTGTCAACCTTGATTATTAATCTGAATCGCGAATAGCTAAGTGTAAAATCGCCCATTTTGTCTCTTGTGGTACGGGATTCCATTTCTCATACATTGTGAAAATGAGTCAATCACAATAGATGTAAAAATACTGTGGCCACAAGTTAAAGATTGGGAAGTTAGGAGTCAGAAAAGCAATCACATGGAACATTGTTGCGGCCAAGCAACAGGCCACCCGTCCAGACTCAATGGAAGGAAAAACACTTACAAAGATGCACCATTATTTGATTTTTAGATCATCTGCTCTCACTATTACTTAACATGGAAAAAAGAACATTGCTACCTAATTTGCCAAAAGAAATCCATACTTTTGTTTATTACTGGCATTGGTCTTAAATGGAAAGTGATCAAATGCTGTTAATCTGTTACTATTTAACTAGTAACATGTCTAAGATACAGTTGGTAAGCACGTTTAAAATCTGGCCTAAATTTGAAACTATTTTTTAGTGAAGCACATAGTTTCTGCACAACCTCAATGATCACTAAACCATTTAGATGTTTGGCCATGAGTGATTCAGTTATCACACGTTACTTTTTCATTTGCTTTCCACCCAGTTATTGTCTGGAACTGTGTGACATTAAATTATGTTGTTGTTGTTGTTGTTATGACTGTGGCGGGAGCAACACATTATCAATTCAGTCCCGTCACTCCACAGGTCGAAGCATATTATTTAAAGTTTTCCACCCAACTGGAAAATTAAACGAACTAGTAACCCCCGGAATAAAAAAGACCAAACCAGGTACCTTTAGACAACAACAAATTAACCATTTAGTAAAAACTAAATCTTAAACACTATTAAGATAAACCTATGTCTAAAGACGTTATAACTTCTTATTTTAATCTAATTCCCCCATTCACACGCATATACTCAAAAATAACAGTAGTTAACTGGTTCTAAAAGTGGTGATTTTAAAAATTAGCTGCTTAAGAATAAATAAGTAAGTAAGTCTTTGTTAGTTACGTTCCTGATGGATGAGGTATTCTAATGTGGAAATAGTTAAAAGCCACTCGAAGTCTTCATGTGGATTTGATGCAGTAGTCTATTCTTAATAGGCATTCAACTCTTTGGCTGCAGTAGGCATCAACAATTCTTTCAGCAATACAAACAGTCTCTTGAAAAAAGAAGACTTTCCTTCTTTAGGCAATTAACTCAGCCTATAGCTCCCTGTAGAATTTTTGCTGAGAGAAAATAGACAGCTTTCTTCGCTTCAGTAGTGCCTCACTGGAGGATCCCTCAAAACTAACTGATAGACTGGTTTTTGCCAGTTTTATACAGTCAAATCGAAACACCACACCATGTGACCTCTCTCCTGCTGTCGCCTAGGGTAACAAGTGCAGCTGCTGACACACAGTGCCTTAGAAATTCCAGAACTTTCTCTCCCTTAAAGGTGCACTGCTTTTACAGAGTCTTAAAGGCACACACTGTTTTTAACCTGAGGAGAAAAATGAACACAAGTCCGTGACTGTGTGCATAATTATTGGCAGTTGGAGTATGGTATGATGCACCTTAAGGAATTAGGGTACAAGGGATCAGCGCAAGGACTGCCCAAAATTGGTCCTCAGGCCTCATTTGAATATTTCAGGCCAGCTGTCAGTGCCCATCAAGCTTCCAGAGCCAATTTATGCTCTGGTCCCCTTCAGTTTTGGGCTGCCTGCCTTTTAGTCCCAGGTAAGTCTTGGGGTAGGAGAACAGGAAGGGATTTGGGTGTGGGCTGGCAGTGTCCTGTAGTAGTAGTAAGGTAAGTATTAAAAAAATAATAATTTTTGGTAGCAATGGATCTTTTAATGACCACAGTTTAGGTTGCATGTAGACCAGGCGACCCCGAGAACAGCAGATCTGACATCTTACCTTTTCAAGGCAACAGATTTCTAAACTGTTGTTTTAGGCAGCTGTCAAGGATACCTTTACCATTCCCAAATCAGTATGGTGGCAGGCATGTTTATGGTGGTTTTTAGGCATATGAGATTCGCCCACTAAAAAAGGACCTCCATGCCCTCAGTTTCTCCCATTAATGGATGCTTTGTAGGAGGAGATCATTTTTATTTGCTTTTGATGTTTTCTTTTATAAAACAACTGGCATCATTAATGTAGCAAAATGTCTCAAAATGATTAACAAGAGCACTTCCACTAAAAATTCTGACACCAAGCCACAGAAGGAGATATCAGGACAGATGGTCCAAAGCTTAGTCAAAGAGGTAGATGTCAAGGAGCATCCTAAAGGAGAAAAGAGAGTTAGAGTGGCAGTGAGGTTTAGGATGGAAATTCCAGGGCTTAGGGCCTCAGCAGCTGAAAAGAGAGTGATTAAAATCACTGATGTGCAAGATGCCAGAATTGGAGCAGCACAGGGATCCTGAAAGCTTATAGGGCTGGATGAGGTTCCAGAGATAAAGGAGAGGTGAGACCACAGAAGGATTTGAAAACAAGGATGAGGATTTTAAAATTGAGATGTTGTGGGACCAGGAGCCAATGTAGGTCAGCAAGTGTTAGTAAATATTATATAGTAATAAACACTGATACTCATTCTGATCTGAAGAAATTATTACTTCTAGCAAGCAAACAAAACAAAAGTGTTCCAGTCCTCCACTGATTCACCAGCCTAACATCAAGAACAAACAATGCAATATAATCTATTCTAAAGGCAGGTTGGAGAAATGCCTTGAAACATTAAGTAAATAAATGAAGACAGCATAGATAGAGGTGAAGGAAGTCCTTACTTGACAAAACTCCTTCATGTCTCCTACAGGACTTCCCAAACACATGTTCTCCACCTCCCAGAAAGACAAGGGCAGCAGGTGCATGGGAACACCATTACCTCCAAGTCACATATCATCCTGACTTGGAAATATATTGCCATTTTTTCATTGACACTGGGTCAAAACGTTAGAACACCCTACCTAACAGCACAGCAACAGTTTCTTCGCTGCCTGACTGCAACAGTTCAAAAAGAAGGCTCACCATCAACACCTTCTCAAGGGCAACTAGGGCTGGGCAATAAATGCTGGCGTTGCTCGGGACACATATATCCCAAGAATGAATTTTTAAAAATTGCAGACAAAATAGATCATAGCACCACTCAAGATAAAATGCCAAGTCTAATTGTAGAGGATGTAGCCGTTAGGGCAGATAAGAGAAGTTCCAGCTCTACAGCCTAGAACGAAGGTACTTAAGGGATAATCTAATTAAAGTCTAAAAAATTAAAAATGGTATGGATCCGGTAAATGTATATTACTACTTTGAAAAATATGGCAAGAAAGTAAAATCTAAGGAAGTGAATAGGAATTATTGAAAAGTACTTTTAGAACAGATATTCAGAAAATGTTACGACAAAACATTTAGGCAAAATTCTCGCCCATGGCTATTGACACTAATTTATTGCCAATCTCACTACCATACACTGGAGCAAGAAAATTGGCATAACCAGGCAGAAATTAGTGTAAAGAATTGGGGTCCATGCAAAGAATAGATTTTGCACCAAATATTCCTCCTTTAAGTATGAAAACAAAAGCTTGAGGGCATAAACCCATTATTTATGCACATTGGACAAAGTTTTAAAAAATGTAATTGTGGAAGCTTTGAAATTACTGCTGGTCCAAGATTTGTTGCAAATTAATGATGAGGTTAAACACATTTGCTGTCGTTTATGCAGAAATGTGACGGGAAACTCAGGCAAGGCAGATGTGCAGTTAAATGTGAATATCTTAAAGATGCTGTCCAAGATATGCGGCTCCACTGTAAGCTTCACATAAAAGGGAATCTCGCCATCTGGCTCCCCATTGAAAAGCAGTGAATGGCATAAAGTTCCTGTGTTTGTGATAAATGTTAACTGCTGCCAGGCAATCTCCCAGGCACTGAGAATTAACTTTGTGCAATCACATTCCTTCAGGTATTAATTGT
This sequence comes from Heterodontus francisci, assembly GCF_036365525.1. Classification (NCBI taxonomy): domain Eukaryota; kingdom Metazoa; phylum Chordata; class Chondrichthyes; order Heterodontiformes; family Heterodontidae; genus Heterodontus; species Heterodontus francisci. The sequence continues at coordinate 23,762,306 of NC_090397.1, forward strand.
TGCTGGAGATGTTAAAAATGTAAAATTTTACATATGAAATACTTTACTTTTCTATTTCTTTTTCTCTCTAATCTAATCTTTCGTTCCCTCTTAGTTTCTCTATCTGTACCTGATTTGACTCTAATTCACCCACTCCAATTTACACTTCCTTCTTATTCCTCGCACTGTTAATTTTATGAATGCTTGCCCTGCTCACTCAAGTCCCGGTTTCCCTCATTATAATGTTATCAGCTCATACTTCCAGCAAATTGCCTCGCAAAAAATGAAGAAACCTAAACATCAAAGACGAGTCAAAGTAATGGTAGGCACTGTTAGATTCACTCCAACATGCAAACTATGGCCCAATTAACTAGTTTTAATGCCATAACATTGCATTTAAAAAAACAAAATATACAGTACTAGCCTCAGTGAGGAGAAATAAGTAAAAACATCACCATTAAACACTCAAAATATGACTGTCTTGGTGTGCCTAAAATTTTAGCTGCAAATTTGCTCCTATTTTGAATCAATCATACTTAAAGGAAATGATAATGAGCCATGATGCATCCGAGCACAGATTTCGGCGAATGGGCATAAAAGGTTGAGGAAATCTGGATATATTGTGCATAAAATGCTTATAATCAAATTTCCTCGCAAATTCACGGGAAATTCCGGGTCGCAATCTTTGAGTCAGTTTAATGTTGTTTCTCTCTTCTACTTATTATTAGAGTAAAACTGAAGCACTGAATTCTGTATGGTGGCGTCCTGAACTAGAATGGCTTACCTTCAGGCTTGAGTCAGCTGGGGAAAGGCCACTGTGTAAGGTCCTCCCACCAAAGTGAACTGAGGGGCTGGACCCATGGAAAACCCCTCGGGCTGGATACACCAAATATGGTTTTGCTGTAAAATGTACATGGCATGTAAAATGGAATGGAAGGGTTGTGAGGCAACTCTCTCCTGTATTGAAGAAAACTGATTTCCTTTGCACTTTCTGGAATGTCAACTTGATGCTGTTATGAACTGTTTTGTAATGTATTTTTTTTTTTTACAGATTTTTATGAATAAAGTATATTTTTGGGGGAAAAAAAGCTTGAGTCATCTGGCTTCACAGCTCATGCACACAGTACCCCTGAGCTTTCTAGGTGTTTACCTTCCAATGTGATTCCACTCAAAAGCATTTGTAATCCTCCAAAAGGTGGACTAACAGCACTGGTGAAGGCATCATTGTGAACAAGAATAAGGAAATAGAAATTTTAATTATACATATCCTCCTTCCAGTAACAAAAAAATGCTTTTCCTTTTCAGCACCTTGACTTCTTTTGCTCAAGGCCAATGTAAAGTAAATGTGACATTAAAATCAATACCAACTTGGCACACTGATGGAACTGATTTTTTTTTTAAATTAACATGGGTGTCATAAAGAACCTTTCACTTGGCCCCATTAATACTGAAGTCTCAAACAATTTTGTTTTGCATTAACTATGAACTTTCTGTGAAATGCAACTTTACAAAACTATGACCAAAAGGTTGTTAGAAACTAGTGAAACCTTGCAAGACCTGTTTATGGTTAGGCTTGCTTTGACACGTTTAGCTCTTAGTATCTAATGCTTACTCTTCATTATTGAACTATATTCATTGAGAACCACTTCAATTGTAATATCTATCTATTCCATGGTGTCAATTCTGCTCAATTTGTACCAGAAGGCAGAGTTGCTAACAATAGTGAAACCTCTCCTATGTGAAAATTGCCACATGCTGTTGCTCATCAAAGACATCTACTTCCACCTTTGTAACTGCCAGTCGTCGCCCTCTCCATCTTGACCTATCTGCTGCTGAGACCCTCATCCATTCCAATGCCCTCCTGGTCAGACTCCCATTCTGCACTCTTGGTAAAATTCAGCTCATCCAAAACTCTGCCGCCCAGATGGCTTTCCAGACCAAGTTCACCCTTCACTCATGTCTGCACTGACCCATACGAGTCCTGGTCCTCCAATTTAAAATTCTTACCTTTTTGTTTAAATCCCTTAATGGCTTCATGCTTCCCTATCTCTGTAATGACCTTTAGTCATACAGCCCCTCCAAACTCTTCATTTCTCTAATTCTGGCCTTTTCTGTATTCCTCCCCTTTGTCCCACCAATGGATGCTATACCTTCAGCCACCTAGCCCCTAACTCTCTAGAATGCCCAGCCTAAGCCCCTCCATCCCTCCCTCTTCCTTTAGGACTCTCATTAAAATTCATCTTTTTGGCAAAGCCTTTGGTCATCCTTCCTAATATCTCCTTCTTAGGGCCTATTTATTGTTTGTTACTTATAGTTAATGCTGTGGTCTGTCCTTGCAGCTGCATTTTCCACCAGAAGTCAACATGATCAGGGCTTTTTCTCCTTAGAGCTGATCCTGTGCAAGTCCTGCCACTGAAAAACAAGTTGCATTTATTTTGTTGCCTTTAACGTAGTAAAATGGCCTAAGGCACTTCACAGGAGCAGTAACAGTTAAAATGTGACACTAAGTCACAGAAGGAGATTTTAGGACAAGTGATCAAATTCTCAGCCAAAGGGTTGGTTAGCGTTCTGGATGCTTCATACTGTCGGGAGGGAATTCTTGAGAACATACAAAATATGCAGTGGCCAGAATCAGTTCCATTATCAGGAACCCTCATGGATGGGTGACACTGGAGAAAGAGAAAAGAGGGAGGCAAATAAATGGCAATGAAGACAAGAGGGGAGAAAATGAATGTCACTGAAGGGAAAATGTTGGGCAAAAGAAAGTGAGAGGGAAATGGATGGCAATGAAATGGAATGTATTAAAACACACAGTGATCATGAATCTGCATTGCACAAACATTCATGGGCTTCAGGCCAAGCTGTTGTCTCTCGTTTGTGTTACAACCTCTGACTGTCCTCATATACAAGCTGCCTACGAATGATTCTTAATGGTGCAAACAGCATAAAGAAAACTGCATTGATTCCTGGCTGTGAGCTCTGTTGGGAGGACTGTGCCACAGATGGTTACAGAGTTGTCCTACATTCCAAGCATGGGTTGTCAAACTCCTTGCGGGCAACATTTAAAATCAGGCAGCTTTGGAAAGAAATTATTCTTCAGTCTTTTGCCAACCATTTGCCATATTCTAATTTGAATGTTTACCTACCTTTGGATATCAATGGAGGTCCATCATCAAGCTCTATATACACATTGTCCTGATCCCAACTTCAGTTGTTTCCATGAAGAACAAAAAAGTGAAAAAAAACTCTATGTCTTTACTGGACTGTCCTCGATTCCTGTTAATAGCCTTACACAGCTAGTGTAGTTCACTCCACAAGCACTGGTATTCATACAATCAGTTCAGCAGAAACTGCTTCACTGTAACACTAAAGTTAGTGTGTAAATGTATCCTTAGTGTTGCAAGATCATAAGATGAGGAAGGCCGTTCAGCCAATTTTGTTTCATCCATTCAGAAGCATATTAAAGTCCTGTGCAGTATCCAATTGTTTCTTAAATGATTGCAGGGTTTTTGCTTACGTTACTCCAACTGGAAGTTTATTTCACATTTTGATTACTCTTTAGGTGAAGAAACTTTCTAAACTTGCCTTTTACTAGTTTGAACACGTGCCACCTTGTTGTAACTAATTTCTAGTAATATTCTGGGTTTACCAGTTCCATTAAAGTCATAGAGTCATTACAGCACAGAAGGAGGCCATTCAGCTCATCGAATCCATGCTGACTCTCTGCAGAGCGATCCAATCATTCCCATTCCCCCGCTCTAACCCCATAACCCTGCAAGTTTATTTCCCTCAAGTGCCCATCCAATTTCCTTTTGAAATCATCGATCACCTTTGCTTCCACCACCCTCATAGGCAGCGAGTCCCAGGTTATTACTACTCGCTACATAAAAAAGTTCTTCCGCACATCCCCTATATCACTTGCCTAAAACCTTAAGTTTGTATCCCCTAGTCCTTGTGCCATCAGCTAATGGGAATAGCTTTTCTTTGTCTGCCTTATCTAAACCTCTCAATCTTGTACACCTGCATCAAATCATTCTCTTAACTCTTTCATACATCTCTATAGGATCACCACTTTGATGCCTCCTTTCTAGACTAAGAAGCCCAAGTTTCTTCAGTATCTCTTTATAACTCAATCTAACATGGTGGATCAGTCTTGTTGCTCTTCCCTGCATTGCCCTCAGAACTTAGATAGCTACCTTATGTCTTGACAGACAGAACTAGTGCAGTCTGACCAGAACACTAGAAATAGGGCCCTACCAAATTCACAGCTATGAAAAATGTGTCATGGGCCATGAAATCTTGGGTCCTCCATGAAATCGGCCATGTTGTGAACTTTGCGCATTTTATTCATTAACACAAGGCTCACCTCACTGATTGCTGGGCATATGGTGAGCCTTGCATATTTTAGTGCTTGACACAAGGCTCAATGTGTTGATTGGTAGATGAGGGATGGTTTCCAGTGCAATTTTGAGAGAAGCAGTCTCAAGTATTAGCAGACAAGTGAGAATGCCAGAATGAACAAATCAAAAATGGCCACAATCATTACTGCAGCACATCGAGTAAAAGAATTTGGAAGCCAAATTCTGCATGCCGATTGTGGAACACTGTTTTGTACAAGCTGCAATGTTTTGTTGTATCACACATGGCGGGCAACGTTTCAGCACCACTTAGGCCAGAATATTTCATTGGGCGAGGGGGCTCCTTCTACCCGCCGAAAAGTCCGTGGCGAGCCCGCCTCCACCAGGCCTGGGGATCCAGTCTGGATTTTACTCTCCCCAGGCCCTTAATTGGTCTTGGGCGGGACTTCCATCTCATTGAGGCAGGATGTCCCGCCTAATGGAGCTGCCAGCCTATCAGTGAGCGGACAGCTCTTAGTCCCAGCAGTGCCATCGGGAGCAGTGGCCACTGCTGGGATTACTCCCAGCTTCAGGAGGAAGATGAAGGACAGCTCTGGAAAAAAGGTGAGTTTTGAGGGCCTCGCCGGGGACAATCGTTCTGGCCCCAGTCAGGTAAAAGGGGTCGGTGAGGGGGGTGGGGGCTTATGGTGCATTGGGTCTTCGGGGGTGGTTTTCCGTGGGGTGCCCGATCAGGAGGGACCATCAGCACCACACCACCCCCCCATCCCCACCCTCCACCAAGCCCGCAAGAAGGCCTCTTAGTTTCATCAGGTAGGCTTTTGGAGGCCTCAGTCACCCACCTGTTGAGCGTAAAATACCCATGGCGGAGGGCAGAGACCTTAAAGTGGCAATTAATCCATCTTGACCTCCTCCTGAAGTCCCCAGCATCACAGATGCCAGTCTTCAGCCAATTCGATTTACTCCACGTTATCAAGAAACGGCTGAAGGCACTGGATACTGCAAAAGCTATGGGCCCTGACAACATTCCAGTAATACTACTGAAGGCATGTGCTCCAGAACGAGCCGTGGCTGTGGCCAAGCTGTTCCAGTACAGTTACAACACTGGCAATGTGGACAGTTTCCCAGGTATGTCCTGTGCACAAAAAGCAGGATAAATCCAAACCGGTCAATTACTGCCCTATCAGTCTACTCTCAATCATCAGTAAAGTGATGGAAGCGGTCGTCGACAGTGCTATTAAATGGCACTTGCTTAACAATAACCTGCTCAGTGATGCTGAGTTCGGGTTCCGTTATGGCCACTCAGCTCCTGACCTCATTACAGCCTTGGTTCAAACATGGTCAAAAGAGCTGAACTCCAGAGGTGAGATGCGAGTGACTGCCCTGGACATCAAGGCAGCATTTGACCGAGTATGGCATCAAAGAGCCCTAGCAAGACTGGAGTCAATGGGAAGCAGGGGGAAAACTCACCACTGGTTGGAGTCATACCCAAAGCAAAGGAAGATGGTTGTGGTTGTTGGACATCAATCATTTTAGCTCCAGAACATCACTGCAGGAGCTCCTCAGGGTAACGTCCTAGGCAAAACCATCTTCAGCTGCTTAATTAATGACCTTCCTTCAATCATAAGGTCAGAAGTGGGGATGTTCGCTGATGATTGCACATTTTTCAGCACTATTCATGACTCCTCAGATACAGAAGCAGTCCGTGCAAAGGTGCAGCAAGACCTGGAGAATATCCAGGCTTGGGCTGATAAGTGGCAAGTAACATTCGCACCACGCCAGTGCCAGGCAATGACCATCTCCATCAAGAGAGAATCTAACCATTTCTCCTTGACATTCAATGGCATTACAATCACTGAATCCCCCACGAACCAACATCCTGGGGGGGTTACCATTGATCAGAAATGAACTGGAGTAGCCATACAAATACCGTGGCTACAAGAGCAAGTCAGAGGCTAGGAATCCTGTGATGGGTAACTTACCTCCTGACTCTCTAAAGCCTGTCCACCATCTACAAGGTATAAGTCAGGAGTGTGATGGAATACTTGCCTGGACAGGTGCAATTCCAACAACACGCAAGAAGCTCAACACCATCCAGGACAAAGCAGCCCACTTGATTTGCACCCCAGCCACAAACATTCACTCCCTTGACCACCGATGCACAGTGTCAGCAGTGTGTACCATCTACAAGATGCACTGCAGCAACGCAACAAGTTTCCTTCAACAGCACCTTCCAAACCCGCGACCTCTACCACCTAGAAGGACAAGGGCAACAGTTGCATGGAAACACCACCACCTGCAAGTTTCCCTCCAAGCCACATACCATCCTGACTTGGAACTGTATCTCTGTTCCTTCACTGTCGCTGGGTCAAAATCCTGGAACTCCCTTCCTAACAGCACTGTGGGTATACTTACCTCACATGGACTGCAACGGTTCAAGAAGGCAACTCAGCACCAACTTCTCAAGGGAAATTAGGGATGGGCAATAAGTGCTGGCCTAGCCAGTGATGCCCATATCCCACGAATGAATTTAAAAAAAATTAATTGGCCGCTTAAGGGCCTTGATTGGCCTGGGGCAGGTGGGCCATTTCTCGCCGTCGCAGCCCTGCGTAAATGTGCAGCAGAGGCAGGAGTGGTTGCGAAGGGCCCCTCGGCCTCCCGCTCCATTTTGCACCCCCCCCCCCCCCCCCACCGCTGCTACCAGCCCGCTCTTTTGGGGGAATGTAAAATTCTGGCCTTAGAGTCTGAAAGCTATCGCAGCAAAAAGAGAACATCTGAGACTGCACTGCTAGAAAATGAACGCACTAAAAAACAAAGAATGATTTCATTTCTTTTTAAGAAGTCAACAGAGAGCTCAGAAAATTGTCAGTTAATTACAATGGAACTTTTGAGTGCTTTTGCAAGCACCGACATACCATTGGAAAATCTTGATCACCCAAAGCTGTGGTTATTCATTCAATGTAATGTGCAAAATGGTGGTTGCTTGCTAAGTGCAAATAAACTATGACATAAATAAACTATGCAAATAAACTACTACACCAGCTTCCCAAGTGATAATGAAAACTGTTTCAAAATATGGTGCAGATTTCAACAAAGTGTCTGCTTTCATTAGTGAGAATGCAACTTACATGACAAAATCTTTTTAATCTGTTCTTCAAGGTGTAATGCCTAATGCTGTCCACGTTACATGTTATGCACATATAATACCTCTTGTCAGGCAGCTGTGGAAAAGCGAGTTTGATAAAGTCGACAAACTGGTCAGCTACATTAAAAAGATCTTCAAACACTACCCTAGCCATAAGCTTTGATACAGGCGACACATTGCAAATGTGGCTGAAATTGGGGAACAAAACATCACCCTTCCTCCAGAGCCAGTAATTAAGAGTTGTAATTATTGGTTTCAGGCAGTACAGTATCATGCAACTCACCTGAAATACTACTCAGACTTTGTCTCAGAAGAGTTCACACTGACACTGAAAACAGAGCTTTTAACAGACATCATAACCCTTCTAAATGGTGCTCAGCTCAATGAAGAGGTTCAGTTTGTTGCCAAGAATGCAACACAACTGATGGATTTAATCACTTGGTTTAAACCTTGACATATCACAATCCACAAAGCTTACAATAAAGTAATAGATGTACTGTTCTGGGCTGAAGCACAATTAAACGAACAACACTCTGATGATACTGAATTAAATGCCTGTGCTCAACAGGCATTTTCTTGCATGACAGAGAAGCTCAAACAATAATACTGCTACAGGGAAGAGTCAAGCAGTGAAGAAAAAGCATCTCAGAGTTTAACCATCTTCTGTGTGTATCTTTGAGCCTGCACAAAGGCACCTATTGATGATGGATTTAAACTTGTTTGATGCGATTCCTGGCTTTGACAAGAACTGTAGACTGGAGATTCCTACTTGTAAAAGCATTGCAAATGAAGCAGATTGTACTTTGCCTGTTCTGCAGTTTTGGAACTCTGGAATGCAGGATCCCTCACCTTGCAAGGCCAGCACGGTGCTGTCTGACAATTTCAACAAACTCTGTGATGCAGAGAGAGAGGTATCTAAACATGAACAGATAGTCATAGTGTAGAGACAGGGAATGAAGAAAGAGACAGTTGAGGTTGCTCCATGCTCACATTCAACCACTGACTTCAGTGAGTAAAGTATGTGACCTGTTTATAGTCAGCTTTTTATAATAGTTTAGTTTAGAGATACAGCACTGAAACAGGCCCTTCGGCCCACCGAGTCTGTGCCGACCATCAACCACCCATTTATACTAATCCTACACTAATCCCATATTCCTACCACATCCCCACCTGTCCCTATATTTTCCCTACCACCTACCTATACTAGGGGCAATTTCTAATGGCCAATTTACCTATCAACCTGCAAGTCTTTGGCATGTGGGAGGAAACCGGAGCACCCGGAGGAAACCATGGCAAACACAGGGAGAACTTACAAACTCCACACAGGCAGTACCCAGAATTGAACCCGGGTCGCTGGAGCTGTGAGGCTGCGGTGCTAACCACTGCGCCACTGTGCACAATGAATGCCATTTGAAACCAGAAACCTCTCGTCCTTTTTTGTTGTTTTAAATAGATCATTTTCATGGTTTGTCGTGAGACCATGAAATTTATGATTTAAATATGTGTAAACATAAATTCACAATTCTTAAAATGCCGTGACCATGAAATTTGTAAAATTATACAGTGAATTTGGTAGGGCCCTAACTATTAAGTTTGGCGATCATCCACTCTAAATTACATACAACTCTCTTGGCTATATAATACCACATACTATTGGATTTGTTGATTAGGAACATAGGACTTAGGAGCAGGAGTAGGCCATTTGGCCCTTCAAGCCTGCTCCGTCATTCGATAACATCACGGCTGATCTGGCTGTGGTCTCAACTCTACTTTCCTGTCTGACCCCATAACCCTTGACTCCCTTGTCTATCAAAAATCTATCTAACTCAGTCTTGAATAAACTCAATGACCCAGCCTCCACTGCTTTCTGGGGAAGAGAATTCCACAGACTAACAACCCTTTGAGGAAAACAAAATCTACATTTCAGTCTTAATAGGGAGACCTTTTATTCTTAAACTGCATCCTATATTTCTAGTCTCCCCCAGAAGAGGAAACATCCTCCCGGTATCCACTCTATCAAGTCCCCTCAAGATCTTATACGTTTCAATAAGATCACCTGTTATTCTTCAAAACTCCAACAGGTACAGGCCCAACCTGCTCAACCGTTCTGCATAAGATAAGCCCTTCGTTCCTGGAATTAGTCAAGTGAACCTTCTCTGAATTGCTTCTAATGCTATTATATCCTTTTTCAAATAAGGAGCCCAAAGCTGTACACAGTACACCAGATGTGGTCTCATCAAGGTCCTGTACAGCTGCAGTGATACTTCCCTACTTTTAGACTCGATTCCCCTTGCAATAAACACCAACATTCCATTTGCATTCCTAATCACTTGCTTTACCTTCATATTAACCTTTTGTGATTCATGTACCAGGACACCCAGATCACTCTGTACCACTGAGTTCTGAAATCTGTTTCCATTTAAATAGTATACAGCTTTTCTATTCTTCCTACCAAAGTAGACAAGTTCACATTTTCCCACATTATACTCCATTTGCCAATTTTTTGCCCACTCATTTAACCTATCTATAACCTTTTGTAGACACATATCCTTCTTTTGACAACTTACTTTCCTTCCTATCTTGGTATCATCAGATAATTTATCTACCATACATCTGTCCCTTCATCCAACTCACTGATATAGATTGTAACTAGTTGAGGCCCCAGCACTGATCCCTGTGGTACTCCACTATTTACAGCTTGCCAACCCGAAGACCCATTTATTCCAACTCTCTGCTTCCTGCTAGCTAAACCAGAACTTTATCCATGCTGATATGTCAACCCCTACACCATGTGCTCCATGTGCTCTTATCTTGTGTGGTAACCTTTGATGTGGCACCTTATCAAATGCCTTTTGGAAATCTAAGTACACCACATCTACAGGTCCTGCTTTACCACCTTACTTGTTACTTTCTCAAAGAACTCTAATGAATTAGTTAAACATAATTTCCTTTTCACAAAACCATGTTGACTCTATCTGATCCCATTATGATTTTCTAAGTATCCTGCTATAACCTCCTTAATAATGGATTCTAGTAAATTCCTGATGACAGATGTTAGGCTAACTGGCTGCTAGTTTCCTGCTTTTTGTCTCCCTCCTTTCATGCATAAAGGTGTTACATTTGCTATTTTCCAATTTGCTGGGACCCTTCCAGAATCTAAGGCCTTTTGGAAGATTGTAACCAAAGCCTCTACTATCGCTGCAGCCACTTCTTTTAAGACTCTAGGATGTAGGCCATCTGGGCCTGAGGACTTGTCAGCCTTTAGGTGTAATAGTTTTCCCAGCACCTTTTCCTTGCCGATGGTGATTGTTTTAAGTTTCTCCCTCCCTTTCACCTCTTGATTTTCAAGTATCTTTGGCAGGTTTTCTCAGTCTTCTACAGTGAAAACAGACACAAAATACTAGTTCAACAACTCCGCCATTTCCCTGTTTTCCATTATCAATTCCCCAGACTCACTCTCTAGAGGAGCAACTCTAGCTTTAGTTACTCTTTTCCTATTTAAATACTTGTAGAAACTCTTACTATCAGTTTTTATATTACAAGCTAGTTTTCTCTCATACTCTACTTTCTTCCTCTTAATTATACTGCTTCGTCATTCTTTGATGGTTCTTAAAATCTATCCAATCTTCTGACCTACCACTAATCTTTGCGGATTTGTACAGTGTTTTTTAAAATTCGATTCTATCCTTAACTTCCTTATTTAGCCACAAATGAAGAATCTTCCTTTCTCACTGGGATAAATCTTTGCTGAGAGGTATTAAATATCTCCTTAAAAGTCTGCCACTGCATCTCTACTGTCCTACCTTTTAACCTAATTTAACCTAGAACTGCCTTCATACCCGTGCAATTTCCTTTATTTAGGATTAAAACTCTAGTCTTAGGCCCACACTTCTCCCTTTCAAACTGAACGTGAAATTCGATCATTTTATGATCGCTGTGACTTAGAGGCTGCTTTACCATGAAGTTATTGATTATTCCTATCACATTGCACATTACCAAGTGTTACAACCAGGTGAAAAAGAGGTCAAGTCCATACAAGAGTCTTCACCTGGTCTTACTGTAACAGTGTTTAATTTCAAACACACCGTGTTTTAGCTCCCCCTTGGTGAATCCTTGTTCACCGCTTTCCAATGATAAGACAAAGAAACCAGCACAAACAGGTTTTCTTCGGTTGAAAGAAGAAAAGTGCAATTTGATTAAACTTAAACTGTAATTCAGTTAACGCCTATGGATACACGATGCGCCCACGCTAGCATGCATACGCGATACACTCATGCAGATAGGGACAGAAAAGAGCAGAGGAAATAAAGTGAAAAAGTTTGAGGCAATATCTGAAGAGCTTTTGTTACGGGTCTTTGAGCTCACTGTAGTGAGTCCTTGCTTGTAGGTAGATCTGTTGGAGGCCAGAATTCTTCTTAAACCTTGTTCGCTGCAGGAGACTTTTCTCTCATGGGGTTCATGTGTCTTGAGTGGGTTATTTGGAGTTCCATGAGAAAGAGATGGGAGCACACAGACAGGCAGGAGAGGCTGTGGTGAGCCAGCCATGAGAGTTCTTCTCAGTCCAGGAGGAAAACTTTTCTGCCAGTTCAAACAATGCCTCTACAATTCAAAACTCTCAGTTCAAACTCTGCAACAGCAGTTAGTCATGTGACTATCTGGTCTGACCACGTCTTGGCTCTGTGTATTATGTGTGTCAGGGAATGGTCCTTTGTCGACACACACTGCCTGTTAATATGCAAAAACGTCTTCCCAGCTTTTCCTAGCTTCCTGTCTTTTTGAAATGTTGAATACCCTTCAATATTCAGGTCCCAGCCTTGGTTAGTTCACAATCATGTCTCTGTAATGGCTATCAGGTCATACATATTTATTTCTATCTGTGCTAACAATTCATCCATTTTGTTGCGAATGCTGCGTGCATTCAGATACAGAGCCTTTAACACTCTCTTTTTACCATTTCTGCAATCTTTGGCCTTATCTGCTCATGCAATCTTATGCTTATACACTTTGTCTCTTCCTGCCACACTCTGGTTATCGTTAGCCAAATTGCTACCCTGCTTTTTTCCCTCGTTTTCCTTTGATTTATCACATTTCCTCTCACTCGATCCCTTCCCTCCACTATTTAGTTTAAAGCCCTCTCTACTGTCCCAGTATGCAACTTGTCAGAACACTGGTCCCAACATGGTTCAGGTGAAGATCATCCCAACGGTCCAGCTCCCACTTTCGCCAGTAGTGGTGCCAGTGACCCATGAATCAAAACCCATTTCTAGCACACCAGTATTTGAGCCACGCATTCACCTCTCTAATTTCATTTACCCTATGCCAATTTGTTCTCAGATAATCATCCTGAGATTATTACCTTTGAGGTTCTGCTTTATAATTTAGCCCCTAGTTGTTCATACTCCCTAAGCAGAACCTCTTTCTTAGTCCTATCTATATTGTTGACACCCATCTGGACCACGGCAACTGGATGCAACCTCTCCTATTGCAAGCTCCTCTCTAGCCCGAACAGATGTCCCGAACCCTGGCACCGGGCAGGCAACACAATCTTATGGACTCTCGCTCTGGGCTGCAGAGAACTGTGTCTATCCCCCTGACTATGCTATCTCCTACTACTACTGCATTCCTACTTACTCCCCCTGCTTAAATGGCTTCCTCTACCATGGTGCCATGGCCAGTTTGCTCATCCACCTGCAGACCTCACTCGCATCCATACAAACTGAAAGGACCTCAAACCTGTTGGACAATTGCAAGGACTCTGGGTCCTCCACCTGCCTTCTTGATCTCCTTACCTGCCTCACTCGCAGTCACACACTCCTGTCCCTGACCACTGACCAAATCAGAAGACTCTATCCAATGGGGTGTGACTGCTTTCTGGAACAAAGTGTCCAGGTATCTTTTCCCCTCCCTGATGCATCACAGTGTCTGTAGCTCAGCCTCCAGCTCATCTCTGAGCCGAAGCTTCTCGAGCTGTTGACACAGCAGATGTGGAAGAATTTAAAAATTCACTCCCTCCATTAGTAAGAACCCATGTAGAGAACCAGAAGGTTTCAATAGCCAGACAGGCAGCTGAGATCACTTATGATTAAGAGTTTGTTTACAATCCCAAACCCTTTGTCTGTCACCCCCACAAACCCGAGAAGGATAGAAGGTGGGAAGTTGAAAGGAAGGCAAGTAGCTGGGGACAAAAAGGGACAGCTGGGAACACTCTGAGATCTCCTCCTTAGGCCAGAAAGAAAGATACTGAGGATGGAAGTGAGGTCCGTAAGCTTACGTGTTACCATTGCCACAAGGTGGGATACCTGTACGCAGAATGCTGGAAGTTGCAGGGGAAACCCATGGAACTCATTGGGGTGCACAATTCCAATGCAGAGAAAGGGGCCCTGACTGAGAGTATGACAGATCAGGCTGTAGCTCTGATTGCAGCTGTAAGGCCAAGTATAAAAACCGCTGAGAGTGCGGGGGACGTGAATAAGATACCCAAGAGTTATAAGGAATTCTTGTCAAAAGGAAAAGTAACTCCTTATCCCTCAAGTGAGGCAGGTAAACCTATAGTTATACTTAGGGATACAGGAGCCACCCAAACTCTTTTGCTGGGGAAAGGCATAACTTTTCCACCAGAGAGCACATTGAATGCCAAGGTTTAAGTGAATGAGCATTTTTTTTTTCTCTAAAGAAAAGTACAGCACAGTAACAGGCCATTCGGCCCTCCAAGCCTGCGCCAATCTTGGTGCCTGCCTAAACTAAAACCTTCTGCACTTCTGGGGACCGTATCCCTCTATTCCCATCCTATTCATGTATTTGTCAAGATGCCTCTTAAATGTCGCTATCGTACCTGCTTCCACCACTTCCCCCAGCAGCAAGTTCCAGGCACTCACCACCCTCTGTGTAAAGAATTTGCCTCGCACATCCCCTCTAAACTTTGCCCCTCGCACCTTAAACCTATGCCCTCTAGTAACTGACTATCCACTCTGTCCATGCCGCTCATAACTTTGTAAACCTCTATCATGTCGCCCCTCCACCTCCGTCGTTCCAGTGAAAAGAATCCGAGTTTATCCAACCTCTCCTCATAGCTAATGCCCTCCAGACCAGGCAACATCCTGGTAAACCTCTTCTGTACCCTCTCCAAAGCCTCCACGTCCTTCTGGTAGTGTGGCAACCAGAATTGCACGCAATATTCTAAGTGTGGCCTAACTAAGGTTCTGTACAGCTGCAGCATGACTTGCCAATTTTTATACTCTATGCCATATGCCTTCTTGACTACCTTATCCACCTGCGTTGCCACTTTCAGTGACCTGTGGAACTGTACGCCCAGATCTCTCTGCCTGTCAATACTCCTAAGGGTTCTGAAATTTACTGTATACTTCCCACCTGCATTAGATCTTCCAAAATGCATTACCTCACATTTGTCCGGATTAAACTCTATCTGCCGTTTCTCCGCCCAAGTCTCCAACCGATCTATATCCTGCTGTATCCTCTGACAATCCTCATCACTATCCGCAACTCCACCAACCTTTGTGTCGTCCGCAAACTTACTAATCAGACCAGCTACATTTTCCTACAAATCATTTATATATACTACAAAGAGCAAAAGGTCCCAGCACTGATCCCTGCGGAACACCACTA
The DNA here is from genome assembly GCF_036365525.1 of Heterodontus francisci. Lineage (NCBI taxonomy): Eukaryota > Metazoa > Chordata > Chondrichthyes > Heterodontiformes > Heterodontidae > Heterodontus > Heterodontus francisci. Next base: position 23,777,408 of record NC_090397.1, read on the forward strand.
GTCACATCCCTCCATTCAGAAAAGCATCCTTCCACTGCTACCCACTGTCTTCTATGACTGAGCCAGTTCTATATCCATCTTGCCAGCTCCCCTCTGATCCCGTGTGACTTCACCTTTTGCACCAGTCTGCCATGAGGGACCTTGTCAAAGGCTTTACTGAAGTCCATATAGACAACATCCACTGCCCTTCCTTCATCAATCATCTTTGTCACTTCCTCAAAAAACTCAATCAAATTAGTGAGACACGGCCTCCCCTTCACAAAACCATGCTGCCTCTCGCTAATAAGTTCGTTTGTTTCCAAATGGGAGTAAATCCTGTCCCAAAAAATCCTCTCTAATAATTTCCCTACCACTGACGTAAGGCTCACCGGCCTATAATTTCCTGGATTATCCTTGCTACCCTTCTTAAACAAAGGAACAACATTGGCTATTCTCTAGTCCTCTGGGACCTCATTTGTAGCCAATGAGGATGCAAAGATTTCTGTCAAGGTCCCAGCAATTTCTTCCCTTGCCTCCCTCAGTATTCTGGGGTAGATCCCATCAGGCCCTGGGGACTTATCTACTTTAATGCTTTGCAAGACACCCAACACCTCCTCCTTTTTGATAATGAGATGACTGAGACTATCTACACTCCCTTCCCTAGGTTCATCATTCACCAAGTCCTTCTCTTTGGTGTATACTGATGCAAAGTACTCATTTAGTACCTCACCCATTTCCTCTGGCTCCACACATAGATTCCCTTCTCTGTCCTTGAGTGGGCCAACCCTTTCCCTAGTTATCCTCTTGCTCTTTATATACGTATAAAAAGCCTTGGGATTTTCCTTAATCCTGTTTGGCAATGCCTTTTCATGACCCCTTTTAGCCCTCCTGACTCCTTGCTTAAGTTCCTTCCTACTGTCTTTATATCCCTCAAGCGATTTGTCTGTTCCTAGCCTTCCAGCCCTTACAAATGCTTCCTTTTTCTTTTTGACTAGGCTCACAATATCCCACGTTATCCAAGGTTCCTGAAACTTGCCAAACTTTTCCTTCTTCCTCACAGGAACATGCTGGTCCTGGATTCTAATCAACTGACATTTGAAAGACTCCCACATGTCAGATGTTGATTTACCCTCAAACAGCCGCCCCCAATCTAAATTCTTCAGTTCCTGCCTAATATTGTTATAATTAGCCTTCCCCCAATTTAGCACCTTCACCTGAGGACTACTCTTATCCTTATCCACAAGTACCTTAAAACTTATGGAATTATGGTCACTGTTCCCGAAATGCACCCCTACTGAAACTTCGACCACCTGGACGGGCTCATTCCCCAAAACCAGGTCCAGTACAGCCCCATTCCTAGTTGGGCTATCTACATATTGTTTCAAGAAGCCCTCCTGAATGCTCCTTACAAATTCTGCCCCATCCAAGCCCCTAGCACTAGGTGAGTCCCAGTCAATATAGGGGAAGTTAAAATCACCCACCACTACAACCCTGTTACCTTTACATCTTTCCAAAATCTGTCTACATATCTGCTCCTCTACCTCCCGCTGGCTGTTGGGAGGCCTGTAGAAAATCCCCAACATCGTGACTGCACCCTTCCTATTCCTGAGCTCCACCCATATTGCCTCGCTGCACGACCCCTCCGAGGTGTCCTCCCGCAGTACAGCTGTGATATTCTCCTTAACAAGTAATGCAACTCCCCCACCCCTTTTACATCCCCCCTCTATCCTGCCTGAAGCTTCTAAATCCTGGAACATTTAGCTGCCAATCCTGTCCTTCCCTCAACCAAGTCTCTGTAATAGCAACAACATCATAGTTCCAAGTACTAATCCAAGCTCTAAGTTCATCTGCCTTACCTGTTATACTTCTCGCATTGAAACAAATGCACTTCAGACCACCAGTCCCGCTGTGCTCCGCAACATCTCCCTGCCTGCTCTTCCTCTTAGTCTTACTGGCCTTATTTACTAGCTCCCCCTCATTTATTTCACTTGCTGTGCTACTGCTCTGGTTCCCACCCCCCTGCCACACTAGTTTAAACCCTCCCGAGTGACGCTAGCAAACCTCGCAGCCAGGATATTTGTGCCCCTCCAGTTTAGAAACAACCCGTCCTTCTTGTACAGGTCCCATCTGTCCCTGAAGAGATCTCAATGGTCCAGATATCTGAAACCCTCCCTTCTACACCAGCTGTTCAGCCACGTGTTTGGCTGCACTATCTTCCTATTTCTAGCCTCACTGGCACGTGGCACAGGGAGCAATCCTGAGATTACAACCCTAGAGGTCCTGTCTTTTAACTTTCTACCTAACTCCCTAAACTCCCCCTGCAGGACCTCATCACTCTTCCTGCCTATGTCATTGGTACAGATGTGTACCACAACCTCTGGCTGTTCACCCTCCACCTTCAGAATGCCCCCTGTCCGTTCAGAGACATCCTTGACCCTGGCACCAGGGAGGCAACATACCATCCTGGAGTCTCTTTCACATCCACAGAAGCGCCTATCTGTGCCCCTGACTATAGAGTCCCTTATAACTATTGCTCTTCTACGCTTTGTCCCTCCCTGCTGAACAACCGTGCCAGCCGTGGTGCCACTGCTCTGGCTGCTGCTGTTTTCCCCTGATAGGCCATCCCCCCCAACAGTATCCAAAATGGTATACTTGTTAGAAAGGGGGATAGCCACAGGGTATTCCTGCACTGACTGCCTGCCCCTTCTAGCGGTCACCCATCTATCTGCCTGCACCTTGGGTGTAACCACTTCTCTAAAACTCCTGTCTATGATACTTTCTGCCATCTGCATGCTCCTAAGTGCATCCAGTTGCCGCTCCAACTGATCCATGCGGTCTGCGAGGAGCTGCAATTGGGTACACTTCCTGCAGATGTAGTCGTCCGGAACGTTGGAAGCGTCACGGACCTCCCACATCTCACAGGTGAAGTACTTCACCCCTCTAACTGACATTTCTAGCACTAATTAATAAATTAATTTAAAATAAATAAATACTTATTAAATCCTTACTAAATTGTTATAATTAACTATATGGTCCCTCGTGCTAGATTCCTACTATAAATATTAAATGCTAACTAAATACAGTAATCTCCTCCCTCTGATTTAGTTACTCTACTTATTCATTCATTAGAGTTTTAATAAATTTTTATCAATGTCTTATTTTCAAATTCAGTAAAAAAAAATCCCTACCAGCCAATCAGGTCACAGCTTTCCTGTGACATCACTTTTAGCTTTGTTACCAGAGGTAAGTTTTTTATACTTACCAGTCCGGAAACTCCGTCCTCCGAATCTTCTCCCAGTCAGCTGTGCTCTTTGGAAGCTCTTGGCTCCCCTCACTCTGAGGACAAGTAGGAAATGAAAGGAGCTCCTCGCTCCCTCCTTACTGAACTTCCTCAGTTACCAAACTTCCACTGTAGCACTCTAATGCAACCCAAGTCAGCACTCTAGTGCAAACAAAGTCAGCACTGTAAGATGGCTCACTTTTATACTGACTGACTCTAGCCCCCTGAAAACTGGTTTAAGCCACTGCTCTAATTAACAAGGTGCAGCTGCAAGCAGAGCCTGAGTGAACCCTATTTAAAGCTGGTCTAAAACTCACCTTCTCCAACCCTATGAGTGTGAAAATGTTTTAATATTTTTCATCTTCTGTTTTTTTCACACTTTGTAATGAAACGCATTTAAAAATGGCATTTCATTCCTCCATGGTTGGAGGTGTTAGGAGAGGCTTCTTTTTTTTTAAATATATTTTTAAGGACTCATATTTAAATTGTGGAATTGGATTCATTTGGAAGCCTGAAGAAATGTTGGACTGTTTTTTCACTGGGGTCATTGAAAGGACACTTAACTGAAAACACTTTCTGGAAGAATCATGGCATGTTAGAAACAACCTCTACTGCCTTAAGATAAATAAACAATAGGAACCTTCGACTAAAGGGAGATGTTTATAGAGAAGCCACATGTCAAGGTCAGGAGGTTGACTTTCTGTTTTAGGGTTTGGATTGTTTTCAGTCCAGTTGGGGTGTGAACTGTTTTGAAGACAGTTGGTATTTTGCCATTCTAAGAAAAAGGAAACACCCGGCTCATTTTTCCTGCGCCTCTCTAAGAGACCCTGAGAAGTCCAGTGTGTCAGCTCCTCTTTCCTCCTGTCGCTGGAGGAAATCCTGCGATTCAAGTGTGTGTTGGCTGATACCCCAGATGCCACATTTCTCCTGGAAAGCCTACCAGACGACTTCTTGACATCTCAGACTAACTGCTTCTGAAAAGATCCCAGTGATCCGTCACTGTATACCCAGTATATACCTTCAAGAATTAGCAAGTATTTGGCCAAAGTATTCTTTCTTGTCTTTTTCTTGTAACAGACCACTGCAGAGAGAATTTCTGTATTTTTTCAGTGTGTGAGAGTTTGTGTGTGGGGGATTTTAAAAGGGAACTTTCATATTTCAATCTGTGTGTTAATACTTTGCTTCGTTACTGGATAAGTCTTGTTTTATAATAAACTGATAATTTTGTTGTTCATTAAAGAACCCTAGTTGGTGTAGATTATTCTGGGATTAAGAGTAGAGCATGTGATTGACTGTATCGGTAACTGGGTGAACATTTAAATATATGCTGTGACCTGTGGAGAAGTGGAACTAGAAAAGACTGTGCACTCCTCCCACCTCAGTCGTATTACTATCGAACAGGGAACAGAGTCAGGATAAATGGGGCATTTTCAGGTTGGCAAACTGTAACTAGCGTAACCAGTGCTGGAGCCTCAAATATCTACAATCTATATTAATTATTTGGATGAAGGGACTGAGTATATTGTAGCCAAATTTGCTGATGATACAAAGATAGGTCGGAAAGTAAGTTGTGAGGAGGAGACAAAAAGGCTGCAAATGGATATAGATAGATTAAATGAGTGGGAAAAAAATTGGCAGAAGTATAATCTGGGAAAATGTGAGGTTGTCCACTTTAGCAGGAAGAATAGTAAAGCAGAGTATTATTTAAGTGGAGATAGAATACAGATGCTGCGGTAGAGAGGGATCTGGATGTCCTCATACATGAATCAATAAAAGTTAGCATGCAGGTACAGCAAGTAATTAGGAAGGCAAATGGAATGTTGGCCTTTATTGCAAGGGGGATGGAGTATAAAAGTAGGGACATCTTGCTACAGCTGCACAGGGCATTGGTGAGACCACACCTAGAGTACATTATCGGTCTCCTCACCTAAGGAAGGATATACTTGCATTGGAAGCAGATCAGAGAAGGTTCACTAGGTTGATTCCTGGCACGATGCAGTTGTCTTACGAGGAGAGGTTGAGCAGGTTGGGCCTATACTCATTGATGTTTAGAAGATGAGAGATGATCTTTTTTAAAAAAAATTTATTTATTTATACAACACTGAAACAGGCCCTTCGGCCCACCGAGTCTGTGCCGACCATCAACCACCCATTTATACTAATCCTACACTAAACACATATTCCTACCACATCCCCACCTTCCCTATATCCCCCTACCACCTACCTATACTAGGGGAAATTTATAATTGCCAATTTACCTATCAACCTGCAGGTCTTTGGCTGCGGGAGGAAACCAGAGCACCCGGCGAAAACCCGCGCAGACACAGGGAGAACTTGCAAACTCCACACAGGCAGTACCCAGAATTGAACCCGGGTCACTGGAGCTGTGAGGCTGCGGTGCTAACCACTGCGCCACTGTGCCGCCCACATCTTGAAACAGATGTGATTCTGAGGGGGCTTGATAGGGTAGATGCTGAGAGGATGTTTCGCCTCGTGGGGGAAATCTAGAACGAGGGGGCGTTGTTTCAAAATAAGGGGCCTCTGATTTAAGACAGATATGAGGAGGAATTTCTTCTCTCAAAGGGTCATTAGTGATTGGAATTCTCTTCCCCAGAGAGCAGTGGAGGCTTGGTCATTGAGTATATTCAAAGTTGAGTTAGACAGATTTTTGATCTACAAGGGAGTCAAGGGTCATGCGGTGCCAGCAGTAAATTGGAGTTAGGGCCACAGTCAGATCAGAGTTGATCTTATTGCATGCCCAAGGGGCTGAATGGCCTATTCCTACTCCTATTTCTTATAATGTTCTTATTATGTTCTTGAGTTGACTAAGAGTCCTAGGCTGCTATCGGCTTCATTCTTAGCTACCTAGCTACCTGAGATCTATTAATCTAGAAATTGTGGAAATTCTAATGTTATAGTGGCAATGTTTGAGGGAAAATTGTCATTTGGAATTTTGGCAACTGTATACCGAATCTGCTGTAATACAATCATCTGAGTTTCTAAGCATAAACCTTGCTGTTAAATTCCATAAGAGATAAATGTCACTCAGTAACATTTCATCAAAGGAATCATTAAAAATTGGCTTGCTAATCTACCTGAGGGATGAAAAGTGACAAGAGAAGATTTATCCACTTTGTAAACAATTCCACCATCACACATTCTTTTGGTGCACTGGCATTTGCTCATTAGATACTGAAAGTCACCTGAAAACCAATTACCATTCCATTGTTTATAGATGCTCTGAATTCGATATTTTTCTGATTGTGGTTTGGGAAAGATTTATTTCATTTGCTTGTTCCTTCAAGTTATTTGGCTCACTATGAGAGTACTGACAACATACCATGCTGAATAAATTGGCCTATGTTGCAATATTATTTTTGTGAATGTATTTTCATTCTCTTCCCAACAGTGGCATTTACCACTGGCCAGCAGTCATTTACTAATTAACTCACTTGGCAAGTAAATGTTCTGATTCAAGCATTTTCCTTTCCAACTGAAATGGAACAGCTTTTCACGCAGCACTGGATCTGCCAACTTCACCAAGACCCAACTTAAACTTTCAAGGGGAATATACTTCAATAGCTATTCAGGGCTGGATTTTCCTGTGGGCTTCGGGACCCCGAAATGGGGACCAAATGGGGGTCCTGAGCCTGCACTTGTCAGCAGCGAGAGCAACTGAGCAATCTTCCAGGAGGCGACCTCCTAATGGGCCGCCTCCTCATTCGCCGTCCTATTATGGACAAAGGGTGGGCAGGCTGCCTATGCTGCAGGCCCAATCAGAGGGAGAGGTGGGCGCTGCTGAAGCAGGTCGGGTACTGCGAGGGCAGCTCAACATGGAGGCACCCTCGTTGGCCTGCACAGCAGTGCAGAAATGAACAAAATCGAGGCCAGCAGGTCCAAAGGGATGGAGGGGAAACCCCTTCACTCAATTGAGTTCCAGTTGAGTTCAGCCTTTCATGCTCAGGCCCCATCAAGGGGGCATGAGGTCTCCAGCTCCAATGGCTCCCCAGCCTGCCTGAGCTGGTGGCCACTGCATTTGGCGAGGTTGGGGTGTGGGAGGAAGGGGCACTCCACCGGCAGCAAGGTGCCGGGAAGGTCACAAAATCGCCCTTAATTCTATGTTGCGGGCAACTGATCCTCTTCCCAAGCTGCCCCTGGGAAAAGTCCACAGGGCGGGAATGCTTCAGGGAGCTGCCCCGACATGGCTCCCCACTATTGTCATGGCCCTCCACCTGCAACGTTGGGATGAATTTTCAACATGGAAGCGGGAACCAGGAGTCTTGATTTTTGTATCAGGAACCTCTGGTGGAAACTGATTAAAGTCCTTATTTTCATGGAGGTGAGTCCTTAATTGATATGGAAATGGGTTCCCTGTCCCAATAGAGCTAGTGGGGGTGGGAATGGAGGCAGGTCAGGTGAAGTGGGGTGTTGTGGTATTGCTTTAAGGGGCGTATTTGAAATGGCTGTCCATTACCGAACAGGATGTGATGCACAGATGCATGTGATCTCCAAGCACTTGTTGGAAGCAGCCACAGGAATAAGACATGAAAATCACCTTCCTATTATTGCTGTATATAAGTTAGTATCTTCAATAAAAGAACCCATCTTTTAGATTCAACGAATGTGTCCATGTGATTCACAAAACGCAACATGGGGGAATAATTTAGACTCTCCGTGGCAGCCGTTACTGCTGGTTGGCCTAAGGCAGAAATCTGCTGATTGTGCCAAAGCCTTCCGCAGTATCAGTGGGAAACAAAATGTCACAGGAGAGCCGGAGGCCTGGCACCCGGGGCAGGGCTGCCACTCACTTCATCGATGCCAACCTGGATCTAGTATTGGAGGCAGTGAGGGAGAGGAGGGAGGTTTTCTTTACAGAGGGTGGCAGGAGGACATTAGGTTGCACGGAGAACTGAGTGGGATACTGGGATGTGTTCTTACTGTCTCTCTTTGCACTGTATAAATGATGACACTTTAGGCCTAATGTCTGGGACTCCTTTTATTGTTGCCATGACAGGAACAGGGCGGCACAGTGGCGCAGTGGTTGGGCGGCGCAGTGGTTAGCACCGCAGCCTCACAGCTCCAGAGAACCGGGTTCAATTCTGGGTACTGCCTGTGCGGAGTTTGCAAGTTCTCCCTGTGACCGCGTGGGTTTTCGTCGGGTGCTCCGGTTTCCTCCCACAGCCAAAGACTTGCGGGTTCATAGGTAAATTGGCCATTATAAATTGCCCCTAGTGTAGGTAGGTGGTAGGGAATATGGGATTACTGCAGGGTTAGTATAAATGGGTGGTTGTTGTTCGGCACAGACTCGGTGGGCCAAAGGGCCTGTTTCAGTGCTGTATCTCTAAATAAATAAAAGTGGTATGAGGTGGTGAAAAAGATAACGGGATCCTCCACGGTGAGGGCAAAGCATCTGGGCAGATGTGCACCCTTCATTCGCAGTAAATGATTGGATATTCCAAGCTGTGTCTTCCATGCATGTATTAGTATAGGCAGCTCAGACTCCCTTCCAAGCCATGCCCCTCAACCTGGGTCAGAGGGGCCCAATTGAAATGTCCCTGGATCAAGAGATGCCCGGCCTTCATGGCATCCTCACAAACCGTTCATGCCCCGAACCATGTTTAGTTACCTTGTCGTGCAGCAGGGCCACCTCTCTGTTCAGTGTGGTCTCCCTCTGCCTCCATTTCCTCCTCCATAAAGGTATTGCCTTTATGTCTCTGTCTGGGACTCTTGTAGAAGGCTGAGTAGCCATGTCTTCAAGGGAAATCCCTTGTCCCCCAAAATCTATCCACGCACTTTGGCAGTTGGAGTGAAGACCCAAAGCAGTATGGACTGCTGGAGGATGAAGCAGTCATGGCAGCTGCCAGGAAGGTGAGCACACACATGGAGGAAGCTCTTGTTGTGGTCGCAGACCAGTTGGACATTGAGCGAGTGGAAGCCCTTCCTGTTGATGGATCTGACTGGCTGATCTCTGGGTGCCTTGAAGGCCACATGGGTGCATTCGATGATTTTTTAAAAATTCATTCATGGGATGTGGGCATCATGCCTATGCCAGCATTTATTGCCCATCCCTAATTGCCCTTGAGAAGATGGTGGTGAGCTTCCTTCTTGAACCACTGCAGTCCATGAGAGGTAGGTACACCCACAGTGCTGTTAGGAAGGGAGTTCCAGGATTTTGACCCAGCGACAGTGAAGGAACGGCGATATAGTTCAAAGTCAGGATGGTGTGTGACTTGGAGGGAAACCTGCAGGTGATGGTGTTCCCATGCATCTGCTGCCCTTGTCCTTCGAGGTGGTAGAGGTCGCGGGTTTGGAAGGTGCTGTCGAAGGAGCCTTGGTGCATTACTGCAGTGCATCTTGTAGATGGTACACACTGCTGCCACTGTGCGTCGGTGGTGGAGGGAGTGAATGTTTGCGGATGGTGTGCCAATCAAGTCGGCTGCTTTGTTCTGGATGGTGTTGAGCTTCTTGAGTGTTGTTGGAGCTGCACCCATCCAGGCAAGTGGAGGGTATTCCATCACACTCCTGACTTGTGTCTTGTAGATGGTGGACAGGCTTTGGGGAGTCAGGAGGTGAGTTACTCGCCGCAGGATTCCTAGCCTCTGACCTGCTCTCGTAGCCACGGTATTTATATGGCTCCTCCAGTTAAGTTTCTGGTGAATGGTACCCCCTAGGATGTTGATAGTGGGGGATTCAGCGATGGTAATGCCATTGAATGTCAAGGGGAGATGGTTAGATTCTCTCTTGTTGGAGATGGTCATTGCCTGGCACTTGTGTGGCGCAAATGTTTCTTGCCACTTATCAGCCCAAGCCTGCATATTGTCCAGGTCTTGCTGCATTTCCACACGGACTGCTTCAGTATTTGAGGAGTCACGAATGGTGCTGAACATTGTGCAATCATCAGTGAACATCTCCACTTCTGATCTTATGATTGAAGGAAGGTCATTGAAGAAGCAGCTGAAGATGGTTGGGCCTAGGACACTACCCTGAGGAACTCCTGCAGTGATGTCCTGGAGTTGAGATGATTGACCTCCAACAACAACAGCCATCTTCCTTTGCACTAGGTATGACTCCAACCAGCAAAGAGTTTTCCCCCTGATTTTTATTGACTCCAATTTTGCTCAGGCTCCTTGATGCCATACTCAGTCAAATGCTGCCTTGATGTCAAGGGCAGTCACTCTCACCTCACCTCTTAAGTTCAGCTCTTTTGTCCATGTTTGGACCAAGGCTGTAATGAGGTCAGGAGCTGAGTGGCCCTGGCAGAACCCAAACTGAGCAACAGTGAGCAGGTTATTGCTAAACAAGTGCTGCTGGATGGCACTGTTGATGACACCTTCCATCACTTTACTGATGATTGAGAGTAGACTGTTGGGGCGGTAATTGGCCAGGTTAGACTTGTCCTGCTTTTTGTGTACAGGACATACCTGGGCAATTTTCCACATTGCTGGGTAGATGCCAGTGTTGTAGCTATACTGGAACAGCTTGGCTAGGGATGCGGCAAGTTCTGGCGCACAGGTCTTCAGTACTATTGCCAGAATATTGTCAGGACCCACAGCCTTTGCAGTATCCAGAGGCTTCAGTCGTTTCTTGATATCACACGGAGTGAATCGAATTGGCTGAAGTCTGGCATTTGTAATGCTGGGGACTTCAGGAGGGGGTCGAGATGGATCATCAAGTCGGCACTTCTGGCTGAAAATTGTTGCAAATGCTTCAGCCTTATTATTTGCACTGATGTGCTGGGATTCCCCCCTCATTGACCAGTTGGATGTTGAGGGAGTGGAAGCCCTTCCTGTTGTTGGATGGTGCCTTGAAGGCCACATGGGTGTAATCGATGATGCCCTGCACCTGGGGGAATCCAGCGATGGTGGTGAATTCCAATGCCCTCTTTCTCTGTGAGGTTGTGTTTGTCATGAAATGAATGTACTGTTCATCTGTGGCAAAGAGGGCATGCATCAGTGACCTGCAAGGTGCAGTGGTGTGCTGCCGTTTGAGTGATGCCACTAAGGTCTGCAACTGATCCTTGGAAGGAGCCAGAAGCAAAGAATTTCAAGGTCACAGTGACTTTGACAGTGACTGGCCGGGCATGGCGACCAGTGCTGAGAGGTACGAAGTCTTTGGCGACAAGGCTGCAAATGTCTGTGACCATCTGCCTGGAAAGTCACAGTCTTCTGCATCACTGGGTCTCAGTCATCTCCAGGTAGCTCCTTCTTCGGTCATAGTCCTGTGGTGGGGGTGTGGACTCCGTTGCCTTCCTGCCGCTCTTTCCTCTCCTCTGTCCTTCGTGCTGCTTGGGATTCCACCCTTCTTGCAGAGGGTGTTGCCCCTCATCTCCACTCGGCCCAAACTCTGACAGTTGTGCCCCCATTGTCAGCTGCAGCCTTCCTTTTGGACAGGTGGCTGCCCTATTGTGATTGGTAGCCTTGTCCCCTGTTCCTCTGCCCCTGCGATGCCAGGGGACTGACAACCCCATTCAATACCCGAACGCTGACTGTCCAGTCTCCCCGCCATCTGTGCAATGCCAAGTGTACCACCTTTCCAAAGGCCGAGTCCGCCTTTACACTGCTGACCATCTTATTAGGCCAGGGTAATTCTCTGGCTCAGCCATGACTGGATCCCCTCTCTGTACCAGCCTCCCTTCAGCTGGTCAGCAATGGATAACGCATGAAATCCTTGTACCCACTTAAAAATTCAAGCCTGCCAGTCTAACAAGCTCCTAACTAGCTGTGTTATGGACAGAATTGTGAAAGAACTGAAACCCCATTTCTTTCCCCTTCACTGTCTGTAATCAGTGTGTTTTTGACAAGGAAGAGGTGTGTATTTCTTAACCTCTGAATGTATGGCCAATTTGAATAATCAGCAGCACGCTTTCCTGGGTTTAAATAAAGAGGATTTTTTTTTATTCACATGTTCACCCTGAAAGTCTAATGCCACTCACTCACCACCCACACACACACTCGAGAAAGAAAGCCGTTAAAAGGAGAGTGCACTTTAACAAATTACAAGCAAAGGAATCGTTCTTAAGATTTGGCTCATCTCGGGGGAAAAGTGTTGCGGACCCAGTGAAGAAGGTGTTTTCACTTCTGAAATGTAGTTCAGTGGATTCGATAGCTGGAGTTGTATATTGAAGTTGTTGCAGGATTCTCTCAAAGAGGTGGATTTTCAGCTTGTCTTGAATTTAGTTGCTTGTAGACTTATTACCAGGAGGTTGGTTTTCTGTACTGGTGGACTTGAAAAGGAACAGGTTCAGACACTTTAAGAATTCAGCCTCCCTATCTCTATGGGGCTGGGAAAATCCAGCCATAGGACTTTTCTCCGACAAGAATACTTTAGATAGAGAATCATAGATGTGACAGCACACAACCAGGCCATTTGGCCCATTAAGCCTTTGCTGGAGTTTTTCCACATGAGCTACACAGTCCATTTCCCCCACACCTGCCCATTCTCAATATCCTTTAATATCCCTCTTTTGAAATAAACTATCTACTTCTCTTCAAAATAATTTATAGATTGATTCAACAATGGTTTATAGCAGAGAGTTTCATATTCTTATCATCCTCTGTACAAAGAACTGTTGTTGTAATCTCTCTTTAATTCTTATTTTGATTATCTTTATTTATTTCTTGTTAAACCCTACATCGGAACACAGGAATACACCAGGCTGTATCCATCTGTCCCTGCCCTGCTCACAATCTCAAAGACCTCCATTGGGCCAGTCCTTAAACTTTCCAGCTTTACTGAAAATACTTAATTTTTCAAGTCTCTCTTCATAATTGTAACCCTTCCTCCTTAGTAACATTCTGGAGAATTAATGTAACATTTTATTATTGCTCTTATATCCTTTGCATAATTGGAATTGCCAAAACTGTACGCCGTGCTCCAATTATAGTCCACATAAAGTCTTGTATATGCTGAACTGTTTTGTAGGTCTGTAGTTAGAAAAAACAGATTTCAATTGTTTTTATGCCCTTTCTTACGCTCTTCCATGTCATTGATATTTATAACTCTACAAAGGTAGATCATATTCGTATGTTCAAACTGATGAGGTGTTCCAATAGGTGGTTTAGAAAGTGCAGCAGAAGAGGAATCCAATCTTCAGTATGTCAGAGAGGCAGGCTGATCTTGGGTATTAACAAGTGAGAAACATTAAAAAAATGCATGACATCTTATACTTGGTTAAAGTGTAGACATCAGTGGCACACCAAATGAATTTAATCTCAAGTAGGTCTATCAAAAGCATAGACATTTTGATGTTTCCTTGCTGTACACCTGGGTTACAGCTGCAGAGTGATGGCTTTCAACATTGAACATACTTGTGCTAATTTGGTGATGTTGCATTTCTCATGACGTAGTGGAGGATGCAACATTTTTATAAAATGGATCCAGTAGGTCTGAGATAAAGAGGCTGAAAAATTTGTCTCTGTGGTTTCGGCGCTACTTGAGTCAATTGAGAGACAAAATGTCGGGGATGGGGATGAGGCTGCTCCCATTCACTTCCTGCATGGCCTGCACCAATCACTATTTTAGGAAGGCCAATAGTGCAGGTGTCCGATATGTGCACCACACGTATGCAGAGTGAGCAGATTGTGACATCAGTCAGCGTCTAACACTGATTTGACACCCAACCTGCCATTTTGGTCCTCACTGGCCCTGATAATGCCCTCAATTAAACATGCACAGCTGAACATGCGTTTAGGCACATGAGAGATCCACCACCACCACGATTGAAAGGCATTACCATCCAACTTGCAGGTGAGGTGCTTTTAACTATCTACTTGCTGTTGCAAAGTTAGTCAAAGTGCTGTGTTGTTGGAGGAGTTGTGAGAAGTTGTTTAAGTTAGAAAGGAATGTTGTTGGACCTTCGGAAGGAGTTGTGTGCATCTGTGAGGCCTCTGAGCGTACCATTTTCTGCCAGTCATAGAGGCTATTATAGTTGTAGTTCCCTTTGGGCTGCAGCATGACAGGGAGATGGAGCAGAGGCAGCAGAGAAAACAGGTTGCTCAGAGAGAGAGGGGGCGGGCTCTCAGCAGGAGACTTTACCCATCTAGGGTGTTCAGGGAGGGGGTGCTTCTCCTACCTCCACCTAAGACAGAAGCAGTGCTTCACCAAGGAGATGGTTATAGCCTTTGGAACTCGAGAGAATGGGGTGAGGATGGCACTGCCAATGGCGATCAAGGTGGCAATGACCCTGAATTTTCATGCTAGCGGAAATTTCCAGGCTGGAACAAGTGACATCGGCAACATGTCGCAGGTCTCCATCCATTACTGCATCCAGGAGGTCACAGAGGTCCTGTACACCAGGAAGGGAGACTTCACTGTATTCTCTAAACACTTAGCACTGTCGCAAGCTTCATACGCACATCTCATAGCTTTCACACACTGGCGGCGATTCAACCATGAGAGCATGATCATCCAAACATATTGCGCATCACTCATTGATACACTTCCCTCATTCTTGCAAGGGAAGGTGGTACACAACAGGAGACAGCAGGAATTAATTGCAAGGGGAAAGATGTGCCTGCATGTTTTAACCTTGTGGCGGAATCAGTGCTGGCCATTATAGGGTATTGCTGAGAGCTTCTCTCCCCTTCTCCTTCTTCCTTATTTGAATAGCTTGCCCTGCTCTGCGTGATCTTTGTTTGTTCTTCCTGTCATTGTCAATGCCAAGAAGAAGTTCTACCAGGCCATCCATGTCTGGAAGCAACTGGTTTGTGCAGAAGCCTTTAAGTCACCAAAAGAACTGCAGCACCAGCTAGCCCACAGCCTGTACACTATTGAAACTGCAAACTAGTATGGAAAAGTACCCAAAATGCATAGAATTGCAGCAACAGCCGCAAGAAATAGTCCAGCAACTAAACTGCAAGCAGTTGATGATTCCTTTAATTGCACTGATGGAGGGATCCTTCACGACATTTAACATTGTGTTCCATTGTGTGAGATTAAGAGAGGGTGGAGGCTGGAGTTAGGAGATCCAAAATTGCAGCGCTGACATGTTTTTATTCGTTCATTGGATGTGGGCATCGCTGACTAGGCCAGCATTTATTGCCCATCCCTAATTGCCTTTGAGAAGGTGGTGGTGAAGTGATTTATGACTTTAACCCCTTACAGGGACTAAACCAAATCAGGAGTACATCCCTATGAATCTCCTTTAATTAAGTTCAAACTAGACAAACTCTTATAGATACTTATTTGGGTCCAAAGAATTGAAATAGTTGTCCCTCAAAAAAAGAAAACTAACTGAGAATATTACCATCTTTAGAATAGCCTATATTTTTAATAATTATGGCTAAGTCATAAATATCCCAGAAATTATAAGGGTTTGGGAAACTCTCTTCAATATGTATCTCTCCACTTAAACAGACACAGAGACCTGAATTTTACGCTGGGCGGATGGGAGCCGGACTCCGACGTAATTGTCGGTGCTGATCCCCCTCCCGCCCAGCCTGGGGATTCGTCCCATATTTTACGGATCCCCAGGCTTTAATTGGCCCGAGGCGGGACTTCCCCCACTGAAGGGAGGAGGTCCTGCCTCAGTGAGCTGCCGGCCAATCAGCGGGCCGGCAGCTCTTAGTCTCAGCAGCGCCACCGGGAGCAGTGGCCATTGCTGAGACTGCAGCCCAGCCGACGGAGGAGGACGCAATGGAACCGGGACAGAAGGTAAGTTCGGGCAGCCGCACCAGGGGAATCAGTCGTGCCCTGGTGAGGCTAGGGTGGTCGTTTGGGGGGAGGGGGGCATCTTGGATCCCGGGGTTGGGTTGGGAGACGGGGGCGGCCCTCAATCGGGCGGAAAGGCCGACAGCTATGGCTGGGTGGCCTTTCCCGTCCCCGGCACACCCGCTTGCCACGGGTAAAATATCCGTGGAGGCGGGCGAGGGCCTTTAAGTGGCTGTTAAGTGGCCACTTAAGGGTCTTGATTGGCCTTGGGCGGGAGGGCCACTTCTCACCCTCCCGCCCACCGCCGGACCTCTGTAAATTTGGTTGGAGGCGGAATCGGGGCGGTTCGGCCTCCCGGAGCCTGCCGCTCAATTTTACGCCACCCCCACGCCACATCCGACCCGCTGGGGCAACCTAAAATTCCGGACAGAGAAGGGATTCTTGTAGTTGTATACAGAATGCTACAGGAGACAATTTATTAACTTTTATATATCTATTAAAGAATTTAACATGCAATACTTTTAAGTGGATAAGTATATCACAATATCAAAGATTACTAAGAGATGTAAAACATAATCTTATTTCTAAAATAGAATCCAAAAGTTCAACCTTGACAATGTTACAGCAAAATATCTTAGAATATCTATCAAAATTCAAAGTAAACTGTTACCTTAAATTCCCCGAGTAAGCCTCCTGCTTAACAAGACAAAACACTCTCAGTTAAGAGCAGAATTCTCTTGTCACACAGTCAGCCTTTCTTTCCATAGGATGAGCAGCATTGATGAGGAATTTCAATACCCCTGATTTTTCGATTCAGAACTCTCACATTTACTGTTTCTGATCTATTAACACATCTTTTAGAATGTAGGTGTTACCTTTCTGTCTGTGTTTTTCCCACTTTTGTTATCCATATATGGTAATATCATTAGCTACTTATTCCCAATTAATTATCTGCTGAGAATTCCCTTCTCATGAAGTTCTGAGCTTTTATCTGGTAAAAAATGTTTGTAGTGTTTTATAGTAACACTAATACTTATCTTTATAAATGTGTTTTATACTTAAAAGATTTTTAATTAAATTTGTGCAGTAACTGTTTTTGCCTTTTTGGGTTAAATTGGGTTTACGTGACATCTGTTTTTTGTAGGTAACATTACATTTTGTGATTGATCATCTGTGATGGTTCTTTGATGGTACCTTGGACTATCTCGTTAAATCAGTCTGTCTATATCATTAACATTATCAACTAATTAGGATTATAGTTATCAGCACAGACCATGTATAGCCTTTCGTATTTAACTTAAAAGGCATTTCTGGTACACATTCCATTGTAACAGGGATATTTATGGATTTTTAACTCTGCCCTTAAAGAAAATTTCAGTAATTAAGCCTATTATACCTATATTTCATCACAGTGGTGAGCCACCTTCTTGAACCGCTGCAGTCCATGGGATGTAGGTACACTAACAGTGCTGTTAGGAAGGGAGTTCCAGGACTTTGACCCAGCAACAGTGAAGGAATGGCGATATAGTTCCAAGTCAGGATGGTGTGTGACTTGGAGGGGAACTTGCAGGTGGTGGTGTTCCCATTCACCTGCTGCCCTTGTCCTTCTAGGTGGAAGAGGTCATGTGTTTGGAAGGTGCTGTCAAAGGAGCCTTGGTGAGTTGCTGCAGTGCATCTTGTATATGGTACACACTGCTGTCACTGTGCATCGGTGGTGGAAGCAGTGAATGTTGAAGGTGGTGGATGGGGGCCAATCAAGTCGGCTGCTTTGTCCTGGATGGTGTTGAGCTTCTTGAGTGTTGTTGGAGCTGCCCCCATCCAGGCAAGTGCAGCATATTCCATCAAACTCCTGACCTGTGTCTTGTAGATGGTGGGCAGGCTTTGGGGAATCAGGAGGTAAGTTACTTGCCGCAGAATTCCTAGCCTCTGACCTGCTGTTGTAGCCACAGTATTTATATGGCTGCTCCAGCTCAGCTTCTGGTCAATTGTAACCCTAGGATGTTGATCGTGGGTGATTGAGTGATGGTAATGCCATTGAAAGTCAAGGGAGATGGTTAGATTCTCTCTTGTTGGAGATGGTCATTGCCTGGCACTTGTGTAGCAGGATCTAATTAGCATTGCCACTGATTAACATCATGATCTGCCTACTCTGCATGCTGCCAGCGGTTGTTAAGTGCATGCATGCTAACCCTTTTATGACGATGGCATCTGGTGCACTTCTCATTGAAGTGTGTGTGTGAGTTGCAGGCATCATTTTTGTAGTTTAAGAGGCATTGTAGGGCCTACTAAACAGACATTCTGAAGCCCAGTTTTGCCCCTGCAACTCTCCCTGGACTACTTGATATGGTGCCCTGTGGGAGATTCCTAGTTTCACCACAGATCCATTATTGTATTAATAATCTTCACTGTCTAGTTGTTGTGGTTTCCCTCACCTACACACATGACAGGATTTAATGGGCCTCCCAGAGGCGGGTAAGAGGCGGGTGGGGGGGCCATAGTATCACAATAGGAGGCGGGATGCGGCAGGCCTATTGCCGCCCTGGTACCAAGCAATTTTGTCGGGGGTGGGATAGGCCGACGATGGCCTTCCTGCCCAGAAGCCAATAGAGGGCCAATAGAGGCCCTTAAGTGGCCTATAATTGGCCGCTTAAGGGCCTCTCCCCCCCGCAGCTGGGATTTAACCAGTGGCGCAAGTGCCTCCGCCAAACAGGGAGGTCGCCCAGTAATACGAGGTGCCCTCCTTGCAGGCTTACGGGGTGGGGGGGGGGGGGTAGTTGTGTCTCCTCCATGTGCAATCCGTGACCCATGGAGGACCCCTGCCAGGAAAAACGCCAGCTCCCTGGACCCCCTCTCTCCCTGCATTACACAGTCACCCTCCCACCCCGCCCCCACTCCCCAGCTGGAGCCTTTCAGAAAGGCCCCGGCGACCCCACCTCACTTACCTGGGGTCCAGTTCTCCGGCGCTGGGCCTGGGCCCAAGGCCTCTGCAGTACCAGCAGTGGACACCGTTCCCGGTGGCACTGCCGATACTGTTGAGCTACAGGCCTGTGATTGGCTGGCAGCTCTCAGAGGCAGGATCCCCACCTTTAAAGGACAGTGAAGATTACTAATACAATAATGGATCTGTGGTGAAACTAGGAATCTCCTATAAGGCACCATATCAAGTAGTCCAGGGAGAGTTGCAGGGGCAAGACTGGGCTCCACGTAAGTGCTCGAACAACACAAGTCACACTGGGGCCGCTCGGAAAGTCTGAGGCCGGGGGAGGTGTGGCGTAGTGGTAATGTCACTGGACTAGTAGTCCAGAGCCCAGGCTAAAGCTCGAGGGACATGGGTTCAAATCCCACCCTGGCAAATGGTGAAATTTGAATTCAATTAATAAATCTATAATTAAAAACGTAGTCTAATGATGACCATAAAACCACTGTCAATTGTTGTAAAAACCCATCTAGTTCACTTTCAGGAAGGAAACCTGTCATCCTTACCTGGTCTGGCCTACATGTGACTCCAGACCCACAGCGATGTAGTTGACTCTTAAAAATGGCCGACTAAGCCACCCAGTTCAAGGGCAAATTAGGGATGGGCAATAAATGATGGCCTAGCCAGCGATGCCCAAATCCCACAAAACAAATTTTTTAAATCCCGAAAATATATGAATTGGCCATTTAGCTTATATGCTGTGTGTGGGATCATATGGTGTGAAAATTGGCTGCTGTGTGATTATACTTCTAGAATAATCTGTTGACTGTGAAGCACTGAAGATGTGACAGGTGTCATAAAAATGCATTTTTTATCCATTTCAAAACAACAAAAGTTCCTTCACTAGACAGTTTCTTTCAGTAATATTTACATGAGTTCACGATGAAAAGCTTTAGCTGAGCCCCTATTAGCTCCTGCCTCATGTAATAGTGCTGGATAATAGAAATTTGAAAGGCATGAAGTCCCAACTTGGTTATGTGTCACATTTATTCTGAGATTAAAGTTGGCTCAAAGGAAGATACCAAGATATCTTTTGTAATTAATCAAACTCGTCATACTACAAATTATTGACGAGAGGGTTGTTTGTATTAGTACTTTGATAAAATAAGAATATTGCTTCCCACCAATTTCTTTTCTATTTCTCTTTCTCCTGATTCTGCATTTGTTTTAAAATTCCAGTTAATTTTTCTCTCAATGTTTTCAGTAATTTTTATCTGTCTTTCATGACACAGTAGAGCCCACTTTTAATGACTGCTTGTAGTGACCAAAGGGATAGATATGTGCTGTATTCTGGAGTACAAAGTGGTGGAAGTTATGTTACTGTTATATAAAGCTCCAGTTAGACCCCATTTAGAATGATGCATTTATTTCTGGGCACTGCGCCTGAGGAAGGATATATTGACCTTGAATGGGGTGCAGAGTAGTTTCACCAAAATTACATAGGGGCTAAAAAGGTTAAGTCATATGGGCAGGTTGCAGAAAATTGGCTTGTATTCCCTTGAGTGTAGAAGATTAAGGGATCTAATTGAGATGTTGAATATGATTACAGGAGTTGATAGGGTTGATAGAGAGAAACTATTTCCTCTGTTTGGGGAATCCAGAACAATTGGAGTGAGGCCATGCAGGGGTGATGTCAGGAAGTCCTTTTACACACAAAGGGTAGTAGAAAACTGAAATCAGATCCCTCAAAAAAGCTGTTGAGGTAGAACCAACAGAAAATTTCAAAACTGGGATTGATAGATTTTTATTAGGTAAGGTTATTAAGGGTTATGGAATCAAGGTGGGTAGATGGAGTTGAAGTAGAGATCAGCCATGATCTAATTGAATAGCAGAACAGGCTCGAGGGGCTGAATGACCTATTCCTATTCCTGTGTTCCTAGCACTCAGATCAGTACTACTGATCAGTTTCTGGTGTTCAGCTATGATTTCCATTGTAATAAAAATCTTATTGTCTTATGATTGTCCAGAGCTGACAGTAGAGGAACAATGTTTCCACTGACAAACTGAAAACTTTGGAAAGTGTGACTGTAATTTCCCATATACACTGCCAGTGAGCAAGGAGTTCCGTCAGCCAAAACAGCCCTGCTCAAGTCACTTTTGTTCTTGCTGTTCTCCTCTGCTCTACACCATGTTTACCATGGAAAGTGAGACATGTTTAGTTAAATCACCTCACAGGAAGGTGAAGATTTTACAGGAGATAGAGGCAATGTCTAAATTCAGTCAGGGGGTTGAACCTAAGATTTTAGGCCCTCTCAATGAACAAAAGCCTTCTGAGGATCACAGCTTAGCAGCACAGCAATGAAAACCACAGATGGGAAAAAAAGGAAAGGGCATAAGAAGGAATCCAATTTTGAGACAAAGTTTAGTGGACAAAGTGTACACATCTTATACTGTTATGCTTAGAGGAAAGGCAGAAAAGAAACTATTTTGTATCGGGAATAGGGGAATATCAGAATTCACTACAGTAGAATTTTGCTTTAGTTGCTGAAAGGCTGGAACAATGTTTCTTTTGAAAGGCTTCACGCTGAGAAAGCTGTTGCTGATAATGTAAATTCTGAAGTTTAGAAACAAATATGTTGGCCACATAAGAATTTCCCCAGAGAACACTTACAACCGTGATGCAGCTAGTCTGTTTTGGAAAGCATTTAGAAATGCTACATTTCTGGGTTAACTTCAATACAGTAGGCAATATAAGGAAATCGGTGAGGAAAATGGAGTGTTAACAGACTGTTCTTTTATTAATTAACCTGAGTACCAAGGTTTCCCTCCTGCACCTAAAAGTGTTAAAGGAAATGAGGCCAAAAAAAAAGGCTCATTAAGTGTATGCTGAAAGCTGATCAGCGCAGAAACACAGAGTTTGAAATTATGCTATGGAATGCCAGCAAACAAATTATTGTTGCATTCATCGCAAATTCCTATGTCTATTATTTTAGTGTCAGCCTTATAAAATAAATGGGTTGACCCTCTGCTAAAATAGCAGGCAAAGGAGTTTCAAACAAGTGCATTAAGTGTTAAATGCTATTATCCCACAGCAGTCTTGAGAGGCCATAGATTTCTCAGCTCAAATAAATGTTGGGGAATAGTGTTTCTGCTAGTTTACTGTGGTTTTTCCAGTACAAGTGATCCACAATCAGCCAAACTAGTGCAAGGAATTTCAAATGTCCTTTCCCCATATCCCTGCAAATCTTTTCTCTTCAGGTGCTTACCAAACCCCTTTTGAACGCACTGATTGAATCTGCCTCCACCACAGTCTCAGGCAGTGCATTCCAGATTCTAACCACACGCTGCGTAAAAAACTTTTTCCTCATGTCACCATTAGTTCCTTTGCCAATCACCTTAAATCTGTGTCCTCTGGTTCTCAACCCTTCCCAAAGGGGACAGTTTCTCCCTATCTTTTTTTTTATTTTCAAAATATACTTTATTCATAAAAATCTGCAAAAAATTACATTCCCTAACAGTTTAAAACAGCATCAAGTCAAAAAATACAAACAGTGCAAAGGTGATCAGTTTCCTTCGATACAATTATGAGTTGCCTCACAACCCTTCCATTTCATTGTCATGCCATATACATTTTTACATTTACAGCACACAAAATTTTCCCGATACAGTTCGAGGGGTTTCCCATGGATCCAGCCCCTCAGTTCAGCTTGGTGGGGGGACCTTACACAGTGGTCTTTCCCCATTGAGCCTTTGCTGCGGCTACCCCAAGCTTTAGTGCGTCCCTCAGCACGTAGTCCTGGACCTTGGAATGTGCCAGTCTGCAACATTCGGTCGTGGACAACTCTTTGCGCTGGAAGACCAGCAAGTTTCGGGCAGACCAAAGGGCGTCTTTCACTGAATTGATAGTCCTCCAGCAGCAGTTGATGTTTGTCTCGGTGTGCGTCCCTGGGAACAGCCCGTAGAGCACAGACTCCTGTGTTACAGAGCTGCTTGGGATAAACCTCGACAAAAACCACTGCATCTCTTTCCACACCTGCTTTGTAAAGACACATTCCAGGAGGAGGTGGGCAACCGTCTCTTCCCCACCACAGCCACCGCGGGGGCATTGTGCAGAGGGGGCGAGACTTCGGGCGTGCATGAAGGATCTGACGGGGAAGGCCCTTCTCATCACCAGCCAAGCTACATCTTGGTGCTTATTTGAAAGTGCTGGTGATGAGGCATTCCGCCAAATGACTTTGGCGGTCTGCTCGGGGAACCATCCGACAGGATCCCCCGTCTCCTTTTCCCGTAGGGCCTTGAGGACATTCCGTGCAGACCACTGCCTGATGGACCGGTGGTCAAAGGTGTTTTCCTGCAGAAACTGCTCCACGAAGGATAGGTGGTACGGCACAGTCCAACTGCATGGAGCGTTCCGCGGCAATGTGACCAGGCCCATCCTTCGCAACACCAGGGACAGATAGAACCTCAGCACGTAGTGACACTTGGAGTTTGCGTACTGGAGGTCTACACACAGCATGATGCAGCCGCACACGAAGGTGGTCATCAGGATGAGGGCGACGTTGGGTACATTTTTCCCACCTTTATCCAGAGGTTTGAACATCGTGTCCCTCCGGACCCGGTCCATTTTAGATCCCCAGATGAAGCGGAAAATGGCTCGGGTGACCGCCACAGCGCAGGAGTGGGGTATGGGCCAGACCTGCGCCATGTACAGCAACAACATGAGCGCCTCGCACCTGATGACCAGGTTCTTACCCACAATGGAGAGAGATCGCTGCCCCCACATGCTCAACTTTTGTTGTACCTTGGCTACTCGCTCCTCCCAGGTTTTGGTGCACGCCCCGGCCCTTCCGAACCATATCCCCAGCACCTTCAGGTAACCTGACCTGACGGTGAAGGGGACAAAGGATCGGTCAGCCCAGTTCCCAAAGAACATGGCCTCGCTCTTGCCATGGTTAACTTTAGCTCCCGAGGCCAGTTCGAACTGGTCGCATATGCTCATCAGTCTGCGCACGGACAGCAGATCCGAGCAGAAGACGGCGACGTCATCCATGCACAGGGAGGTTTTAACCTGAGTGCCTCCGCTGCCTGGGATTGTCACCCCTCTTATGCTCGCATCCTTCCTAATAGACTCAGCAAAGGGTTCAATACAGCAAACAAACAAGACTGGGGAGAGAGGACAGCCCTGTCTGACTCCAGATTTGATCGGGAAACTTTCCGATTCCCACCCGTTGATTGAGACTGCGCTACTGATGTTTGTGTAGAGCAGTTGGATCCAATTGCAGATTCCCTCCCCAAACCCCATTTTGGAAAGCACGTCCATCATGTAGGTGTGCAATATCCTGTCATAAGCCTTCTCCTGGTCCAGGCTGATGAGGCAGGTGTCCACCCTCTTGTCCTGTACATAGGCGATCGTATCCCTGAGTAGCGCGAGACTATCAGAGATCTTCCTGCCGGGTACAGTGCAGGTCTGTTCGGGGTGAATCACCAACTCCACAGCAGACTTGACTCGACTGGCTATGACTTTGGACGGAATCTTGTAGTCAACATTAAGCAGTGAGATGGGCCGCCAATTTCTGATTTCTGCCCTCTCCCCCTTCCGCTTGTAAATGAGGGTGATGATGCCTTTCCTCATGGATTCTGACATGCTGCCGGCCAGGAGCATACTCTCGTATACTTCCAGCAGGTCCGGGCCGACCCAGTCCAACAGGGCCGAGTACAACTCGACCGGTAAGCCGTCGCTTCCGGGAGTTTTACTCGTCTCGAAGGACTCGACAGCCTTTGTCAGCTCGTCCAGAGTTAGCGGCTTGTCCAGTCTCTCCCTCCTGCTGTCATCTAAGACCTCTGTGATTGTTGACAGGAAGGACTGGGAGGCTCTGCTGTCTGTGGGCTTCGCGTCATGCAGCCCAGCATAAAAGGATTTGCTGATCCTTAGTATGTCGGACTGCGAAGACATTAGTGAGCCATCTTCTTCCTTCAGGCTGCTGATAACAGAGCTCTCTCTGTGTACCTTTTGGAAGAAGTAACGCGAGCACGTCTCATCCTGCTCGATGGAGCGGACTCTGGACCGGAAGATGATCTTGGAGGCCTCCGTGGCAAAGAGCGAGGCCTGCTGGCTCTTCACCTCTTGGAGGTCCTCCTTGACCTCGACCCCCATTGACTGCAACCGGAGCAGATTTTGCATACTTTTCTGGAGTCGGGACATTTCCCTCTGTCTCTCTCTCGCCCTCTGAACACCTTTGTGGATGAAGAACCTCTTGATGTTCTCCTTAATCTCTTCCCACTAGTGAACTGGAGACTCAAAGAGGGGGTTTCACGGTCCTCCAACCTTTGTAATCCCTTTTGAGTTCCTCAACGTTCTCTGGGGTCAGCAGTGTAGCATTGAGCTTCCACGTCTCTCTGCCAACCCGCTGGTCGTCCTGTAAGTGACAGTCAGCCGGTAAGAGGCAGTGGTCGGAGAAGAACACCGGCTTGACGTCGGTGGATCCGACCGTGACAGCACGGGACACAAACAGGAAGTCAATCCTGGAACGGGCAGACCCGTCCGATCTTGACCATGTGTATCTGCGCTGCAGTTTGGCATCTTTAACTGTTTCTATTAGGAATCTGGATGTAGCGTCCAGTTTGCTGTCGTCACTGCCAGATCGTCCAGCCGCATCGATGATGCAGTTGAAATCACCGCCTAGGATGACCGGCCGGGACGTCGCCAGCAGCAGTGGGAGCTGCTGGAAGACGGTCAGCCGCTCGCTGCGTTGTTCCGGGGCGTACACGTTTATCAACCGGAGCGGAGCATTGTTGTACATCACGTCTGCTATGAGGGGGCGGCCGCTCACCACCTCCTTAACTTCGGAGATGGTGAAGTTACCTCCCCGCAGCAGAATACCCAGGCCGGAGGAACGGCAATCATTACCCCCCAACCAGATCGATGGCCCGTGGGACCACCATCGCAACCACTGCCTGTAGGTGCTGAGGTGTGGTATTCCACACTCCTGCAGAAACAGTAGGTCGGCTTTGACCTTGGCGAGGTAATCCAAGGTTGAAACACATCGCGTAGTAGATTTAATGCTACGCACATTAATGGAAGCAATCTTTACACCCATTTTTTAAAAGTTAGTTGTTGCTTCCCATACCATTTGTCCTTGCTAGTCCCAGTCCTTCGGCATGTTCCTGCATACCCATCGTGTGAGCAAGCTGTTTCACAATAGTTGGGCTCAAAAACCCCTCCTGGTTTTTCATGCAGGGGTTCATCCGCTGGGGTGACATCAGGGGGGGTCTTGGCAGCAAAGATTGGGTTATCCTCTGCTGCTTCCATCTGTTCCTCCTTGAAAACATCACTGCTCATGGCTTCCCGGAGCTGAGGTGCGCCAGACGCGGTTTCTCCCTATCTACTCTGTCCAGACCCCTCATGACTTGAACACCTCTATTAAATCTCTTCTCAACCTTCTCCAAGCTATCCATGTAACTGAAACCCTATTCTTGTAAATCTTTCCTGCACCGTCTCTAAAGCCTTCACAAAAGTCTTAAATCTATCAAAGAATACTTACAAATGCAAAAAAAAAGTTCTAAAACACTGCCCAATTGCATTGGTTCATGAACGATTTTACATCTGTGATATGCAAATGAGTTTGAGTGTAAATTAAACCATTAAATCAGTTCAGAAAACTACTGAAATTTTGAGCACAATTTGTGGTTATATTGGTGATTGCATCCAAAGCAGGAAATGTATCCCAAGAAGTTTAGCTATTTACTTGGAGCAGACCATTGGATGCCCTGCTATAGCAAAATCTGGCTCATTGGGCTGAATTTTTGGGGCCTGCCAAAGGTGAGAATGGAGATGGACAGGGCCCGAAATTACTGGTGCCAGTTGGCGTACCAGTTTTGCAACACCATTCCTGGCACTGGCCATGTTCACCAGGATGGGAGAGGGCAGGATTGCGATCCGTTCTACTCCCAATTAAGGTACTTGCAGAGCTCATTATGAGCTCGTTAATGGGGGGAGTTGAGAGTTTCTCAGGGGCACATGGTATACACGCGGTGTCTGGGGCAGACCAGATGAAAGGAGACGGGGACAGAGTGGGAAGCCAGTCATGACTGCCCCAGGGACTTACCCTGAAGGCATACCAGTTTCAACGGTGCAGAGGGGACTCAGCTATTGGGAGACAGGTGCCAACGGAGCTGAACAGGTGGCGGGGAGAGCACGAAGTAAGCACTTGGTCAGTTCAAGATGTTGTTATCTTCCTGGCATCGTCGGAGCAGAAGAGCTGGGGGCAAGGAACCAAGGACAACTGGGCAACCAGCCGACCACAAGGAAGGCAGCAGCTCACAATAGGGGCACGACTCTTAGGTTTTGGGCACAGTGGCGATGAGGGGCAACACCCTCCACAGGAAGGGCGGAGGCCCGGGAATCAGGAGGGCAGAGGAGAGGAATGAAGGGCAGGAAGGACACAGAGGCCATATCCTCTGCATAGGATCTACCGTCAAAGAAGAGACTACTTGGAGATGTCTGAGACCTAGTGCTGGAGGGGACTGTGACATTCCAGGCAGGTGGTCACAGGCATCTGTGCCCTCATCACTGAAGCCCTCTCACCTCGCAGCTCTGGTCACTATACCCTGCCAGTAACTGTCAAAGTCACTGTGGCCTCGAACTTCTTTGCTCTGGCTCCTTCCAAGGATCAGATGCCGACCTTGTTGACATCTTGCAAACAGCTGCACACCACTACATCTCGCGGGTCACTGACCCCCTCTTTGTGAGACAGTACATTCACTTGCAGACAGTGAGGCCTCGCAGGCACAATGGGCAGTGGGTTTTGCCGCCATTGCTGGATTCCCCCAGGTGCAGGGCATCATCGATCGCACACATGAGGCCACCTAGGCATCGAGTGACCGGCCAGTCAGATTTATCAACAGGAAGGGCATCCACTCCCTCAACGTTAAACTGGTCTGCGACCACAACAAGAGCTCCATGTGTGCACTCGCTTTCCTGGCAGCTGCCATGACTCCTTCATCCTCCAGCAGTTCAGGCTGCCGCAGATCTTTACTCCAACTGCCAAAGTGCATGGATGGGGGACAAGGGATACTCAGCCTTCTACAAGAGATCCAGATAGAGACACAGAGGTGAAATAACTCATACTACTTGCTCATTAGGAAAACCATTGAGCTGGACATTGGGCTTCTGAATATGCGATTCTGGTGCGTGGACCAGTTGAGTGGCACCCTCCAATACCCTCCTGCAAGGGTTTCAGTCAGTGTGGTGGTCTGCTGCACCCACAATAAAATGGCTTTCCAGAGAGATGTGGATCTTGAGGATAGTGAAGCCTTGGAACCATATAGCTTGGAGGAAGAGGAGGAGCAGAAGATGGGAGAGGAGGAGGAAATAGCGGCAGAGGAGAGGTTGCAGAATGTCAAGGTTCTGAGGCTGCACAAGGAGGTGGCTGGGATCGCACAGTTCCAAAGGTTTCATCAGGGTGCCATGAATGTCAGAGATCTTTTGATTCAGGAATGTTTTAGCTGAGTCCCTCTGACCCAGGCTGAGGGGCATGGGATGCAATGGACTTTGAGGTTATTGTCCAAACTCATCCATTAAAAACAAAAGCTGAAACATGTAAACTCTTCCCACCAATAAAGGATGCATGTCTGCCCAGAGCCTTTGCCCTCTCCTTGATCGTACCCTTGATCTCCTTCACCACCTCTTACCACTTTTCCTGTCATTCCACCAATAAAAGGAGTCCCAGACACGCCTTGAATTGTGATTATTTATAAAGTGATAACAAAGGGAAATAGTGCACAGAGACAATAAGAAGACTCCCCACTGATTCACTCAGTGCTCGCATGCTGTGGTGGCCTCTGCACTCAACGATTCCTTTGAGTGCTCCCCTTGTGGCCTCAGAGCAGGTGGAGGCAGCTGGCTCACTTGTCTCTGCCTATGGCTGAGATGCATGTGGTGGCTGTCTTCATCGTGGAGGTGCTCGTAGGGGCATCTCCAGAGGCTGCTGAACCCGGATCATTGTTGTGGCAGCCTCCATCACTTGGTCCTGTTGCACAGAGGATCCCTGTTACGACCGACCACTCCAGTCAAAGCTCCCCAATCAAAATATACGATTCCGATTGCGGTGGGAGAAACGCACTGTTAATTCAATCCCGTCACTCCACAGATTGCCTAACATATCATTTTAAAACTTTCCAAATTAAAGAAAGACCCATCCAAATTCTACCATCTATTAACCCCCCGAATAAGGCTAACCAAACCAGGTGTCTTTAAATCAACAAATTAACTCTTTATTTAAAAAAACTAAATTCTTAAACACAATGAAGATATAAACAACATTTAAAATAGAAAAAATTAGAGTTCTTCCAAATCTGCAGTCCAATGTTGCTTGAAGTCTTCACAGCCATCCGATGGGGATAAAAGGTTCTTCCACAGTAGAACAGTCTATAGTCCAAATTCAGCAGTAAGTGACGATTCCTTCTTCAGCAATGAATTTCAACAATTAACAACTTTCGATAGAATCAATCTGACTTTAGAGTTTTTGAGGGATAAAAGATTGTCACAGTCTAACTTCTCTTCCTTCTGTTTAAATTACCAGAGATCTCTGTTTTGGCTTGACTTTTTTTTAGAATTTTGAGAAATAATAATTAAACAGACTAAAATCCTTCAGTTTAAATGGCTGAGAGCTCTTTTTTCTCTTGCTAAACACCACAGCTGTCTGTCTGTGTGTTCTGTTTGAGTTTTGTTAGAACAAATTGTGTTCAACTAAAAAGCCAGTTCAAAACTGAATTGTAACAAATGTATCGCATGATACTCACTCCCACTGGCTATATCTATGGTAACGAGAATGCACCCTTTGAATCGCAGTCTGCAAATGGTTGTATCCAATAGCAACCGAAAATGCACCTTTCTATAACTCCTGAGGCTTTGTGGCTCTTCAAGCAGCACTGATCCTCTGCAAGCCTTAAAGGTATACTGCATATTCCCAGGAGGAAAAAAAACAGGACTGTGACCCCTCCACCCTCAGCGGAATGAAACGCCATTCCTGAAATGCTTTTCATTACAATGGGTAAAAAAAATACAAATTGAAAAAATGCTAACTTTTTTTCACGCATTTACAGATATACACATTTCTAAAAACAAATGTTTACACTACAGCAACAAGTTCCACCAGAACATTTCAGCTTTAAACTTTCAAAAGGTTGTTCCAATTAACCTATTTTAAATTTCCAAGCATAGTCTTCCAATTGTTTTTTATTTTCCTTCCAAGTGTCCCTATTGTCCATCACCTCAGCCAGGTGAATGGCACAACAAGCAGCACTGACCACTATTGGGTTCACTATTCTCTGAGCAGTTTCTCGAGTACCCCTTAACCTATGTGGCATCACTTGACACTGGAAAACCCTGTCCGGTGTAACAGAAGCTGATCTTTTCTTACCCTGGGGTGTCAAAGGAATTTGACAGTATCCCTCCGACACATCTGTCTCTTTAAGACACATGGTGTGGCCCACTCTGTCCTTATAGTCCTTTAAATGAGAATTTGGGTAGGAGTCTGCCTTCTTTACCACAGTGACTTTTCTAGAGTCCATGCAAGTTTGAGCCGTCCCACCAGTTTTAGTCATCAAGACCATCTGCGAATTCCAGCTGTCCTGACTAGGTTCAACTAAACTGCCCTTCAGCATGCATTGTACCTCTGTTTCCACTTGGGCCTGTCTGTCTGGACCGAAGTGACAAGGATGTTATTTTAAAGGAATGGTTCCCCCTATACCCACATCATGTGTGGCTAAGGCTGTACTCCTGGCTTATCCCTACAAACTTTTTGAAACATAGTGAAAACCCTGGTTAGGACTTCACGCTGTTTTGCCTCTAAGTGTAAAAGCCTATTGTTTAATTTTCCTAGCCATTCTGCATTCGCTAATGGGATAGTTGGTGATTCAATCTGAGAATTTCCTAGGCCTACATCTTCCTCATCCTCATTATCCTTTTCCTTCTCCACAGTTCCGATTACCTGACATACCTGTACTGGTTTATCCTCCTCCCTGCGGTAATATGGTTTGAGCATATTAATGTGGCATAACCAGTTCTTCTTCTGACAATCAGGGGTGTCAATCAAGTAATCTACCTTACCCACTCTTTTGATCACTCTATATGGGCCACTGAACTGTGATTTTACTGGTTCTCCCTGTGATGGTAACAACACTAATACTTCACCCCCTGGTCTTATGGTAGGTTGTGTTTTTCCCACCAATTGACAGGTACGGCATGTCCTACAAAATTGTCTCACATCCTTTGTAAGACCTGGCCAGTGATAATGTTGGCTTATGTGTGATTTGGTCTTCCGAATTCCCCTATGTCCTACAAAAGGAATGTCGTGTGCTAACCTTAATAATCCTTGTCCATATTTAGGTGGTACCACTATCTGTTCAACAACTGTCCCGTCTTCGTCGGCAGGCCTATGAGGCAGTCTCCATTTCCTCCTCAAAACCTTGTTTGCCATATAATAGTCTTCTGGAACTGTTCTTGCATCAGCTTCTGACAGAGCCGTCTGTGCTATTCGATATATCTCTGGATCAGCTTGCTGTACTGCAATGATAGACAATCTGTTAAACATCTCATTTGGATTATCTAAATCCCCAAATAATGTTTCAGATGCCTGGTTATCTATATATGGTGCCCTTTTTACTTCTGACAATGGATCCTGTTTAGCCATTGCTTGGGTAACAACTCATGCAGGAAATATTCCTGAAACTTGTTCCTGTACTTGCTCTGTTTCCTTAATTTCACATGGTTCCTCTGTAACTATAGGAGAAACTGATACTTTTGATCCAGCCAAATCATTTCCTAGAAGTAGATCAATTCTCTTTACTGGTAAACTGTGGAGAACACCTACAGTTACTATCCCAGATACTAAGTAACTCTCTAGGTGTACTTTATACAAAGGTACGGTATACACACACCGCCAATTCCATTTACTAAAATTTGTGTTCAAGGCGCTCTCTGGTGGAAACCTCATATCTTTCCCCAGCAAGAATGTTTGGGTTGCTCCTGTATCCCTGAGTATAATGATAGGTTTTCCTGCCTCACTTACAAGATACGGAGTTACTCTCCCCTTTGACAAAAATTCATTATAACACTCAGGTATTTTATTCTTAAACTCTACACTCCTCTTAGTTTTAGTATCTGGCTTCGCATTTACAGTTGTCGTTAAAGCTATAGCCTGGTCTGCTGTACTCTCAGTCAGAGTCTTTGCTTCTGCACTAACTTTGTGTACCCCAACAAGTTCTTTGGGTTTACCATGCAATTTCCAGTGCTCTGAACGAAGATGACCTATTTTGTTGCAATGATAACACATTGGCTTGAGAACCTCACTTCTACCCTCAGCACCTTCCTTTCTGACCTGAGGAGGTGATCCTGGGGCATTCCCAGCTGTTCCTTCTTGATCCCGGCTGCTTGCCTTCCTTTCACTCCCCCAATTTCCATCCTTCTTGGGTTTATAGGGGTGAAGGACAAAATAGGTTGGCTTATTCACAAGCTCAAAATCATCAGCAATCTCTGCTGCTTGTCTAGCTTTCAAAATTTTCAGGTTATCTATATGAGTTCTCACTACTGAAGGAATGGAGTTTTTAAACTCCTCTAAGGGAATTAATTCTCGAAGGGTCTCATATATGGCTTCTATCTTTAAGGTCCATATCCAATGGTCAAAATTAATTTGCTTCATCCTCTCAAATTCTAAATATGTCTGCCCAGCCAATCTCCATAAGTTCCTAAACTTCTGACGGTAAGCTTCAAGGACTTATTTATACACAGCGAGAATGGCCGTTTTTGCCATCTCATAATCTGCAGAAACCTCTTCAGAAAGCATGGCATAAGCTTCATGAGCTCTGCCTACCAGCCTGCCCTGCATGAGCAATGTCCAGCTTTCTTTCAGCCATTTCATCTGTTTGGCTATTTTTTTGAAAGATATGAAAAATGCCTCTACGTCCCTTTCCTCGAACTTAGCAAGAGCCTGTATAAATTTAAACAACTTCTCACTGGGTCCTGATCTAAACTCAGATTCTTCCAGACCCGAATTTTCCCTGGATTTAAGACTACCCCTTTGTCTTAGATCCATTTCTTTTAGCCTAAATTCCCTCTCTTCTCTTTCACTTTCTCTCCAAAATGCTCTCTCTTTCTCCCTTTCCTCTTTTTCCAATTCAAGTTTTCTTAAATCTTTTTCCTGCTGAAGCTCCAGTTTTTTTCATTTCTAACTGAATCCTAGCCAATTCCACTGCATCACTCTCGGACCTACTACCTTCTTGTCTCTCATATTCCCTTTCTTGTTCCTCGTACTGCCCTTCATCTGTATCATCATCATCTTCTACTAATTCCAGATGTTCGGCTATTATGTCAATTATCTCTGCTTTTTTGGCACCTAATTTCAATTCCAACCCCAATTCCGCTGCCAATTCTTTTAACTTGTTCTTAGTTAAAGTTATCAAGACACGCAGAGAAACATTCTACTTTCACAAAAACTCTGCTACAACCACTAATGCCATAACAATGGTATAGACTGTACCTTATTACACAAGAAACCTGGTTCTTTTAATTTCTTTGTAATTGGTGTCAGATTTAGATCCCAACAATCAAGTTTCCATTTGATAAGATCCCAGTCTCGAGAGCAATTAATAAGATGCAAATCGCAGGACCCCAATTTAAATATGTTATCTCAGAGATGAGTAGTTACTATGATTCCAAATGTGAGCCCTCCAAATTTGTCTGATTCTGATCCCAGACGCGAGCCACCGAATTAAATATGATTCAACTGTGAGCAAGCCCACAATTAAGATATGATTCAAATCCCAGAAAGGAAACCCAATTAATATGTGATTCAAACTGCGAGTGAGCCCCCAATTAATACGTTATTCAAATCCCGGATGAGCCCCCAATAAATATGTTATGACCCGTCGCTCCACAGATTGCCTAATATATCAGCTTGTTGACCCTCTTATGGCACTGGATCCATGTTCTTCTATTAACTGACTGTGGCAGCTACCTCAACTCAGGCCTTTTTAGTTTTGGTGGGCGGCCTCCTCCTGCAACCCTCCGGGAAGGTGACCTCCCTCCTCTTCCTCATGGTCTCAAGCATCACTTGCAGGTTGCTATTCGAGAAGTGGGGGGCTGTCTTGTCCTGCCCCAGGTGTCAGGCCTTCGACTTTCCAATGCCATCTTTGAACACTTCAGTTCAATCCAAAGCTCACAGAAGGTCTCCTGTTTACTCCCTTCAGATTTAAATGGCTGCCATGGGGATTTAAATCGGGCCACACTTCATCTGGCCCACCTCCATTCCAACCCCACAGTCACTAATTGGCTGCCAAACCTGACTCCAATCCAATTAGGAGGTTGCCCCGCAAAAATCGTCACTTTAATCTACATCCTCCCAGGGGCAAAGTCGGGAGTCGGAAGCAATCCAACTTCCATTTCCTGCCTCCATTGCAGAAGTTCAGCCCATTATATCAGCCAGTTTGCAGAACCTTTGTAGAAGAGTCTGAAGATACATATTAGGGATAAATTTATGAGACTTTTCTACCAGGTTGGATGTAGGGTCACAAATCCATATCCTTGATTCACTCACCACTGCTCTCATCACTACTATCTATTGGGCCAGAATTTGCTGCCAAAGTAATGGCGAGTTCAATGCCCACCATTATTCAAGTGTAAACCATCCAGCAACTCCTGCAGAAGAGATAGCCCATGAATTACAAATCACCACAAATTGTTAGATGATTTTCCCTGATCCCGCTGTTAGCTTTGTGGAAATGCACCTCCCCCTCAATCTCCCCATGAATTTCAAAAATCTGCTACATTTCCACATTAATTGCAATTTATATTTATAGCAGAAATGTTAGGGCTCATTCTTAACTGCATTAAATACCTTTTTAATGATGGGATTTATGACCCTGCAATGTCACTCAAGCTGTTTGGTAAATCTATTAACCCTCAGTGTATCCATGAGTGCAGAAGACATAGAGCTGCAAATGCTGGAACACAAATTCCCTAATTGGCTTTGGAAGGTAAATGTGGGAATGCAGCCACCAACTCAAAACGATTGGTGTAGTCATTGCAATTTTTCTGGACGTAAATATTTGAATCTGCAACATTAAAAGCTGATTTCTCCCAGTGCACACACCCAATTTGAAAGAGTATCAACCAGTCTTTCATAGGAAAATTATTTGCTCTTAGTTATTGCTGACATTAATTATGCAGCGTGTGAACCAAATGCATACATATATTGTGACAGCTTGAGAGGTAGTTTTGCAGGCTGGAGTTTATTTTACCATTTGAAGTCTCTTGCACTGGATTCTGTGAATAAGGGCAAACAGCAATGAAAAAACCTGACAAGCTAATGTCTGTGAGAAAGCATTGTTTTAACTGCTAGGGAATTGGGCAGTGATGTGCATGATCCTAAGCATCTGCACATTCTTGGAATGGAATTCCTTCCAGTTGCCATAAACCACCCACCACTGCGGATTATGGCTACTGATACAAGCAATTGCACTTATACAATCAATAACGTCGCAAGATTTTTGGGAAATCAGACAATTTCTGCTGCTCAGAGCTATTTATGTAGGTGGGGTCAGATGATGACATAATGTTCATAACTTGCTTGATGCAATGACAAAGCACAAAGTAATGTTACAGAAACCACAGGTGGAATATTATGCTGGCGGCGAGGGACTCGACATCGAAGGAAAACGGTACCAAGATCCCCGCATTGCCTCTTGTACGGAAGGCCTGCCGCATTTTGTGCCAGACAAGCACTTAACTTGACAGTGACAGGCCTTCCATAGGATTTAGGACCCCATTGCCGGAAGTCCAGGCCTTGCAGAGCTGCTGGCCAATCAGAGGCCGGTAGCTGCAGCGCCACTGTGGCTGCTGCTGTAGCTGCAGTGACCAGACACTGAGGAGCGGCGCTGGAACCAGGCTTAAGGTAGGTCAGGGCGGGAGGGGTCTCGTGGGGTAGGAGTCGTGGGGGAGGGGAGGTCGGCAGAAAAGGCAGGGGGTAGCCCTCAGTGGACCCCCCCCCCCACCTTCCCGATACCAGGTCCCTCGTCAGGCACTAAGTGCCTTTGAAAGAGGGCCCTCCCCCAGCCTTGCCCACAGCCGGGAAGAATCTCGCACGGTTTTCGTGCCGTGTGTCCCATGCGGTGACGGGGTGCTCGCCGCACGGGTAGTTGTTGCTGCGATGGGAAGGGGGCCTTAATTAGGGTTTAACTACCCAGTTAAGGGCCTCAATTGGCAGCCGTTCACAGGCCTTTCCACCCCAGACTAAATTTCAGCGGTGGCGAATGTTGGTGGGAACCCCCCCCCCCAACCCCCACGCCACCATCTCACCCAATTTTGTGCCCTCCCCACCTCCAAACCTGCCACGGGGGAGAGCACAAAATTCCACCCCACTTGTTTGGATGGGTAGTTTAAGGGCAGCCGTAGTCTTAACTGTTATTGGGAATGCTGAGGAAATCATTCAATATGAATGCAGGTTTTCCTGCAGGAGTTTGCAGTTGTGGGCTGTGGTTGCCCTGGTTAACCACAGGCTTCTCAAGCACTGGCCCTTTGACATTGAGTGAGCTTTGATGTTGGGAATACACCTACTGGATGGACTAATGCCGAGGGTAAGTGGCTGAACTCCAATGGAGTCTGGTTTCACCAGCCTGAAGCTGCTACTGCTTATGCTCTTCCTCTTGCAGCCCAGATAGATGTTGGCACCTTGTCACAGTAATATGCAGCCAGAAAAATGTACAGAGAAGAAAGGTTTTACATTAATAAGAGAAAAGGTAGAATGGGAAAAGAAATCTAGTAGAATGAACAAAATGATAAACGTCAGAGAGAAAGTAAAAGGACAAATTAAGCAAAACAAAACAGTATTACTTAATAATCAAAAGCAACAACTTGCATTTATATAGTGTCATTAATGTAGTAAAACCTCCCAAGGCGCTTCACTGGAGCATTATCAAACAAAGGAGAGGTAGAGAGGCAGAGCAGTTTAGGGAGGGAATTCTAAAACTTAGGGTCCTGGTTCTTGAAAGCACAGCTGCAGACGATAGAGTGTTTAAAATCGGGGATGCTCAAGAAGTCAGAATTTGAGAAGAGCAGATATCTTGGGATTTGAAAAACAAAGATGAGCATTTTAAAATTGAGACATTGCTAAACCAGGAGCTAATGTAGGTCAGGGATGATGGATGAACAAGACTTGGTGCAAGTTAGGACACCAGCAGCAGGGTTTTGGATGAGCTTATGGAGGATGGAAAATGAGAGGTTGGCCAGGAGTGCCTTATAATAATCAAATGTAGAGGTAACAAAGGCATGAATGAAGGTTTCAGCAGTAGACGCTAAGATAGGGGCAGTGTCGGACAAAGTTACAGGAAATAGACAATGGTCGGAAGCTCATCTCAGGGTCTAATACAGTACCAAGTTTGTAAACAGTCTGATTCAGCCTGAGACAGTTTCCAGGGAGAGGGATGGAGTTGGAGTCCAGGGAATGAAGTTTGCGAAGGGGTCTGCACACAATGGCTTTGGTCTTCCCAATATTTAGTTGGATAAAGGAAAAAGTAGAGAATCTATCAGAACCTAGAAAAATCAATGAGCTTTATAATATCAGTCAACTGACTGTGAATGTTTGGGCAATTTTATTATGGACTTTTTGCACAGGTTTTGAGTTGTGTTAAGCAGTGGGCTTACATGTGAAGTTTCAGAAATGATATTAGATAACTGCGAAATATTGAATCACTGTTATACAGTTTGTTCTGCTGAGCATTAAAGTTCCAATTCAGAACTATTAGATAAAACGTAGGGAGTGGGTGCGACCTTGGACATTATAAGAAGTTCACTGCGGGAATGCTCGTTATGCACATTCACCAACAGTATTTTTCCCCTTTCTAATTGACTATTTTCAATTTTGTTATTCAGCAATCATGTTATGGAAAAGCCTTTGGCACAATTTAAATTTTCTCTCCACTTTCGTAGAAACAAAATCCATCCAAACGCATTACAGCAACAGAAATTATTCAGTCGCCATAACAGTTTCTTCCTCATCCCGTTATATACTCATAGCTATGTTTTGGCAAAATACTGGCATAAATCAGATATGCCCAAATTTCCTTGGAGAAAACTGGTGCAAACCACTCTTACACTATAGTGATGCTAAAACTTCCCAGGAAAGTTTGGGTCAGTTATTCAAAAAGTTCAGTCACTTGCTCGTTTTTCTCTGTCTCACAGAGAAACAGCTTCACAAAACATCAGAGACAAGGAAGTGAGTGAAAATACTTTTCTGCCACTCTCTGATGCTTCTCTTCCCTTAACTCTTTATTTTCCCTCTCTATCTCTGCTTTCTTCCTATTTCCTTTCATGTGGTGGGTGGCGACTAGCATGGCAAGAAGTACTGACTACAGGCTGCATTTGATGTAGGGGTTTTGAAGACCTCCACTTAGCGGAGGGGTCAATAATCAGGGGGCATAGATTTAAGGTAAGGTGCAGGAGGTTTAGAGTGGATTTGAGGAAAAGGTTTTTCACCCAGAGGGTGATTGGAATTTGGAACACACTGCCTGAAAAGGTGGTAGAGGCAGGAACCCTCACAACATTTAAAAAGTATTTAGATGAGCAGTTGAAACACCATAGCTTCCAAGGCTATGGGCCAAGTGCTGGAAAATGGGATTAGAATATCTGGATGGCCGGCACAGACACGATGGGCTGAAGGGTCTGTTTCTGTGCTGTATAACTCTATGACCATGTTATTCATGTTTGCTCCTAGTTTTAGTATAGTTAATGAAGTGTATAATTCTTTGAAAATGGAGAGCATTAACTAAACCTGCTTATGGATTTAGAAATGTTCTTAAATGAGAAAGCCTTCCGCCTACATCAAAGATGTTTTAGTTACATTTCATAGAGATTCGTTAACTGGTTAAATTGATCGGTAATGAAATGTGGAATTTTATTTTTCAATTTTGTCTCTTTTACTTTTGTTACAACAGCTTTTTCTCCCTGCTGCTCTCACATGCATTCAAGTCTTCAGAAGAAGGAATTTTCCTCCACTCAAGATCAGGGGGCAGGTTGTTCAACCTTGCCCGTCTAAGAACGAAGACCAAAGTATGGAAGGTCCTCATCAGGGAACTCCTCTTTGCTGACGATGCTGCATTAATATCCCACACAGAAGTTTGTCTGCAGAGACTCATCAACAGGATTGCGGCTGCCTGCAACGAATTTGGCCTAACCATCAGCCTCAAGAAAATGAAAATCATGGGACAGGACATCAGAAATGCTCGATCCATCAATATCGGCGACCACGCTCTGGAAATGGTTCAAGAGTTCACCTACCTAGGCTCATTTATCACCAGTAACCTGTCTCTCGATGCAGAAATCAACAAGAGCATGGGAAAGGTGTCCGCTGCTATGTCTAGACTGGCCAAGAGAGTGTAGGAAAATGGCACACTGACATGGAACATAAAAAGTCCGAGTGAATCAAGCCTGTGTCCTCAGTACCTTGCCCTACGGCAGTGAGGCCTGGACAATGTATGTCAGCCAAGAGCAGCGTCTCAATTAATTCCATCTTCGCTGCCTCTGGAGAATCCTTGGCATCAGGTGGCAGGACCGTATCTCCAACACAGAAGTCCTCGAGGCGGCTAACATCCCCAGCATATACACCCTACTGAGCTAGCGGTGCTTGAGATGGCTTGGCCATGTGAGCCGCATGGAAGATGGCAGGATCCCCAAGGACACAATGTACAGTGAGCTTGTCACTGGTATCAGACCCACTGGCCGTCCATATCTTTGCTTTAAAGACGTCTGCAAACACGACATGAAGTAATGTGACATTGATCACAAGTCATAGGAGTCAGTTGCCAGTGATCACCAGAGCTGGCGGGCAGCCATAAAGGCGGGGCTAAACAGCGGCGAGTTAAAGAGACTTAGCAGTTGGTAGGAAAAAAGACAGAAGCGCAAGGGGAGAGCCAACTGTGTAACAGCCCCGACAACCAATTTTATCTGCAGCACCTGTGGAAGAGTCTGTCACTCTACAATTGGCCTTTATAGCCACTCCAGGCACTGCTTCACAAAACACTGACCACCTCCAGGCGCGTATCCATTGTCTCTCGAGACAAGGCGGCCAAAGAAGGAGAAGAAGACAACAGCAAAGATTTAAACGCACAATTCATAATCACTAAAAACAATAAATTATTTGCAATTTTTAACATCTATATTTTCATTGTTATGTATAGCACATGAAAATACTTCGTGAAAGGGGATAGATTTTGCTGTCAGCAGTTAACAAATATAGAGCCTTGGTAAGACCACAACTGGAGTATTGTATATAGTTTTGGTCTCCTTACCTAAGGAAGGATGTACTTGCCGTAGAGGGAATGCAACAAAGTTTCACCAGACTGATTCCCGAGATGGGGGGATTGTCCGATGAGGAGAGATTGAGGAGTCTGGGCCTGTATTCTCCAGAGTTTGGAAGAATGACAGGAAATTTAATTGAAGCATACAAAATTCTTATAGGGCTGAACAAGTTTGATGCAGGATGGATGCTTCCCCTGGCGGGGGTTCTAGAACCAGGGGAACAGTCTTAGAATAAGAGGTAGGTCATTTAGGACTGAGATGAGGAGGATGGCGAATCTGTAGCGTTCTCTACCCCAGAGGGCTGTGAGGTTCAGTCAATGATTATGTCCAAGACAGAAATTGATAGATTTCTAGATATTAAAGATATCAAATGATTTGGGGATAGTCCGTGAAAATGGCGTTGAGGTAGAAGATCAGCCATGATCTAACTGAATGGCGGAGCAGGCTCGAAGGGCCGAATAGCCTACTCATGTTCCTATATCCTATGTTCCTAAATGGCACCAGCCATTTATTAGACTGTGACTTACCCCTAGATTTTCTATGGGTTTTTGCATAGCAAGTTGCTATCAGCCAAACATCCAAACAGCAATGGCCTCTGCAGGACATCAGTGGCCTGTGCGAACAGAGAGGCATCTGTGTATCTCCTTAACCAATTAGATTGAAAATTTGTCAATGAGAC
Organism: Heterodontus francisci; assembly: GCF_036365525.1. Taxonomy (NCBI): domain Eukaryota; kingdom Metazoa; phylum Chordata; class Chondrichthyes; order Heterodontiformes; family Heterodontidae; genus Heterodontus; species Heterodontus francisci. The sequence goes on from NC_090397.1 coordinate 23,818,260, forward strand.
ACACAGGGTTGGACTTTGCCAGCTCCATAGGGTTGGGCTGGGAGGCAGGGGAGGGCATAAAATGGTGAGGGAAGACAGGGAATGGTTTACCCGTTGCCTTCCTGATGCCATAGAAGGTCAAAGACAGTCCTCCTGCCCAGAGGCCGATTAAGGGGCCTGGCGATCTCCCTGTGGGCTCGGGGGAGAGGGGCATCTCCTGATTGGGCACTCTGTGGCTAATGGAGGGGCCCCCCAGTGGCAAGGACCAGCCTGTGGAAACACACCCATGCCCTCACCAACACCCCCAACCCCTTGCTGAGTCCAGCCTTATTAGCCCCAGCGACCCCTGACCCCACTTACCTTCTTGGTAGGCCATTGTCCATGTTGACAGGTGCAGTCCCAGCAGTGGCCGCCTGCCGCTCCTGGTGGCATTGCTGAGACTGAGGAGCTGCCAGCTCTCCAATTGGCTGGCAGCTCTTGGCGGTGGGCACCCTTTTTTTTAAGGAGATGGGGGCCCTGGCTCCATACAGTTAATTACCTGGGCACTGAGAAATGCGGCCCGGGGATCCCAAATGGGCAAGGCAGGGTTGCCCCCAAGTTTCTATCCCAGTGTCAGGACTGCCACCACTCCAGCAAAATCCATCCTGCAGAGTCTAAACCAGGAATGTAAGTTAGAATAATGAATTAAATGTCAAACCAAGTACAAAAAATAAAATAGAGGGAAAAATGATTGGATTAAGAAAGAGAGATAAAAGAGACAAAAAGAAAAAGTTGAAAAACATTTTTAAATCCATGACCATAAATAAAATCTAAAGGAATGAGACTCCACAATTGTAAAAGTTAATTTTCAGTGCCAGAGAGGTTGTTTGGCAAGAGTGAAGACTCATCATGCCGTTAAAGGGGTACTTAGACTGAAGTGGACTTTTTGTAGTGAATTTAGTTCAGATCTATGATGTCAATGCAGGAACTTTATGTTATTCAATATATTTGACTGGGGAGCCAGACGGCGAGATGTTGTTTTCGTAGCTTATGGAGGAGCGGTGCATTTTGGACAGCAACGTCCGGATTTTCCCATTTAACTGTGAATCACTGCTTGCCGGTAGTTGGCTTGCCATTATTTTCACAGCAAAGTCCTGCTCAATATGTGTCTATAATGAAAAGCATTTTGCACAAATAGAACAAAATATACACCAAACTCATTGTGCACAAATGTTTGTTTTCTTCAGAAAAGATTGATAATTTGCAAGAAAATGGAAGCATTTTTCCAGGAGTTCCCCTTAGTAGTTTTATGTAAACTTAAAGCTATAACTGAAATGGGAAAAGCAGTGACTGTAATTTAGTGGTTAGAATGTGGTGGGCTTTTCTTAAGTTACTAACTGCATGCAGTTTCCATTCTGAAACTGGAATTTATGATAGCAGCCCTCACAAGAGAACTTGTCTTTTTAGTTAAAACAGTTCAATGTGCATAAATTCTATGAGCCTGCATTGGTGCATTTGTGCTGTGCTGTGAGCTTTGGCTGAAGGAGTGTGCACCCAACTGCACACGTTTGATTAGCATGGCAGCTGATTTTTCCATGGGCTGTATGGGGCAAATTAGCAAGGCTGTGCCATGTCAGAAGCTCCACTCATGACATGAGCCTCCACTGCAAAAAGAGGACCAGCACATTGAGAATCTCAGGACTCTGCCTGTAGAAGCAGGTTTTTCTTGAAAGGGAGAGGATAATATTGTAGGGTTTTTGATGTTAATTTGTTCCTTTTGTTGCATTTTGTTCCCATGTATGAGTTGGTTCCGTTAGATAGTTTTCCATTCTTAGCTCGTTTCCCCCACAAATACTTTTCCATTATCCACGACTGCTGCAGGCTTTGACTTTGTGACGAGGCAAGGATCCTTAACTCTTCCTTAACAACAACAACTTGCTTTTATATTATATATATATAATATATGTAATAATATATATACATAGCACTATTACCATAATAAAATGTCCCGAGGTGATTCACAGGAGCATTATAAAAGAAAATCTGGCACCAAGCCATATCAAGAGATATTCGGTCAGATGACCAAAAGCTTGTCAAGGAGGTAGGTTTTAAAGAGTGTATTAAAGGAAAGTGAGGTAGAGAGGTGGAGATATTTAGGGAGGGAATTCCAGAGCTTAAGACCTTACCAGCTGAAGGCATGGCTACCAATGGGCCACCAATGGTGGAGTGATTAAAATTGGGGATGCTCAAGAGGCCAGAATTTGAGGAGTGCAGATATCTTAGAGAGTTGTGGGGCTTTCCTCTACCCCTCCACCCTCACCTTTGCTGACAAGTGAAAAGAGCTCATGGATCTCTTTGCCCTCAGCATTGAGACCATCCTTTCTGCTGCTTCCCCTCCATGTTGCTTCCTTAGCCAATTTTCCCCAGTCCTTTCCAGCCTTCCTCCCACCATAAATTCCAGCCGATCCAACCTCTGCTGCTCTTATCCTATTCCCAGTCAAATTCTGTTCACCCATTACGCCTATCCTCACTGACTTACATTGTCTCCCAATGTTGCCACATCCAAAAAGTAAAGCTCTCATCTTTGTCTTTACATACCTCCATGTGATCGGCAAGGGAAATTATGCTTGTTTCTTCGGGTACCAGTAGGAGCTGACCATATATCTTGTTTGGCACTTAACCTCATAGTTGCTTTCTGTTGTTCCTCCTGAGCCAACCACAGTGTGATTGACGCACTGAATCCACACAGTCCCCAGCCCAGTCAGAGCACTTACTCACTAATTCTGCTGGTGATTTGCTGTGACTGAAAGGAAAGGCAGATTGCAGTTACAGTTGCCAGTGTCCACTTTAAACCACCATACCAAGAATACTATAGTGCAAACAAAAAGAATTGGAATATTGAGCAATCTGCATTTAAATAGCAATATATTGGAAGTAACAAGAGCACCATTGTGTGGATTAACCATTATAACACTGAGTTATCACCTCCTGCCAGGAGTAATATCATGTTCCTTAAAGCTGAACAAGTTCAACAATATATAACACTCCTGGAATAACTCAATCATAATGTACAGATAGCACCGTGAGTAATTCCCATATTGTAGTTCCCACTTTTTGATATTTGTTGTGGCATTATTTTTACACCGAATGTCCTCCACTGAGAGACATAATTTCCTGACATGATGATAAATGTGTTCCTGCCAATGATGATTCTTTCAGCTGCATGGAATAAGCAACTATGCCCAGACGTACTATCATGCCTGATGCCAAGAACAGACCGACGTATTGGCAGAAATCTACAGAGGGTTCTTTTAAAATAAGAGCTTTTGTTCCCTCTCAACAAGGGGTACAGAATGACGGCAGTAAAAATAATAGAGCAGGAGGTGGTTCCGTTTTGTGTTTTCTCATGAAGGTTTAAAATTCAGGGCAGCTTTAACATTCACTATTAGGTTAATGGACAGCGATGAAGTTCCTGCTCTTGGGCAATTTTGGGGTGAATTTTTGCCAACTCAGTAATTACATTGGAAATGTAGCCTCAATCAAGAGTCATGACCCAACTTGATAAAGTCGCAAGTCAGAGTGAAACTCTGAAAGAGGGAATCTCAATCTGCTTTGTCTTGGAATCAGTTTGGGCTTAGATGCCCAATTTATACTGTACAAGTCTGGCATCAATGTGAAACCCAAACTACTTCACACTGACGTTAATCACTGTTAATTTAGAAGGGAAAGTCAGTGTGAGGTGTGAGCATCAATACTGATGTAAAATTAACCACATGAGGAATCTCAGCCCCTTGGTTTTTTTGTTTGCCTTTTCGTCAATTCTTTTTCCAGGTGACGTTAACAAACCAAGACCAAGAAAAGGACTGTGGGAAAATTTCCGCAGGTTTTATTATGTAACTCAATGGAAGATTGATAGAAAGCTTGGAGAAACAGCCTAAACGGCTGCTTGTGTCATTTCCTCATTGCCAAGGCTATGGCCAGAGACTGGGACAACGCCTGTGGAAATATCACCCTAGGTGATCAATTTATAGATGTGAAAAAATAGGGCTAGCATTAGGAGAGTCAAGACTATGTCCCTCAGCCATGGCTCAGAGGATAGAGTCCAGTACCTGAGGGAAAGAACTAAGGAGGTATAATACAGCTCACACTTCAACCAGGTTCATAATGAAACAGATGTTTGACATCCACAAATAATAATTCTGTTGCTCGGAATAATTGGGGGAGTTCTAAATAAGCTCACTCAAAGACGGTTAGATTAATGTCACCTGCTACATTTGTCATAATTTGACCCCGGAAAAGGGCCTAATGACAGATCAGCCTGGAGGAGAAAGGCAGCAACAAGCTGAATAGGAAAACTGAGCCAGGATCATGATGGAGTTTGGGTAGAGGGCAGGAAATCCAGCCCATTATTTCTGTGTGACCTTCTCTAAAGCCTGGCTCGGGTATGAAATTAAAACCTGACCTGGGCCAGACCCGGCCACAGCCAACCCGAGCTCGACCCGAGCTCTTTAATTTTTTTTGTGCCCGACCCGACCCGACCTGACACACGAATCTCCTTCATCTGTTCCGGCTATTCCTGCAGATGGAGTTGTGGGGAATCATGGGTAAGACTGATCCCGTGACCTCCCGGAAGCAGTGTCCAACCCGACTCGACCCGACCCGACCCGACCCGAGCCCAAATGCTGGACTCGGAATTTCGACCCGACCCGACCAGACCCGAGCCCGACACATGTACTCGGGTCTAGCTGGGTTTGGGTCGGGTAGCCAGGCTTTAGCTTTCTCCACCTTTCCCTGGAGGCTTCTCCGTACAAACATCTATATCCACCTATTGAGCTCTTAATGGTCTTTTATACTCAACTAAACACCAGACATTTTTCCTTGACTGTCCAAGACAGTATTAACTAGCTAAAGGCAAATTAACGCCAATAGCAAAGATATATGTAGCCAGTTATAGCTCTGGAAACAAGAAGATCGATGACGGCCAACAGATTAAAATAATATTTGCATGTTTTGCCTGTTCATCAAATATTTATAGGCACAGGGTAAAATGTTATTAATTTAATTGGCGAATGTAAATTAGGTTCTGTTAGCATAATTAATGTTACTCCTTTGAAGAGACAAATACAAATGCAACATATACTTTGAGTTATAATTGTGAATCAATTTAATCTGTACATGTAAATTAAGGACAAATTAATATCATTAATATTTTCCAATTTACAGGTTTTTAATGTCCTTTGATTTCGCTTTAAGATGGCAGGACAAGTTGATAAAGCTGTTAAGAAGGCAAATGGGAGCCTTGGCATAATAAATAGAGGCATATAGAGCAAAAGCAAGGAAATTATGGTAAACTTTTATAAATCACTGGTTAGGCCTCAGCTGTAGTATCATGTCAAATTTTGAGCACCATGCTTTCGGAAGGATGTCAAACCCTTAGAGATTGTACAGAGGAGATTTACTAGAATTGTACTAGAGATGAGGGATTTTAGGTATGTGGAAAGACTGGAGAAGCTGGGATTATTCTTCTTAAAGAAGAGAATGTTAAGGAAGATTTAATAGAGATGCTCAAATGTATTAGTAAATAAGGCAAAACCATTTTGCACTGAATCTAAGGTAAGTAACCAGAAGACACAGAGATAAGTTAATTAGCAAAAACCAGAGGAGAGGTAAGTTTTTTTTTACGTAGTGAATTATGATGATCTGGAATGCTGTGTCTGAAAGGGTGGAAGAGGTGGATTCATTAGTGACTCTCAAAATACAATTGCATGTATAATTGTAAAGGCAAAATTTGCAGGGCGATGGGAAAGAGCAGGGAGTGGGACCAACATCTTTCAAGCAGCCAGCATGATGGGCCGAATGGCCTCCTTGTGTACTGTAAGATTCTATGATTGTAATAACCAATTTTCAGCTGTTCGAATAAGATAAATTCTATTTTATAATTTACATAATTATAATGTACAAATGAGCTAACAAAACTGTAATGTCACCCCTTTTGTCAGGAAAATATTCTATTGGTTTGCATTAGTGAGCAGTGGCACATGTGCTTGGTGCAGAGGGTGAAGAGGGGTGTTTGTTTCATCAAAAGTGTGCTGGGAATGTGCTGTCGGCCCTTTATCAGGTCAGGCTGCACTGGCGTCAGTGAAGACTCAGTCTTCTGGTGCATTCAGGCTTCATCAAGGATGTGAAAAAATACCACTGAGACAATGGGCTTAATCTTAACTCCAAAAAATGGGTGGGTTAGGGTCATGTCAGAGGGAAAAATGATTAAAAATATGGAGCAGGAACCAAACACGCCTCAAACCCACCCACTTCCAGATTGAAAAAAGGGATGGGGGACCAATCCTCTCAAAGGAAGGGGGTTGCTCATTTAAATATTATAATGAGGCTGCCTGCCACAGGCAACTGGGTTTCCTGGGCCTTCGGGAAACTCAACAAGTGAAAGGAGGCAAGAAGCGATGAAGCTATGAGGTAGGTATGTGTACTGGGCGAATGAGAGTGATCTGGGCAGGGGTGGGGGAGGGAGGACTTAATCATGGGGGAGACATAGTTCCACATCACTGGGGTGGGGGGATGTTCTGGATCATGGGTTGGGATTACAGCACTGCTTGCGGGCCAGGACGAGCAGGAAATGTTTCCTTTAGGTCCAACAAGCTACCCAATAAACCTTCACACTGCAATCTGTCTACTCCCCCTACCCTCAGACACTCGCAAACACTGTCGCATTCCCCTCCACTCCGACCACTGTCAGACCTCCTGATCACCATCAGATGCCCCGAACACCATTGGACATCCCCCCACCCCCCTTCTGAGGCCACAACAGTCCCTCCAAATCACTATTGGAATCCTGGACCATCATTTGAACTCTCTGACCCCCTTGACAACAATCAGAATCCCAACCCATGATCCAGAACATCCCCCCACCCCAGTGATGTGGAACTATGTCTCCCCCATGATTAAGTCCTCCCTCCCCTACCCCTGCCCAGATCACTCTCATTCGCCCAGTACACATGCCTGCTCTCATAGGCTTTAGTCCTGTGAAGCAGCCTCTCTCCAAAAATACCTCCAACCTGTCAATCAGTCAGTGGGTGGGACTCCCACAGAGAAAAAAATTAAAGCAGCCATGCAGTTAAATTCTGCAAGACATTCAGAAATGTCATTCTTCTGGGTTTCCCAATCTCACAACAACCCCCCAGCAGGCACAGAACTCGCCTCCAGGCTAAAATCCTTGCCGAAGTCTCCATCCCCGGGATTTTTAATGGTTTGCTCCGAAGATGTAATGTAATCATGGAACATTGGTACAAAAAGGCAAACTTTATTTCTTGGCCTTCAGCAATTAGCTGCTTAAAACTATGTTTAGCTGCTTTCTGTGTGGAAGTGATGATTGTGTTTTGCTTTCAACACTATTGCATCTAGGATTATAATTTAGAATTTTTCTTCTTTCTCCACTTTCTTTTTCAAATGTTTCCCTTCAAAGGTGATTCCCTGTAAATTCAAACAGCCCCCACAAGTAGAATGGGTATTTTTCTGGGAATTCTTTGCCCTCCAGGAGCTAGAGAATCAGGAGTTGTTTGATAGGAATGAGCATGAGATTGAGCTGCTCTGAGACAGGTTGCGCAGAGCCATCCCGAAACACGCCCACATTGGTCCACTGGTCCCACCAAAAATAAGGAAGCATGGCAGAGAAGATGTGCCTGTACAGGTTGGGATTTGGCCCTTGATGCGCCATCTTGGCATTAATGGATGTTAAAGGCCTCATAATGGCCAACATCATGCACCACTGTCCTCGCACAGTATGAATTAGCAGACAGTCGCCCTCCCTCCACTTGTAGCTGTTCATTTGCTGCTGTGTTCACTTGCTTCACCTTACCTGTCACTATGCCCCAGATATATGCACCTACAACTGTGCACTAGATATATGCACATCTCACTGACCCTCATATCAATATACCTGTGATTATGCCCCAGACAGATGTACCTGCGATTGTGTGCCCTTGTCTGTGCCCCAGATAGATGCACTTGTCACTGTGCCCTAGATAGATGCACCTCTCACTGTACCTCAGATCGATATACTCAATAGATACTCCTGTGACTGTACTCCAGATAAATACTCCAAATCTGATGGCTCAGAGAGTTTAAATGTCACTGTGCCCCAGACAGATGCTCTGGTTTGAATCAAAATGGCCTTTTGGAGATTTTCAAATTCTGTTTTCCATCCTATGGGAGTTAAATCGGGCTGATTAGCGCCCGTTTTATAAACTCTTACACGGCCACTTAAAGTTTCAAAATAGTGTTCGAGAGCTGGGTGCACATATCCAACTAGAAGTGCCATATTGGTAAAGGGGTTTACATTTGTGTACCTAACCAATACCAGCAACATGCAGTGCAGGCAGTTAATGGCATGAATCATTGTGCAATGTTGATTTGACACCAGTGCTGCCAATTGCCAACTATACACTCCGTGAACACCGTTTCTTAACCTCAATGAAGAGTGCAGGAGGGCATGCCTGGAGCAGCACTAGGCATACCTAAAAATGAGGTGTCAGCCTGGTGAAACTACAACACAGACTACTTGCATGCCAAACAGCAGAAGCAGAATGCAATAGACAGGGCTAAGTGATCCCACAACCAATGGATCAGGTCTAACCTTTGCAGTTCTAACACATCCAGTCATGAATGATGGTGGACAATTAAACAACTGACAGGAGGAGGAGGCTCCACAAATATCCCCATCCTCAATGATGGGGGAGCCCAGCACAACAGTGCAAAAGACAAGGCTGAAGCATTTGTATCCATCTTCAGCCAAAAGTGTCGAGTGGATGATCCATCTTGACCTCCTCCTGAAGTCCCCAGCATCACAGATGCCAGTCTTCAACCCATCCAATTCACTCCATGTGATAGCAAGAAATGGCTGAAGGCACTGGATACTGCAAAGGCTATGGGCCCTGACAACATTCTAGCAATAGTACTGAAGACTTGTGGTCCAGAACTTGCTGTTGCCCTAACCAAGCTGTTCCAGTACAGCTACACCACTAGCATCTACTTGACAATGTGGAAAATTGCCCAGGTACACAAAAAGTAGGACAAATCCAACCTGGCCAATTACCGCCCTATTGGGTCTATTACTGATCATCAGTAAAGTGATGGAAGGTGTCATCGACAGTGCCATCAAACAGCACTTGCTCAGCAATAAACTGCTCACTGACGCTCAGTTTGGGTTCCGCCAGGACCACTCAGCTCCTGACCTCATTATAGCCTTGGTCCAAACATGGACAAAAGAGCTGAACTCCAGAGGTGAGGTGAGAATAACTGCCCAAGGCAGCATTTGACTGAGTATGGCATCAAGGAGCCATTGCAAAACTGGAGTCAATGGGAATTGGGGGAAAACTCCGCTGGTTGGAGTCATACCTAGTACAAAGTAAGATGGTTGTGGTTGTTGGAGGTCAATCATCTCAGTCCCAGGACATTACTGCAGGTGTTCCTCAGGGTATTGTCCTAGGCCCAACCAACTTCAGCTGTTTCATCAATGACCTGCTCTCCATCATAAGGTCAGAAGTGAGGATGTTCACTGATGATTGCACAATGTTCAGCATCATTTGCGACTCCTCAGATACTGAAGCAGCTCATGCCCATATGCAGCAAGACCTGGACAACATCCAGGCTTGGGCTGATAAGTGGCAAGTAACATTCGTGCCACACAAGTGCCAGGTAATGACCATCTCCAACAAGAGAGAATCTAACCATCTTCTCTTGACATTCAATGGCATTACGATCTCTGAATCCCCAACTATCAACATCTTAGGGATTACCATTGACCAGAAACTGAACTGGAGTAGCCATATAAATACTGTAGCTACAAGAGCAGGTCAGAGGCTAGGAATTCTACAGTGAGTAACGCACCTCCTGACTCTCCAATGCTTATCCACCATCTACAAGGCACAAGTCAGGAGCGTGATGGAATACTCTCCACTTGCCTGGATGGGTACAGCTCCAACAACACTCAAGAAGCTTGACACCATCCAGGACAAAGTAGCCCACTTGATTGGCACCCCATCCACCACCTTCAACATTCAATCCCTCCACCACCGATGCACAGTGGCAGCAGTTTGTACCATCTACAAGATGCACTGCAGCAACTCACCAAGGCTCCTTCGACAGCACCTTCCAAATCCGTGGCCTCTACCACCTAGAAGGACAGCAGATGCAAGGGAACACCACCACCTGCAAGTTCCCCTCCAGGCCACACACCATCCTGAGTTGGAACTTTGTCACTGTTCCTTCACTGTCGCTGGGTCAAAATCCTAGAACTCCCTTCCTAACAGCACTGTGGATGTACTTACCCCACATGGACTTTAGCGGTTCAAGAAGGCAGCTCATCACCACCTTATGAAGGGCAATTAGGGATGGGCAATAATTGCTGGCATTGCCAGAGGTGCCCACATCCCCCGAACGAATAAAAAAAAAGCTGAACACAATGTTCAAGGATATGAAGGCTGCCCCCTCGCACCCCCCCCCCCCCCCACCCTGCACCACCACCCCCCCCACCCCCAAATCAGGACATCAGTGCATGAGGAAAATCTTTTTTACGCAGTGAGTGGTTTAAGATCTGGAATGTGAGGGCGTGGTGGAGGCAGATTCAATTGTGGCTTTCAAATGGGAATTGGATCAGTACCTGAAGAGGAAAGTAATTGCTGGGCTATGGGGAAAGGGCAGGTGAGAGGGACGAGCAGAGTACTGGCACAGACACGACAGGCTGAATGGCCTCCTTCTGTGCTGTAACCATTCTATGATTCGATGAGTCTCTTCTATAAGACAACTGCAGTTCATAAAAGTGTCGTTACTGAAATGTCCCAACTGTTGCAGCCACAACTACAGCCTCAAAGTAGGGCAAGGACAGCATTGTCTATTGTTATCAAGGTTAAATAGCTGCCAGTGTGTGTGAGCTGTGAGTTGTGGGTGTGAGACTTGTAACAGTACCAGATGTGTGAGGGTGAAGTAAGCATATCAATTGAAGGGTAGAGAACTGATGATAGGGTTTGTTGGCAGGTGGGTGATGGGAGTGTAGTGAATTGAATAGGGAAGATATGGCATTTGTAGTTTGAAATCACTCACCTTCACAATCCATGTTAAATCATTCAACTTCTTCCTGCACTGCATCCATGCTCATGGAGTGATGCTCCTGGCATTGACCACTGCCGCAACTTTCTCCCAATGCTTCCTAAACATGCGTCTCATGGGCCACATGCACCATCCTCCCGCACCTCCACCCCCCACCCCCGCAACCCCTGCAGATACAGGACGTCTCTCCTTTTTTCTTTCCACGTCTTGTACCAAGGCCTCCAATGCATCATCAGAAAACATTGATGCACACCCTCTCACAGATTGAGCCTTCTTGATAAAAATCTTCAAAATTAATTCACTTCCTGACACCACTTGTACCTCCCCTTTACGAGGTGTAGATTGTTTTTACGTAGCTCTAGCCATCCACGATATTGGGCCCCGTGCTGATCTGTTCAGCCAATGAACAATGTGGGGAGTGATGGTTCACACAGAAATCATAGAGGCCGATAGAAGCACCAATTTAACGTCCTGTCTGCAGTGCAATGAACCTGCATGGGTTAGTCACACACTGTGATTCCCATACACTTTTTTGGGATTTAGCCAATTTAACCCCCAACATCTTCAAACAAACAACACTTTCTCCTTATGATTGTGGGAAAAAATGAAACCAGATTTCCTGAAAGGAAAAACAGGTTTATCAGCTGTTTCACAGAAAGAGCATTCACTAAGACTTTTTAATCATTTCATCAAACCAGAGGGATCAGTGGCTCCAAGCCATCCAGATTTGTTTTCACATGTCATTCAAATTGTCATCAGCTTAGCAAAGTTGTACAGCTTTCTTATCAGATCTTCTTTCCTGTAGAGTTAACATTGATAGCTGTCTACCTTTGTTACTGTATTGCATTGACTATAGAGGTTTGATTCTATCATGTTCTGTTAATATCTGTCAATGTGCAATGTTCATGTTGCTCAAAGTTAAATGTTTACCTTGTTAATTCTAAAAGCTGGGTTTGATGATTACCCTAATGATTCTCACATTTAAAACTATATTGTAGTATATTGAAATAGGGAGCTTCTTTCGAAGGATTTTGTGCATCTTGCTTTGTCCCTGAGGTCTCTAAAGCAGGTTAAGAAGTAACTGGTAACTATCACCAGTGCCTTTAACCTTTAATCGCTATGGGATGATTTTTCACTAACTTGACCTGTTTTAATTGATAGGTAGCTCAGTATAAACATACAATTTCACGGCAAAATAAATCTGGACACAAACTCCAATCCTAGTTGATTGTATCTTGGAGCAGCTTAATCCTATTTTTCTATTATGTCCTTCCTTTCAATTGGAAAGTGCAGTCTTCCTGAACTTCCCTATCATGACCCAAAGGCCTGTAAGCCGAGGGAGCCACTGCCCACAAGGGTGGTGGAAGCAGAGGCAATCAATGATTTCAAAAGGAAATTGGATAGGCACTTGAAGGAAATAAACTTGCAGGGCTATGGGGATCAAGTGGGGAGGTCGGGCTAACTGAATTGCTCTGTGGAGAGCCGGCATGAACTTGATGGGCCGAATGGCCTCCTGCTCTGCTGTAAATTACTCTGATTCTATAATGGAGTCTTCAAAAGCATTCTAAAGCATCTCCACTTTCTACTTACAGAGTTTTGCATATCTTAGATTCATTCAGCTTGGTGAGGTGAGCAGAGATTTGTTAACCGATAAGTAATTACTGGATTTGGGTAAGAGGACTGATTCAACAGCCAGAAAAGTTGACTGAATGATCTAAAGACCGTTGGATGTGTATGGGCAGGGGGAACAAAATAATTAAATCAGCACTGCAATCCGAACTATTGCATGACCTTTATGTTTCTTAGCCTGCAACAGATCACTTTCCTGAATTCACTCCCTAAAACCCTCTGTCCTTGTTTCTCTTGTCTATTAAAAATCTCCTTAAAACCCTATGCTTCGACCAAGATTTTGGTTAGACATCTTAATTGCGTGTTTACTGGCTCAACGTTCAATTTTGTTGTGCCTGTCCATGAACCGTATGGGATATTTTTAAATTCATGTCGTTAGATAAGTCAGAGAGCTTTGGGTTCAGGACCCACTCCAGGAACTTCAGCAGTAATTCTAGCCTTTCACTTCTATGGAGTGCTAGATGGCAGAGTTGTTGACCTTGGATGAGAAGTTAAATCAAGCCCTATCAATGATACTATTTCAAAGAAGAGCAGGGAAATTACTCCCAGTGTCCTGACCGATATTTATCAATCAACCATCATCACTAAAACAGATTACCTGCTCATGAGCACATTGCTGTTTGTGGAACCTTGCTGTGTGTAAATTGACTGTTGTGTTTCCTACATCACAACAGGGACTACACATCTAAAGTAGTTCATTGGCTGCAAAGTGCTTTGAGACATCCCGAGGTTGTGAAAGGCGCTATATAAATGCAAGTCTTTCTTCTTGCTGTTGCTTAGGACCTCCTGTGTTCACTGCTAACTCATCTGATACTAAGGTCAATTAAGATGACAAAGAGGTTGAGACAAAAACAAACCGATGCCCAGGAGAAGATCCCTGTCTCTTTGGCAGCCCCAGTCACTGAGGTGAAAAGGTTTGCTTTGAATCCAGCGAACCTGCAGCAAAAGAATCAATTAAAATGCCATTTCTTCGGTTCATGTATATTGTAAACACACTGAAAAGCTCCCACTAAAGTAAATTACACTGAAGGGTGAGGTGCTTGTCATCCGATGTTGTTGCATTTCAGAAGCTGCTTCACTGAAGCAGTTGGAAATATTATTGTGCTGAGGTGTACATTAGGAAAATTCCAGTAAGCACCATGCTTTGTCATACACCCACCCACTGTCATTGGCATGAATAATGAAACCTCCACGGGTGCAGGGTGGATTTTCGTATTATACAATAACTCAGAATGTTCCTCCACATGTCCAATTTCTATTAAGTTAGTTGATATAATCTTTCAGAGCTACATAAAAAAAGTCATGAGAGCAGAACCTGCCTGCTGCGAATACACTGATTTTCTGTATTAGTAGGTCTCGGGGGCTTTTCAGTCTTGAAACACAAATGAGTCAGCACCATATTCCTTTTAAAAACTTTTGTGGATGCATAAAACGAAAAATTTATGGGTAAATCTGCGCTCCCAGCATGAGGTCTTGCTAGTGCAAGCATCGATTGGTAAATCACCACCAAAGCTCCTTTAATGTAGTAAAACATCCCAAGGAACTTCAAGGGAGCATGACTTAGACAAAAATTGACATCAGGTGCTCACAACCTCAATTTTCCAGTTATTAATTTTAAAGGACAGAAAATCACAGTCTGCTTGTGCGTGATTTCTTGATACGTGCACCTGATGGTTGAGGCTGCAATGGGAGCACAAAAGTGGAAAAATTTACCCCTAGATGTTTTTGGTTAAGGATCCCGAGGTAGGGAGAAACTGCAAAAGAATGCTGTAGGAAGAACTGAACCTGCTTTGGAAACTCTAGGTCTCGGATCCTCGGCAGAAGGTTTTCCTCTTTTTATTTGTAAATTGTAAACCTATTTTTTTACTTACGTCACAATTTTTCTACAAATAGCAGACAAAAGTAGTGAAGTTGCCATAAATCAACAATGTGATAGTATAAGCTGCTGAGCAAGGAGACGTTGTACCCAAAGCAAATCGAAGGTTCGGATGTGAAGATCAGCACACCTGATTCCTAGCCATCCTGACTCTTCTGGTTATTCATTTTAATAAAAAAAGAACTTGCATTTATACATTGGCTTTCATGACATCCTAAAACACTTCACAACCAATAAAGTACTTCTGAAGTTGTAATTTCGGAAATACAGCAGCCAATTTGTACACAGTAAGGTCCCACAAATGGCAATGCGGTAACAACCAGGTAATCTGTTTTAGTGATGCTGGTTGAGGAAAATTCCTCTGCTCTCCTTCAGAATAATGTATTGGGATTTGTAAGTCCACTTGAGAGGGCAGATGGCCCTCGGCTTAACATCTCATCCAAAAGACAGCACTTACAACAATATAGCACTCCCTCATTATTGTACTGGAGCGTGAGCCTTAGATTTTTGGAGTAGGACTTAAACCTAGAACTTAATAACACAGAGGCAAGAGTGCTACCAACTGAGTCACTGCTGCCACTGTAAGGGACTGAAAGATTAACAGCATTGTGAACCTGATTTGTGCTGCTCTTGAATGAGGCCCCTTACTTGGTTATTTAGATAATGACCTGCTTTTACTAACTGTGTATAAGACAGTAAATGGGGTTGTATTGGATTAAAGAATGAATTTCTTTTTATGGAGAACGCTCCAGACAAACAGAAACTGTAGTCTCACTTTATTATGTCTTAAAGTCTTTGCCAGCAGTTATAACCTCATTGATTGCTTACAAATTAAAGTTTATTGATAATAGTTATGTCACAATACCATATGGTCATTTTTTCACTACTCATGTGTGGTGATTGAATAAAGATGTATTTATTATAAGATTGCTGGCAATGATTTTATATTACTCCATTTTGCAGCTGGTGAATAATCGCATCTCATGGAATAAAACTTCAGCAAATGAATGCACATGTTTTAATCATTGTGCTGAATAAACTATGTGATTATTTGTTTATTTTACTGATTCTGGGAGGCAGCTGTCATTCATATCGAATGATATATCAAGTGTAATACATCTGGAGCATGTTACTATTTATTAAATGAGCGAAGAAACGGCATTAATGCAGCCATTGCTTCTGCAAAATGTAATTCATTTTGAAAGTATTGCAGAAAGATTTTAGAGTTCTGCAATGCAATGTGAAATGAGTAGTATACATGGCCTCCCCAATTGGGAACACTGAATAAGTGCTGTCTGGTGATTTTCTATTTGTTGGATTTCTCGTTGTGTGTTTCCAGTGGTCATGACTCCATGACAGGAGTGCACATTTGCAATACTATCGCCTAAGAGCTAGACTTGGAGACACATATCTCTCTTGGCATTTCTTCGCGGATGAAGATTTTGGGAAGGTTGTAGTCATCGGTTGCAGGCCTGTTGGTGGATAGTCAGGCCTATCCGTGATCGGCAGATTTTCCCACAGCGGGTACAAGTGAAGGTATAGTCGCTGCTGGGGGCAATTGGATCTATCCTTCTCCTCCTTTTCTCTTTCATGCTGGTTCTTCGCTCAGTACAAAGGTGTCCGTAGCCCTCCTGATGTAGCATCTCCAGGCATCATGATCTATGGCCTGCATTTCCCACTGGTGATGGTTGATGTGGCACACAGAGAGGGACTTCTTCATGGAGTCCTTGAAACATTTGCAAGGGGTCCCTCTGTTCCTTTTACCTGTGGTCAGCTCTCCATACAACACGATCTTGGGCAGACGACTGTCGTCCATCTGGGCAACGTGATCCGCCCAATGCAGTTGGCTTTACAGGAGGTTGGCCTCGATGCTGGTGATGTTGGTTGTTTCCAGGACTTCAATGTTTGTGATGCGGTCCTGCTAGTGGACCTTGAGGATGCTGCGGAGGCAGTGTTGATGGAAGCGCTCTAGAAGGCGTACATGACGGCGGTATAGGACCCATGGCTCGGCGTCATAGAGATGAATGGTGGGGACTATGGCTTTGTACACTTTGAGATTGGTCTGTGGTTGCTCCATACATGTTTGTACAGTTTGCTGAATGTTCTGTTTGCTTTTTAAAGCCTATTGTCCACTTCCTTGTCTATGGTGGTATCAAACGAGATGATGCTCCCCAAATGAGTAAATTGCTTGATGGCATTCAAGCTTTTATTTTACTCATTTAAAGATCCTTGTACCCATACAGCATTGAAACAGGACATTTGGCTCAACTGGTCTGCACAGATATTTATGCTCCACACAAGCCTTCTCCCACCCTACTTCATCTAAGTCTATCAGCATAACCCTTTATTCCCTTCTCCCTTGTATACACATCTAGCTTCCCCTTAAATACTTCTTTTTATTCACCTCAACTGCTCCATGTGGTAGCGAGTTCCACATTCTGATGAAGGAAGCTCAGACGCTCAAACCTAATCAACTTGGTTACCCTTCTTTGTACTCCCTCCAATCCCATGACTTCTCATATGTATGTTGCCCAGAACACAGTAAATTGATTCATTTTCTAATTTCCACTTCAAGTATGATCTGCATGTCAATTTGGGCATATTTACTTCTTTAGCATGGAATTTAAGGGACCTTTTATTCAGTAAGTAGAATGCACATTTGATCAGGTGATAGAAACATTGTAGTCAAACTCAAATTCACCCAAAATATAATCTAGACAATATATAATTCAAACTGTTATGTGGTAGAAGTTTGGAAATTGTGTTTTGGTAAATGCCTGAAGCTCCTATTAACAATAAATAATGTTCAATGATTTCTTTTAAATCATCTGAAGCTTCCTAAGTTTAAGATGCTGTCCTGCACTGCCTAAGTATCTGGCTTGTGTCTTTCAGATAAGACTTGAAACCAAAGCTCAATCAACCTGTTCAGATGAATGTGAAACATCCATTTTTGAAGAGTAAGTAATTCTTTCAGTCTCTGGGCAAACAATTATCCCTCAACCAACACCATCCAAACAGATTAATTGGACATTTATATTATCACCATTTGTCAAGCTTTGCTGTGTTTTCCCACATTACAACAGTAAAGTCATAGAGAGATACCCTTAATTCTCCTACCAACACTAGGGGCAATTTTACAATGGCCAATTTACCTATCAAACCTGCAAGTCTTTGGCTGTGGGAGGAAACCAGAGCACCCGGCAGAAACCCACGTGGTCACAGGGAGAACGTGCAAACTCTGCACAGGCCATACCCAGAACCACACCCAGGTTGCTGGAGCTGTGAGGCTGTGGTGCTAACCGCTGCACCACTGTACTGCCTGTAACTGCACTTCAAAAAAAATATTGTTTGTGAAGCACTTTCACACGTCATGAGGATATGAAAGATGTAATATCTATTCAAATCTTTCTTCCTTTAATCCTGGAATTTTAGCCTAGCCCAGATGTGGAAGTTGTCTGCCTTAGACATTGAAATAGGAAAGTTGCAGGCTGATGACTTAATTCACATTGTGACGTGATTTTAACTCTCAGACCTACATAGTGGAAACTGAACAGTAAAAGCTGGTGTCAGTCAGTGCCAGGCCATAAAAGGCCAAGGTAAGTTTTTTGTAACATCTTTTTAAAGTTCCTCCTGGTCCAGCAAGGAACCCTGGGATCCTCTCCCCTGGGCTTTATCCTCCAACAGCCCTCTCCTCTAGCCACCATTGGTCCAGACACCACACTTCCCCATTGACTTTTCCGGAGACCATTCTCTTGGGTCCCTGACAAAGGTAGACTCCTTCCCGATTACCTATACCTGCACACTGGCTGCTACGTTATTCCCACCAGCTTCGGGTGAAAAGCAGTCTAGAGAAATGTAAATAAGGCTCAGGATTTAAAATCGCCCCAATCTCACACTCAGCTGTCTGTATGTTTCCCGTCCACCCTGAAAACAAATTGGGATTGCAGTTCAGTGATGTGGAGGCGAGTCACAAGTATGGTCTCTGAAAAAAATTAGGCCCTGAAAATTCAACATAGAGAGATACAGCACCAAAACAGGCTCTTCGGCCCAACGAGTTCATGCCAACCATTTATACTAATCTTACGTTAATCCCATTTTTCCCTCTCATATCCCCACAATTCTCCTACCACCTACCTATACTGGGGGCAATTTTTACAATGGCCAATTTACCTAAGAACCTGCAAGTCTTTGGCATGTGGGAGGAAACCAGAGCACCCAGAGGAAACCCACACTGTTACAGAGAGAACTCCACACAGGCAGTAACCAGAACCAAACCTGGGTCGCTAGAGCGCTGAGGCTGCAGGGCTAGCCACTGCGCCACTGTGCTGCCCAAATCAGGCAAGATGTCGACAGAGCAACTGCCTTTCTTGCCTGCGTGAGGCCTGAGTTTGAGGTCAAGTCTCATTTAAATTCCGCTGGAAAATAGCAAATGCCAAACGGGCATAAACCACTGCAGCTTGCTGGTTGTAGGAGGAGAGGAATCAAATTGCAGAATTTCTGAGAGAGGCAATCTCAGGAGTTGGGGGGGTGTGGGTGGGGTGGGTTGCAGGTGAGGTAGGTCCTCAAACATGCTGTCAGAATACCAGAGTTTATTTTAGGCCCAGGAGAAGCACTCAAAATTTCCTAGACCTCTTTCTGAACCACCTACAGCAGTCCCTTTATGGAGCACTGCTCAGGCTCATTAATGTCTCATACAACTTGGCAGGGCAAGAATGGAGCAAGCGCTGCCCATCTGTACCTACGTTTTGCAATGGGGGTTCCACAACCAATATAGGATCCCAACTGGCAAATCTAAGCAGCCTTATGCCTGTTTTAGGCAGAGCAACTGTTCGTGCATTTACAGTCCTGCCTGAACATGACATCAGATAGTCCTTGAGTGGTAATGGGTGACTGAGGTGCACCTTTGATTTTCAGCTTCTGGCCCCCCAATTTATCAGGCACCAAACAGTCTGCCACAAATTAACTTTCTTTCCCCAGGAAACAACAAAATACTGTATATATAAATAAAGACTTGCATTTATGTAGCGCCTTTCACTACCATAGGATGTCCCAAAGCACTTTACAGTCAACAAAGTACTTTAGAAGCGTAGTCACTGTTGTAATGTCGGAAACATGGCAGCCAATTTGTGCACAGCAAGCTCCCAAAAACAGCAATGTGATAATGACGAGATAATTTGTTTTAGTGCTGTTTACTGAGCCATAAACATTGGCCAGGACACCAGGGATAACTGCCCCTGCTTTTCTTAAAGATAATGTTTTAGAATTCTTTACATCCACCTGAGCGAGAGGTGTAATATCACATCCAAAAGATAGTACAACACTACCCCAGCAGAACATCAGACTAGATTTCTGTACTCAAAGTCTCTACAGTAGAACTTGAATCTACAACTTTCTGACACAGAAGCAAGAGTGTTATCAACTAAAACCACATATGGAGGCAGTTAAGGACTAGTCTATTGAATAGCATAGATATGTGTGAACTTATGAAAGAAACTGCCCATGATAAAAGACAACCATGTCATTGAACATTTATGACATGCAGTTTAACTGATCTAGATTATTGCCCAATCTACAGGGAACAGCTTACTTTTTATATATGTGTAATATGATTCTTAGTTGCACTGCTGTGAATTTCTTTTGCTGAATGCATTCCATGTTTTATCTGTCCCCTGGAAATATCAAATATCTTTGCCTTATGCACCAGTCATGTAGAGAGCATATGTGATAAGGAGCAGTGGACAATATAGAATAGATTATAAGGCCATGTGACTCATGCTGTCAGATGTGTAGACATGAATTGTGGACTCTTGTTATGTCAAACTTGACGAGACACTGAAGTAAAGTGATTGATGAATGGTATTTGACTCAATTGTGCAATAAGAACTGGTCCTCAAAAAAAGAAAATGTGCTAAATGGCACACGTTTTACAACTGGTAATCACTTGTCACGATTCAACTGCTGCAGTGATTTTACAACTTTCATGCCCTCTGCTTGACATATTTGAAAGGCTTTTAAACTATATGACCTTTAATATTCCTATACTTCTTATGATTCTATAAAGTGCACATCATCAAATCTAATCTGTAAAATTATGCAAAACAAGGATGTTTTGATTGATTAGTTTTAAATGCATCCCAGTTCTGAGCTCCGAAAAGAAAAAGAGAGCAAAAGGCCCAACATTTTAAAGAAATATAAAATTAACTGAATCTAAATATACTTTGGTGGAAATACACAAGTCCTGCTTCACCTTGCAAGTGACCTTGTTGAGCCACTAATGAAGTTCAAGAAAATAGATAAGCTAGAACCAAGAGCAATATTCAAGAGCAACACAAGCTCTAAGACAAAAGAGAATAAGTGCATACACAGTCAGTATATAACGTATCCATGCAGAGGTGGGGTAACGGTGTGGAATAGCTCCCTCGGGATGCACTGCAAGCGGAGGATATTAAGAATGGGGTACAATCTGAGAAAGCAACCCCACTCCCCACCCCAACTTCATACTACCATACGACAAGTGACTAACAGCACAAACAGGTTCATCCAAACTGCCTCACACAGTTGTGATGTGTTGCACATCACAATGCACACATTCCCCAAACCCACCTGGAAGCCACATAATCTCCACAGCAGTTTATTTTACTACTCTTTTTTATACTAATGCATATTTGTTCAAATATAATCTTCCTGTTCATTTCAAGTGGAGTTATTTTATTGTGGAATTAATGACTCCAGGAGTTAGCATTACTAGTGGTCAGGGAGGGTAGCGAGCAAGTTTGCACATTCTAATAAGTAGGGTGAGCGTTGATGGATCTTACTGATCCTTCTCATCTTCCTTTTTCTATGCTTATATTTCAATTAATGCATATACATTTACAGTGTGATAAGCGGTACTGTGGGTGTTCCATTCAGTCATGCTTGGCCACCAGAAATCAAATACGTGCCAACTGGGACATAATGATGGCATACAACGAACAGGTCTGTATTAATATGCAACAGAGTTCCACAACAAAAAATAACTGCATTAGAAATGAATGAAAAGATGTGCATTAATATAAAAAAACAGTGAAATGCTGTAAGAATTAAACTACTTGTCATATGGCCGACATAATGCATGATGGTTCTCGGAATGTCTGCATCGTACCTAACAGTCCATTTTGTATCACATACTACTCCCATGATAAATTGTATTCATTAGTTATATAGGTGAAAAAATGGACATTTTGAGAATAAAGAGGACAGGGAGGCAATAATTTGCAAAAAGTATTCATTTTGCTGGCTTGTATCATGTAGGCTGGAAGCAGCATGACACCTATCTTGAGCTCTTTGATAATAAACTGCAGAATTACAGTAGTTTGCTTTAGTGTCAGGACCCCACCATGCAACTAATCAGGAGAGTGTGCACACTGTTTCATTTATACCAACATCTGGAAACCATAATGATGATATTGCTGTTTCCTAATTTTAATTTGATTTTGAAGAGAAATATGAAACAACACACAGTCAATATCGCACATTTCCTCTACTGACCTGTAAAATTTATTCTAAACTGCTGAATCTCACTGCCATTCCACTGGTAGACAGGATTGAGCCTCCACCTGGGATCTATCTTTTGCAGCTTGTGGCACAGACTCATGAAGCAATTACAATACAAGGCTTTGATACAAGAGGCAATGTGAATTTACAGCTCGTACAGTCTACAAGGTATTTGAACAAGCTGCTTGATATTCAATTTAATTGAACTTCAGAAGATTTTTTTCTTTTTTAATCACACGATTTTAGTATGGAATGCTGCATTTAGAAAGAAATACAGGACAATGTTATATTTTAATAAGACAAATATGCAGTGCAATCAATCAGCCTGAAGCAACTATTGTAAGTACAAATGGGAGACTATAGTATAGCTTGTCAAACATCGTGCAAAGTAATAAGACAACGCTACAGTATAAGTAATATGTAAATTCATTCTGTTACATTCTGACCAAAAGAAGATAAATGAATGCAAGATGGTGCATAAATAGGCTTCATTGTGATAAATATGAATTAAGTTATTTAAACAACATACAGTGAGCAGTTTGGTTAAATGTTAAACCAGAGAGTGAATGACAGCTCCCACTGGTGGTGTTGCACTCTCAGGCTTTGCTCATTTAGAATCTTATTGTTTTTTCTCAAAATAAAACTTCTCAACAGGGACTGGAAGCGCCCTGGCTTGTGAAACATGGCTTCAAATCTCAGTCTCTCCTGACATTTACACCTGAGTTTTTTTGGGGCAGTAAGTCATTAATATTAGCATGATTGCCAAGTGCATGACTAAGCAGAAGTATGGGTGTAAAGCCAAAGGGAGGAAGGTAGGTTCGATGGCATGAGGCCCACGTGTACTGGCACATCAATGCCCCATAGTTAGGGTTGCCAACTCTCACTTGACATATTCCTGGAAGTTTCATCACATGGCTTCCTGCCTTCAACTCCTACCTTGACCCAATCAAACAGCCCTTTTTTCCAATCCAATATTTTTGTAAGTAATAAATAAGTGTTTAAAGCTAATACAAAAAAATCCCAGTTTTTTTAATGATCTTGTGATTTGTAGTCCTGGGTTGTTTAGAGCAGGGTCCAGGAGAGTAATTGTAAATTCTTGGAGACTCCGGGACAACTTGGGGGTGTTGTCAACCCCACTCACAGACCAAGCAGGAATACTAGTCACAGCACCAATAGAGTGGAGCCAACTGTCAAACTGCTTGAGGCACAGTTAGCATACAATTAATAAAAATGGAAAACATTTCAAAAGCAAGAATTTTTTTAAAACTCCTTAAGTTGCAGCACTGTGACAGATGTATTTAATTTTCGTCTTGAGCTAAGCTACTGGGGAGGAATATAATGAGTTGTTATATAATTATAATCAAATTATTGGAATTTTGAGCATTTTGATTAAGCATATCCTGATCTATAATATGAAGTTATTAGTGTAATTACCCACTTGAATACATTAATCCCCTTCATCCATATCTAAATGTATGCATATGTTATGTGTGGTATGTGAGATTTCAAATCCAAACTGTTTCATTTTCAAATTAAATTGGCAGCATTTGTACTGAGGTTTGCACATCATTACATTGATATTTTTATTCTTCCCCACTGTAGTGTTTGTTCATGTGAGGACACTGTGCATGCTTGGTGTAGCATATGCAGTGTGCCATTAGAGGGAGTTGACAGTAAAGCTTCAGTTTACAGCAGCAATCCAGGAGGTAATGCTACATGTTTCTTCCAGAGATTTACAATAGCAGATCTACCGTGTGGGATCGTACACCCACAATCTTCATTCCTCTTGTCCCACTTCCAACCCATTATTTTTGGTTCCTATTTCAGGTTTCATTGCATCTCATGCACTACAAGCGTTGACCCTCCTTTGTTACCAAGTTCAAATAGGAGAATTGAATGCAGTTGAATGCAAAGTGGAGCTTTTGGTGTTCCTATGCCTGGCCCTATATTCTCCTCCCATTCATGTTCAGGATCAAGCACCTCCTTTCTCCTGGTGACTCCCATAAGGTGTCCAATTGGCAAGCTTAGCACAGCACTTACTCTTTTTAGATGAAGTCCTTAAGCGAGTTTTCAGAATAAATGGTGCTTGAGTGTTGGTGAAGTTCTAACAAAGTGTCTTGGAAAGTCACCTGATGTTACTCAAATGTCCTCTTTAAACCTCCAGCAACAGGTGAACAGTGAAGGCTGAGAATAGCTTTAAGCGGTGCTTGAAATCCTCACCAATGACTTCTCTACACCTGTTCAGCTTGCCACTATTAGGAGAGGTTATTACTTGATCTGCTAGCCAACAAAATGGCATGCAACCTCTTTGATGAGCACTAGCAGGTAATTTAATTATCCATCCGACCCCTAACGATCCTCAGGGCAGCCATTCCTACCATGTTTTTCAACTTCTTTACCAAGACGGCATCCTGCGTTCAACACGAGCTAAACCAGTGTTGCAGCTCAAAGCCCCATCTTGGCTGCCTTGAAGGATCTTCAGCTCCTAAAGTGTTAGGGGGAAAGTTTTTAAAAAGAAAGGTAAGTTTTGAAACAAAAACTGATGATGCAGCATGAGTAACCCGTCCGCATGGTAACAAATGAAGCTGACTTCAGAAGGCAAATTATTTCTCAATTACTGCTGACTGTAATTTGAATCATTGGCATGCTCACTTTTTGGCATGACAGAAATGATGACGTACAGTCAGCCAAATAAGTAGGATGACAGTGCCAAGCACCCTGATGGCTTCCTTGCCACAATCTCCTCCCTGTTTTCTTTGCTCAGTTCCTCCAACAAGAGCTCCTTATCTTCAGTGCTGCTGATCTACACTTAAATTTCCCAACAGCTTTCTTCCAACTTCTCCATCCTTCTGTCCTGACTTAACTTCAAAATTAACTCCCTCACCTGTACCCATGGCCACCCTACCACTCTATTGGGCTTTGGCAACTCCAAGCCTCTGTCACTGACTAGGCCATTTTTGACCATCACACTTCAGCCTAAAACAAACTATTTTCCAGTTTCCTGTTGCTAACTCCTAGCTCCTTCTCCTTTGGGTCTCTACCTGCCACATTGCTACATTTAATGACCTTCTTAACACCTTCATTGTTTCTGTTTTGACATCCCCATCCCCATGTTCGTGGATTCACAATCCTGATAATCTTCCCATCCAACACCCATCCTCAATGGAGTAGATGGTAGATCCATTGTTTCAGTCTGTTCCTGCCCCACTGAACTAATTTCTTCCTATCTTGACTCTATTCTTCCTCCCCTTATCCAGTCTCTTCCCACCTACATCCATGACTCTTCCGATGCCTACGTCAGTTTACTGGATCTTACCATTTCTTATTCACCATGGACGCCTAATCCCTCTATACCTCCATCCCACATCAGGACAGTCTGGGAGATGTCCTCTTCTTCCTTGGACGGAGGCCTAACCAGTCCCCATCCACCACTAACACCCTCCTCCTCCTGACTGAACTTGATCTCACATTGAACAACTTCTTCTTCAACTCCTTCACTTCCTGCACCTCCTTCACCTCTTTTTCCAGTACATTGATGACTGTATCGGTACCGTTTCCTGCAGTTGCCCTGAACTGGAAAATTTCATTGACTTTGCTTCCAATTTCCACCCTTCTCTCATCTTCACCTGATCCATCTCAGACTCCTCCCTCCTCTTCCTTGACTTCTTTGTCTCCATTTCTAGGGATAGACTATCAATCAATATTCACTATAAGCCACTGACGCCCCAGCTACCTTGACTACACATCCTCACATCTTGCTTCCTGTCAGCTCCCTATTCCATTCTCCTAATTTCTTCATCTCCATCGCATCTGTTCAGATGATGCAACCTTCCATAGTGGTGCTTCTCATATGTCTTCCTTTTTCCTCAACTGAGGTTTTCTCCCCCGCAGTGGTTGACAGGCCCTTGACCGTGTCCATTCTGTTTCATGTACTTCTGCTCTCTCCCCTTTCCTTCCCTCCCAGAATCACAATAGGGTTCCCCTTGTCCTCACCTTCCACCTCACCAGCCTCCATACGCAACGGATCATCCTCTGCCATTTCCGCCACCTCCAGTGTGATGCCACCACCAAAGACATCTTCTCTCCTTCCCTTTCATCATTCTGAAGGGACCGTTCCATCCGCAGCACCCTAGTTCATTCCTCAATCACCCACTATGGCACCTTTCCAGGCAAGCACAGGAAATGCAACACCTGACCTTTTACCTCCTTCCTTCTCACCGTCCAAGACCCCAAACTCTTTCCAGATGAAACAGCAATTTACTTGTACTTCTTTCAATTTAGTATACTGTATTCATTGCTCATGATAGTGTCACCTCTATATTCGGGAGAGAAAACATAGACTGGGTTACCACTTTGCAGAACATCTTCATTCAAGCATGACCTGAGTTCCCAGTCACCTGTCATTTTAATTCTCTACTTTGCTCCCACTCTGACCTTTCTGTCCTTGGCTTGCTACAGTGTTCCAATGAAGCTCAACACATACTCGGGGAACAGCACCTCATCTTTACAGCCTTCTGGACTCAATATTGAATTCAACAATTTTAGATCATAATCTCTGCCCCCATTTTGTTACATTTTTTTGCTGCTTCATTTGTTCTTCTCTTGTTTCTTTCCTATTCCTTGTATTTTATGTTCAGGCGGCTGCTATCCTCCCACTCACATCCAGACATTCCTTTTGTTTCTTTACTTGTCCTATTACCACTCCCTTTGGCTTTGCACCATGAAACCTTTTGTCATTTAATCTCTCCTGCCCTCCATCCTATCACAGACCTTCCCTTTTGTTCTTCTTCCCCCCTCTCCCCCCTTCCACTTGCTTGAAACCTATATTTCTTACTTTTCTCAGTTCTGATGAAAGGTCACCAACCTGAAATGTTAACTCTGTTTCTCTGTTCACGGATGCTGCCTGACCTGCTGAGTGTTTCCAGCATATTCTGTTTTTATAACCCATCTTCACATCCTCAATTCTGAGGCTGATAGGCTGGAGGTCATATGGTGCATGATTAACCTATTTACTTCCAGACCTGACTAAAACAACCTGAAAGTATATCATCTCTTGTCCTCTAAAACAAATCATCCAAATTTCTTCAAGGTCACCTTGAAGGCAATGAAAATTGGCCAAGTATTATACACTCCACATGAAATTTAGTTCTACTGAAGTCAATGGAAATGAGTATTGGGTGGAGCGTATAAGGGGTGGTGATGCAATAATACTGGGTTTTCCCTACTGCCCAAGTCAAATTTCTACCCCAATCTCTCCAGACAGTTGACAGAACTGTTCCCACTGAAAATAAGAAAGTATAATTTTTTGTAGTAAATGAGCTGGATTATAAAGCCCCTCCACAACACGAACATTGGCAGGGGGAGGTGCAATGAAGATCTGTGCAGTGGAGGCCCGACGGCAGCAGGCCCTGGGCTGATCTCAGCGGCGAGGCCTCATGACGGCTGCCCCGCCGCCGCTCAGCGCCGGGACCCCAGCTTCAATGTAAACTAATTTACATACCTGATTTAATGAGGATCCTGTTGCCTCCTAAATCACCGCACCAATCTTAATTCGAACGACTGACTATGCCGCGCCTTCGAATTCCCATTCGGGGAAACATGCGCGATACCTGTGGGGAGGGGGGAAGGAGGGTTTTTTCTCTGCACGGGAGTGGGGGGAGAGTGAGGTTAAAGTGATGTGGATTGGTCGGGGGGTGATGGGAAGGGGTAAAGAGCAAAGTTGCCAAACTTTGGAGAGGGGAAAGGGCAAATTCTGAGTATTCGCATTCTGGGGGGAAGGGCACGAATGGCCAGAAATGCCATTGGGGGCTGGGAAAATGCATTCAAAGATCATGTAATTGTGTTTTGTTGCAATGTTTTTTTTTGATGTCCGTTAAGGTCTGTGAGCCCTTTAAAAATGGTGCCAGCGCTTGCACATTGGCACCGGATACCGTTGCCTGCGATGGCTCACCCGCCCCCTGCACATCATTGTGGGGGGTGGGCGCCGCAGCTATACAAATGAGCTGTGGCGTTTGAAATTGCAGCGGCTCCGTGATGTGGTGCCCGTGCGGACGGGCCGGAGTTTTTACGTCCGCCACCTACTTTCGCAGCGGACTCTTAAAATGCAGTCAAATGTGTCTGCTCAGATTTAAAGATGACACTATGCTGCAGGAACTAACTACTTTTCTCATTGATGCGACTGCTATATGGGATGACTGAGGTTTCATCTATTTTAAAATACTACCTTTTTATTGTTAATGTAGATGCCTTATTATTTATAGACAAAATCATAAATGCTGTTTTTTACACGCACTTTGACAATTTGAATATTTGCTATATTTCGTCAAAAAGGCCAAAAATTCATGATTGGTCCATAATTGCCTGCAGACCACAGGTATCTCTGCAACATGTTATATGATAATAAAACTTTTTTTTTAACGACACAGGTGTGGAAAAGTTAATGAACCCATAAAAATATACATGGGGAGATATCCTGGTTCTGGTGAAATTGTAAACACGTTTTATCACACACTTTTGTGATTTTGTTGCAAATTGCGAACAGAGGAAATCTTCTCCCATTGGCCTTTTTAATTTAATGAATTCTGCAGTGCTTTCAAAAACAGCAGGGAAGGAGTCCAGTTTCTGCAAAAAAAATGGGATCAGGTTCCGTTATCAGGCACTCTTGGCCAGGAGCAATTACCCGTGGCGAGCGTGGGTCGAAGATTGTGGCCCTCTGGCTTGTGATATTACAGAAATTCATCAACTGCAGTCCCGAGACTTCCCAGGACTACCTGGGAATGCCACGCCTTGCCGATATTGCCCAATTGCAGAATTGTCCAAAGACCAAACTGGTTGAATCAATTTCAGCTGCAAGGCATATTTCAGCATCCGTGTGTATTGTAATATGAATCAGCTAGCAATTAAAATATTTGCAATAGGTTAGACAGGAACTTAGTATTGAAAAATTGTTGACAACTTGATGAGTTACCTCATATATATCTAAAGTGTTGCAGCAATCATGCTTGTTTAAATGTCTGATTTAATTAACTGGATAATGAAATAATGTGACAAATAACAATAGCTATTAAATTAAGTTGTCATTTACTGCCAGAAATATAATGATCCATTCAGTGCAGGGGCACATGTCCTATTGATCAGAGTAAGTACAGATAGCAAAATAATGTTCGTCAGTCTTCTTTTACTCATCTGTGCTACTGGACTGAAAGGTGGTGAAATGGCATTCACTTCATTCTTCAGATCAATTGTTGAGAAATTATAGAATCTACCGGGGTCTGTTTACTGTTTCATCAAAGATGTTGCTCCATCTTTGAATAAAGAATGATAACCACATCACTCACAATCACTTTTTGGTGAAAATGTAGAATGTCACTGAGTGTTCTCTTGTTTCCAAGCATACTTTCTGATATTTTGATCAACTATCATGATTAAATATAAAGCATAGTTTTCTTACAGTGCCTTTTAGTATTAGAATACTACAAAATTGAAACAGAGGACTCAACAATTGCCAGGTGTTACAACCAGGTGAGAAAGGGGTCTAGGGGTCCCTCTCAGCCTTTTCCTGGTTTGGCCATAACAGAGTTTAATTTTTAAAACACCGTGTTTTTAGCTTCCCCTCAGTGAATCCTGGTTCACTGGCCTCTAATTGTAATGGAAAATAAATACGTGACAAACCACGCTAACATACATACGTGATAAACACACAAGCAAATAGAGACAGAGGAGAATAAAGGATTAAAGAGGAGAGGTTTGAAGTAATATGGAGCTCAGTTACTCATTTTGGGATTCGTTGTAAGGCTTTTGACTGCAGTTAAGTCTTGCAGTTCTCACAAGGGCCCAGTGCACACGTTCACTTATTTAGCTGGTACCAGAAGGCTGCAGGAGCCTTCTCTCTTGAAGCTGGAGTTACTTCCGTGGGTCCCTGGAACTATGCGTGAGAGAGAGGGAGAGAGAGTTCAGTTGCAGTCTGTTCTCTTTCTGTGTGGCATAATTCAAAAAGCTCCAAGTTGGCCAGCAAGTTAGTCATATGACTAGCTCCTTATTTGGAACAACCTGCCTGGCAAGGTTTGTGGATTTTCCCCCAAGCTTGGCACACACTCTCAGTGGTGGGTGGTGGAATGCTGGCCTTTTACACATTCAATGTCTCTTGATCAAAATCCATCTGATTAATTGAATCAGGGAGCAGTTCCATTGTCTCTCTTAGTCAACTGTCGTTTACAATGCAAACGTGCAGCTATGTTTTCAGCCACTGTCGTGGTCTCTTTAAACAAGTTATTTCAAATTCAGTAACAGTTTAAAAATGTTCCATATGACAAAATTAATATGTCTCATTTTTGGTAGGTGTGGTTTTCATCACACAGGGCATCTCCAAACAAATTACAAAAAGCTTACCCCTTTCACACAGAAACAAGCAATGGTTAACTATTCAATTAAATAGCTGCATTCATCCAATATACTGATTAGTCACACCCTGAAATTTGAACTTTTTGTTAAATTTGGTGTTTTTAAATATTTAAACAAGAAGATTCATGTTAAGTATCTAGAAATCATATTTATATACCGTTGCTCGGTAACGATGCAGTGTCATCCTTTACTTTCCCCAATACTTTCAGGTGCACAAGTTCACAACAGTGCCCAATTCTCTCTTTGGGGATCATTTCTCTGTGAGGAATAATACTCCTAAAAGGAGAGCATTTTTCACTTTGTACCAAGGTAGCAAGGCCAAAATTCCCAAGCTGCCAGATTTAGCCCTTTTGTTCACTAGTCTGACAGCGTACATCTACTGGAACTTTTCCAGAAACACTTCAATGCCAAGAGATGGTTCCATTTTCCACAGTTCCGCTCAGAGGGCCCTTCAGAATGAGTCTGCTCAGATTAACACTAGCAGACAGTACAGTATCGGTGGTACTTGTCTGCTGAGAACAGAAATGAGACCATGAGAATTGTTTTTTTTAAACTTGTAACTTTTAACAGCTGTCTGCACTTTAACCCAGCATCCAAAGGTTAAAACCCATGCCACCCAGTCCCAGACTTCAAAAAACAGACAGAGTATGTTATGCCACAGATTTATGTCTCTTACACATTAAACTGATTCCAAGACTCAATGAATTGTAAATAGTAAAATTTCCCTCATGGTGGACTGAATGACAATTAAATAACCATTCATTTTTTAAATCCATTGGTGGTGAAATTTAACTGCTTAAAAAAAAATCTACTGTTTAATGTTATGGGATTACTAGTTTGATTTAATTTTAAATCCTGATATGAAACCGAGGGAGTTAAATTCAATTTCTACAGAAAGGTAAAATGGATGGTAATGGTTTGGCCACACCTTAAATGCCCTGCCCAATTTACCCTTCCATTTTGTGTCCCTGACAAAGTTGGATTTCATCACCCTAAAGATGAGCAATTGTGAATAGTTCAATCTGAGTATGTCAAATTCCATGTTGGCTGTGGTATTTTGTGCACCTGAAATGGTACAAGATGATACTTGTACAATATTTATGTGTAAAGTACCTCCTTTAAAAAATAATCCTTTAAAATCCTGGGATCATGCACTGGCAAGGTAATGGCCAACCTAGAGACAATTAAAGAAGATGATTTTTGTCATTTATGGCATTTAACAGGAAGGGGCAGCATGGAACAAAAATTTAACTCATGAGAGTTAACAATTAGCTTAAGCAGCGAACATCGATTTCTCCAGGAGAGAGTATGGGGATTGTGGAGATGAAGGAAAGCACAAAACTACTACCACACACTAATAGTGCACCTAAGGACACAAAATTGATAATGTGCTTATGTACTCATATTTTTTCTTTGACTGTCTTTTGCACAGCATGTAGGAAACAGCAGTCCATGAAATACATTATAAAAGCACCACACACCTGAGCACCAACTCCACTTTAAGAAGGTGCCAGCAGATACGAATAATATGATGAAGCATATTGGTGAGCAATAGGGTAGTAGAATTAAGATCTGGCATCCTGAATACCCCTAATGGGTTGTATGTGAGCTTAGTGGATCTGCTTTCAAACAGACTGAGGGCAGAAGCATGGTATTGCAGACTCACTTGCCCCAGGCACACTTAAAGTAACTCTCGGTAGTAATGAGGAATCCAATACTTTGGTCTACACTTTCTTCTCCCACATGAGTGCTGTCATGGAGCAGCAGATGTGTGTACTGCAGTATGCTATATAGCACATGGCAAAAAACAGGACTATACGGAGACTTGACTTACACAGCTCATAGGGATCTCAGACTGCAGTTAGCATACTGCATCCAGTTTTAGGTGACCTACATTAGGAGGAATGACAAAGACATATTAAGGGCAGAGAAAAGATTTACCAGGGTAGTACCAGGGATGAAAGGATTTGGATATATTTTCTTTGGCCTCCTTGTCTCGAGAGACAATGGGTAAGTGCCTAGAGGTGGTCAGTGGTTTGTGGAGCAGCGCCTGGAGTGGCTATAAAGGCCAATTCTAGAGTGACAGACTCTTCCACGGCGCTGCAGATAAAATTTATTGCAGGCACTGTTACACAGTTGGCTCTCTCCTTGCGCTTCTGTCTTTTTTCCTGCCAACTGCTAAGTCTCTTCGACTCGCCACTCTTTAGCCCCGCCTTTATGGCTGTCCGCCAGCTCTGGCGATCGCTGGCAACTGACTCCCACGACTTGTGATCAATGTCACAGGACTTCATGTCGCCTTTGCAGACGTCTTTCAAGTGGAGACATGGATGGCCAGTGGGTCTGATACCAGTGGCGAGCTCACTGTACATTGTGTCCTTGCCATCTTCCAGGTGGCTCACATGGCCAAACCATCTCAAGCGCCGCTGGCTCAGTAGGGTGTATATGTTGGGGATGTTGGCTGCCTCGAGGACTTCTGCGTTGGGCGGCACAGTGGCGCAGTGGTTAGCACCGCAGCCTCACAGCTCCAGCAACCCGGGTTCAATTCTGGGTACTGCCTGTGTGGAGTTTGCAAGTTCTCCCTGTGTCTGCGTGGGTTTCCTCCGGGCGCTCCGGTTTCCTCCCACATGCCAAAGACTTGCAGGTTGATAGGTAAATTGGCCATTATAAATAGCCCCTAGTGTTGGTAGGTGGTAGGGGAATATATAGGGACGGGTGGGGATGTGGTAGGAATATGGAATTACTGTAGGATTAGTATAAATGGGTGGTTGATGGTCGGCACACACTCGGTGGGCTGAAGGGCCTGTTTCAGGGCTGTATCTCTAAATAAAAAAATAAATAAAATAAATATGGTCCTGCCACCTGATGCCAAGGATTCTCCGGAGGCAGCGAAGATGGAATGAGTTGAGACGTCGCTCTTGGCTGACATACATTGTCCAGGCCTCGCTGCCTTAGAGCAAGGTACTGAGGACACAGGCTTGAAACACTCTGACTTTTGTGTTTTGTGTCAGTGCGCCATTTTCCCACACCCTCTTGGCCAATCTGGACATAGCAGTGGACGCCTTTCCAATGCGCTTGTTGATTTCTGCATCTAGAGACAGGTTACTGGTGATAGTTGAGCCTAGGTAGGTGAACTCTTGAACCACTTCCAGAGTGTGGTCGCCGATATTGATGAATGGAGCATTTCTGATGTCCTGTCCCATGATGTTCGTTTTCTTGAGGCTGATGGTTAGGCCAAATTCGTTGCAGGCAGCCGCAATCCTGTCGATGAGTCTCTGCAGACACTCTTCTGTGTGGTATGTTAATGCAGCATCGTCAGCAAAGAGAAGTTCCCTGATGAGGACCTTCCGTACTTTGGTCTTCACTCTAAGATGAGCAAGATTGAACAACCTGCCATCTGATCTTGTGTGGAGGAAAATTCCTTCTTCTAAAGAACGCATGTGACAGCAGCAGTGAGAAGAAGATCCCAAACAGTGTAGGTGCGAGAACACAACCCTGTTTCCTGCCACTCAGATAGGAAAGGGGTCTGATGAGGCACCGCTATGCTGAATTGTGCCTTTCGTATTGTCATGGAATGAGGTGATGATACTTAGTAGCTTTGGTGGACATCCGATCTTTACTAGTAGTCTGAAGAGATGCTGATGAGGTCAAAGGCTTTGGTGAGATCTATGAAAGAGAGGAATCTGTTGTTTGCGGCATTTCTGCTGTAGCTGGCGAGGGAAGAAAAGCATGTCAATGGTGGATCTCTCTGCTCGAAAGCCGTCCTGTGCCTCAGGGTAAACACGCTCAGCCAGCTTCTGGAGTCTGTTTAAAACAATTCGAGCTAAGGCTTTCCCCACTATGCTGAGCAGGGAGATTCCACGGTAGTTGTTGCAGTCACCGTGGTCACCCTTGTTCTTATAGAGGGTGATGATATTGGTAACGTGCATGTCCTGTGGTACTGCTACCTCGTCCCAGCACAGGCAAAGCAGTACATGGAATGCTGAGAGTATAGCAGGCTTGGCACTCTTGATTATTTCAGGGGTAATGCCATCCTTTCCAGGAGCTTTTCCACTGGCTAGAGAATCAATGGCATCACTGAATTCTGATTTTGTTGGCTGGTCGTCCAGCTCATCCATGACTGGCAGAGACAGGGCTGCATTGAGGGTGGAATCAGTGACAACAGTTTCCCTGGAGTACAGTTTTAGGTAGTGCTCCACCCAGCGGTCCATTTGCTTGCGTTGGTCAGTGATCGTGTCCCCTGATTTAGACTCGAGGGGGTGGGGGGGGGGGGCAATCTTCTTGATGATTGGCCCAAAAGCTCTCTTGATGCCATCATACATTCCTCTGATGTTTCTGGTGTTGGCGGCCAGCTGAATACGACTGCATAAGTGTTGCCAGTAGTCATTTGCACAGCGCCTGGCTGTTCTTTGTGCAGCGCTTCTGGCTACTTTAAGTGCTACGGATGTTAACTCGCTGGGGACTTTCTTGTAGTTCAACAGTGCAGTGTGCTTAGCGGTTATGACAGGTTCCAGCTCTTCAAAGTGAGAGTGAAACCAGTC
Organism: Heterodontus francisci; assembly: GCF_036365525.1. Classification (NCBI taxonomy): domain Eukaryota; kingdom Metazoa; phylum Chordata; class Chondrichthyes; order Heterodontiformes; family Heterodontidae; genus Heterodontus; species Heterodontus francisci. The sequence continues at coordinate 23,853,309 of NC_090397.1, forward strand.
TGCATTCTGCTTCTCACGTTTGCCAAAGGTGGTTATTGCTGAGTCATAGATGGCACCTCTGATGTGGGCCCACTTCATCTCTGCATCCCCTGTAGGAGTGTTTTGAAGGGTTTTTTGAGGTGAGTTTAGAAACTTATGTAACAGCTGTGGATAAGAAATTCTGTTAGTATCGATGCGCGGGCGGCCCTTCTGCTTGGAGTGATGTAGCTTCTTTGGTTTGAGTCTAACTTTGCTGCATGCCAGGGAGTGGCCGGTGTCGCAGTCCGCACTGTGGAAGCTGCGTGTGATTTGGGCACAGTTTATAGAGGCTCGCCTTGTGATGATGAGGTCCAGCTGGTGCCAACGTCGTGATCTTGGGTGCCTCCATGAAACCTGGTGACAGGATTTGGTATGAAAGAAAAGGTTGGTGATGCAGTGATACATCAGATACATTAAACCCATATTGAGGGGACGGAGATTGAGGAAGGAGACATAGATTTTCATATATTTTGTAGCATGTGAGTTAAAAAAAAGGACAGACAAAATAATGAAAAGAGTTTGCGTGTATGTAGGGCATTATCAGGATTTCCCAAATTACTTCACAATGAACTTTTGACATAAAGTCACCATTGTTATATAGACAAATGTGACAGCCAATTTGCACACAGCAAAAATCCACCTACAGCGAATAAAACAAATTGTTTTTAATGAACAAAGAGAGTCATTGAACCTGCATTTGTTTTTTCTCTTTTTAATAGACTTTGCTCATAGAATCATACAACACAGAAGGAGGCCATTCAGCTTATCATGTCTGTACTGGCTCTTTGGTAGGGCTGTCCAATTAATCACACTCTTAGCCCTGTAAATTTTCCTGTCAAGTATTTATCCAATTCTCTTTTGAATGTTAGTACTGAATCTTCTTCCAATACCCTTTCAACCCATTCCCGATCACAAAAAATCACTGAGTAAAAAATGTTTCCTCATGTTGCCTCTGGTTCTTTTGCCAGTCACCTTAAACTGGTGTCCCCTGATCACTGATCCTTCCACCACTGGAAACAGTTTTTCCTCATTTACTTAATCAAAACTCTTCATAGTAAATCTCTTTTGCACCCTGTCCAAGGCCTTAACATCCTTCCTAAAGTGTGAATCACAGAATTAGCCATAAATCTCCAGTTGAGGTCTAACCTCATCGTTCCTAATCGTCCCAACCCTTCATTTACTTGCCCTTTTACTATTTATGTGTTTATAATAGACTTTTGGGTTCAATTTATGTTAGCCACTAATCTCGTCTCATACTTTCTCTTTGCCCATTTTATTCCCTTTTGAAATCTCCTCTGTACTTTCTATTTTCAGCTTGGTTCTCTTCTTCTTCTTCTTTGGCCTCCTTGTCTCGGGAGACAATGGGTAAGCACCTGGAGGTAGTCAGTGGTTTGCGGAGCAGCGCCTGGAGTGGCTGTAATGGCCAATTCTAGAGTGACAGACTCTTCCACAGGTGCTGCAGATAAAATTGGTTGTCGGGGCTGTTGCACAGTTGGCTTTCCCCTTGTGCTTCTGTCTTTTTTCCTGCCAACTGCTAAGTCTCTTCGACTCGCCACTCTTTAGCCCTGCCTTTATGGCTGTCCGCCAGCTCTGGCGATCACTGGCAACTGACTCCCACGACTTGTGATCAATGTCATAGGACTTCATGTCGCATTTGCAGATGTCTTTAAAGTGGAGATATGGACGGCTGGTTTGTCTGATACCAGTGACGAGCTCACTGTACAATGTGTCCTTGGGGATCCTGCCATCTTCCTTGCGATTCACATGGCCAAACCATCTCAAGCGCCGCTGGCTCAGTGGGGTGTATATGCTGGGGATGTTAGCCGCCTTGAGGACTTCTGTGTTGGAGATACGGTCCTGCCACCTGATGCCAAGGATTCTCCGGAGGCAGCGAAGATAGAATGAATTGAGACGTTGCTCTTGGCTGACATATGTTGTCCATTGTATTATGAACCTTACAATTATCATAAGCTTCTTTTTCTGCTTCATTTAAACCTCTATATCTTTATGCATCCAGGAAGCTCTAACTCTGGACACCCTTACTTTCCCCCTTATGTTGGGTCTACCTGAGCCATTTTCTCTTTGAAGGTGTCCCATTGGTCAACTATTGTTTTGCCTACAAATTTTTGATTACAGTCTACTTGGGCCAAATTCCTTTTCAACTCACCAATGTTAGCCCTCCTCCAGTTAAGTATTTTTGTGCTTGACTGTTCCTTGTCCTTTTTCATAATGATTCTAAAGCTTGTAGAAGCTCTAAGGGAATTCCCATCCTCACCACTTAATGTGGTGTGATGTAATGCTGGTGGCAATCAAGAATAATGGAGATAAGTATTGGCAAGGAATAAAAGAACACAGAAATGCAAAAAACAGTAGACTACCCAACAAATAAATTATACATGGAGAAAAATACACAACAATCTAATTGCAAACATAAAAAAGAAATCAAACCTTTACCAGCAACTGTGAAAAAAACTTTGTTCAATAAGACTACTCCAGTGGGCTTACTGATTACTTTTTTATTTGAGCAAACTCAGCACTGTGGGCAGAAGCACATGAAAACACCTTCGATCTAGCTACTGTTTCATTAGAATAATTTAAGCCTCTAATTAGGCTTCATCGAGCCAGCAGTGTAATCTCCTTCACAACTGAGACATCTTGTGAGAATCTAGTAATGGCTGCTACATGGAATGATTGAAGCAGATTGTACTGATACATTTAAAGTGAGGTTTAATGCATACATCACAGAGAAAGGAATAGAGGGATATGGGAACAAGGGAAGAGGTAATTAGAGTGGGGGAAGGCTCATGTGGAGAGGACCAACTGGATCAAATGGTCTGTTTCCATGCTATAGATTTTGTGCAATTCTTGCCAGCAAAAAGCAACAGAACTACATAGAATCAGGGCTTGCAAATAAAATGATACTTTTCTAAGATTTTCAAGGTCCTTCAAAGACCTGTAGGAATTATTTATGCTCTTTACACCTCCCACATTGGGTGTTAGAGTGAAGATTGTGGACTTGAATCTGCCTGAACAGAAACACACGGATACATTGCTTCTCACAGAGATTATCTTTCTTTAACCTCTAATTCACAGATTAAATAAGAAACACAACTAGACCTGACCTGGAGTCTTCATAGGAACATAGGAACAAAGGAAATATGAGGAGGAGTAGGCTATTTGGCCCCTTGAGCCTGTTCCGCCATTCAACTAGATCATTGTTGATCTTCTACCTCAATGCCATTTTTCTGCACTATCCCCATATCCCTTGATATCTTTAGTATCTAGAAATCTATCAATCTCTGTCTTGAATATGCTCAATGACTGAGTCTCCACTGCCCTCTGAGGTAGAGAATTCCAAAGATTTACTACCCTCTGATTGAAGAAATTCCTTCTTATCTCAGTCCTCAATGGCCTACCCCTTTTTCTGAGACTGTGTCATCTGGTTCTAGACCCCCCAGCCAGGAGAAACATCCCTTTTGCAACTACCCTGCCAAGCCCTGTAAGAATTTTGTATGCTTTGTTACGAGTGCTTCCATTTTTTGTTAAATTTTGATGATTTGTGTTTTAAAACTGAAAAAGAGTCCATGATTTTTTTTTCTTTTTACAAGGGTCACTGAGAGATCTGGATTACAAATAGTTACTGGAAGGCACCTATCTTCAACTAATTACCCAGCAGGGGTTGTTTTTGACTTGAGGAAGGATGTTTACTGAGAGGTGACAGGTCAAGATTTATAGGGGTCAGGAGGCTTGATGCTTGTGACATTGGTTTGGGTTTCACTTTGGACAGTGAGTTAGAAATATAAAAGCATAGAAAATAGGAGCAGGAGTAGGCCATTTGGCCCTTCGGGCCTGCTCCACCATTGAAAAAAGATCATGGCTGATCATCTAATTCAGTACCCTGTTTCCGCTTTCTCCCCATATCCCTTGATCCCTTTGGCATTAAGAAATATATCTATCTCCTTCTTGAATATATTTAATGACTTGGCATCCACTGCCTTCTGTGGTAGAGAATTCCACAGGTTCACCACCCTCTGAGTGAAGAAATTTCTCCTCATCTCAGTTCTAAATGGCATATCCTGTATTCTGAGACTGTGATCCCTGGTTCTGGACTCCCCAGCCATCAGGAACATCCTTCCTGCATCTCGCCTGTCTAATCCCATTAGAATTTTATAGGTTTCTATGAGATCCCCTCTCATTCTTCTAAACTCTAGTGAATATAGGCCTAGTCGACCTAATCTCTCCTCATACATCAATCCTGCCTTCCCAGGAAACAGCCGAGTGAATCTTCTTTGCACTCCCTCCAATGGCAAGAACATCATTCCTCAGATAAGGAGAGCAAAACTTCACGTAATATTCCAGATGTGGTCTCACCAAGGCCTTGTATAATTGCAGCAAACCATCCTTGCTCCTGCACTCAAATCCTCTTGCAATGAAGGCCAACGTACCATTTGCCTTCTTAATTCTTGCTGCACTTGCATGTTAGCTTTCACTGACTTATGAACAAGGACACCCAGGTCCTTTTAGTTTGGCATCCCAAATACATATAGACAGCTGTCACTGGGATGTTCCTAGAACACTTCTTGTCAGGCGATGCTGAAGATCAGTTTGGGCAGGCTTTCCAGGGAAAATGCAGTAACGGGTTTCAGGCAGTTTCTTACACTTGCTTCTCAGCTTCAAGAGATGGAAAACTGACAGTCATTTTTCAAAGAGCTGGAACAGACTGAGCTGGTTGTTTCCCTCTTGGAAAGTTTTCTCCAACTGTCCAAATTTAAATATATGTTGTGACCTGTGGAGGAAGATCCCAGTGACATATATGTATTTCTGATGCCAAACTAAAAAGGACACCTGACATTTTTTCATATCTTCTCTTTCTTCTTCAAGAATTAGCAAGTATTCTGGGCAACATATTCTTTTTTTGTTTTTTTGTACTAGCGCTTTGAAGAGTAAATCTCTATTTTTTCGGTTAACCAGTGTATATATGTGTGTGTGTGTGTGTGTGTGTGTGTGGAGCTAAGGTGAAAAGGGAACTTTTATATTTCGATCTGTGTGTTTATGCTTTGCTTCATTACTGGTTAAGACTTGTTTTATAATAAACTGATAATTTTGTTGTTTATTAAGGAAATCTAGTTGGTGTTTTTTATTCTGGGATAAAAATAGTGTCTATGATTGACCGTATCAGTAAGAGGGAAAAAATGTAAATATATGTTGTCACCTGTGGAGAAGCGGAACTAGAATAAACAGCGCATTCCTCCCACCTCGGTCCTAACAGCTTCAATGAGGTCACCTCAAAGTCTTCTAAACTCTAAAGAATATAGGCTGTTTCCTCAACCTCTCTCATAGGAAAAATCCCCCATCCCAGGAATCAGTCTGGTGAACTTTTGTTGCACTCTCTCTATGGCAAGTATATCTTTCCTTAGGTAAGGAGACCAAAAGTGTACTCAATACTCCAGGTGCAGTCTCACCAAGGCTCCATACAATTTCAGCAAGACCTCTTTACTCCTATACTCAAATCCTCTTGCAATGAAGGTCAACGTACCATTTGCCTTCTTAATTCTTGCTGCACCTGCAGATTAGCTTTCCGTGATTTATGAACAAGGACACCCAGGTTCCTTTGGACATCAACACTTTCCAATTTCTCACCATTTAAGAAATACTCTGCATTTCTGTTTTTCCTAGTGTGATGCCAGACCCCCACCTGCCAAGAATGAGGCACATTAATTTTGTCATGAACATTGATTTTAAACTGTTACTGGAGTGAAGAAAGCACTTGTTAAACACATCAGCTGTGGCTGGAAAATGCATTTGCATATCAACAGACAGCATTTGGAAGGACAAAGCAGCCATTCCCTGACACATTCAACCCACAATGGACTTTTGATCACCAGAGGGTGATCACCAGAAGGTGGGGGAGCTCGCATTCCGGGTTGAATGCTAAGATGGCCGAATACACAAGCAGACATGATCAGACCAGCTAGTCACATGACTAACCTGCTTTTAGAATTTTAGAATTTGTACAAACAGTTTGGGCAGAAAGTCTGTTTACTCCTGCCCTATTACATTTGGTCCCTGCATTCAAATCATTGATACAGATTGTGAATGGCTGGGGCCCCAGCACTGATCCTTGCGGTACCCCACTAGTCCCAGTGCCCAATTGGCCAAACCGATGATCACTTGAAGTGTGTTTAATCTTTAGATATCTTTCAGTTAGAGGAGGACCCTGCTGTCCCAGCCATCTGTAGTGGAAAAGCTGGATATCGTTTTAATTCTTATGTTGTGTCCACATTTCTTTCATAGTTCTCACATGCAGATCTCAATAATTAGTTCTTTCAGGTCAGTCTTGTTGTTCATGGTTGATTCAAAGTTTAGTGGGGTTGCTTCATCATGGGTGTCACTTGTTGGAGTTTAATGGGGTCTTACCTCAAGACTGTACTACTCTGTTCTGCTGTACCCATAGCAATCCAAGATTTGTCTTTGGTTACCAGCTTTCCTTGTATGACACATAATCTGTTAGTGTTCCTTTATATTCCTGTTTCGCAGCTTGCAGTTAAAAGTGTCAGTATTAAAGCTCTTCTAATATATTATTCAGATTTTCAGTATTTGCTGTATTTCTCTTTTGTACTAAAGTCCTTGTTATTAGGGACGTTTAAAGCAGATTTTTCCTTCAGATCTCATTTAATAATGCCATTATCTACTAATATTGGTGAGTCTCTGATAGTATATTTCATGAAATATGTTTTTTTTTAATTGACCCAGATAAAGTCTTTCCTTCATTATCTGCAGATGTTAAATGAATAAATAAACTTGTATCACTCATGTTTCACAGTTCCACCAATAAATCTGTGACTGTAGTTGCACAAGGAAACAAAGGGCCATCACTCACTCATCATGATGAAGTAAGTAAATGTGTTCCTCCTAATCATGTCTACGTCCAGTTATGCAAATTTGTGCTCCCATAGGGAATGTTCGTCTGTTGGGAATGCATAACAGAACTTTGCATGTGACGGGGAAAAAAATTCCTTTTTTTAACTGGCCACCTGCACCTGCAAGAAAAGTTTGTTGTGCAGCTATGACAAAATAAAAAATATATGCGAAAGGGCAATGGCTGTGGTGATGCTTTAAAGGATATATCCTAGCGAGTGCAATAGTTCCTAACTTAAATTTGTGCTGTGCTTCATGAACCCAGAAGAAATGCATGCAAAAGTGAGTAGATATTCCTTCCAGTGCCTTCATCCATGCAGTTTATACCTGAGGTTTCAAAGGTTAGCCTTCTACCCCAAATGGGGAAAAAACCTACTTTGGGCACCTTCCAGCAGTGGAACCTCCAACTCCTCAGTTTCAAAGGGGCAGTGCTGCCTACATGTCTTCATTATGCCATTGTGAACAATTGTTCAACTTTCACAACTTCCCCTTTAAGTACAAGCTGAGACTCTTTGAGACCTGCTGCCTCAATGGATTTTACAGCCCCAGCCAAGTCTGCAACAGGTCAAACATGCTTTCCATGTTTGCCAGGAGCATATTCAAAGTAGGATTTGTGCCACAATGTGCAATGCAGCCCACCGTCTGAGTGGACAGTGCAGGCGTATTGACGTTATGCACCAAATTAACCTTACTTGTGCCATTCTCACCAAAACCAGGGCTGTGACCTTTACAACTATCATTCAAAAGTATATCATGGTGAATGTAATACTCACTCACACTATAGAAGTGCAAAAGGACTCACATGTAACTATGGAAAGAAGAAATGAGACTTAAAAACAATTAAAACTTTTCAAGCAATGACTTTTCAAGCAATGAACTGAGTCTTCAATAAACATTTAGAGAGTTATTGACATCACTTTTACAATCACCCAGAAACTGAGAAATTTCACATTGGATGTTGAGTTGCTCTATTAATTATAGTGAAGCTACTGCTAAGACCTGGGAAAACTTAATATAATGAGAAGTAATAATGGTTAATAATGTAAATTACAACTTGTCCAAAATTCTGCTGTCCACATCCTATTTCATATTAAGACCAATTTCCTCATCACCCCCATCCTGACCAATCTTCATTGAAATCATCTACACATACCTTATGGCCTCATTCCTCCCTCTCTCTATGACCTTTATCTGCCCTGTGTTCCTGTGGGCATTCTCTGCTCTTCTGGCTCTGCCCTCGTTTGTATCCCCTGACTCGACCTTCAGTGGCAGATTTTCCTCTTTCTTTGCCCCACACTCTGGAGCTCTGGGGGTGAAATTTCCCTAGTTTCTCGGGATTTCCACAGCCCTCCTGCTGAAGTTATGGCTGTCGATCAGGAAAACCCCGCAGAAATTCACCCTGTCTTTCTAAACCCTTTTCACTTTATTATCTCACTCCACTCATTCAAAAGCTTTCTTAAAACCTACCTTTTGATCTCGCCTTCCGTCACCACTGCCAATCCTTGTCCACAGTATGCTATATAGTTTTTTTTTCATCCCAATGAAGCGCATGGGACATTCTATTTAATTGATTTTGCTATATGAGTGCAAACCTTTATAATAGTAAAGTTTGGACTGCATTGAAATAATTACTAAGCAAGTGTTGATTATAATGATAAACTAGTGTAAAAGTTTAATACATTCAACTTCACCCCTTTGTATTATAGTAAATAAAAGTTCCCTCATACCTTTCTATTGTAAAATGTCATGTTCTACATCAGCATAGTGTGTGGCTCCACTCCCATCCAACTGTGACCTTATTCCCCTTATTATGCAGCCTCACTCCCCTTAGTATCTGGCCCCATTCTCTTCTATATATGGCCCCACTCTACTCAGTACATGATTCCATTTTACTCACTTAAACTACTGTTAAAATAACTTATTTTCCACTGTCCAGGGATGTTTTTTTTTTCTTTTTGATTCGTAAAACATTAAAGGATTGCTATATCTTCAGGAATTTACAAGGCACATCTGTGAAAAGCATTTTCTTTTTTATGGAAGCTGCTCCTGTACCTCATAATGTAACTCCTGTTAGTTCTGCACAGTTCAGATACTTCACCATTCTGCACTGACATTTATGGAGAATGATAATCTGGAGTTTTAAAATAGGTTTTTTATAGTGCCGAGAACAGTGTTAGAATCCTATGAATTTAAGCTCTAAACATTTATAGAAAAAAAAAATCTAATTACAAAGAAGTGCTTAATTTATTGTGATAATAGCACACTTCCCCGTGATTGATGTTAAATAGTCAGTTGGCCTCCACAATCAATGTACCACACAGTTTTCTGTTGATCCAGCTGATACCACTTGTTGTGACTTCGGGCACATGAATTAATCTCGATAAAATTAAATCAAAATTAAATGCAGCTGAATGAACACTGATGGCTGAAAGAATGTTGAATAGAAAAGGTCTCATCATAACCACTATAATACTATACTCACTCTGCTCACTGACATGTTGTTTTGGTTTCAGCAGATTCCTATGTCCCATCACTTGACTGGAGGATATTAGAAAAAAATTGTGTCTTATTCAGTGCACTATGTATGTCTTTTAGATCACTGGCTGTGATCGAGGGCAAAAGCTTCTCACCTGCTGCTACTTTTATTCAGATATTTGCAGCTGTTAATAGACAATAGAGTCACTATTTGCATTGGAAGCTGTCAGTCCAATGTTTTATCCTATCACCAGCTACAATAATCCTCAGTGCCATTAACCTTGATACCCATTGTGAGCTTAAATGTAATGTCATTCATGTAAAGGTACTGCAAATATTCATGAATCCAACACTTCACCGTTTACCAAACATAGGTACAAGTGTTGTCACAGGCAAGACTAAAATAAACAATTTGTGACACCCATTCAAAATAAAAAGTAGAAAAAAAAGTTGACAATAAAATAACTTTATCTTTTTAGTGGTGTGTCCATGCCAAGACAGAGTTAAGTAGTCATGGTCTGTCAGAAAGTGCAAATGTGATATAGCCAAGTGCCCTTTTCATGGCCTAGACATATCTTCATACCACAATTAGACTGCTGGTCTATCTTCAATCTTGTCTAATCCTTCAACTCAACCTATAATGTATTTAATTAAAAAATTATAAAAGTTAAGCGCAGTAAGATTCAATAGATATGCAAAAGGGCTAGTTTATGTAAGTCTAGCCCGAGATTTAATAGCAGGATTCAGAATATTACCAATCATATCAGCTACCAACTAGTCCACCTGCAGCATTCAATGGCCCAGAATTTGCTAGAGTGGGAATTCACAGTGTGCTCTGTTAATTAGACTTGTTCTAACACCTTCAAGTCAAACAATATTTGCCCTGTGAGTTCTTGGAAGTGCAAGCTGATAGCAGTGCAGCGAGAGCAACAGGGCATCTGGGACCTTAGAGAACAACAGGGCAAAAAGTGTGGGGGTGATTTCCGCTGAATATTTAATGTGCTAAAAAGCCTGTGAGGTGGCCAAGGTGGGGTCTTGAGCTGCAGCACCAGTTTAGTCCATCTTTCGCGCAAGACTCCATCTTGGTAAAGGAGATGAAGCGGTGTTAGGAATAATCGTCCCAAGGATTGTTATGGGGCTGGTTGACAATTAAATTGTCTGCTCCTTAAAGAGGCTGCATGCTATTTTTGTGGTTAATGTTTCAATTAACAAACTCTCCTAACAGTGACCAGCTGAACAGGAATAAGTCAGTTGCTGATGTTTTTGAGTACTACTTAAAGCCATGCTAAGCTTTTAACATTCACTTGCTGACTGAGATTAATTGCATTTGAAGGCGACTTTTGAGGCACATCGAGAGCCATGTCTAGGACACTTTGTCAAGACTTCACCAACACTCGATCAACATTTTTCCAGGAAATTATCTAGGACTTCAGCTAAGAAGAGTGAGTACTGTGCTGTTCTATCTTATTCGGCACCTTACCAGAGTCATCAGAAGAAAGAGAGCGCTTGGTCATGGGCATCCTGCTAGGGGCCCCCTTGCTGTGCCTGAGGAATTGGAGGAGGAGATGATGCCAGACAGAGTAGCACTAATTGCTGCAGGAGGGTGAGGAGGTCTCTTAGCAGGAGGCCCTATTCACACAGGGTCTTCAGAGAGCATTACACCTACATTCACATGACCAAGGCCAATGCTTGAGGAGGTAGTTCTTTAGTAAGGAGGTAATCACAGAGATCTATGCCTGCTGGAACAAAGACTCAGACCTCACAGCACAGCCAAACTGCATTGCTTGTGGCAGCCAAGGTCACAATGGCATATCATTTTTGTGCCACTGGAACCTGCCAGGCTGCCCCAGGTGACATATGTCACATATCACAATCCTCTGTGGACTTTTGCATAAGGGAGGTCTCTGCAGCTCTATACACTGAGGAATGAATAAATATCATTCCCTATTGTCAGAAAGGTCCAGAGGCAGAGAGCGCTAAGTTTTGACAGGATTTCCTATGATCCAGGGAGCCAATGACTGTACACATGTGTATATTTGAACTCCTCATTTAAACCCCGAGGTGTTCAGGAACAGGAAGGAATTCCATTTCCTCAATGTACAGTTTGTGACCACGGGCAGTATACATGCAGGTGAATGTGCTATCCAGGGAACTGCCACAGTGCTTTTATAATGAGACACTTATCCATCACACAGATCTTTTGAACACCAAAGCAATGTGTATGACTGGCTACCAAGTGACAAGGGATACCCTCTGATGCCATGGCTCATGACTACATTGAGAAACTTCCAGACATCAGCTGAGCACTTATACAATGAGAGCCACTCAGCCACCAGAAATATCACTGAGCAGACGATTGGGGTCCTGAAGCAAAGGTTTTGATGCCTCACCTGGTCAGGAGGTGCCCTGCAGTACTCGGCTGAGTAGGTTTCCAGATTTGTGGTGATTTTCTGCATGCTCCACAATCTGGAGATTATAAGAAACCTGATGTTACCATCAGCAACTGTGACAAAGGGTCAAGCTCAGAAGCCACAAGTGGAGGAAGAGGAAGAAGAGGAGGAGGAGCGCCAGGGCTTCCAGGTAGAAGGCCTGCATCTGGGAGGAATGCTCGCCGCCATCCAGTTGAAGAGCATTTTTCAGGTACGTCCTCCACCATCAGACTCCAGAGCACTGTTGCCACATGATGTATCTTCCTCGACTTGGGATGCATCAGACAGTACATTGTCTATACTCAATACTTTCAACACCCTCCCCTGTGATGATCACAATAAAAACACTTTGATTCCATCACTACACAATTACCATTATAACTTTTTATTTACATCAAAAACAAACCAGGGAAACAATACACAAACATCACTTACAAATATTAAACTATTCATCCCAGTGCTTACCTTTAGTGGTTATCTATAAATACTTTTGCTTAACCTACTGCTTCTACGAAATACAGCCTCAGTCGCAGAAGTGGACGAGGTGGTTGGCTGCTGAGAATCTGAAGAGGGCAGTTCTGCAGAGTCCTGCAACACCCTCAAAAGGCTATGGGCCATGATGTCCTCACCCCAAACTGCACCTTCGCAGTGTGGGCTTCAGCAGTCTGGGTCTCCTGGCTGATAGGCAGCTGCAGAGGCAATGGTGGAGTGGTGGGGTAGAGAGCAGCAGTACTGGCAGAGACGTACAGAGAATTTCCAGCCAGAAGAAGGCCATTTGGCCCATCATGTCTGTGCCAGCCACGAAGAGCTAATCAGCCTATTCCCTATTTAACTCTTGTAGCCCATAACGCTGTAAACTACAGCACTTCAAGAGCATATCCAATTATTTTTTCAATGTGCTGAGGGTTTCTAGCTCTATCACCCTTTCAGGCAGTGAGTTCTGGACAGCTGCCACCCTCTGGGAGAAAACATTTCTTCTCAACTCCCCTCTAACTCTTCTACCAGTTACTTTAAATCTATGTTTCCTGGATATTGACCTCTCTGCTAATGGAAATAGGCCCTTTCTTTCCACTCTATCTAGGTTCCTCATAATTTTATACACCTCAATGAAATCTCCCCTCAACCTCCTGTGTTCCAAAGAAAACAACCCCAGCCTATCCAACCTTTCCTCAAAGATAAAATTCTCCATTCCTGGCAACATCCTCATAAATCTCCTCTGTATGGGATCCAATGCGATCACATTCTTCTTGTAATGTGGTGACCAGAACTGTACACAGTATTCTAGCTGCGACCTAACCAGTGTTTTATACAGTTCTAGCATAACCTCCCTGCTCTTATAATCTATGCCTCAGCTAATAAAGGAAATTATCCTGTATAATAAAAGCAAAATACTGCAGTTGCTTGAAATCTGAAAATAAAACACAAAGTGCTGGAAATGTTCAGCAGGTCTGGCAGCATCTGTGGAGAGAGAAGCCAGTTCTGATGAAAGGTCACTGACCTGAAACATTAACTTTGCTTCTCTCTCTACAGATGCTGCCAGATCTGCTGAGTATTTCCAGCATTTTTTTTTCAAAATATCCTGTATGCCTTTTTAACTATCTCATCTACCTGTCTTGCTGCCTTCAGGACTCAATGGATGTGCACTCCAAGGTCTCTCCGTTCCTCTACACTTCTCTACCATTTATTGTGTATTCCCTTGCCATATTTGCCCTCCCCAAATGCATTACCTCACATGTCTCTGGATTGAATTCCACTTGCCACTTTTCTGTCTACCTGACAAGTCCATTGATATCTTCCTGCAGTCTGCAGCTTTCTTCTTCAATATCAATGACAAGGCCAACTTTTGTATTAGCTGCAAACTTCTTATTCACACCCCTTACATTTAAGTTTAAATCACTGATATATATCATGAACAGCAAGGGACCCAGTACTGAGCCCGATGGAACCCCACTGGAAACAGCCTTCCAGTCACAAAAACACCCATCAACCATAACCCTTTCCTTCCACTGAGCCAATTTTGAATCCAACATGCCACTTCCCTTTAGTTCCCATGAGTTATAAATTTTCAGCCATCCGGGACCTTGCCAAAATTCTTGCTAAAATCTATGTGGACAACATCAAAAGTGCTACCTTCATCAACCCTCCTTGTAACTTCCTCAAAAAATTCAATCAAGTTAATCAGACATGACCACCCTTTAGGAAATTCTTGCTGACTGTCCTTGATTAATCTGTATTTTTCTACATGATGGTTTATACTGTCTCTCAGAATTTTATCCAATGATTTGCCCAGGTTAGGCTGACTGACCTATCCCTTCCTCCCTTTTTAAACAATGGCACAATGTTAGCAGTGTTGTAGGGTATTCCCAAGCGCAGAGGCACCTGCAGTAAATATCATACTGTTTAAATGTTATTTGAGTAAGTAGATTCATATAATCCTAGTGAATATATATATATATATATATATACACACGTATACAAGTTGAAAGTATAGCCACATATTGTTATAAAATGGAGTACTCATCCAAGGCACTGTAGGAACAAGATTGGCTAAGTCATATCCCTGGGAATGGTACTGTGAGACCCAGACAGTTAGGCTGACCAAGGAGGCCCCTCATATCAGTGTATCAGACAGTTGCTTTGTGTAACTGCAGACTGCACGAAGCAATCAGGAATGCAAGCTTGATAAAGGTAGAAGGATTCATTGTGAAGACTCAAGGATAGTTGATAAGGGGGTCTGGGAAACATCACAAGATGATCAGGGGGCTTGTATGAGCTGATCATGTAGCCACATGATGCCTAATGAGTAATCTAATTGGTAATATGTGTAATGTATGTAATCAATAACCGTTATGATTGGACCATGTCCAGCCAGGATGGGCTGAGTAACTGTTTGAAAAATGTATAAGTATGCATGATTTTCCTTTGTTCGGTGGAGAGGCATCTGGACAGACCAGTGACCTGCTCCCCGCTGGCGTAACTAAATAAACTGTTTGACATTGGAGCAGACCTGAGTGTTGAGTGATTCTTCTAGATTCATTCCCGCTAACAGCAGTTTTCCAGTTGTCTGGCACCACACCTGTAGTTAGGGAGAATCGGAAAATGATGGTCAGAGCCTCCTCTATTTCCTCCCTTGCTTCTCTCAGTAGCCTGGGAAACATTTCATCTGGGCCTGGTGATTTATCCACTCTCAAGGATGATAAACACCTTAATGTTTCCTCCCTCACAATGTTTATTCCACCCAATATTTCACACTGCTTCTCCTTAACTACAATGGCTGCTGCGTTGCCACCACCCCCCACAACCCCTGTTCCCCCAACCCACCTTTTGTGAAAACAGACTCAAAGTGTTTATTAAAAACCATGTCCACATCTTCTGCCTCTACACGCAAGTTATCTTTTTTGTCTCTAATTGGCCCTATTCTTTTCTTGGTTATCATCTGTCTTTTCATGTATTTATAGAACATCTTTGGGTTTTCCTTGATTTTACTTGCCAATATTTTTCTCGTGCCCTCTCTTTGGTATCCTAATTTCCTTTTTTAATTTCACCCCTGCACTTTCTATGCTCCTTTAAGCTTTATGCAGTATAGAGATCTTGGCATCTAACATATGCTTGTCAGTTTCTGCACCTGCAGGCATGTTCAAATCATGAAAATTATCAATTTGCCTGAAAACTGCATGCTAAATCCAGATTTTCAAACAGGCGTTTCCTATTAGCATAGCACCCATTTAATGCCTCTTTTTCCCATTTGGCCAAAATAACCTCCTGTATCTCCTTAGCCAATGAGATTGAAGATTTGAGAAATAAACAGAGGGAGGACTGGGAAGGAGTGGGTGAATTTAATGTCAAATCGATGTAGAAAAAGAGAAGTATAGAGAGGGTAAGAAATATTGGATTAAGGAACAGATAGAAAAAGTAAGATTTTTAAAATTTAAACTTTGACATTTTTAAAATCTCCAACTACAATTCGCAACCTGAAGGAATAAGACTCCTCACTTTAAATTGTTCATTTTCTGGGCAAGAGAGGTTGAATGGCAATCATTGACAATTATCATGTCATTAAAAGGGCACTTATCTGTTAATCAGAAAACTTAACTTTCTGTGAGGAGGTTAATGGCCAATTAATGCGCAACTGCAGCAACTTCATGAAAATCACGAGGAAGTTAAGGCTGTGAGGCCATTTTCACAAAGCTAATCATCCAGCAACTTGTGGCGATTTGCAATTCACCAGGTTCAAGGTATTCCTTGCCCCAAGTTGCTGGTCAATTTCCACATTTGTAATGGCATACATCACTCAAATGTCCTTATTTTTTTCAACAAATGTTGTGACAATATTCATGTAAGAAAATATATAATGGTGTATCATATAACTGAAACAAATATCAGGGTATCAATGGTTGATTAAAAGTAAACCTGTCATGATAAGGTTGAGTAAAGTTGTTCCCACCTACACAGCTCTGAATCATTTAATAACTAATTCTCCATTAACTGCTACTTCTCATCATGCATCCTGTATATACACTGGATCCCAGAACATATCCTCTATCAGCACTGGATCCCCAGCATGTATCCTCTATGTACTGGATTCCCAGAATGCATCCTGTGCATACACAGGATCCCTGCTGGTACCTTCTGAATTCACAGGAACCCTCCAGGTGCCCTCTGCGTACATGGGATCCTTGCACCTGCCCATTGCATCTCCGCATGTGCCCTTTGCTTGCACTGGATCTCCGCATGTGTCCTGTGCATGCACTGAATCCCCACATGTGCCCTCTGCATGCACTAGATCCCTGCACATGTCATCTGTATACATTGGATCCCAGTGTGTTTCCTCAATATACACTGGATTTCAGCAACTATCTATATATACTGGATACCAGCATGGATCCTTCATATACACTGGATCCCAGCCCGAATCCTCCATATAAACTTGATCCCTGCATGTATCTGCTATATACGTTGGAGTAGCACATGTACAGCAGGTAATGTTGAGTGGACCATGAGCGATGCCTGCTCTACTGTATGCTGTCAGCTTTCTTAGAGAGATCATGAAACTGGGCTTAGGCCCTTCATTTTCATACAAAGGGATGTAATGCCTATTGCAGGTGGATCCCATGTATACCTGGAAAATGGCTTTTAACAAGGAGCCAATTCTGCCAATGAATGATTGGAACTGAGTCAATTCATTGTGGCAGTCTTGATCACCCAAAGCTGAGCCAAAGAGCTCTATCGTTCTGCAGACAATTGACCACCAGACACTGATGTGATTTAGATCCAGAATTCTTCCTGCTTGGCTCCAGATAGCTTTACAAGTTCTAAAGATTAAGGTGGCCCCAGATGGACAAGAAACACCTCTGGTCCCCAAAGGCTTTCTTTTTGCCAATCTGGGTTGATCTCCTTTGCCATAGCTGGACCACTTTATCTAAAAAGTTTTGAAGCATGAAAAGGGCAACAAAGGTCCTGGAGGCTGGGGAGTACTGTAACGTGCCCCTTGAACTGTGCAGATATCCGAAGTGCTGCTTCCACATACCAACAACATGCACAATAATCACCTTGGTAAAATCAAAGATTTGATAGCAGAGCACTTAGAGAACAGTGGTAGAATCAGGCAGAGTCAGCATGGATTTACAAAAGGGAAATCATGCTTGACAAATCTACTAGAATTCTTTGAGGATGTAACTAATAGAGTTGATGAGGGGGAGTCAGTGGATGTGGTTTATTTGGACTTTGAGAAGGCTTTCGACAAAGTCCCACATAAGAGATTAGCGTGCAAAATTAAAGCGCCTGAGATTGGGGGTAGTGTATTGCGATAGATAGAAAATTGGTTGGCGGAGAGGAAACAAAGAGTAGGGATAAATGAGTCTTTTTCCGAATGGCAGGCAGTGACTAGTGGGGTACCGCAGGGATCGCTGCTAGGACCCCAGCTATTCACAATATATATTAATGATTTAGATGAGGGAACTAAATGTAATATCTCCAAATTTGCAAATGACACAAAACTGGGTGGGAGGGTGAGTTGTGAGGAGGATGCAGAGAGGCTTCAGGGTGATTTGGACAAGTTGAGTGAGTGGGCTAATGCATGGCAGATGCAGTATAATGTGGATAAATGTGAGGTTATCCACTTTGGTAGCAAAAACAGGAAGGCAAATTATTATCTGAATGGCTATAAACTGAGAGAGGGGAATATGCAGCGAGACCTGGGTGTTCTCGTACACCAGTCACTGAAGGTAAGCATGCAGGTGCAACAGGTGTTAAAAAAGGCAAATGGTATGTTGGCCTTCATAGCGGGAGGATTCGAGTACAGGAACAGGGATGTCTTGCTGCAATCATACAGGGACTTGGTGAGGCCACACCTGGAATATTGTGTGTAGTTTTGGTCTCCTTATCTGAGGAAGCATGTTCTTGCTATAGAGGGAGTGCAGTGAAGGTTTACCAGACTGATTCCTGGGATGGTGGGACTGACGTATGAGGAGAGATTAAGTCGGTTAGGATTATATTCTCTGGAGTCCCATAGAGTGAGGGGGGATCTCATAGAAACCTATAAAATGTTAACAGGACTTGACAGGGTAGATGTAGGAAGGATGTTCCCGATGTTGGGGGAGTCCAGAACCAGGGGTCATAGTCTAAGGATACGGGTAAAACCTTTCAGGACTGAGATGAGGAGAAATTTCTTCACCCAGTGAGTGGTGAGCCTGTGGAACGTGCTAACACAGAAAGCAGTTGAGGCCAAAACATTGTATGTTTTCAAGAAGGAGTTAGATATAGTTCTTGGGTCTGAAGGGATCAAAGGGTATGGGGCAAAAGCGGGAACAGGCCACTGAGTTGGATGATCAGCCATGATTATAATGAATGGCAGAGCAGCTCAAAGGGCCGAATGGCCTATTCCTACTCCTATTTTCTATTTTTCTATGTTTCTATGTTGCATGGCCTCTGAACTCTACCTCTATGCATGGCTGCTATAAGGGTCAGCCAGAAGATAGCCCTGATTTTCACAGTGCCACCCTTCTAGGCTGCCTTTGCCCAGCACAAGTCATTGGCACAAAATAAGACAATCATGACTGCTGCTTGTGCCGTCGGATTGGCCTGCATAACACAGTGCTGGCAGTCAAAAAACAGATACACGTTGTTGGAGCAAAGTTGTATTTTGTTTATTTCAGTATTAGAGGCCTTGATGGAATCACTAATCCCACCCAGTACTCTAAGGCAGGCAACAGTTTGGTAGAATTGAGCAACCCTCTAAAGCTGCTGTTACCAGTCAGTGGGGAAAGAAATGAGAAGCGAGGTCTCCTGAGTAAAGCAAATTGTCTGATAGTACAGATGTCCCCTGTGTCAGTGTGGAATGAGCCAGAACCATATCAACAGAGACCTGCAATTAAAATAAATGAGTTAACACCTTTGTTAAAATAGCAAGGAAGGGAATATACTCCATCTGTAGTTAGGGTCAAATCATGACATTGCCGCTGGCAAATTTTACCATTCTCAGCTCAAAGTCAATCCAAGTCAAGACATTGCAGGAAAAAACTTTCTGTTGCAGATTTAACTATAATATAACTTAGAGAAATTAAGCTATCCATGCTTTAATCTTCAATTTGAGATGTTGTTTTTGGTGGGAAGTCAAATGTGCTCAGAGAGGCATTATATAGAAGCACAGCAAATATATAACCCCATCCAAAAATGTTTCATTTATTGAGCTTACAGAAGACATACAAGAGCAAAGTACTGCGGATGCTAGAAATCTGAAATAAAACCAGAAAATTTTGGAAATACTCATCAGGTCAGGTAGCATCTGTGGCAAGGGAAACAGAAAGGTCAGTGACCTGAAGCATTTACTCTGTTTCTCTCTCCGCAGATGCTGCCAGATCTGCTGAGTATCTCCAGCATTTTCAGTTCTTATTATAGAAGTGCTTTTGATCCATGACTGAATATAATGGCAGTGATTTGCATCTGCTGATTGCCCCGCCCTATGAAGGATGGCAATGCACACACAGCCCAGTGGAACTGCGCACTGAACAGCTGAGCCAGTGGCCCTTAAAGTGACCGCTGAAGGCCACTCCATAACATCCCTAAATACTTTTCTCCTGTGCTCCTACTGGGCTCAGATAAATCTCATCACCCGCTGTCAGCCCCTCCCTGAAACCCCTAATCCCCCATTGCCCCACCTCCTCTTCAGGACCAATCTTTGGTTCAGCTTAACGAAGGCCCAACCAGATTTCACCCCTTCCCCTCCAACAACAAGCAACCAGCTGGTGCTTGTTCAGAGCGGGCAGCTTGATGATGCTATTTTAAATGGTCTGGGCCTCTGGCAAGTTTCATCGGGCATTACAATCGGCTACCTGGGGAGTGGAGAAAATGAAAATCTGCTCCAATAAGTGAAGGTAGGTTTTCCTCTTAAATTATTTCCATTCACATGGATACTTCCCGTTAAAGCATTTTAACGCTTTTCAACTTCGGTTTCCTCATATAGCAAAATTACTGGGCAACTTATTACAGCATCTAAGATTCAGTCAAGTGACAGAGGCCAGGATGTAAGAGGTTTACAGAAACAGTGTACACTTTATGGACTAACAGTCTTTTATTTTTAACAAGGAAATAGATTAATAACTGATTTCCCACAGAGTTGCACATGGATTTATATGAATTGGGTTCTTGCTTCTGCTCCCTTGGGGCAGTGTTCAATGTGCAGTGGTCTGAAGTGTAATCTTGCTCTTTCCCAGCGTACCTACTCTGCCTTATAATCCTTCATTTCCTGCCCACTCTCCAGAAACTATTATTGCAGTTCAGCTTCTCTTCTCTCCAGTTCACTTATGAATCGTAGATGTTTTCAACACAGGAGGCTGTTTGGCCCATTGTACCAGTGCTGACTCCTTGCTGGAACAATTTACATTTTTGTCCTTCTCTCTCCCCATAGACCTGTGCCTTCCTCTGCTTCAAGTGCTTATCTACTTATCCTTTAAACATTCAATGATTCCTGCATCACAAACTGTAACAAAGCCTTCAAGGCTCCAAAAACCTTGTGTGTGAAGAAATTTCAGCTAACTTCATTCCTCATTCTCTTCATGATAGTTGTAAATTGATAACTCTTTATCACCGATTCCCCAACCACAGAACTCTCCCTATTCACTCTAACAAAACCCTGCTAATGTTTTATTTTTTAAAAAACCTATGAAATCTCCTTTTCACCTTCACTATCAATGATAATGTGTACAATTTTTCTTTCAGAAAGCCTGTATTATTGGCACTTCCTGTCAAGCCCTAAATGTTTATGATATCCTCAATTGTGCTGTCTTCCTCTAACATGCACATCACCTCCCCTGAAACTGGTCCCTCTGAATTAATGCATTTGAATGAAATCCATTTTAATAGAGGGGACAATTTTAGATGGGTTACAGCTTCTGATAAAATAATGGGCAGAAGAATCTCATACAAACACATTAACAGTTTTCTTGCTGGTACTCAAAGAGCCTATTTGCAAGGCAAATATCTTCCCACTATTGAGTTCAATCCCCCAGTATAGGCATGTGAGGAAGTTAAGTGTTTCTGTAAAAGGGGCGAGTTAATTTTCCTCATCGTTATTATTTGACAAAGGTGAAAACATTAATTGGGAAAAATAACCCAATGAACTTTGTCATGTTATACCCAGAAACTCTCAAAATTGTTGATATGAGTTTCTTTAAAAAAATCAAGAAAAATGCATTAGATATAAGTATTCTTGAGTATAAACAGTATTCAATTTGAAAGGTTACATAATTGTACTGTACAAATGCACAGTGTTAATGATGAAGAAAAATCTGTTGCATATATGGTTGTGGAATAAAGTTAGGATTGGGCTCAGCAGTGGTGCCCTTCATGGACAAATAGCTGAGTACCACTGCCCAGGCACATTCACAATGTTCAGGTCAAAGTACTAGAGAACTGTTGGCTCTTGTGCAATCGTACCCAAGCAACAGTTAGTGCCTTGATGAGACGAGGGGAAGAACATTTTAAAAAGCAGACAAAGTGACAGCTCCATTATCCAGAGCACTGTAAACTGGACAGATGTGCATGGCTTCATATTTCTGTGCGTTACTCTTAAAATGTATACATTACACCAAATGATGAAACCATTATTGAAGAACACAGTAATGAACAGGAGAAATACAAAGCTGCAAATTGATTTTACAGCCTGCAAAATTGGTGAACTGAGAGGAGTTAATGTGCTCAAGCATCAGACATCTGAGAGAGAGCATAGGAGGTTTTGAGTGGGCAGCAAAGTCTTGACGCTCCACTTAAGAGGGGAGTTTATGATGTAAAAGACAATATTATGAGATTTTTCATTTCCATCAAGCAGCTAATAAGTGCTCCTCTCAAGTAGTGAGCAGTATTCCCTCGGCAGCTATTAGCATTTGTTTTCATACTTTACATCTTGTCACTGGTATGGCTGGACAAACTGAAAGCTCTGGCAGATTTTCATAATTACAGCAAATTGTAGACCATTTTGAATCTCTTTCCAGTAAAATTCAAGAGCTATAACTCTTGCTGCCCTGTCAAAATACAAACAGAATGTGAAGGAAGAGAGAAATCCCAGAGATTCATTAAAATACTCTTCACTTTACAAGAGTCACAGCTCATTATAAAGACAGATGAATGGAACCATCAGTGCATTCCATCAATGACAGATAGGTATCCATCCATTCATGAGCTTTTATAGGTGTGAATGGTTGAATTAAAATACTTAATGAAGTGATAAAGGAAGTGAATTAAAGAACAATTATAAAAAAGCCAATAATTACAGTGTCAATATTATCAAGTTAGAGAGGAATGGATGAATAAAATAATTGCATTACACAAAACAAACTAAAAAAAAACTATGAAGAAGAACTTGCATTTATGTAGCGCCTTTCACAACCACAGAATATCCCACAGCACTTTACAGTCAAAGAAGTACTTTTGAAGTGTAGACACTGTTGACATATAGGAAACATGGCAGCCAATTTGCACACAGCAAGTTCCCATAAATGTGATAATATCTAAATAATCTGTTTTAGTGGTGTCGATTTAGGGATAAATATTGGCCAGAACATTGAGGAGAAATCTCCTGTTCTTCTTCAAAATATTGCCATGGGATCTTTTACATCCACCTGAGAGAGTAGACAGGCCTTAGTTTAACAACTCATCTGTAAGTTATCACATCTGACAGTACAGCACTCCCTCAGTAGCCTAGATATTTGCATTCAAGTCTCTAGGGTGGGACTTGAACCCACAACCTTCTGAATTGGAGGGGTAAATGCATTATCTGAGCCATGAAATATGGTCACTGTTGTAATGAAGAAAATGTGGCAATCAATTTATGCACAGCAAGTACTAACGTAATGAGCATATTATCTATTTTGGTGATGTTGGTTTAGGGACAGAACAGTGGAAAGAATTCCCTTGATCTTCTTCAAGTAGTACCATGGGATCTTTTACCATCACCTGAGAGCGCACATGGGGCTTGGGTTGAATTTCGCTGAGTCATCACTCATCCCTAGACCTACATTGAGAGGTAAAACCTTAGACTATGTAAGAAGTTAAAGGAGGGAGTTAAGGATTCATCTGGCTCCCTGGCAAATATTTGTCAGGATAACAAAACCCAGCTTCCTTACAAAATTTCTCTGGAATAACATTCAGCCAAATTTCAGGGGCCTAATTTTCCTTCTGGGGTTGTGAAACTGACTTTGGGACCGTTACCAGCTCCTGACCCTGCCGCATGGGGGAAGCAGTCACAGCCCCTGATTTTCACTGAGGCACACTGCTGGAGGACCAGTTGAGCAGCCAATTAGCAACCCCAGGGAAGTGAATTGAAATGGTACTGAGAGAGTGTGGGCTTGATTTAAACGCACGACTGTGGCTGCCATTTAACTTCAAGGATGCAAGCACCAGAGGTCCCAGAAGAGAGACTGAGGGCTGGCACCTGGGGCAGGACTGGCCCGTGCTTCATGGACACCAAACTGGAGGCCTTCCTCGAGGCAGTGAGGGAGAGGAGGGAAGTCCTTTTTCTGGAGGTGGTAGGGAAAGGCCACCCTCCCAAACCAAGCAGGGATGGATAGAGGTCGCTGAGAAAGTGAGCAGACAAAGTGTGGTCAGGAGGAACTGGGTACAATGCCAGAAAAAAGTTCAATTATTTGGACAAGATGAGACCTACATAACAGGCCTCTGGGTACTCAAACTTCAGCAGCCACCAGCTGAGGAGCCTGAGGTTGCCTGCTGCTCCTGAACATGGGAGGAATGTGAACCCAGGCTACTTACTGACCCCTCAGCAAGGCTCAGAGCTATAGTGCTGTTGAGGACCTCTCAACACTGATAATGTGCAGCTTCTTATGTCAATGAGCCACTGGCATTGGCTATAGAAGCTAGCATTGCTTTATCTATCCCTCTATTGTCCTTGCAGGAAAATGACACAAAATGTCCACAAAAGGGTGCAGACCGGAGGATATGTGCCCAACTTGCACACTGTCTCTGCTGTGGAGGAGGGAGCCATGGAAATTACCAGGGTCACTGACCACGAGCAAGTCAGGGAAGGCAAGATGGACATCCTTGGTGGAGAGAGTGAATAGATACTGCAATACGTAGATGAAGGGGGTGCTGTGCACTCCACCCCATCTGACAGCATGCCAAGGACTCTGCTGCATTGGGTAGCCTCAGCACTGCAGAGGCTTCTACTCTCCAAGGCTTGTTCTCACGCTGTCTTGTGTCTCTGACAGGACACAATAGTTCAATGATAGACTCACCACCTCCTGCTAAGGGGTTGGTCACCCACGACCTGTCCTGCCTCCGTTAAAAATGGAAGTGGGTGGGTATGTGGTGGGTCACTAATCCTGCTTTACCCTAGCAGCATGCTTGTTTCTTTTCTCAACCTGACTATTAAATTCTGCTGAGATGCTTTTCTAAAACTCAGCTTGTTTCCACTTAACCCTTTCAGATTCTAGTTTGAAAGTTTTTACATTTTATCTTACAACCTGACCCAAACACACCCATTTTTGGGGTTTAAAAGTATAATCAACGTGTCTCCTAACATTGGAGTGAATTATTCTTGTGATATTGGCCCAGATTTTGCTTTCAGCAGGGAGCGAATAGTGTTTTCCATTCACCTTGCTGACAGTTTCCCACCAAATTTGTGAGGGCTTGTCAGCAGAGATTCCCCTAATCTGGCATCTATTTCAGTTCAGCATCATTTACAGGGGATCTATGGCATCTGTCAACAGGGCAAGAAACAGCGCAGCTCTTCAACAAGATTGAAAAATCCTCACTGAGTCTCAAAGCAAGAAGTATACAGCAGAAAATATAAATTAGATCTAAATGATGTGCAGAAAGCAGAATAAAGATTTGGAAATACGGATGAGATTAACCAATATAAGGATAAAACACAAAAAACAAAAAAAAATTAACATTAATTTTATTCTGAGGGAATGCGACTCCTCATATCTAAAATTAATTATTCAGGGCCAGAGAGGTTGTTCACCAGTAATTAGCACTTTTTAGGCTGTTAAAAATTCATTTACTCCTGATGTATAAGCCCTCACTTTTTCAGCCCTTTTTAGTGGGGAATTCCTGGGCAAGTATTCCAAGTTCATCCCCTTGCATTGATTTCAATGCCAAGGCTATCAGCGAAGTATGCAACAGCGCACCCTGTGGAGGAGCAAGCTATCTCTGACAGTTACATTTGGATTTCCACATTTATCTGCACATGTGTGGGCAACAGACGTTGCTGTCAGATTTATTTTGTAATATTGGCCGACACTGATAGCCTTACCATTAATATTACAGCAAAATGTGGGCCATTGTATTGTTTAAACATCATGATGCTGGAGCTAAAATCTAAATAAATACTGATTGTGTTTCCTGGAGAGGCTAATGGTCTAAGGGTTAATAGAAAGACCTAAAAATGGAGAAGGTAATTATATCACCTGCATAATTCCCTAACTGGGTTGCAGGCTTATTCCCACCCTCAGGATGTTGTCAATCACTGGAAAGAGCACAAAAGACTTCAGATAGTTTCCAGTTTTTCCATATGGAAAAGCATCAAAACCTGTGCTCTTTCCCAAGTGGGAGACTGTAGGCTGAGTGTGATGGAACTGCATATCAGGAACTTGGGCACAGCAGTCCAAATGAACAGAAATAAGTGCCATCTTGAGCTATAGTGTAGTAAGGAAGTCACCTTGTGGGTAACAGTGGGCAGTTAGAAACCTACATTTCACTATCATGTGACACATTGGAGCACCAAAGGGCTGTGCCAAATTTACATGTTATCAGACAATGCAGCACTGGTTACTTGTTTATAAAATTTTGGAAGAGTTATTTACAGAAATACCTGTGGCCGATTTATATTCATTGATACTGCAACAGTTCCTGTAGTTCACAATATCAGAACTCTGCAATCTCACATCATCCAACATCTTGTTCTGCTTATAACATACAAATTTTGTGTGTTGCAATCAACACTGAGTGTTACGTTAGGACTAAAACACAAAGATATAGTTGAAATGTACCAGTTTACCATGAATTGATGTCCTTTACTTCTCAGTAGATTTCAAGGGAGCTGTAAATCTTACTAATAGGATTGTAGGATCATACTGTTCCATGTCATCTTGCACGACAATTCTAGTTTCTCGCCAATAAAACTGAGAAAACATTCGAAAAGCATTTAATCTGTATGTGACTTGCAGTAAAATAACAAAATGTGTTCTTTATAAGCAAGTTTATCAAGTTGTTACAAAAACTTCAATTACCATATTGTTTTTGTAGCTCACTTAAATCAACACAGTGGGCTGGATTTTAAGGTGCTGACGTCCTGTAGCATGCAGGGAGTCCTGATCTCTGTCTTAAATGGCCGACCCTTTATTCTGAAACTATGCCCCCTGGTTCTAGATTCCGTCAAGAGGTGAAACATCATTTCAGCATCTACCCTGTTAAGCCCCCTCAGAATCTTATATGTTTCAATAAGATCACCTCTCATTTTTCTAAACTCCAATGAGTATAGGTCCAACCTGCACTACCTTTCCTCATAAGACAACCTATCATCCCAGGAATCAACCTATTGACCCTTTTCTGAACTGCTTCCAATGCAAGTATATCCCTCCTTAAGTAAGGAGACCAAAATTATATGCAGTACTCTAGGTGTGGTCTCATTAACATCCTGTACATTTGTGGCAAAACTTCCCTACTTTTATACTCTGTTCCCCCCTTAAGTAAGGACAAAAATTCAATTTGCCATTCTAATTACTTGCTGGACCTGCATGCAAACTTCTTGTGTTTCATGTACAAAGACACCCAGATCCCTCTGAACTGCAGCATTCTGTAGTCTCTCTCCAGTTAAATAATATTTTGCTTTTCTATTCTGCCTACCAGAGTGGGTAACCTTAATTTTCCCACATTATACTCCATCTACCAATTTTTTTCCCAGGAAGAGGAAAAGTAAAGATTTGTAGTTGCAGGTTTACACATGATTAAATTTCTGTTTTATTTTTGAGCCACTTAAGTATTATTTGTTGCCACCATTTTCTCGTCTTGCCCATTTTTCCTGGCTGTCTGGTAAGTGGTCTTTTCATTTGTGATGAATGGTAAGACAAATATTGATGCTGAGCAATGAGGCTGTGAAAGGGATCCTTGTTTATTTTCAGGACTGTTTTGTGTTGAGGGAAGATGGGGGGGGGGGGGGGAAGTGTCTTTTTAATGTGGCTATCGGATGGGTGGATGGTAGAATCTAAGCGAATCTCACGATAATGAGGGCATCCCCGGGAGCAATATATGCTGCTGCTCTTGCCCTGACCTCATCATGTTCTGCCTCCTCCAGATCCTCGGAGTCACCCAAAGAGGCTCTGTGCTCCATGCATTGTTCTTCCTGAAGGTCCAAACCTCATTGCTGCATCATGCAATGTGCAGAATACTACAACCATTCTGGAGACCCTGGCTGGTTGGCTGCTGCATACCGAAGGATGCCTCCAGCTCTGTCCTGGCACCTGAAGCGCATCATCAGCATGACAATAGCTTTCTCAATGGCACATCTGGTTGTTACATGGCTTTCATTATATTGCTCTTGGACCTCAGTAGTTGGGTTCTTCATGGGCATCATCAGCTATGTTTTAAGTGGGTACCCCTTATCTCCTAGCAATCAGCCAGTAAGTCTGCTTCGAGGCATGAAGTGATTAGGGAAGGTGGATTACTGCAGGATAAAAGCATCATGGCAGCTACCCGGGGATTTTGTGCACACCTGCAAAAACTTCTTGTGGTTATACATCAGCTGCACATTGATGGAGTGGAAGATTTTGAAATTGATGAATAATCCTGGGTGACCTGGGAGTGCCTTAATTGTCACATGCGTGCAGCTGATAATGCCCTGCACCTGTGGGAAGCCAACCAGAGCCACAAACCAGAGTGCCCACTCTTTCTAACTGGCGTCATTGGTGGCAAAATGTACATAATTGCCTTCCTTGGGAATTAAGCCATCAGTGTTATCCATTTGTGTATCACTGACTGCGGCCTGGAAAGATCCAGAGGCAAAGAAGGTGAGGGTAATGGTAACTTTGATAGTCAGTGGTAAAGCATGACTACCATGCCCAGCTGGCAGCAGGCCATGTTCAAGCAGGTTGCAAATGTCTGCCACCATCTGACGAGAGACCCTGTACCTCCTGAGACACTGGTGTTCCGACATGTAGAGGAAGCTTATCCTTAGCCTGTAGATCTTGTGTGGTAGGTACGGCTGCCTGAGAGCTACACCTCTCTGGTCATCCCCTCTCTCCTGTGGAATGACAGGTCTATGAGGAGCAGGCTATTGTTGCTCCTGCTGCCTTTGTGGTTCCTCCTGCTGCTGGCACTGTTGATGCTGCTGGCCATCTTGCTCCTCATCGGAGGTCCAAAGTTAAACAAGATAAGTGGCACCCATGCTGATCCGATAAATCAGAGCTCCAAAGTTCAGAACAGATGTACAAACTTCCAATATTGTGGAAGTAACATCTCAGCACAAGAACTGTGAACATGTTTTTTCAGGCAACCAGGCAAGAAAGCAGCTGCGAGATTTCATACTTACTGGCATATTTCCCTGTCATGTCTTCAGCCCTTCAATTGCCTCTGTGTTCTCACCTTGCTTTCTCTGGTTAGTTCTAGGAAGCCAGGACACCCACAGTTAAATAGCAAAAGCTACGTTAGTAATGCCGTAATTGAGTAATGAAAATATCAAAGCTGACATTCCACCTCTCCTGAGGGTTTGCTCACACGCAGCCTAACTTGCTGCAGCTGAATGCGGAAGTCGACACGTTAGAACCGGCTTTCAGACGTGCTGTCAATTCCCCAACTTTTAAACCCTTTCCCTCACCCACTCGCAAACCTATGTGCTCCTGGAAGTTAAAATTCTTCCTCTGTACAGAATAATGTCTCAGATAAAATAATTTATATGTTTGCTTCTTTGATAGTATCTGAATTTAATTCTTAGGAATAGAGATTAAGATGAGGCATGTCAACCTTGAGCATTGGAATGTCCTTCCATTTGTTATGCAAGATGAACTTTATACACAGCTGAGTTAAGTATTACATTGAGCCAGATTCTAAGTAAAGCTCCTTTTACTCTGCCTAACAATGTTCTTTAACCCAAATTCACAAGAGCATCCAATGGGTGGCACAGTGGTTAGCACCACAGCCTCACACTCCAGCAACGTGGGTTCAGTTCTGGGTACTGCCCGTGCGGAGTTTGCAAGTTCTCCCTGTGACCGCGTGGGTTTCCGCTGGGTGCTCTGGTTTCCTCCCACAGCCAAAGACTTGCAGGTTGATAGGTAAATTGGCCGTTGTAAATTGCCCCTAGTGTAGGTATGTAGTAGGGAATATGGAGTTAATGTATGATTAGTATAAATGGGTGGTTGTTGGTTGGCACAGACCCAGTAGGCTGAAGGGCCTGTTTCAGTGCTGTATCTTAAAATAAATAAATTACTCTTCCTCTAGCCAACAACATGGCCTCTGATTGGGTTTACTAATTTGGAAACAAAAGTATTACTTACATTTATATGACCGGTTTATCTGGTTTTTTTTGTTAGTATTGCTGGAGGGAAGAATGTTGGCCAGACCTTCAGGACAACTCCCTTGCCTCAATAACAATGGTGAGTGCACTTCAAGATTAATTTATGCTGAAACACATTGGGACGTCCTGAAGATGTGACACTATATTAATGCAAATTCTTCTTTCGCTCTTCTTTAAATAGTGCCATGGGAGCTTTGCAATCCACCTGTTTTTTTAGGTATCATCTGAAGAACCAGCATCTCTGGCAAAGTAGTATTCTCTCAGTACTGCACTGAAATATCAGCCTGGATTATATGCCTAATGATTTTAATTGTTGGAAAATTTAAAATATTAAACAGATGGTTATGACTTCTTCAATGGACTATTTTCCCTAAACATATCCATACTAACGTCTAGATAAAAGGACACCAGCTGCTTGAACTTCTCAGGTAATCATAAAAAGTGTATGTTATGCAGGTATGTTGTAAAATGCAGTTAAAGCAAGCATAATCAGTGCTTAAAGCATTACAACTGTCTATTTGTACCTCCGAACTGATTACAGTACAAAGCCAAACATTCATTCCCAACCAAACAATTCATATTTATTTCCACCCACAACTCTTTTGGTTAACCATCATTTTTTCAAGGTTCTGAAATAACACACCCTCAGTCACTTAAAAGGAAGGGAAGTTTATTTGGATTACTAAGTGCAAAAACAGATTTACCAGGCCACAGGTCATGAGTTAGCAATCGCTGCGTTAGGGAAAGACAGGACTTTATGTAACATTTATATAGAACTTCTCATGTCTTCAAATCACCTCAAGGAGACTTAAGCAAATAAATTACAGTTATCCTTTGGCTAGTTAATGCAGCAGTTTATCTGTTGTTAGTGTTGTTGGGTAAGGGATGAACATTAGCCATTTCACCAGCAGACCTCCCTGCTCTTCTTCAGATAGTGCATGGGATCTTTTACTTTACCTGAGCAGGCAGAAAGGGCTTCAGTTTAAGATCACTTTTGAAAGATCGCATTCCAACTGTACTGCACTGATGTGCCAGCCTTGAATATGGGGTGGAAATTCCTTGCCATTTTCAGTGCACACATGAATCTGAAAATTATTTTAGGCAGGTAAGTTGTTGGTGGTTGTTTCCGTGAAGTCACCATCATCATTATTTTTTTCCTACCATGGCACTCATTGTAATGGTGGATCTGCAGGAAAGGAGCACAGAAACTAAGAATGGGTGAGACTACCTTCCTTGAGATTATTGAGTCAGAGAAGGGAATGGAAGGTTACAGCTGTCTTGTGCTTAACAGAGGCAAGAAGATGACAGTGTAGGCACTCTGCCAGTAACCTGGCAATGGCAACATTCTGCCAGCCCTGCCATCTCCTTTGGCAAATGCTGAGTGTCTCCTCATGATCGCCATGGCTTTCTCCTCAAAGGGCTGAAGTATTTAAGCTTGGGAAAGAGCCCTCAGTTGGCTAGCCTGTGGTGAGTAGAGTGTGACAGTTTGTTCTGGAAGAGGCTGATTAAATGAGTAAAGCTAACAGGAGGAGTGCCATCCACCCCACTGCCCCCCACCCCCCACACCCCAGGCAACAGGAGTGATATATTTGGGTGACTTTGTGACACACCAACCCAGAAGTATGTTCCTCCTGCCTTTAATCTCCTCCAAGAGGAACATACAAAGGATCAATTCCTGAATCTAAGAAGGTTCGGAAAATTATGACTTAATGCATCTTCAATATCCTCACCTATTTCTTTTAATACTCTGTGGTGCAGGATATCTTTAAATCCCATTAATTTCTCCATTTCCATTTTTAAAAACTTAAATTAAATCCCTTCCTTTAACTTAGCTTTAGGTTCCTTTGTACTGCTGATATTTTATCGTTTCTCTCTGTTCATGGATACAAAGTATTCATGTCACAAGGCTGTCATTTCTTATCTATTATAGTCCTCTCGCATCTATCATTAATGGGCCAACATTTCTTTTTATCACTCTCTTTCTCTTAATATATTTACGAAAACTTTTGCAGTTAGCTTTGATATCATTAGCTAGTTTATTTCTGATTTCCTTTATGCACCTTTTGTTAACTCTTTTGTATCCCTTTATTCTCCCAGTCTGCTGGATTTCTTCCTTTTTGTGCATTTGTAAGTCTTTTCTTTTAGCTTGATGCTGTCTCTTATCCCGTTTATTAGCCATGGTTGCTTAACTACATAAGTGGAGCCTTTGCCTTTTATGAGTATTTACAGGTTTTGCGCTATACCAAACACTTTCTGGAGTACTTTCTATTGTTGGTCTGCAGGTTTACCCATTAGCAGTTCAACTCCGTTTACTGGGATCAGTTCATTGCTCATCCTTTCGATGCCAGCCTTACTTGAATTAAAACCTTGGTTTGTAACTCTCCTTTCTCTGTCTCAAACTGAATACCAAAATTCAGATCATGGTCACTATTTGTAAAATGTTCCCTTACCCTCAGATTATTAATTAATTCTGGATCTGGAGCACGGAATGTGTGAATTTCTGCTGCATTATTCTCTGGCTTGGTACCATGCCCTGTTGTCGCCTTCTTGGTGTTGATGTTTTAAGACTTCCTGAAAAACAAGTTAGAAATATTAATCAATCATGCAGTGAAGTTATGTGACTGTTCTTTCTTACCTCATCTTATGCTGTTCCCCCGATCAGTTTCATCCTCCCAAGAAGCATTCCATCTCCAGTCTTCAAACTAACTTTCCAAAGTTTCATTATTCATATCTACTTATTATCAATTATTTATGCCCAAAGCTGTTTGTAATGCCTGTCAACAATGTTGTATATTGATGTCACGATATTCTATGTTGTTGGTAATATAGTTATAGGGTCCTTCACAAAGGTCTTGGAGTGTCTGGCTGGCTAAACATCAACTCTTTATTTACATTCTATTTACACTCTCCATGAGGATCTCTAGCTAGCACTTCGAATGGTGCTTTTAGCTCCTTCCAAGCCTACTGCCCATGTGACTATTACCACATCATCACTACAGTGGGAGGGGTTACTCTCACTGTCTCAACCATTAACCCTTTCAGACACTTATACGACAAACAAGCTATTCATAATGGCTATTCAATACAACCATTCTAATTCCTTATCAGACGATTGAACCACGGAGTTATTCAGTAAAGTAATTTCTATTTTACTTTCACACACTAGTTAACATTCACATTTCAGTAAACATTTTACTTAAGCAAGGTTTCTGAAAATCCTACAACAGCTTTGAAGTGTGGTTATAAATGCAAAATACTGCAGATGCTGAAAGTCTGAAATAAAAACAAGAAATGCTGGAAATACTCAGCAGGTCTGACAGCATCTGTGGAGAGAGAAGCAGGGTTAACGTTTCAGGTCAGTGACCCTTGTTTTTATTTGAAGTATTGTTATTTGTTTTAAGTACCTATCCAGCTGCTTTCCCACTATTGCAGAGGCCTCGTCTAAACATGGCTCCTTTCCAAGATAGCTACAGCTGTCATCATCGTGGAATAATCATTCTACTGGTTTATTTCTAAAGAAAGGAACCCTTAAGCAGTTTTCAGTAAAATTAAACTTGCAACACTAACCTATTTTTTTTTACCTATTTCAAGCTGTTTTATATATATATATAAAACACATTAGGCATATTGTTAATATCTAACAGACTCCCCACATTGAGAGGGAAAAACTTCATTTGACCTTTCACTTTTGACCTTCTAAGCATGCGAGTTCCAGGTATTGATTCGGCAGATCAGTCGTTAGGCAGTAAAATGTAATCCCTGCTCACTATCGACTGGGCTTGGCACTCACCAGCTGTATCCCACTTCACTCAACATTCCTTATTCTTTTGCGGGAGTGCTGCTAATTCTAAACTATTGGTATGTTGTAAGTATATATTTTTCAAACAATAGATCATGCATGGACTTAAAAGATTCTTCACCTCTCCCTTTACCTGCATCCTTCTTGTGGTTAGTTCTTGCTATGCATTATATCTCCTTAGCCCTCAGTTGTCCCAATCCAAATTCTATATCTCCAAACTTTAATTTTTCTCCCTCTGACCAATACCAGTGTGTGTCTATCTACCCGATTATTTTAAAGTCACTTTCTCTATGGAGTACGTGTCAATGCCTTGATGATTTAAAATGTCTCAATCTGCTGGCCACATTAAACATTTCATGTTGTGCTGTTTTCAAGTAACTGAGCAGGTCTGGGACTTGTTCTTCAGTGTAAAATCACCATGCATTTCAGCATGTTAGTTGCTTCAAATGTAACAAATCACATCCGCACATTTAAACCAGTATTAATACATTTTGTTTGTCTTCTTTATTTTAGATAACCTTTTATTTTTCAAAGATAACCTGTCATATTATGTTTAGTTTAGAGATACAGCACTGAAACAGGCCCTTCGGCCCACCGAGTCTGTGCCGACCATCAACCACCCATTTATACTAATCCTACACTAATCCCATATTCCTACCACAATCCTCACCTGTCCCTATATTCCCCTACCACCTACCCAAACTAGGGGCAATTTATAATGGCCAATTTACCTATCAACCTGCAAGTCTTTTGGCATATGGGAGGAAACCGGAGCACCCGGAGGAAACCCACGCAGACACAGGGAGAACTTGCAAACTCCACAAAGGCAGTACCCAGAATTGAACCTGGGTCGCTGGAGCTGTGAGGCTGCGGTGCTAATCACTGCGTCACTGTGCCGCCCATAACTGATATTTTATCATTTCAAAATTTCCCTAAATTAAAATAGCAGTGTTGTTGGGTTGACAGCTTTTGGCAATGATCAAGTTTATTTTTCCCCAAAAGAAACTTTATTTCTTGATACACAGATTACTTTCCACCAGTTTCTTCTCATGAAAATTTGATCACCGCTTTAAATTACAGGTAAAATTTCCCTTCTTGAGTGCTGAAACAGGAACTCATATCAATTTATTTTATCAATTCCAATCCCAGAAACAATGATGTCCAGGCTTGGTGATTTTACATGGTGTTTTTACATTCGACACAAAAGTGCTCACAATTGGTTTGGAGGTAGCTTCCATTTTACCCCTTCTCAAGCCCTTTGTGTCAGAAGATATCAAATGATCCAAATGGGTTTAAAGCTAAGTCACTGAAAGGAAAAGCCTTTAGTGTAAATCGTTATCATGCTGTGACATTTTATGTCTGCAGATAAGTTCTTAAATTTGTAAAACTGCTGAATCTCTAGCTGCCCTATCAGTATTCACTCAGACCTGAAAATCGTGGTCACCTATTTAAAAGAAAAAATTACAAAGAATCCATTGTGGCTCTGGTTAAGAGCCTAAAGGGTTAATTTTTCCAATCATATCTATCAATTTAGAAACTTAAAATTTAATAATGCCCAATATATAAGAATTTGTAGAAACTTAAAATTGAATAATGTCCTATATATGCATAAATTCACATTCAGCAATGCAAAGGTAGTGTGGTGAAGAAAAGAAAAATCAGCAGTCGGTGGAAAGGGTTAACTTCTCTGCTTGTTTGCAAGCGGGCAGATTGAGACATTCCCTGATGCATGCAATTGTGTTACTTCGGGTAATTTTCTTTTTAAAAATGAACTTTCCCAATTGAAAAGAACCAAACACCATTTTTCTTTTCCCCCCAAATCTTGTTACTTTTTAAAACTTGCACAAATTTTATCCTTCAAAATTAAAACAACAGAAATCATTAGTAACCTTATCAACTTCAAAGGAAAACATTCTCATTAGCGAAGACAGCATTCTAGATTAAATTCCAACTGTTTCCAAACTTATTTTTCAATCTCTGATGTTTGTTACCTAACCTCATTTGGAAAATCTATAATTAAGACCATGTATCTTTAATTTAAAGCTTGTAAAGCAATAGCAGTTTTTTTTAAAACTCTAGCCCAATTAAAGCAAAGTGTTTTGGAAAGTTCAAATTGAACTTCTGCCCGACATCCAAGCAAACATAACTTCAAGGCTGAAGCTAATGTTTTGTTAAGACAAATTCTTTAGAGTTTTTCACAGTTGTACAAGTAAATTTTGGCCAAAATAAATCCACACCAGCATCTTCAA
Source organism: Heterodontus francisci (assembly GCF_036365525.1). Lineage (NCBI taxonomy): Eukaryota > Metazoa > Chordata > Chondrichthyes > Heterodontiformes > Heterodontidae > Heterodontus > Heterodontus francisci. The sequence continues at coordinate 23,889,216 of NC_090397.1, forward strand.
CTTAAAATATTTTTTAAATCTCAATTCTGGGTGCATAACTTTAAATTGAAATGAACAGACTCAACAATCACATTCACACTTTTATACTTTCATGTAACTTAGAAATATTGATTCCTGCAATGGGTTATGAACTCACAATGCCAAAATTTTCATGATATTCCCAGGTCTTGAGCATGAGGAAAATTTAGAGTTGCAACTGGTTCAAAACTAAAAACATGACTTAAATTTCTCACAAGAATACACACATGTGTACATACATAGAGAACACAAGTAATGAACATAAACAGAACATGCCAATATACTACTAGCATTAAAGACAATACTACAAATGGATAAATGACTTCTGGCTCTATGCACAGAAGATGGGTAGCACTACAATCAAAGCAATCAATCGCACAGTTTGCAAAGACAGGCGTCAGACAAAAGAAACACAATAACTTACTTTCACTCAGTAATTTTCATGTTTCATTTTTCTCAGCACTTTTCTCAGCATTTACTATCAGCCTAATTATTTTAATTATTTTTATTATGCCTTTTGAACTGTTGTCTCAATAGTTCATGTTGGTCACCTGACTCTCTGTTGTTTCGCCTCATCTGCTGGATTCCCAGAGCTTTTGCTGCAGCCAGCAGCATTCAGATTAAAACACCATTTCTGGTTTCTAAGTTCTGATGTTCTTTTGCCCTCTCTATTTCAGCTAACTAGCTCTTAACCCTTCTGGTATGCTTCTTCCTTAAGTGTAATTTTTTCGCATGTACCCAGGATGTTACATCACCCCAGACTTCAGAATAAGTTTTCCTGTCATCCTGTATCAGTCCAATCACTTCGTGGGCCACCGGGACCCCTAACTTCTCCTCAAGACTGTTAGCGACTTCTTTCCTAAAAAAACACTCCTGCCATTTGTTTTTGGTTTCTGTGATGAAACACTCCTGCTGTAACCCATAAGCCATGAGGTTTCCTACCCATTTGCAACACCTGGTGCCTCATTGTGTTTTTAGACCGAATCCATCTTAAACTCGTTTTAACAACAACAATTAGTTCGCAGTTTGCCCCACTTTGGGCGCCAACTTGTAATAAGCCTGAATTTAAATAGGGTTAGCTGCAACCAATATGGTGAATATGTTAGAGTCATAGAGTTTGACAGCACAGAAACAGGCCCTTCAGCCCAACGCGCCTGTGCCGACCATCAAGCACCCATCCTAATCCCATTTCCCGCACTTGGCCCGTAGCCTTGTATGTTATGGCATTTCAAGTGCTCATCTAAATATTTCTTGAATTTCTTGAATTTCTTGAGAGGAATTAAGAGGGCTAAAAGGGGTCATGAAATATCTTTAGCAAACAGGGTTAAGGAAAATCCCAAAGCCTTTTATTCATATATAAGGAGAAAGAGGGTAACTAGAGAAAGGATTGGCCCACTAAAGGACAAAGGAGGAATGTTATGCTTGGACTCAGAGAAAATGGGTGAGATTCTAAACGAGTACTTTGCATCGGTATTCACCGAGGAGAGGGACATGACGGATGTTGAGGTTAGGAACAGATGTTTGATTACTCTAGGTCAAGTCGGCATAAGGAGGGAGGAAGTGTTGGGTATTCTAAAGGGCATTAAGGTGGACAAGTCCCCAGGTCCGGATGGGATCTATCCCAGGTTACTGAGGGAAGCGAGAGAGGAAATAGCTGGGGCCTTAACAGATATCTTTGCAGCATCCTTAAACACGGGTGAGGTCCCGGAGGACTGGAGAATAGCTAATGTTGTCCCCTTGTTTAAGAAGGGTAGCAGGGATAATCCAGGTAATTATAGACCGGTGAGCCTGACGTCAGTGGTAGGGAAGCTGCTGGAGAAGATACTGAGGGATAGGATCTATTCCCATTTGGAAGAAAATGGGCTCATCAGTGATAGGCAACATGGTTTTGTGCAGGGAAGGTCATGTCTTACCAACTTAATAGAATTCTTTGAGGAAGTGACAAAGTTGATTGATGAGGGAAGGGCTGTCGATGTCATATACATGGACTTCAGTAAGGCGTTTGATAAGGTTCCCCATGGCAGGCTGATGGAGAAAGTGAAGGCGCTTGGGGTCCAAGGTGTACTAGCTAGATGGATAAAGAACTGGCTGGGCAACAGGAGACAGAGAGTAGCAGTGGAAGGGAGTTTCTCAAAATGGAGACGTGTGACCAGTGGTGTTCCACAGGGATCCGTGCTGGGACCACTGTTGTTTGTGATATACATTAATGATTTGGAGGAAAGTATAGGTGGACTGATTAGCAAGTTTGCAGACGACACTAAGATTGGTGGAGTAGCAGATAGTGAAGGGGACTGTCAGAGAATACAGCAGAATATAGATAGATTAGAGAGTTGGGCAGAGAAATGGCAGATGGAGTTCAATCAGGGCAAATGCGAGGTGATGCATTTTGGAAGATCCAATTCAAGAGTGAACTATACAGTAAATGGAAAAGTCCTGGGGAAAATTGATGTCCAGAGAGATTTGGGTGTTCAGGTCCACTGTTCCCTGAAGGTGGCAACGCAGGTAAATAGAGTGGTCAAGAAGGCATACGGCATGCTTTCCTTCATCGGACGGGGCATTGAGTACAAGAGTTGGCAGGTCATGTTACAGTTGTATAGGACTTTGGTTCGGCCACATTTGGAATACTGCGTACAGTTCTGGTCGCCACATTATCAAAAGGATGTGGATGCTTTGGAGAGGGTGCAGAGGAGGTTCACCAAGATGTTGCCTGGTATGGAGGGCGCTAGCTATGAAGAGAGGTTGAGTAGATTAGGATTATTTTCATTAGAAAGACGGAGGTTGAGGGGGGACCTGATTGAGGTGTACAAAATCATGAGAGGTATAGACAGGGTGGACAGCAAGAGGCTTTTTCCCAGAGTGGGGGTTTCAATTACTAGAGGACACGAGTTCAAAGTGAAAGGGGAAATGTTTAGGGGGGATATGCGTGGAAAGTTCTTTACGCAGAGGGTGGTGGGCACCTGGAACGCGTTGCCAGCGGAGGTGGTAGACGTGGGCACGATGGAGTCTTTTAAGATGTATCTAGACAGATACATGAATGGGCAGGAAGAAAAGAGATACAGAACCTTAGAAAATAGGCGAAATGTTTAGAGAGAGGATCTGGATCGGCGCAGGCTTGGAGGGCCGAAGGGCCTGTTCCTGTGCTGTAATTATCTTTGTTCTTTGTTCTCTTTGTTGTGAGTGTTCCTGCCTCTACCACCCCTTCAGGCAGTGTGTTCCTGATTCCAACCACCCTCTGGGTGAAAAAATTCCTCCTCAACTCCCCTCTAAACCTCCCGCCCCTTACCTTAAATCTATGCTCCTTAGTTATTGACCTCTCCGCGAAGGGAAAAAGTTTCTTTCTATCTAACCTATCAATGCCCCTCATAATTTTGTATACCTCAATCTGGTCCCCCCTCAGCCTTCTCTTCTCTAAAGAAAGCAACCCCAGCCTATTTAGTCTGTCTTCATAACTGAAATGCTCCAGCCCAGGCAACATCCTGGTGAATCTCCTCTGCACCCCTTCCATTGCAATCACATCCTTCCTATAGTGTGGCGACCAGAACTGTACACAGTACTCCAACTGTGGCCTAACCAGCGTTTTATACAGCTCCATCATAACCTCCCTGCTCTTATATTCTATGCCTCAGCTAATAAAGGCAAGTATCCCGTATGCCTTCCTAACCACCTTATCTACCTGTGCTGCTGCCTTCAGTGATCTATGGACAAGCACCCCAAGGTCCCTCTGACCCTCTGTACTCCCTAGGGTCCTACCATCCATTTTATATTCCATTGCCTTGTTAGACCTCCCAAAGTGCATCACCTCACACTTCTCAGGATTAAATTCCATTTGCCACTGCTCCGCCCATCTTACCAGCCCATCTATATCGTCCTGTAACCTAAGGCTTTCCTCCTCACTATTTACGACACCACCAATTTTTGTGTCATCTGCGAATTTAATGATCATACCTCCTACATTCACGTCTAAATCATTAATGTACACTACAAACAGTAAGTGTCCCAGCACCGATCCCTGCGGTACACCACTGGTCACAGGCCTCCATTCACAAAAACAACCCTCTACCATCACCCTCTGCCTCCTTCCACGAAGCCAATTTTGAATCTAATTTGCCAAATTACCCTGGATCCCATGGGCTCTTACTTTCTTAACCAATCTCCCATGCCGGATGTTATCAAAAGCCTTACTGAAGTTCATGTAGACTACATCAACTGCTTTACCATCATCTACACCTCTAGTCACCTGCTCGAAAAATTCAATCAAGTTAGTTAGACACGATCTCCCCCTGACAAAGCCATGCTGACTATCCCTGATTAATCCCTGCCTCTCCAAGTGGAGATTAATCCTGTCTCTCAGAATCTTTTCTAATAATTTCCCTACCACTGATGTTAGACTCACCAGCCTGTAATTTATCCCTGCTACCCTTCTTGAATAATGGTACCACATTCGCTGTCCTCCAGTTTAAGTTGTTAATTTCTAACAGTAAGAAAATTTAGATAATTAATCTTTGTGGAACAACCCAAAGAAGGAAATACCACAACTTGAAACTTTCACGAATGAAGTCAAAATTTTCAACGGAAGTCATTGGAGGATTTTTTTTGGGGGTGGGGTTGGCAGGGCAGGTAATATTTGGCTATGGGTTCATTAAACCAAATCAAACTACTTCAAACAGGTATTTCCCAATAACGTACAAATAGATTATTGCATCCTACAGTATTACTTCCATTAACCCAACAGTTGAAATAAAAGAAACAAAGTGAAAAAAATCCTATTGGACAAAATAGGTGATTTGAAGCTAACCTGTGGGGTGGGAAACAGGCAGTTTAGGGTCCCCTGGCTGTTTTACTGCCTGATTTTACTCTCCATTGAAGTTTGTTGGACAGGGTGTAAAGTGTGTGGTCAACATGAGTACAGCTATTTCCTATCCCGCAAGTTAGATTTAAAAAAAAACAAATCTCTAAAGCATGAAGTTCAAGGGTAGGTTATCTGTTGCTATCACTACCACTGCAGTATCCCAGTGAACAAATAGAAGCTCGAGCCCAATTAATAGGTTTCCAGATAGTTTTGGAAAACCGTAGTTTTTTTTTAATGTTCTATCAAATGATTCAAGGCACACTCTTTCAAAAGAACGAGTGGTCCAAGATCAAAAAATGTTGACATTTTGGGGCGGTTGGACACAGACCCACACTGCCCACCCCCACAACCCCCTCTCCCTGCCCCCAACCCCTTTCCTGCCTATGCTCTTGGTGCATCATATAATCTAACAGGGGCGGCACAGTGGCGCAGTGGTTAGCACCACAGCCTCACAGCTCCAGAGATTCGGGTTCAATTCTGGGTACTGCCTGTGTGGAGTTTGCAAGTTCTCCATGTGCCTGCGTGGGTTTTCTCCGGGTGCTCCGGTTTCCTCCCACAAGCCAAAAGACTTGCAGGTTGGTCGGTAAATTGGCCATTATAAATTGCCAATAGTATAGGTAGGTGGTAGGGAAATATAGGGGCAGGTGGGGATGTGGTTGGAATATGGGATTAGTCTTCTTCTTCTTTGGCCTCCTTGTCTCGAGAGACAATGGGTAAGCACCTGGAGGTGGTCAGTGGTGTCAGTCGCTGCGAGGCAACTATGAAGTGACCTCTCCATGGCGCATGCCTGGGCGAATGTATGGAGGTTGAGAGTTGCCCAAGCGTCAAAACCCCCCTCTTGGCCTTTCTGGTGGGGTCCAAAGGAGTGCAGAGCACGACGTTTGGCACCAGTATGGCTGCAGGAACTGCCGGAAACATGCCAAAGGTGACACATGACCGCCTACGGATTAGTGTAGGATTAGTATAAATGGGTGGTTGATGGTCGGCACAGACTCAGTGGGCCGAAGGGCCTGTTTCAGTGCTGTATCTCTAATCTAAACTAAACTAAACTAAACAGAAGGAGGTCACTTGGCCCATCACTCCTGTACTGCCTTTTTGAAAGAACTATCCAATTGGTCCCACTCCCCTGCCTGAAAATCTTTACTTTTGATATCTCCGATTCCCTTTAAAAAGTTACCATTGAGTCTGCTTCCACCACCTTTTCAGGCACTGCATTCCAGATCACAACAACTCACTGTGGAAAAAAAAAATTCTCCTCATTTCCTCTCTGGTTCTTTCATCAATTATCTGAAGTCATAGCGTCATTTACGGCATAGAAGGAGGTTATTCGGCCCATCCAGTCTGTCCCACTCCCTCGCTCGATCCCCGTAGCCTTGCAAGTTTATTTCCTTCAAGTGCCCATCCAATTCCTTTTGAAGTCATTGATTGTCTCCGCTTCCACCACCCTTGTGGGCAGCGAGTTCTAGGGCATTAACACTCACTGCATTAAAAATGCTTCCTCGCATTCCCCCGGCATCTCTTGCGTAAAACCCTAAATCTGTGTTCCCTAGTCCTTGTACGATCAGTTAATGGGAATAGTTTTTCCTTGTCTAACTTATCTAAGCCTGTATCAATTCTCCCCTCAATCTCCTTTGCTCCAGAGAAAACAACCCGAGTTTTTCCAAAATCTTGTAACTAAAATCCACCATTCCTGGAACTATTCTAGTAAGTCTCCTCTGCACCTTCTCTTGGACCCTCACATCTTTCCTAAAGTGTGGTGACCAGAACTGGACACAATAATCTAGTTGGTGCCTAACCAGAGCTTTATAAAGCCTCCATTTATGAAGCCCAAGATCCCATATCCTTTGCTAACCACTCTCTCAATATGTCCTGACACCTTCAAAGATCTATGCACATGCACCTAAAGGTGTTCCTTCACAATCTTTAGAGCTGTTCCATTAACTCTACATTACCTCACCCTACTCCTTCTGCAAAAATGCATCACCTCACACTTATCTGCATTAAATTCCATCTGCCAATCCTCACTGTTTGCAACTCTTCCAAGTTTGGTGTCATCGGTACATTTTGCAATTCTACTTTGTATTCCAAGAGCCAAATCATTTATATATGCAAAAAAAGCAGTGGTCCCAGCAGTGACCCTTGGGAAACACCACCGTATACCATCTTCCAGTCTCAAAAAAACAACCATTTACCATGACTTGCTTTTTTCTATCCTTGAGCCAATTTTTAAAATCCAATTAGACACTGAACCCTCCTATTCCGTAAACGTCAATTTTGTTAACCAGCCTTTTATTTGGAACTTTGTCAAATGTTTTCTTAAAATCCTGGTAGCCACCTTGCAGGCTCGGTGGGGCCCTCCTGATTGGCCAACTTGTGCCCAACAGAAGGCACCCACCCCCAAAAGCCCCAACTGCCCGCACTGAAATAAAGATCCCCCCACACCCCCTTGCCTCATTGCGGTTCATTGTCCCCAGCAAGGCCCGAAAACTTAGCTCACTTCTAGGGCCAACGGCCACAATCCTGCTGAAGCTGGGTGCAGTCACAACAGAGTCCACTGCTCCCAGTGGTGTTGCTGGGACTAAGAGCTGCCAGCCCGCTGATTCGCCAGCATTTCTTGGAGATGGGACTTCGTGCCTCAGAGAGGTGGAAGTCCCGCCCAAGACCAATTAAGGGCCTGGGGAGCGTAAAATGCTGGCGTGGTTCCCCAAGGCTGTTGGAGGTGAACTTGCCCCAACTTTTTGGCCAGTGGGTGGGGCTTCCTGCCCAATGTAAAATTCCAGCCATTGTACTTGGTCTGGTTCTCACTTGAAGAATTCACCTGACATGCATCATGCATCCTCTTTTTTTTTCATCATAATCTCTATCTCCCTCGTCATCCCCCCCACCCACCGCCCCAGCCGATGAATCAGTGCTTCTCCATGTTGAACACCAATTGGAAGAAGCACTGAGTGTAGTAATGGTACATAATGTACTCTGGGTGGGAGACTTCAATGTCTATCACCAAGAGTGACTCGGTAGCACCACTACTGACCGAGCTGGCCAAGTCCTAAAGGACATAGCTGCTAGACTGGGTCTGTGACAGGTGGTGAGGGAACCAACAAGAGGAAAAACCTACTTGACCTTGTCCTCACCCATCTACCTGTCACAGATCCATCTGTCCATGATAGTATCGGTAAGAGTGACCACCGCACAATCCTTCTGGAGACGAAATCCCATCTTCACATTGAAGGTACCCACCATCGTGTTGTGTGGCACTATCACTGTGCTAAATGGGATAGATTTCAAACAGAAATAGCAACTCAAAACTGGGCATCCATGAGGCGCTGCGGGCCATCAGCAGCAGCAGAATTGTATTCAACATAATCTGTAACCTCATGGCCCAGCATATCCCCGCACTCTACCAGTACCATCGAGCTGGGGGACCAACCCTGGTTCAATGAAGAGTGTAGGAGGGCATGCTAGGAGCAGCACCAAGCATACATCAAAATGAGGTGTCAGCCTGGTGAAGCTACAACTCAGGACTACTTGTATGCCAAACAGCGCAAGCAGCATGCGATAGACAGAGCTAAGCGATCCCACAACCAATGGATCAGATCTAAGCTTTGCAATCCTGCCACATCCAGTTGTGAATGGTGGTGGACAATTAGGCAACTGACAGGAGGAGGAAGTTCCACAAATATCCCCATCCTCAACGATGGGGGAGCCCAGCACATCAGTGCAAAAGACAAGGCTGAAGCATTTGCATCCATCTTCAGCCAGAAGTGTCGATCCATCTCGACCTCCACCTGAGATTTCCAGCATCACAGATTCCAGTCTTCAGCCAATCCGATTCACTCCACGTGATATTTTGAAATGGCTGAAGGCGCTGGATACTGGAAAGGCTAGGGGCCCTGACAACATTCCGGCAATAGTACTGAAGACTTGTGCTCTAGAACTAGCCCTGCCCCTAGACAAACTGTTCCAGTACAGCTACAACACTGGCATCTACCTGACAATGTGGAAAATTGCCCAGGCACTTCCTGTGCAGAAAAAGCAGGACAAATCCAACCTGGCCAATTACCACCCTATTAGTCTACTCCTGATCATCAGCAAAGTGATGGAAGGGGTCGTCGACAGTGCGATCAAGCGTCATTTGCTCAGCAATAACCTGCTCACTGATGCTCAGTTTGGGTTCTGCCAGGGCCACTCAACTCCTGACCTCATTACAGCCTTGGTTCAAATATGGACAAAAGAGCTGAACTCCAGAGGTGAAGTGAGAGTGACTGCCCTTGACATCAAGGCAGCATTTGACTGAGTATGGCATCAAGGAGTCCTAGTAAAGCTGGAGTCAATGGGAATCAAGGGGAAAACTCTCTGCTGGTTGGAGTCATACTGAGCACAAAGGAAAATGATTGTGGTTGTTGGAGGTCAATTGTCTCAGTCTCAGAACATCAGTGCAGGAGTTCCTCAGGGCAGTGTCATAGGTGCAACCATCTTCAGCTGCTTCATCAATGACCTTCCCTCCACCATAAGGTCAGAAGTGGGGATATTTGCTGATGATTGCACAATGTTCAGCATTACCACGGACTGGGTAGCTCAGTTGGCTAGATGACTAGCGTGTGGTTCAGAACAACATCAACAACACGGGTTCAATTTCTGTTCTGGTCTGAGGAAGACAATGGGAAACCACCTCATATACTCTCTTCCCTAGTCACGTTCATCTCTGCTGGTGGAGGAAAAAGATCAGAGAACCTGTTCTCGGGCAGCACACGGCGCTGTGTACAATATAAACTTATCTTCCAGGAGAGGAGCAGACCTGCGGGAGGAACACAGAGTGGGGAGCAGTTAAATAAAGCCTGAAGATCATGGCCTATAGCACTTACCTTCTGGGAGAGGAGTGGACCTGCGGGAGGAACACTGAGCAGGGAGCAGTTAAATAACGCCCAAGGATCGTGGCCTACAGCACTTACCTTCTGGGAGAGCAGTGGACAGGAGTTCAGGCACACATGAGTTTGAAAAAAAAAAGCGAACAGTGACATCACAGGATTTGTTGGTGAGCAGCTGCTGTTAGGGAGTATCAGTGAATAGCTGGGTTTCAGCATCTCAACAACTGGCGAACTAAAAACGAGTAAAAAATTAAGCATTAATATCAAGGAATAAGTGAGTAGCTGTTGAGTATTATCTTCTTTGAGTAAAGCTTTATTTTAACTAGTGAACTGTATTGATTTGTAGTGGGATTTATCAGTACCAGTAAGGTTTTATTAATAGTTCTAAGGTGTTTTAGTATTGATAACATTTCTTTTTTTAGCAGTAACAAAGGGTCAACTAATATATAAAGGGATGGCAAGGGTGCTTTAACTTTGAGAGTGCATGTCCTGTGCTATGTGGGAGATCCAGGATGCTTCCCATATCATGGATAACCATTTGTGCAGGAAGTGCTGTCAATTGCAGCAGCTTGAGCTCTGGGTTTTTGAACTTGAGCGGCAGCTGGCGACACTGTGGTGCATTCATGAGGATGAGAGCTACGTGGATAGCATGTTTATAGATGTGGCCACCCTACAGCTTAAGAGTATGCGGGGAGAGAGGGAATGAGTGACCGCCAGGCAGTCAAAAAGAATCAGGCAGGTAGTGCAGGAGACCCCTGAGTGCATTTCACTCTCCAACAGGTATTCAGTTCTGAATAATGATAAGAGTGATGGTTCACCTGGGGAGTGCAGCCAAAGCCAAGTCCATGGCACCACGGGTGGCTCAGCTGCACAGTGGGGTACAAGGAAGGCTGGAAGAGCCATAGTGATAGGTGATTCTATAGTCAGGGGAACAGACAGGCATTTCAGTGGCTGCAGACGTGAATCCAGGATGATGTGTTGCCTCCTGGTGCCAGGGTCAAGGATGTCACTGAGCGGCTGCAGAGCATCTTGAAGGGGGAGGGTGAACAGCCAGCAGTCGTGGTCCACATTGGAACCAACGACATGGGTAGAAAGAGATATATGGTCCTGCAGTCAGAATTCAGGGAGTTAGGTAAGAAATTAGCAAGCATGACCTCAAAAGTAGTAATCTCCAGATTACTCCCAGTGCCACACGCAAGTGAGTATAGAAATAGAAGGATAAGACAAATGAATGTGTGCCTGGAAAAATGGTGCAGGAGGGAGGGCTTTAGATTCCTGGGACATTGGGACTAGCTCTGGGGGAGATAGGCTGTACAGGCCGGACACCTGAACAGATCTAGGACTGAGTTCCTTGCGGGTCGTTTTGCTAGTGCTGTTGGGGAGGGTTTAAAACTAGTTTGGGGCAGGGGGTTGGGGACCTGAGGGGAGACTCAGTTGGGACAAAATCAGAAATGAAAATGGAAGACAGAAAATTAATGGATGACAGAGGAAACAAAGGTTAGAAAATTTCTAAAAAGAGTTTGGCAGTGCTCAAGGGTATCTATTTCAATGCAAGGAGTATAGCAAATAAAGTAGATGAGCTGAAGGCACAGATAGACACGTGGCAGTATGATATCAAATCTATTACAGAAATGGCTTAAGGAGGGAAAAGAATGGCAGCTCAACCTCCCTGGTTACAGGGTTTTGAGATGCGATAGGGAGGGGGATAAGAAAGGAGGGGGAGTGGCAATTTTGTCAAATTATTACAGCTGTGAGGAGGGATGATATGTTGGAAGGTTCGTCAAATGAGGCCATATGGATTGAGTTGAGGAAAAAAATTGGGGCAATCACACTGCTGGGAATATACTATAGACCCCCAAACAATCAGAGGGAGATATAAGAGCAGGTATGTAGGAAAATCTCTGAGAAGTGCAAGAACAATAGGGAAGTAATAGTAGGGGATTTTAACTACCCCAATATTAACTGGGATAGACTTAGTGTGAAAGGAATTGAGGGAGCAGAATTCTTGAAGTGCATTCAGGAGAACATTTTTGGCCAGTATGTAGCAAGTCCAACAAGAGATGGCGCAATTTTAGACTTAGTTTTAGGAAATTAAGACTGGCAGGTGGAAGGAGTGGCAGTGGAAGAACATTTTGGTAGTAGTGATCATAATTCAATCAGTTTTAACATAATTATGGAAAAGGACAAGTATAGAACAGGAGTTAGAGTTCTCAATTGGAAACAGATAAATCAGTGTCAGAACAGTGGGAGGCATTCAAAGGGGATATTCAAGGGGTTCAGAGTAAGTATGTTCCCACAAAGAAAAAGGGTGGGACATTCAAATCTAGAGCACCATGGATGTCAAGGAGCTTACAGGGTAAAATAAGGCAGAAAAGGAAAGCTTATGTCCGACACCGAGAACTCAATACTACAGAAAGCTGAGAGGAGTATAGAAAGTGGAGGGGTGAAATCACAAAGGAAATTAGGAAAGCTAAGAGAGAGCATGAAAGAATATTGGCAAGCAAAATCAAGGTGAACCCAAAGATGTTTTATCAATACATTAACAGTGAGAGGATAACTAAGAAAATAGTTGGACCCATAAAAGACTAAAACGATAACCTATGCGTAGGGTGGAAGATGTTGATATTGTTTTGAATGAATACTTTGCCACTGTCTTCACAATAGAGAGGAACAATGCAGATATTGTAGTTAAGGAAGAGGGGTGTAAAGTTCTTCCAAGGTACAAAAACCCCAAATGTAAAGGCAGTCCACCATGGATAACGAAGGAAGTTAAGGATTGTATAAGATTAAAAGAAAAGGCCCATAAAGTTGCCAGAAACAGTAGTAAACCTGAGGATTGGGAGGATTTTAGAATACAGCAAAGGAGGACGAGGAAACTGATAAAGAAAGGGAGAATAGAATATGAATGTAAGGTAGCACAAAATATAAAAACGGACTGTAAAAGCTTCTGCAGGTACATAAAAAGGAAAAGTTTGGCTAAGACAAATGTGGGTCCATTACAGACAGAGTCAGGATAATTTATAATGGAAAATAGAGAAATGGCAGAGAAGCTAAATGATTACTTTGTGCCTGTCTTCACTGAGGAAGATACAAGAAATCTCCCAGAGTTAGCGATCCAAGGAATTAGGGAGAATGAGGAATTGAAGGAAATTAGTATTAGTAAGAAGGTTGTATTGGAGAAATTAATGGGGCTGAAGGTTGATAAGTCCCCAGGACCTGATATTCTACATCCCAGAGTGTTGAAAGAGGTAGCCATGGAGATAATGGGTGCATTGGTGATCATCTTCCAAAACGCTATAGATTCTAGAGCAGTTCCTGCAGATTGGAAGGTCGCAAATGTCACCCAACTATTTAAGAAGGGAGGGAGAGAGAAAATGGGAAACTACAGACCTGTCAGCCTTAAATCAGTCATTGGTAAAATGCTAGAATCTATTCTGAAGGATGTGATAAATGGACACTTGGATAATAATGATCTGATTGCACATAGTCAACATGGATTTATGAATAGGAAATCATGTTTGACGAACCCATTGGAGTTTTCTGAGGGTGTTAATAACAGAATTGATAAAGGGGAGTTGGTGGATGTGGTATATTTTGATTTTCAGAAGGCTTTTGATAAAGTCCCCCACAGGAGGTTGGTTAGCAAAATTAAAGCATATGGGATTGGAGGTAATATATTGGCATGGATTGGTTAACAGGCAGAAAGCAGAGCGTAGGGATAAATGGGTCATTTTCGTGTTGGCAGGCTGTGACTAGTGGGGTACCGCAGGGATCAGTGCTTGGGCCCTGCTTTTTGTGGTATACATTAATGATTTGGATGTAAATGTAAGGGGCATGATCAAGAACTTTGCAGATGACACAAAGATTGGCCGTGTGGTAGATAGTGAGGAGGATAGCTGTAGGCTGCAGGAAGATATTGATGGTCTGGTCAGATGGGCAGTAAAGTGGCAAATGGAATTCGGAGAACCCAGAGAAGTGTGAGGTGATGCATTTGGGGAGGTCAAACAAGGCAAAGGAATAAACGATTAATGGGAAAATACTGAGAAGTGTAGAGGAAGTGAGGGAACTTGGAGGGAATGTCCACAGACCCTGAAGGTAGCAGGACAGGTCCATATGGTGGTTAAGAAGACATATGGAATCATTTCCTTTATTAGCTGAGGTATAGAATATAGGAGCAGGGAGGTTATGCTGGAACTGCATAAAACATTGATTAGGCCACAACTTGAGTACTGTATACAGTTCTGGTCACTTCATTACAGAAAGGATGTAATTGCACTAGAGGAATTTTACGAGGATGTTGCCAGGACTGGAAAAATGCAGCAATGAGGAAAGATTGGATAGGCTGGGGTTGTTCTCCTGGGAACAGAGAAGGCTGAGGGGAGATCTGATTGAAATGTACAAAATTTTGAGGGTCCTGGGTAGAGTGGAGGTGAAAGGTCTATTCACCTTAGCAGAGAGGTCAGTGACAAGGGGGCATAGATTTAAATTAATTAGTAGAAAGGTTAGAGGAGAGATGAGGAAATTTTTTTCCACGCAGAGGGTGGTGGGGGTCTGGAATTCACTGCCTGAAAGGGGAGTTGAGGCAGAAACCCTCAACTCATTCAAAAGGAGTCTGGATATGCACCTCAAGTGCCATAATCTGCAGGGCTACAGATCAAATACTGGAAGGTGGGCTTAGACTGGGCGGATCATTTTTCAGCCAGCACAGACACGATGGGCCAAGTGGCCTCTTTCTGTGCCATATACATGCTATGATTCGCAACTCCTCATATACTGAAGCAGGCCATGTCCATAGGCAGCAAGACCTGGACAACATCCAGGCTTGGGCTGATAAGTGGCAAGTAACATTTGTGCCACACAAATGCCAGGTAATGACCATCTCAAACAAGAGAGAATCTAACCATCTCCCTTTGACGTTCAATGGCATTACCATCGCTGAATCCCCCACCACCAACATCCTGGGGATTACCATTGACCAGAAACTGAACTGGAGTAGCCATATAAATCCTGTGGCTACAAGAACAGGTCAGAGGCTAGGAATCCTGCAGCGAGTAATTCACCTCCTGACTCCCCAATGCCTGTCCACCATCTACAAGGCACAAGTTAGGAGTGTGATGGAATACTTTCCACTTGCCTGGATGGGTGCAGCTCCAAAAACACTCAAGAAGCTCCACACACTCCAGGACAAAGCAGCCTGCTTGAGTGGCACCCTATCCACCACCTTCAGCATTCACTCCCTACATCACAGTGGTAGCAGTGTTTACCATATACAAGATGCACTGCAGCATTTCACCAAGGCTCCTTCAACAGCACCTTCCAAACTCACAACCACTACCACCTAGAAGGACAAAGGGCAGCAGATGTGTGGGAACACCACCACCTGCAAGTTCCCCTGCAAGTCACTCACCATCCTGACTTGGATCTATATCACCATTCCTTACTGTCACTGGGTCAAAATCCTGGAACTCCCTTCCTAACAGCAACGTTGGTGTGTCTACACCTCAAGGACTGCTCCGGTTCAAGAAGGCACCACCTTCTCCAGTGCAATTAGGAATGGGCGATAAATACTGGCCTAGCCAGCGACGCCCACATCCCACGAACGAATGATAAACTGCTCCATTGCACTTTTTCTTCTCCCTTTCACCAATATTGACTCATGCTTGAGCATGGTTCCACCTTCTGGTCTCTCATCCAACTGGTCATTTGACCGTGGGGAGCACCATAGCTGGAGCCTTATGCTGTCCTTACTCAGTGTCAAAACACACATATTTTACAGCAGAGACCATTGCAGAGTAAATGGGGTAAATTCTGGCCCTTTTTGTTTAGTTCAGTGCCAAGGAAGGAAAGAAGGAAGGAATTAACTTAATTGTATTTATTTTGCAGGCCTAGCTGAGATCAGAAAATTTAGCCCCATGCAACCTGGGAGTGGAACCTTGACTGGGTCCAGAATTGGAACTTTCCAGTCCCGGTAACACATGATTTTGAAATCCTCCACAGAAATAGGAATGTTCAAGAATAATTTTTGTAGTTGCCAGCAGCTAAGGAGTACCAATTTGACCTTTCAACTACCAGGTAAGCTGGTCAGATCGCTCCGACCATTGAAAGGTGAAAATTGTTTCAGGGCCCTAATATGACATAGGATGCCGATTTAAGTATTTTCATAAGTGCTTGGTACCTGTGTCGAGCCCTGTAGGCCTTAGGTGGCAAGTGAGTGATTGGTGTTCTTTTAAACTTCTGATTTCCTACCACCCCATTCACTTAATCCACATAGTATAACCTATGAAACAAGTTGTATGAAACATTGCTTGCTTTGCATCTAACTGTGAGAAGGTTCTTAAGACGTGTTTGACGGTTTATCAGTTTTAAAAGCCTGACTATGTAGGCATAAATAACAAGATATTTCCCTGCAATACCCTTCAAATTCAAACACCATACTTCAATGTTATTTGCTGTATTCTGGTCCGCATCCAACTATATAGCGTTACGTAGGCAGTCAACCTTATAGAAACATAGTTTCTGTCTCAATTTCATCATTTGCAAACCCGCATTTGATGAACAATGCCTCTTGCAATCTACCAGATGAATGGCAGAGTTGAAAAGTTACCATTGATGAATAAACTCTTCTCTTCATCAGAATATGTCCTTTTCAGTTGAGCAAATTCCTTTGTTATGTTCCTACGGGTATTACTTTTCGCTGTTCACCCAATCAGTCCTTCCAGCTGTCCTCATAAAATGCTGCCCACTGAGACCTTTGTACATCGAGTCCTTGCCTTCAGCAATGTCTATCTTAGTATCAATGTATAGGGAATACCTTCCCCCTCTCTCTCTCTATCCAGTCTATTAGCCTTTCAATGCATGGCTGGCCTGCTCTGATCTTTATC